>NC_142125.1:33200828-34484578 GCF_056152115.1 Neolamprologus brichardi
GTGTTTGTTGTTGCTGTGAAAAGACAGCCTGCTCTCAGATACATATTTGTGTGTGTGTGTGTCTGTGAGAGAGAAAAGCCTGGCTGCTAGGATGAAGCAGCGACAGACAACAGACTGAGAGGCAGTCTGCTCCCGCTGAGCCCTCACTGCTGTGCTCTGAACACGCCGCTAGAAAGTGCTCTTCTGCAGATTATACACGACTCCCTCGCTTAGAGTCCCCCGCGTTGGATACACACGCACACACACACACACACACACACACACACACACACACACACACACACACTGTGCACTGCTCTGTTTCAGCCTATTGTGTGTGGAAATATAGCAAAGCGATTTTTGTCTAACAGATATACACACTGCCCTTTTGTATATCTACAGGTCTTGAAAGTGTTTTAAATAAATAAAAAATGTAAATAAATTCAACATATTAGTGTTTTAAGATGATTACGCTACGTGCAAAACGTCATTTGCAGGGTCTAACACGGGTGCATTGATTTCATTTGTATCAGACGGATTTGTTTGACATGAGCAATAAGGGGCGGGGCCAACTGAAAATCAAAAGGGGCGAGTCGAGTGTCTGCAAAGCAAGATGGATGGACAGGGTGTTTTCATCAACTCTTTTCTCGCTAAATCTCTGTTTTATTCATACTTTAATAATTCAGTATCAGGTTATTATTCATCAGTCTATCAGCCTGTAAATAATAATAAGTAAATATTTTGGAAATTTTATTTGTGGATCTGCATACTTGTGTATATGTTTTATGTATCTTGTGCTTCCTTAGCAAGGTAATAAATGTAAATAACTGTCTGCAGAGAGATTAGGGTCTTCATGCTAGGCTGCACTGCCAATTGAAATCTGCTGATGAGGATGGTCAGAGGACCAACTGTTCCTCAGACAACACCACAGAGCCGCCAGTCCATCGCCATTTGTTATCAGCTCTCACACACACAGCACAGCCTGGTGGGGTTATTATAGTCCCGGTCCCCCAGGACTACAGTGTGTCTGTAAGTGTCTGCTGTGAGTGTGAAGAATAATTTTGCATTCCACATACTTCTGTGTGACAAAAAATTGTGTTCATATATGTGCATGCAGGGAAAAACAAATGTGAAATAAATGCATGCATATGTGTAAGTCCCACTGGGTGCTGACTGACGGACAATGGAGGAATTCCCAGTGGGCCCTCTGACTCCCAGTGAGACTTTCCAGTCTCGGTGGAGTCCCATATTTCCCAGAGTCCCCAGTGTCTCCTCTATCACTTTTAAGACAGTAATTATTTCTTCGTTTTCAATTAGCAGCTGTCACCCAGAGTGGACATGGAGGCCACAGAGGACGTAGCTATTTTCTGTCAAGCCAAGATTAATCTTAATTTTTTTAATTCACAGGCTGATCATCCAGAATAAAAGCTTCTCCTCTTCTCTGCACAAAATGATGCTAATTGTAGCTGCACCTGTTGCAGTTACAGTAAAACCTTAAATATAGTTTTTAACATGTTAAAAAATGCCTTTGAATTTTAGTATACGGGACCTGATATAGCTTTTTATATAAGTGTGTTAAATACGACTGAGTGTCTGTTGGTGCCTGACCATTAAACTATAATTAACTGAGCATTCACCAAATGGACAAGATAAACCCAAGCCCAAATTTCCTCTGATTTCAGATTTTTACGTGAAGCTAGGCTAACTTCTGACTGATTATAATTTTGTATTTATACCACAGAAATGAGGTCCAACAACATTTTCAACAAATCTCCAAGAAAATAAAATTATGCCACAATACGCTGAACAATTTCTTTAAAGGAATAGTAGTTTGACACTGAGAGAGAGTAAGCTAAGCTAATGTGCCACATATGTGTATTTATTAATACACTCACTGTCAAAACATTGCCAAGCTAGGCTGACTTTTCTCTGGTGTAACTGAAATTATGAATTTGTTTAAGGCTAATTTGCAACATATTGAAAAAAATATTTAAGGTACATTACAAGTAGTTGCACTTATGCATTAACATCATGCACTAAGTAGCTAAAGTGGGTTTTAGCAGTTGAGGAAACCTAAGATCCATTGTAGCAATACAGCATGGGGGGGGGGATTACTTATTCTTGACTTGTTTTTTGAGCTTGGATCATTTTTTTTTGTTTCTTTTTTTTTTATTTAGCGAAAAAGATATAAACAGCATGAAATATTTGGGTGATATGTGGTCTAGATGTTGATAAATTGATGTTCCCTATCCTCCCATATTCTCCATGTAACTTAGCATTGACTGCCCAGTGCCAGTCAACTCTATGTTGAAATGCACATCACTGCAAACTTCACACTACTGCAAACTAGTCTAACTAGTCTAGACTAAAATGCACCAAACTGCAAGATTTAGACCACACAAAATTAGTGTACCTTTTTGTGAGACCTTTCAAACATAATACAACACAACACATCATGTATTGATCCAATATATCTAAACCAAATAGGACATTGTACTGGGGAGGGTGATGGAGGGGCCACTAACCCAAAGCCTCACGGGACTGTTCATGCTGACGTTCAAGTATTAAGTTACAGTGTTATAACAGCTATTCCAGTTATCTGTTATATTGTTAATTTATAACATAACTGCAGCTGCTTGTTCTGTATTATGTGGGGCAAGCAATGCCCAACATAAATGGGATGATCTGATATCGTCGTGTTGGTGTTGTTCCCAGATCATCATGAAAATGTTGTTCCAGGTTCAACATTGCAAGTGACCAATCACATTGTTGTGACGTTATTCTTTTGCGCACCAACCCATTCGTGCATTTATGAAATTCCAATGTTGCAAGGACAATATCAATTCTGCTTAGCGTTTATTAAAGGGTTAGGATCCGTTGATCAGCGGACAAAGGCGGTTTCTCGCAGCTTCAGTACAGTTTTTTGTTTTACGGTTTTTCCCGAAGTCGCAAAAGTATGACGTCACAACATTCTGATTGGTCCCTTGCAATGTTGATCCTGGAACAACATTTAGTATGATGATCTGGGAACAACACCAACACAACGATATCAGATCGTGCACATAAATGAGACTGCTCTGGTCACGTTTTAGTTTTGGGGTGTTATGCTAATAAAGTTGCATTCCTGTAGTTGCCAGTTGTATGGAAAACAGGAACTGCAAATCAAAATAGAGATCTCTGTCTCCTTAGCTCGCTACAGTTTTCCAGTCTATACCGTTTCAATTGCTGAGCAGTCTTTACCTTCAAAAATAATCCTAAACCATCCAGTTTTCTTACATCTCAATTTCTCAAACATTAATCAATAACAAAGCAAACATTAATAATTACTCTCCTACCTAACTGCACATTATCTAGCTAACTGCTAGCTAACTCTACATTATCTAGCTAACTGCTAGCTAACTTTATACTATCTAGCAGACACATTATGCGTGTTTGGTGGCACTCATTGAGCTGTCTGAAAAGTTGTATTTGAAATAAACCTCCACTTAACACCCCCCCCCCCCCCCCCCCCCCCCACCCAACTAATTACCAAACAAAAACCATTATTGTGTTCATGCGTCATTGCTAGAAAATGAGTACTGCCACCACAACTATATTTATATCACAGGGACGAGAACAAGAACGGGGTATACTGAAGGCTATGTGAAGACATTATATGTTTATTACTGAGGAAGTATCTTCTCTAGAAGCAATGCACACGAAAGGCTGCAGCACATGAAGAATGAACTTGTCTGACGGTGATACGCATTAACCTGCTTATCAGATTTAATTGCTCACCAAGGTGCTGGACCATATCGTTCCAGCCCACTTCAACCCTGCGGTCAGGAGTGATCCCTGTGCTAAAACACAAGCAATAATGCTGCATATCTGAAATACAATGTTCAAAATTAAGATCTCAGTGAACGAAGGAAAAATGTTTGTTTTTCTTGTTTCATTTCTTAATCCATAAAGATAAAGCGGCAACATTTTGCTGCCAGCTATCAGCACAAAGTTGTAAACAGAAAAATACGAGTTCAAGTCGAGGTGTAAGGCTTCAGCGTGCAGCTGGTGTACAGCCTCTGTTTTCAAAATGCCCTCGCTGTTTCAAACTGCAGCTGCAGTCCGTGCAGTAGAAACCACATGTTTGCATTTGAATACAGCCCCTCTGCATCATGGCCCATCATGGGAATGCGGACCATGTGGGCTGGTGGCTTTGGTAAGTTTTGGAACTTTTTACGTGAGGAGTTTCCGGTCGAGTGCTCTATTTCTGTGACGGACAGTGCAACTGTTTTTTGAATGCTGATTGAAAAACCCTCAGCGTTCTTTTTGAGCATTTTGAAACACTAAATAAACGTCACATTTGCACATTAAAGTGATTCCCAAGCAAATGTGAAACACATGGTAGAAGTAGTTTATTAACACATTAAAAGGTTACAGAGACAAGCAGGAAACTGAAGCAGTGTGGCCCCGTTGTACTTCAGAGGATCTGGGACCTCCACGCCATTTCAATTCAAATGGGGTGGCAGCAGCCCAGCGCTTTGAGAGCTTCTCAGAGGGGCGATTTCTGGAGCGAATCCCTTGTTGCAAACTCCTCTTTAACACTCTCTGTCAAGGTTGAACCAACAATGCACTTAACCCCTGGCGGCTCCGGCAGAGCTGCGGCGGCAGAGGATTGCGGTTTTCCTTTCAGCTGAGAGTGTGTGGAGTTAAGAAGAATGTTGTGGAAAAGGGAGCATGAGTCAGCACTCTTTGATTTATTAAAGCACAAAAAAGAAGAAATGAAACATAATCAGGTATTTAAAAGATGCAGTTATTCATTTTTGTAATCATGTTTTGGAAGGAGAATGTGGAAATAACTAAATAACTAGAAATAAGTCGAACGTGTTGGCGGTGCTCTGAGTGCGAGTTGTGCGAAACTTTGCTGCATGATGAAGCGTAACTTGGAGATACTATCCCACTGCGAATAAACCGGTGTCTGTCCTCTTATGGGAAATGTTGCCAGCATTATATTTAATTAGCTTTCTTTAGCGTGTGTATAAAGAAAACAATTAGTCTTAATTAAAATCGCTGCATGCCGTTGTGTGGTTTCAAAGTAATAAACTGCTGGTGCACACACTGAGCATAAATAAATAATTTCCACTTGCTTTATTGAGTAGTGGCTTTACATTTACCATGGGGGTAGCTTTATACAAGCTGCTCATATTTATCCTAATTGGCTTATGATCTTAACATTAATAACTGTTAGACTTTAATCAAGGAATGTTAATAGCACACAGCTATATGTGCATGTCATTATATGTTATTAGTCACGTAGGTTATATAGCTCAAACCCGCGTGCTAAAGCAGCTTTTGTTCCTGATGGAAGCCTGTGTGTGTGTGTCAATAATTTATTTGTAATAGCAGAGATTTCTTTCCATTTTTTACAGTGTGGGAGACTCAGGCCACAGAGCAGCAAACACAATAACGGTGCAAGCGTGTGACGAATGAGAAGGGTAAATATTGTGTACATCTGAGAGCTGCTGAGGCGAGGCAGTAGCCTAAAGAGGTACTGAGAAGGAGAGGGAAAAAAACACAAATGCACACACACAGAGACACACACGAAGCACACATGAATTTGGTTTAATATGTAGCTTCTCCACTTGGGAAGTGAAGCAGAACCCTTGCTGTTCTCCCACCAGAAGGCTTGGAGAATATGGGCTGTGTATTTGTGTGTATGCCTGTGTGTGTGTGGGTATGCTTAAGAGTTGACTCTATTATTCAGTCTCTTCATATTCTTCAAATTGCTCCAGCAGGGAAAAGTGGCACAGGCCCCGGAGGACTGTAGGAGCTGGTGTTCTTTTTCTTCTTATTGTTGTTGTTATTTAACAGTAGAGGAGGTGGAATCCACACAGAAAAATATTTGGAAAGTCTGACTCTATTTTACTGAGGGATTAACTCACAGCTAGTGTCTTGGAAGAATATAGCTATAGACTGAAAAAGCCTTTGTTGCTTAGAAATACCTGATGCTAATGCTAATGCACAGGCACCACTTTCAGAGTTCTTGTAACCCTTGGAAGTAGTCCTTCCCTTCTTTGTGTGTCCACAACGGAGGAGCTAGGGACCATCAAAGATCATAGAAGCCCATTTTTAGGGACAGCAAAGCTGTTTTATCTATAATGCATGTAGCTTATTGCTAATTCTATTGTAGCAAGTGGACAGTGCAACACATTAAGCTGCAATCCCCTCCTCCCCCCCCCCCCCAAAAGTTGGGATGCCGGGTAAAATGTAAATATAAACAGACAGCAAAGATTTGCAAATACAATAAACACATATTTTATTCAGAATAGAACATAGAAAAAAAAATCATGAACGTAAACTTTCAGCATTTTAGGAAAAATATTTGGTCTTTTTGAATTTGATGACAGCAAAAGGTTGGAAAAGTAAATGGTACTAAAAAGAAACAGCTAGAGGAACACTGAGCAACGAACATGGTTACCTGGCAACAAGTTGGTAAGATGATTGGGCAGGTGTTCATCTGCCCGTTTCATAATAATATTCCTCTACATAAAATTGTAAACAGACACTCTGAATATATCATCACCTACACTACATAAAATCATGAAAAAGGTTCAGAGAATCTGGAGAAATCTGTGTATGCAAGGGAGCAGACTGAACATCTTTGGGCCCTTGACCTTCAGGCCCTTGGGTGGCACTGTATTAAAAACACGCAAGTGTCTGACATGGAAATCACTGCATGTGCTCAGGAACACTTTCACAAAGCATTATCTGTCAACAACAGGTTAAAGTTTCTATTATGCAAAGACGACGACAAAAACTAATTTTCAGGCTCCAGAAATGTATGATGTCAATGAGAGATATCCCTAATGTTGCCACCTCGGGCACACAATAAGCTCCAATGTTCAAACCTATTTCCAAAGGTATTGATTTAGAAGAAAGCCGGTTGTAAGGCAGGGAGGCAGGGCTAAAATGGTTTGTTTCAGGCAAATGGCAACATCTGGGGGGCAACAAAAAGTGACAACCACTGCGAACGTACAAAAAAATGATGGCTACTTGAGCTTGATTCAGTCCCCATAGACTTCCAGCAGTTTTACAACCTAGGTATAAACAACCTTGTACAAAAATGGTTTTGGCCTGTACGTTTTTTTTTTCACAACAACTGTATAGTTGGTGAATATGTCTCTCAGTTAGAGCATTTCTGAGTGTTTTAATTGGTTAATCTGACCAACATGGCATCCTGTGGAGTACTGACCATCCAAGAAATTTGTGCTTTAGTTTTGATGAGTAAAAGTCTACTTTTAAATAACCTGTTGCTCAGCAGTAATTAATGAATGCGTGCGTCTGCGTGTTGCATTTGTACAATTAATAAATGTAGCTCGCTAACCAAACTTGCTAATGTTTACCAATAATGTAGCACGTCACGCTCTCATCCAAATATTGGGATTTTTTGCTTGAAAAACAACGTGTTGGCAACTAAGATGCTAAAATTGCAGTTAGCAGGTAACAAGGTCTCATTGAGGTATAGCCATCTTCTATATACAGTCTTTGGTTTGTGACAGTGGATGAAACCACTGCACCAAGGTCCAGTCTAATATAAATATGGATTATTTTTGATCTGATCACTCAGTCAAAGCTATTTTACTGGAGTCCAAAAATAAAAAATATGGAGTTGTAAGCACAATACTTCTCCCTTTGATGGGGTGATGTACAAACACAGTGTATTCACTGCCATTCATGGTCCCGGTCCACTCTTTTCCCAGACTAATTGCGTCTACCTCTTGGCCACATTGTCAAAGTTCAGGTGCAGTTTAAACTTTTACAACTTCAGCATGCGGGTGCCTTTCAAAGAGCTTAATTAAACTAATTATTCGACCAGAGCTGAGCTAGATTGTCAGAGTGATTAAAGTTTTAGTTCTGCTGATGGTGTATTATCAAAGCCTTATAATTTTCGTGGTTATTTAGAATTAATTGGAAATAATATGAACGGTGCACTGGGCACATAGTGTGGCCCTCTAATCTATGGCTTTTGTTAGTGGTTGAGATAAAGCTAACCTTTTCCCTCTTCATACAGGTTCAAGTTAATTAAATCTCCTTTTAATTGTATTTTAACAAAAAACGCATATTTCCTCCATTAAATATGTCTCCTCAAGTCAAAGTGAGAAAATAACCGAGGCTAATAGAAGGAGTGAATCGAGAAAAGGGAGGGAGAGGGAAAAAAGTAGTCATTTTTGCCCCTTCTTCATTTTGCGAGAGAAGTGAAGTGTCAGCGAATTCAGGGTGGTGAGGGCAAAATTAATTATTTCAGCTTGATAAAGCTTTTCATCTCCCTGACTCCTTGCACTGAAAAAGCCAATTAATGATGTCAAACATGCTCTCCCTCTCCAGGGACAGCCTCCCCGCTGATGAGTGTGTTTACTGGGTGAGCTCTGTGCGTATGTGTGGCGTGCGTGTGTATGTGTGTGGGTGGATGTGTGTGTTGCCTCCCCACCCACCAAAGGACCCTTCCTTCCTAATCAGGGCCCACCTGTCAGGCCCCTGCCTCATTATCTATGTACAGAGAGGCCATTTTGTCAGGGCGGCTTCTGCAGCAGCCAGCAAGCCTTCTGCCCGCCACTGGGAATGTATGGCGCTGTCCTATGCAAGATAATTCACTTAATTATGGGGTAGAAGTGGCCTCAAGCAGGCACAGGTCAACACAAACTGACATGTAGCTCTCTGCATAGCTCATACAGCCTTAACTATGTGCAGGCCCAAAGACAAGAGGTTGCAAATTCCTCCCATCTGAGGAAAGCTTTCTAATGAACTGACTGTGAAGATTCTCTTATCTCGTGCACCCCTTGAACTGCAAGGTTAGAGTTCAGAGTCAATTACAGCAGTAGCTCAGTAGTAGGTATTTACTGTCTTGACCTAGGACACTAGGGCATTCATTTACTTAAATGCTTGATTGAACAAGGCAGCAACTTTTTAAGCTGACAAATGAAGCCAGTGCAAATGTGTCAGAACTGCAGTTTCTCAAATGGCCACTGGGGGCTGATTTCAGTGAGTCAGCCCGCCATTTTATTTTGTTTTATGAAACCAGGTCAAAATCTCTTTTTTAAGAGAGACCAGGCCAAGAACATAATTACATAGAAACAAACACAAGAATCAGTCAACAACCTTAAAATGTACTCACATAAAGCATCTGCACACCGACAAGGTAAACTGTTATGATCTCACCATAACTTTAAACTCCTTCAGTGTAACAAGGGCGTGATGCTAACGTTCAGATTGTAATTTATTCCAAGCATTTTGTGCCAACAGGGTAAGTGGCAGTAAATACTCAGAGAAACTGAAAAAAGAAGAAAGCAAAAAATATCTTCTTTCTAAAAAGAACATGGCAGCACTGCCTAGGTTTGCAATGTTGCATATAATCAAGCCGCAACACTTCTGGAACAGTGTCCTTCGGACAGACAAAGGGTTTGGCCATGCACAACACCTCATTTGGTGGAAACCAAACAGCACAAACACCTTATAGCAACTGTCAAACATGGTGGTGGAGGGATGTTGATTGGGGCACCAGCAGTCACTGAGACCATGGACTCCTCTGTAGGCTAAAGCATTCTAGAGGTAGGCCAGGATAACAAGACGATGATCCCAAACACAGCAGCAAATCTATAACGGAATAAAGAAATGTGGTGGTGTCACAGTGTTGCACTGGTCCAATCGAAGTCCAGACCTCAAATTGATTCAAATGCCTGATCTTAAACAACCTGTGCATAATGAATGCCCACAAACCTCAATAAACTGAAGCAATGTTGTAAAGCAGAAAAGGCTAAAACTTCTCCACAGTGACGTGATAGTCTGATAAAGTCGTACAGAAAATGATTACTTCAAGTTATTGCTGCTAAAAGTTGTTCTAAAAGCTACATGTACTTAGTTTTTCACAGGACTACATATGTTAATCCTAATTAGCAGGTACACATGTTTGTGCAACACATTCATAGCTAATAACTTAGCTCTAACACCAAAAAACAATATGGCGGTGACCATAATGCTAAAGTCGGGTTTCTCAGTAATGATCCAAAAACCAATGAGTAATCTGACTTTTTATCTTTTATATGCAGTTTATCTATTAAACATAACACTACATAAAACCTGAACTTTTTAAAATTTATGTATTTATTTATCATTTTTTTAGATGGTTACGACAGCGTCTCTTACACCAGTAGTTTAGCAATCAGTCTTAGCCACAAAGTATCGGAGAGATTTGATGGGAGCCAAAGTAATCGCCAATAGGGAGCATAGATAAAACAGGATATACCACTGAAATAGAAAAATCCTCCAACTCAAACATGGCTAAAAATCATAATTTGAAGTCAACTGTTTCAGTAACCTCTTTGAATGAAGGCACTGGCCAGAGAAACTAAACTAAAACTAAAGGAAAATCAAGAGTAATGCCTGCAACTAATAAAATGATAGGAAAACCAAAGAGCCACATCAGCATGTCTCTGCAGTGCTTTCTCATCTTTAAGTGTTTTTCCTCTTGGAAATTTCTCCTTTGAGTTCCTGTAGTTATATTTTCTTACAAAGAGGCCACACATAAAAGGCCATTATATTCTGAACAGCCACCGTATGTAGCTAGAGCTCAATCATTAACATAAAGAAAAGTAGCGTGTGAGGATCATGGGAAGTATTCCTTTTGTTTCACTGTATTTTTAATGAGCAAGCTTAGTATGTATGTTCAGACAAATCAGCAGCAGCAAAGTGTGACCCATACAGAGCTGAGATGATATTTGTGTGTGCGTGCATGTTTGTGGATAAATTTATATATGTGCATGCTGTTGGACAGGGTGAGGGTGAAATATGGACTTGGACAGGGAGATGAGAGTGCTGGCACCGATCGCTGACAACACGATCAAGATGTAGTTGACTGGTGTGTGTGTGTGTGTTTGGGGGTTTTGAATGTGCGCGTTGGCGTCTAAATATCTACTGCACTCGCGCCCCGTCACTTCCCAGACCCCCCAAACTTCATTCATTTCATTCTGAAGGATGATGGTGATTTAAAGTCACATCCCACTAAAGCAAAACACACACACACAGACCCACACACGCACATTAACATCCACTCAGAAATAGAGATGCACACACACAAACACACTTATGGGAACCATGTGGGACAGACTGTCTCTGACATTACAACCATCATCTCACTCACTCTCCGACCCATGTCTTCCTCATTAAACCTTCATTTGGAAAGGTTCTGTGCACTTATGTGTGTGTGTGTGTGTGTTTGGAGAAGTCCTTCTAGTCAGGCTCCTTCAACCATACTGATAAAATTAATGCCTGCTCGTCTCTCTTTACATCTCTCCCGCTTTTCAAACTGATTTAGTCATCATTCAGCTGTATAGACTTTACACATGTGCTGGCATGTGTCTGTTTGTATTTGAGACATTTGAGTTATGTTTCTCTCTGAGCAGCTATATCAAAATAACTGCTGCAACTGCTTCTTTTTATCCGAAATTCCTATAGGAAACAGAACCAGACGCAGGTAACAATCCGATGAAATATTTGACCTCGCTGAGGTGTGGTTGACTTGTTTTGACACCCAGGGATTTACTCTCCAGCTTGTTTATCACCCAGCACTCAAGTTAAATTATTAATAACTGCAGCAGGCGCGTGGAGATAGTTATGCGACCCATATCCCATCATGGTATGACAGTGTGAAGGGCACAAATCTGATATTTTCAAATCCAATCTGGGTCACTTTCGTATGTGGTACTGAATCCGATACATATCCGATGTTTTAGAAAGCGACTGCTGTTTGATGGTCATGACGCATTAAATCCGTCTTTTACATCACTGACACAAGACAGATGCCCAAGAAGACATCGCGAACACTTCCTGGACATCCAGCGTAGATGTCAGTGAAACTGTTGGGAAGACAACGTTGGAGAAACGTGAACATTTTATTTATGCTGTATAATGTGCAGATTCTGACAGAAATCTGCAACTATCCTTTGAAGCACCGCTCCTCTAAAACAGCAACGAGAATAATTATTAGGTTATTTACTTTAATATGTAAATAACAAAATAACTTAAAGCAAAAATTGGGAAACGTGAAGTCCGAAGTCTTTATATTAAGGGCCATCAGTCAAACAATACTGTTTGCTCTGGGTCTGAACAGAGCGCGTTGTGTGCGACATCTTCTTTTGCGCATGTGGGCCGCTTTGAGCGTTCACACTAGAGCGCGTTAGCTGTTGCATTTTATTTGTAGTGTGAACAAGCAGACAAAAAAATCAGATTTGATCAAAAAATCGTAATTGAGCATTAAGACCTGCAGAGTGAACGTAGCCAAGAGGTGCCTGGTCAGCCGTCATACGTATGCCAACCCTGGTTTTCTGAATTCTGGGCAAAATAACAGCAGTGCCCATAGGAACATCGGATAATCTGGGCATCCATAAAACTGAATCAACACTTACTACAGCACTGTTGTGTCACACTGCATTCATCTTGGTATTAAACTTTGCTGGTAATTGGCCTTTTTCATCTGAGTGTCCTTTACAACAGGTATTTGGCTAATTTTGGGGAATATTTGGGAAGTGTGGGTTCTGCCAGAATTTGACTGGCCCCACCTGCTGCCTCAATTATTATTTATGTCTTAAAACTTCATTATAATCTTTGAAGCTGTTTATTATATGTGTAAAATGGTTAAAGGTAGGCAAATAATACAGATTAACAAACTTAACTGTTTGTGGTGTCATATGTGAAAAAGTTCCCCAGTGCTAAGGCCCAGCGGGGTGGATGGTGAGAGGTTTTTAATACATCCTGTTATTATAATTCAGTGATTTTCAACTGAGTTTGTTTGATTTTTGTTCTGATCTGTGATCCAAATGTTGCATATAGTATTAACACCAATCCTCTTCTAGTCCTCAAATATGAAGGTTTTGCTGCAGTTGGACAAATTATGTTTACAAGGCAAATTTGAGGTAAATATCTCACAGCTGTGGATTGATCGTTTCCCACTTTTCTCCACTGCAGTTAGTCGACCTACAGTTGTCATTTTTACACAACCGTGTTTTATGAACTTGTGATCTTCTTGCCTTAGAAGTGGTTGCTTCAAAGATGGAGACCAGGTCTGTGACCACTTACCTCTCTTCCACAGCACGTCTTTTATCCTGTCTTCCTGCTCTCACCCCAACCAGTCGCAGCAGATGGCCCCGCCCCTCCCTGAGTCTAGTTCTGCCGGAGGTTTCTTCCTGTTAAAAAATAGTTTTTCCTTCCCACTGTCACCAAAGTGCTTGCTCATAGGGGGTCATATGATTGTTGGGTTTTTCTCTGTATGTATTATTGTAGGGTCTACCTTACAATATAAAGCACCTTGAGGCGACTGTTGTTGTGATTTGGCGCTGTATAAATAAAACTGAATAAAACTGAATTGAATTGAACTCACCTATAGTTGTCATCTTCAAAACAATTCTGGTCCATGAAGACGATGAAAAAAATTGCAATAAGTTGGCAATTACATGCAACCTGTTTATGATTAATCTGTATAAAAATGCAATCTGTTACAGTCCACTTACAGTACTACTTACTTACATCAAATTCAGAAATTCCTCCAAAGATAGTGACGTAGTTGCTGCAGGATGTCAATTTAACTGCAAAACGACACACATAGCAAAATCGCTGGAACACAACCAGTCTGAAACTACATGGCTATAGTCCCTTATTCCAAAGACAGAAGTTGCACTCATCAGCACAGACTGAGTCACACTGATTTCAACATATTGGCAATTTGTCTGTTTTCATAAATTTAATGGTAATTAATTGCAAACCTTATGCAGTCAGTCCGAGATAGTCCTTAATCACTTGCATTTGATGCAATCACTGAGCAACCACAAAGCTTTCCTACATGTTTAAACTAGTGTGACTACTACACATGTATACTATGCACAGCAATATTTGTTTTTCAAAATACCTAAAAAACCTTTCTAAACTTCTTTCATATCATAGGAGACTCACTTAATAAAAATAATCATGTTTTAAACCAATGTAACTAATCAGTAATCAGGTTACCTGTTAGTCCAAATGCTCTTCCTGATCTATTTTTAATTGAACTCTAAATTACGGACTGAAATCGAGTCGTTTTATTTTATTATGCAGACATGTCTGGGTGTCACGGTGTAGAGTGGCTGGTGACATTTGACAGTTTACAGTCTATGTCCATGCCCCCACTGAGAGTGTGTCTGTGCCTGCAAATGCCATCAGTCAATATTATATACTGTATGTACATATGTTGAGCTCTGTCTGCCTGTATGCCAAAATATCCACCTTAACAAGTCATTTAATTTAAGCTACTACCAGTGGAATTTGAAACTTGATGAGTTCTGCGACCCCCTTCATCCCTCAGCACCAATATTTTACACGAGCTGTCTCAGAGCTCTTCCACAGCCGTTCCACTAAGTCCTTTAAATTAATTTGAGAGTGATGAGGTTCAATAACCAGGATGCAGGGCTTTCATTTACTGTGTGAATCCATATTGTAGCATTTTTAAACAGCTCAGCAAGTGGAAGGAGTTGATTGCTGCAGAAATTTGACATCTGATGCAATATTTCTTTCATTATTCAGTGATGTAAGAATGAATGAGTCTGTTTTGCACATAAAACAAACCTACAAAATGTTTAACATGATTTATATATCCACTGTAATTAAGTTGTACAAGAGTAATAAGGTAAAGCTTTATTCAGCCAAAAGGAAATTGAACAACAAGAATCAACAGCTGTAACATGAGTAACTGGATTTTCTGAATTTCTTACTACATTTTTGTTGTTGTCGTTTAACGAGTTGATCTTTCCTCACTGTACTCAGTAATATTGTTATGGCCAACTTCCCCAGGTGTGGTTACACAGGCTTTACAAGCGCTTAAACCCAAAACACGTGTCCGGCACTTTTAATAGGTGTACCACATAAATGAGTTAAATTTTCTTGGATGAGTTAAAAACTCAAATATTGCAATTCATGTATATTAAAACTGTTAAACTATACAGATGCTAACTGAAAGGCAAACTGGATGATCTACAAAAGAATAATTTTCAGCTCCACAAAATGGTATTACCCCAAAATGTGTTCTGTGAACATTAATCAGTAAAAACCATGTGTATAAAAAATTAAATATGTCATCTATAACCAATAACTTTTAAAAATTAAAAGTGTTTTATGTCCACGAAAGAGCCTGTTTTAAATGGTTCAGAATAAAGGTTTCTTCACTCACTTTACATCATATTATTATGACTGGGTGTTGAATATAAATTAATAAAAACGTGACAGACAAAAGAAAAATAATATCTTGATTTATTTCTCATGTATTATGAATTCTGTGTTTTCTGTAAAAGCATGATTCATTAGCGGTGAGGTTTGGCACACACACTGTAAAAAGCAGACCATCTCAGCCATCTGAAACAAAATCCTCTCCAATAGAAACCCCCCCAAACTATATTATTATTACTAAAAGACAACTGTGATAATCAAATACTCAGATCAACTCGGCTAGCATGAGGACGGGCGACACCAGAAAACCAAATAAATATTTATCCGTGGTTTGGAAGAGTCGGTGCAGTTTCATTTCATGACACCTCATGAAGTGCTAGACTCTGTTCTGCTGTAGAGCATATAAAGCTATTTGTTCACGTTCTCCGGATGACAATTCCTGGCAAAGGACAAAAGCCTGATGCTGATGCTCTGTTAATAGACACTGCTCTCCTCCTGGTTTCAATTGAGTGTCTTGTCTTTTGGCAGGACAGCAGAATTCCACATATAGCCACTGAGGAAAGTGAGAAATGAATTACGGTCACAATATGAGGAGATTATCCAATGATTTGTATTCATGTAGTGTTCCTGTTCGCTCTTTTTAATCTGCAATAATTCTTCTTTTGCACACAATCTTAGGATGTGTGTGAATTTGTAATAAAATTGAGGGGATGGATTATTTCTTGTCTGTAGTTTTTCCCTCTCTGTCTGTAATTCATTGCCCAACTTTTCATCACTTCTTTTTCTCTGCGTCCTTCTTCTCTCGCAAAGCCGTCGACTCATCGAAGCACTCTGATTGTTGCTGTTTGACACGTGTCAAAACAGGCTACACTGTTTCAGCCTGTGACATTTTCTTTTTTCTTTCCCATCGCTCCCCTTTCTCTTCCCCCCTCCACAGCATATTGTCTGTGTAATTCCACTGTGCCAAATTCCTCCATGTCCAGAGGCATTTTTTTAAACAAATGACAGATATAAACCTCCCTTTTGAGATGGGTGGCTCATCTCCCTTTTGAATCCTTGGTCTCATAAAGGGTTCTGTGTTTGTGTAACACTTTTACTTTTTACCACTGTGTTTTTTCTTTCTTTCTTTCTTTTTTTTTTTAGTTTAACTTCCAAGACTTTAATATCCAGGACTTTTTACCCTTTGCGGTCATGGATAAAGTGAATAAAAATGCGCTTAAAGCTGAACAGCATAATTTTATTATCTTATTAATTAGTATTATTAGTGGTTAACTGGCTGTAAACCTTAGTGAATAGTTAATACATCTCGCCCACTGTATCCATGGGGTAACACTATACAGTCAACCCCTGGTATTTGCATCGATTATATGCTTATAACTGCCTATTTCAATTTCCCCGGGAACTTTGTGTTTGGAGTTTGCGCATCTGTGATTAATTTGGAGTTACGTTCCACAGAAACATCCGTGAATACTGATCTGCGAATAGGCGGGTGGTGACTGTATCTATATGTTAGTTCGCTGAAAAGGCTGGTTTTGAGTGATAGTTAGCTAGTTGTTCTGACAGCTAGCTACACAGCTAAATCCTAGCTCAAGGAAGAAAATGAAATAACTGGAAAATAAGAATAACATCTGAAGCATTAAATAAATAAAGGGAAAAACAACAGAAAAGTGTTTTAAAGAAAAAAAATAGATTTTTTTTAAATGTAGGTTTGAAATTAACAATACATTTTTTTAATGTAAATTTTAATAATTAAACTCAATGTTATATAAGGGTTTGCTTATATAATTTTTTTTTTCAGTAAACCAACTGTACTTGACTTTATGGAAGCCCGTTTCCTCCACTAAAAAAACAAAGGATCCATAACTTGAAATTTCGACTTATTTCCTCAAAATTTCAACTTATTTTCTTGAAATTTCGAGTTATTAACTGTAAATTTCAACTTTTTAACTCAAAATTTTGAGAAAAATAACTTGAAATTTTGAGTTAGCGCTGCCAATCAGTAATCTACATGAATGATGCCATTTCCTTGTTACCCGGAAGCTGAAGCCCTCAGGTATAAATGCCCTAGCTAAGCTACCAGTATTACATCCAGTCATGAATGCTCAGATTGCTGAGTATTTTTCTCGAGTTATGTTTCTCAAGTTATGGATACTTGCTTTTGTTTCTCTTTTTTGTGTGTGGCAGAAACGGGCTTTGACTACCTACCAACTTATAGCTCTGCTTATCTCTGCTTTCTGTGTTGATTCGGTTTTTGTAATGCTCAAAAGTAAATGGAAAGTCTAACATCATTTTAAATTGGATCATTCTTAATGCTTGGATAAAAATCCTTTTTGGACTGCAGGACTGCCTCAAGTCTAGTAACCACTGATTAACAAATGCTGTTTTCTCCCTTGAAATGCTCTACGAGGCTGTCACCTTTAGTTGTTGCTTGGTTGTGGTTCTCTTTGTCTTTAGCTTTGTCTTCTGTAACTGCTCTACTGGGTTAAGGTCAAGCGGCTGACTTGGCTATTTAAAAAATATCCAATTTCTTTGCTTTGAGAAACTTTTGGGCTGCTTTTGCAGAATACTTAGGGTTATCATTTGGTAGTCTCAGTAGTCATTGTAGTCTCAGTAGGCAAAACCTGGAGCCTCTCTTCCCCTTCCTATCCTTACCTCCTGATTGTCATTCAAGGCCATTACCACTTGAATGAAAGTCAATCAACTCAAACTAAATGGCAATAAAAGTGAAGCTATCCTTATTAGCTCAAAGGACTCACTTGCTTCAGACTTAACAACACAAGTGCACCTTGTCTGTGGAACTTATCACCACTTCACCTTCTTCACCTAGCGTCTTTGCCATAGCTCAAATCATGGCCCAAAACCAATCTGTTCTGATCAGCTTATCAGCTATAACCATCTTGTGTTACATGTCTTACAATCATAATATTTCTGGATTTTAAATCTCTTTTTTATCTTGTTCTTCTTGTTAGTTTTGTGTTCCAAGGTCACATTGGCTGCTGAAAAAATGTATCTCTGCAAAGAGTAAAGCGTTGTACAGATCAGATCCACTGGCAGCCAGTGTAACCAGTGGTTTGCACATCTTTTAAACCCTCTATATTTACAATCATTAAGGCTACGTCCACACGTACACGGGTATTTTTGAAAACGGAGATTTTCCATTTTCGTTTTAAAAAATAATCCCGTCCACTTTACACTTTACAACGCAGAAATGAAGGAAAACGCTGCTAGGAACATGCCAAAGCAACAGGTGGCGATATATTCCTAACCATGTAGAAATGTTGGCCAATCAGAAGTCTAGAAGCCTCGGTGGGAAATAGTAAACAAAGATGGAGCATAAAAGCAGAACCGAGTCGTATGTGTGGAGGGACAGTAACTGTGTGTGTATATGTAAGCATTTAAACACTGCAGAGAGTACAATTAGCAGTAACAGTATTGTAGAAATTCATTTCACCGAAACAATAACGTGACGCACAGTGTGACATCAAAAAAGGCGCACACCTTTGATGCTGCGTTTTCTGCGTTTTTCATGTCCACACGTAAATGCAAAAACGGAGTTTTCAAAAATATCCACCCTGGCCGGAGTTTTTAAAAATCTCTGTTTTCAGTGACCAAAAACGCCGTTTACGTGTGGACGAAAGGTGCAAACGCATAGAAAAATCTGCGTTTTCAAAAATACCCGTGTGGACGTAGCCTAAGACACATTGATTCTATACTTTGGCAGTGATAAGCCTACCTTTTTGAGAGTGTTTTTCACTTTTTGTTGCTTTTTTAGTTTTTAGTATTTCATTTTTTATTTGTAACAAGGAAAAAAAACTCCTCTTTTATCCACTTAATTTCTCATTTAATAATGAGAAAACATACCTCACCATGAAGCTGCTCATCGATCACTTGTTAATTCAATAACTTTTTTAAACACCTTTAATCAAATCTGAAAGTAAGCACTTCAATTACATATTGATTGGTGATGTAAAAAATATGTCACTGTTCTTACAAACCTAACTTTATATAGGACGAATTTCATTTCAAACAACATATTCAAAGCTAATGTTGATTTCAATACTGTTTTCATTGTTCTTTTTTTTTTTTTTCTGACTATACGGACAGAGTAGGAGGAGGAAAAGGAGGAGAATTAGAGGAAGGAGAAGATGGGAGTGGGGGTAGTTAAAACCTCAGTAGTGGTCACAACTGCCAATTTGTGGCCAGTTTGAGATGTTGACATCTGCATTCTTTCACGTTCACTATAACGCTCTGTGCTGAGCCCAGAGACCAGCTTTAGATTGCTTTATTTATCTCAATGCTCCTGCGGTTGAAAAGATTTGGTGACCTCTGAAGTAGTGTGAGCAAATGTGTGTGACCAGAAAATAAAGTCAACCATGTCTCCAAAACGATCTAACAGAAAGAAAGTCAAAGCTATTATTTATCTTCACTGAAATTAAAATTGAAAACTGGTGCTCGGATTTGAAGTTTTCAGAGACTTTGATGGAAAACCAGTGGGCAGATGCTAAAAATGTGTCAGTCAAGTGAAAATCTATTCACTCAGATAAGAGTAATCAACACTTACCCTTGGCAGCTTCCTTGGTTTCCTTAAAGGCTGACGTGCTAAAGACCTGTTAAATGCCAAATATTACAAAATTATTCTGGCTGCAGCTTTGATCAGCAATATCTTCTCAAGATTTCTTCCAAACACGTTTGAAGAAACAAAACAACATAAATAATAAATTATAAAAATCTAAGTTTACACCATTTTTAAACACACAATATGTTTACAATATGTTTTTTTGTTTCAGGACAAATATTCATTTTCGTAGCTTTATAATAATTTTTTTTATTATATTTGAAATTTGACTTCCTCCTGTTGGAGTTAAATCTGCAATGTAGCTTAACCTGTATTCAGCATACAGTTTATGATGTCTAAAAGCCATAAAAGCTGACATCAGCATTGCTCAAAAATTCCCTGAGTGTTCTCAAATTTCCTCAAACACTCCTTTCAGATTCCTGTTCCTCACAGGGGACTGCAGTCCTCTTACAAGTGCTGTCTGGTTCCCATGAGCTGTGAAACAGGATCATGACCAGACTACATATTTAACAGTGTTCTGGGTTGTCCCATATGGAAAAGATCTCTCTCTCTCTCTCTCTCTCTATATATATATATATATATGTATATATATATATATATATATATATATATATATATATATATATATATGTGTGTGTGTGTGTGTGTGTGTGTGTGTTTAAACTAAAGACTTATATATTTGATCTTAGACCTGTAACAGTGAAACCAGATACAAGATCTGTTTTGTGTAAAATGAAATGTATGTAATTATAATAACTATGCCAAGAAACCACATAAAATATATTTTATGTATTTAATATCAGACTTAGAGAATAAAATCTCCAAGCCTTGAATGACAGAATGTACATAAGTCTGAAAACAAAAAAATTAAGAGTAAAAGCTCGGGATCTTATTCGCAAAAGTTTTGCGAGATCTCGCAAAAGTTGAATTCCAACAATGGCGGCACCTACTTAGTTGTGTAAACGTCAGATACCTGCTCGGTTTACAAGACATCACATATTTGCAAAAGTGCTCCAACGTTTTCGGAGATCTGACACCCACTAGCTCGAAGCTAACGGGAGGTCGAGACCTACTACAGCCGGGAGAAACACCGCTTTCCCGGCACATCGTGCCTCGACCTCCCGGTCGGCTTCGAGCTGGTGGCCTCCGAAGAATGCGGCTAAAACTTTTGCGAGATCTTGCAAAACTTTTGAGAGATCCCGAGTTTGTTTTGGGAGATCTCGCAAAAGTCGTCTTAATTTTTTTTCCTCCCATGTCCCCTGCGGGGCTCCGTACAAACAAACCCAAAGACGTTTAAATTCTGAATTTAAAAAAATCTGAGGCTAGCATACTGGCTGGCTAATACTGTAAAATGCAGTCCTTGGATATTGACACGTTGTTGAGGTCGCTACTCCAAAAAAAAGTTTACAGATTACACTGTACTTGTTACTTTTCTTGCAAAACGTGCAACACGTTAATGAATTACTCGCCAGAGAAAGTTGTTACAATACTAGTTATACTATATTAACGTTACACCGTGAAATGACCTGAAACACATTACCAGCCATATTTACTAGTTAATTATATAAACTTAAACTACAGATCCATTCACTGACACAAGACCCTTTCTTAATGAGGACACACATTCGATCTTTCTAGTGTTTTCCTATGAACACAAATCTGACAAAAGAAAGCAACGTTGAAAACTAGCTGAAAAAGACTTCAACGCCACAGTGATAGAAAGATGCACAACTACAGACTGAAGCTACAATACTGCACGCTGGACTGCTCATTACTGCCTTTGTCGCCTCTTGAAGCTCAGGCTCTGGCTGCTGGGCTGGGGTCAGTATACAACTTTATAACTATTCTGGGTTCTTGGCTAGCTTTGTGTTAGTGTGTTGTCTGTGCAGATGCTTGCAAACAGGAAAATTTCTAAATAAATTTCATAAATAAATCTCTTGTATAGTATAACGTACTGTAGCCTATAAAAGGCTAATGATGGTAATTTTATTTTCTTAAGAACAAAAATTACTTATATGATTTGTAAATGAACACAAATGTCCCTATGTTTGTCTAACAAAGACTTTCAGCCAACTTTTACAGAAGTACCTCCAACTGACTTTGTAGCAGAGGTGGAAAGAGTACCAAAATATTTTACTCAAGTAAAAGTACTATTACTTTGCTGAAATTTTACTCAAGTACAAATAAAATTACCCGTCTAAAAATTTACTCAAGTAAAAGTAAAAAGTAGCTCATTTAAAATGTACTCAGAGTAAAAGTTACATAGTTACCTTTTTATCAGCAGGAGGACAGCCTCTTCTGAGTAGTGCAAAAGAAGACAGTGGGATATAAATCTCAAAGTAGTTCTTTTTTAATGAAAAGAAAAACTTTACAAATTAAAGTGCAGTGGCAGTTAAACTGCAAGTCTATACATGAAAATGGATAATGGTCACCAAACCAATCAACCAAACTGTCAGGTATCACAGTGTTTTCAATACAAAACCATATCATTCTTTTACACGAGAATGTGTTCTAAACTGTCAAAAGGGAGAACAAGTACTGAACTGAACTACGGCAGCTGCTATAAAAATGTTTTTTAATTTTTTAAACTTGGCCCTGCCCTACTGTACCTCTAGATTAAAGTTCCTTTGTGTCCACCCTAGAGTGTTACTCTCTGAAATTCCTGTTAATTTTGAGGAGCAGTTGATTTTCAAAGTTAGTAGAGCTCATCCTTGCTCGTTTTGCAGTGAAAAGTAGTCCAGCACAGCTAAAGAGATGCTCGCAGGCAGCTGAGGCAGGCAGGCCAGTGTTAAGTTTGAGAGAAAGTTTTTTGATGTGTGGAAATGAATTCAGCAGATCCATCTTGTCCGAGACACAGGCAAGGTCCCCATCCAGCTCTCCTATACCTTGTGGCCTTTTGGACTTCATTCCTGATAAATAAGAAATAATACTCACATTTTCACTTTGAATTCTTCACAGACATTCCTGATAGCATCCTCCCCCTTCTCTTGTAAGATCCGTATGATTCTCTCCAGAGCTATGTATGTTGAGTTCCACCGAGTGGCCGGATGAGCTGGAACTTGCATTCACTTTCCACTGCCATGTAGGACCGACCTGACTTATTCCAGATTGCTTGGCATTTCCCAAAGGCTGCTCGTGATAGCCGTTTGTATGCATCATTCATCTCTTCTGCCTTGGCAGCATCTGTTGTGGCAACTAAATTTAATAGGTGGCATGCACACCTTTGATGTGGTGGAAGCTGGTACTCAAGACCACCATCTTGCTCCAGGATGGTGAATGTGTCCAGGTAGTCTGCTTTGGTCTCTTCAGTCTTGATCTGACTCTGACTCCGCTTCCCTAGGCTGACTTTGTTCACCAAACACACTGAATGCTTTAATAAAGTTTGAGCCACTGTCTGTTGTTGTTCTTACTACTTTCCCCCATTATTCTGTATTGACAATGAATGTCATCAAGGGCACCGGCTAGGACATCAAAGGTGTGGGACCCTTTCAACCTCTGGCAAGCAAGGGCAGCAGATCTCCTCTCCAAGGTTTCCTCATCTATGCAATGAGCTGTGACTCCTATGAAACTTTGCTGGTGTGCTGTCCAACAATCTGTAGTGGTGGCAACATGAGGTGCAACATTAAAGTTTTTTTCATCTGATTGGCAGCTCCCTCTATTCTGGTCCTGAGAGTGGGTCTGGAAATGACTTTGCATTGAGGATTCAGTGCCAACAAAAGTTCTTTAAAAGAAGGTTGTTCAACCACAGAAAATGGATGAAGACCTTCACAAATGAAATTAATCATGAGCTTGTCAACCTTTGCCTGTGATACTCGTCCGTTTGCACCCAATGCCATCACATCACTGATTTTTGCTTGCTTTCTTGGGGGTTCTGGTTGCTCCTGGGCTCGCTTCCGCGTTGCTATAAAGTCACTGAAGGCCTTCAGCTTGGATGGATGTTTTCTTTGTTAACAATTTTTATAAAAATCAGCATGTAAATCAATTTTGTTTTCATTAAACTTTACAAATTTTGCATAACATTTTCCCCCCATAAGTCCCTAATAAGACATCAATGCATTACATAGCTACCACTGGTAAATTATACCATTATACCTCGTGTTTTTTTTTTATTGGACAGTAACAGGATAGTTAACGGGAGGTTGCAAGTGCTAATTAACAAGTAACAGAAGTCAGATGTCTTTGACTAATCTAAATCTAAAATAGTTAATTTAACTATTTTTTAAAATAAATTATTATTATTAACAAGCAGGAAAAACGTAAGTTAACACATTTTCTTTTGGCAATTTACCAACCCAGCAAAAAAAATGTAAGTTGCGTGGACAACAACGTGCCCGATTACAGCAAGTTGCTAGTACCAACCAACGTTAGCTGTGTTCTTCACAGATGTCTTAACTTAATGTGTTTAATTTGAGCACAGCCTTTTTGCTACCATAACGGTACAAGTTTTATTTAACTTACCTCTACATGCTTGCGCAGGTTTGATGTGGAATGTTTAAAAGCTGCTAACTCGGTCTCTCTGGGCAAACACATCTTACAGTGCATAATAAAGCTGTTGCCTTTCTTGTACTTGGAGCCGAAATGGTCCCTTAAATATGGCCAGGGGTTTACATCGGTTTCTTCGAGTTCAGGGTCAGCAGAAATCGACGGGGTTTCTTTTTTCACTGGATCCGTAACACCGATGTCAGACTCCATCTTTATCGTGACCTTAGCGCCAATTTGTTCTGCTACCCATCATTCCCTGCTGTATTTCCGAAGCACAGTGTTTTTTTTTTTTTGTTTTTTTTTTAAATTTACTCAGTAATGGGTGTGATTGAAAACGTAGCAAACTACAATACTTTTAAAAATATACACTTAAGTAAAAGTAAAATTACAGACTTGAAAAATGACTTTAAAAAGTACAAATACACAAAAAAACTACTCAATTACAGTAACGCAAGTAAATGTAATTCGATACTTTCCACCTTTGCTTTGTGGTAACAGCTGCAATGTTGGTTCAACTTTAATTTTGGATGCCAGCCGGCAGCTGAGCGTTACTCAGTGCTGAAACATTTGCTAAGTTGTTAATGAATGGCTAACTATGAAAAATAGCTAAAAAGCTTTGATACTTGATCCAATTTGAATTGTCATGGTCAGAAATGAATATTCTACATTTAAACATCTACATTAACATCTAATGGCAACTCAATAAATATCAAATGATTTGCCAGTGAAAGTTTGCTTTTTTAATGGTAGTGTGACCAGATCAGTAGGCGTTACAGTCAAGTACAATATGTTTAAACATCCTTGTTAAGTAGAGCTTGTAACCTGTCAAACTGCATTTAAACCTCTGCCAGGCTGCTTAACCCCACTCTGTCTTTGACATACAGCATTTGGCATAAATGGTATACCCAAACGAAACAGCTTATAAAAGACAAACTGCAAGGCCAAAATGCTTGTATCAAAATAACCACTTTTAGTCTCTAAAAATATGCAAACTCTAACCCTAAGTGGCTCATCAGAAACCTGGTGAATGTTAAGAGGTTAAAATGTTTGCAGGGAACTTTTACCAGCACGGTTATTGATTGTTATCTGGGGTCCTGAAGAATCATCCAATATCAGGAATCAGTGAGGCGTTATGTTTGAGTTTCAGCTGAACACCTCAGTAGGGAGATATTCTTACAGTTCATGAATGGAGCTTAAACCCGCATTCTCTGGCTGAATGATAGTTTCTTTAACCACAGGGCCATCCTGCCATCTTTCTTCTCAGTATTTTTGGGATGGTTTGCCAGTAACCCATTGCCAGTGATTGCAGGCTGCTGCATTCGATGACCCAAAGAAAGTAAAGTGATACTCGTCTTCATATCACAACCAGATTTAAGAGGGGATTTAAAGAGAACATTTGCATTCAATACACTTCCTGTCTTTTGTTATTTGTATACATGTCAGTCATTCAGCTAGGTCCTGTCTCTGCGTCTCTTAAGTATAAGAGTGAGTACAAGAAACTAACAATCAGGTCCAGCCCTGTGTCTTCATTCCATATCTGCTGTGTGAGTGCATCTCACTGTGTCAACTCTGATTACTGTGATTTCCTTTCATTTGGCCTTCAGCTCAGTCTACCGCACATACACAGAGATGCACAGACTGATACAAACTGCACACGAATGAGATACGGGGACCTACACTCATCCACCCACATCATTCCAGGCGCTTCCAAATGAAAGGGACAGTAGTGATGCCACAGGCCGCAGGCCACCCAGTACTGCAAATGAATACTCTGCAGTTCATCACGTTTGATCTGGCTGTCCTCTGTAAGGCTAGCAAACATCTAGTGTGCGTGTATAGTGTAAATTAATTCCCCATACTTTTTTCAGTGATTGACGTATTTAATTAATAATATCATATTTTACACGTGTTTGACCTCACTGAAATAATTATGCTGTTATGCTACTTGCAAAAAATGTTAACATTTTTTATATTTATATACATATTTTCATAAATAGCGACACAGTATCGATACTGGGAACTGAAGTGTAACAAAATTTGATACAGCCAGTGAAGTTTTGTTACACCTCAGTTCCCAACGTGCAAAATTGTGTTGCATTTCCCTTCTAAAAGATTAATAAAATCTACATTCTAAAATATAAAATACTTGTAGTATTTGATAAATATTGAAAAATGCTAAATATGCTAGCAGTCACTAGAGAACACAGCTAATACAGTTCTGTGGTCTTTCTAACAGCCATAGCCTGTTTCCCAGTTGACAGCACTGCTGAGTGTAATTACCGTAAACAAATGGGTCCATGGTAGTGACAACTGTTAGCTTTTATCTCATAGCAGCGCTGCTGTTAGTGGTAGTGTTTCTCGAAATTAAGACCACATTTCACATAATCCCCCTTCTTCTCCTGTTGTAAAGAGGATGTTACTAATTGTTCTGGCTCCCCTTTGTTGCTCCATGTGTTTGTTTTCTGTTTACTGAAGAAGACAGCCATGTTGGAAGTCATTTGTTTTCCGTCAGCTTTTTCTTTCCTGACATCTCCAGCTCCGTTTGCGCTGAAAGAACTCCACCCTCTTCCTGTTCTGTCCTGGAATAAGCCTTCTGAGTGTTGGGCTCCAGTTTGCCATTCTTGACAGGAACGAGTAGCAAGTGTTCAAGTGCCAGTGATCTCTTCTGCACAGCGTGTCCAGAAAACATTCTCAGTCTCCTTGTGAACTCGCTGTCCGGCTAAGTTCCCCCCTTCTTAAATATTGGCTGTAATTTTGCTGTGAGAGCTACAGGCTGGACACAGCAGCAGAAACAACCCTGGAATGTCATCCAGCCAGCCAGTGAGTCAGCGAGGCCAGGGTAGGCGAAGTGCAGTAGGGCCACAAGTCTTTGAAGTCTGCCTTGACAGTTGTGGACCCTGGATGCTCCCTGGCACAGCGCAGCGAAACCTGATCATGTTTCATTATTTTGATGGGAAAATCAGACAAACGGTTCACTTGAGGTTTATTTTAGTGCTGCTAACCTCTTGTCAAAGCACAGCGAGCCTCGCAACAGTATGCTGAATGGCTTAGACACACACGCACTCTCTTTCCTGAATAGCACGCAAAGCAGAGTTCACTTTAGATTAAGCAACAAAGAACACATTCATCTTTTTCTAGTTTGATGTGTTCCGGTCTGTTCCCTGTTTTGTTTTATTGTGCACTTTCCTATATAGAAAAATCTCTCTCTCTCTCTCTCTCTCTCTGACACACACACACACACATTCCTTCATAACATCTGTGGCACTTGATTACATTAGTTTTGTGTTTAACTTAAATCAGAAACTTGTGCATTTAAAGGTGAGCATGTTTTATGGCCATGCCGTTTACTTGCTAAATTAATTCTCTTCATCCTGAGCCAACTTTATTAATTCCATAAAATATAATTTAAAACTAGACTTGGCTTTAGAAAAAAAATCCTAAACTGTATAAAAACTTGTGATATCTTCTGTTTTTATGTGTTTTAGCAAATTAACGCTATTAAATCTTTTATTTAATGCAATTCTGCACGTAAAGCTGTCATTAAACTGTTTTACTTGTTGAAATACAACCTTTAGTTGCTTAGCTTCAGTTAGTTGGCCTTTTCCTTCTTTTTTAGCACAAGGCTCCACCACAAGCCTAAACTGTTGATAGGAGGCAGGATGGATCCATTGTTTTAAGTTATTTACGCCAAATTCTGAATGTACGATTGATATCCCATAAATACGGAGGCAGTATTCCTGATACTAATACCGATAGAGATACTTAAATCTTACAAAGGTAACTAATGTAGTGGAGATCAACGTGCCATGATTTATGAGATGATTCATTATCAATTAGCAAATTCTAAACAGATTTTCATGACCGCTCACTGTGATTTTTACTTTCCACAATAATTAACACAATAAAGCAAAGCTGTCAGCTTTTCATGTATTTTGTGTGTTTTTTAGAGAACTGGAATGTAAATGTGCTGCTCTCTAAAGTACTTTGATTCAGCTTCTGCTGTTTAAATGTGTTATAGGCTATAAATAAAATAGATGGGAAGGTCAACGCTGACATTTTTTTCTAGCCCATGTTTGAGCTATATTTTTTCATTTCCTAAAAAATAATAATAATAATAATTTAACCCAATTAAGTGGGCTAAATACTGAACATAGAAGATATAAACAAGGTATCGTTCCTGTCATGCTAGTATCCGGTCATTAAGTCTGACGTCATTAGCTGTGTCTGGGCCCAAACTCCACTTCAGGTCCCAAAGTCAAACGATCACTGCGGGATCATTGAGAGTTGAAAAACTGACTAAATTGTTTTATCTTTAATAAAATGATCAGTGTTGCTGCTCTACCAGGTGTAACAATTGAGTTTAAAATCCAGGCATCAATAAAAACAGGATTTATGAAGTTTTACAGAGTTAGAAGTTAGCAGGGAGTTAGCTCGCTAGTTTACACCTAAACATGATATAGCATGTTCTGACTGAGGGATTTCTGAAAAAATTAAGACGTACTGCTCTGCTATCACTTCCAACATAAATGAAGACAGAAAACTAAACCGCAGTGGCGTTTGTAGGGTTACTGAAGTTGGGCTAGCTGGTTTATAATGATGTGCTACGTGATGGCTAGCTACACAGCTACGGTTAGCATAACATAAACACAATGAAGATGGAGGATGAACGCTAACTTTTTTCACACGATAAAAGTTAACGTGAGGGATCCCGAAGGTTAGGGACAAATGCAATTGAATGGCAGGATGTAAACAGACCAAACTTCAGTTAGGAGAACAACTGAGATAATCCATCCACAATAGGAGGTTAGTCATTAATATACTGCTGCATGGGCTGGGCTGTAGTTACATGTAAGGTTTTAAAAACTGGGCTTTAAAATGAACAGTAATAAAAACCGAGAGAGGCCGACAGTGATCACGGACTTTTTTAGGGGCTTGTTCAGATTAAATAGAACAAGATACAAAGCATTAAAACATAATAAAAACACAACAGTCTTAATAAACACAGGGTAATTTGCACCCGGAAGCAGGATTCATACGTCATCACTTAACAACCGGATACTTTGGATATCAATGCCTGCGATGGTATTGAAACTCCAACCACCTCTAATCTCAGACTCAGAGATAATCTTCTGTCTTGGTTGTAAAGAGTGGTTATTTGATTTAGTGTTTCCTTCCTATCAGCATCAACGTGGCATCTTCACCTGGCGAGCTGGTCTCTGTTTTTTGGACCATTCTCTGTCAGTTTGCCCAATTAATTTTGAACATCTGAATGGGGATTCTTACAGTGGCCCTGAAAGGTCAGAGATGATACGTGTTTGGACAGTGACACCGCTTTTGTACTTTTGTAGCTGTCTACCACCACAGCTGACATTAAATCAATATACGATTAAAGTGCTGACTTTCAGCTTTAAATGAAAGGATGTAACAAAAGTATTGCATTAACTGTTAGATATGAACTACAGTGACCCCGAAAGGTCAAATGTACTGGAACTAAAAAAACACCAGAATTTGTTTGTGTGTTTTGCATTTTATTTGTGAGCCTTTGTGGCATTTTCTTCTATTTCCCTTGTGTTTTATTCAACATCCATTGTATTGTTGTATGTTTTCTGAAGTTGTAGCACATTTGACCTTTCAGGTCCAAATGTGCTAAAAAATAGCGGTAATTCCTACACAGTTAATAGAATACTGCAGCTGAGCCCCTTAAACTGAAGCTGAATGTCACCTTTTAATGTACAGCTACAAAATTATAAAAGACTGTCTCACTTTCCAAACACTGATGCATGTAGAAAACGGATGCAAAGGCAATCCCTCCTGTTTACGTCATCACACACCCTGAACCTGATAAAAATAAATAAATAAAAAGCCTCTCGACCTCATGAGAGTCAGTAAGGCATGACAGCTGTCTAGTGATCAGTAGATGCCTCCAAACTCTGACTGTCACAATATAGTCGACAGTGTGACAGAATTTTAAAGGTGCATTTAATGGCATCTATTAAACATTGAAAGCTTTGCTTAATACCTGTTTTCCCCACAGTCCCACAATTATGAAGCATGTGTGAGTGGAAGGCATGAAAGGTGAAAGAGGGGGTTCTGCTCCTGTGACTGACAGCGTACAAGCCCCTATTAGATGTTATATTTTTAGTGCCTTGTCCAATCAAAATGTCACTCACAGTATGAGGGGAGGGTCAGAGAAGGACACATTGTTGTTTTTTCCTTTGATTGACAGGTTACAAGCTCTTTTTGGCTTTTCCGTCACTCAAATTTCTGCTGTTTGTCACTCGCAGCTTGTGCGATGTTGCTTGTCTGCGATCCTGCTGCTGCTGCCACTAAGCATCCACAGTGTTTTTATTTCTCTGTTGGTGACAGTAGCTTGATGTTACTTTCATTCATTGGCTGAGATGGGGTGAATCGTGCAAAACAGCTGTTGAAGCCCACTTGAATGGTTTCCTTTAGGATGTAATGAGATGCTGAGAGTGCAGCTAATCTCTATTCTTCTGCCTAAGTCTGCTGTTTAACCAGTGGCATGAATATATGGTGAGTCAATGGCTTTTCCCTCTGCCCTGGAAGCTGTCTAATCACTTCAAAGGCTAAGGCGTGGGTGGGTAGTGCTGGTGGTGGATGCAGTGTTTAACTTTTTCTTTTTTAACTTAACCCTTAATCCCTGCCTGCTAAATCTCTGTTCATTTAATTTCTTCTGTCTTTTCTAATTTTGGTCTCTGGGTTTTCTAAAAATATTCCAAGCCTTTCCTTTTTTCTCTGCACTGTAAAAAATCAATAATAAATTTTTTTTAAAAATTAAAAGCTGTGATCTGTGTTAAAGTTGCATTTTACCCTTTCTCCCAAAAAGTCCTTGTTTCTTAAGTGTGAATGTACAGCACCTCTCTCTGCAGCTCTACATCGTTTACTGCCTGCCTCTCAGTCCTCGATCCCCCCACCCTTAGACTCCCTCTTTACTAACCTCCTCCCTGTATTTGTATGGCTTAGAGAGACAGTGGTATTGGTTACAAAGCCTGGGAATCCAGGTAAAGCATGGAGAGGCTTTATCAGCTTGAGCATGAAGGGAAAAAGAAAAAAAAAGGTGGGTGTGTCTTTTAAACATGAGGGCAAAAGAAGTGGATCAGAAAGGCAATGCTCAGACAAAAAAACAGGATAATCCGTGAAATCTGTCCGGGTCAAGGGTCAACTTCCAGCCAGCCATGTGCGTCTAGGCGTGTGTGTGTGTGTGTGGAGATTACCTTAAGGAGGCCATGGAGGAAATGAGGGGAGAGTTTAAAAGGGGGTGTTTATCCTCTTTAAACTCACTTCACAGCCAACACGCTGGGGAGCCCCGAGTGAGGAAATGGGGGTGGGGCTGTTAGGCTGGGTGGTAGTGGTGTGTGCACTGTCTGAATTTCCAGCATACGCACAATGCGTATGCTAATCATTGTGAATTTTAATTAAGTTTCCCCCATTTTGCAATCAAACGGAAAACACTACAGTAATTGTCCTTCTTTACATCTGGCGAATAGCTGCTTGATATAGATGTTTTCATTAAAACGTGGCACTCTGAGTGTCTTTGTGTGGTTGTGCTGTATGCACTGTATGTGCATGTTTGATTGGGTGATAAAGACCTTGGTCTGTATGTGCAATCCCATTAACAAGCATTTTTGTGTTTCCTTCACGTTTTGCACTGAGAAGTAAAAGTGAGAATGGAGAGGCCCCCTGACTGATAAATCTGTCTCTCTCTCTTCATGTGTATGTTTTAGAACACAAAAATTGGTCTGATGCACATTTGGAATATGTTTCTAATTTAAATATATGAATTAGTATGGAGACACAGACAGGTCAAAATTAAATATGAACATCCTTTCTGTCTTATCTTATTGTTCAGTCTTGAATTCATTAATTTATTCAATAGTGGAAAAAATATCTTGCATCACTATCTGATAATATTCTTGGTGTAAATGAGGTTTAACTGTGTGACTTAGTTTGCAAAAAAAAAAAATTATATATTTATATATATATATATATATATATATATATATATATATATATATGCACACATATTTCCTTAGTTAGTCGTGCAGTTTTTTTCTTTAGAAGTTACTTAAAAATGGCTCAGTTTTTAAAATGAAGACCAGCAACTTCTTTTTTAGGTTGCAAATTTTAAAAAAACACTTTCATTAGTATGGAGGCTAAAAATGTCATAATGTGTTTAACAGCACATTATGAAACAGGCTAAATGATCACACACGTAAAAAGACCAAATATTAAATTACATTTTGACTAAGATAAAAAACTCTTTTAATGTAAAAAATTGTAAAACTGTATTCGGCTTATTTCTTTTTGACATAAACAGGTGATTTCAGGTGATTAAAAGATATCTTTATGTTAAAAATAGTTAATTTCAGAAGACTGTTTTCTCTCTTTCATTTTATTTTTCACTCAAGTAAAAGAGAAACGCAAACAGAATTTAGGGATCACCTGCTCACTTACTAACACTGACACAGCAGCTAATGACTTATAATAATCAGAACAATCTTTGGAAAGCCTCATATTTCACTGAATATTACTTAATAAGTATTTAAATAAATACCAGCCTCCTTTTATTTAGTAATGTTTGTGAACTTAATTTTAATTACGTTGGGTATCCACAACTTTCAGCCTAGATTATCTTGAGTTTCATTCATAATTCAATTAATTAAGACTTAAAAAAAAATACTGGCAGTAATTACTGGTAAAGTACAGTTTTTATTACAACGGATTTTATTTTAAAAACTTACCAACCTAAAGCTCGCTTCGCTGCTTCATAGTGGTGTTGTTTTCTCTGTGTATCATGTTCTTCTTCCACCTGTAGGAGTTACTCCGGCCTTTGCAGGTGTCTCAGGGTTGAAGGAGTAAAGAAGGTCAATGGTCAAATGTCAAGGGTTTAAGGGCTGTAAATGCTCCCACTGGGCCTGACACCTGTCACACATGTGGGAGGTAGCATAAGCTGTCAGCCTGTGTGTGTGTGTGTGTGTGTGTGTGAAGATGGACACCAGCAGAACTTCAGTGGGAAAGGAAAAAAATGAAGGAAGGCATGTGCAGAATGTAAGGGGTTTAAAATCACTTTAGACCGTGTCAAGAATGTGTGTGTGTGTGTGTGTGTTTCCAGAGAGAGAAGCAAAACACCTTGCATGCTGCACCTGTAGCTGGGCTAAAGTTACTTCATATGGACATTTGACATCAGACTTGGAATGTGTGCTTTGCTGTCAGTCTGTGGCATGAATGGGGATGTGCCTGCTGGCTAATTTACTACATTAAATAGGACAAAAAAAAAAGAAGGGCCTAGTAAAATATAAATAAATACATAAATAAAGAGTCAAAAATGTGCACAGTCTAAAGCAGCTGCACAATTATTACATGCATTTAAGAGCAAAGGGCTACTAATTGCATTCCTTAACAATTAAACTGTAATTTAATAAATATTTAATATTTAATAAACTGTAATAAGTAATTACATAATGCATTACACTTTAAAACCACCTGAACAAAGGATTTGATTGTACCACTGTGTACCAACCTGTACAGTAACGACTGTAAAGCTTTTAAATATTAACAGAAATTGTGGTGAAAAATTTATATTTTACTGTTTATATCTCTCTACAATAATAATACAGAGAAAACTAATGATTAGATGAGCCTATATGAGCAAGCACTTAGCGACAGTGGGAAAGAAAAACTCACTTTTAACAGGAAGAACCCTCCAGCAGAACCAGGCTCATTTTAACCTTTAGTTATTTTAGTGAGGGCATTAAAATGTAACCAGCTAGACTGGGACACCCCTGTATACAAGTATGAACTCTCCCTCAGGTTAATTCATTCTTAATTAGGAACTAATTTAGAACTGATGCTCTGCACTGTAAGACAAACACGTGATGAAAGTCTACATTTGAAAAACTCCGACGTCCTTAGAGGTGAATAACGACTGTTATTGAATACCACCTTTTGTGGAAATCTGGCCATTGTCACGTTAAAGGTTATGGTCTTGTGCTTATAGCGTCGCTGCTATAACTTAACTTCAGCTGTGCCTTTGTTCACTTTCATTCTCACTGTGGTGGATCACGTAGAAGTGAGTCAGATAGAGATTTCAATGACTTTACTTACATTTTCTTTGCTGTTTTATTTTGGAAAGCACGTTTTTCTTTCCACGCTCTCTTTTTGCCGTTATTACCACCAAAGAAAAAAAAGTTCAAAATATTTTGGCTCATGCATGCAGACTGCGCTCTGTGGAGTCATGGGGATAAAAGATGACACGTATCCCTACGAGGCAGATGGTGGACGTATCTCATGACTTACAGTTTACGAATGTTCAAAACAAGGCAGAAAGCAACAGCGCTTTGTTTTTAAACTGAAGATTTTTGTGTAAATATATATCTATTTTCCATCTTGGATCATTTTTCTAAATATCTTTTCCCCCATATTTGTGTATGTAGCAAATTAGACTTGACAACTCATGAAATTGGTGTTTCAACATGGGGGTGGGGAGGGGTTTCCTTGTGTTGGCTAGCAGCAAGCTTGTCTCAGCCCTCGTTTGTAGGACAGGAAAACTGCAAGCTGCCCTGCTGCAGCTTAGCTAGCAGCTTCTGTTAGCAGGAATGAAAATGCTTTTTCTTCCTACATTGAAAATCACTTCAAGGCCACCTGGCTTTGCTAAATGCACGGCGCTGAAATGGATGCAAGATCAGTCGGCATTACATGCAGGTTTGGTTGGAGCAGAGGAGAGATTTGATGTGTGATTAAAGGGTCTGTGTTTTTCTGTGTTCCTTAATGAGAAAAACATGTGACTGTGATGACGTTTGCGCTTCTTTTTGAGTTTTTACACACACTAATTTTACATCTGACGAGTAGCTTAAGAGTCATGATGACTGCACTCCATAAAATTCTTATGTGTCTCTGGAGGAGAGTTGTTTTTTTTTAAACTTAGGGTTTCTGTGCTGTTACATAAGATGCTTTTGAATTGCATTGTGGGAAACATATTTACTTCTTTGTCTTAGCTCTCTTGTCCCTTTTAAATCATGTAAAGTGGCAATAGGCAGAAAGGATGTATGATTCATAATTGAAAGAAAGATCATTTCCCCTCCTTTTCTCGCCCCCTTTAAGCCAACTTGGTGTGATTGGCTGGCTTTCATCAACAGAAGCAGCTGGGTGGGCTTCTGTGTTCCTGAGATGACCATATTAGGAAAAGCTGCTCTTACTGACATCACACAGAATCAAAAACAGAAAAAAACCTGTCAGAAACGTTTCTCATGCCTCAGAATGGGCTTTCACCACCCTCATACATTAAAGTCTTTCATCTTATTTTTTCCTTTTTTTTTATTCATTTCATAAAAAATCCTGTATTACTTGAGTAAATTAAGCCCCAATTAACATAAAGTTAGTGTTATATTTAAAGTGATTTTTTTCTTGTTTGTTTATTCAAATGTACGTATTCAGGACATACCTGTTGTAAATTATCATTTGGTGTTGAAGCAATCGTTAGAGACCTGAACTTCTTTGCTCATTCCCTTTTATGATTCAACAAAAAGCATAAACACTATAAAGTGTGTCAAAAACACACGTGTGTATTGTGAGTGCATGCATTTTGCGTGTGTGTAGATTTCCTGAAAACGCCCAAAGCCTTGTAATACAACATTGCTGGTAATTAATAAGTCAGGGAAAGGCAGAAAACACATCACTCAGGGTTTGGAATAATGCCATTCTTTGCTGTGTATGTGTGCCTACAGTATGTGTGTGTACAAGCTAAGTGGGATATTAATACAGTGACCCCGGGAGGCAAAGTGATTAAATTATAATCAGCGCGGATTAATTAATCTATAATATTTATTCCTATTATGGCGAGGGGAGAGGAGGCACAGAGCTTAGAAAAGGTTATGTGCGCACGCTCCTCGCTCTTTGTCTCAGAGAAAACCGACGCTCGGGGAGGGAGAGGCAACAAGGCCCCCTTGACAACGCAGGCAGAAGGTTATTGCTGATATCAAACGCCCTGCATGCAATTATCTGTCACAACAAATAATTAAGAGGGCTGATAATGAGGAAATTAACATTTCCATTGTGGAGATGCTTTATTGTCTGCTTGGGTCACTGCAGAGGCGGCTTCAAGAGGGGAGTAATAAGTTATCTTTCCATGCGAGGCTCTGCGTTGTAGTCTTTAGACAATGATAAGCAGACAAGCACAGGGACGTATTAGAGAAGTGTGAAGGCATTTTTGTGCAGAACATCACTACACAGTGCGAATGGAGATCTGTGCATTTGGGAAAATAAGGGCCGGCAAAGCAAGTAAATGGAAAAACAACAAATCTGACCAACAGTCCAATCCATTCTGTTGCAGATTCACATTTTCGTGACCGTTAAGTTATAAGAAACGGAAATAGAAAAGATAACATGGCATTAACAGTTGGATACAAAAATTAAAAGAATTGGGATTTATAATAAATAATTATAATAAGTCACATAGTAAGAACACAAACCCCGGCCATGTCAGATCACTCTCTGGGCAGTGTGTACTTTTAAGCTAATAGTACTGAATTTTCTATATTAATGATCTTTTCTTTTGCAGTGCAGTAAAAACAAGTGCAAAGTGCAGGTTTTAGTTATTTGTCCTGTTGAAATCCATTTAATGCCTGTATCTAATCCCTAGACTATTTTACCTTTTATCCATATCTTTTCTGGCTTTGTGCTTTTAACATGTTTTACTTGATATGCATTTCATGCTTTTCCTGTGTATTAGTGACACTGACCTGTTAGCATACTTGGTACTTTGTTATGATCCTACAATATTTAATAATATTTAATTTTTATAATATTTTTGTCTTATTTTCTGTCTTTTATGTGAAGCACTTTGGTATACTGTTGGTTTTTAAATGTGCTCTATAAATAAAGTTGTATTGTATTGTATTAGATTGCACTTGGCATAATTTTGGTTATAATTATGTTTTATTATTTGTTATTTATGTGGAAAGAGTACAATCTGTTTCAATATGTAGTAATAAATATAAATAAGTGACAAGAGGTTTTGAGCACAAAAAAACGTATTCAGGAATGTTATACATTTATTCTAATTATTATTTAACATTTACAACCTGTTATTGCGCTGTACATTACAACGAAATAATACGATTAATTAATTATATACCATATTATATTATTATTGTTACAACCCAGCTCAAAAACCGCAACATAAATACACCGAACACCAGAATTTCAATGAGAAGACGTTTTATCTTAAATTGCAGAGGAAGCTGGCTAAAACAACTGGTACCACCAAGGCTAGTGAGCCTTTCTGAAAGCTTGCCTCAGGTATGCTTTTATCCTGACTAGGTGTGATCAATCAGCAACAGCTGAGATTAGGGGCTAAAGAGGGGCACAACAATTATCATCACTTTAGTCTTCAAATGTGTTGACCTTGAATGAACAGTTAAATGTAACATGATTTTTTCAAAATGCCTGTATAGTACTTTCTATATGTGGACAACACATGCCACACTTGTGATAAGGGTTTTTTTGGTCAATTTTCAACCAATAAGTCATTAAGCTGACCTCGAGACCAATGACAGAATGACACATTTGTACACATGCAAATGCTACCAAAAACATAATAATACACGATGTCGGCATTGTTTGGACCTACTTTTGCCCTATCACAGATGGGATGGACTCCTGACCCACTGTGAAACCAGCTAATAATAGATGGATACGTAAAAAGCTAAAACTCTGGCTAAATTCAAGGTCCTGTAGGACTTTAAAAATCAAAAAGTCAAACACAAATGCAAGCTACAGAAAAAGTCCCAGAATACAACTTTATTAATATAAGTTAAGACTCATTCAAAATCACCTTATAAGAAAATGTCTTTCCTTTTGTTCATAACCAAATTAGGATTTCAAAATGTCAAATTATGATGAGCTTGCCATTGCATTGTTTGTCCTATCAAATCGATTTAAGGACTGATTGGCATCAAAGCAATCCCAAAATTGAAACAGTACAGGCGGCGTCCTAAATATCAGACGCCTGCCCAGATATCTATCAAAAAAATAATAAAACAATTGAAATGTCCTGACTGCAGCGATGGAACAGAGATATGACTCCATCTGTGGATGAACTGTGGTTGTTGGTAGGTGGTGGTGGGGACAGTGGGGATCTCTGGGTGGGATTTGTGTTTTCACAGGAACTTGACCCCAGACACACACACACACACAAACACACACACACACACACAGAAACAGCCTGGGTTGCCATGTGTTTTGACTGACGTATCTTTGACGCTTTGTGTGCAGCCAAGTTTAGCTCTCCTCTGCATGTGTGTGTGTGTGAAAGAATATTTCCTGGCTTTTGAACTCCTCCTGACTGACACAAATAGGTTTGAAACAGCCCTCCTATAGGTCAAAGTGTGTGTATGTGTGTGCGTGTGTGTGTGTTGGTATGACAGCACTCACTCTGGCCCCCTCCCTCCTAACCCCTGTGGCTCATACTGAGGGTCATTTTAATACCCCAACATGTTTAGGAAGAGTCAGTGGCACTGCATTGTTCGCCTACAATGGAGGGCAGACGGCAGGAGCTGGAGGTCGGAGGGGAGACGGGGAGGGCGCCGGACAAAAGGAAGAGCGAGCGCTCACGGTTCGTCTCCTTTCACCCGCCATGTCTAGACACCGATGTTCCAGAGTCTTGGAAGAAGGGCCGAGGAAAGGAAGAAAGAATGGAAGTGGAGGGAGTAAGGCTATTTTGGTGGTCTGAGGATGGAACAGCAAAGGGCTGATGGGAATCACAAGGGTTTTAGCTGCTATTACATGGTGCAGGAAGTAGGAGCAGAAGACAAAGATTAAACGAAATGGAGAAAGTGTAGTAATGGTGCCTTCAGTGACTGTTGGAAAAATGATGGACAAACATGCATAATATGACTGACACTGTCAAAAAAATTATTAGTTAGAAAATAAATAAATCAGAGACTGAATTCTTCATCCTGCTGTTTTACAACAGCACCACTCTTCAAACAAAAAAGATTTATACAAGGTCTTGAATAATCAGGCACCATCTTATATTAACGGCCTTACAGTACCGTATCACCCCATTAGAGCACTTCGCTCTCGCGCTGCAGGCTTACTTGTTGTTCCTAGAGTATTTAAAAGTAGAATGGTAGGCAGAGCCTTCAGCTTTCAGGCCTGCCTTCCTCCCCTCACCTCACACCAACCCTCCTTCAGGCTGGTTCTACTGGAGATATCTTCCTGTTAAAAGGGAGATTATTATTGTAGGGTCTTTACCTTACAATATAAAGCATTTGAGGCAACTGATGTTATGGTTTGGTGCTATTTAAATTGAATTTAAATTTTATATTTTAAAATGTTTTAATTTTTTTGTTGATGACAGCTGGATATGTAAAAGGCGAAGTTAGAATTTATAGCACAGCACAAGAACGGCAAACAAAGGATATAGCTAGCTTGGATTCACTAGTGTTGCCGTTAAATATAGAGTAAAAAACAATTTTAATGTTATTTATTAGAAAATAGCATATTATAAATATGAATTACATAAACATGCATTTATTCCCAATATTATCAACTGATTACTAATTTTCAGTTACTTATATTTACTGATTTAAATCACTAACCAGTCACCTGATAAGTGTCAGCTGATTAGACAGGCCCCATATTGACCACTGAGGTAAACAGTGGGCTGGCAACCGACACTCACCAGAGTTCAATGGCAGCCAGAGTTGTTTGTCCTGCAGGGGGCAATGTAGCAAGGATTATGCACTTGAATTGGAAGGGCTAAGAAAACAGATTTCACTTGACTGCAATATGCAATCTTCTGACATGTAGTGGTGAGATTTTAAGCGCTGTGCCTTTAAGTTACGGCCATGTTTTGCTAAGCTAATGTCTCCTGGCTGCATCACAGTGATACTTTTTCAAATAAACTCTTGTATAAGCAGATGAGAGGACATTGACTCAGTTAGATCACTTTATGAATATGCCTTAAAGGTTCTGGATTGAACACCACACAAGTATCCACACTGTGATATCCTTAATAAAGTCAAAAACTTCACTTTTCTGTCTTTCGTCTTCTCTTTGAAATTACGATACTGTACACATAGCTGTGTGTTTAGGGGGTGGTCACAGGTAGTCATCTACACTGCTGGGTCAGTTTTTCTCCGACATATATTAGTTGTTTTTATTATGAATGTTATGAAGTTCATATGAATATTCCATCAATCACAAACTGTGCATGATCCCAGTCAGCTGCTGTACACCCTCTCTTCTAGTGACATGAGCACAGAGGTAGGCTGATAACAATGGTAAATGTGGTCTGACATTAGAACACTTTTATCTGAAAAAGTCTTAAAACCAAGTAAGTTGAACCATTTTACAGCTTAAAGGGGTTGTTTTCAGTCAACATGCTTGCTAAAAACTGGTCTCAAACCCCAGAAATGTGTTATATTTGTAATGAAACAAGAGCAGAGACTTCTTCCTGTTAAAAGGGAATTTTTCCTTTCCATTGTCGCCAAATGCGTGCTCCAATGGGATTGTTCGATGGTTGGGGTTTTCCCTCTGATACTGTAGGGTCTTTACCTACACTGTAAAGCGTGTTGAGGCAATTGCTGTTGTGATTTTTTTCAATATAGAAAAAATTTAATTGAATTTGAAGTTACTTCCCCAAACAAATGATACAAAAGCCACCTGATTGTCAACTCATTACCCTCTGAACCAGGTAAACACAAAAGAGTACAGAAGTGTAAACGCTGCCGTGGTGTGTGTTGACTCAGCAGTGATAATATTAAATGTGAACCTCTGAAATAAATATTTGAATTACATTGAGCTGTTACATGGAGTAACTGTTACAAATTGTTCCGTAAGATTCTCCAAAGTGCAGTAAATCAGATACACCCAGATTTTTATAATTTCTTTATACATCATTATCCGTGTTTGTGGGGGTGGTGGTTAATATATTTGCTTGACAAGCAAAAAGGATGCTGGTTCAGTTCCAGCCACAGAAATGAACCCCTGTTGTGGATGTGTCAGGAAGGGCATTTGGTCAAACATGTAAAGCAACCCCAGCATCTATGTGTTTTTTGGTGATGCTGTGTGGTTATGATTTTATACTTGTTCATATAATTCCAGTTGTATTTTATAGCAAAGTACGATCTACTATTAAATTAGCTACTGGCTAGCTAGTTTTCCTGTGCTCACTCTCTGACAAAAGCAATGAAACTTAACAAAAATAAATAAATAAAAGGTTCAGCAATCTGCAGACTTAAAATTACACAGAGCACTCAAAGGCAACGCACGCACCTCCATCTTGATGATTTTCAATTGAATCCACAACATCATTAGCATAAATGTTAGACAGTAAATGTGACGTTTTGATCCATACATCTCTCCCTGTCTTCGGTGCTCTGCAATCATGGCCGGCCTCAGTTTTTCAGTGCTTTAATTGCAGCTCTAATTCTGCTTGTGTAACGCATGAAACGAGACTGCGGTCACCGCGAACGTGACATTATGGAAGTCTGCAGTAGATTTGGGTCAAGGAAGCGAGACAGAGAGAATAAGACAATAAGGGAGGGACCCATATAAACAGACAAGCTTGCGTCTATGAAGGTTCATGCTACTGTTGATGGGTGCTTGTACAGTGTGTGTGTTTTAGTGGACGCTAGTGGCAGGTGGCTGCAGTTCTAGGAGAGGACCCCCCAGCCTTCACTGAATCCTTATTTTAGCCGGGCACTAACTAGTCCGGTCTAATAAACCTTTCACCCCGAGGGCTGTAAATCTCCAAACAACTGGTGTGGCTTGCCTTGCCACCCACAGTGACACACCAGCAGGCGGGCGTAAAACGGGCATGTCAAATGCCATCAGAGAGGAAACTCTAGAGGCCCCGCCGGCTGTGTCTTTCCCTCCTGTAGGAGCAGAGAGGGAGGAACAAGCCGAGGAGAGAAGACAAGTAGATTTAGCTGTTTAGCGGCGCTCCTGTAGACAGACTGTCAGGTTGGCGGTATAACAATAATTATTACAAACAAGGTGTATTCACACTCAGCATGCGTGGTTTTGAAGCGCTGGAGAGAATGCTGAATAACAAAATGTGAAGACAACAAGTGGCTGTTTGCAGGAAATAAAGAAACAAGGCTAAATACTCACAAGAGACTTAAAGGAGGAATCTGGAAACATTTCAGATTTGTCTTATTATCTATGTAACACTAAATCTGCGTCTTTGTTTCTTTTCCCACAAACTCCTCACAGATCATCAGAAGCTGAGCAACCAAACCGGGGGCACACAGGTACCCCTCAGGACCCTATAGGCTCTTACCCATATCCATAATGGTGTCAAGTTGCTTAGCAACCATCTAGCAACAGGCCAAAACAAACTGTTTTTTGGGCATTTATGCACCTATAACGCCATATAAAAGCATTCTATCATTTCAGCTTCACAACAATAGCATCTAATTTCTGTTCAATTATGCTAGATGTTTTGCAACTCCATCAATTGGCCTGGAAACCACATCGCAATGGGCCAAAAGCACTTGTTTTCACCCTTTATGCATCTAAAAATCCACTTATGGCAGTATTATTCATCTTACATTTATGACCATAACGTCTAATTTATATCCACAAAAGCTGAATTATGTATGCATGAACAATACCTAACATTCCTATTTTCCTTTAGCTAGTTCGTTTATTTATTTATTTATTTATTTTTATTAGTAAAGACAAATTAGAAACTGCACCAACTACAAAGCTGGCACTGATTAAGCTATTTCATCATGCCATGCTATACAATATTAGCAGAATTATTAGGTTAGCAGAAGTAGCATGTAAACAAACCAGGGTGACAGCATCTCTTGAATACTGCATATTGATGCAAAGATTTAGTAAACAGGCCATATGCTGATATTATAACTCTGTTGTGAAATTTAATAAACACTGACTTATTCATAGCAGTGTCAGTGTATCAAACCTCCAGCTGTATACAGCTTAGCAGATTTATAATACGTTCAGTTGTCTTGTAAAACTCTCTTTTTTGTCCTCGGCCTTCAGTCGTCTGTAGGTCTGATACTCAAAAACCTCACTATGTTCTGGACATTAAAGGATCCTTTGTCTCTCTTGTCTGTAGATCAATTGTAAACTAATTATTTATGATGAGTGTTTAGTGAAATGTTGTACTTTACAGTTTTGTCAGTCATAGATAAAGTGTTTATCCTTATAAGTTAAATGTGAAGCAAGAATTGATTTAATAGTGACGTAAGAACTAAGGAGCATGTGCCAAAGAAACGATGTAAAATCATTTTGAAATGATTATTCTTGTAAATTTTCTATCACTATATAGAATATACTGAACAGGATTATAACAGCTTGGAAGTTTATCTTCTATAATTCCTTTACCACATCGTTAATCCCCCGAGACGTGTTTATAAAGTGTATTTTCTTACCTGCTAACATGTCTCATCTATACATTTCTGTGAGTGTTTTGTTTGCTGCTGAATTGTTGGGGGGGGGGTTTCGCGTTGTTTGGTCTTGTTGCAATTCAAAATAAAGGATTATTTCTTACATTTAGCTACAGTTCTGGTTTCTGGTTCTGTTGAAGTTCCCACCACATCTATTGTTTCTCTTCTGCCTTCATTTCAGCAGCTCCCCTCCTCCTTTCTGTTTTCCTGCTGTCATGCCTGCTGATGCGCTGAAGCTCTTCCCCTTTCTCCTTCACATATATTCTCCATCTCTCTCTTGCTCCTTCTGTGTCAGCTTGGCCCCTCATTTCCATATGAAAGTGTATGCTGGGGACCCATTGGTCCCCAGAGCGCGCCGACAGACCGTGCGCCGCCCCCATTCAGCTCTCATTTCCTCTCCAACTATGAGCCTTCGCTGAATCAATCATGTTTTTGCTCCACGTCGCCCAGTAGTGTCCGGTCTCTACTACACGGAGATCAACCTTTAGGTGTGAGCTGTCGTCACCATAGCCCTCTTCCAAGCACCTAAATAATATACGGGCTAAACCGCCTCACACACTCCCCGTCACCATCTGTCAATAAATGGGACAGCACTTAGAGAACTGATTCACCTAATTAGCAATCAATTAGCTTGTTACCACCAGCAGTAATTACCTTTTATAGAACCAGAGAGGAGTGCAGCTGCTGCCACTAATAAAACCTGGACCCTCCTTCCTGGCCTTCCATGGCTAACAAGACCTGTCTGAGAGAGTTATAGGCCAAGGAGAGCAGCCAGTGTGTGTGTGTGAAGGAGAAAGTGTGTGTCTCAGGCAGGGGGCCTGGCAGAGCAAACACACTCCCCAAGGGGCCTCTCTCTTCTCTCTTTTTAACAGGTTTAAATCCTCTTTTAATGAATATAGGGTCAAGCTAAATGGGAAATCCATCATGGCAATAAAAGCAGGAGGCTTCAGCCAGGGAGGTTTTCCGATGTGAATGAGCTGACTTTTGTTGTGAATCCAACTTTTCTCACTTTGCTTTTAGCCAGCTAGCGGCGTAGCTTGGTGGAGAGCAGTGTCTGTCAGTATTTCAGCAACTGTTGGAAGGGTTTATACAGAATTTTATACAAACCTAGTCTTTAGTGATCACCCTGTGTGGGTTTCAGTGAAATATTTTTAGACCTAATCGATATATTGCCATTATTATTGTTTCTGCTGTGTGCTTCATTGCCATGTAAAACACAGTGCCTGCCTAGCAGCTAGCTTGGCACACCGTCAAACAAAGCCTGAGCAGCTGTCCCGCAGTATGCCATGAATTGTAAATAACATAGTGGGTTGTAAATAACACCGGTGATTTGCTGTACTTTGTTTTTGGTGCTAATTATTGAATTTTAGCATGCTATCACTTTGAAGTAAGATTCCTGCTAAACGTCAGTATGTTTTTAGCATTTAGTTTTAGCATGCTGGTTTTATGACATTCTGAATGCTCAGGGTTAGCATTTGGGCCTCCACTGCTTTTTTTTCTTTTTTGTTTGTTTTTGAGGGAAAGTCCATTTTGAAAGGTAGACTGCTAAATTATTAATTAAACTACCATTAGCTTTGACCTACAAAACTTAGGTAGTTCACTAGCCAGCCAACATGGCTTTTTGTGAGAACATTGTTGAACAAGCGCTTTGCTCTCCACTATGTGGCTGTTTCTTGTTTTGTATATGTTCCTCTTTCTCTATAAATCTCTTCTGTTGGCTATTTATGTCAGGGTTGGCTGTGTGGAGGGCTGGCAGGCAGGAGTGGGGGACCCAAATTGCAGGACTCAACATGGAAGTCAAACTTAAAGCGCAGCTTTATTGCTGGGACAAAAACTCCAAACATAACTCAAAATAACACCCTAAACTGCAAACACAAAGCTACTAACAAACACTTGGAGACGGGAGACAAAAGAGTGGAACCACGGAGGCAAAACACACAGCTTGTTGAGGGTACGACACACCAGAAAACACAGGGCTTATATACACCGGGGAGTAATCAGGGAATAAGAAACAGGAGGGAGACACAGCTGGGAGAGTTTGGGCTAACGAGACATGGGGAGCAAAGCTAGACACACTGACATGAGGCACAACTTTTCACAATAAAACAGGAAACAATTCACAAAGACGTAGACAAAGAAACACAGACTTTACACAGGCAGAACTAAACCAGAATGAGCTAAAACCTACTAAATAATACTCATCATCATCATCATACAATAGATCAAGAAAATACCCCAAAATACAAAATCAAACCAAAACGTGAGAACTGAAAATACTGGGTCAAACTGACCCAGAACCATGACAATTTATTCCTCGTATCTTTACTATTTATTTGTTTATTCTGACTCCTGCACAGTTGGAGTAGAGCACCCATAATTTCATTGTATATGTACAATGACAAAAAAGGGCTATTCTATTCTATTCTATTCACTGGGTGCTGAGAATGCTCTTGTTAACAATCCTGCTATAAACACCAAAATACCCGGTGTAACCTGCTCATAGCAGGGAGACTTGTGGACAGATGTGGTTCTGGTAAAAACTAGCAGTTATCAAGGAAGCTGTTTTTTCTTTTGGAGCATGCCAAACAATGTTCTCAGCAGGCATTATGCAATATATAATATATTGATGTAGATAACTTGTATAAGCAAAGCCTGGACTATAAACTATGTTTCAGAGGCACAAATAACCACATCCTTTTATTAAATGTAACCTTTGCTCGACATTATGTACTATGATCAATGGTAATTATGCAGAATCAACCCATTACATGATGAGATGTGTTATTACTGCCTTGTTATTGTTGATGTGTCATTATGTAACCAGCTTTTCAGCATAGCTGGTTGAAGTGAAGCTCCATTAAATGATTTTACACACTGGTGGTTTAACCTATGCAAAGATAATCGTTTGTAGCACTGTAATCAACAGTCATCAATCGCTGACTTTACAGCTAATTATTTCCTTGAAAAAACATAATGGAAAACTGGCTTGCGTTTTAAGTTCCACCAGTTCCACACACAAAAATCTCCTTACCTCTCATCCACCTAAGCATCCAAGATACTTCTTTTTGAAATTCATCTTTTATAATCCACCATGCTTTGCTTTCTCCTGCCTGCGACTATCCGGGCTTTGATTATTTATTAAACGCAAACTTTGAATCCTTTAATCCTAAATGCACCGCTTTATCCCCTGAAGCAGTGAGAAAATAAATCGGTATGTTTTTTTTTCTTTTATCCAACAGCAGGGCAGCTCACAAATACCTATTTGCAGCGGCAGCCTCCTGTTTACTTGTAACAGCATGCGGGGCTAACAATGGCCCCAAGTGGCAACCAAGGTTAATCCTATATGTCGCCATTATGCAGGGTCAAGCTGCCTCGCCATATATTTAGTGTGTCATTAATTTCCAATCTGCTACTGCTGCGGAAAGAACAAGCTGCCGCTGCTCAGCTCCCTCAGTGAGCACACACACTCTCAGACACACACACGCACATACAATGACTCGCTACATTAGCTAAATGGCCAGAGCTCCGTCTCTCTCTTTTCCTCTCTCTAATGAGACGGGTCTCTGGATCGTGTAGTCTATTCATCATCCTGCTTGTTCCAATCTAGCTCTTCTTTTATCAGGGTTTGGTTTGAGGGCCGAAGTCGTCACAGGCAACATAAATCACCTGTCAGTATTGGTCCCTGGGCTCCCATAATGCTCTATTAGCAGTTCCACCAGTATTATTGCCCAAGCCCGGCCAGGTATTATCCTTACAGAGGCTGCGACCATGTTTTAAAATGTGTGGTTATTCATTACTTTGTTGTATTGTTGCTGCTTATAGCCAGAGTGCGATTATAAGCAGTGTCCTGCATCTTAGCGGTAGCCGCAGTGTCGGCGTTCAACTTTGAGGAGGCCTGCTGACATACTCTAACAGAGACATACAAATAAAAGCAGCCACATGACGACAACATGAAGAAAAAATGACTACCTGGCTGCTACTAACACAGAAGGATAGAGTCTTATCAGAGCTACTAACAGCAAAAAGTTATTCTTAATAAAAAGATCTTCGTACAAAGACATGGATGGGTTGCATGTGATAACATGAGAATGAGGCCCACTTTTCAACTAATTCAGTTTTATTTACCGAGCGCCAACATCAGTCTCCTCAATGCACTTTACATTTTAAGGTAAAAACTGTGTAATAATAAAAATCATCTACTGTAATGAAATGTATTCCTTATTGATGTGTAATCCAGTATTTCAATTTTAATTCTTTTTTTCTACAATAAATTTACCAGTGGGCAATCGCCTACTGCTGTCCAAATCACTCAGCTCTTCTCCAAAGAAGATATCATTCCTCAGCTGGATGTAATCGAGTTCCTCCATCTTAGACTTCAGCAAGTGCAGATGTGCTGTTGATAATGAGCTCGCCGAGGCTGCAGTTGGAGCTGGAGTTGGACTACGAATTACAGATTTATGTCTGTGTCTATTTATTTCATTCAAGGGCTGTCAGTTTAGTTTTTATTAGTTTTTCATTTCACTTCTAAATATTATAACAAATTTTAAAAAATGAAACTTTTAATAATAAAATATAATTGCTATTGCAAAGACTAAAATGGTATATTTGTTTTATTTTATTTTTTAAGGTACAAAAGTTATATTTATTTCAATCAATGTAGAGTGCTGTAAAAAATATCTTATTTTTTATGTATTTGTCAGATTTACATGTTTCAGATCATACAATACATTTTTTAATGAGACAAAGATAAGACTTCAAAGTGCAGTTTTTAAATGATGATCTCATCTATTAACGGACAAACGCTACAAACCTACCAAATCCAAACCTAGCTAAACCTTTGTGAAAAAGTAATTATTATAAGTTCGATTTCACTAGCCAGTCCCAGGCCTGAGTAGACATATTAAAAGGGTTACAAAGCCATTTGTAAGGGTTTGGGACTCCAGTGAGCGATGGAGAGCATCATTATCCACAACTGGAGAAAAGTTGGAGCAGTGGTGAACCTCCCAGGACTCCAAGAGTGCAGCAACGACTCATCCAGAAGATCACAAGACACCGGAACAGTATCTAAAGAACAGCAGACCTCAGTTGCCTCAGTTGAGGTCAGAGTGCGTGATTCAACTGGGCAAAAATGGCATCCATGAGAGGGTCCCAACATGACAAGGCTCATCACACATTTACTAAATAAAATCTCAATGGTTCCAAAGAGTTTTCGAGAAAATATTTTGTGGACTGTTGAGACAAAAGTTGAACTTTCTAGAAAGTTTGCGTCCCATTTCATATATTATAAAACTAACAGAGGGTATCATAAAAAGAACATCATACCAACAATCATGGTGGTGGTAGTGTGATGGTCTGGGCTGCTTTGCCGCTTCAGGACCTGGACGACTTGTCCGGCCATCAGTTCATAACTTGATGCCCAAGAGCGCTTGCGTTATGCAGCAAGACAATGATCTGACTCTTACCAGCTAGTCTACCTCTGAAAAGCTAAAAAATAAAACAAAATGAAGATATTGCAGTGGCCCAGACTTTAGTCTAATTTCAATAATACAAATTAATTAATATTTAATATCTTGCATTAAAAAATGTAATATCAAAAAAGAAAACTAAAATCAGAATAATGTAATTTTAGCTTAAACACTAATTAAGCAACGTTAATTTTGCACAACTTAAGGTGGACAAATTAAGAAAAATGTGTCTGCTGAACTCTCCATAAAAGCCTGTAGTGTACATGACATTTTCATTACATGGTTGAATATGAAGGGTATCTCAGTGTATTTTAGTCACTTTGTTGATGTGTCCCAAGAGAAAAGACCAAATTCACAAAGAAGAATTTAACCTCGTCCATAACTCTGAGAAATTAAGATCAAAAAAAGTTCGGGGACAATGCCATCGCTATCTCTTTTCATGACAAAGTCGACCTCTCAGCCCCAACATCTGCAGTCAGTCCCTCAGGTCTGATCCGAAAAGACAGGATATGACCTCATCTGTGATCCCGCGACCCGAGGAAGTGCTTCAAAAGAAAACGAGAGTTCATCTAGGGAAGACTTGCACGAAAGATGAGGTTACTATTTGACCTCTGAAGGAGTTGATGCTCTGATTTGGTTTTACGATTAACATGTGCCAAGTAGATGACTGGATGCTGTCTTTGTTTATTCTGCACAGCTGTAAAGGAACATACTGGTTCGTGTGCTTAAAGCGGCTCTGTGTACACCTACTCTACAGTTCAGGCAGTGGTGGATTACACTGAGGCATGCTGCAACAAAGCCCATTGTGTAAGTACTCATCGGACACACGTCTAATGCGCTCATGAAAGAATTTTATTAACACTGTTTTACTTTCAGCTGATCATAATGTCACAGGCCCAAGTCTGTCAGCCAATGGGAAGAGAGTATGGTCTCTACACACTATGACACCTACTGTAATATAATCTGTATAAAATAAGACTTAGATGTCTCCTTTTGTCCTTAATGGACTGCATGTAAACTTTATTATTTAGATTGGGGTGCCTAACAGCAACAATAATAATAAGCAGGGGTTCTGCATACTTTAGCTTTTATGGCACCATGGGCTTCTTTGTTTTTTGCTTTTTTTAAAAGTGTAGACAACAGACTTTCATTTTCTTTGTTTTCCGTGACCTAAAAAAATATCAGAATATACCTCAGACCACTCATTTGTCTGTCTGCTTGCACTGAGGTTTTCTTCATGCGCAGTTACTCTCCCATCAGTCTCCTCCACTCAACACTGTTTGTCTGGTCATGCATGGCTGTGTTTCTATTTGTGTGTGTGCAATCGGTGCCGACCAACCGAAACAAAAAAGCGGCCGCTGGGGAGAGGATGAAGGTATCCGTGAAGACGTAGACGCTCCAGTGCTGAATGGGAAGGAGAATGGGAACGGGCGAATAGTGAATACAGGGAGACAGGTAAACTAAGAGAGACAGACACTGGAAAAAAAAAGACGAGGGGGAGCGAAGGGGGAAGAGGCTTTACCCATCAGTGTCTGGTCCACAGCCAAGTGCACAGTTCAGTCCGATGGGAACGCCGTCTGTACACCTGTTCTAACCAGCTGGCCAACAGTACCTGTCTCAGTGGAAGCTTCACCCCAAGACACACCCACACACTCACCAAGGTGGGGGAGACTCAGCGGCGGATGGGTAGATGGAGAGTAGCTGCTTGGTGACTGCAGAGTCTAATATGGATATAATGTGGATGAATCTTTGGAAAGTGTAATGAGAGCGCTCTGGAACATGCACAAACCATCTGAAATATGGAAAAAATATGAATTGAAAAGGGAAAAAAACACATTATGCATGATAAGTGCCTTTTAGTTGTTGTTGTTTTTTTTTTTTAATTTACATTGTTTCCTGTAGTGAAATCACTGGACTTACTTAAAGTTCATCCATTATGAGTTCAATGGTTTATCCTAGTGTCTCTTCATTTGATCCATAGTTGAATTTAAAGTCCTTTTCCTCACGTGCAAAGTTCTGAATGATGAGAGCGGATCAGTTGTGCCAGCAGGACTTATTTTCTTTCTTAGCAAAAAAAAAAAGGAAGAGATGAATTCATTCTTTTCCTCCGTAGATATGTTTCAGAGAAATGTACCTGATTTGAAGAACAGTCAGTCACAAAGACAATATCAACTGTGATCGAATCGAACAGCCAAGCTACTGTAGCTTAAATGTGAAAAATGAAATGCTAGTTCTGATAGGAAGGTGTGAAAATACACAGATCATCACAGTTTGTTGCATTTGGGGCTGAATAGCTGCAGACCAGTCAGCGTGCCCTTGCTGAGCCCTGTCCATCACTGAAATTCCCAACAATGTTCGTGTGAGCATCACAACTGGAGCACGGAGCAATGGCAGAAGGTGACCTGGTCTGATGAATCATGGATGTCCCGGTGTATGTGTTGCTTAGCTGGGGAACACCGTGCACCAGGATGGAGGCAGTGTGATGCTTTGGGTCATGTTCTGCTGGGAAACCTTGGGTCCTGCCATTTGGATGTTACTTTGACATGTAGAGGAAACTGTCCTCCCTGATGGGCTTGGCCTTCTTCAGCAGGATGATGTGCTCTGGCAAAAAGCAAAAATAGTTCAGGAATGATTTGAGGAGTACAACAATGAGTTTGAGGTGTTGGCTTGGCCTTCAAATTCCTCTGATCTCAATGCAGTTGAGCATCTGTCAGATGAGCTGGACAAACAAGTCGATCCGTGAAGGCCCCACCTCACAACATGCAGGACATCTTGGTGCCGATTACCAGTTTAGGGTCTAGTGGAGTCCATGCCTCGATGGTTCAGGGCTGTCTTGGCAGCCACAGAGGGACTAACGCAGTATTAGGCAGGAGTCTGCAATATTATACGTCTGATCAGTGAATTACTAACACCACTAACTTTTGCACATTTCTCAGGAGAATCTTAAACACAAAAGATAGTTTGCTCTCTGTTAGTTAAAGCTTCAAATATGAAGTATTTCATTTGTTTATTTCTAAGCCACATTTTTGCTTGCTAACAAAATAAAAATGGTCATTAAACAGCAGAGATATTCCCCATACACTGACCTACACCCAAAGATGTTAACACCAATCCTTCCAATCACTGGCCCTGCAAAGAAGTATTTGCATCATAAAATTTGTGAAAGTAATGCATCTAAGGCTACGTCCACACGTACACAGGTATTTTTGAAAACGGAGATTTTCCGTTTCCGTTTTAAAAAATAATCCCATCCACACGTAAACGCAGAAATGAAGGAAAACGCTGCTAGGAACATGCCAAAGCAGCAGGTGGCGATATATTCTTAACCGTGTAGAAATGTTGGCCAATCAGAAGTCTAGAAGCCTCGGTGGGAACTAGTAAACAAAGCTGGGGCATAGAAGCAGAACAGAGTCGTATGTGTGGAGGAACAGTAACTGTGTGTGTATATGTAAGCATTTAAACACTGCAGAGAGTAAAATTAACAGTAACATTATTGTAGAAATTCATTTCACTGAAACAATAACGTGGTGCACAGTGTGACGTCAAAAAATGCGCACACCTTTGATGCTGCGTTTTCTGTGTTTTTCTCGTCCACACGTAAATGCAAAAACAGAGTTTTCAAAAATATCCACCCTGGCCGGAGTTTTTAAAAATCTCCGTTTTCAGTGACCAAAAACGCCGTTTACGTGTGGACGAAAGGTGCAAACGCATAGAAAAATCTGCGTTTTCAAAAATACCCGTGTACGTGTGGACGTAGCCTAAAACACACTAAACAATCCACAGACTGGATGTCCACACACACACACACACAGTTTCAGCTGCCAGTACAACTGGATCCAATCTGTATGAAAGACCTTATAGTATCATGTTATTCCAGTGGAGCTCGCTGCCCCTCCCTGAACTGGATTCTGTTGGATGTCTCATTCTGCTAACCTGGCATTTAAATCTCCGTGATGGTAACTCTACCCTACTTTGGACAAGGACAAGTTGACTTTTTTTGGGAAAAAATGTGACTAGTCAGTTAAAATTAGTATTTTTGTTCCCCCATCTCCAAGAGTTGGGAGACCAATTAGTGTTGGAGTCGTCACCAACAACTGCTTAGACCACAGAGGGTTGAAGAGCGAAGTGATCAAAGAAATAAATTGTCATTTGGTTTTGTTAAACTTTTGAGTTGCATTAAGTGCACAACTGCACATTCCAGTTCTTCTATGTTTTCTGAATGAGTGTCATATTTTGAGGATCTTATAGAACATAAATAGTCTGATTCTTTCTTTACATTCTTCCTTGTTTTTTGTATTGAAATGCATCCATCAGATGCTCCTCCAGCTTATAAAAAAAACAGGCAGATCTCATTTACTAAACATGAATATATTTTTGTTTTATGAATACGTGGCTATGTGATAAGCGGGACAAAGGAGGCGATTCTCTTCCTCAGCTGGAGTGAGTGCGTGACTAAGAGGGGAATGCTGTCGAGAGCTTCTTTCCTGTCCCCACTGATGCAGTCCGGGTCTTGTCAGCGGGAAGACGCCTGATCGAATGTTGAATTTCTCCCACGTCCAGGCTGTTTTTGACTTCTCCGTTTTTTAAGTGATTGAAAAAGCAAACGAGAGAAAAAGGCATGAGGTTTGAATGGACATGCATATGTGTCTTTGAACGATAAGAGGGCGAACAAAAAGGAGAGGGAGAATTTGACTTGGTGAATTAGGAGAAAATAAAGGGAAAAAGCAAACATGGAAGAGAGAATGAAAAAGGAAGCAAAGGGAGGACATATCCACATGAATGAACAACAGATGACTCCCGGCTCCTCTCATCCTCTGGGCTCCACAGATGTGCGTGTGTGCTGGGTGATAAAGGCCGAACCAATTGAAGTGATACAACACTGGCTCTATTAAAAGGCCTAAATGACATTTGCATGGTGTAATTACTGCTGGCTGCCCTTCTCTTTGTGTCAACGGCCACCGGGATCCTGTTGAGAAATTATCCCCGAACAACTCCTGATGAATTAGGCGGGAAAGGTGCAGAGAGGTCAGAGCGACAGCATGTTCACAGCTGACTGGTGCTCTGGAAGCACCAAATACACCAAATGGTACATGGTGTTTATGTATAAAGCATTTTGACCAGCTTCTCTGCATTTTGAAGCCAGCACCTGTCTGAATTGCTGGCTCCATATTAAATTCCTCGAAGAGATAATAACGTTCTGGACATGGAAGATCACACTCGGCAAACACGTCGCCCAGCCTGTGAAATGTAAATCTCACCAGATTAGATGTCTGTAAGCAGCTTGTGTGTGTGCAGGAGATTGGTAGGTGGATGGAGAGAGAGGGAGAGGTTGTGCGTATGTGTGGTTTTATGTGTGTCTCTGTCTCATATCTCATTCCCTGAAATAGACTTTAAAGAAATCTCACTCCGTCCCATCCAGCAGTGTCCCTGATCACTCACCTCACTCTAGTACCAAAACCATCTGAGTCTGACGTTTTTATGGATGCTACCTATTTAGCAGACTTATCAACCTGTGGACAGGAATCCCTCTCAGGCGGTGTGGAAAAACAAAACCATCTGTCCCCTGTTGGTCACCTTTGCAATTGACTGAAATTATAATCACATTAGAATCAAGTTAGCACATCTATTTTTCTTGCTATCATATTTTCGAATGGGATAACAGATGGGATCCAGCAGATAAACAGGGCAGAATGACGACGTAAATTAAAAATGCAATTGGGCCGATGTTGGTCAGTACTGATATTAGGCCGATATTTGATGCATTTTTAATGAAGATATAATGGTGTGATCAGCATATTTTTCATTGCTGCATTATAGACTTTATTAGATACGTCTTGCCAGACAAACTCTGAACCTGCCACAAAGCAGAAATTGAGACTCATCAGATGTTTTTATGGTTTTTACAATCTTCTATTTGCCAAATTGGTGAGCCGATGTCAACTGTAGCCTTACGTTATTATTCTTAGCAGATGGTGTGGTCTTCTGCTGCTGTTGTTTCAGGGTTTGACATGTTGTGTATTCACAGATGCTTTTTTGCAGACTTTGGTTGTAACAAAAATATATGCATAACAACTTGGGCTGCGTTTTGCTTTTAATTATCGGATTTCATTTCTTTTATTCATTTGCTTCTTTGATCTATTGGAATTTTCTGCATATGGTATGTTTACAAATACCCATAAAATACTTCTTGTTTTTAAGGTTTATTTATAGTTATTTAATTCAGACTATTCAAAAAACACATAATCTCAATAGAAGGAGGATGTCTCAGTGGCCTCATTTGCAGCCTCTTTAAGCTTCTATGTTACCTTACTGGTTATCCAGTTTCATAGCTAATTAACACAACTTGATATGCAGTTGGGTTAGGTAGGAGTCTTGGTTAACCATAGCATCTGCAGTTTTACAAGTCTGCTGGAATCTGTTCCAGCCCCATATAGCTACATTCCTGCTGCGATCATAAAAATGCAGTTTAGCATCACAGCATAGAATACCAAAAGCTGTTCACACTTTAACTTTATAAATGTGCAGCAACACTTTACGAAAAGGCAGATGCCTGCAGGTGAGAGCAAGCAGAATATCTGACATTTCAGTTTGAAACATTAAAAGCGTTAATGACAAACCTCCTTCTCAGCACTGCAGCCAAATGTAGCTTTTAATGCTTAATGTGAACACATTTCTGTTTCCAAGCTCACACCTGATATCACCCAGCCATCAGGTTTCCTCTGAATGTATTTCAGAGGATTAGGCCGAGCTGTTGGCAGCATTTATCAGTGATGCCTTATATCTTATTTTCTCTACTGCACACTATCTATATCTATATAAATACTGCATGTCTCAGCATGTATCACAGTAGGATTTTGAGATGTCTGGTTTGTCTGCAGCTTTTCTGTGCTGATTGTACAGCAGATTGTTTTGTTTGTTTGTTTGTTTGTTTGTTTAGATGATACCTGTACCAGGTTGGGGGATTCTTTGCTTTGAGTTTGAGTTAAAGCGAAATTCTGATATTTTATTATTATTTTATTAGTCCATTACTCAGTATTAATTAGCACTGTGTGTTAACCAAGCTTAGTAACTTAACACCCCACCGTCAACAAGACAGCTCCAGAAAACTAGTTTGATTTGAAATGTCTTCAAAATTTTGAGACCAGAACTAAAGTCACAGTGGCTACAGCCATCTTTTATATACAGTCTATGTTTACAACCTATAAAATAACAAACAACCAAATCTTTAAAATAAATGTTAGTGGCATAAAAGTATTTTAATTCCAAATATGGGATAGTAGAAGTACAAAAATTAAAACATTGAAACTGTACTTCAGTAAAGTGCTGAATTAAATGTACCAAGCTACGCTGCATCACTGGTTGATACTGGGTTGCACTGGTCCAGCCAGCGCTCTCTTTCAGAGAGCATTGTACTCTTGCTCAGTGGTATTAGTAGAGGGAAACTACAGGGGCCAATCATGTGTGCATTTATCAGTTTTATTAGTAGTTCCTCTCCCAGAAACACAGATGCCGCATTTGAGCATCACTGTTCAAAAATAAAATTTGTTCCTGCTTTCTACGCTTGACATTGTCCCATCCTCTTCTGTTATTGACCTACCGCCTACCACACAAACCCAGCAGGGTCGAACAAACACAGCAAACCGGGTTTTTCTTCACCTGCTGATTGTGAAAAAAGCTTTTTTGTGTGTGTTTGTGGAAGAATGTGTGTTGACTCTGATTGGAAAAACATCCCCACAAGTGCAAATATGCACATTTTGAGCATGCGTGAACTCATACTTGCACAAGTGTGTCTGTACACGAGTGTGTGTAGCTACAGTATGTGCATGTGTCAGCATCATCGCTCCATCTCCCTCTGCGTCTCCTGGAAGCTGACAACTGGATAATAGCTTTTTACTTTTCCAGAGCAGGGCTCCGGAGAGAACTAATATGATTATAAATCATTATTCAAATAGAAAGGTGACGAGTGGCGCTCAGGATAGCAAGAGAGCATGATAATAGCATCATTACCTTTTATTTATAATTCAGATCACCCCCCCTTTCTTTTTTTTTCTTGGTCTTTTTTTTGGAAACGTGGCACCTCAACCTAATGCAGGACTAGAGGGGATTTGTCTGGAAGTGTACATGCATCAAACCATCCTGAAAGACAGCAGATGTGAAGATGAAGTCATTTGCAAAAGGGAATATTTATAACATAGCGGTGTGTTTGAAGGGAGATGGGTTTTATTTGCTACAGGGTAAATCTTTTTTTTCCTTTTTCTTTTTTTTTTTGTAGTTTGTTTTGTAACAGCCTCTACCAGCCATCTCCAATCTCAACAAAGTCAACATTGCCATGGTGACACAGTCAGTAAGCCTGTTTAGGTCAAACAGCACATCTTTGTTGTGTTTGTCTGCAGTGATCACAGTAGATGATGACATCGTCTTATGGTGCGCTTAACCCTTTGAAGCCTGAGTCATGAAATCATTGCCAGAAAACTTAAAAAGAAAAAGGAATATTTAATAAACCTTATGATAAATGAAAAAAAAAAAAATTGCATTTATGAGTTTTGCACTATATTTGCTACATCTGGTATTTAAAAAAAACTTTACAATTTGCAATTAAAGATGTATTTGCAATTTATTTAGGTGGGTTTTTTGTTTTTCTTCCCAGACATAAGTGGGCTAAAAGTAAGTAGTAAAAGTAACAGTACTGTTTGAAGATTTTCCTGCATCTTTATTTCCCTTTTTAGCTGCTTAGTTTTAAAATAGTTTTTATTGTCATTTATTTCATTGTAATTGCTTGTTATTAATTCTTTATTAATTGTTTTTTCTTTGTTTTTCAAGCTGTTAAAACTAGGGATTCTACAATGCATTAGCTAACATTTTATCCACAAAAAAGAAGGGAAAAAAGAAAAGCAATGAAAAACAAAGGAAAACAAGAAGATAATATGAAGCCACCCATTGGTTTTAGACTCCTCATTTTCCAACTCCAGTGTTGCTTTTAAATCCAGAAATGGGTAACTTCTGCATTAGCATGCTACATTAGCAGCGTGCTAATGTATCATCTAGCTAGCTTGGCTAGCCTGCAGCTATAAACTGTGTGGGTGTAATGCCCATGTCAACTAAATAGCACTAAGTGACAGGCTAAATAAAAAAAGCAATTTCACCACGAAAACTGAAGCTTCAAATTCTTTGATAGTCTGTAACATGGTAAGGTAAATGGACTAGTTACTCCTTTCTACACTCTGTTGTTCTACCAGCTGAGCCCCAGCTACTCCTAATGTTGTTCCTGCACACAGTAAGACATTAAGTTATAATGCAGTTAAACAGCAGACTATAACATGGAAGTCTACAAGGATTTGCCTCCTTTTTGAGCTTTGATCTCAGGTGGCACCTAGGTAAAGTGCACTGGAGGTTTCCCCTTGCTACACATGCCTGCAGCAGGTCAGCTTGGGCCTGGCATTGCATTGGGAGAAACCCCGAGTGATCCAGCAATCCCTCTGTTTCTGGAGCTACAGCTTCTTGAACAGCTTTCCCTTGGCTGCTGCTGTTGGTACAAGATTGCAAATGGCTCACAGACACAACTGTTTTCAAACTGTTCATGCTACAAGAATTTAAGCTACAGTGGGCCCTTGGCTCTCTGCTCCCTCAGAGGTCACGACTGTTAAGGCACGCCACTTTTGATCAAGAACGTAACTTTGATGTTCAGAGTTAATTGAAATTAGCTGAAGTGATTTCGTTGTGAAGTGTTTGCTATTTTACAGTAAGTGCTCATGTGTCAAGCCTTTAATAATAGTCTCAGACTTTAGAAAGTTCCACCTTCAGACTACTTTTACAAAGAGGAGTAGTAAGATTGACTTTGACATGTAAAACTGGCGAAACCAGTTGCTTCAGTTGCAGCCTTTTCTTTTTGTTGTCCTCCCATTGTTGTAAGAATTAATTTGAAAAGGCAACATGTAGAAGAGGGCGGTAGTAACGTAATGAGAACATCCTGGCAGTCGTTTGCGTGCAAGGTAGGATGTTCTCTAAAAGCAAAACCTCAGATTCATCTGCGATTGCTTAACTTGGCAGACTCGGATTGCTGAATCACTTTGCATATTGAAATCAGGCTTTGATTTCACTTTGAGTCCTCGTCAACGTCTGAGATGGTTTCGCTCCGACTGCGCAGGGATTTATCTGATGCACCTATTCAGACAAAGACTCGGTATCATTTCAGCAGGGAAGCCCTTCTGCGACTTAACTAACCGCTTTGTTATTCTGCCGCTGCTTGAGGTATGAGCAGCCTGATGAGCAGGCAGCGCATCGAACGTCACTGAATTTCAGATGATTTAGCAGCCGATTAGTCACGAAGCCCAAGCTCTGTGTGGAATGCGACAGGGAGGGAGAATAGAGCAAATCTGTCTTTGTCAGAGCGCGGAGATGCTGCTTGCTATACACACTTAGCGATTCCCTCGCTGACAATTCAAAATGATAGAAATCAGAGAAAATGTGAAGTGACTGAAACAATGTCATATAGTCGAAGATAAGATTGCCATTAAATATCCCGAGAGCAAAAAGATTTAGTCTAAAGAACTGATCGAGGATCAGCTCTTCCTTTGAGGTTATGTCAGCTATTTTCCAGCCAGAGATAAAAATCGATGCCTTGATGTTTTCTCCAGCAAAATGTTTGTTTAATCCAACCATGTAATGAGGCTTTTTTGCCCGCGCTGTGCACATACATCTGTGTGTAACGTGCTTGCATATACAACAGAGGTGCATCTGAGTATAGCCTCATGTGTACAGTTGTATGTGTGCAGGGTCTTTTATGGCATCCTGTTGAGTAGGAATCTCGCCATTTGTCTTCCAGCTGATTTCTGTAAATGCAGCAAAGGGGGCCCAGCTCCAGTAACTTTATTTTTGGCCTTTGAGCTCTAAGGCTTAACAGATGTCACTTCTCAACTCCTCTGCAGCTTAATGTAGAAAATACTTGTTTTAGTAATGGGCGTGAGAGGAAGGCCTCACCAAGATTGTGTCTCATACTCCACCAGAGACTAAGGAATTATTATTTTATAAAGGTTATTTTATAAAGGATGTAGGTAGATTGCTTTGTGCTAAAGTTCTCCACTGCACTTTCATTATTCTTCCTGTAAGAGTCAGGGTACACCGTGGACAACATGTCTGTTTGTCACCGTTTGTTGCTTTGGGTTGTGATGAGAAGTTGGTGTTAATCCAGCGGAAACCTATACAGGCACGGGGAGAACAAAGTGACCGGGATACCAACTACGGCTCCCCCTCGCCACCGTTTAATGGAACATAATCCAGAATAGATACTTCAGCTATTTTATCAGTGTAGAATATATATCATCACAACCCAGCAATAGAAGCTCAAGTGACATATCCCCAAGTAAATATGGTCCAAATCAAGAGGTAAAGTTGCTGGTACCAGGTACTACCACCTACTGGAAAACTTATAGGAACTACTTCATAGTAGCTAAACAGTTGAATTTTTGTTTGTTTGCTTTTTAAAATCATTTTAAAGATGTTATTTGTCATGAATTTCCTGCTGTCTCCCAGTGTGAGAAAAGATGATCTGCAGCAGGTTGACCAGGTTGAATGGCATTACTTTTTTCTTACTTGCTAAAGATAAGGCTTTGGCCTGAAAATACAGCAAAATTTGCTCCAATTTCTTTTTTTTTATCACATTGTTTAATATTGAAATTAAAGCTATTTTTAGCTGCTCCCAGATGCCTTTCCTGACACAACCCCAAAGAGCTTTGTATCTCCTCCTGGGATCAAACTGGGAAACCACTATACTATGAAGTCACTATGCAGTGTTGAAATTAAATGTCAAAAACATGCAAAGAAAAATAATATAAAGTATATAAAAACCAGTGTGGGGCCTTTCTGTGTGTGTGTGGGAGCTCCTTCCAGGTAGCCTGACCTCCTCACAGAGGCCATAGACATACATGGGGTTCTTCATTGTGATCCTAAATTGATCTTAGGCATGAATGTGAGTGTGAATGGTTGTCTGTCTCTCTGTGTTCGCCCTGCAATAAATTGCCAACCTGCCCAGGATGTACCCTACCTCTTGCCCCATGAAAGCTGGGATATGCTTCAACCTTCCCATAACCCTGAACTGGTGGATAAGCAGAAGAAGCCTGATATATAAAATGTGGTTTGACATTAGCTCTGCCCATGTCTGGTTTACCTGCAACTGGAACAGATAAAGATCAAACTCTACAAGGTGATACATGGAAACAAAAATGCCGTTTGCTGCTTATCGCTTCTTCCAGTTCCAGTTAATGTCAACATCCTCTGCTAAACGTCTGCTTACCTTTTCATCACACTTATTTCTGATGTCCCCTCGAGCAACGCCCTGAACCCTTTAATTACCTCAGTGGAGAACAAAAGACAAAGCTGTGCTTTTTTTTCATTGAGCAAATGTGAGAGTGGGTGAGAAAACAGTGACTCAAAAGAACATGCAGATTCAGCAAACATTTCTTTGTGCCGAGGTATTTTTCTTTTCTTCTACTCTGTTTTTTCAGAGAGCAGGCCAGAGAAATAAAATAATTTTTTAAATCCTGTCACAGCTGCAGGGTTATGCTGATGGATGATAAAGCGGGGTGTGGTGGGAGACTTGACCTTGTAGCCCAGAGGAAGGGGGGGACCCATCATTAGCGTGGCACCAGGAAGGTTTTACACTTGACCCGACAGCCCTCACTGTCCAGATAAGAGTGAAGGATCAGCTTCGGATCCTCCCCCCTTCCTTTCCTCTGTCGCTTCCACACACTCTTATTCGCCCCAGTCTAAAAGCCAGCACAGTTACTGGCAGACAAAGAAACAGGAAAGGGAAAAACACTTTGCTCTGGTCTTCACTTTGGCTGCTGTGTTTTCTGCCTCAGCAACACTTCTTCATCTCGCTCCTCCTCCTCTCCCTCCCTCTCCATCCCCGGCGACGGCACAGGGACTTGTTAGAAGACTGATGTCTGCCCCAGTTTAACTAATTAATCTTTCTCAACTCCCAAGCTTTTCCTGAAGCCCAGCAGAAGCCATCAGACCACTGAGCGATCACACCTGGGTTTTTGTGCTGGCGATACATCACATCATTTACAACAGGAGACAAAGGAACAATACTCAGACTAATGCCTGCGTTGAATTTTTCTTCATATATACTGCAAGCAGAAATGTGGTTTTAACACTAGAGAGCTGCAGCTAAAACAAAGAACAGACAATGCTGTGTAATCCTTGCTAAGCATGATAAACCCTGCTGGTTAGATGTGTATACCTACTCATCCCTCCTCACTAGACATCTGCACTGTAAGATAAAGTGCTGTAGATTGACAATGCATTTGTCAAAAATTCTTGTGGTCACATCTGAGCTCAGTCCCCCTGTGCAGAAGCCTCTACTGTGATATTCATGTGCTTCCACATTAGTTTTGTGAGTACTACAAAAACGCAGATGGTGTACTGATAATGATCAAAAAAGCTGAGTATGTTTCTCAGCCTCAGTGGTTAACATTTTAGCTATGGAGCAGATGGGCAGTGACCATCGAGTTACTTTTAGCCAGACGAAGAAGCTGATAGCAACGCAAATGCTAGCTAACTAGCTAACAATGTACGTTTCTTTGTAGTGTCGCGTGCTTAGATTTTGTGTTTAACAAAATAATTTTCTCACTATGTGCAATCCAACATTTGTCAGTATTTTCCAAAAACACAACAAAAGAAAAAAAACTGAAAAAAATCACCAGCTAACACATGACTGTCATGCTCAGATGTTTTTGACCAGTAAGTGTGCTAATTGCTCTGTTTGATTTGATTTGGCGATATGGCCCTGCTCTAATTTTTTAGTGCATTAAAGCTATATAAAAGTTTAATGTTGCAAAGCGCCTCTTTTTAACTTCAGTGGATATTATACAGGGTTATGCTCAGGATATGTCAGCCCATTTCTACTGGAAATGCCTTTTGGTTAAACTTTCAGCAAGGAATTTGCATTTGCACTGTTAAACTGCAGTGTGCCAAATAAAAAAGTCAAATACGTATTTTTCGGATGCGATTGCGTTTGTCTCTAACCATCAGGAACCTTCACGTTCACTTTTATCGAATGGAAATGTGTTAGTGTTCATCCTCCAGTTTCACTGTTTATGTTATGCTAACATAGCTGTGTCGCTAGCGATCACGTAGCACATCATTATATACCACCTAGCCCAACTTCAGTAACCTTACAAACGTCACTGCTGTTTAGTTTCCTGTCTTCATTTATGTTGGAAGTGATAGCAGAGCACTACGTTTGAATTTTTTCAGAAATCTCTCAGTCAGAACATGCTATACCATGCTTAGGCAACTAGCGAAACTAGCGAGCTAACTTCTGCTAACTTCCTGCTAACTCTGTTAAATGTAATAAATTCTGTTTTCATGGATGCCTGGACGTTAAACTTCATAGTTACACCTGGTAAAGCAGCAATGCTGATCGTTTTTATTAAAGATGAAAGAATTTAGACAGTTTTTAACTCTCATTGATGCTGCAGTGTTCGTTTGACTTTGGGACCTGAAGCGGACACAGTGTTGCCAACTCCACAGTAAGGAAAATCGCTATTGACTGTCATAAAAGTCGCTAGAAGTTGCTAAATGACGTCATCGCCTAATTTGCATAATTGGTCATGCTAATGTAATTGTAACCTACGCTGTTGGAGAAAGAAATAACATCGTGGAAGAGAGATAAAGTCAGTAAAAAATTTCTTAAATCCATTTATAATTTATATCTTTTAGCAATTATTGTTTTTTTAATGTCACAATTCCAACACTGCTCCTTTATCCAGGCTTGGACCAGCAAAAGTGACCCGAAATAGGCACTCTGGTGGAGTTACTTTGTGTGTGCGTTTATAAGTATTTTAAAACTTTGTGGTCCACAAAACAACATAACAGTAAAAGAACTGACTGTGCTACAGTCAGTGTGGGAGCAGCGGCTTCGTTCATGTGCGATTCATTTGCAGTTTGGACGCATAGGTTTGAACATCTCCTGCCCTGATAGCAGCTGGGGGAGGACTATCCTCCGCCTGTGAGCGCTTTGGCACGGGCGAGGTGCCCATGGCAGCACCCGCTGCTTATTGAGAGTAAGAGCGATACGCGTTTTCACGTCAAAAAGTCATAAATAAGAAGAAGAAGTCGCCAGATTTGTCGCTAGTCGCTTTTTAGAAAAAAAAGTCACTAAGGGGGTCTGAAAACTCGCTAAATATAACGACAAAGTTGCTAAGTTGGCAACACTGAGAGGACGGAGTTTAGGACCCAGATTACTCCCAGATTTACAAGCGGCCCACTTGCATGTTCTACAAAAAAAATGTGCTTTGTTGTGTATGTGACGGACAAACACCAAACCAGTTCCACATCACTGAAGTTGCACCATTTTTACAAACCAATTCTGGTTCATCCATTTCACCCAACAATCGGCCACGTGGGTATGAAAACAAAGGCACTGCGCATGCGCGTTTTACCCATATTCTATCGCGATATTTCATTTTCTTATCATTGCCTAACATTGTACCGGTATTACCGTGAACAGTATAATATGGCCCAGCCCTATTTGACACTGTGCTGCCAAAATCCATTCACTACAACAAGTAAAGGCATTCAGGGGCATCTATTGACCCATAGAGCAGCCCAGCTATATTTGGAATTAAATATATAATAATCATTTCCAACCAAGGAAGCTGTTACCTATATGAAGCACTTTATACAGTTTTGAGGAAAAAAAGTTTTCTCAGGACTCTAAGCACTCGTGTGAAAAGAACCACCAGCTTCAAGAACCACTTTTAGCAGCAGAAAGGTCAGAGTGTATCAACAGAGTGCCAAGGAAGAAATACATTAGCAGTGTTACAGAAGCAATTGTTGTTGACCATCAGTCTGAAAAGGGTTAGAAGGCCATTTCTAAACAATTTCAAGTAAGAAACATCATTCATAAGTGGAAAACATCCATTTCAGTTGCCAATCCTCTTGGAACTGTCTTGACTGCTCCTGATCAGAAAACTAGCAAAACTTCTGGTTTCATAGAGCTGCGCGTGAACTACATTTGGTTAGCAGAACATATGTACAGTAAACGCGTAAACTGTTTAATGTTGACAGTTTCTTAACCTCAGTGGTGGCCATGTAGTCGAAGAGGAATGACCACTAACCAATTTTCAGTAAGCAGCGGGAGGATATTAGTAGTTAGGTGTTAGCATTAGCTAGCTAACAGTGTCATATTTTAGCTTGTTGCAAAGATGTCCTTTGATCTGACAACTAGCAAAAAGTAAAGGTTAGAGGTTACATTAAGGTTACATTAAAAATATGAACTTAAAGCCTTAAAATCGATACAAAATGTATGCCCAGTCTGATTATATTAATCATGCTTTAAAGCATTAGTCATGTTACAGCCAATTAAAAATTGATAGGCTTTTCAAACAAGCCTTGGCTTATCAGACTGGATCTTGGCTGCTCTGAGACCTGTCTCTCTATATAAGAAACCTACAGGAAACACTTGTGTCTCCCTGGGAACTGAACAAGAAACAACAAAAGCCTTTTGTAGTGTATTTTAACACATGACACATACACATTATTTATTCTGATTATACTAAATCAGAGCCCATCCAAGGAAATCTCCTCTGAGGGGACTGCCCTCTTGTCTTTGAACTTAATGTTGTAGGGTGCATGAACGTCTGTTGGATCTCTTTGAGTTTTTCTGGCACTAGAAGAGAGATTATACAATGAACAAACTGCAACATCTCATCCCCCGGGAAATAACAAGGGGATTTATGGGAAACGTGGTCCTAATACTGACAAATAGCAAGCACCAGCATAGATCATTTTAGCCATGATCTCATTTGTTTGTCACCATACCCAGATGTTACAGGTAATTTGACAGTGATTTATCAGTGTTATTAATTACCAGACATAACAGATTTAAAATCTGACCTCTTGAGCATGCAGTGTTTTCACGAGACGGTAACAAATTATGTCTTGTTCATCGTAAATCCAGAATAGATAATGGCTGTTCTCTGTCTGGGCCAGGTAGGATTGTCTGTCTGCGGTAAGACACAGTATTAGCTCTTATGTCAAAGCTTCATTACGTCCCGGTCCAAGCTGATTGTTACCAGCTGTACTCCAGGATTCTGTCTCTATGTGTACATGAGTCTGTGGACAATGAGTTATATCTTGAACTGATCTAATGAAGGTCCCAATAAGGGAAAAAATGGCAAGATACTCTTGATATGTCTTTGAAATATTCAGGATGATACAGTTTACTATGAATGGGAGCATTAGTGCAGTGGAAACCTTGACCTCTCCAGGACATTTTCAGGTTCATCCCACTGACTTTCAGGTCAGTGTATTATAACTGTACCACACAGAGGGCATAGCAGTAGTGATCATTAGAAGAACTCATCCAGAATAAAAAGATGTCAACAAACCAATTGATATTCTTGACTCTAGTTATAGTTCTGTCCTCTGAAATCTAACTAAAACTAAATTTGTTTTCTTTATTTAATCTTATTGATCGTTGGAGAACATTTTATATGTTTTCCATTTTATATAAAAAAATTTAAAACCATGTTGTTTCCTAGAAGAGGCTGAAAAAAGCCTCAGGTCTGGGAACTGAATCACGAGAGTGGTTTGTTGGTTTGACCGATGACCACAGGTTCAATCCACCAGCAGCTCTGAGTTGCATTAAGGTCTCTGGCACACTGTATAACACTTTGTTTGCTGTTGGGATGATGCAAACATATTAGAATGCCTGATCTAAGTTTTTTAAAGGCATTTGGTAATACAGATTTATAGCAACAGTGTCAGCAACACTCCCTTTTGAGTCCTAAATTTTGCAGCGAGAACAGCCAACAGATTTTTGCCAAAGAACTTTATTTAGTCTGTCAGTTATTTTCTGACACCAGAAAGTGAAAACTGACAGAACAGGACAGAGTGTTGTAGCTAATCCAATATTGGCTTGGATGTTGCCCAGATTAACAATGTCCACGTGAGAAGATGGCCGACCAGGACATACTGATGAGGTCTGCTGGAACCAGACACACACGGGCGAGGAAAGCGAATACTCAGTTGATGGAATAGGCCAAGAAGAGGAATAATTATGCGTGGCCAACAGAGACCGATGTCCAGGAATCAGCTAGCACCTCAATGCCCCCTCAGTAGATGAAAGCTACTATGAAGACTAGTGTTCCTATTGTATTGGAAGATTCCAAAACAACAGGAACACTGACTGAAACAGTTAGCCACCCTCTACTTAAGCAGAACCTTGTAGAATTCACTGTCCAGTTCACTGTCCTTTATACCAGCAATACAAAAACCTGTAAGCTTGCAAATGCCACTGCATTGGTAGTCTTGGAGTTACTTAGTTCTAAGAACAAGAATACAACCTGAAGAGATAGCACCATGTAAAGGAGAAGGTTGGAAACATAGGAAGGAACACCTGAATCTCTAAGAGCTCTAAGAGACAGATCCTGGATGGTAAAGAAGTACAAAGGATGTCTATAAATGAGGCTCTGGAACCTGCAAAACAAAGACTCATAAGTAAAAGTGCTGCTAGGGTAAAGGGTGACTACACCTAGAGGACCCAATGCCATCCAATGTGGGCACCCAGCAAGGAAGCAATGGCACAAGGACAGGCCCACCCAGAGAGAAAGAAGGATCACAAGACACCAATAACCAAACATCAGTTGCATTGCATGAGAAATGCCCTCAGCCAATTCACATTTTTGACTTATGGGTCAGTCCCTAGAACCTAATGATCCCACTTTGTATGAATGTATTGTCAGGATAGAAGAAGTGTTGAATGCTACATTAATGATGAAAAATTAATCCCAGAATGGAGCCTTGGGGAACTCCACAGAGCAACAGTGGGAACAAAGCATTTTTACTTTGATAAGTTAAATCACTTCAGGGCTGTCGCAGATAGCAAAGCACGTGCTGGAGTGTATTAATCAAAACACTGAGGTCAACTGGATTATGAGCTGCAGATAGTAGCTTTTTTAAAAAAGGCATTTGGATTACTTGGATTTTTGGAACTTAAAAACATTATTTCAGAATGGTTCCATTAAGTTTAAACACTGCTCTGGCAGCAAGCGCAAAATGTGTGTGCACTCAGACGTTTCCCTCACCGAGCTGACGGCCCGTTATAGAACTCAGTTCCATGTTGATTTAATAAAATCACACCTAGTTCTCAGTGGGACTTGCACTCTCTCACAGTGGATTGATCCTCACCCCAGCTTGACTTCTAAAGCCAATAAACAGCTATCACATGCTGATCAAGGAGAAGTGAAACTGTTACTTTTGGCTCCCTGTTCTCTGCTTTGATGTGAAGTGACTGGAGGACCTTGGCCGATAGACTAAATATATACAGACATCTGCAGCTCACTTCATTCCTGTTCTATGTTCTTTGCAAACATGTTATTTTTTTGCCTTTTACCCAGTAACTCTGAGAGAGCCACGGTAGGCTAATGAAAATCGGCTGCTGACTTAGAGATTGATTGCACGAACAGCCAATTGGCACCCCGCTACTCCCAGAATTGATTTTATGTAAACCAACAGTGCCACTGCTGCTTCTTCATTTTATTAAATGTGCTAGGCTTTAATCCTTTTTTATCCACAGCTTCTATTAGATGAAAGAAAGCCAGGCAGGATACCTATAGATCCCAAAACCATGTGTGTAACAGTTCAGATAATTTTTAGCAAAAGCACGGAGAATAGGAAGAAGAGCGTATTTAGCAAGAGAGAGAGCAGAAAAACAAAGCATGTGCCAGATGAATTAGTGAAGAGTATATCATGGAAAATGACTTCTTTACAAAGCCAGGGTCATGTACCTGTGTAGGATTTAAAAAGCTTCTATGAGTTATCATGCTATCATTCCAGGCTGTCATTGCCTTATTATTTGGAGGATCAGAGACACTTGTATTATATTTCACTTCTAGCTTCTTTGGAGAACCTTCCACTGCAACCCTGCTGGGCCCACTCCTAACTGGAGGAGTTTTAGGACTTCATAAGTTTTCCCAGAGAAAAGCCACAAGACTGATTTAGCTGTAATCTTACCCTATGTCTTTATAGAAACCAGATCTGCTGCATCATGAGCTGCACAGTCAGATATAACGTAAAACCATTGAAATGACAGCCATCACTGAAGTTACAGGGTATTACTGAGCTGAGCTGTTGTAGGCTATTGTATTGAAGGTATTGTAGACTGGTAAAAGTTCATCTATCTATCTATCTATCTATCTATCTGTCTATCTATCTATCTATCTATCTATCTATTTATCTATCTATCTATCTTAATCAGAACTTTGTTTTGTTTGGTTTTTTTTTGTTTTGCACAGTAACCTCTGACCTCTGCCTCTGTAAAACAAATAAAATAAAATTGAGCGCCAAATAAAATGCAATTCTAAAAACTTCACATTACACATGGCCCTTGGACTGAGGCATTGTCACTGGTTGCATGACCTAATAACACAACAACAATGGCAGTGAGGCAGAGCGAGAAACATTCAGACCAGGAGTGAGGGGGGAAAAAGCAGATGAGAGAGTTGAGGCAGTGGTCAGGGGTATCACGGTCAAAGTCATATCAATTTATGCTGCTAAATTCCTCAAGGCATCTGCCCTGAAAGCTAGAGGGGGAGCTCGGCATGCTTGTTTACCGCTGATGAGGGATAATTTCATATTCTCTCTCTGTGGCAGGAGTCACCTGATAGGCACTCATACCACTGTATGAAAAATTGGGGCCACGATCACAGTGGGACTATAATGACATATCAGTCTGCTGCAGTAGCGAGGCTACTTGTATACCTTGCGGCTGGATGGGTCAATTTAGATCACGTTCAGAGGATAAATTAATCAGGGAGCTTGGGGAGAGCATTTCAATTAAGGGAACCTGGGTTGAATTGCACTCGTCCTCACAGTTAACTGGATTTTGATGAACTTATATTAATTCATACTGTGTCAAACACATTTTAACATCGTTAATATGAATTTCGACTTGTGCCAAAATGACCCAGTAAGACTAAAAGAAACATTTTCCTCATTTCTTTAAGCGGTGAACCAAACGTTGCATGCATCTGAGCACAATAAATGGTGCGTCTTATGCTAACCCACAACAGAAATCCCAACTCCTGCTCCCTTGTTCTGTGGCAATGCATGAGAAGCAGTGCGTTTTGGCTTATCCCAAATGCAGATGTCAGAACAGGCTTCCTGGTTATCTGATCTGACACATAACATGGCAGATCTATCTGGGCACGAAGCAGGAAATGAAAATGACTTTACTCTCTTCTTTTTCATTTAAACTGTATGCTCTGTGATGCATGTTTCATGTTTGTGGGAAGTAAAAAAACACACACACCACCATACACAAGACTGTGTCTGTATGTGGCATCGGTCAGGCAGAGGTCAGAATAGGTTTTCATTAAAGGACTTGCTGTTCATGGGTGAAATGTTGACAGACATGTGAATGTTTGTCAGCAGACTGAGGTTAAGCTAGACGTGGAAGTGAAATGGTTTTGAGCGTTTGACGATCGGTTGTTTGTGATGTGATTTTGGCGGCCAACTGGTTAAGAGTAGAAAAGTAGAAAGTATTAGTAGAGAAACGACCTGAACTGACCGCAATATAACTGCTCAGCCAAAAGAAAAAATGTCATTAAGTCACAATGCCCGACCAGTTCCACAAATAAATGGATTTAGACAGACCGTCTTCTAGGGACTCAAAGTAAGTATAAGACGGATTACTTTACCACCAAAGTCATATGAAATCATAAACTGTATATGAAAGATGGACCTAGCCACCGATTGGCTAAAGTTCTCTCTTGTAGCCCTAAATTGTTTGTTTTGGTGATTTGAAATCTGATGTTTCAAGTGACGGGTCACCATATGCTTGTATTCTAACAACTTGGCAAAGACAAGGTAGCCATGCTCTTAGGCCCACTGGTTTATAACCCCTTTGTTTCTATGTGAGGATTATCATTTACAAATACAACATCATCTCGTATCCAGTAAGACTTTGAAACTAGCAACTGAGACCATAAACTCCTAGGACCTGGCGTCCACATATGTGGACATCACATTTTGTGTTATTTAGACCAAAATACTCAATTTTGCTCTACAAGGGCCTGATATCTACTTACGAGGGAATTATACTACTTGTGAAAAGAGTCTGATATGAGTTGATGAGCCAGTGAAGCTCACTTCTGTCCGATGTCTGTAAGCTGGTTTTGACACTGTTAGCCTGTCATTAGGGATGGGTATTGTTTAGGTTTTATCTGATACCAGTACCAAACCGGTACTTTTGAAACGGTGCCGGTGCTTAAACGGTGCTCGAACCGGTGCTTGAACCGGTGCTTAAAGAATGGAGAACACACACACACTCATGTTTAACTGTTTTTTTGTAAAAAGATAACAATGTTAGCCTTTTCTGCAGCTATAGGGGATTTATGGCATCACTCTTGGCTGGAAGCAGTGCTTAATCAATGGAAAAAAATACAAACTTTGTGCAAAAACCTCTCATTTTTAGCTGTTTTCCACTTTTTCTTTGGTCATTTTAGCCTTTTTGGCCAGGGTAAAGGGAGTATCTGCCATCAAACAAGAAGACAGCCGACAGCTGAATATTTTTCTTTGTCTGACCATTTTGTTAAGCCCTTGAGGTGCTTGTGTGGATCAGCATGCTGAAATACTCAGACCATGCCAGATTAAAAGTCACTTGTGTGGGGGTGTTTCTCCTGTGTTACTTTGGTGGTTTTCCACAGTCTCATCCGAGGACGAAAACCTTTGTCCCGCCACATCAGCAGGTAAGTGGTGAGTAAAACGATTACCAAACCATATGTTTCATAACGAGTCAGAGCGTGGCGACAGATATCTGATAACGATGCAAGCAAACTGTCTAACTGAAGATCTGAGACAGGGCAAGGCCGTCCCACGTGCGTAAGTGTGTGACTTGGCTCTGTTGGAGAACGCTCGCTAAAGGAGATGTCGCTCAGCACTGAGAAGCAGTGTTGATGATAAGTCAGAGAAGGCAAACAGCGAGAGGCGAGACAGAAGCAAGAGGTAAATAGAGATAGCGCTGATGAAGAGTGGGGACGTGAGAGCTAGTTAGCGGTTATAGACATGAACTCTGGCTGAACCCCCCAACTGGTGGCGGCCTTCTCTACAACCTGAACGGGATGAGACATTAGGATAGGACTCAGAGAGCCCGACATCAAGCCGACAGCAGGACGTGATATCTTATTTTCCCGAGCTGCGCTGACACAAATTCCACTTATTGTTTTTTTTTCTCATGCCTGCGGAGAGAGAAAGAAGTTTCGCACACAGGAAAACTTCACTCCCAGATGTTCATGTAGTTCCTTCGCTTCTAATCCAAATAATTTCCGAGCGTTTTCCTGGATAAAGACGTTCGTCTTGTCAGGAGTCTTTTGATTGAAAGAAATCCTTGACCTTCCACTGCTGTTAAATTAAGCTGAAGGAGCACTATTGCATGTGCATGCAATTCTATCTGTCAATCCTTGAATGAATATAAGACATGTGGACAAGCCTTCACCACATATATATGACACAGCGAGAGCGTGTGTGTGCGTGGGTGTGTGTCTGAGAGAGAGGGGGGTAGAGCGTGCAGCTCCATGTTAGAGCCCTTTGCAGTCAGAAAAGATGAAACCCACGTTCACGATATATATTACACTTAAATTACCTTGAAGGCTGAGAGGTGTAGATTGCTTTTATCGCACAGTATCCGACATCCACGCGCAGTGGTGGAGGAATTTTTTTTTCTCCATTTGATCTCATGCTAATTTGAAAGCAGACGTTCAAACGGTATCGAATAGTCCTGAACCTGTGCCAGTGTGTCACCTCTCTGCAGCTGTGCCTCCGCGCCTCTCGCTGATGGGAGCTTCAGCAATTAAAGCTGAACAAATAAATGGCTATCACATCGCAGAGAGAGAGAGAGAGGTGAAATTGGCCCGGTTCAAGCATATCAATCAGAGCAGATGTGTGTTTAGATAATAGAAAGACCACAGCGGGACACGCTTCTGTCAAGTGTTTCAGAGCAAGACTCACTGCAGAGTAGACTACACCCACTTCAGCACAGTTTATAATATATATCCTCTTGTTAAAACGCAGTAAAACAAGTAATACTGCTGGGCTAAAGCAAATACTTTGTCTTTCCTTCGAGATGTGTAGCTACCGGGTAAACCGCTGTTGGAATGGGCTGACTTGGCAAGCTAGGTGACAAGTGTGTTAAGAGATCCAAACATCACCAACTGTAACAGCCCATGCCAACTAATATTACTTACTAATCTAGCAGTGAGAAGACCAACCTGGCATCTGTCAAGCAGCCTTTCATTTTGGGAAGCTCGTGCCAAGAATTAAAAGCTGGTCTGAAATCGACTCTCACTTGGCCTCTCAAACATCAGCTTCTTTTGTCAGAATCCTTTTCAGTCTCTTCACCTGTGCTATGACATCCATACTGAGGATCCCAAGCTGGCTTGGGGGGTGGGGGGGTTGTTCCTTAGCTGAACCTATGAAAAAATGCTAAACATAACACAGTTTGACAGGCAAAAACTGTATTTTTGCCCCAACAATGAGATTCCTAAACAGCAGCCAGCTGAAAACTTGGCAAATCTCAAAATGGCATGCAGTGTATCCGTAAAACAAATTGAGGACACTGGACAAATGGAGGACAAATGAAAAAGTTGCAAGCCCAAGACGTTAGCTACAGCAGGTGAACAGCATCCGCAAGTCACATCGTAAAGAAACGGCACTGGGCCAAATGGGTTGTTTATTATGTCATAAGTGGTAAACATAACCATTCCTTCCCACTGTCACCAACTGTAGGAGTTGTCTGATTGTTGGGTTTATATAAAGCGCCTTGAGGTGACAGTTGTTGTGAGTTGCTGCTATAAAAATAATATTGAACTGAAATTGAATTTAATAATTGTGTACTTATTTGTATGTATATTTCCTTAGTATTTGTTTAATTTTAATAAAATAATATGTGTTAGTTTGATTACGTATATATTGCTCTGTGGCTCAATCTGAAGTAATGCAATTAATCTGAAAAAGTAACTAAATACTAAAAAAGTAACTAAAGCTTTAAAATTAATTTTATTGAGTACAAGATGAAATAACTGCATCCAAAATATGGGAGCAAAATCAGGAAGCAGTACAACATGGGAATACCTAAATAAAGTACAAGTACCTTAAACCTCAGTAAAGTAAAAATACTCAGTTAAATTCCTGCTAAAAGCCGTGCTCTCGTCTAATGGTGCTGGGGACTGTTAAGACCGTGGCTTTGTTGGGGGAGCAGCACCAGAGGTGGCCAATGTGTTTTTGGGAGGGTGGATTCTACATATTCATAAGCAGAATCTGTTTATGGAGAAATCAGAATTTCTAGGATGAGTGTCTTTTATCTGGACTTCCTGCTTGTACATGCAGTACTTGCACTTTGAGACTGCCTGTCTGCCTGTGGCTGACTACAAAGTCTGCTTGCCATTCAGCTAAGATGGCAAGCAGAAGAAGTTTGAGCCTAAGAGGCAGCAGCAGCAGCATCTTCAAGCATTTTGCTTTACTGCCACAACTGCACATTCCAAACAGAGTCTCGGCTGGGTAAGAATGCGTACACTACTGGCCAGAAAGCCAGGCGAATTAGCATAAGTGCCATGTTCGATCCATCAGCGGGGGACTCAAATGGCTGCTGGTCCTTATCCCATCCCACTCTTGGCCTTGTTTGCGGAGGAAGTCGTGAACTCGGAGAGAGGGGAAAGGGAGAGGCCGTCTGTTTAAGTTGATATTTGCTCTCAAAGTAATTTGGAGCAGATTTTTTGGAATCAGTGAAAGGGCTTCGCTGTAATTCCCTTTCATGCTCATCTTCTATCTCTGAAGTCACCATGGGGCCTAAACAGCAGCATAAGGATGCCAGATGGATTAGTGGGATTCAGTCTCTCTCTCCCTCTCTCCATCTCTTTCAATCGCAACATGTTTTGTGTACAGGGATCTAGAAGGCAGATGACAGAAGACCAAATCACACTGGCTCTTTCTCACTGTCACTCTTTTCTTTCCTCACAGTAACTTACTCTGACATGTCATTTTTTTTCTTCCAGTGCTTGCTGGACTGATTTCTTCCCTCACATCATGACTTGCTTGAGCAGTTGCTGGAAAATGATGACAAAAATTGCCTTTTTTTTTATTGTGTTACAATAGAAAAGCTTTTCATTCATTTGGAATCCGAGCTCATCGGTAAAGCTCTCGTTCCATCTCTGGTTTTACTGCTCAGTTCAAATTAAAACGTGTCCTAAATATTAACTTTTAAATAATGAATGACATGCATGCAACAGCAGGAGTCAACAGTGATGTCTCAGACATAACACACAGGGAGGGATACCCGGTAGGGGTTTATTCCGCTTTAGCCGCAAACTCCATGAAGACAATGGGTGCCAGGCATTGCTGTGAACTGTGGAGGGGAAGCAATAAAAGCTGTTTTGCTGCAGCTGCATTGTTTTAGATGCCACGCGAGTGCTGATATATATATATATATATTTATATATATATATATATATATATATATATAAATATATATATATATATATATAAATATATATATATGAAGTTTGCAGTTACTTTGTTGGAACAGTCCTGGCTTATTACTGATGAACTGTCTTGTTTTAGATTACTGTGCACAGTAAAACTCGCTCCCCTCAATGACAGCTGGAGGTAACATGTTAAGTGCTATGGTGGAAAAAAAAGAAAAAGAAAGAAAGACCAAAGCCCCACAGGTCAGAGTCATCTGCCTGGGATCTGTTCGGTGGGGTTACGAGGATCCTCGTAAATATCTCTCGCCAGCTCATCAGCTGCACTGCGCTGCACACTGTTTCCCGACGAGGCCGTGGGCTGGTGGAAACGAACTATGATGGATGCAGTGTGGCATGGACACAGTGAGAACACCACAACATTACTGCTTGTGAACAGTACAGTGCTTGTGCCTGTGCAAATCAAGCTCAATTTGTATTTAAGTGAACAGTAAAGTTCTTCTACTTTCCATTATCCAGTTTTTAGCTTGTAAGTATCGACAGAATTTTACATTTCATGTTTCTAATGTGAAAAAAAACGCACTCTAATGTATTGTAATAAATAGAATGTACTTTTGTTCATATGACTATGACATGCTAGGGTTTCGCCAACCAGGTCATATTAAAAGAATCAGTAGAATCAGTTTACTAGATCTTTGAATTTGATAAATACTACCACAGATGGACAACATGAAATGACATGTCATTATTTATCTAACAAAAAACAAGACCAAATGCAGCAATAGTGTGCGCCATGATTCAATAGCTTGTAGGACCATTCTAGCAGCAATATGTGGAATTAATGGTTTTATTTATGTTTTCGTCAGCCTGGAGGGATTTTGGTTCGGTCTTCTTTTCAGCCTTCCTTCAATTCTCATTGAGATTTCCAGGCATTCATTTATGCACAGCTCTCTGAAGGTCCCACCAAAGCCTTTCAGTGTGGTTCAGCTCTGGACTCTGGATCACTGCAACACATCGATTCTTAATTTTTTCAGCCATTGTCTGTTGTAGATCTGCTGCTGTGCTCATTGTCCCTCTGCACAGGACAGTTAGTTAGTCAAACTGTAGCTGTTCAACACATGGCCTCACATTTGATTCTGGAATAAGTTTGAAAATAAAATCCGATATTTCTAAAAATATTGAATTATCGCCTCTCTGTTTCTTTCAAATGTAGTGTTAAAAAGCAGATACAACAAGCTGAAGCTAAAGTAACTTCAACTTTGGTTTGTTTTACATGCATATCAGATGACCAAAGCCTGTGTTTCTGATTTTATTAAGCATTTGATGAAATCATATGGAATTAATTCTGAAAGCATTCCCGGGACATGAAAATCATGCAAATGTTCAATAATCACTGTTTGGCAGTGGTCATCCAATGGACTGGAGGGTTGCCAGTTTGAACCCGTGTTTGGGAATACTGGGTGAGGATACTGAATGATAACTGGTCCCACCCAGAGCAAAAAGTCCTTGAGCAAATCATACACCTTGAGTGAAGCACTCACATGTCCTCAAGGCTGTTGCTCTGAGAATTAATACCTTCTAAGTAGACTTTCCTGTTTAAATGCAAGCTTAAACAGGGATTTTCTGAATGTGACAAGCACTACTTGCTTGTGACAAAACACATTTGCTGGCGAGACGTCTCCCGGGACAAACGTGAAATCCTAGTGTTGGTTGCCATCTCTTCTGTCATGCTGCTTGTAAAAGAATTACTCCCTCCTGCCTGTAGCTACACTTGTGACAAGGCTGGAGTATCGGGCCGCTTAAATTACAACTGTCATTGACTTGCAGTGGTCACACATGCAGATTTAGAGGACCGAGAAGATCCTTTCGCTTTTTCGTCTGGATTTTGTGTTGAACTGGGCCAAGGTTACGTGATGAAGTTCATCAAATGGTTGTTCTCTTAAGTTGGCACATGTTCTTTTTAAAGTAGATAAGTTGCATTATTGAAAATAAATAAACTGTGTTCCATTTGTTTTTCTTCCTAAGGGCAAAAAATGGAAGCAGCATCAAATTAAGAATGACAAAGCTTACAAAGCCATGTTTTGCTGAGACATCGTATCCTTGACCAAGGTTTTCCAGGATTTGCCTCATCCACCACCACCTCACACATCCCTGGCAGCACGGTCTCACCAGGTGGTTTGACTTTACAGCCACTTTTCCACTTGAGGACTTAATGCAGACACACGGTCCCAGCTGGAACTCATTAGGCCTATGGCTCAACCACCTAGGCCAAAATCATAACACCAACTCAATCAGCTGGTGCAGGGGGGCCTCTGATGGACGGGAGGACGCTGAAGAGGTTTTAATGTTGGGCCACCACAGGATAATGCTTTCCACTTATAATTAGGTTGATACAATTTGGCCATTGGTATAATATGGTCGCTTGGCTAGTTTTAGACCGATTTCAAAAAGAAGAAGCATATCAACTGCTCTCTCTCGGGGGCTGAAAACAATCTGCAAGTTCGGCATTATCCATGATGGCAAACAGTAGCCTATTTTTTCTTTTTTCTTTTTTTTTTTCCCTGTCCCATTTGGTTCTTTAGCCGTCAGAATTGTTGTCTGAAGACCAACAAGGATACCCAATGGATTTATTTTGTCAAATGGATCATCATGGCATTGCCGTATTGGTCCATTTGATCGACCTTTGTTGTTATTATTTATTTTATTTTATTTTCAGTTGTTACAGACGGGACAGACATGAGTGAGGGATAGGAAAGGGAGAAGGAAAGATGAAGGAAAAGAAAAACAGAAGAGAAGAGGGACAGTGAGAAAGGGCACTTAAAAAAATCTCCTGGATCACCTGTTGAGAGAAAAAGAAGAGAAAACAAGCAAAAACACAGAGCAACATACTAAACACAACACCATCGCATTAATCTAGCTAAGTGTAAACAGCAGTAAATACTAAATATTGATTGTTGTTGTGCAGCACGCAGGACAGACAGCGCACAATGTGCTTGGAAGTAGCAGCCAAGAAAGGTGTGATTTAAGTCTACGAACAGTGAACACCCGTGTGCACACCTGTGTGGATCAGCACGCTTGTATTCAAAAGGTTTCCCCATGTAACGGTCTGCTAGAGGATGTAGAGAACCATAGCCCCGTCCCCCAGGGCATGAAGCAGGCATGGAGGAGATCCAGCCTATTTTTTCCTTTAACCTACAAATCCGACAGGCAAAGATCCTTTTGTGCGTTACCTTGCAGTTCTAACGTTCGTGGCATCTTGGTGAATGTAAGCACATTTACCATCCTTTCACCCATGATGTCTTCCCCAGCCACTGAGACATACACCAGATTGTTTTGGTACATTCACCAGCTAGTTGCTAATGTTGTGTCATTTGGCAATGAAAAGGTAGTGAACAGTCTTTAGTGTTTTTAATGGAAAAGTTTGCTTGTGCTGAAATTAAGCTGAGCCAAAACAACAGGCTAAAAGACATTAAAAGGTACTATGGGAATGTGGGGAACCCTTGTTATTTGGTGCATCTGCTTTCACACTATACATATTAATATGATTCACTGTTAGTATGAAAATATTCCTTAGTGTAGCTTACATTTAGGTTTTCTCTGCATTGGAAAGGCTTGCGTGTGAAGCACCTTAAACTAACATCCACAGTTCCTCTAGTCCTTGAGGGTTAGATTACTTTATGAGCCTGTTATATGAATTATTTATATTTATTTTAATATAAATGTAGGGTCTTACCTTGCAATACAAAACACCTTGATGTTCTGTTGTTTACAACCTTTGATAAATGCCACCATGAAGCTTGGACAATATCACGTAAATAAACACAGAAATGTCAAAAACAGGAAACAGAGCTAAATCTCAAAGTATAAAATGCTAGCAAGACTTAACAAAGGCTGAGGGCAAAGACAGACTAGATTAACACAGAAATGAGGAATAATTAAATGAGACACTAATGAGGGCAGGAAAAGTACAAAGGCAGGAAGAACCCAACTTTCAAAATAAAAGTAAAAGAGGGACAATGGGGCAAACTCACAGAGGAAAGGAGAACACAGGAGGCATGTGAAAAAGGAAGTTCACAAAAACACATCTGGGGATAACAACAAAAATCCAAGAATCAATATTCAGCAACAAAATAGAAGTAAACTGAGAATAATAGCAGCCGGACCATGTTAAAAAAAAAAAAACAGACATGAAAAGACTGTAAGTACAATGCATGTCGCCAGCTTTTCTTCTCAAAAAGCACAATGGGGAAAAACTATATTAAAACAACAAAAACAAATTGAACTCTCCCATAATTCCCAGGATCCTCTGGGACCCGGACAGCAACAAAGGCCTCTGAGAACCTGAAGAAACCCATGCATGTTGCATGCATCTTTCTGCTGTGCTGACACATGTTTGGAGTCCTCAAAACAATGATTCAACATGATGTTTTAACTGACTGGTACTACACGCCCTTTGATGTTATGTAAGAAGTACTTCATATGTCTGATATTTAGTCCCTGGATCTTCTGACGTGTGAAAGATCAAGGTGTGTGCAGATGGCGTGCAGGTCACTCAGGGCACTGCTCCGTCTCTCTGTGTCTCACTGCTGTGTGACACTCACAAACACAGGGCGGTTTAGCCTCTGGCTGACCTGGCCTTGGCATCTTGTCAGCTTGTCTAGTAAGCAGTCCTCGTGATAGCAGTTTGTTTGCAGTCTGTTGGTTTTTAATTCAGCAGAAAACAGTATTTGCACTAGATTTATTTAAAGAAATGTATATTATTATTATCTATTTGATTTTGGAAATTATAGGGGTTTTGGGGGGTCTTCTGGCTAAGAGGTCATTCAGTGTGGCCTGGCCATGGTCTGGTCCACGTTTTGGGAGCCAGATTCTGCTCCAAGGGTCTTCACAGGTCTGTGGGGTCGCTGAAGCCTGAGCCAGGCTGAACAGGGAGACATCTGTCCAGGCCTGGAAGGATTTCACGCTTCTGGCCGTGCAAATGATTTAGGCCCTAAAGGACTACCTGCTGGGAGAAACTCCCAGTGGGTTAACCTGACACAGATGGATCCCCGGCCAGCACTGAACACACACATGGAGAAGTACACACGTGTGCACGCACATATATGAGGGTGAAGACAGATGCAAGTGTGGACATAGTGGAAGAAAAACACACTTACGCTGAAGACTGACATGCAAAAATCCACTGCCACTACGCACACAATCGCACAATTTCACACACACTCTGTCCTCTCAGGCCTCACAACACAGATGCGCATTTTCCACAGACAGGCCGACTGATGTATGTCATACCACACAGGGAACAAAAACAGCAGCCATGAACCACAATGCGCATGTAAGGATTTTTTCTTTATTTCCCATTTTATTTATTTATGATGGATGTTGATCCAATCAGAACTGGTTGTTTAGTTGGTCTTGTAATTACAGTTTTATGCATGTATTTATTTATTTATTTATTTATTTATTTATACCTTTTCTGATTTATTTTATTTGTCAGATAGCTGATGCACTTTAAAATGTATTTTGTAAATTGTGGTCGCCATTTCAATTATATGCCCATTTCAACAAATAGCTAATATTACCAATATATTGGCATATATTGGTAATATTAGCTATTTTCTTAAATATAAATATCAGCATTTTAAGAGATAAGAGAAACACCCTTCAATGTAACGAGTGTTGGATTTGCATATTTTGTCCACCAGGGGGCACTCTGCAGCTTCTCGTTTGGCAACAAATCTTTCTTTTGGTATTTACATGTAAGCACAAAGCATTTACTCAGCGAATCACTGAAATATGCAGTATGAATGCACCAATGCATAAACAAGGAATTTTTTGTTTTGTTTTATGGGAGGGAACAGAGAATATTTACTGAAGGAAGAGCTCATGTATTTTGTAAAGGTAGAACTGACACTTATGTCTGAAACTTAAGCCTAGAGAAACTTGTTACCCTGGAAACGGGTTCAGATCAGAAACCAGTGGAAACCTGTCTGAAGGTAACAAAATACCTCTAAAACTCTTAAACTGTTTAATCAACATGTTGGATCTTGTCTGTTGCCACAGGTTTGCTGTTTTCACTGTAAAACTACGCTTGGGTGGCTACAGTTTCATATTTCACACAGATGTGAGGGATGCAATGATCTTTCATCCAAGCCTTCAGAACTTTATTGTTTTACATTTTGTGAAATAGTAGAGAACAAAGTAGGAAGATACACATAAGATATACTGACTTATGTCCAACTATGGACCAGAAGTAAAATACTGCGTTTTACACAACACAGCTGGCTCACTAGAACATCACACTCACATGTGTCACAAAGTTTTGATTGCAACACAGACATATCACAGATTGGTACTCTGCATTATAAAATAATACTGTAATACAACCCGTACTTACTGCTTACTGACACAGCTTTGTATAACAGCCTGAGTATACAGTAGAAGAAACTAGAGGCTTTGCTGGAGTCCAGTATTTGCTACAAAAGAGCTCATATCTGAGAACTTTTAAGTTGCATAATATGTCAATTGAAATGCCATATTATGAAAAGAAGGAAACATTTCCCTTTAATAGCTAACCAAATTTGCCCAATGAGCCTGACTTACTCGTCCCAGTCGTCTCTCCTAATTCTGTAAGGCTGGCTGTAAACTCGCCTCTGTGGAGTGGCAGGGATCAGCAACATCTGGCCGGGACATCAGGAAACGCCTCTCCTTCTCTGTCTAACACACACACACACACACACACGCACACACACACCCACACACACACACACACACACACACACACACACACACACACACACACACAGACAAACACACACTGAGGCACTGGTACTCAGACGTGCACTCCAGTAAGTGTGAGGCTCATGAACATCTGGCTTCCCAGACTTCTCCCAAGAGGGAATCGACTTTTTGTTGTTTTTCACCAACTGCCTCTCGTTTCAGTTTTTGGTTCTTCTCTACTTAGTCCGTTTAAATGTGGGCACACTTGTGTAGTCTTACTTAACTTTCCTCCCTCCTACACTGCAGTTATGCACTCATGTCAGAGGCCTGTACGTACAATAGTTAATTAGAGGCTGTATAAATAATTTGTCTGAGCTGTATAGATTGCGGTCTGTAGCCCTTTCTTCGACACATCTCTTATATTTACTGAATCACTCGGTCTTTACAGATTAATTACATGTGCCGTGAAAAAGAATTATTTATGTCAGCCACTGAAAAGTTATAGCAGGTGGAGCTGTAACACGAAGGCAGCAGCAAGTGCACGTAGTCCTCCAATCACTACTGAGTTTTGCATCCAGGCCAATGTTATCAAACCATATAAATACAGCATTTACTTTTTCTCATATTTTGTAGAAGCTAACTCTATTTCCCACTTCCAGCTGCTATGCCAAGTTCTCACTCAAATTTATGGAGCCAGTTTTACACTTAAAAAAGAGAGATTATTGGCATCAATGCTTCCTGGTTAATGAATAAATAATAATCATGTAAATAAAAGGATGTAGCCACTGTGACATCACCCATTGGTTTGTGAATTCACACTTTCAAGCCTTGGCTTGAGCTTGGGCGCGCTCATTAGGTAGCGACTTGTCCATTAGAGGTTGCCATGCCCTAAAGCATAAGCTGCTTTACCGTCTGTTTTATTTACGGTGCAGTCATAATTTATAAAATTAACATTATAATGTGTTTGATAATACCTAAAACTACTGATTGGGACCAGACACTTGTCTTAGAAATGCTTACTGAGATCATAAATCGAGCGAGCATTAGAGTCAGTATCCCTCGATTTTTACACTATCTGACTGCTTCTTGCAACTAGAAGATTCGCCCCCTGCTGTGCGTTTGATAGAATGCAGCATTTGGTACTTTTGCATTAACTTCACATTTTAGACCTATAGTCTATGTTTAACCATACAGACGGACCAAACTGATATTGTGAACCATTTAGGAACCTATCAAACCAATCCCAAGGATCAAAACAGTAGGGCTTAACTAATTCCTATATTATTGCTGCTCTGTAATGAATAGTTTGACCTTTGGCCTTCTGGAAAATCATTAAAAGGCGATTGGACTAATTCCCACTTACACTGCATGCTCTTTTGCAGGCTACTTGGAAAGTTTTCAGATCAGACCTGCTGTCGATCTGAACAGAAAAGGAGTTGCAGCGTATTTTAATGACTCATGAATTGACTGGCAGCTTAACATTTGTTTATACTGATGGATTAAAACTGCTGTCTAAAGCATTAGTATGTGATTAATTAATTAAAAATGAGCCATTTGGATTTAATCACTATTGTTGCAGTCATCTCAGCTGACAGCATGCAAGGCAGAACTCACAGCAGTCTCACCTCCAATTATCTTCTTGCTTAATTCATCTGTTTAATCCCATTTGGAGTCTGCAGGGCCTATTTTGGTTTCTTTGTGAAGCGAGCGAGCCAAATAAAAAACAGTCAAAGCGAACTGCTGCGTTCGTTTCCTCAAGGGGTGCCCCGCTTTACCGTAAGCCCATCAGGGCCTGTTTCTACACACATTAGCGGTTAATTATTATCAGTCCATAGCCATAATGAGCTCTGCATCGACCTGTGGCTGTATGTGCAGCAATAATATTACTTAAAGGAAAAACAATCAGCCAGCTTTTCCCAGTGAGCAGTCTAAAAGGTTTGCAGAGATAATAGTTGATTGATTAAAGAGAAAATGGGAAACAGAGGTTGTGTATGTACTGTTATTTATTGTGAGTGTGCTCATATAGGCGTGTGTGTGTGTGTGTGTGTGTGTGAAAAGACAAAAAGTGAATTCCTGTAAAGTGTTTTTAAGCTGCTTTTTTTTGTCTCTTTAAATTCAATATCGCTGTGATATCAATATCATTTTTGAACGCTATTATCAAAGCGGGCGTGCTGCTTCCCCACACAGATCTGTTTCTTTGCTCAAACTGTGGCTTTTCACATCTGTCTTCAGATACAGCTCTAACTTAGATAAGATCTTAGGAAAACAAATGTTAAAATATTCCTCTAAATAAAGCCTTGCATGCTCTTTTCATTTGTGATTGTGACGTTTCCAGGGCTTCTTGGTTTGACCCACTGCGAATGTGACTTTTCTGATCTTCATATGTCAACAAGCTCATCACCTCCCTCTGTCTAAGACTCACTGCTGCAGTCAATGCCGTGCTTTATGCTAAGAAAACAGTAATTTACCGTGCAGCCACAACCACACCGGCTTTATTACTCCCACTCACATTTGTAGGTCTACTTCCATTTGACCCTTTCCAATACACTTCAATTCACTGTATTGGATGTCAAGTCAATTTCGCTGGTATATCACCAAATCATAACAGTCGCCTCAAGGTGATTTATATAATACAGAGAAAACCCCAAAATTCAGATGAACCCATATGAGCAAGCACTTGGTGAGAGTGGGAACAAAAAACTCCCTCTTAACAGGAAGATACAGAAGCAGATAACTAGTTGGGGGTGAGGGGGGAGAGACGGGACAAAATATAAGCTGATCGATTGTGAACTGTACAGTATGGTTTGAAGAGAAAACACACTTACTTAAATTAGATATTTTTAAAGGTGTGGCTGGAGCCAGCAGGGAACAAGTCCACTTCCTGTTATTCACATTGTTCAAAAAGTGGTTGCACTTCAGCTGGTGTTCAGCAGAGGGCAGCTCATGAGATAATCCGCAATGAATAGAAGTGAATTTTGCTAAACAGCTAAAATAATTATTGACACTTTTATCATTATTCGGTTAATTTATATCACAAGGACTCGAAGGACAAGCCAAAGGGGTGTAGGCTGGTGGAAAGAAAAATCAACGTGTAATAAGTAAAGAAAGAAAAGATGGATCATTCGTGTCAATATTTAAACAGCTTCTGGAAACCAAGTGGCAATTAACTATTATGTGCTCTGTATATAACTTAAAGTATGTTATTGACTAAATCTATGAATTTTAGTGTATTAAAATGAATGGATTTGTTGACTCTTGATAGAGTTTGGTTGTTACCATTCATATGGTGTTTTTTTTATTTTTTAATATTTTTGCATATTGATGTTTGGCACAAGTCATAAGTCTTTGACTTTGTATAAAACTGCAATAGATTTAATCATTTTAGCTTTAACATAATTTATATGTAATTACCAGTTTCTTGCTTACAGACAAAAATAACCTTTATTTTAGGGGTTAGTTTTTATAAATTCAGTAGCCATAGTGCAGCACTTGGGTTCTTTACGTTTTCTCATTGGAAGGTAGATTGTGCTAATACAGGTTGATTGACCCGTTAAGGATTTACACAGGGTGGACTCCCATGATGGCGCCCACTTCCAAATGATAACTATAGTTGACAGTAAAAGTCACATCAGGAACCACAACAGAAGCATCCATGTGTGTATAAGAAGCACCTGGATGTAGTGGTTGAAGGTGACCACCATCAGTTTTCATGCCTGAAAACAAAATACAGAAGCTGCAAAGTAGCTTATAGTGCTGTACTGCCCCTAATACTCAAGTATTTTAGTATAATTTAAAATCCTAAAATACAGTTTCAACAGTCTACCTTAAAAACACCAGAAAAATGTCAGACTTTTTTTCTCTACCACTTTCTATTTCTTTCTATTGTCATTTTCAATCCACTGTATTTTTTTTACTTAACCTAGCAGGAAAAGCAAAGGTGAAAATTATCCCAGCATTTACAGGAGTCAATCCCAGCCTCACTGAAAGCAGGAGGCTGGGATTGACTCCCGTAAATGAGATGAGGTTCTTTTAACTGTTATTAAATAGACCTATGCTTCTTTTTGTGCAATGCAGAAATGTCTGTTAACGAACATCGACAAAAGAGATTTGAGTAGGTTTGCCACATTTTTGACTTGTTAGCCTAAAAGCAAACAGAAAACTGTATCAAACTCTTGGTCACATTTCAACTGTCAAAGAGTTTATTTGATTCATCAAACAGAGCCTTCCTTCAAAGTTTCTTTACAACCTTATGGCTGGCTCAGCTGATATGCATCTACACAATTCTCATATAAAAGAAGATGCTTCTTTCAGCTGCACCCCTATTCACAAAGGATCACCACAGCAGGTAACTCTGCATGCTTGATTTAGCAGATTTTCTAACATTGGATGCCCTTTGTGGCCCCAGATGGCTGGTGTCTTCTACAAGAACGGAATCATGGACTGTTTGTGTGTTAGGTGAAAGTGAAAACCACTACACTATGAAGAGTTAAAGATTTAAATTTTAATTGTTTTATCCTTCCCACAGGTGTTACACATCTGCAAGCCACTTTGCAACCCGTCTCTCCCTCAGCTTGTCTTTTTAATTTCTGACTTGATGTTTATCATACAGCTTTACTATGCTGTGTGTGTGTGTGTGTGTGTGTGTGTGTGTGTGTGTGTGTGTGTGTGTGTGTGTGTGTGTGTGTGTGTGTGTGTGTCATGCTGCTGCTGTCTCACCTCTGGCTCTCCATGCACATATAATGGTGAGAAAGTCCCAGAAAAGGAAAAATCTATATTAGCACAGTTGATTAAAGTGCGCTCTGAGCTTTTTTTAATTTTATTTTTTTAAACTGTATTTCACTTTAGTAACTACTCCTCCACAATTCATCTAGCCATGGTATTAAAATATTGCGTATACAGTATTTCAGTATTATACTCATGTGCAAAAGTCTTGAGCCATCCTCCCCCTCTTTATTTTCTGCCAGGAAAATGAGAAATGGCTGCAGTAATTTGTTCAAACAACTATGCAAGCATACATGGAAATACAGCATATAAGACAAAAATATTTTGTGCAACTCTGCAAGTCAATATTTGGTATGATTCCCTTCATTCTTCAAAATAGGATGAAATGTGTCTTCGCCAAGCTGTCTTCAAATTTCATGAAGTAATCTTCAGTAGTAGTTCTCCAGGCTTCTTCAGGCACATTACAAACTCATGTTTGGATGTTTGCTACCTTTTGTTCCTTTCTGTCAAGACGATCTCACACAATAATGTTGAGGTACGCACTACGGGGAGGCCAGTCCACGACTGATGGTGTTCCAGTGTCTGTCCACGTGTGCTTTACTGCACTGGCAGTGCTTTGGGATCATTGTTGCTTCTGAAAAATGAAGCTGATGTGGATCAGATGGCGTTCCATAGTGGGTCAAATCTGATGGTATTTTTCTGAATTCATAATTCCATCAGTTTTGACAACATCACTGGCTGAAAATACAACCACAAGCATAACAGATGATTGTAAACAGCCACTCACTGTTGTACCTTTCTTCTGACATCTCAAACATATTCATTCAACATAATAATAATAAAATAATTATAGATGTAGCATTTAATATAAATAAATATGAATTAAAACTCATATGTGCAAATTAATATTTAATGGATTTTGTATTGTTCAACAAAAACTTCACTTTCAAAAACTGAAATTTCTGGCAATTAGTTCATGTTTTAGGCTTCAAAGGGTAAAGAATGGATTCTTCACAGCAACCGTTCACTGAGAACATTTCTCATGAGGCTTCAGTGAACAGTCAATGGACTGACTGAAGGGCCTGATCATTATTTTTTTTCTTATTTCTTAAGAACATGATGTGCAGATACTGCTGTGGATAGTTTTTAAGCTGCCACTTCTTGCGGAGGTGTGCCAAGTTTTTAACTCTTTGGGAATCACGTTGTGCCAAAATGCTAATTTATGCCTGTCACACTGTGTTATCTTTGGCAATTTTTATAGATTCAACTAAAGACATCGGACAAATAATGTGTTGTTGTAACTGGCTGTTAGTGACAAGGTGCCTAAAGACAGAATTATTATGTATATACATAACACTGGTTCATCCCCTGAGTTACTTGTCTTATTTATTTGAACGATTCAGTCAGTGGATTAACAAAGAAAAAACTTTGGGGGGTTTTTGACTCATTTTCAGAGGAAAGTCCAAACTAAAACTTCAAAAGACTTCCAGAAAGTAAGGAGAACTATTGCTTAAGACCAGTTTGGAAAATTACTAGCACAGGTGACAGTTTCATATCCTCTATTTTGTTATATCTTCTTCCTAGAGTAACACAGAAGGTGGAACATGCAGTCCATGGCTCCTGCAGTCCACATGTCTAATTGCCAAAATACTAATGCCCAAATTACTTCTATTCAACACCAGTTTCTAAGGCTGTGGGATGGATAAAGCACTGTGTGGGTAGAATAAAGAGCTCTATGCAGTTGTGTGACTTGTATTGTGTGTGATGAACGTGGCCTGGAGTATAAAGAGCAGGTAACTGGACTGGAAGAGAGGAAAAAATACTCCAAAATGCCCCTTACATCGGTCACTGATTTTATTTTATTTTTGAATCGAAAGTTTTTTTCTTGTATTTTTACTCTGATTTACAATTATTTTACTGTTATCTTAGCTACTAATTTCCGCAGCTGTTGCTGCACCCACATTTGGATACATTCACATGCCTAACTATATTCTTTTTGGTTTTCCCTTTTTGAAAGGACCATAAAAAAGCGTAACTTAAATACAGCCTGAAAGAGCAGCGTCGCATTTTTGAAGTCTGGATTTGTGAATTCCTGCGGCGACGCGGAGCAAAACACACATAGGACATCTGAATTCCCATCCGCCAACTAAAAATGGCTGGCAGTTTTGTAGGGTTGAGCTCCAGCCATGACGCGGGGCGATCGTGGCTCAAGAGTTGGGCGTTCGCCTTGTAATCGGAAGGTTGCCGGTTTGAGCCCCGGCTCTGACAGTCTCGATCGTTGTGTCCTTGGGCAAGACACTTGACCCGTTGCCTACTGGTGGTGGTCAGAGAGCCCGGTGGCGTCAGTGTTCGGCAGCCTCGCCTCTGTCAGTACGCCCCAGGGTGGTTGTGGCTACAATGTAGCTTGCCATCACCAGTGTGTGAATGGGTGGATGACTGGTTGTGTAAAGTGCTTTGGGGTCCTTAGGGACTAGTAAAGCGCTATACAAATACAGGCCATTTACCATTTTACCATTCCAGTCTTTGATGGTTCCTCACCACACACTAGTCACAACACCGGCAGTCGAGTTAAAAAAAAAGTAACCACGTATTGTTGTTGTTCCTTACTTAGCTGCATGCTAATGATAGGAGCTTTTACAAGCGCTTCATGATATGAACTGCTTTTATTTCTTGTGACATTTCATATATTTTTTCAAAATTGCTTTAAAGAATATGAACAAAATATTTTTTGACTCTTCAGTAAATAATTTTGGTTCCAAATTTGGACCTGAGAGAGAGCTGTTTTGCCTTTTTCCCCTCGACCAACATGTCATTTTGCATCTGGTTTCCAGCACATTATAGCATTGCAGGAGGTCGTCCGTGTGCTGACACAAATCTGATCCCCGACCAGCTGTTAGAGACGGCTCATCTTCTGTCGACAAACATCTGTGGTTCATCTCCACAGTTTGACGGGAAATGCAAGACTTCAGCTCCCTTATGCTCCTCTCTTTGCTCCCATTCTCTCATTCCCGGTCCTCTCCCTCTCTCTCTTTCTCTCTGATGTTTGGTTTTACGTCGCAGCCATCTGCTCCTGATGATTTCTAAAACTCTGACTTTTATACACAGGGGCAGTCCCACGGCAAAAAAGAAAACAAATGTGATCAAATCAGAGCTTCTTAATCTGCTTTATTTCTTTCCTTTTGGTAATATCTTGGAAATGACACTAAGGCAACATGTCTTCCACACTGGACGTTTGAACTCTCACCCATTTGATTTGTCACAGTGAGTATGCAGGTGTTTAGCTTCACACCTGTTTACAAGAAAAAAAAGGTATTCATAAGTATTCATTGTGGTAAAACACTTACTGCAGAATGTCTGACCGTTTTGCCAGAGTGAAGAATTACCATAGCAGTCCTGATATTATTAGTTGCTGTGCTGAGTACAAAAACACATCTGAAACTTGAACTATCTGCTAATTTTGCTTTGCTTTTCTAAATCGAGGTTTCAAAAAATCCCTGGGAGCAAAATGGGACATTTCGCTAGAAAGGTCACCAGCCTAAATAACCTTTAACACTTTTAACCATAATTAAGCTAACTCATACAGTGTTTAAAAAAATTTATTTAAACCACCTGTCATCAAAATAAGAAAAATATTTTAGAAACTTGTCAAAAACTTATTTAAAACAAAAAATTATGTTGCTGTTTGTTGTGCAAATAACACACTGAATACAAGTTTCCTATACACGACTTTGAGTCGGCACACTGAACTCCTCTGAGAAACCAGTTTCAATAATGTAAATATGTAACGTGTCATTGTAATTAAAAATAATAATGTGTTTTAGTACTTTTTTTTTTTGCTTATTTATAAAACTGTAAATTTACATCTTCATGGATAAATAACAATTATGTTTTTGCATTAAACGCTTGCACACACTGGTGGGTTAACCAATAATAAAAAAAATAGAAAATGATTTTGATAATTATAATTGCTGTATATTGTATGTATATGTATATTGTTTAGTGTTCGTATTAAGCGTTTTACTCGTCACCGGGCTGCCTGCAAGTTTGGAAGCTGTTGTATTTTTGCATGATTGGATGTCAGTTTGTCAATATATATATATATATATATATATATATATATATATATATATATATATGTATGTATATATATATATATATATATATATATATATATATATATATATATATATATATATATATATATGTATGTATGTAATATGTTTACTTTGATATATATCTAAATATGAGATTTAACCTTTTGGATATAAAATTACTAAGTAACTAAGTAAGTATTTTTTCATGAGTTCTGGGCAAAACAGTGTCTAAGCTAATCAGTTTATCACTGAGTCCAAGTGAAAGTATGTGCTGACCCCCTCAAAACATTCATGACAATGGGACAAATATGTGTAAAGACACAAGAACATATGCAGACCCACACACGTTGCTTTTGACTATGACTGTCTGTGAGGTGGAGGGATGAAATCAAATTTTGAAAAATTGATTTAAAAAAAAAGTATATAAATTAAAGATTTAAAAAAAAGTTACATCAGCCAATGTCTTAGCACAAGTATGTAACTTAAACCTTTTTTGAAGGAGATACAGATTATCTTCAGTCATTTGTTAATTTCCAGGTAATTGTTAGACTGTTAAAATGACTTTGTCGTCTTTTATCAGTCATATAGGGATGTTACAAAATCCAATAATCACTTTGGTGTCACTGTGAACAAAAATCTAATAATATTCTGGAAAATCTAACCAAAAAAAGAAATAACGTTCATTGTTAACATTATATATAATATTACAATTATCATTATGTCATAAAAGCATATTCTCCCAAATGCTCCCATTAAAGACGTCTTACTTACCTCGAAAACAGCGCACATCTGCTCATTTAACATTCATACTGTATAAGCTGATATCTGCCAGTGTCTGTAACTCTTTTTTAAAAGTGTAAATTAAAAAAATTCTCATTGGTTGTGTTCTTGTCCCTCTCACGAAAGTTAATCCCAAACTTTGCAAGCCGTTACTTGAGATGTACATAACAAAACGTATGGTGTTATATTTCTGTGCTGCTTTCACTTATATAAACACGATAATTTAATCCAAATCAAGACTAACGTGGAACTCTGAGGCCCAAACACAGACAGACAGACAGAGTATGCTTTAGATGGTATGTCACAGACCACACATTGTGCCGGCTGTGTGTTAAAACAGTTATTCACGGTCTCGCATCCTACCCACAACCAGAGATGAGTAACTTGAACTTCATGCGTTCTTGTGTGTGTGTGACGATTTGCACATGTATGCATGTAAATACAATATTGTCTCTGCATTTTAATGAGATTTGTATCTAAATGTATTAAATAAATATGCAGGTTATTGTACTTACATGTGACCCATTGTCCACCAGATTACTTGGTCTTGACTGCAACAAATTGGATTCATTGTCAATGGCGGAGCAGCCAGATTCGCTGAATATGGGAAGCTTTACTGTCTTTTGTCAAGTGACGCTTCATAAATAACTCTGACTTCCTCCTCTGGATGCCTGCCAGTGGCTGTTCACTATAAACTACATGAGCTCCACAGCTTTCTCTGAGCAGCCGACTGCAAAATGGACTGCCGGCTGTTGGCCCCTTGAGGAGTTTGGAGCCATATCTGAGCTAACGTTACTGTAAAGAAGAGCTGGAGCAATCGACCACCCTCCCTCTCTCCTGTTTCGAGGATCCGTGCTTGTGTTTGTATCTGTAAGCAAGATGAGACATAACTGGTTAAAATAAAGACGTGTAGTTTCTTTGAAACTAGGTTCAGGTCATTAGGTTGTGGATGATACAGTGAAATTTAAGTTTGAATTCTCAGAATATACTATAATGATAATGAGTTTTGAAAAATAGCCTATATACGAATGCATATGAGACACATTGTTGCCATTATTAACTTGTAAAATCCAAAGATTTCTTAAGGAATATGTCCATTTACAACACAAAACTTAGCTAACGAGCAAACTTCTTCTCGTACATGTATCCATCTCATGTCTCATTAATTAGGGAACCTGTGATGTGTGTCGATAGGCTTTATCTGTTTAATTCTGTGAAATTCATGTAATTTTATGCTATAAAATCCGACTTCTTACAGCCTACTAATCTAAGTTATGATAAACATAGGCTGTAACCAGTGCAAGAAATTGGTGTGAAAAACACTGGGGATGATTTTCAGACTGCAGTACTGTGTCATGTTATAGATTTATTAGTGAGAAGTGGTCCTGCAGAAGAGATTAAATATAATTTTGTTTTGGATGAAAGCAAAACATAAAGTAAAATAAAGTTTTTAGATTTTTCAGTAAATTCTGTGTAAGTGGTTTCAAAGTACAAGCTGTACGATTAATAGTGCACATATTGTATGATCATAATATATAATACCTAAAGTAAACATACTCGATAAGTATGTAAATCATGCACAACCATTATTCAGGTTTGTGGTTTTGAACATTCAGCTGTAAAACTGCGATTGTTGCTGCCCTTCAATGAGGGAAGAGTTATGAGGTCATTTTCCTTTTGAAGTCTAACATTCTGCAATCCAATGATCTAAGTAAATATGCCCCAAGGTCAGACCATGATGTTCAGAGACACTGACAAAAGTCCAAGTGCTATATCTCAGACTGAACACGCTAAAGGTTTGTTTGGAAGGGTTTCTAGGAGAAAACCTCTTCTTCTGAAAAGAAAACAGCGATGTGTTTTAGGTTTGCAAAGTTGCATCTGATCAGTCAGTAAGACTTCTGGAACAATGTCCTTTGGATTGACCAAAGTGGAGATGTTTGACCATCATACACAGCACCACATTTGATGAAAGCCAAACACCTCATACCAACTGTCAGGCGCAGTGGTGAACGGGTCATCATTTGTGATTGCTTTGCTGCCACAGGCCCTTAGAGTCGTTGGAGTCATTGAGGCGACCACGAGTTCCTCTAGTATACCAAAGTGTTGCAGAATCAAACGTGAGGTCGTCTTTCTGGCAGCTAAAGCTTGGCCCAAATCAGGTTGTGCAACAACACAATTATCCCAAGAACCCCAGCAAAGTTGCAAAAAGAGGAGTGAAAGTTATTTAGCTTCAAGTTCCTGCTACGGGTGGTTCAACAAGGACTCGAATCATCACCTGGTCAGTACTGGATGTTTTTTCTTCTTATGTCCTGATATCTGAAAAAAACTTTTTTTTTGAGCCATGACTCTATATCGCATTAAAAGGTTCCACCTGTTGATCAATTGAACTACTTATGTGTTACCAGGTATCGTGATCAATAACCATGCAATTAATCTGCAAAATGAACTAAAGAGGAGAACAAAGTGTAATATTTGTATCCGAAATATAGTGGAATTAAAGGACAAAGTAGCATAACATAACAATAGTCCCCATAACAAAGGAGGACTAGTGCCAGAGTGTTTAAACATTAAGGATACACATGCTAGTTCCTGACACTACCTGCCTGCTGTCATCTACCATAGTGCCAGTATCATGCTACATACACCCAGACATGCAAGTATATGATCAGAGTTCACAGCTTATACAAACACATACACCCAGACTAAAGTGCCGCCCCACATTCATCATCCCACTCGAACAGTGATATTGCTCCCATCAGGGGCAATTTTCTCCCCCTCTCATGACAGCAAGAAGTCTTCCCATACTCCGGGTGGCCACAGCGGGCCCCACGCAGGGATGACATCAGCGCTCAGCCCGGAGGAGCTTTGTGACAGCCATATGTAAATTGAATATGACTAATCGCTTCCCCACATCACCTCTCGCCACCTCTGGGCCACTGCGCCGAAAGACAGAGCGTTGAACGAGGAGAAGGAGTTCTCCGCAAGTGCTTTTGAAGTGTGAGCGTAGGGGGTGAGAGGATAGCCAACAAGAGGGATGCTACGAAAGTCAACCGTTGTTTTATTTTCAACAAAATGAACCCACAGAAGATCCAATAAGGAGGTATCAGGTCTAAGATGTACACACAGGTGATTGCGGTGTCTCTGACAGCCTCCAACAAAATGCTGTTTTACAGCTAAGCTCAAGTCTGAAGGCTCTCAAGGGGTCCGCAGATGGGAATATGATCACTATTTTCATTGATGACCATTCTGTTCTCACAGCTTTGGCTTGCTCGCTGGAGTGGAGTGGTTCACACTCGAGACAGACGGTAAAGCGAAGCGAGCGAGGCACCAGGAAGATAAAGTGCTTCCACATGTGGAAGGCATGAAGAAGAGGCAGAGGTGGGTGTGACCACCCATACAACAGGGGAATCCCAGGTGTCCCTGTCTTTGTTCTCACTGTGTGTGCCTGTGCACGTGAGCCTATCAGTAGGTCACCAGCAGAAAAAGTTTGATTCATGAATGCTGTCAAAATGCAGAAGAAATGCTGTTTTTTTTTTAAATGACTTATTTTAATTGAAAATAAAAAATATAATGAGATCACAGAATGCACACATTCACACTCTGATCATTGGCCTGAATTGATGGGCTGCCTGCCACGTAGCTGCAGCTGGAGATGCAGATGTCATTTGCCAGTGTTTGTTTTTTAATTAGAGTCGAATGACTGTCCTTAAACGTGCCATATACTGGGACATTACATCCCCGATAAAACACTGATGACTTTGTCAAAGGAGATAAAAGTGTGTGACAAATATCAGGACGTTTAATTTATGCAATTTTAGAGTTTCATCATTTTACTAACTAAAAAAGTAAAAATGCTCACACAATTTTTATATTTTTACATATTTACACAACTTTTTTCTTTTAAAAGGGGAAAGTTCTCCTTCACTTTTGGCCTGAACACTTTGCATTGCACACAGTGATGACCCCACCTCCGTTCTCTCCACACCCCACTTGGCTCAAATCACCCCCTGATGGGCAGTGTAAACAAGTGGCACTGTGTATATCCTCCATATAATCTGGATTTAGCTCGGTGAGATCACGGCTGTTGGAGCGAAGAGCTCCCCCCTCCCTTGTCTGGACTGCTCAGCTGCATTGTGGGAGGTTCTCTTTCAGTGCCACCTTTGTCTGTGTGTGTGTGTGTGTGTGTGTGTGTGTGTGCGTGCGTGTGTGTGTGTGTGTGTGTGAGAGAGAGAGGGAGAGAAAGCGAGAGCGAGAGAGAGAGTGTGCCCCTGATGACAGGTCACAACAAGTCATGAGTAAACTTCGCCTGTGGCAAGACATGATCTTGGTATATGTGTACCCCTGAAGGGAAAACACTCACAAATTCATTCATACTGTTAGGTTGAAATCTCATAAACGCAGACTGTCGTCACTTTTTCTGTCTCGCTCTTGCACACACATGTAAGCACACTGCAAGTCAAGAGAAAGATTTGAACCCCTCAACAATTCAAACTAGGAATATTTGAGCAGAGTAAAACGTTGTTCCCAAACTAGAAGTATTATTTATAATTGATCATAACCTACAGATATTTTCTGCTGCATTATACAGTATCATACAGTTCCCATCTGTTGCTTTAACATTTTCAATGTTATTATATAATGCCCTAAAAAGCTTTAACACAAAAACTACATTATCCCCTTATATATCATAACATGATGTGCTTTGAAAATAGATAACCTCTATAAAAATGTGCTCTAAAAACTTCTATTACCCCAAGTAAAAAGACAAAAGCAACAGAGCTAATTTTTGTAGGCTAGCTAACAAGCTAGAACTAAAGCCAGAACAAAATGGATTTATTTTTTAAGCATTTACGAATATAGTAACCAAACACTGTTACAGACATTGCTAGTTGATGGTTGGAGGTGCTCATTTGTTGGGTAACATCAATTTCATTGTTTTAAAAAAATAGTTGAATGAGAACCTAAAATATTTTAAACTGGTTAGCTTTTTTTTAAATGTAAGATTTCTTTGACTCGCTGCAACAAAAGGAGACACAAATGGTGCCAATAAAAATAATCTATAAAAATCATTATCTTTAAAGATAAATATATTTTGACAAGATGCTTTTTGACTAATAATTAAATGAGGCTGAAGCTAAACTTGCTTAGCCCAGCTAAACTGCTGTTAGCTAGCTTAACTAGCTTAGAAAGCAGTAACAGAAGCTCTAGCTAGTTTCCTAAACCTAGCAAGTAAGTTTTGGCTCTAGGTAGAGGATTTCATGAAATTTAGCATGATTACATCATGTTAAAAAAAAATTCATTTAAATGTAAGTTTATTTAAAAATTTGAGTTCAATTTTGACACAGCAAAAGCGAGACAATGTTTAATTTAGAAAACACATATTTAAAGCTAAAACAGACAAAGAAGCCAAAAGAAACATTTGTGTAACATCGTGTTTTCCCCCTTTAAGTTTTTCTACTTTAAAAAAGCAGAATTAATTTTGTAGTTATTAAATTTATAGAATGTACCAGTGGTGAAATTATGTGCTATGTGTTGATACCAACAGAAATAGTTTAAATAATATGGCTGATAGTCCATTTACTGTCTGTCTGATGTTGTTTATTCATCCTTTTGTACCAGAGAAACAAAGAAAATATATAAAATAAGAATTATGAGTCTTTCAACTGTTCATCAGACTAAGTTTAGACAATTATGTACTAAGTTCATTGACTCAAATAAAAATTGGCTGCTACCAATAGTAAATGTAAATCATCAACAAGTCCAAGTCCAGAGTGCTTTTTTTCTGATATTGTGCATCCCTGCTGTAAGTTTTTCTCTTTCTCTCTATTATAATTTTTTTCAGTCACCCAAACAAATAATGTTTGCTGCACAGGAGCTGTGTCTTTGTATGTCAGCATTGTTTTCCTGCATTTTTTCCTGCATATGATTTTCATATAATTTTGTTTAATCCCTTTAGTAGGCAAAAGCATGTTTTTTACACATTTGTAACGGCTCCGCACATATTTTCTCCATGCACCCTGTGTTTCTACAGTGTACACTCAAACACACCGGGTGCCAGAGACATCTCCTGACAGAGCACCGAAACAAATGAATACAGTGTTGCCTCATACAGCTGGATGAGCTGCAGAATGTTACGCTCTCCATTTTCTCCATGTCAGTCCAAGAAGAAAAGTAAATAAGAATAGCTCTTCTCATTGCCGTGTGACAAATTTTGGTGGTCTGCATGAAGTGTAGAAAGAGCAATTTGATGTGGGACCAGCTGGGCATCTGCAGAAATTTAGGTAAAAAGTTGAAAAAGGAGAGACATGAAAAGGGACTCTCTCATTGTCTCCCAGCTCTCTTTTCTCTTTATAGAGGCAGCTGGGAAGGAATTACTAAACTTCTCTACTTAGCAGCACCACAGTCACAGGGTAGTGATCTAAGACACTCTTTTAAATGGCTGTGTGTGTATGTGTGTGTGTGTGTGTGTGTGTGTGTGTGTGTGTGTGTGTGTGTGTGTGTGTGTCAGAGAGAGAGAGCCTAGAATGTCTTTTCCTGCCTTTTTGCACGGAGGCTTGTATGTCTCTGCATGGGTGCATTTTATTGTGTGCGCCTCTAAAAGCTCTCCTATTTTTGCGTTGATGTGTATTTTCCAGCAGCTTGTAGCATGCTGATTAAACAACACTTTGAACACTTAAATTGAATGAACTACTGAGGTCACCTCCCCTTTTGTTTGAATGGCAGGTGGTTAGCCTGCATGTTTCTAATAGGAACCCCACTTTGTGTGCTGTCACCGTTCAAAGTGTTACAAGAGGAAAAAAGTTTCTAAATGTTGGTTCACCTCTACATGATGTAGATGGTTTTTCGAGTGTAGTGTAATCATCAATACATTTAACATGAATGTATCTGTGTTAACTGTAGTACAAGAGGTGAAAACTACAGCAAATATAATCACGTTTATGAGAATAAATATAAAAACTAAAGAAAGCTTGTTTTACTTTTCACCAAATTGGCTTAATTATTACATTATTAGAAATTATGAGAAGATATATATTTATATAGATTATTATTTTTTTCATTATCATGATTGCTTCACAGACAAGAGGCTTTTACAGCTGTTATTGTGAAATCATGATAATGCACTGATGATGTTTAAAAATTTTTGTAGGGGTTATAAAGTTATTTATAACTTTCAAATTCATCTGTAAAGTTAGCAAAAAAAAAAGATTGATGGCATTATTGCTACTTTGGGTTTTTTTTTCAGATTTTCTAGATATTTTTAATCATTTTTCTTTTTTAAGAACAATAAGCGTGAAGTAAAAATACAATACTGTGATAAACTTGGTTTGCTTTTTCAAATATATGTTGTGTTATATTATATTTTTATGCATATCGGCAACATTTTGTTTTAATTATCACTAATTTCTTATCAAAAGAACATTTACATTTTGTAGTAAGGATAATAACTGTTATGTTTAAAATGAAATATTGTTATTGAGTAAATAAAGTAACATTGTAAGTAATGATATTATCATATGTGTGTAATTTCCTTTTTTTCCTGAATATGTTTGTACAGTCATGGTTAAAGACTCTTTACCCATCACAATGCATTTGTTAAAAAAACATAAAATAAAATAAATTAAAAATATTCATGCCAAAAAAGTAAGCACACAGTCCACTGCCTTAATTAAATTTGATTAATGGCATTATTTTTGGTTTGCATGTTTTCAAGCTTTTTAAAGATACCCGAGAGGTCTTATCCTGAATTTGCTTCCACAATACTGAAAGTTAAAACTGTCTATTAAGATGAATAGCTTTAGAAAGAATGAAGATATCTTGTTGCTAATACGGTGTGTGATTTTTGTCCTGTAGCAGAAAACACACACACACTTTTTAGAAGAGATGTCAAAGCTGCTGACAAACAGTTTGGGACTAAAAGGTCACCATACACTGATCACCGATAACACTCGGAGGCGATGCAAAGAAGCTGAATTTCCTTTTTTTGCAAAAATGAATGATACTTGAGTGTAGTGTCTGTGTGTGTGTGTGTGTGTGTGTGTGTGTGTGTGTGTGTCCACGCTCTTTGATCTTGTTTGCTGCTACATTTCGAGCCTCGTGAAAGAAACTTTTCTCATAATGGAAATCTTATTTAATTCTGCTTTGTGTGTGTTTTCGAACAGCGGTGCTAATGCTGCTGTGTTGCACTTTCTGGATATTATATAACACGGCTGTTCTCGGGGTGAGCCTGATGATAATGCTTCATTTTGTGCATGCGTGCTGTACCTGCTCTGAATCCAACTCTTCCCCCTCTTTTTTTAAACGGCCCAGATTTCCAGTGTGTATTCTCTTTTTATTGCTTTCATTTGCATATAAATTAAATCCATATTGTGCCTGCGAGGCAGACTATGCTAACTATGCAAACGATCCCGGGCTTTTCTTTGTTTTACAGATAAACCCTCGACTTCCTCAATGACAAGGTGGGAGGGAGGGGTGGAGGAGGGGGGTTAGAGGAATCCTCTCGCTGTTTCATAATTGTATGAATTTTAAATACACTGTCATAAGATCCTCTTCCGCATTCACAGCAGGGACTGGAACTATCATTATAATATTAGAGCTACAGGGTTGGCTGACCGAGAAGAGGCAGGCAGCCTTTGCACCTCTGCTCACACATGCGGGCCAGATGGCCAAAGACGCAGGATTTGGAAACACACTGTCCTTGTGTGCGTGTGTGTCTGTGTATTTTTCCTTAAACATCTCCGCCAACTCTTATTTTATTCCCGAATACATCGAAATTATATTAAAGTATCTTTAATCGATGAGAAACAGCGCACATTTCATCGCATGCTGCTTTTGAGCGGCATCAGCAAAACAAACAAAAAGTAGCACATTTTTTTTAACAGAGAGAAAAAGATCCAACTGAAATTAAGTCCTATGAATATTCAGCCCCACATTATAGCGGTTAGTGACGTTAAATTAGTCCTTATATTAGTGTGGGGCCTCTGGAAGCCCCTTCAAGGACCCCTGGAGGTTTTCGCAGGCTGCAGGAGATGCTGCAGGGCCAGTTATTATCATTCTGCTGCTACCTCACATTCACCATGAAAAACGGGAACCCTTAACTATAAAAAGGTGTGTATATATAATGTATTTTGCAACTTCTACGGTCACTTTTTGTAATTTAAACCTTTCTCTTTATAATCGAATTCGTTTTTTCTCGACATGCGCAGTTATGTCTGCTGGTCGCTTTGAGGGATAACAGGCAAACAACTAAAGATTTTTAAGGTAAAACCGTTCATTAAAATCTGTAACCTGCCTTTAAAGTTCACGATCGTCGTTATTGAAATCCATTATTAACACGTGATGCTGCGCGGTTATTAAATCTGTGCTCTATAGGCAGAGCCGAACGCAAACGCACTTGAAATAATTAAAGCTCCTGAAACGCGGAGGCCGTGAACGCCTCTGCAGGCTCGTTAGCTCTTAATTAAATAATCTGTTGTATAGAAGCGCCGGAACAAACAGAAACAGCGCTCATTGAGCTCACAAATGTCCTCCGGATGCCAGTCTTTTTGCTTTATTTCAACGCACCCCCCCCCCCCCCCCCCTCCAAAAAACAAACAAACAAACAAAAAAAAACAATAAAGTCAAAGAGGAGAGCTTTCCTCTTCTTTGTTTATGTGCGCCACAATCAAGTGTGTTAAATGTGTAATTTGATCCAGGTCGAAATAAATCGGTGGGGATACTAAAAGGCTCAGGTGCCTGTTTTTAGCAACGAGGGGATGCTGTGAGGATTCTCACTGGACTCTATCGCTGACATAAACTCCAAATATTACAGTTAGAATTACCGTGAAGTGATATAACTGAAAGTGAGCACAAATTTTAAAAAAATCTTAATAATTGGAGGAAAAATTCAAGCTGGCAAAAAAGAAGGCAGACTGTTCAGCGTAGACTAGTCTGATACTAATACTTCAAGAGTCACAGTTTCTCTTTTTGATTTGGGTGAAATTAAATGTATTTCTATAAGTCTTTCTGCTGCTGACCTTGGAGTGCGACACACACCACGCCATGCCACAGAGTTCACAGCCAGGCTCAGTCTAACCTGAACCTGAGGTCAAGTCAGGCCGCGCAGGACAGAGAGACGGAGCGCTTCTCCCCAAACCGCGAGTTCACGTTTCATTAGTATTAACTCGAGCGTGCGCGTTCACGCTCCAGCGTGTCCGGGAGAAAGTTGAGCAGAGGCGTGAAAACCTATAAATGCCCAGAATAGTTTTAATAGGTGAAATGGTATCCATCAAGGAGGCGCTGAAACAGGACCTGCTGTGCGATATATTTCTGTGTGTGTCTCAGTTTGATATGAAAGCTCCGATAAAGACTTCACATAATCCGCTGTTTTATAGACAGACGGAATTTAAAAAGGCCCGTAATTACACTTTCCTCCTTTAAACACGTTATGTGCCACGATTATATGTCCGTGTGGGCGTTAATATGTTGGGGAGTACAGGCAATGTAGTTCAAGTGAAATAATATTAATAATAATAATAATAATAATACCCAGAATTCCCGTAAATTCACCATATTGTAAGGAATCACTGTGACATGCTGACAGCTTATCATAGATTTAAATATGTTTTATTCTCAAATATGGCAACAAAACGCTTTTATTTCTTTCTCTTTTTTATCCGTGGAAATGTATGTAAGAAATAATAATTTAACCCATTAACTACCGCTCTCTCTCTCTATCTCCCTCTTTTTTAATTTCAGACTACATGTGAACATATTAAAATCTTTGGCTTGTTTGGCTTGACTGATGTGTTGAAGGGAAAATATGGCGCAAATATGGGGAAAAGGGGGGTGGGGGCAAGGAGACCACAAGAACCTATAGATCCTAAAAAACATTGAGGACAGAGAGGAGAGAAAAAAGGACCGGTGTGAAGAGACGAGCCTGAAATTAAATATACCGTATACAACATGATAACTGTGTGGCTATATAAACTTTAATAACGAGCGTTCATTTATATAACTATGTCCATATACTGTTACCATAAACAGAAATCTGTGTTTTTAAATAGCGTCCCCCGCTTCTCCTTCTTCTCCCAGTTCGTTATGTCCAAAAGAGTCCGGCCGCTCATTCGCTCTCCTCCTTCTCCTCCTGCACGGTGGTCGTTGAATGGTTGTAAAGTCCTTGAGCCATGAGCTGCAGGGCCAGGCCGTTCTTGTAACCGCTGGCCTTTTTAATCTTGGCCCTCTTATTCTGGAACCAGATTTTAATTTGGGACTCGTTCAGGTTGAGTTCCTGGGCCAGAGACTGTCTCCGCTGCTCCGTTATGTAGCGGTTGGCCTGGAACTCGGTTTTGAGTCTCTGCAGCTGCTCGGCCGTGAACGCCGTCCTGGGCCGCTTGTCCTCCTTGCCGCTCTTTTTCTTCTTCAGTTTCCGTGTCCTTGGGCCTGGTGTAGAAACAACAATAGGAAACAAAGATTTATTCTAAGGCTGGACACAGTCTGACACCGAGCCCCACTTATTGTTTTTTCTCTTCTATTTTAAAGGCGTTTTGAAAGCGTCTCTGTGAGCGATGATAGCGCCTTATTATCTGCCATGCCCGAATGTAGGTCACAAGTCTGTGCGGGAATGATCTGGGCAGGTTAGCCTGTGCTGGGGATGACTTCTATCAAAATAATGTTTTGATGTTACAGTAAAAAAAACAGCACAGAGAATGAGCGGAACTGTTAAAGCTGGACGCTGTGCAAACACAACTTGTTCTAAATCAGAGCAAATAAATATAAGCCTTTGGTGGAGGAAGTGGAGGGGGGATTGTGGGAGAATCTCACGATTGATTATTCATTACTATTTGACATGCTGAAGGTCTGCCTCACAGGTGAGTGTGGGACGTGGGAGACAAAGTAGCCAATCAGAAGAGAGCAGCAGCAACCCAAACAACAACAACAACAAGAAAAAAAAAGCTCCAGTGCAAATGATGAGACTTGTTAAAGCCTTATGAGCCTTGTCCTATCGCTCACACGTGGAAGTGTTGGAGGTGCAGAGATACAGATATCCTCCCTGCACACTCCACAGCTCCACAAGCTGCAGCACAGCTAATGGGACCTCATCCGAGGCTGCTTGATCAGTTATGACTGCAGCAGCGCGGTATTTTCACTTCAAGGACCCGATCGAATAAAGCTGAAGCAGCAAAAAAAGAAAAAAAAAGCACGGGAATTTGGTCACGTAGCTGAATATATGAGTGCGCATTGATCCGCTGATTAACTGTGTACTGCGCACATTTAATCCAGTGGGACAAAGGAAGCGCTGTCGCTGTGATACAGGGCAGGCTGGGGAGCTTCGGGTCTAATATTAGATTTCATAAAAAAATAATAACAATAAGTCGCAGAAGGACCTCTGCCTTTACCCTGACACATAACCACCACCATTAAAGCCAATAAAACCTTCCGCACCATCACATAGGCCGGCCTTGAAGCTATGAGGCACGCGCGCGCGCACACACAGACACACACACACACACACTGTTTCAAAGATAAATCAGCATCCTGTATGTTTGAACTGCTAAACATTAAACGGGCCTAAAAAGTCATTGCATGACATATGCAAACACTCGAACCTGTGTGGATTCAAATCTTTAAACGGCTTCAAACTCATCTCTACATCGAAAATACATCTTCTGCATCTGCTCAGAGGGAAGAAAGCGGATAAAAGTGAAAAGAAAAGAATTGCTTTCAGAAAAATAAAAGCAGCAGTGGTGGAGGTTAGAAAACAGATCCATGCCTCTTTTTTTAAGTATTATTATTTTCAGGATAAAATTCGGGAGCAAAAACAGAGAAAAACATTCCAGCTTTAGTTCTGTCAGACTAAATAAAATTAATGTAAAATAACCGGCAAAAACACGTTAGCCCGTGAAAAACCAGACAACAATACATTTGATTTTTTTTTAATAACCGTGTGGACTTGAAATTGGGTTTAATAAGGTATGAATCCTCGGCACTGTTGTTGGCTTGTTTTACATGACTTTGGTCTTTTCCGCATAAGGGAGGAAACATTAATATTAACAGAAAAGCCAAATACATTTCATATATTTTTGTGTAGTTTGCCTTATTTAGAGTTTTTAAAAAGTTTTTTTTTAAAATACATAAAAAATAAATCTGCTCGTGACACTGCCTGGGGCCCACATCAGCTTTAGCCCCAATGTGCTTCAACTTCACTCTGAATTAATTGACTTAATTCTTCACTTTGACTTGTTCTTTTGTCACATTGTGCTTCCGTTACACGCTCCACTATAAACTGCTAACCACTTTTACTTCAGCGACTTCTTTTCAGCACTTTACCCCCGACAGTTCTTATTTTCGAAATCAAATCCCTTTGTTTTGATTGGCTGGAGCACCTCGGTAAACTATTTAAACACTCACGTGCCAATTGTAAATTCCCTCTTTTTCTTCACGCTGGCACCTGGAAGAAATGTATTTGACACAGCGGAGAGAAACACAAGTCATCCCACTCCAGCACCCCACTCAGTATAATTCGGGGACTACTAGCGCCTTACCAGATGAGGGCCGGTCCGAGTACCGCGTACAGTACACCCAAGCGGGCCACAACAGCGGCTGGCTTTCTTTTGCCATGGGCGGAGAGCCTCCATTGCTGCCGCTCATGACCATAATTGACGAGGGGCTGTCTGCGTATCTACCAGTCCCGTTGCTCGTCGATTCGCACTGCTTCGACGAGTTCTGCTTGGAAGAGGGGGAAGAGGACGTGGACGACGACGAGGAAGGCGACGACGAGCTGCTGTCGCTGCTGCAGTTGGAGTCCAGGCACAGGCTGCCGGTGTGCAGCGGCCTCGCGCCCAGCGGGTTCACGTTTTCCCGACCCGACGTCTGGCTCCGATCGCGGTAGCTCGGCTCTTTTCTGCAGCCAAAGTCCGGCCGGAGGATGTTGTCTATGAAAAAGTTCGTGGTTCTGTGGGCTTGCTGGGCTGCCTGGTGGGGTAAAATCATAGCAGGGGATGGCAGGTTCGGCGACAGGGACATGCTCTCCTCCTCGGTTGTGTCCCGGCCGCTGTTGGACTCCTTCTGCTCTTCCATAGCTGGTGACCGTGAAAAACGTCGGCCTCTCCACGCCAAACTCCACTTGTTGCTCACTCTCCCGTCCCCTTCGGTATCCAATTCAGACAGACAGCATGTAAAAAAGCCTTTTTTAACTAGAATAAACACCTGCGTTCGTTAACAATATCACCTAAAGCATGCCCTCTCCTAACAGTGTTCCGAGACCTGGCATAGCGAACAGCTCCACGTTACAGCCAGTGTCCCTGCCGCTCCTCGGTGCAGCATAATATCTGTGTATTCGCTCTTCCCAAACTCTCCTAAAACCGTTATCTCCCCCCCGTGTGTGTGTGTGTGTTTTCTCCCTTTCTCTTACACCCAGCCGGAAGCACGTGTGCGCGTACACACAAAGCAACCGGCCAATCAGGAGGGAAGATCGTTCCTGTCACAATTGACGCTGTCCAATTAGAGCTGTGGCTGTGCTGCGGGAGAGCACGCGCACGCAGCACGCGCTTATTAGTTGGATCGATTCGGGAGAAGCGCACGTGCACAGACGTAATACACACCAAAACAAAAACAAGCGCGGAGACAGCCACCATTAAAAACACTGCTCAGAAGGGCGAAAGGGTTTTATTCCACATCGCTCCATGCTCTTTAAGCACATTTTAGTTTTACAAACTATTTGAATGCAAGCGCACTTTATAAAAATGATGAAGGAATAATAAAAATAAACAAATAACAAGAATAATTTTAGAAAAATAGGACTACTAGCATTAATGTTTTAGCTAAAATGTAACACCTTCTATTTGGTGAATTTTGCAGCGTAAATACTGTTAACCGTCCAAGTGTAAATTACATTACATCACGTGAACTGACATCAGCTATGTAAAACATATTTCATTTTACGTGGAGTGTTTTAAGTATGTGTATATTTAAAAAAATATTTGTATGTGTCTTCATAATATTAGATAAAATATAAACAAAATAAACAAAAACATTTTGTGCGCTAAACAGCTCCTCCGTAAAGTGCATAAAATGCACATTGTGGATTACAGCATTAGTTTCTACAATCTCATCAGATGATTTACCCTTGTTCTTTCCTTCTCATTATTTTTTTTTCTCTAACAGTGAAATACAACGAGGATGCTGTAAACGAGAACACGTCAAAGCTTGGACTGTTAAAACCACCAACAGCATCTGTACAGCGTTACTTTACCCTTAATCACAATTTGAGCTATTACAGAGCCACCAATTTGACATGAACAAACCCAAAATTCCGAAAAAGTGACCCAGTAGTTATTTAAAAAAGCACAAAAATCAAAGTTGAACACTGTAGTCTGTACAGTGTGTGTCCACATAAAGAAAGGTAACTGTATAGTTTCCTTCCTTCCTCTAAGTAGCTAAGACTTTGACTTAAAGTATGACTTTTGTGTTTTTTTTCCACAGCAACACGAAAAACCAACATGTTTGCGTTTCCCTGTGATATTTCAGTTCACAGGAGCCCACTCGTGAAAGGGTATAGGGGAGGCTGGAAAACAGGAGTGTGTCCCGATAATAGGTGGCTGCTGTTTTTTTATTTTTTTTCCTTTTTTGTGAAGATCTTCAGAAATTGCCTCCAAGCTCTAATTGGCGATTTGAATTAATAATAATATTAATAATGATAATGGCAACAGCGTGAAAGTGGGGGACGTGTTGATGGTTAACACGGCCGCGGTGAAATCTTCATCCGCACGGGGGTCGGAGTTAAAGATGAAGGAGGGGGTGTGGAGGAGGGTGTGGGGGGCACCATGGCTACTTAATTAAATTCCAATTAGGACAGTATCAATATGGCGTTTAGCCGCAGCGCCATTGTGGCTAAATGAGCACTCAGTCCCGCTCTTATCTGGCGCCGCAAAGAGAGGGGCTGCTCGAGAGGAGCTGCAAAAGATAATTTATAGCTTTTAATTAGTCTTCATTCCGCCCGATGTGCCCGGTGTTCATCACCGGGAGCGGGGGGCCGGAGAAAACCCCGAGTCAAAGCCGCTGTCAGCGCTCCCTGGCAGGGCCCTTAATCAAAGTGAAGCAGGGCCCGCGCTACAAGCCACGTAATTTCCAAGGTGCTGATAAAGCTTGTTGAATAATAGCGGGGGCCCTCGGAGACACCATTTACAGAAATGACTTTATTGACGGCTTAACGTTGGTAATTCATTTTACCTTTCATGTATTGGGAGCCGGATTTGTCGCCGTAATAGGATGATAAATGCACTGACGGATCGCAGCCCCGGTTTTATTGAGTAGCCTATATACTCCAGGAGCTTCACTGGTACACGCACACACACACACACACACACACACACAGTCAGCCCTGATGAGCTGATGTAAAACTGTGTGACACTGTGTGTGTGTGTGTGTGGACTGCACCTGGACTAAAGCAGGTTTCTCCGTTGTTTTAAGCAGCACATTGTTTCTTTCCTATCTGCGAGGTTCGGTGAAACGAGGAAGCCTCGCGAGAAGCAAAAGCAGAAAATCTTACATTTATTTCTTTAAAAAATAAAAATAAAAATCCTGCTTCACTTTCTCCACGTCCTCACTCTTAAACGTCACTGGCTTCATCTGTGTTTGCTATAAAACCAACAGTCTGGGCATTCATTCAAACACTACGCTTGATTGTTTTTTTTCTTTTTCACACAGAATTGCTAGATATAGAGTTGTATTTTGAAAGCTCATAAAGATGTATAATAAAAAACGCTTGGATTAAACACAAACATACTTTTTTTTATATTTTGTTTCAAAGTTTAAGAAATAGACCCGTTATTAACCTTTCAAATATGTGAACAAATGATTAGTTAAGCATTTGTTCCACATCCTCAAAATACTGCATTTATAATTTCCACACCAGCTAAAATGAAACACTGATGTATTTTTTGTTGCTTTATTTTATTATATTTCCCGATTGAACCATGTGTTTGGATGTGGTTTGTCCTCAAATCGTCAAGGATATTACAAATGTTTCCAAATGACAGCATAATTGTGATGCTCGGCGGAAAGTTGTGAGGTTTTGGATGGGCTGCTGCAGGTGTTTGTGTCTGCTGCCATCTAGTGGAGGATGACGGGAAGCGCAGTAAATGATTCTCTCCAAAATTATGTTGGCTTTTTTTGTGTGCATGCTCATTAAGGTGAAGTAAGGGAATAAGCCAGTATAACCAAATGTTGTTGTTCCTGAGTGAGAGAGTGAGAGTTCAGCTAAAGCTGGTATAAGCAGCGGCTGTAATCAGTTGGCTCCACCAGAGATTAATTCCCGCTGAGCATCGACTTAAATGCAAATGTTTTTAAGTTGAACAAATATGTATGAAATCCGGTGCTGAATGCAAATAAAGGCGACTCTTAACGTTAACCACTGCGGGAAGTCCCGGGCTTACATCGTCACTTATGTTCCCTTTACAAGTTAAAAGCGACTACGTTACTTTGGCGCCATCTACTGACCACACTGCGTAAATAGTTTTTTCTCCTTGCTGCTCCCTTTAGGTGTCGTCACAGTGGATCGTCAGCCTCCCTCTCCTCTTCTGTCCTTCCTCCTGTGTCACACCGTCCTCTGCATGTCCTCCTACACTGGCAAATCCCTTCTGTGGACTTCCTGTTTTCCTCCTGCCTGGCAGCTCCATCTTCAACATCCTTTGTCCATTTGCATCCACTATCATCTGCACATGCCCAGACCATCTCAACACTGCTTCTCTAACTTTATCACTACAGTTCAACCTGAGCTGTCCGTCTGTCCACCCTGGTCACTCAAAAAGAACATCTTGAATCTTCAGAGTGAAATACTTTTTATTAAATTCTTATTACATTTATTATTACCTTTGAAAAGTTCAGTTACTTTACAAACCGAGATTTAATGTCACAAACAGGTGGCGCTTACCCCTCAGTTAATGTGTTACAACAACACACTTACTTGCTCAGGCTACAATAATTTTGCACACTTTGATTTCACACTGTGCATTGATGTAGAAAGGAACTTTCAAGTAACCAATGAATGGCAGTCAGTGCAAAACATTCATCCATGCAGGCCCTCTCACTGTTTGCTGGAAATCTTAAAGGGGAACAGTCATGCTTTTCCTTGTTGCTCAATTAAGTTTCACATAATGAAGTCAGACTGTAGCCTGGTAGGATGGCCTGCTTTGGCAAGTCAGAGGAACTCTCATTTATACCGTTTTATATATAAGGACATACTTGGATTGCTGCCTTCCTATGTATGTTCCCTGCTTGCAATGAAACATGCTTGTTATTGTCTTTGTCTGCAAGGTTACTTGTTGGTTTCTGTTCCATTTGCCCAAACTGCATTTGGTAAAAGCGCTTTTGTCCATTTAGCACCCTTGACTTGGAAAATACTGCAGAACGACTGGAAAATGACAGAATTCATTTCATTTAGTGCTTTTAAACCTAAACTAAGAATCCTCGAGGCCAAGTCCATAACATGCAACTGTGTCAATTAGATTGATTGTCATTTCAACTGAATTTTTGCATTTTTTTTATTTGAATTTTATCTTTATTTTATTTTTTTTTCATTTATTTTTGCATGTGTGTTGTTGCTGCCTGTGTTTAATTGTGTAATTTTTGTAACTGTGAGACACTTGCTGCTGCCTATCTTGAAAAAGAGGCTTTTAATCTCAGAAGGATTGCTTCCTGGTTAAAAAGGTTAAATAAAATAAAAAAATAAAAAAATATGTGCAAGCAATCGCTGTGAGACAAAAGCTCTAAATGCTTCCTTTTTCTGCTCTTGTTTCTGTATGATGTCAAGGAGAGAGAGTATGGCTAATAAGGATATCGTAGATACAGAAGTCAAACCCACCTGCTGTTCAATTCTTTTGTTTATTAGGGGCAGCCAATCATCATCATCATCAATATTTATTTATATAGCACTTTAAAAACACACCTAGTAGACCAAAGTGCTGTACAATATAAATATGCATATAGTAATAAGATAGCAGAAACCAGACATAGCAATAAAATTAATAAAAATAAAAGTCAGTTACCCACAGAGTTAAAAGCCAGGGAATAAAAATAGGTTTTTAATAAAGACTTAAAAACTGGCACTGATGTAGCCTGTCTAATATGCAGAGGAAGGTTATTCCAAAGCATCGGCGCTGCAACAGAGAACGCTCGGTCTCCTCTAAGTTTCAGCCGTGACTTTGGGATCGAAAGCAGCAACAGCTCAGCTGACCGAAGGGAACGAGTGGGGACGTGGGGCTTCAACAAGTCAGACAAATATACAGGTGCCAGACCATTTAGAGATTTAAAAACCAATAAAAGGACTTCAATTGGAAGCCAGTGTAGAGAGGCCAAAATCGGAGTGATGTGATCAAATTTCCTTCTCCCAGTTAAAAATTGTGCCGCAGCATTTTGCACTAGTTGCAAGCGTGACAAAGTGCCCTGCCCAACCCCTATTAAAAGAGAATTGCAATAATCTAAACGTGAAGTAATAAAGGCATGAATAACACTTTCCAAGTCACGCTTGGAAAGAAAGGGCTCAACCTTCGTTAAACGTCTGAGGTGATAGAATGCTGATTTTACCACCCCGTTTACGTGGTCTTCAAAGGTAAGTGCAGAATCAATTTTTACTCCGAGATTTGTGATCGAACTCTTTAGTTGGGAAGTCAAAGCTGCAAGATATTTGGGTCAAATAAAATCGTTTCTGTCTTCCGATCATTAAAATTTAAAAAGTTTTTTGCCATCCATGCTTTAACATCAGTAAGGCAGTCAAGCAGAGGTCGACTTGGGAGACTATCAGAATGACTAAAAGGTAAATAAAGCTGGCAGTCATCTGCGTATAGATGGAATGGCACTTTATGTTTTCGGAAAATCGTGCCAAGAGGCAAAAGGTACAGTGAAAACAATAATGGCCCAAGAATAGATCCCTGTGGCACACCCCAAAGCAGAGGGGCCACAGAGGATAAAGCCAACACCAACTTAACACAAAAGGTCCTATTTAAGAGATAGGACTTTAACCACAAAAGTGCCGAACCAGAAATTCCCACACAGTGCTGTAAGCGGGAGATCAGCAAATCGTGATCCACTGTGTGGAATGCAGCGGTCATGTCCAACAAGACCAGCACTGCATATTTACCACGGTCTGTCGCTATCAGGATGTCATTCATAACTTTTACGAGGGCTGTCTCCGTACTGTGAAATGGCTTAAAGCCGGACTGAAATATTTCTGACAAATTAGAGTCATTCAAGTAGTCCATCAACTGAGTATAAACAATCCTTTCCAGAATCTTACTAAGAAAGGGAAGCTTAGAGATGGGTCTGAGATTTGATATGACTGAACTGTCTAAGCCTGGTTTCTTGAGTAAAGGATGTATGACTGCATGCTTAAATTCCCTAGGTACTTGACCAGACGAAAGACTAGTATTAATAATGTTCAGAATGTGTGGTCCGATGGTAGGAAATACCTTTTTAAGAAAACAGGGAGGAACAACGTCATTTGGAAAGCCACATGGTTTAGCATTCAACACAAGTTTCTCTAAATCAGATACAGAAACTAATCCATCTGAGGTGGACAACTCAGGAGGATAAGAAATAAGTTGGTCAAACAATATGGAAAACCGCTCGGCGGTATCTGAGCCAAAAGCACGATAACATCGAGCAGGTACAGCCCGCTTAACAACAGGAGGAATCAGAGGAAAAGGTGGCTTAAAAAGAGTTTAAAAAGAGTTTAAACTTATTATTTCAGACTGAGTACACGCTGGGGTGATGGACTGAGACCCAGTGTAAGATAATTACGGCTCATTTCAAGCATTCAGTAATGCAAAGAGACTCTAGAACGGATACAAAGGTTCCCTATCACGTGGTAGAAATAGAACTTGACACCGTGAACACAATAAAATAAATTGTAATGGAATTAAAAAAGACAAAAAAACCCCCAAAACTGGACAAACACTAAAGAAATAAAGACAAAAGGAAAGCAAAAAAACAAACAAACAACCCCAAAACAAAACCTGAACACCCAAGAAAGTGTTAGCATGGTAGCACTTTAAAATAGCCGTTATCTTGTTTAATGTTTCCATTTCAGCAACTGGAAGAAAAATGCAGATACTACTCTGTTTGCCCACCAGATGTCAGAATAAAACAGCTGAAATTATTCCAGTGAGGAGGAACCCAAACAGACAGCAAAAACCCTGCATTAACCACTAAAGATCAGAGGCCTGCTGCAAGGTTGATGATTTTTCTTACTGTTACTATCACTCGTCTTTCACAAAGGTCATCAAAGCCAGAAAAACCAACAGCAAAGACGTCTTTCCTGGATAAAAAGACCAAATAAAAATGTCCCTCTGTGGAACTTTGTGAACTGAAGCACTGGGGGTGTAAAACCACACAGCAAAACCCACAACCACTGCAAAAACTCATAATTAAAATAATGTTGTTCACTACAAGGAGTCTTTAAATGCAAATGTCTAATGAACAGTGGACCCAAAATGATTATCCCACCTGTTTCCTGCTTTTTGGGCTGTTTGACATCTAACATCGTGCCACGAGTGTCAAAGCGCCACATATTTGTGCTGAGGAGACACAAACCTTAACGAGACATCGCAAACAAGGACAAGTTTTCAACTTTGCGGCAGTCAGTCCCGTCTACTTTCTGCCACACACACAACTCCCTTCAAATATTGAAATGCCACCAATGTACAGGGGACATGTTTGCATACTAAACGGTGATTATCATTCACCGAGTGAATGTCTGTCTCTCTCTGTGTCTCCACGAGGTCCGGACTTTCTCCACTAATAATACATGAAGGGTTCCTCTCCCTCATCCATTAATCAGGAGGGAGGCTGAGGTAACGCAGGGCTGATCTTTGGCCTTCGCACACACACGCACACACACACACTTCACCCGCCATTAATAATTGAAGGGATATTAATGCAGATAAATAATTAAGCTTTGGGGGATCTCTGCAGAGTTCTAATGAGAGGTGGGCGACAGATTGCTCCTCAGTCTTATTACATCTTACGGAGAAGTTTGTGAAAGCTTAAGGTGATGATAAATGGGGGCCATTTAGTAATTGGCAAATTAAATCAATGCAGACAGTCCGTGGAGCTCCATGCATTCTCTTTCTGGAAGAAGAAATGTCTTCTTTTACGTCTGTGTGCTGAATTTGACCTCTTTTTTGGGCCTGTTGGTTGTTTGGTGACCTCTAGGAGGCTTAAATTAACAGTTATTTATGGAATACTTCAACATATATTTAGATAAGAAATTTAGTTTAAACGTTTGTGGTCCCCTGATGATGACTCCTGATTACCTCAGTTCAGCCCATAGAGCCAAATAATCAGGCTGTAAGTACCCACGTAGCCTCTGTAATGAGTTTCTATTCATACACAATGATTTTAACTGCTTTAAAACTAGAAGTTTCTATAAAAGACAACAATGTGGTGCTATAAACATAAATAGGTAAGGGAGTCCCAGATGAAGGTTTGATGTTTCGAAAATAGTCATCTTATCCCAAACACTACAAGCTGTCAGGACAATAGCTTGTATGTTAAAGATGGACACTGTTAAGTCACCCACTGTGTGTGGGATACATTTGCAACACCACAGGATCATTCTTCAATCAACACAGGCCTTCTGCTCAGCCTTTCATGATTTACATGAAAATTTATGTTGCAAATTTTGCTCACATAGAATGAATACAGAAAAGTTTGATATATTTTCCAAATTAAATCATTTAAATAATATTATAATTGTAATATTATTAATAATAAGAATTTTACCTATTAAAAAAAAAGTTGGTAGACTAGATTTGCATTGCCAAACATGTACCAAACTTAGCTGCTACATTTAGCTTGCAAATGTTGGTTAGAAGACCAGAGGCTGTGAAACTTCACGTTTAACTCTCAGCATGTACCTCATTGTATAATGAGCTTTCTGTACGCCATATAGTTATCAATATTTATGTCAAGTTGCCTTTTAAATCTCATAAACCAAAGACTTTAACAAAGCTAAAAACAAGCTAGCAATTTTAGAGCCGTGGCACTGACAGCGGTCTCCTCCTTTGCAGATCTCACTACTAGCTTTGTGAAGCTGTCCTTAGCTCGCAAGTGGTTCTTAAAAAGTGACATAGAGCTTTGTGGAAGCAGACAGGCACTTACTGTCACCCCAGGACAAGATAACTCACAGTGTAAAGGCCATCCTCTGTGCCATCGTGCTAGCTGACATGACTGACACAGCGGCAGGATTGAATACATTCCACTGGTCGGTGGGTGTGTGCCAATGAGTTGAAGCAAATGTGCCAGGAATACAGTAACATTCTGCTATAATGGGCTGCGTATTCTAAAAACGAACACGTTTGTAACTGTGAACCAAATGAGAAACTTCTACAGATGTCATCACAACTTGTCTACTTGGGTTGCTCTCCACTTTATGATGTGATTTTCCTTTTTATGCTTTTTTTTATTCCATTTTTTGTAAAGTTACGGAGAAAAAAATATAATCAACTTGTGGAATGACATACAGCCACCACATCAAGCAGCTCAGGCAGCTTTTTACACATGATTGAATGGGGTTTTGGTGTATGCATGTATATGTGTGTGTCCTCATCAGCCATGCTGCCTGGAGCCAATCTAACCTTTCAGTCAACTCTCAGAGGATCATCCCTCTCATCTGGCGTCTTTCGGCCTGTCATTGTCATCAGCCAGCAGAAAGATAAAACCTACAGTCCTTATTGGCTTTGTTACAAAAAGAGGCGCCTGCTTCAGTGACTTATTTCATTGTAACCTTTTCTCCCATATATTCAGGAATGACAGCCCGCGTGACACAGGATTCCAAAATCTTCCGCAGAGACGCTGTGATAAATTAATAATATCTCAGATAAGTCCTGATCAGATGTGAAAGCTGACAGATGACAACCATTTTGCATAGCTTGACTAATAAAAAAGAAAATATGATGCAGTTCACTTTGGTGAATTTAAACTAGACTGCTTTTTTATGACCAGAATTCAGTGTTTAAAGGTCAAGGTGCCTGTGACCTCACAAGACAACACGTCTTTGGTCGTTACTCAACAAGAAGCACTCAGCGAGTGCAAACCTCTGCCGAGGCAGCTCAATCTCTGTATTTACTTTTAAAGAAAGTTTTTGTTTTCTTTGTTACCATTTCAATACACTTGACATAATTCTGAGTGCAATTATTGTTATTTGTTATTTATGTGGATACAGTACATGTGTAGCATTCATTCCATTGTGTAGTAAAATTGGTTTAAATGTTTAGTTATAAATATGAAGTGCAAAACGTTTTTGATTACAAAATAATACTTACTCTGGAACATGTATTCAAATTGTAACCTGTTACTGTAATGTACCTAACAAAATAATACAAAATTATTAAACTGTACTCAAAAGGGATCTCATGCCGACATATTCCCTTCATTCTGAAAACAGCTATATATGGCATTATTATCACTTTAACCTTCAGATCAATCTATTGACCTCGAAGAGAGGTCTAAGGTCAAATGTGACATATTTTAATTTTAATTTAGTCATCATGCAAATTCACTATTTATAAGTTTGAGGAAACCTGTAGTCAGCTGAGACTAAATTCAATTCAGTTTTATTTATACAGCGCCAAATCACAGCAACAGTCACCTCAAAGTGCTTTATATTGTAAGGTAGAGTGTACGATAATACATACAGAGAAAAACCCAACAATTATATGACCCCCTATGAGCAAGCACTTTGGCGACAGTGGGAAGGAAAAACTCCCTTTTAACAGGAAGAAACCTCCAGCACAACCAGGCTCGGGGAGGGGCGGGGCCATCTGCTGCCACCGGTTGACTGAAAGTCGCGACTTGGATGAGTGAAATGTTTCTCCCACTGAAAACACTACATCCAGATGACCAGATTCAACCTTCTGGCATAGTTTCTGAGTTATTAGCCTTTTTGTTAGTTTTTCAAGTTCACCTTGGTGGATGTAAGCCAAATCTTAATGAACCTCCCTTCACGTGTAACTACACATCACGCTGACAAAGCCTGGATATACTCCAAAGACTTGATTCATTCATTCAGCACTGTCTCTTTCATCAATTAATTTTTTAGCTAATTCTTCTTCTGACACCATTTGTCAAATTAACTGAAAGAGAATGAATCAACTCGAAGAGGGAAACCAACACCAAGCACAAGTTAAAATGCTAGCAAGTGTGTCAGCAAGTTGCATATAGGCACTACATAGACTCAGCGCAGAAATATGAATTAAGCTTTATACTTTAACAGATTTTGCATCATCTTTTGCACCAAAGAAGCTAAGGTGAACCCAAAGATTTCCAATCCTAATGAAGCTAAAAACAGATGCTTTTGAATGCCCAAGAAATTTAGGCTGTTGGCTTCATGTTAAGACCTTTAGAGCGGCAGGAGGTGAATGGTTGAAGGCTCTAAAGCTGTCAGTCACGATGGGCTGAGGGAGGAGGCTGGACATTAATAATGACAGTATCAGTGAGAGAGAAAGCAGGGAGGAGGTGTTGGGAGTGCAGAGGTGGATGATGGCTAACAGGATGGGAGAAAGAGAGGGTGTGTGTGTTGGAGAGAGGCATTGATTTCTGTGTACTCTCCTTTAGCTCTCATTATGGCAGAACAAGACAGGGACGTGTTTTTCTGACAGTTATGCTATTTCCTCTGCATGTGAGCTGTTTCATTTCAGTGTACAAGAATCAAACGCCTTCACAGAAATAGAAAACAAATCAGCACCTGGAGATCTGGATAGAAATGAAAATTTATGAGTGATTTTAAGTCTAGAACTAGGATCAGGCTTATATTTGAGTAACTAATTATTATTATAGAGGATCTTAAAAATGTCGCGCTTCTTTGAGACCATCTTTAGTTTATTGCCGCAGAGCACAAATATCACTAAATATTCACACTGTTGATAAAAGTTAGCTGATCATATATATATATATACACCTTTTAAGTAACTAAGAATTTCAGATTAAAAGCACATGAAAATTTGTTTCTTGCCCTTCCAAGTGTTTCTGCAGCAACAATAAGGCTATAGGAAGTATAAAAATGGAATTTATTTGACTGGCTTAGAGGACACAGACAAGGGCGTAGATTTGGCATGGACGGAAGGGACATGTCCCCACCAATATTCAGCGATTATTGAATTGTCCCCACCAATAATTTGATCTATTCGAGTAAAGAAAATCAAACCCGATAGAAAGAAAGAAAAAAAGATCTGTCAACGTCTCATTCACCCAGCGGTGCAGAAAGAGTTAAATTACGTCCTCTTCTAGAGTCCTACCTCATGTGACAAACAGTGGCGGTCCTAGCCTGTTAGGCGCCCCTGGGCAAACACCCCCTCTGGCGCCCTGTGTCTTACCTGTGTCTTTTGCTCGTTTCTCCTTGTAGGAGCCATAATTAAATGTATTGAATTTTAAGGATCACTGGGTTTTTATTTGTTTGGTTGCTATGGTGATGTGTAACGGGAGTCACGTGGGTGCTAGCGGCGAAATTAAGAGGGCGTTGTCAGTCTGTCATTCACTGGTTTGATTTTGACAGAGAGGAGGGCTGGGTAGCCGTAGTTTTTGTTGACCGCAGCACAACGAGTTTCCCCTTGTTGAATTAGAGCCTGTGATGTTTTAAGAGTTTGAATCGCGAGCCGATCACATTGCTCTGTAAACTTTTCAAGCACTTTAATAAACAAGCAAGCAATTCCACCTCTGGCATTACTAAAGTTGACAGCGCATCAGGCAAATAGGCAGGCTCAGTCCCCGACCTCTAGCGACTGTGGAAGTTGCTACACTCCTCCTCTTCTTTTCTCTTTTTTTAAACTTTAAAAATGGGTTGTGTGTGAGACTTTAAATAAACAAAATATAAAATATACATTTTAAATTGTTATTGATCCCTTTACCCCGAGTACTAAAGTGTATATTTATTTTTTTTACTCTTAAATATTTATTGTTTGTTTTCTTGCACTGCTGTAACTGGAGCCTCGTCGTCTTGTCTCTCTATATACTGGACTGTATGTAGCGGAGATGACAATAAAGTTTACTTTGACTTCAGCAGCAAGCAGGCGCACCGAGGGCTCTCACGCTCACTTTTCGTGTACAGAATTTTGAAAAAACTCGGTGCAAATTATAAGTCTGTATCATGATGTCTGGTGTTTTCGTGTTTGTTTTTATTTTGTTTTATTTTGAGAGTTGGTAATTTTTGCTGCTCCAGCCAGCCAGAGAATCCCCCGTCGCCCCGCCCTCTCCTCCCTGTGCCGCAAGCAGCAGGCGCACCTCGGAGGGCGCCCTTACTCCCATGAGCGATAGAAAACCGATCGGTGCCTATGCCATTCCCAATATGCGCTCGCATGATGTCGGGGCAGCATGAGTACAAGCAATTTTTTTTTTTTTTTTTTTTTTTACCGATGCCCGTGATGCCGCCCCCACCACGATGCCGCCCCGGGCAACCGCCCGTGTCGCCCGTATCTAAAACCGCTACTGGTGACAAATATGGCCAATGTGATTGGCTGTGCCTTTCAGGGAGCTCTGTTTAGTTTTAGCAGCGGCAAGCCTGCGCTGCGAGGAGGAGAGGAGGACGGCAGCAAAAAGGAAGAACCTGGATATAAGAAAGTAATTTTCAAAGAAACCTGTAAGTCACTTAAAGCCAAGTTCACTCATAAAATGTGTCCGTCATAATAACGTTACAGGCTATGCTAGGCTTTGGCCCACATCAGTCTAAAATTGTATGTAACCACGAATAACGTGTTTTGGAAACTAACTGCACAACAGGCAGCACTATTAGTTATCTTATTCTCAGAGTAGCATTTCTAATTTTGATTGAAACTGTCAGAGAAAACAGCAGCCTCGAGCGAGCCAGGATATTAGTTTACAGAGGCTGTTAAAATTATATGTCTAACATTAAAATGTTGGTGATACAATAATTTCATCCTAATGGTCCTGAGATATTCATAGGGTTAATTTTTTTTAAGTCATGATTTTGCAAATATCCACCTTGTAGTGCAGTTTGCACAAATTGTTTTAAAAATGCACTCACCCTACAAACATTACTGATGAGTCAAGATCTGCACAAATTGACAGAAACACTGAAGCAGCTCCACATTTTATTCTTATTGTCATGTATGTCCTATTTGTCAGGTGACAGAAGAACCAACACAAAGCTCAGAGAGTAATGGTGACACAAGATCACAGGTGATATTGGATGATGACTTGCTGGTTCATGACTGCATGTATGTTGAATGTCTCACTGTTATTCATCAGGTGACAGAGGCAGCTCTGCCATGTTGTAGCTCGGACAGAGGTGAAGAGGCGAGGTCACAGGTGACTGACTGATGATTTGGTGCTATAGATTAACTAGTATTTATTATCATGACAGTTGTTAGGCTGCTGATGTAAATTGAATCATTAGTGTATATTTGACAAAGAATCTGAATTGACACGTCTCACTTTTTATATGGCACGAATCAATGTGTTATTTTATCAGTTGGCAATATGTCCTAGTGCAGTCAGAGGGGAAGAGCCAGGGCCAAAGGTGAGGCACATCAAGCACAGAATAATAATTGTAATCTGAGGATAAAACGCATGTACTGAGGCTGAAAGAAGCTTCAGTGCTCTCAGAAGACTAAAAAGATGGCTAAGGTCAACAATGACTCAAATGAGATTAAACAATGCTGCTGTATGTCCACCAGGAGAGACTGGACAGTATAGATGTAAACAAATATGCCAGCAGTTTATCTCAATTAACGAGAGGAGCAGGCATGTGTTTGGCTCCTTCACATAGTGGATATTGAGTTGGTGTGTGGGACACCAGTAGCTGTAACAGTAGTTCATGTTTAGAATAGAAAATCTCAGCTCACTGATTTGATCGGGGCAATAGTGCCTAAACTGTTGCATAATTTTGCTGAGAGATCTTTTACTTTGTGGTAATCTTAGATGAGTAGTTTTATGGACCAAAACCACCCGATCATTCAGTGTTTCCTTAGTGCTAATGTGTCAGAGATGTTGGTGTACTATAACTGAAGTAATGATGTTAAGTCCTCAAGTCATATTCTTTTATTGTCATGACTGTATTTGAAGCTATTTTTATGTTTGTATGATACCTGATTTATATGGATTATGGCTGAAGTAAACTAAAGCCTAAAATACTTAGTCAGTCATTTGTTTAATAGTAATTTAACATTATATAATTCACATATAAAACTATGAATTGTGATTTTAAATGGTTTAAAAGCACGTAGAATAGCATATGTAGGCAAGTATATTTCTCCTCTTTTTATTAAGAAGCAAAAACAAAAAGGAAAAAAAAAAGAAACAGGGCAGAGTTCGGTGGTTGAATCATCCGTCCCCACCAATGCCAAAACCAAATCTACGCCCTTGGACACAGATATGATCCGTGAAAGTCCCAGAGGTAAACAACTGCCACATGAAAAGGAGCAAAACCAGAATAAACAGAATGCATCAGGTCACCGACATATTTTAGAGCGAGGCAGTTACAGCAACGGATTAACACACGTGGACGTATTCATGATGCAATGTGTCCATTCGCCAAATAAGCTTAACCCTGAGTTTACACCCCCTGGAGGGCTGCACATGTTTTCTTTATTTGCCTTTATGCTCTATAAAAAAAAAATGAAGTTCCATGACAGAAAAATCCTCACTCTTATTTTTTTACCCGCTCATGGCTTTGTCTTTCCCTTGCTTTCTTTTTCCTTCTGCTTCCCCTCATTTGGCCGATTAAACTGTAGAGTAGATTTTTCGGAGTGCACGCTGACAGATGAAGTGAGTCACTATTTGGCCGAATCATTATCCAGCATATGAGCTGTAATCCTGAGCATAAATTCCACTGGAGCTAAATCTGTATCTCTGTGTTGTGGTGTTTGGACTCACTCCATCTCATTTATACATTGTTGGATTGTTAAATGTATAGCTGTGCCTCATATGTGATGGTGATGCAGATAAAATTTAGTTCTAATATAATCTGAAATTTTTAATGTAATAAATTTAAAGTAGCAGATAGAACAGAACTCTCATGATAAAGCCCATTAACTGTCTCATATCATACACGTTTGACCGTGCAGAAGTCTCCCATAGAAGCCTGGATTCTTCGACATTGAATATAACAAGGTACAGTAGTGCTGTTCAGCCACATCTGTGGGCACTCCTGGCACTATTCGCTGCCTGACTGCCTATGCAGAACCTATGAAGCCATACAGGTTGGGAGTTTGATACTTGGCTCTTCTGCTGCGAATTGTCTTTGGACAAGAAATTGAACCCCAAATTTCCCCTGATGACATGATCATCAAAGTTTGTCTTTGTGTACTTCAAATGACAAATAAACCGCTGCATACAAAGTATCTTGAGTATTCAGTACAAGCAAAGAACTAGCATGATATAAATACGAATGGACTAGATGTTTGGCCCCTGTCACACTGGCCTAGAAACTGGTTGGCAACCACATGTAGTCAGAGAAAAATGAATATTCCCTGAGTGGTTACTAGAAGCTGCTGTGTAATCAACTGCTAAAGTCCCACCTGCCCAAGCCTAGATTCTCCTGGTTGCAACAAGTGGTTGCAGGAAGTTGCTTGCATCTTGTCAGCAAACAGTCAGCAACTACTCATGAAGTGCTTGTGAAACTGAGTGTGATGCAAACTGGAAACAGAAAATATTTGTTTTCACAGTAAAAGTTACTCCTTTTGAAACATATTGGTTTCAGCAGTAAGGCACAACTTTTACTTTGAAGGTGAACAGTCTCCCTTTCCAGCTTTGCGTTCCTCTCTCTCAAGTTTCGCTACAGCTCAGAACAACAAGTGGTTGCAGAATAGTTGGCATCCTCCATGCAAACTACAGGTGACCGTGCCAATCTGTGTACAAAGCAATAAGAGGTGCAGCACCTCTTTGTGACCAATTTTACCCAGGGACCGCTCACCAAGCAGTCAGGGAATAAACAGTTTTTACTAGATACTAGCGAATATATACAGGTTTTACTCACCAACCAGTCTCTAGAATTGAGGACTTAACTTTTTGGGATAACAAATTTATTGTCATGATCCTGGGTCATTTGACCCAGCGTCTTGAGTTTTAATATAATTTGATGTTTATGGTTTATGTTTAAGTTCTTTAGGTTTAAGTTCATTTCGATTATGCCTAGCTTGCTGTTGTGGTTCGTTGTTTCTTAGATTCTCTTTGTGTCTTCAACCCTGTTTTTAAGTCTACAAAATGATATGACCAAGACAAAAACTGTGGTGTTTTGTAAATATAATAATAAACCTGAATTCACAGTGTGATTCTGTAACTTTATTAGCAGCGTCCTCCTGAAATGCGGCAACAATATTGAGAGTACCATCCTCCTCTCTGCTCCTTAATGCTCTCTGGTCGATATCATAACGCGTAAATATTTCCTTCAAAATAAGAAACACAACTACAACACGGGAAAAGACCCAGGGAAACCGAGTTAACGATACAAACCCTGAAAACCATAAATTTCATACCTGAGCCTCAACTCCTGCGGCCCAGTACCAAATGACTCACGGACCGCTACCGGTGCGTGGCCTAGGGGTTGGGGACCGCTGGTCTAGCCTTCAGATTTGCGTCACCAGCTGTCTCGGAGTTTAATAAAGCTGTGTAAAAAACTATAACTTTAATCAGCCAAATCGATTTACTCAGGAACAAATAAAACATTGAAAAAAGCCAAATAATAACATTTTTAAGTTATCTAAGTGACTCATATATCATGCTTAACCTGAGTAACGAAAGGTTTGAAAACGATGTACCGGGAGTTCGCACCAGCTGGAAGCCTGGAGCCTGGAACCCCGGTTAGCTATCGAGCTATTGGTAACAGGCCTCTCCAAAAACGTCGGAGCACTTTTGCAAATATGTGATGTCTTGATAAACCGAGCAGATATTTGAAGTTTACACAGCTACAAATATCTTAAAAGTTTATTTTGTGACCCAGAAAGAGTAATAAGAGTAATATTAAAACTAAGTAGCCTCCGCCGTTGTTGGAAACTGGAATTGGCTGGGCTGCGCTATGAATTCTGGGATAGGTTGGGCCACGGGGAAATGAAGGACGCATTTGGAGCAGCCTTCAAATTGGGACTGTCACGGCTGGGGCAGCAGTCGTGTGGTGAAGTGAAGGAGGACCCAAGTTGCAGATAGCGGCGGTGATGCGAGCGAGTTTATTTACAGTGCACAATCAATAACAAAGGCGAGGGGGAAACTAAACCTAAACTGGGGAAAACTAATATTAAACAAAACCCGAAACCATAACTCACGAAGTCACATGCAGGGGAAAACATAAGAAGGTTACCCGGGTGATGAGGAGCTGGAAATGGAGAGCAGAATGTGGAGCAGACAGACACGGAGATGACCAAACAACACAGACGAACCGACGGGGAACACAGGCAGGCACACACTACAAATACACACAAGGAAATGAGGAAATGACACACCAGAGGGGAACACGGCTAAACCTAATTAAACAAAACGAGACACAGACCTTCAAAGTAAAACAGGAAACTCACAGACTGTTTTACAACACAAACTCAGGGACACGAACAGAGCACAGGAGGGACAACACTAAAACACTGAACACAAGAACCAAACCCTAGGGACTAATACAAAATAAGAATTAACACAAAACATAAGATGACACCAAAGTGAAACACAAAACACTGGGTCAACGAACTAGGACCATGACAGGGAAAGCCTTAGTCGCCTGGATGTGACGTAATCAGACCGCAAATGCTGCCTTCGAAGGATGCGACCCCTGAATTGGGACATAGCAACAGTCTGCTTCTGCACACTGTGACATTTATAAGTTATTAGAGGAGACTGTACACATACTGGTACTGATATCATCTTTGTATGTTTGAAATTATGTTGTAATGATGTTCTGATGTTCTGACTGCAGGCTACATTGGACTCACTACTTTCAGTTTGAGTCACAGTGGATCCCACCAGACTCCATCTTTTGGAATAGCAGGACAAAGATGGAAAAAACTTTTTGCTTTCCTGCTGCTCAACTTTTGCAATTAGCCAGCAAAATGCCAGAGGTCATGATTTCCAACATCAACAGTCTGAACTTCTTAAACAAGTTCTCCATGTGTTGAAGGTCTTGGAACCCCAACCTTCCAGTAATCGTGTCTGCGCTCAAACCAACTAAAAATAACCAGAAAAAAATCACAAAGAAAGACAAACGTAACTGTTTCAACTGCACAGCAGAACAACAATTAAATGTGGACTATTAACCTTTAGGTCGCTCACCTCTAAGTCCCTGTCAGTATATGATTTAATAATTGATCAAAATATTGATTTATATATCCTCGCAGAAACCTGGCGGCAGCAGGATGAATACTTTAGTTTAAATGAATCACACCCCTGAGTCATATTACCTGTCAGAATCACCGAAGCACAGGCTCAGGAGGAGTGGCAGCAATGTTTCACTCTGGATTATCAATCAACCAAAGACCCAGACAGAGTTTGAATTCATTCGAAACTCTGACTCTGAGCCTCGTACACCTTAACGGGAAAACACAAGAAGCTGGCACTTATTTAGAGTTTCTACTGAATAGCTGAGACTTTTGATCTGACTTAGAGCTCAGTTCTGATAACAATTATTATAGTGTGATTTTAACATTTATGTAGATGTTGGAAATGACAACATCAACATTGCATTTAATGTTTTATTTAATGTTTTTAGTAGACCCAAATCTTAAATTTAACAAAATTTAACTCAAAATAGTTTCATCACAGTTTGGATCCTCTTTTGTCTGACCATTTTTTCATAACACTAAAGTTTACGATAATGAATTACACAGCGCTGGATGAAAAATTTCTTTACAGTAGATTTCTTTCTGGTTACTGTCTCCTCTGTAAAAGAAAGCAACAAATCGGTAACACCTGACTTCCTGGTATAACTAGAATGATCAGGCAGGCATACTTTTGGTTTCTAGAGTTTATAAAAGTAGAATGGGAGACAGATCCTCCAGCTTTCTTCCTGTTAAAAGGGAGTGTTTCCCCCCCGTGCTTCCTGGTAGGGTCTTTAACTTACATTCTGAGGTGGTGCTTGTTGTAATTTGGTGCTACATAATTAAACCTGAATCAAATGTCATTGTCTCTCCAACACAATAAATAGATATTTTACTGATAATACCTCTGATTTTTTTCCTTCACTTTTTGTTGATAGTTTAAGTTCATTTTAGCGGGTTTTAAACTTGCTAACTCTACAGAAACCACATTTAATTTAAAAAGTTTAAAGATTACAATCCTTGGCTTTTTTCTCTCTCCAGAACTCTTCATCCAGGTTCAGAGCATTGTTTGAACAAATGATGAAGTAATATTTAATCCATAAGGCGCAATCTTCTTTCATTTTTTTCCCCATGTGCTCTGCACTGACTCCACAGTTCCATCTTTAATGTGACGACTCTTCACTTTAACCTCCTTTGTTTGCTTTTCCAGTGAGCCTCGTCATCTCTCCCAGCTGTGCAGATTGCAAGCACACCATCTTGAGTAAGACTTATGCGATAAACAAAAGAGGAAGATAAGCAGAAGGTTTTAAAGTGTCAATCAGAGTGAAAACTCTCAGCGTCATCCCTCTCTGGGGGGTCTCTTTAGATGTCCCTGTCTTTATATTTCACTCATGCCACACTGCCATTTGCATCTCAGGCGTGAACATGGATCAATCATTGTAGGGAGAGAAGCAGTGGAGCGAACGAATGAGGAAAGGTTTTAAAAATGTCCCAATGATTGGCTGCCTTGTCTGCCGCAATATTTCACGCCGAGTTCGGCAATCAGACAAAATCAGCTGAAAGGAGACTGCTTTTTGTTCCCGCAACACGCGTTCGGGTAGCAGGCTGCTATGTGTTTTGCACTGCAGGCTCTATTGTCAGATTCAAAAATCAATTAAACTGATCTTAGTTAATAAAGGTGGCAACACTAAAAACACACAGCTCAGCCGCCTGGCGACACACGCTATCATTACTTCAGTGATGCCTGTTGCTCAGCTGCCTGTCAGGCTGAATTCCCCCAAACACAGTGTGTGTGTGAGGCCTTGCCCCACTTATCTCATCCATCAGAGAATTTCACTACTCCACCTGTCAGTCAGCAATCCCTCACTGTCAGGCAGAGTAGGGGGAAGCAGCAGCCTGATCATCTATCGTGTTGTTTTATATATATATATTTATATATATATATATAAAAAATATATATATATATATTATTTGTGTGTGTGTGTGTGTGTGTGCGTGTCTGTGTGCGTGTCTGTGTGTGGGGGGCATCCGTCAGGCAGTTAGTGACACTGTTGATGTCTCAGTTGGTGTCAGCAGCTCCACTTTTCATCCTAAATGTGTCTGCAGTGGGGGCTGCAAGCCTTTCCAAGGCCATCACGCTTTGATCTTTAAGCAGTTTAAAAGAGCCCTAGTGGTGACATCATTGCTCCAGTTAATGTCTCTAAACCTCTCTGAGCAGCGATCATCTCAAACAAATACTCTAACGTCACGCATTTTGATCAAATCTAAGAGATTTTTATTAATAAGCCCAAACCATACTGTGGTGTCTGCTTTCACATGCTCTTTTCTTTGAGCAGTTTCTAAAACATCACCTCCGAGGAGGATAGAGCTGGTTTTTGTGCAGGAAAATAAGCCAACACCTTAATAGAGGTTTATCTAACCAGACATGCTAATATTTGTTTCCCATGATTTCCATTTAAAGTGACAGGAGTGGTGTGTAAACAGCTGGTGTCCCTGAAGGGGATGGAGTCGAAGGGGGGGGGAATGGAAAATACACACAAAACAGCCATCATCTTAATAGATGTTTACAGCAATGTTTGGATCTGGCTAAGCATTTGCACATCTCAGGGCAAACTGATCAAAAATGAAACCACCAGCTTCCAAGATTTAGATCTGAGAATGTAACTGACGGCTTCATGAAGTCTTCAAGGCGGTTATTCATGCTTACCATAGTTTATACAAGTAACCAATATGGAGATTTGCCCATCTCTCAACAGGCTTCTGCAGGGGTGTTTCTTTGGAGGTTAAATTGGAAATTAGCATTGCCCCAGTTCCCTTGGCTGAACATCCGTTGGGTTTTTCCATAATGTTTGTGGATTATTGCAGAAAATAAAAGTAGAAAATATAATTTTTGATGCTTAAATGTTCCGTTCAGAAAGATCATGTCTACAAATTAAAGCAGTGTAGATGTAGATATAGATCTGAAGCTTAAGAAATAAACGCTAATGTTATTATTATTATTTTATGTATATATAGTACACATGTAACATTCATTTAATTTTTTGTAACATTTGTTTACATTTTTGGTACAAAGCTAGATTATAACAAAAAATTCAACAACATTTTTTTTGTTGTTACATTTACATTGTAACAATTTTTGTTAATTTGTTACGAAAAATGTTACCAACTAACTTTGTTACAAAAAATGTAAACAAATATTCCAAAAAATTCAATGAATGTTACATGTGTACTATATGTACATAAAAAAAAACTGTTTTTTGTAAACTGACCATGAATAACTTGACCTTATATAATATTATACTAAGTATTTTTCAAATCATGTTGGCAGCTCTTTCTTCTGATAATACTTTCTTTAAAGAAATAACACATTTTGGGTTGGAAGAAAGGCAGATGTGAAATGTAAAAGTGAACTCATAGTTTAAGTATCATGTTATTTACAGTCCTCATATATCTGCATCATTTCCTATATGTCCTTTCTAAATACAAAGGCATACTTTTAAAGAAAAAATAAATTTTATTTAAACTTAAAGAGGTCAGAGGTAGAAAGTAAAATGATATTTAGAATCCTCATATATAATTTGCTATATGTATATATGCTGAAAATACAAACAATGGCAGTAACAAACATAACTTTAATAAAAAGCTCTATATATCATTACATAGAGCTATATAATTTTGAACTTCAGATCACTCTATTGACCTTGAAAGCGAGGTCAGAGGTTTGACATTTTAAATCTTTATATGGTACTTTCTATATGCTGCCAACACATACCACACTTGTAAGAGTCATAATTTCTAATTTATAAGCATTTTGTCAATTTTCAGCCAATAAATCATTAAGTTGACCTTAAAGATCTTGGTGGATATAAACCAAATTTTAATGTATTTTTAACATGACCTCCCTCTGCACCCCGACAAAGTTTTATCAGAAACTTTAGTTCCATTCAAAACTTTTCCAATGATCGTGTTTGCAGACAGAATGACACGCACGCACAAAAACGCTACTAAAAAGATAACTCCGTGAAAAATGTTCTCAGTCAATGTTATATGGATTAAAATGACTACTGCAGATATTTAAGACTGAGCTATCAAATATTTTACATTGTGCTAAATCAGTAATGTAACATATTCTGTAAAATCATATTTTTGTAGTGACTTACCTGTGACAACCTGTGGCCTTCATCGATGACCCTGATTAAGGCCACAAGCCGAAGCCGTTGGTCAGTCAATAAAGTTGTTCCTCTTCCCTTAAGTGTTGCTGGAGTTCCTGCATTGTTACCTGTGACAACCACATGTTGACCAAAACACAAAAAACAAAAGTGTTTATTAATAAGCTGAGAAAAAATATAGTATCAAATAGAAAAACAATGAAGTGTGAAAATAGAACCTTGTCTTGTCCTGTCCCCTGTCAGTCTTCCATCAGGTTTATCCATGATGTGAATTTGCAAATAAAATGGCAAAACCTAAAGATTTCAATGGCTCGTAGTAAAGCTAGCTTCCCCAGACAACAGCCATTTGTGATTCCAAAAGGTAGTAATTTAAAAGCTGGATGCAAACAGGCGATAGGAGACATTTGATGGGATACAAAAGTGATCTTTTCACTTGCAAGTGAATGTTGCCCTAGATAGAACGCCACTGTTGTTTATTTTGTTTGCTTTTTTTCTTTGTACCAGGCTGTAGACATTGCCGCTTCCATCATGGCATCATTTTTCGGCCCCTAAGGTTTTCAAAGCTTAAAGCTGAGCTGGTTTGACACGATGATGTCACCAACAACGTTTGTAGTCTGAAATACATCATAGTTTACTGACATATTTAAAGTAGATTGAGAAGAGGAAACCAGAAATGCAAAATACTAACTAATTTCTGGGATTTAAGACTCATTCCTATAGTATTTAATAACCACAATACCAGCTTTGTGCCCTTCAAAATAAAAGCATGTAAGCTACAGAAGTGATCATTTTTTGCTCAGTATTATACAGAGAAAATCTCTTCTGCAAAAAGATATATTCAAATGTAGTGAGGTACATGTCATGGGTACATGTCATCTGGTCATTATATAGTCTGTGAATGTCAAAGACACCCATGATCCGAATTTCGATAGATGGTTAAGAAAATGTCAAAAACAAATTTAAAAATGCCAGTACCAACATCTGTGTCCAAGTTTATGACTGATATTATTTATTCAAATATATTCTGAATATGAAAATAAGAATTATTGATCATTTCAGCTCGCCAAAATAGAAAACAAAATATGACTAATGTGGTAAAATGCAAAGAACTCACTGTAACCTTTCTGAATAATTACAGCTTCAGTGGTTTGCAGTAGAAAACGCCAGAGAGCAGACTTCCTGTGTCCAAGCTCACTGACTAAAAATGTCTCCAAGCCACAGCAGAGCAAAGGACATTTAGAGAGGCACCTGGAACCCGAGGGACACATTGTAGAGAGGCTGCTTTATAGGCTACAGTGCAATGCAATGCATTCAGGCAGGCGACGGTTTTTGAGACCAGTGTGAAACAAAACGTATGCAGAAAGATTTCAGAGCTGTGGTGAAAAATTGAACCGGAAACGCCAAAAGTCGTTAGAAGACAGATGACAATTCCACCTACGTTTGCCGTGAAACAACTCAACACAAATTCCATCTGCATTTTCCTTAGATTTACATTCTCCTCTCACCCTTCTGCATCTGCATTTTGAAATGTGCTTGTCCTCACCAGGATTCGCTCGGTCACAGATACTCAGACAAACCAAACTTTTTGTCAAACAGTATTTATTGATGTCAGTGAGAGGAGAACAGAACAGATTCAGTAAGGACGTGAGACATCCATGTGTATCTTTCACGTGTGGTGATTAGTTACTTTGTAAGATGCTGGACACTATTCAGATTACCACAGATTTCCTTGTCACAGTGAATGTCTTCCATGTCTTTAAGCTCTGGCAGTTTCCACTGACTGAAGAGTTAAATGTACTGCAGTCCCATTTTAAGGATTAATATTTTTTTTCAAGACTATCTTAAAACAATGCTCATATGAATAAAGAAATGACTTTAACATTTCCTCCTGTCCCAGCTAAACATTATTGGATACGTCTGTGGCAGCGTTCCATAGCCACACAATCGCAACATCTCCAAAATTTGCACTCTTTTAGTACCACACTTCATTCGTCTCTCTTTAACATCTTTCTGTGCTACTCTTGAATGGAAAATGAAAGCACAAACAGGTATACGACTCCTGAACATGACGTTTTGCTTTACACTTTGTATTTAGTTCCTCCATCACTTACACTGAAACCACATTTGAAAGCCAATGTTAACGCGATGGTTTAATACACCAAGAAAAAAAAAGTTTTGTCATGGATATTGATACCTTATTATTGTTTAAAGATGGATATGAAAAAAAATATACACCTTACTTTTAAGTTGTTGCTCCAATTACCCACGCATACTGGTGGTGATGTGCTTGATTGTTAGCAATGGGGGAAAAGAAATAAGGACAGAAGGAAATAACAGTATGTCAGTATGTCAGTTCCACCAAACCAAGCACCTGGTTTGGTGGAACCGTTTTTAGAAACTTGTCGAAACTACTCACAAGCCCTTAGACCTACATGAACAGAAGTATGGGTAAACTGTTTTATCTGGTGGACTAGCTACAGTTATGCTAGCTAGCCAGGGATGTGTTAGCATATATATTATATTTCATCTGGGCTCTTTGCCTTTTATGGACGTAATATTCCCTTGTGGTTATGCATAATTTTATTCAACAAAGAATTTTAATGAATTTGGGGAAAGTATATTTAGAAACTTCTGAGCGTGCTAACTGATAGCTATAGCTAGCTAGTGGGAAAGCTCAGTCAATAAAATAACTTTTTTGTTGTAAGTGTGCAAAACTTGTTCAAGTTAGCCAAAATTTAGACTTTGGACTTCAGATTGCTCTAAATGCTTTATTTCTGCCAGTTTGCTCTATTCTTGGATTGGTATGATATCCTACAGAAAGGATGTTCCTAATATGACCATCACAGGCACACAAACCAGAAGAAAGGTGTCTTAAGGGGAGTTGGAAAGTAGGTAAAGTGAGTTTTTTCAAACAGAGGATGAACTGAGAGGCTGCATTAAGGCCCAATATTTAATAAATAAGAATTGCTTTTAACTGTGACTCATGCAAATCTACTCTACTTGAATGCAAGACTAAAATATGGAACTGGAAATTAACATGAGATATCCCCTTTAACTTTCCACAAACTATGATTTTTGAGTTTTGCTCATAATCTATTAGAGGAAGTTAAATAAAGCTGGACAGTACAATAAAACGACAACAGCTTCCTTCTTTTCCCCCTCCAGCTCCCTGAAAGGTCAGAACTCACTGAATGGATTGATTTTGCCATGAATGTTTTCACTGCTGCTATTGACAGCCACAAGGGCAAACATTACTGGCTAATTTATACTCTGAAAACTGCTTATCTGACATTCAGTTTGCATCTTGATTTCTTCATATTGTCTTCGAAATACTGCATACTTTTAACACACATGTGGCTTCAGAAGACCCTCTCAGCCTGTAAGCATCCAGTTGTTAGCTTTACGTCTTCAGACCTGTTGCCTCCATAGCATTTCAGAAAGGAGCTCAGGTAATATTTTCTCCCAGGGATGCTCTAAATTATCTGGAGCATTTGTTTCTTCACACTAAGGTATCACACACGCACTAATGACAGCAACCTCCAGGTGAACTTAAGTTCAAATAAATATACAAAAAGGATCTTTGACTGAAGTAACAGAACAACAGGTTGCAGATAAAGCCACTAATGTTGCACCTATTCAAAAGAACAGAAACCAAGTTGATCATATTCTTTACTGTAAACTATATTCAGTGACTGTCCAAGGATGTGCTGCAGCGTGATTAGTCGGGGTATAAGATAAAGCCAGAGAAGGTGCTGTATTTGTTATTATTTCCTCCATGAGCTTTGCCGCCGTCGAGCTTGACGTAGACCTCATCTCCAGAGTCCAAATGCAGTACAGCACTGTTGCTGGCGTAGTCATAGTTCTGGTCTGCATCCTGAGCTATGGCACTGGCTCGAACCTGGTTAAAGAGAAAGAGAGAGAAAGAGTTCCTGTAACGAACACTGAAATAGGACTAAGCAGAAAAGTTCACATATACCTGAGAGGCAAAGGGAAGCAGCAGTGGTGCGTAAAATGGATAGATTCCAACTTTTAGCTACCAAGTGTGCGGTTAAAGGGACGTCAGGTTAAAAAAAACGTGGAGGAAAATAGAATAGAGCAAAATTTGGCCCTAAGTCTGAACTGAACCCTGAACTAATGATGTCAACCCTCCTGTCTGACCCCACATCCAACTGAAGCTGTCTCATCTAAATGGGATTTACGCATGAGTGCTACCGTTAAACAGAGCGCACAGACAGGCTTATAGAGAACTAGAAATACCGCTGGTGTTATGCTAAAAACATTAAAGATATATCTGCTTCCACAATTCGTTTGGAGTCCTGTACCTCCGTGTGCGCTTTTGGTGCGTAAAATATGTATTTCGGCACGAGGAAAAAAGCCATTTTATGTATATCTACATAAACTTGAATAGTTATGAATTTACTTTATAAACTGTTAGTGCTCCCGCTTTTCCCGTCTGAAGCTACCCTCCTACCTGCCCGTTCTTGCACAGGTCGGCCCACATGCTCGTCCCGTCTCCTCCTCGCATCAGCACATGATAAGTGAAGAAATAGATCCCGGACACATGGCAGGTGAACTTCCCGGTGCTCGGATCGTAGTGGTTCCCCAAGTTTGTAATCACGTCGTCAAACTTTAACACCTCATATCCTTCGTGCGGATTTTTCAGACCGACGTAGAAAGCGATCCTGAAACCGCTTGCAGTGGCGTTGGCTACCTCTGTCTCGCCGTTGTCACCCCCCGCACCTCCGGTCAGCGCAGGGAAGGATAGTTTTACGTCGCCGCGCTCTCCCGGTGGGCCCCTGGGACCAGGGGGTCCCGGTTCGCCCGGCGGGCCCCTGGGTCCAGGTTTACCCGGTCGCCCTGGCTCCCCGCGGCTCCCTTGCGCCATCGGCGGCAGCGGAGCTGCCCCGTTCAGGTTCTGGATCACTTCCATGGCCGTGGCGCCTCCCGGTTTGGGACTGTACGGGTCGCAAACCATCCGGCAGGTGCCCATCATCTCATAGTAATGAGCGGTGGTTTTAGAGGTGCGGATCAGCAGTAATGGGACAGCGATGGCGAGAACTAACAAAACCATCGCGACGGCGGTCACCAGAAACACCACGGACCACTTCCTCCGCGCCGTTCGGGGACCAATGGAAGATAAAAAACCCGAGGAGCGGCTCTGGGGAGGAATCGTGACAGAGGACAGAGTGGGGGTTCAAGAAGAGAAAAACCAAAACAGGTGAAGTTCAGTAAGTGCGCGGAACTCGCTCCTGCTTTTCTAATTGGAGTCTTCTAGCCCGTGGGCAGCGGATATGACCGGAGAGAGGGTGCGCGTCTTGTCTGGCTGGCTGGGTGCGCGCGGACAGATGCCTCCAGCTGTCAGAGTTAGAAAGGATGAGACCGGAAGACAGAGGATGTGGCCTTCAAATTAAAACTCTTTTCTACCGACCGATGAACGAGTAATATCGAGATTAGAGAAGAAAACTGAGCAATGCAAACGATGTTTACAGCGCTTAGTGATGCGAGTGAGAACCACGAGGCTGCACTGCGCCGTTAAGACGCATCAAGAAGTTAAGGCGCGCAACTCACTGAAGGTCACATGGTGTGTAATTGTACTTAAATAAAGTTCAGAAGTGATTACTTTCAGTGGTCGAAATAAATATTTGCTGGAGCGTTACTTTTAACTTTGCAGATGTATTACACTAAATGTCGAATACAGCAGGTACAGTAGGGTCAAAGCACCACGAGGCCACTGTTGTACTGATTTGACGCCACGTATATGATAGATAAATCTGAACTAAATCTAATCAGTAAATAATCCATGTTAATAAGCCACCGAGCAGTAATTCACTTAGTTGAATTAGTGTCAGACCGACGTCCTTACACACTGAATATTACCCTGGGAAAATGAAATGCAATACTTGGACTTTTAACAGAGTGTTTCTGTACAGTACTCTCATGTTTTTTTTTTTTGGTTTTTTTTTTTTTTTTTTTTACAAAAGTAACATCGCGTTATCTCCATTACTTACTCCATTATATTACACTGCTACCTCAGCTACAGTACAGAGGGATGTGCTGTAATTGTTACTTCACTTCACTACTTGTTTTCTCGATCCCAACGACACAATGAAAAAATCTGTCTGTCAATGTTTAAAAAAAAAAGGTTGTGGCAAACATAAGAAAGGACCTGAGTCATTGCATCATTGGAAATATGACTATAAAATGTGTTAAATAATATGCACTAGAAGCTCTTTTGCTAATTATTGATCTAAAGCACTAAAGCTCAAAGTGATTTGGTCCGCTTTTTTGCCTATTATTCCCAGAGTTATATATTATAACACTTTATAATATGGCCTCTTGACTGAGGGTGTAATTTCTCTCAGTTTTAGTATTTATATGAATTTACAGTATAATTATATTAACCTACAAATACTTAAAGGTAGGGTAACAAGTCAGGTCTATACAGGAAACAAAGAAATAATTACAATGTAAGTCAATTCAAGCAGTCTAAAAGCATTTTTAAGTAACGCGTCAGTAATTTTAGGTGGTCCATGAGTCATTTTAAGTATTGCATAACATCAGTTATTTTAAAGGAAAGGAGATAAAATGATTGTGTAAGTAAATAATAACAGTCGTGATCACAAATAAAATATGGTCAAATAAAAGGACAGTTGAATATGAGAACATCTGTCATACACTTCAACATAATGAATATTAAAGAAAGATGTAAAGAAGAAAGATCAATCCACAACATAATATAGCCCGAGCCCCAAAAAGTACAGCATACTTACCATGTAAGACGGGGAAATTTCATTTAATTCATTATTTTAAGGCATTTTACTGAAATCAAACCTGAAATGCTTCTTTTAGACTTTTTGAACCCCTTCTATCAACAAAGAAATGAAAACTTCATGTCTAGTGATAGTCATGTTTACAGCAGAAGGAGGTCTTAATAGGCGGTTTTGATTCTCTTCATTTTTTTAAACTTTCAAATAATAATATCACCAACATCGGATACAGTTTAAAAGAGCTTTCATTTCTGCAGGCGTAACAGGAAATGCTCTATTTAGTTTTCAGTGACCTGACAAAAAGGACCAGCCATATAAAGTTTGCACAGATGTTATTCAAAATGTCAACGACTGGCAGTGTTTACATCTCGCAGTCTTGTAGCGGACTGCTTCAATCCATGCGTACATACACCGCCTTAAAAAGCCACATGACTGCATATTTGTTTACAAATTTTCTTTATGTAGGCGGAATAAATTACAGGGGAAAATGTATTCATTCATTCCCTTGATGGAAATGAGGTTTTCTAAAATAGATTTATTCTTCTGTTGAAACAAATTAGTGGAAAGTTTGGGGGCTTGAATTGTCTCCTCCTGATCCATCAGCTTTTAAAAATGTTTTGTTTTTTATTCACTTTGGCTTCATGCAGTCTGTCTGCACAGATGCTGAATTTTGCACTAATCATCATAAATACATGAAGTAGTTAATTACTCTGTAGTTAAATGCATTAAAGATGCAGGTTACTTCTTATTTATTTATATATTTGTTGTTGTTGTTTTGTTTTTTTTAGACTAAAGTCAAATTTAATGAAGAGCAGCTAAACTCGTGACCAAATATTTGACTCAGACCACGAGGAGATCTTTCAAAGTCACATCAGATGGCTGAGGGCAGGTTTGCAATGGTGACGTCATGTGACTGACATCATGTTTGCATCGGTCACTTTACACACACACACACACACACACACACACACACACACACACACACACACACACACACACACACACACACGCACACACACACAGGAAGTGGAGCACAGAAAGCAGGGTGGTGCGGGGTGGTGGTAGGGGGGTCAGCTAATATATGCAGGATGTGGACCAGAGATGTCTAACTGCTGTCGACACCTTCAGCAATAAGCTCCCCGTGGCTGCAGGGACACATTTGATGTCTTGCTTCACATCGAGCACCACGGGCCTTGAATTTAGATTTAGATTGTCTGGCAAATTAAAATTCTTGACGTGCACGGGCAATCATCATCATCTATTGCATACAGATTTGTCTTAAATGCCTCGACAGCCTCTCTTAATATCGCCCCGCTGAGGCTGCTGGCCTCCGCTTACTATGTGCTTTATGAGCTCGTCAGTGGAAATAAGACTATTGTTAATATTATTCACTGGTTGTTTGTTAAGACTTGCAAGCTTTTGAGAGACTCAATAAAGAGGACCCATGCTCACTGAAAATAAAAAGCATCTATTGATTTCCTTTTCAAGCTCAGGCCCTGAAACACTTCAAAACAGCAGGTCAGCGGAGCTAAGCACCTGGAATTGGAGCACGGGCCTCTCATCCACGACAGAGGCTTTAAAGCTCAAGGCAATGTGGAGAAATCTTCAGAGGCTGAAGACGAGGCTTAGCCGAAGCCCTTGTGCTGCCTCCCTCTCCAAGCAATTCCAGCTTGTGCTCAGCTCAGCTCCGACTCCCCTGAACATTGGTCCGGCTGGGTTTTTCTTATCTGAAGGTGAAATCATAAATGAAATTGGGGTTAAAATTTGTGGACGTGACTGTCCTGGCAAAGCTGAAATTTTTTGTTTTCCTCTAACTGAAAGGAAACAGGAAGTAATTAATAGAAAAAGAAAACTCTTAAAATAAGTATGCATGAAGGCGCACAGAGCACAATGTGATCCCCGACTGCAGAAATGACCTTTACCCAGGATTAGTACAGTGAACTGTATCCTCAGGCCATGGTGAGCCATGCAGGACACACTGTCCACATTAGGCACTGCGGCTTCTGAGAATATACTGCCCTGCAGCGCTGCCATGCTTCTAATCATGTTAGAGCACAGCTGTGTCGCGCACATGAGCCATACATTGAGACGAAGGAGGCGATGCATTATTAGGTTCCTGTCTAAATTGGGTGTAATCAGGGAAGACAGTAAACCAATATAGATACAGAAATTTCAACAAAGCAAAACGTGTGGTCACTCTGAGAGATCAGCTTAGGTAATGAAACACACGCAAATAAAGAAGTAATCTTCTCATAACTGGAAATGCATCTATGACATCTTCAGAGATCTGTTCAGGGTTAGACTGACATCTACGTCTCTACATGGAATATTCACCTAGTTGTCATACTCAAATGGAAATCTTATAAATGAGTAATATGAATGACAAAATATGTGTAAGATAGAAAGAGCTGACTTGTAGGTTCTGACATCTTTGTTTACCATGTATACAATTTACCATAAGTTAAAAAAAAACCACATGTAAATACACAAGTATTAACAGCATAATTTTATATCTTATATTTAAATCAGTTCAGCGCAGTTTTTAATACTTTTAATTTGGTCTCTATTTTCCTACAAAGGCAATTCTATACTCAGTAATTTTGGAATTACAGTGTTTGACATTTTATTTTCCAGCTTGGTCTTATTAGTGATTCACATAAACTAACTCCCTTGAATTATAATGACATTGTTGTGTTGTGAACAGTGTTGGTTAAGTCACATGAAAATAGTGTTTAGTTACTAATTACTGATTACTTCTCCAAGAAAGTAATCCCATTGCTTTACTGACTACTTATTTTCAAAAGTAACTCGTTACATTATTAGTTAGGTCCTTTTAAAAACATGATACACAACCTGAATACGTAATAAAGAAATAGACCTTTCAACCAAATTCCGTTTTTCCTGCGTAATCCATCATATAAAATTGAATCAAATGAAAAAGTGTCTTTTTAAAACTTGTTTTATTAGTTTTAATCTTTTAACTTTATGCACATTGCACGAAGCAAAAATTAAATTATATCCAACAGTCTTTGACTTAACATTTAAACGTGGTTCACCCCATTTCTGGCGGATAGAACACTTTTAGCTTCAGCTGGAAACTTCCGGTCAGATGTAGCTAAATTGTCATGTGGAGTCCCACAAGGATCAGTTTTAAGTCTCTTGTTATTTTCACTATGTGTTCTTCCTTTAGGCCGTATCATTAGCAGTTTCAAAATTATTTCCTCTCTCTGTCTTTTGATGCTTAAATCAGGTCTGTGACCCCTGCTGCTTTTTTTCATTGGAGAAATATTGGTAAACTTAGGACTATTGTCTCCAAAGGTGAACTGGAGATGCTTGTCCATGCCTTCATCTCCTCCCTGTTAGACTATTGTAACGCAATCTTTTCCTGTCTGTCTATTGCTTCCTTAAATTGTCTTCAAGTGGTCCAAAATGCAGCAGCAAGGCTTTTAACCCACAGTAATAAATTCTCTTTTGGTACAGATATCAGTTTAAAATCCTCACTTTTACATTTATGTCTTTACAAGGTGAGGCCACACCTATGTCACTGAGCTTCTTCAAACCTACTCTCCAAAGAGTAGATCCACTGATAGTGGTCTTCTGACTATTGCACAGACCCGTTTGAAAACGAAGGGGGATCGCACTTTTGAAACCCTAGCTCCAGTACTTTGCGTAGTGGGGGAGTTTACCTCCCCACTATGCACCATCGACTCTGTGGCTTCTTTTAAAAAACAGCTTAAAACACATCTGTTTAGACAGGCATTTGAGTAATGATCACGTGTAATATGTTGTTTTATTTGATGTTTTTATACTTCCTTTGTATAGTTTTATTGTTTTGTTTGATATGCTTTTATATTCCCATGTGAAGTGCTTTGTAATAGCTTCCTGTCTTAAAAAGTGCTATATAAATACATTTACTCACTTAGTTATACTAAACCTATTTTCTGCATATTGCAGCATATACAATAAAATAAGTTTTTGTGTTTACAAGTAAAACAGATAAAAAAAAAAAATAGAATCAAAGATTCAGCATCACTGAGTCCTGTCACTCTTAAATCTATTGCCACCTGTTTAGCAGGAGTGGGGCAGGTGGAGGTTTGCCCGGTGCCACAGCGGTTATGTCAGTGGGGGGATCCGGGGGTTTCTCTGTGAATTTCACATTCCCGTGGCAGCGTGCTCGATGCTTGCTCAGATTTGAAGTTTAATTTTTCGCTGTAGAAAGAAGTTTTCTTCTCACGTCGAGTGTACAGTGAACACTAATGTTTTTAGCACCTTTTACGTAATCAAACTCAAAGTAACGTCAGTACGTCCACGCTTTAAATGCTGCATGGTCGTACTCTCTCCCGCACTTCATATTATCCATTGTTGATCTGCTCACATCTGTCACCATGGACGTCGCACGCTCGTACGTCATTGTCATGAGACACTCTCACAAACAAAATCACGGTTTAGTAACGCAGTAACGCAGTGTGGTTACGGGAAAGTCACAGTAATCTAATTACATATTTTGCAATAGTAATCCCTTACGGGGGACTTGAAAAAAGTAATCAGATTACAGTAAAGCATTACTTTTAAAGCTCTATTAGATATTGTGTTTTTATTACGGCATTAAAAAAGGAAGTCAGAAAACTGCTAACGCCGTGTCCGAAGCTTTAATTAGCCAAAAGGTGCATTTACTGAGAGTAAAATGTTGCATAGTGTTACTGCAAATGTGCATGAGAAACCTGTAACTGAACCACAACAGGACAGCGAGGAGAACTGCAACATCAGCTCCTGTCTCAACGTGTGACCCCAATCCCCGGTGAAGGGCACTAGAGACACCTCTGCCCCTGATGGCTCTGATAGAAGCGCCTTCCTGCCTGCAGCACTTTGACACTGAGGTCCTGTCAGATGTTAACATTGCATCGCTGTACCTGTCCACCTGCAGGCAAACTTTTTGTGACCTTGCCTTTTGTCGCCTGCCACAATATCTCCCATCCAAGCCCGTTTGATTCATGATGAATTTTGCTTTGCTTTCATTCACTTAGCCACATAGACAAGGCAATTCGTAGCACTTGATATAATTTTTAATATTAGAATCCATAAAAAGAGTACTATTTTTTCCTTTAACAAATGTGTAAACAGTCTACTGGATCAGAATACCCTGCATTCACCAGTAATCGATACATATTCACGAAATCTCAACATCATATACTTGTATATTAAAGATATAAACAAACTAGAGGCCATAGCTGAGTGAGGGTGAGGGAGAAAGACTGTGTGTTTGTGTGTGGTGGCACTGATGCAGCACAGCGAGCCGCGGGGATTCAACCTTTTGCAAGTGGCAAAGGCAGACATGATGAAGTCATGTTGACAGTGCGTGTCCTGCGGTCAGGCAGCTTTTAAACACAGATTTGCTTTTGCTTTTCTCTTCTAATCCCAAGGCCAGTGTATCAAATACTCCGATTTTATAGCAATAGGGAAAATGTGAGGCGCCACTATCTAATATACTGTTACTACTCCTTCATTAGGCAGACATGGCAGTTTGGGATGAGCCTCTAAAATTATTTTTATAATTGAGTCCGCAGCTACAGTAGCATTTCTGTAAGGCTGGAACATAGACTGTATATAAAGGATAGCCGAGGCTGTTGTGTCGCCACACATTAGCTGCGAAGATTCAAGCTGAGCGTTGTCGCCGTTGGCTTCTCTGTGTTTTGTAAATGACCACGAAGCGCAGTCAGCAGACTTGAAACTGAGCGTACTATGTGCTCAAAGCGTACCCCTGCATTATATTCCTAACATAGCGTTCAACAAGACTAGCATGTAGTCACCAGGGCAGTGTTTATAGTGTTTTCCGGGGTGCTGTTCAGCTGTGTGCTGTTAATGTTTAGTTGTTTACAACGATCTACAATCTACATCTTAAATGTCAGACATTATAAACTGTCCTCACCCAGGAAACAACCCCTCATAATGTGTGCTGTTGTCTTCACCTTGAGTTGGGAGAGGACTTTACACCCTGGTATCCTAGAAAAGTGACATTTCTAATGCTTTAATGTTGAAAAAAGCTATTTTAACCCAAACTATGATCTGTTTCTAACCTTTAGTTTAGGTGCCCACCTGTCATAGAATGAAGGGCGAGGTAGACCCTGGACTGGTTTCCAGTCTCTCACATGGCCGACCTAATAAAACAGAGTGGAAATCTGGGCATGGATGCACCAACCAATATGATTGTTAACTTGGAGAACTTGTCGGGGTATTAACTGATTAACACTAAACTGTACAGAATCGAATTTTGAGCTAACAGTGGCACAAAATGAAACGCTGGGAAATCACTGAAGTATAATCACTGTGTTATACTCTGCCTGCTCGTTTGCCATAACTGGCTCAGGAAGTGGGGCCCAGATAATGGGAACTGTTGAACTGGGAGTTGTTTAAATCTTATCTGCCTCAGCAAACTATGTAACATGTCAAAGTGGTCAATTCTTTATCCAGAGCAGCTCTTTAGTTATATTCTCCCCCCAGCATGTCTTCTACTGTTATTTATCCTGATGATTCACTGTCGTATCTTTCTTTGTTTCTTTCCCTGAAGCTCCACATAATCCAGTACAACCTTACTGCGGTTACATAATCATCCCCCATTTCCAAAGGCTCCAAATGAATTGAACAAACTAATATGAGGACTGTTTTAATGCTTGGATGAAAACCCTTTGCAGTCAATTGAATGCCTGACGTGCAGAAGTCATGAACAAGACCAAATGCTGTGTTTCCGCCCTTGAGATGCTCTGCTGGGCCTTCACTTCAGCCTCCTTCAGCTGCTGCTTGTTTGTTGGTCTGAATTCAGTTTTGTTTTTAATAATTGAACAGCATGTTCTATTGGATTGAGATCAGGTGTCTGATTTGGACACTGAGGAATATCCTATTTCTTTGCCCTTAACAATGTTGGATTGCTTTGGCAGCATGTTTCCATCATGCATTTTTACTGTGAAAGACTGTTTTCTGATCCCATCATTCCATCATTTTTCCAGAACCCGGCTGGCTCTTTTAGATGTTTTTAAAATCTTATCTGGCCTTCCTGTTTCTGAGTGTACCGGTGATTTGCACCGTGCTATGAACCCTCTACAGTTCCATTCTTGAAGCATTGATTGAGTGTAGATTTTGACAGTGACAAAATTACCTCCACAAGTTTGTTATCAACTTGGTTCAACGATGCGAAGACGTTTTTCTTAACCATGTAAGCAAATCTCTGCTTTGATATTCTAGGCCTATTGATTTAGGTTTCTTCCTGTTAAATGGGAGGTTTTTTTTACAATAAAAAAGTGACTGATGCTGTGAGTTGGTGCTATATAAATAAAATTCAATTAAATTGAACAGACTGATGATTTGGCCACTCTTTGAATGTTGCCATTTCTGATAGGAGGATGTGTATGTATATGTGGCGTTGATATTTATTTGGAACTCAAGTTGAGAGTTACAGTGAACAGCTACCAAATGCAAGTTCAGCTAATTGGGCACTGTAAGTAAACATTAATGTAATTCACAAGGAGGTAAAGTAATACACTTGCTAAATCCCTGAACTGAATTTAAGTCTGCACTTAAATCACATCATGATTGCTTGATTTACAATCCACTGTAGTGGTGTGCAGACAATAAAATACAAAAATGTATCATTGTCAATAAACCTATGAACATAATTGCATATATGGCACAAAAAGAAATGCATTTTTGGCTGGCCACTCCATTTCCTTGGCTCATGTGCAACCCTGCCCTAAATGTATTATGTGAAAACTGGTACTGCACATGAGTTTAAACACTGTTTATAGTAATTACCGGTTTTGCAATGTAACAAACCAGGTATTAAGAGCTTTTCATGAAATAAAAATCATTATCCAACTTAAGTAACGTAACAATACTCATTTCTTCAGCACCAAAATGTGCTTAAACTATCTAAAGCAGGGATGTCAAAACGATTTTACATCATGGGTCACATTTTGTTCTTTAGTGGGCCAAACCAGTGAAAGTCCCCTTTCTGTCAGTCTAAAGTTATTTAAATCCTCATTTAAAGCCAAATTAAAAATAATAAGAAAAAACCTGCAATTTCAGCGTGACGTAAATGTTTTACAGTTGATAGTGAAAAAACAGGAAGTTTTCTGTCATTTAGTTGTTTATCTCTTACATGATTAGTTGTTGTAGTATGAATAGCAATGGCCATGACAGAGGTCTATATCAGTGGAGAATGCTGTAAATAAAATACATTTTAAACTTATGAAATTACAGTTATATGCAGTTAAAAGTCCAAAGTCCATGCTCTCCTTCATATATTCCTAAGCCATTTAGTGGGCCAGCTTGGCGTCCTTGCTGGGCTGATTTTACATTTGACACCCCTAATCTAAAGTAACGTTAAGATTTGCAGCTCTGTAGCCCTGTCTGGTGGTTAAGTCTGACGTCATTAGCCGTGTCTGGGCCCAAACTCCGCTGCAGGTCCCTAAGTCACACGATCACTGCGGCATCACTGAGAGTTAAAAACTGTCTAAATTCTTTAATCTATAATAAAATGATCAGTGCGGCTGCTCTACCAGGTGTAACAATTAAGTTTAACATCCATTCATCCATGAAAACCAAATTTATGAAATTTAACGGAGTTAAAAGTTAGCAGGAAGTTAGCTCGCTAGTTTCCATCTAAATATAATATAGCATATTCTGACTGAGAAATTTTGAAAACAAATTAAGACGTACAGCTCTGCTATCACTTCCGACATAAATGAAGACATGAAAGTAAACAGCAGTGACGTTTGTAAGGTTACTGAAGTTTGGCTAGCTGGTTTATAATGCTACGTGATCGCCAGCGACACAGCTATGTTAGCATAACAAACACTGAAGCTGAAGGATGAACGCTAACCTTCTTCCACTTGATAAAAGTTAATGTGAGGGTTCCCGAAGGTTAGGGGCAAATGTAATCGCATGGCAGGATGCTATAAAAGGACCAAACTTCAGTCGGGAGAACAACTGAGATAATCCATCCACAATATGAGGTTAGTCATTAATATACTGCTGCATGGGATGAGCTGCAGTTACATCGTAAGGTTTTAAAAATTGAGCTTTAAGATGAATAGTGGTAATAAAAACCGAGAGAGGCCGATTTTGTTTTTGATTTGTTTTAGGGGCTTGTTGAGATTAAGTATAACAAGATACAAGCACTAAAACATGTTAAAAACACAACAGCCTTATTATGTCTGTGAAGGTTCTCAGTCTTATTAAATGCAAAGTAGTTTGTGCCCGGGAGCAGGATTCATCGCATCATCACTTAAAGACCCCATAGCAGTAATCTGGGGGCACCAGAAGAATATATTGTATTCCAGTGGGGGTAGTGCCAGCCCATGCACACACCCCCTCTGGACCCGCCCCTGTTAAGGATGATAAACTTTTCATTTCTCAAACGTCATAATTAAGAGAAAAACGCATAAGTTTTCCTCTTAATTATGGAAATGGAGTAAGAGCCACTTTGTCTTTACTGTGTGCAGTGCTCATGCTTACTGTGGTGTTAACCCGCCCCTTTAAGTGCAGAAATCACACGTGTAATAAATATCATGGAGCCCGTTACGCTGCTTTATCTCGCTTACACACGTGGGGGCGTGGCTTTATCGCCCGCGTCATCTTATCAGGAAGAAAGGCTCCAGTTTACAGAAAGCTCTGTGGAAGCGTGGAGCCTGAACACCTACACGCGAGTAAACAGTGTGCCTGTAAGTATTCACAGACGACGTATTATGTCAGACAAGCTTTTATTTTACCAAAATACTCGTCTTCGTTTTGTCTGCGTTGTCTTGTGTAACTTTCTTCTGAGACAAAGTTTCCCCGAGTTGACTCAAGGGCATCAAGCAAAGTAGCTTTCTATCCTCTTTTCCGTTTTCATGCCAGAGTCTGTGTGGATTTCCGTCTGTTTAAGTTCTTATCGTTCTCCGAACCACTTTTAGCAAAAGTTACAACATTAACCGAGACAGCCTGTGAAGTATTGGCTTTTTAAAATAAATTCGGCATGTATCACTGTGATCATTAAATGATTATTAAAGTGCTTCAAAGTGTGTTTTCATATTTTTCTCGAATCCTTCCGCGTGTGATAATCCCATCAAACGCGCCAAACGTGTTTCAGTAAAGTTGAAATAATTAAAGTGAAAGCCTCCTGGGTTAAATGTGTGTGATTGTTTTGCTTTGTTTTTAATTTAATTTCTTTAGTCAGCGTGTCCAGTAGTAGCAGCAAAATTCGCAGTTGCTATATTTGGGCTGCCATAACATCCATTTACGCTATTATTGGACAGTAACTTTGCTTTGATAGTGCAGAGTTGTGGATCTAGGACATGCCAGCTGAGATTCACAGATAATGGGTATTAGACATCTGTGCTCTGCAAAGGTGCAGCTAGAAAGCTACCGTTAAATTCAACCTGTTGTAACTCTGTTATTAAGATTCGTGTTTGTTTTAGGTCTCATCTGCTGCTCTCTCTGCTGGTTTGTCAGTGCACTATGCCTGATGATATGGCGAGGCCTTTAATCCGAGAAAGAGCTGGGGGCTCCAGACACCTTGAAGCCTCCATGCTGAAGCCCAGCACCCTGTTGATTGGCATCCTGGGCACCGGCGACTTCTCCCGCTCTCTGGCCAGAAGGCTGGTGGCCTCCGCCTATCAGGTTGTGGTGGGCAGCCGAACCCCCGCGCGCTCCGCGGCTCTGTTCCCCGAAGAGGCGGAGGTGACATACGCAGCGACACTGACACTCACGTTCACACTCACAGTGTAATTGGTGTTTTTGTTTCCGTCCCTCTGGTGGTAATTATACATTCCTTTGACTTTTCCCCCAGCAGTGATAATGGATGTTGTTGCTTTACCTCATAAACATAGCTACTAGATAATCTCAGCTGATTGAGAGAAGAAGATGAGAGGCAGTATGGGAGGAGCATACAGCAGTCAATCCATCAGCCTGTGCCACAATACATTTGCACCACAAGATGACTTCTTGTCAGCCCCTGATTAAGTTCCCATCTGCAGCTTGAATAATTTTTTAAGGTTTCTTCACCACAGGCATACAAATATGGATGAGGAACAGAGAGTGCTATTGTTATGTTTTTCACATGCTTACAATGGCTTATATCAAATGCGTTCAAGTAATCCCTCTCAGCCAACAGCTTCAATTTAAGTCTTCTCTCAAGGCTCAGTTTAACACAGTTGTCTTTACTCTTATGGGGTGTGAGTGACTCTGGTAGTCAGCGCAGAAAGCCCCACTCAGCTGCTGTTAAAACCCCTCTGTTAGTGAAGGGCAGCCAATCAGAAAAAGGTTGGCTTAAATTGAGATGAAAGGCTGCACCAAGGTCCAATATCTCCTTATCATTTGTTTTGCTCATTTAGTGTTAGTGCCTCCTAGAATTCATGCTCAGTAATCAACCTGTCTTTTATAGGATCTGGAAGTTAGAGTTGGGCTATGTTGTAAACTTTATTGTTGCTCTGCCAAAAAATTGCTGACTAAAATCCGTAAGATGGCTCGAGTTATGGTCTCATGTCAATGTTAGGTCTCACACACTATCTGACTAGATCCACTTCCACTATTGTCACCAGTGTGGAGCCTTTTACCAGTGTGCTTTCAGCTCAGTATAGGCACCTCGAAGCCACAGGGGACAAAAAAATCTAAGGGTCAATTCTTCTTTGGAGTTAAGCCATGTGATGAAATGTGTAACAGCTGAATAACCTTTAACGTTGCCTTAAAAGCTCATGTGTGAATATAGGGTCAGAAATAGCAGTTGGGAATTTAAGTAAGACGTGTATGTAATGATATGCTCCTTTGCCACATGGAGTGTTTAATACATGGTCAAAGCACAGTTAAAAACCACACACATACATTCATCCTAGTAATGCTACCCCCCCCCCCCCCCCCCCAAAAAAAAAAAAAAAAAAAAAAACCAAACAAACAAACAAAACAAAAAACAACCCTGCAGCTTTCTTGTCATTTCTTTAAATCGCCTTCTTTAAGGACTTTCAAAGCTCTTCTTTGGATGTTGGCTACCTTTTCATCTGTTCACTGGCGTCAAGGTGATCCCACACTGCTTCAATAATGTTGAGGTCTGGGGAGGACACTCCATGATTGTCATAGACGTTATTGTTGCACTGCCAAAAACAGCACTGACTAAAATTACAGTAGATCCATTTAGCCATGGTCTCATGTCTCACCCAAACCGTGACACGAGACCATGACTGATAGTGTTCAATTGTATGTTCCTCTTTTCAAGCATTCTTTAGCACTGTGTTTGGGATCATTGCTGGCAAATGAAGTTGTTGCCATTCAGATGCTTTTTAAACTTCTTTAAATTCATAACGTCATCGATTTTGTCAAACCAGTGTCCAAAGAAAGGATTTGATAGACATTCAGGAAATCTGGAGAACTCTTGCTTAAGACTGCTTTTAATAACTACAAGAAGGTCTGTCTTGTAGAGTTTTAAACAGAACTGTAATAGCATATGTTATTACTACCTGTTTATTCATTTAGAAGCTGCAAGAGAGGACTTCCTGGCTTATTTGAGTTTGAAATTCAAATAATCCCAATAAAGCTTTTTGGAGGTTTTTTTTTTTTTTTTTGTTCTCTTTCATGGTTGTTTTCAGTAAACATAGTTTGTGGTTAATGGGAACTGTGCATTTGACTGAGACTGACAGCGGTGAGCTACAGGGTTTTAATTCAAAGATACAATTTATCTGTCACGTTCAGACGTGTGTTTTTAGAGCCAAATATGTATTAGGGTCAAGGAGATGCTTAGTGTAAATACTGTAAGCAGAGGTCTATGCTATGCTACGTTTTACTAATATTTGACCAGGCTGTATTTAACAATACGAGGAAATCAACTAATGAAATAAGCTAAATATAAGGGAAAGTTTTGATATCTATATCGAGTGTGAACGTTTCTGTCTTTGTCCATCAGGTGACCTCGCAGATGGAGGCTGCAAACCAAGCAGACTTGCTCTTTGTTGCCGTGTACCCTGAGCACCACTCTACATTGGTCCACCTGAAGCCAGCACTAGCTGGAAAGACTCTCGTGGATGTCAGCAACGGTTTGCAAATCAAGCAAGAAGGGCCTTCCAATGCCCAACAGCTGGCTGATCTATTTCCTGAGAGTTATGTGGTCAAGGGGTTTAATACCATATCAGCCTGGATGCTACAGGCAGGACCACGGGATGGGAGCCGACAGGTAGGGGACGTCATCACCACTCTAAGACTATTCGCATTCATGGAGGTCTGGTGGTATATGTGGTTTCAAATGAAATCGGTTTCTAGCCTCTAAACATGTCGTCTTTTTCTCCAGGTTTTCCTCTGCAGTGACGATCAAAATGCCAAGAGCTCTGTGATGCAGCTTTGCCGCAGGATGGGCTTCATCCCTGTTGACATGGGCCTCCTCTCCTCTTCACTAGAGATCGAAAACCTCCCGCTGTATCTGTTTCCATCTTGGCGCACCCCCATCATCTGCGCTCTGGCCCTCTTTGTCTTCTTCTACCTGTATAACTCCGTCCGTGATGTCTTGCATCCCTATGTGATGGCGAAGAAGAACAATTTATACAAGTTGCCCATTGAGATTGTGAATGTCACTTTCCCATGTGTCGCCTTGGTGATGTTATCACTGGTCTACCTGCCCGGTTTGATTGCCGCCTTCCTCCAGCTGTGGTGGGGCACCAAGTACAACCGCTTTCCTAACTGGCTGGACCATTGGTTGATCCAGAGGAAGCAGTTTGGGCTGTGCAGCTTCCTGTGTGCAGTTCTACATGCGATTTATAGTCTGTGTCTTCCCATGAGGAAGTCCGCCCGCTTCCAGCTGATCAACAAGGCCTATGAACAGGTTAGATGAAGAAGAAGAAGAGAGGTGTCGGTTCAGATGTTCCATGAGTCTAACAAACAGGACAGAATAAATATAATATACATATATATACAGAATAAATATACATAGTCTGTAATTAAATTTCCCAACAAACGCATGTATTCTGGTAAACTTATATTTAATCTGTTAAAAAACATAGCAGTGGGTGTGCGGTTTGTGGAAGCAACAATGTTCCCCCATCACATTTGAATACAATGACCAGGAAGGACGTCTCCCTTTGTGCTAGTCTCTAGCCAAATATGCCCAAGGCAGAGGAGAAGGGAACGCATAGGCGTTTTTGTGCTGAAGAGGGGACATTTAAATTAGTGTCTGCATCTTACATCAGGCCTACGCTTTATTGTTGGACGAGGAGTCCTCTTCACCAAAGAAATGAAAATGCAAAAGTGACACCATCTGCATCTTAATAAGATGTAATCTTCCTCGTAACCTTAAGCTTCATCTCCTGAACTAAAGTCAGGGCTCTAACACACGAAACATTCATGAACATCTTATTTATTTATAATAACAGATAGTCATTGGTTACTCGGTTATTATCTGCCCAGGTAGGCTAGTTGCTCTGTTTGTGGCAAATGGGGAAGTTACAAAGCGCCCCCTGATGGACAAACTATGCAACATCAGCAATCAGAACATGGTTGAAGGATGTTTGTACCGTTTTTTTAAGTGCTTTTCTTCCACACTTCTTTAGCACTTGAGAGTTAAAGGATCTGAAAAGGCAGTTGTCAGTTTCACATTTTTGTCATGCTCTTGAATATGTTGCTGTTACCCTTTCATTGACTGCATGTCTATCAATGTTGCTTGTTACGCAGGTGAATGCTGGCCACCCAGATTCGTGGGTTGGGGAGGAAGTTTGGAGGATGGAGCTGTACCTGTCCGTGGGCATCATAGCTCTCGGGCTGCTCTCTCTGCTGGCTGTCACCTCGCTGCCCTCAGTGGCCAGCACTGTCAACTGGAGGGAGTTCACCTTCGTTCAGGTACGCACCCACACATACTTCAGCCATGCTAGCATGTGCTGTCAAATGTTTTTGTTCTCCGTGCTTGTAGGATGATGATCAAAGACGTTGGAGACAGGCAGGACGTTTGAGTCGCACGCATACGAACAGACAGGCGTCACTCTGATGTGCAGACAGATGCACGCTTTGTCTCTTACACCACATAGTGAATGTGTGGCAGTAAGACACATATACAAACACTGACTCTTAGTGTTTGCAGTCCCGCAGCTGCCCCAGATTTGCTGTTAAACTTGTGCTGTGACAAAGCCGTTAGGAGGGTTGTGACTCAGTTTGTACACACTTCCTCCTCTCCTCTCCTCTCCTTACCCCCCCCCCCCCCCCAATGGCCTCCAGTTTTCCAGGACGTGAAGTCTGTTTGTGCCACTTTTCCCATTTCATCTTCCTTTAATTCGGTGGCCTTCAGATTAGTCACATTTCAACAGTTTGTGCGATGAAAGCACTTCTGGACTTGTTGTCAACAGCATGGGTGCACAATTTGTTTGTTTTTGTGTTTCTCTCCTTTTTTTTAAATGCATAAACACTGTCAGAGCTAGCAACTGTTTTTGGGGTCTTTTTTTAGTTTCTGCTTTAGTGTGGGCGCTCTCGGACAATTAAGGAACCTTTGAGTGATCTAGCTGTTTAATTTATATAGATTATATAGTCAATTGTGGTGGCATTGAGTTGCTATATCAGTTCTCAGCTGGCTAATATTTTAGGTGCTTTAGATGTAAAGTATACTGAGTACTCGGGTAGAGCAGAAAAATGCTATATGTAAACCAGTCCATTTATAAGTTGCTGCTGTTACCCAGGCATATGCAAATTGTTAAGCCCAATGTGTGACCCACCTGTCACTGGGACACTGACTTCAATATAAGAGCAGTAAATTTAGGTCATAGTAATGAGTAATATCTCAGGCTAACCACCTCCTATTACCAGTTTAAATTCCCTTTTTTAATAAATAAATGTATGTAAATATGTAACCTGCCAAGGGATTGCAGATGCAAATTAGCTGTAAGATAACAGTGTTACAATGCATCATGGCAGCCTTTATGTTAATTTTGCACTGTGTTCTTTTTCAAATAAAACAAAAAAACAAACAAATAAACCTATGCGTAAGGAATTTTGACTTTCAGTCCTGATCAAAAATTTAAGAGCACTTGAAAAATGGCAAAAAATCATATTTTGCCAGGTTGAATCTCAACAAAGTTCCAAGTAGAACTTCAACATGCAACTAGAAGAAATGGGAGTGAGACAAAACATATTTTTCAGCATGCAATTTATTGAAAACATCTTTTGATCGGGACTGTTTGTTATTAATGTGGCTTGCCTGCAGTACCGTTACAGTCCACCAGGGCTGGCCACACTTTGGGAATCACTGTTTTAGGTGACACGAATGCAAAAAAAAAAATGTTCTGGGTTTAAAAATAATGTGTTTTTTATGGTTTAATTTTTAGTATGTGTGTTTGTGTGTTTAAGCACCGAATGAAGACCACCCTGACCTGCATGTTTCCATAAATTTGTCATTGCTTTCAGCAGTGAGGATAAACTCAAGCAAACTTTGAAGTTTGCAGGATGTCACATGATATAAATAGAAAATTATTCATCTTTTGCCATTGCAACTCACTTGGTGTTTAATTCGCCTCGAGCTGAGCTGACTACATGAGCACTTGGAGAGCACTGTTTCTGTTGGTGAACCTGTGGAAGGATTCATAGCAGAAACCTGCAGCCGCCTTTGGCTGTTGGCTTTGGCTCTCTGACGACCCCCCACCCTCCCGTCTGCCCTTGCACGATGAGTTTTACGGTCAAAAACAGCCTCTAGTCTCAGCCTAACCCTTACTGCTACATGAGTCTTTGTCGCCGACCATCCCACCACTCTTTTTCTTTTACGTATTTGCTTTTGAATTGAATTATATTTAAATTTCAGGGATATCCCTTGTAAAAAGTTTCAGCCTCAATAAATCTATTGTGTTTTTTGCAACTAATTAGGTTCACTGGCAACAGGTCATCAACATGAGTGCGACTAAAAACAGCTTATTAGTCGTAAAGGTTGGCAGAGTGTCATTAATCTGCGAAGAAACTGCATCTACGAATTGTGGAACAAGAATAATTTAGAATAATATCCCTTAACATAAATTTATGAATTCCTTGAATATCTCATCATCTACACAGTCTCTGTATGTGAGGGACAAATCATTTATTAATGCCTGTGATCCTTTGGCCCTTGGGAGGCACTGCAATAAAACAGACACGTGTCTGTCATTGAAATGAATGCATGAGCTCAGAAACACTTTAAAGCTCTGTCAAACAAAGAGGAACTCGTATGTTAACATGATTCAGAAATGCTGCTGCTGTCTAAGGACCTAAGCTCTTTTATACAAAGCAGAACTACCCGGCTTTTTATCAGCACTTGGTTCAAAAGCCTGAATGACTGATGTTACGGCAGTGTTTCAGTGCCTATTTGATTGGCAGCTTGGACGTCTGTAAAGGCACCATGAATGCTGAAAGGTATATACCTTTAAAAGTTATACGCAAATGTTCAATTTAAGTTTATTTATATAGCACCAAATCACAACATTTGCTTCAAGGCGCATTATATTAAGTAAGGTAAAGACCTGCAATAACAGAGAGAAAACACCAACAGCCAGACAACCACCATATAAGCAAGCAGTTGGCAACATTGGGGAGGAAAAATTCCCCTTTGACAGGAAGAAACTTCCAGTAGAACCAGTAGAGTTCGATTAGAAAGTGTGCTAACTAAAATGTAGCTAATTTTTAAATCTAAGATGGAAACAGCGATTTTAATATTGCATTTTTTTTAATTGTCAACACAAGGAAGGTAAAAAAATGCAATCAGTGTTGTAAGATTTTATTAAAGGTATTATCCCCTTTATTCTGCCTCCTGCAGTCCACACTCGGCTACTGCGCCTTATCCATGGCTACCCTCCACACCCTCATCTTCGGCTGGAACCGCGCCTTCCTCTCGGCCCAGTACCACTTCTACATGCCTCCCACCTTCCTCCTGGTCCTCATTCTCCCCCTCGCGGTGCTGCTGGGCCGCGTGGCCCTCTTCCTGCCCTGCGTGGGCCACCGGCTCAGGCAGATCCGCCGCGGCTGGGAGAAGAGCCGGCACATCCGCTTCATCCTGCCAGACGACGACTGCCACAACGGGCTGGAGAATGTCAGCAATGTGTGAGAAGCACCGTTTTCAGCAGCGTGCATGGAAAACCCAGACTCATGAATATAAAGCACATAGAGGATAAAAGATTTATACACTCTTTGAGCACTTTGGAGGATCATCTCTGGCCTTTTGAGGGGGTTCAGAGAGGATCCTCTTCAACAATTAGCTGGAAGACTCTTTGAGATTTTTAGAGCGGTGGTGCCACCTTTACTGCTCGATGCATTGGTAGTTAGACTACTTAGTTAACGTTTAAAGTGTTTTGTCGATCTCTTTCTTTTCTGTTCATCCAAAACTGAAGAGCAGTATTCGTGCAATCAAAACAGCCTCTGTAACCTTACAGCTGATAGTCGAGCTTAAATGAGGTTTACTATGAGCATCAGAAGTGCGCTTGGCTTTCCTCACGCTGTCTGCATTCTTCTCTGGGAGCATTTGGTGTTGTACAGATCTGTTTCTATTTGAAGTCATTTGAAGGTTTTCTTTTCTAATTTCTGCTTTTCTTCCCTTGACAGTGATCAGCACTGTGTTAAAACAATTTTTTTTGGGAAAGGCATATCTTAAAGAAAAACTCCTTCCCAGAGTTGACACTATGTTTTGAATCCTCTCCTTTACAGAGAAACACTGCAACAGTAAAATATTAAACTATAATATTTAAACACTGAATATCATCATAATCACTATTTTTCACAATATTTGACACGAGTGCGTATGTTTGAATTAAGCCATTTTCTCAAACGGATCAGCCGCCTGCCTTGTCGTAACCTAGAGGTGCTAACTGCTCATTTTCCAGATCGATGCACGTAGATGCAGCATCCAGGCCAGCGAGATGCACGTCTGCTGCTGCCATCTCGCTCAGGGGAATCTCACCATGGCCTCTGACTTATTCTGATGTAAAATGTCAGATGTTTCTGCTGCTTTTTTTTTTCTCCCACTCTGATGAAGTAAACACCAACACAGGCAGTAATATTTCAGAAGCTGTATTACAATATTTTACTGTCATTCACTGTTTTACTGTTTATCCAACTGGAGTTGGATAAATCTAAATAAGAAATTATTTATTTAAGCTTACTTCATGTCAGGTGACAGTCCTGACACTAAACTAAGGTACAGCTAGCTTATATTGGGTAAGGTAAGAGGCCATAGTTTAAATGTAACCAAGCATCGTGTGACATTAATACTTGTTACACACCAAACTGAAAATAGTTTGAAAACTCAGATTAATTTTAAGTGGATATATCTGCATGTAGAAACAAATGCAATTTCAGGTGTAATGCTCTGTTAGGAAGCGTGGCACAAAATGAAGAAGTCTTTCACATGTTCTAAATAATCTGTCATACGGAGAAGGCGGAGCGGAAAAATAAAAACGGATTAAAAAGGAAGTTTTAACTCTTCAACCAACTTAAACACTTTTTCTTCATTAAAGAAACTCCCAAAACAACACCTTTGTACATCAGCCCTATGTGCACTCTCATTTTTCTGCTCTTGCCAGAGATTTTCATTTATATGCTGGATGTGTTAAGTCTGTGTCTGTCGTCGTGACAACATGATGATTTCAAGTGTTAATTTATAAAACATGGAATAAAGTTTTCTATGACAGAGCGAGCTTTCACATCTCTGGTGTTTGTCGTCGTTTTTGGAATTCTTCAGATTAGATTAACTTCTGGATTTAAATAAATCATCTTCATGTTTTAAATATTACACTTAATGCCACCAAATCTGCACACACACACACACACACAGCCGAACATGTCATTTTGTGCTTGCTGCCATCTTGTGGTGACTTTTTCTATTGTCTTGCACGACTTGTCCTTGGATTTTTCCCCCCGACTTCATGGCCTCCTCAGTCAACAGATCCCAGTCCAGTAGAGGATATTTGGGATGTAGTGGAAAGAGAGAGTCACATCATGAACAACCTGCTGACAGAGTAATGTTTTCAGCTCCTTGTTGATTATGTGCCACAAAGAATCAAGCCAGTGCTGATGGCAACAGGGAGTCTAACCATGCAACAGCAAACTGTACCTAATAAAGTGGCCAGGTACTGAGTTTCTATGTGTTTTTACCTTACTCTGCCGTCATAACTAAAATATGCCTTTAAATCCACATTTCCTGCTGATAAAGCTGGACCGCCACAACAGGTCTGTTCAGCAGGACTGACTGGAAGAAGCGCACATAGATTAATATGTGCGTACTGCCCTCTTGTGGTGACTTTTTCTACTGTCACACAAAACCACTCCCTTGACATGTAACGATTAGATCTTTTGCAGAAACATTTCTAAGTATAATATATATAATATATATAGGTTTGCTATAGTGGGTGTAAAATATCTCACAGATTCATACTGGAGAGTAGATGTGGATAGATCGATCCAATTATAAGTATCAGTACAAGTATCGATACTGACACTGATATTAGTCTCTGATTGACATTTTGTTTCTATGCTTCAAGATCAGCATGTTGTCCACTGATATCTGTTAAAAAAGTTGGTTATGGAAATTAAAAATACACGCCCTACACACACTATGAAATGACAATCAATACTTTGTTTTAATTGTCTACTTTAGTGCATCAGTGACAGATATGTTTACATTCCAGGTCACCAAGTTTCAAAACACATGATAAGCTTAAGGGTGTGTTTTACCAACTAGTTATTGATGAAAGTAAAAATCACAGTGATCTAGTGGTCATTAAAATGTGCCTAGAATTAGCAAATTGATGACGATCAGTCTCATAAATCATGACTGTAAACTGCCTTTATAGGTTAAAAGTATTGGAATTGGTATCGGCACTGGCAACAGTGACTGTATTTACTTGGTATCCAATCAATACCAAACCCCCCTCTCCACCCCCTCCCAAGAAATCCCATAAACCCTCCCACTTCCTTTCTCTCAGCAAATCACAGCACAGCTGACACAACTGCAGCGAGTTGGACGAGCAGGCCTTTGAACAGGAGCAAAGGTGTGCCCCACTGCAGTCATGACTGTAAGTATGACCTCTTTAGTATTTAAAACTTTCCTGGAATCTTATCTAAAATATTAACATTGTTTCTAAGTGATTTCTCTGTAATGTTGACTTACGTATAAATCACAGGGACTGGAAAGAGGTTTTTTTGGTGGGGGAGGCAGGAACCAGACCGTTTAGCTCGACAGGTTCTTGTAGTTGTAACGTGGTGTTAAGTTTAAACTCGTTCCTGGTTATAAGCACTGAGAAGAGCATTCAGGTGATAGTGAAGATGGGCGAGTGGATATGATCTGAGGATATGCTGTGACTTGTCCTAACCAGGAGGCCTTTGACAAAGCGGTAGAGGAGGTGAAGGTTCTGAAGCAGAAACCGAACCAGCAAGAAATGGGCGATCTGTACGGCTTATACAAGCAAGCTACAGTCGGTGATATTAACACAGGTGAGTAGCGTGTGTGTGTTTGACATATGGAGCCACTAACTGCCTGTGCATGTGCAAAAGCGGAGACGGGTGAGAAAAATCAGGTTTGACGAGTCCTGCGTGATTTGCTGAATAAGTTCCCACAAGTTTTTTTTTTAACTTCTGATGTATATCCCAAACGATATATATATTTTTAAACCCCTGATACCTTAAAGGACTTATTATGCTGATTATTTTAATCTCCACCTTTGTTGTCAAACATAGGGCCCGGGGCCAGAATTGTCCTGGTGAAGACTATAATATGGCCTACTGGACGGCTTTGGCAAATATGATCAAGGGCATAAATTTTTAGACTTTAAACTGTAGTTTTTAAAAATAAGTTTTAGAGCTTTTCTTGCTCATAAAGACACACACACACACACACACACACACACACACACACACACACACACACACACACACACATATATATAAAACCTGTTGTTTGGCTTGAAACACATATTAACAAATTGCTCAGTAATGAACAAATACTCAGATCATTTACCTAAGCAGTGTGCTTTGTCAAAACCAAGTAAGTGTGTTGGTAATGAACAGTGTGTTCATTACATTGACATTCTGTTGTGCAATTGTTATTTACTTGTATTTTATAATTAGACTTTACATACTGCTGGGTGGTTTGTAAAGTTTACAATAACTAGTATTATCATTATGCTATATTTTCTAATATGTATAATAATCTCAAAAGTAATAACTTGAAGCAGAAAATAGTAATACTTTATTAAAATTTTAAACTAAAGTACAGTATTTGAATGTGTGTATTGTGTCTACTGTTTGTTAACTCACCATATTCATAAACATCTTAATAATAAATTCCATATTCTATCACCACATTATTTGTGATCAATGGGTTTGCGTGTGTTAGGGGTGTGGGAGGGTAGGGTCTTTAGGCTTTGGCCCCACCCCTGCCACCAGTATATTTTTAAGCAAGTATTTCTGACTTTTATTTGAATATTCAGTTTCCTACCATCTGCTCTTAAAGGGCAATTGCCAGGTAACCCGCCCTCCCCCTTCGCACACACATGCACACAAACAAAACACACAGTGTAATTCACACCCTCATTATAGTGAATAAATATTTATGCCATTTTACACCATCAAACTTAGATAGCTAAGAATAAAGAAACCTTTTGTTCTTTAAAGAACCGTTTGTAATAGCTAAAAAACCATCTACAAAATAAAAAGGTTCTTTGACGTATGATGGTTCTTTAAAGAACCATTTAATTCAATTCAATTCAATTCAATTTTATTTATATAGCGCCAAATCACAACAAAAGTCGCCTCAAGGCACTTCATAGATACAGAGAAAAACCCAACAATCATATGACCCCCTATGAGCAAGCACTTAAGCATTTAAGAACCATAATTTTTCTGAGAGTAAGGCTAGACCCCCTATGCTAAGCGAGCCAACCGCAGTGTTGTGCCAAACTAGGTATCCCCGACAGAATTTGTTTCCCCTGCGTCGGGAGCACACGCTGGACTGTCCAAATCACGGACAAACAGCATCCCACATTGTTGATTTTTAGTTTACAAACACTTCTTACAATGACTAACTACTCCTGACATTTTTGAGATGTTAGCTCTTTATACAACAAAGTTATAGTGGGATACAAATAATATCAGGCTGATCCTGCCACAATTTGTTCCCCATGTGTAAATCACGCACAAACAGTATCCCACATTGCTGATTTTTAGTTCACAAAAACGTTTTATTATGACGCATTACTCCTGAAACTTTGGAGGATTTAGCTCTTTATATAGTATAGTTACAGGAGAATAAAAATAGTTATCAGCCAAAATGTTAATGGTTTGTTGAAATAATCCCATCTGATACCCCGTGAGCAATAAATATATAATTTTCTGTTGTAACCCTCAAACTGAATGGTAATGTAACAATACTAATTTTTCACTTTTTCACAAAATGAAAACATCAGTACTTCCTGCGTGCTCCCAGCACAGGGGAAACAAATTCTTTCGGGGATACCTACTTTGGCACGACAACGGCCGTAGTGATCGATGTAGTGGTTACGAATGACAGCAACATCAGGAAGAAGGAACATGAGAAGCTCGACAAATACCAAGGGCTCAGAGAAGAGCTCGAGACGATGTGTAGGGTGAAGGTCACGGTGGTCCAAGTGGTAATCAGAGCACTAGGTGCAGTGACTCCCAAGCTAGGCGAGTGGCTCCAACATCGGAGATCTCTGTCCAGAAGAGCGCAGTCCTAGGAACAGCTAAGATACTGCGCAGGACCCTCAAGCTCCCAGGCCTCTGGTAGAGGACCCAAGCTTAAAGGATTGACTGCCCACAGGGGCGAGTGGGGATATATATATATATATATATATATATATATATATATGAAACTGAATTGAATTGAATTGTGGAGCCTCTGCAATTTATTTCCATATATCACTCTTATTATTAAAGCATCAAAAAATATTTTTTCCACTAACTCACAGCTACTTTTATTTTCACAGAGCGTCCAGGGTTCCTTGACTTTACAGGAAAAGCAAAGTGGGATGCATGGAATGCAAGGAAAGGTCAGAGATATGAAGCCTTTGAAAACAAATCTCAGCAATGTCACATTTTTCGTAGTAACAAACTACTTTCTCCTTTGTGTCTGTTTCCTGATCGACAGGTCTGTCCAAAGAGGAAGCAATGGCCAAATATGTTGCTTTGGTGGAGGAACTCAAGGAGAAATGCGGAATCTAGAGAGTGTGTTTCATCATTGTGTGCATTCAGATGGTTGAAAGAGATAAGCCATCCTTACTGGAACCTTATTTATTCGTGTTAACAACAAAATGGGACTGGAAGTGCTCTGGTTTCTGTTTTATGAGTTCTACTGAACCAGTGAGCGGGCTGTGGTTAAATGCACGTAAACCATCCTTTTTGGAGACCCCCCCCTGGTACCACTTCATGCTAAACTAAACCAGCTAGTTCTAACTTCATACTGAGGATAGACATGAATGCAGTATTGGGCTTCTTGCATCCTATCGAGGCAGCAAATAAGTGTTTTGTAAAATGTCTGAAAAATAAAGACTATTAAATAATATAAAAAATAAAAATAAAAATTTGTTTCTGTTGTCTTCGGGAAACTCTTCCTCGCCATCAGCCTTGCATGTTTGCCACAGATGGCTGATCTGTGTTCAGTCTGGCTTCGTGTAACAATCTCACCCCGAGCTTCTTTCAGCTCTGGAACACATCACGGGTGGTGGTGCTTAATCTCAGCTGACGTCTTGAGTCAGAGGGCAAGAAGGAAGCGCTCTTGTGTGGTTGAGGGCAGTAGATGTGTGGCTAAAGCAGCGGCCTTAGGTGCCACTTCTGCTCCATAGAATAAAACATACTACAATGTCAGCGTGGTCATCAAACTGAATTAGTTTTAAAAACTTGTTTTTTTTAAAATCCAGGCTGTGTATTTGAAAAGATAGCGTTGAGTGCTGTTATGGGAGCTGCAGGACATACTCCTCAGGAGCTTCAGCTATGCTAATGACAAAATCAGGATGCCTTTAACTCGGTTTTGACAATTCCCTGTTTCTAATTTCCTATCTTTAAGAAATTGATCAAAATGTTACTAAAATAACTACAGCAATCAACATGGTAAATGGACTTGCTCTTATATACTGCTTTCTGCTTAAAGACCTTCATACAACATGTCATTCATCCACTCACACACATTCATACAGGCACTTTTTTGACATCTAAATGCTTCCTCACATTCATTCCTTATCGAATCGTGGTCAATCAACAGTATGTTGCACTCTTGTGTAATACTCACTCTGTGCCACAAGATGGTGTTGTGATCAAAGTTATTATAGTTAACTAAACCTGAACTAAAAATAGGAATTAAAAGCCTTTGAGTTAAGTAAAATAAAACTGTAAATTTTATTTTTTTTAACAATGTAAAGTGAACTTGAAATATTTTTGAACTTGGAGCACTGAAATCAAAACTACTGGGGGGAAATAGCCTTAGTTTTATCATCTGTTGGTTTGGTAGAAAATTGTACCACAAGTTGTCTGATCAGGGTGTGGATGTGGAGTCTTGCAATAAAAATCCAATCTGGAAATGAACTGAAAGCAAATTGAAAAAAGTCAAAACAAAGTAAAACTAAATGCTAAAACATAATAACTCTGGGACTGAGCTGATGTAAGCTTTATTTAACCAGGCGAGTCATTAGGAGCAAACACTGATTTAGCACTGTCACCTTGCAAGAGGCAAAACCTGTATAAGGAAATGGGGGGTAGGACAATAAAAAATAAAAAACATAAAAGAAAACATTTCAACACACCCACTAGTAAAATTAAAGCTTAGTTACAATGTTACATCCATTAAAAAAAAAAAAGAGCTTATTAAACGTACACCCTGGACAGGTTGCCAGGGTAACAGAGGGTAACTACATTTTGCAGAAAGTGATTAGAGAAAGTAGCTTTTTGTTCACCGACTCCTAAAATCTTCCTGTCAGTACTTTAAATCTCCAAACAAAGCGTCCGATGCTGTTTTAAGCAGCCAAGCTGTCGACTGTCAGCACTAAGTGAGAGTCCGTCATGCTATGGATGAGACGAGCGAGAAAATGAGCTGGTCCCAGCTTGAGTCACATCTCCAAGGTGTCCACAGGGAGCCCACTTGTCGACAGGCTGCCTGGAGAGCAGGGCAGCAGGGACACCTGGGTGTGAGGGGTCCCGCTGTGGCTGATGGAGCCGTGACGCTGGCTGCGTCTGGTGGGCAGGTGCTGAGTCAGCCTCCATCTCCTCCACCGCCTTAGAAATTCATGCTGCACCTGAATACACACATGCACGTTGGTCTGCACGTTCCAAACTTTCCTTTGAATCTATTTATTGTAAAAGGGGAAGACCTCTCACCTCTCCGTTCACAAAGCAGTAGAGGACAGCGACCACAAAGCCCTTCAAGAGAGAAAAGTCAGCTGATCATGTGGTTACATTTGTCATTGAATTGAGTGAAATGGTCAGGGTGTCACCTGGTTTACCTGAGTGGATGACAGAGCCAGCTCTACAAAGGTCCAGATCTTAAACATAGAGCTGCTGACTTCAACGGGCAAGAACACGAACAAGATGTAATGCACGCCAAACAGAGCCACCAGAAAAAACGTGGATTTGATCAGCCTCCTGGGTGAGGAGAAATCAGCATTTTTGTTTAAGTGACAGTAAAAACAACCTATTAAAACTATTAAAAACTAACTTTTTACTAGTCAAAATATGTACTACATGCTATAGGTTTCCCTGGATACAGTCACCCATCTGTGTTTGAACTACACAAGTGTCTGGATCTGTTCTTGTGGGATTGAGTTCAGTGTCCGGCTGGTCATTGGTTGTGGCTGCCTCTGGGACATTGACCCAGCCTGTCCCAGGCTCATGTTCAGTAGCAAACATACCAGGACTAATTGCTAGCTAAGGAAGTGTCTGAATGTGCTCTGAGTCCTGATCCAGAAAGGCCTACTTTGCTCTGGCAGCGTGGAGATGGGCGTTGTTGTGCTGAAACACGAGAACAATGAGGGGAAGGGGTGGTGCTGCATCTCTACTCCACAGTTTATCTGTGTCCTCTCTTCCTCCCGTCAACCCCAGATGATGGCAGATGGCTGCCGCTCCCTGTGCCTAGTTCTGCTGGCAGTTTTTTCCTGTTAAAAGGGAGTTTTTCTTCCCAATTTCGCCAAGCACTTGCTCATAGAGCACTGTGTGATTAGCCTTAAAGGTACTTTTTGTAACAACCCTCCACAAACTGGAACACTCAAAGTTTTTAACAGGGGGCAGCAGTTTCATTGTTAAGTCTATGGAAATGTTTTTGGACGTGCATTGCTGTGTAACTTTTTTCTTTTCAGCCCTACCCCTATTCCTCAGGAGGAATCACATTTAAGAGTCTCTTAGATGTATGAAACATAAGGCCCAGGGGGCTAAAATTGGCCAAGCAAAGACTCCAGTCCTGCCCACTGGACAGCTTATATATATATATATATATATATATATATATATATATATATATATATATATATATATATATATATATATATATATATACATATATAATTTTTTTTTACTGTTGATGTATATTCAGAATGATATATTTTTTAAACCCCAGACACCTTAGGGGGACTTATTATGCTGAATATGTTAATCTACATCAAGGGTGTCAAACATAAGGCCTGGGGCCAGAAACAGCCTGGCAAAGACTCCAATCAGGTCTGCTGGACAGCTTTGAAAAATATGATGGAAGGCATACAATTTTAGACTTTTAACTGTATTTTTTGATGATGACTGATAAAGACCTCCTCCCATCGTCATCCGTTATACACCAACATGATTACGTAACAGACATAACATGTTTTTTTACAATGGGTCCACAGTTTAAAAAAAGCATTTTCTGTGAATTAACAAAAACTTCCACTTTTATAATTACAGGGCAGTCTTTGTGGCCAATGAGCTGCCAGAAAGTTTTCTGTAATTTTACATATTTATTCCTTACATTTTAAGCCCAAAGAAATGCGCTGACAGATTTCTTTTGTTTGCAAAGCATGTAGAGCATGCAGACACACTTCTTTTTCTTATATTGAAATATTTCAGGATTTAAACGTGTAAGTAAAGTTCTTTGCACTGACAGAACAGGGAGTTTCACAGGTTAAACCATGCAAAATGAGTTTGACATCCCTCACTTGCCTGGCTGAATAGAGTTTGCATTGACTTGCCGCATGTTATGTCACAGAGCAGTGTGACTGAGCTCTAGTTAAACTTCAGTTGATAACTCTTCAACACAATGAAACCGTTGTTTTATCACATTCTATTGACAGCTATAGATTTTAGGGTTTTAAACTCTTTTTTTTTTGAATGAGTTTACAAATTTACCTTTAGGTGAACATATTAGTATAAGTATAGGTCCATCAGTATGAGTATATCATAGAAGTATAACAGCAAACATTACCCTGTATGCACTACTCACTTATACTGGCTTAATTCGTTTCTCTGTGCATCTGGCATTCTGAGTTTGCTCACCAGTATCCTCAAAATCCCCATGAAAAAGATGAGGTTCATCTGAAATGATAAAAGCAGTGCAAATGATTGTTTCTCCTTCTGTGCTTCTAGTCCCTTCTCAAGTAGACTTTGCGTCAGAGTTGTCCGCCATATTGGACATGATACAATCAATGATTTCTAGAGAAAAATGCATATTTTCCAACTGGGTGGCAGTGGTTCATGGAGGTTGTGGGTTCTCGCTGGGTGAAATTGGATTCTAAGAAGGTGCTACTCCAAAAACACTCCCAGTAATTGCTTTTGTTGCCACCAGTGTTGGAGAGTAATGGAATACATGTACCGCCATTACGTATTTAAAATAGAAAATATGAGTAACTGTATTCCATTACAGTTACTGTTTAAAAAGGTGGTATTCAGAATACAGTTACTTTGTTGAAATAAAGGGATTACACGGCGGTCTTTTCCGGTTTCATATGTTAGGCTATGCCCTCTCCATTTTTGGTAATTCCACGCCGTTGGAAACCCAAACAAAACACACATTAAGAAGCTCTAATGCCTGTGTCTCGATCCATGTCACCTCTACCTGCAGCCCGCATAATGACATGCTGACATAATTTTAAAAATTATTGTTCAAAAAATCATTTAATATGAAGGCAGAGTGTTACAGGCATAGCCCTAAAGAATGGAACCTTATGGGCAGTGTAACCCAGTTGTAAGTAAGCTATTAAGATTCGACTGTACACAGTGTTCGTGTTTTTCTCTGAAACAATAAGTTCCATTGGAGCAGCCTTTCAACGCCTCTCTCTGTCTCTCACTAGCAAAGTTGACCGAGACAACAAAGTAAAGCTAGTTTTTGGCTACGAGCCCGACACGGAACCCGACGTATTAGCCAGAGGTCCCTTTACTATGGTTTGGAGACGCGGAACTGTTTTATATATGCGCCGAATAGTTTTCTATATGAGATCGCTGCAAAAAGTCCAGCCTTACCTAATACCCACCCTACTGTTACTCATTTATATTAAGATTTAAAAATCTAGTTGGTATTTATATGGCGAGTAGCCTTTAGTAATAGTAATACCTGTCACCTTGACCCTCTTCCCACTGTGTTAGTTAAAGCCTGTCTTCCCTCGTTAGCTCCTCTCATAACCACTATTATCCATTCCTCCCTTAACAATGGAATCATTCCTGAATCACTGAAAAAGGCTTCTGTTATTCCAACTCTCAAAAAGCCTGGTGCAGACCCCAATAACTTTGATAATATTCGCCCTATATCAAATCTCCCCTTTATTTTCAAAAATTCTTGAAAAAGTTGTCACCTCCCAGCTTCACTTACACCTCAATAACCATAATCTCTATGAACAATTTCAATCTGGTTTCTGCCCCAATCATAGCACAGAAACTGCTTTGTTAAGGATTATCAATGACCTTCTGATGGCAGCTGACTCTGGTCTCCTATCCATCCTCATCCTTCTTGATCTTAGTGCGGCATTTGATACAATTTCTCACAATATTCTCCTGAACCGGTTAGCATCCATTGGCATTAGTCATACCCCCCTTGCCTGGTTCACCTCCTATCTCTCAGACCGCACTCAGTTTATCCAATTTAAATCCCATTCTTCAAGTCTCCATCCTGTTTCTGCTGGTGTGCCCCAGGGTTCAGTATTAGGGCCTCTTTTATTCATTATTTACATGCCCCCTCTTGGTCATATATTCCAAAAATATAATATACATTTTCACTGTTATGCTGATGACACCCAGCTCTACATTTCTTCTAAACCCAATTCAATCCTCCCACCTACCTCCCTCTCAAACTGTCTTATCGAGATTAGATCCTGGTTCTCCTCCAATTTTCTTAAACTAAACAGTAACAAAACAGAAGTTTTACTTGTTGGTACAGTCTCTATCTTATCCAAATCCCACAGTTTTTCCATTAACATTGAACGTTCTCCCACCCTTCCCTCCCCCCAGGTTAAGAGTTTGGGTGTCATACTTGATAATACTCTCTCATTCCAGCCTCACATTAATTACATAACCCGGTCTGCATGCTTCCACTTACGTAATATTAACCGACTCCGCCCCTTCCTTACTCCCCATGCTGCTGCCATCCTTGTCCATAGTCTTATTACGTCCCGCATTGATTACTGCAATTCCCTCTTATTTGGTCTCCCTAAAAGGTCCCTTTATAAACTCCAACTTCTTCAAAATTCTGCAGCTCCGGTCATAACTCGTTCTCCGTCAAGAGCTCATATTACCCCAGTTCTTCAGCAGCTTCACTGGTTGCCCATAGAAGCCAGGATAAACTTTAAAATCTTACTTCTCACATACAAGTGTGAGAAATGGCGAATATTTGCCTTCAAATTACAAGTTATGCCAGCCAATACATCTTGGAAGGTGAACATTTTACTTAGAAGGCAAACTGTCACCAGGTATGGAGGTTAAGAGTATAAAGAGTGACCAGCAGGTCAGCCGATCCCAGCCTGTACGCAAAGAAAATCTACGGGAGCTCACATTAGACATTTTTGTCTTTTCTTTACACTGAGCCACTACAGCAGATCTTAGGGTTCCCAACACTTGCTGAATCTCACTGTAACCCCTGACTGTTTTTTTCTGTTTAGGTGTGGAGGCAATATAATAGTAATATAGCATATAGTTACCTTTGCCTAAAAATAGATGGTAGAATTGTCCTTTAGGGAGCTAATTTTACTTTAAGTACATTTCAGAGGCTGTACTTTTTCACTTTTACTTGAGTAAAGAAGTTGAGTCAGTACTTTTACTATCTTTACTTCTACTTAAGCAAAGAATATCTGTACTTTTGCCAACTGTAAATAAGAGCACTCATTTTTCCCTCATGACTGGTGGTTGCCAGTGGTTACAGACCATCACCATGACTGTCACATATTCAAAATGGCAGACATTTTCACAAGTTTTACAGATATAGTTAGAAGAACTGGCACTCGAAGTATCCACCAAATCCATTCATGCCTCCTGGTTTCCCAACATCTTTGAAAAGAGAATGAGAAAAAACTGTCAAATAATAATACATGACATGAAAATATCATAACTGCAAGGCTGAGAGAAACAGACCTTACCCTTCATCTTCATAAAAATATTTTGCACACCCCCAGGAGATGATCACAATGAGTGGCAAACCTGTGTGATGAAATAAATCAGTGACTATAGATCTGAGGTTGAGTTTTAGGAAAGGAGACACCACAAGGTAAAGACGGTTCTTCCCACCCCAGCTGAGGACGATGTACCAGGCCAGATGTTTCTTCAGGGAGAAGAAGGAGCGGTTAACAAGGGTGTATAGGAAGTGGCCCTCCACCAGCAGCCAGCTGTAGTTTGCAAGGATGGAGTAGTTGGAAAACATCAGCACGACCTTACACGGCGCCTGCCCCACCACAATTACACAAAAGAACTTGAGTTAGGCTTATTGTTATTCCAAGTTATCAAAAATAGTTTTAGTTCTAGAACAAAGCGACTCTGCTAAAACGATGCCTATGCTAGAATTCAGTGAGTCCGTGCAGTTTACATCACAACCTCAGTACCAAATTAACTCCTGAAGATTTCTACTCGCTGCCAAAAGAGCATATTACCACATTCTTTCTTTTGCCTTTACTGCCAACATTTATGCTAAGCTAAGATAAGCCAAGAACTTCTTGGATCAGTTTAACTGAGAAGAAATGACAAAACAGTAACACAGTTTTAATCCTATTAAGCCTCAGAACTTGGGTTTCATCAAACAATCGCTGGTCCATCGCTACCGGATAGTAGTCACAGTGATAAATCTCTTCATCTGTAAAGAGCAGAGCATCTCGGATGAAGATGAAGATGGCTCTCAGGCTGAAGGAAATGAACAGTTGAATGTGAATGTAGTTCCTGGTACAATGAAGTTTCCTGAAGAAATATAAACACGGACAATTCGAGGTTAGGAACTATTCATCATCTTTAAGCACAGGGTTGACAGTTATTCAGGCCAAGATGTTGCTCACCTAAACACACAGAATATGGTGATGGCAATGATGAGAGAGATGAGGGAAATTGTGTATCCAACTGTGTACATTGTCTTCACATAGGAGAAATACAAGTGGCTGTCTGAGGACTGAATCAAGAATAGACAACGGTATTCAATTATTTTCCTAAGCAGCAGGATATGAGAATGCAGTATGATATAATATAATGACGGAAACTAAGAATACACTGATAATTTGTCTTATTTAACTGCATGTATTCTGTGCAAAGGTTCATGTCTTTATATTTGGCTAGTTAAATGGAAATAACCACAGTGATTTATTGAAATGTACTACAATGCACGGAAATGCAGTATGCAAGGCAAAAACTAATTATACGATTCTAGCGAGCTTGAAAGTCAAAATTTGATATGACCGCCATTATTCTTCAAAAGAGCCTGAACTCTCTTAGGCAAGCTTTCTTGTAATTTCTTTAAGTGGTCAGATACTGTTCATCTACTGTAGGTACTTTTGTTTGTCCGATACTCCAGCCTTTTTTCATAGATTTAACACTCAAAGTGGGAATAAATGATGTGCTTCTGTGACAGACAGTAACAAAGTGTCTAAAGATACAATTTTAGTTAAGTTATTAGTTATGTGTAGACACAAAACTAGTTTATCCCTTGAGTTAAGTGGCTTTTTTTATGCTTGAATAATTAATAAATCAGCGTTCAGTGGTTTAAAATACAAAAACAAAAAGACATAATATCATGATCCATGAAAAGGCAGTTTACAAGTTTGAGCAGAATTAGAAGTTAGCAGTAAATTAGCTAGCTAGAATATACTGTAGCTAGCATTTCTAAATAAACCAAAAATGTACAGCAATGCTGTGACTTTGAACATAAGCAAAATGGAAAAGTAAAACTAAGTACTGTTTTAAGGGTCAGTTCATTTGGGCTAGTTGGCATTGACAATGCCCTGCTATCATGAGCTAGCTTTAGACATATCAGCATATTACCACAGGAGCAGCTAGGTTAGGTTCAGCGGTTAGCAAAGACAAACACAATCATATATCAGGAAGAAGACACTAAAAATGGGTATCACCTTAGTCATGAGAATACCTGCATAACTCTATCCACAACATGAGCTTAGTCGTTAATGTTTGTGCATGGTCTTTATTAAAGTTGTGGCCCTCATGCTCATAAAAGTGTCGAAAATGACACTGAAAAATGTTACGGCCATGTGTCTATTTCAAAACAAAGAACAAAAGCTCTGAAGAAGATTAAAATGACAGGAGCCTCATCCAAAGCAGTAAATGCGTGGGTCTGGAAGCAGAGCTGTTTATATCATCACTTAGCAAGTGAGATAAGCATTGGCTTTTAGAAGAGTTCCCATGAGGCACTGTTTTTATCCTTCAGACCTGAGCCTGTTTCTGACATCTGACAGTTTGATGACATCTATCTATCTATCTATCTATCTATCTATCTATCTATCTATCTATCTATCTAAACACCAACCTCTCCAAGAAATAAGAGACTTTCATTGAAAGAGTAGCCACAAGCATCTTCGTGTGGAATGAGCAGGTCTGTCCAGCCATTGTTTGTGCAGTTGCGATGCACTTTACCTGTAAAAAGCAATAAAATAACACTTGAGTTTTGTCTTGGTCTGCAAACTGCACTGCAATTTATATATATATATATATATATATATATATATATATATATATATATATATATATATATAGATAGATAATATATAGCTCAAAGGAGTTTGCAAAGAAAAGCGTCTGGACTTCTTTAAGTTCTGGGACTCCCCACCATTTGACCTTAGAACTGAAGACCCTTCTTGGATGAGAGGAGAAACGTCTTCAAGCAAATATATATATATATATATATATATATATATATATATATATATATATATATATATATATATATATATAATATATATATATATATATATATATATTTATATTTATATATATATATATTTATATATATATATATATATATATGTATGTATATATATTCCCAAAGTAGCATACATATATACATATATGTATGCTACTTTGGGAACCTGTGTGTACAAAGAAAGAAAAAAAAAGAACCTGACATCTGTGTTTATTGTATAATCTACCAAAAGACATGCAGAACCTTTTATTTTCCTCTTCAGGCACTTCAAAATTTATCAAAGTTATCTCCCAGAGTAAACCTACCACTAAAATGTTACCCAGTGTCCTATGTACACATGTATTTTATGGCGTAGTGTTTGGATAGAGACCCTGAGAGGGAGTAGGTGTTTAATTTCCTTATGAAAACAAATTAGGTTACTGGCAAATATTTAACAGGTGCAATGTAGTATAAATAATAGGTGCAAGTTAATGCTGGTGTGTGTGTGTGTTTGCATAGTACCTCCTGAATTAAAAAACTCTGGACAAGGTTGTGAAACAGTTTCCCCAAGAAAAGCCGGTGGCCAGCAGTTCAAGTCGTCCCACATTCCTTTGCAGTGTACGCTGTTGTTTTCTTAGTAGATCAAAAACAAATATATATTTCAATTTTATAGTAGGTTTTGTTTCCATACAAACAATGGAGCCACATTTTAAAATGTGAAACACAATCCACTTCAGGATTAATATTTGTTGCAGTATGTTATGTAACCAGCAGGTGTCGATAAAATACCGTTAAGTTAAAAAAAAAAAGTTTAAAAATTTCATTAATTTCAGATATGACTAGTATTCCCTCATGGCACTTTCCACCAAGCAGCGGTCCTTGACATGTCACGACAGAGCGGAAAGAGACTATTTAGAAACCGTATTGACTTACCAGCTGTTTTGTATGATGTTGAAAGTAGCAAATCTTTCATGCACTTTTCTTCCTCTCTCATAAGGCGAACATTAGGATGACAGACTGGTGACGATTTTGCCTGTTTTTAAGGAAAGATTACATCGGGCTCTGCTGATTTATCATAGATTTTTTTTAAAAAAAAACAACGAAACAAGCATGCCTCTTTTTTCTCACCTGTGGGAAAAGTAAAACCCAAATAAGTCCAAGTTTTATCATTAGGTCAAAAACTTTGATTTTCTCCATTAAAATGTGTACTTGCGTCCAAATCCCAGGGTGTATATATGATTAGAATGAAAAATTAGCATGGCTGCTATACAGCAAATGCGTGAAGTCGGAAAATCAAACATGCGCCTCTTTGGCTTGATAATCACGCAGGGTATGCCTCAGGACAAGTGTGATAGGGGCTTTTATCAAGGTCGCGCTAATACAATGAAAACGTCCTTCACGACTTTCAAAGTGTTCATGTATTTACTGTTAAACGTAGTAATAGGACATCTGCGAATATATTTAGCAACATATCCATAGAAAATCTAAGTTTTAATTATTTTATATATATTGATTTACTGTGTAGTAAACGTATTCAAACAAATAACAGCACGTAAGCTTGAAGCTTGACTTTTATTTTGAAAGTAAAATGTTTAGCTTCCCGCCTAACATCGGATTATTGACGTGATGTAACAACACAGGCAGCCGACGAATCAGGATATTTGTCCCACCCCTTCAGAGTTTGGTGGTCACCACGGTAACGGCCGCGTTTGACAACAGCAGTAAGGTGTTGAAGCGAAATACCCGTGTCACGAAAATACACGAAACACGACTGCTGTATTTGAATAAATAAACGCACCCGCCCGTCTGTTACATAAGTAAGTCCTGTTTTTTAAGAGGCTTTAACAAAACTATTTATATGAAGCTTTTAAAGTTATTTCGAATTATTCATATTAATAGTCAACAGTACATGGGTTATTTGCAATTTTTAGCATTCCTAGCGTCGCACGTGAGTTTGTAATTTCTCAGTTTTATAGTGAATGCGTTAATGAGTCTAACAGAAAGTGACTTTATTAAATTAACTCTATTTTCCTTACATAAAAAAAGAAAAGAGAAAAATAATCGCCGTCTTTCTTTCATAACCCTTCCTCTGATGATTCCTTCAGATGTCGCAGTGACTGTCCTCCGACCGTCTGTCGTCCCTCTCGTGAGGAGCAAGGGCTCATCGTTTGCCAGGATGGAGGTGGCTCTGTCTGGGCCACAGAGGCTCTCAGAGCCCCTGAGGAGGAGGGCATCTCTACCTCTGAGCCAGCTGGTGGAGGCGACCCAGAGCAGAGGCAACATCCCCAATCATCTGCTGGAGTCAAGTACATATTAACCATGACCTCTGAAATCCTCGATAGAATTCATAATTGCAGTTTTCTGGAAGCAGTGATACTAAGTACTTGATTTTACAATGACAACTTAGGTTGAGATTTCTGTTTATTTATTTATGTATTTCTTGTAGAAATCTATGCTAACCTGAAAAGCAACAGCCTGATCCAAGCAGAGCCCTCTGAGCTTCACTTCAGTGGCTTTGAGCTCGGCAAGGATTATGTAAAAATCCTGGTAAGGAAAGTCCTGCTGTTTTCTCTTACTACTTTCCAAAAAGCAAATAATGTAGCTAAATCACAGGGCAGGTGTTATGTGGTTTTGGTCTCTTTATTTTGGAGTTATTGTAATAGGAATGTACTTGATAAATGTGACATGTGACACCTCATTTGAGCAGGTAGCTTAATATTAATGGTTGTGAAGACACTATATAGATATGATAGAGAAGATAGTGCTCAGATCTCCTCTGTGGAGAATTACCACAGCTGTGTCAGGCAGACAATAGAGATGGTGTTGGGTCAAGGCCTCTGGTTGTTTTTGTTGAATTTTGCAGTCAGCACTAACCAGACCTCAATTTTGGCACCCGCCGGAGATGTGGAGTTGCTTTGTGTCTTATTATGCAGTCAAACACAAATGTTTTACTGTAGCTAAAATAAGACTGTTATTATAATGTGAATCATGAGTGGGGACCTACAATGAAATATATGAAGTATATGAGATTTATCATCACCAGTTTCAGTAGCAGCGAGCATGTTGCATCCAAATGAATGCAGACTGTATTTGTTTGACAGTCTGTTATATTTAAATAGGCCAAAATACGTCTAGCAGCTGAAGGATGACAAATACTCTATTTGAAACACTAGTTCAAAAAAGGCATTCTGGCTATTATTGAAGTAGCGATTAAGTGTAAATATGCCTGCAGTGCTTTTCTCTTTTCTCCAATCCCCGTTTGTATTTTCCATCAAATTTCTCCCACTTATTGGATGTCGCCAAGCTGCCAGCTCAGGGACAAATACAAGTTTGTGATTCATCAATAAAACGTTTTGATTTAAAGGCAAAAAAAGATTTCAAAGACGTTTTTTGGATTTGCGAACAAGAATTTTTGGTTCACACTTTGATTTCAAAGGAAAATGTTTGAATTAATTGGATCCACAAGCAAAAACAAAACTTTAGACTACAAAAAAAATTCTGGGGTTTCTAGTTAAACTTTTGGATTCACACACAAACATTTTTGGCAAACAGAACCTTTGGATTTGTAAACAACAGATTTGCATTCATTAACAATTTTTTTTTAATTCAGAGACAAAAATGTTTTATTTGAAAACAAAAACTTGGAAGGTTTGGTTTCTAATAAAACCAACTCATTCAAAAACATTTTGAAACATTTTGTTTGCTAATAAAGTTTTTATTTCAAAGGAAAACTTGTGCAAACAAAACGTTTTTGGATTCACAGACACATATTTTTGGTTTGAAAACAAAAACATTAGATTTGATTTTGATTACGAAACAAAATATATAGCATCTAATTAAATCATTGGATTTGAATCAACTTTTTTTCCACAAATAAAACATTTTTAAAACATCGTCAGTACTTTTGCTCTAAAGTTTCTTTTTGATTACAGACATTTTGTCCTTGATTGCATTTTAAAGAAACAGTAACTTCAAACACAAACAGATTCAATTTGTATTTTCTTTACAAAACATTAAAATAATTTTAAGAATCCTATTGCATCATCAAGTCCTCTCATTTGGTTTCCATTAGGGTAATTTAAAGTGAATGGGGGACTGATTTTACACCCTGTGAGCATGGTTGAGCACTGTAAGCACCAGGAATATGGAAATGGCTTTCTCAAGTGCACATTTTAGGTGGAATGAATGATTTTTTTCCTCTCCTCTTCCTCTCCATCAGAAATTAATCAACATCTCATCTGAAGTTATGAATATTCATATAATTCCCACCCAAACCAAGTACTTCCAAACAACTTATACCAAAAAGGTATTTTTTTTTTCATCGTTCCAAATTGCTGACCTGAATATAAGATTATAACTCCACTTGGCCATGAGTGCAATCAGTGTTGTTTCTGATGATTCAGTCTTGTTCCATCTGTTTTCCTTCTAGTATCGACTCATCCCAGGCCTCGCCTACACGCTGAAGGTCGGATTCTGTCCTGATGAGTGGCGCTACTTCTATGACTGCATTCGAGTTCACTGTAAGGTTAGGTTCCAACAGTTTCTGTGCCATTGTGGGCACTCTGTTACTGTTTGGCAGGGAGTCAGCTGCAGTGTGCTAATGCTGTTTGTTTTGTGCTTAAATCGTTCCACCCAAGGCATTAAAGAGAAGTTGATTTTCGCAGAATTTACACTGTGACTCCCTGCAGGAGCTAGCTGGTGTAACATTCATCTTATCTTACTTATGGAGTTTAGCAAACATTTAAACAAGCAGGATTTACTCCCTGCTTTAACTTATCTACCTCAATCTTTACTCTGAGAACTGTTTTCTTTTTTTTTCTGTGCTTCTTTCACACTTCATATCCTCTCTCTTATGTTTTCTCTTGATTTTGTTCATTCAACCTGCCTACACCCTTTCTCAGGGGGAAGATAACCTGTTAATTCCAGTTCATGCTTACCCTGTCATCGATGACCTGCACATCCCTACTCATATCGACCTACCAGCTGTAGCACTCGGACAAAGGTGTGTGTGTGTGTGCTTCATGTTAGTCTCTATGATGGACTGGTTTATTTTGACCTCATGTCTGCCTGAGGTCTTGCCTGTCTCCTTGTATTCTTCCATGCAGCCAGCCATGATTTCATTCACCCATTGATGTCAAGTCATAAAAAAATAATATCATCTCTGTCTTTCTTTCCTTGTCGCTAGTGTTTGCCATGCTATTCCTCTGAGATGTAGCTGTCCCATTGGCTTTGAGTTTCAAGTGCATATTATTCAGCCCCATGAGTCCTTCTCCATCCACCCCCTCACAGGTAACCATTCACTGAATGTTTTCTGTTGTTGACTGGGTTTTTTAACAATACAAAAATCTGAATGTTCAGATTAGAACATATAAGCGGTCTAATCTATTGAACGATTACTGATGGGCTGTACAGCACCACATCTTGGGCACAGAAGGAGCAAGTCTATGGGACCGGCTCTCAGTGACGCAAGCTCTCGCAGGTTCTGAAAATTCCGTGTTTAGACAGTCTTGCTGACTTCAGATAAAATGTTTCCCAACTTTAAAGCTCTAGCTGAGGAGTTGCAGGTAATTCAAGTGAGCCTTCAGAAGAAAATCAAGCCAGACTTGTAAAGTTATCAGTCCCAGTGAAAGATGGAAAACCAAATAACAGTTGTCTAAGGAGCTTGGAAAGAAAAGCGTCTGGACTTCTTTAAGTTGCTTGAAGACATTTCACCTCTCATCTGAGAAGCTTCTTCAGTTCTGAGGGTCAGATGGTGGAGAGTCCCAGATTTAAACCTAGTGGGAGTTTCCCCCCAAAGAGGGACAAAGGACCCCCTGATGATCCTCTACCTAATCACATGAGCCAAGGTGTGAAAACAGGTGTGGGTCACAATCAGACAGGGTTTTGGGTGAGCTCACTGTGAAACCTGGCCCCACCCTATCATGTGATTTCCTGAGGTCAGATGGCCCAGGGTGTGAGTGGGCGTTAAGGTGTCTGTGAAGGGATCTCAAAACTGGATTATAGATGGCAGACAGTTGGTGTCGTAAACCACCGCCTCTGTTCAAAGATGGTCGCTCACAGTGGACATAAATGGTTTCTTTCACTCCTCTTTCAAACCATCTGTCCTCTCTGTCCAAAATGTGAACATTGGCATCCTCGAAAGAGTGACCTTTGTCTTTTAGATGCAGATGGACAGCTGAATCTTGTCCTGTGGAGGTGGCTCTTCTATGTTGTGCCATGCGCTTGTGAAGTGGCTGTTTGGTCTCTCCAATGTAGAGGTCTGGGCATTCCTCGCTGCACTGTACAGCATACACCACATTGTTAAGTCTGTGTTTTGGCGTTTTGTCTTTCGGGTGAACCAGTTTTTGTCTGAGTGTGTTGCTGGGTCTGAAATGCACTGGGATGTCATGCTTGGAGAAAACCCTCCTGAGTTTCTCTGATACACCGGCTACATAGGGGATGACAATGTTGTTGCGCCTGTCCTTCTTATCCTCCCTCGCTGGTGTCTGATCTTCTTTTCTGTGCCTCTTTGCTGACTTTATAAATGCCCAATTAGGATAACCACATGTTTTGAGTGCTTCCTTTACATGTGTGTGTTCCTTCTTTTTCCCTTCAGGCTTAGAGGGAACATGTTCTGCCCGGTGGTGTAGGGTCCTAATTACTCCAAGTTTGTGTTCCAGAGGGTGATGGGAGTCAAAGAGGAGGTACTGGTCCGTGTGTGTGGGCTTCCGGTCAACTTCAATGTTGAAGTTGCCATTCTCTTCAATGTGCACAGCGCAGTCCAGGAAAGGCAAACAGTCGTCCTTTGTGTCTTCCCTGGTGAACTTGATGTTTTTATCCACAGCGTTAATGTGCGCAGTGAAGGATTCCACTACTTTTGATTTTGACCCAGGTGTCGTCTACATATCTGTACCAGTGGCTGGGTACTCTTCCTTTAAAAGAGCCAAGAGCCTTCCTTTCCACTTCCTCCATGTAAAGGTTGGCTACAATAGGTGACACGGGGGAGCCCATGGCACAGCCATGTTTTTTGTCTGTAGAAACCCTCGTTGTATTTGAAATATGTAGTGGTGAGGCAGAGGTCTAACAGTGTGCAAATCTGATCGGGTGTGAAGTTGGTCCTGTCTTCCAAGGAGCTGTCTTCTTGTAGTCGTTTTCTGACAGTCTCCACTACCTCCGTTGTGGGTATGCAACTGAAGAGAGAGACTACATGAAAGGACACCATGGTTTCATCTGGATCCAGGGTAAGTTTCTGGACCTTGTCGGTGAAGTCGGTGGAGTTCTTGATGTGATGTGGGGTGTTCCCCACAAGATTTTGTCCTTTTCAAGGTCTTGAAGGCAAGCTATAACTTTCTTTTTTAGCTGCTTGTGGGGTCTCGCTTTAGGGCTTCGTAGGTATCGTTGTCACTGAGGAGAGTAGTGATCTTTGTGTGGTAATCCGTTGTGTTTAGGACCACGGTGCACCTTCCCTTATTAGGTGGTAATATAGTGATGTTGTGGTCTTTGCTCAGGGAAGCGACGGCCTTCTTTTCTTGTATTGTGAGGTTAGATGGAGGGACTTTGGCACTGGAGAGGGTGGCTGAGACTTTCATCCTGATTTGCTCTGCTTCTGTCTGTGATAATTTATTAATCCGTATGGCAGATTCTGTGGCTGTGATGAGTTTTTTTTACATTTATGAAAACAAATGTAAACAATAATGATAAAAAACAATCAAAAATGAACACGGTTAAAGGTACAAATAAAAGTTACGGGTAACAGTATGATTATAAATCACATTAGCTAGGCTAACACTTGCAGCTTGTGTCTCAAACAAACATTGAAGATTCAAAGTTCCATAATTCTGTATCCTAGATGATTTCAACTAGGCTTCAGATATTCACCATTTTGATAATAATGGTAGACTTTTCAAAGAGACGTTCATACTGAAATAAATGTAGAACTAGGCTGGCTTTTGTTTAATTTTTCTCCTCCTGTGGACGCAACACATAATGTGGGTTTCTTCTGGATAATTTATCAAACATGGTTTTGTGTAAATAACATGAGAATGAACTATGTAAATATTTCTTTTGTTAGATTTTTTCTACATTGCCCTGTAAAAGTGTCCCTAATTAATGAACAGTGGTAAATGTCGGAGTTTTACTGGGAAATAAAAGTGTAGGGAATTACAGTATCATATTTAGCCTAATAGATTAAGGATAAGCCTCAGCAGAAAAAAGCAAGTGTCCTGCACTTCCTCAAAACCTCAGCCCAACGTTGTGCATGCAGTAAGTCACTGGAGGACTTGAAAGATTTGTTCTGCTTCCACACGCTCAGAATGATCAGCATTCATGGTCTGGGAAGCTTCATAACGCAGGGTGAAAAAGCACTTGGATCTGAATCGAAGCTGAGAGAAACAAATGAGTTTCTCATTTTGGAAATACCTTTGTGTATTTTCTCCTTTATGTTTACGCAAGAAACAGGTCCACTTCTCAACAGAGCTCAGCATTTGTAGTATAACACAACAGTATCTTTTTGGTCATTTGTTATTCTTTTATAGTAAAGTCATTACCGAAGCCTTCTTTGATCAGCCCAGTAGTCAGTCAGACACATTCATTATGTTTCAGAATGTTCATTTGAACTGATGGTAGCATGGATGGTAATGCACTGCAATCACTGTGACATTAAATAGTAGGTCAGCGCAGGTGTTAGCAGTGACACAAATGAAAGTTGATTAAGTGATGTGACTGGAACTGTAGTTAGCTTAGTATTGATTGTTTATTCAGAACTTTTAAAGTCATTTATTGTTTTCACTGCTAATTAACAACAATAATAATACATAATACAATAACCTTAATTCATAATTTCTTCCCTTATGATGGATTGTTTATTCATAAATTTTTAACTCTCAATCCAGTGATCCTAAAAAACTACTGGACTATTATTATTATCAGTTTGTTGTAAAAGCTCCCTGAAAAGCAGAGAAGACCATGTTTGTCACTATATTTGTCACCAACGAGACAATATTTGTCCTGTGTTGGCTTCATTTTATTGCATCCTTGTTGGAATCCTGCCCCTCACATTCACACACACTCTTGTTTCTTTTAAGATTAGACTCAAAATGTTCTTTATTTGATAAAGCTGATAGTTAGGGCTGGATCAGGGTAACTGGAACCAATCCTTACATGTACTGCTATGGACTCGCACTGCCTGTGGGACTTTGTGTGATCCACTGAGCATTTATTTTCCACTCACCTCCTTTGACATCCCACATGTTTATATACCACTGCAGCACGTCACTAAATTTTAGCCATCACTCCCCCTTAGTCTGTGTTTTGTCCTGTCTCCCTATGCTCTTTTTCTTCCCCTCACCCCCCACCAGAATGCTGCCCCTCCGTGAGCCTGATTCTGCTAGAGGTTTCTTCCTGTTAAAAGGGTTATTTTCCAACCCACTCTCATCAAGTGCTTGCTCATAGGGAGTCTTTGATTGTCAGGGTTTTGCCTTGTCATCTTGAAGTAACTAATATTGTGATTTGGAGCTATATAAAGAAACCTGAACTGAAACTGAATTGAATATTTTTACATATATTTTAGAAATATTTTTCCCTTTTTTACTTTATATTCAAATTTTTACTATTTCAGGAAAGTATTCAGAGGAAGAGGTGGGCAAAGAAAAAGTGGGATAGTCAGGGAGATGAAGAAAATAAACAGCTGCGGTGAGGTGCGCGGGGAGCAGTGTTGGTCATTACTCAAATAAATGAACATATGGCTCTTCTTAAAAGTAATGCAGTATGGTACTTTATTACTTACCGGAGAAGGTCATTTGTTATGCTGCTCGTTACTCTGTAAAATGACCTGAAACACATAATATGAAAACAAAACTGAAAGTACAAAGCAAGCCTAAAACCAGCCTAAAGTTTGATTCTATCTTGCACCTGTCCTTTTGTCCAATAGAAAAGTAATGCCCATATCCACGCTAGAGACGACGTCGTTATTTTCCTCCTCCGGCACACGAACTGATCCAGCTGATTGTAGTGCAAGTGCGTAGGAAGAGAAAATGCATGTTTGTTTGATTGTTTTTTTTCTTTCTATCCATCCGGTGGGCAGATAGCTGAAGAACCTTTGTAACACATTACACCCTATTTGGGCTCAAGGTGGGATTTCATCAGGGATCAGCTCTGAGCTCCTTCTTGTTTGCAGTAGTGATGGACAGATTGACAGATGAGGTCAGGCAGGAGTCTTCGTGAACTAAGATGTTTGTAGACAACATTCTGATCTTTAGTGAGAGAAGGGAGCAGGTGGAAGAGAACCTGGAGAGATCGAGGTATGCTCTGGAGAGAAGAGGAATGAAAGTCATTAGAAGCAAGACAGTCTAGATGTGTGGGAATGAGATGGAGACAGGTGTAACAGTGAACCTGCAGAGATCAGAGGTATCGTGAATGTAGTTTAAATATCTGGGGTCAGTCATCCAAGCAAGCGCACAAGAGAGATAAAGAAGAGAGTGCAGGCTTGGTGGAGTGGGTGGAGACACATATTGGGGGTTATTAACAGCAAGAGTAAAAGGAGAGATTTACAAGTTGGTTGTGAGACCTGCTGTGATGTATGATTTAGAGAAGGTAGCACTGAGGCAAGAGGGTGAACTGGAGGTGGCAGAGTTAAAGATGTTTCATGAAAGATTTTCACTGGGAGTGACCGGACTGGACAGGAAAAGAAACGAGAGCACGAGAGGGACAGCTAAGGTTGAGCGTTTTTTGGAGACACAGTTGGAGAGGCAAGACTCAGATGGTTTGGACATGTGCGGATAGTGGACAAAAGATACTGAACATGGAACAACAAAGCAGGAGGAAAAGAGGAAGACCACAGCGAAGATTGTGGACGTAGTGAAGAAGAACGCGAGGACAGGGTGAGATGGAGGCAGATGATCTGCTATGGCGAGCCCCGAGAGAAGCAGCTGAAAGAAGAAGATTCAAATTTTAACTATTTATTCAGAAAGTTATGGAAACACTTTAAAAAAATAATTTAACTGTCCAGTGCTCTTAGCTAAAAAATCAACAAGTGCAAGTGTTAAGTTCGCTTATTTTGTTTGTAAGACCTGTCTAATGTTATGTAGCTGGCTTTCTGCAGTAGAAAGCCTTAATGCAGTCACCTGTGGTTGCAAATCACTGACCTAGGTTAGCCAAACACAAAGCTCCATTATTAATATTTGTTTTCTCCCTCTTCCAGGTGTGATACCAGCCAAAGGTGAGGCAAAGATAACTGTGACCTTTTGTCCACTCCAGTTTGAGACTTCTCAAATCACCTTTCAGCTGGTCATTTCACAGTTCAACACCAAGCCTTACCTGTGTACCATCACTGGGAGCAGTGCACCGCACATAGCTCTCAGGTAAAATTTCACAACTGACTAGAAATACAGTGTTGTGTTAGAATGTTTTTACAGATGAGCAATTTGACTAATCAAAATGTCAGTTTTACTTAGCTGTTGGTGTTTTGTTCCTTTCACAGTCATGTTTTACTCTATTACTCTCAGTTGCTGTCTTACTGTCCTATCATGTGCTTTTGCTCATAACAGCTGTGAAATCCTCAGCCTAAGTACAACCTCAAATTCAAAAACACCGGGATCTCATTCATGCTATCAATGTACACTACATAACAAATTTAAGTCTTTCCACCAGTGCTTTATTGTTTTCACGAGCATCCGGCATCCTGAATGATAGCTTGGTGAAGTTTGCTGTTTTATCGTAAAAAAACAGTTCTCAGCTTGTGGGAGTAAGTTTACCGCTGAACCACATGGGAGTGAAAACATCCCCCAAAATATCTGGGGACAATAACTAACTGGGTTCAGAGAAAATGGGCACATGTGCAGATCAGAGGTTTTTCAGCTGATATTAATTTGGTTCCCATGAGAAAGAGGGTGCTATCCATCACACAGCAGTAGCTCCTGACTCCATCCCCTGCGCTGTCTGGTGTTATCTTGGCCAAAAGTTAATAATTCATGAAAATAGCTTGGTAGCTGCTGCAGTGATATAAGGATGGATACAGCTCCCAATGGATGTTTAGCATATAAAACACTCTCCCTCTGTTTGTTGTCCCTCACGGTGGAACCAAATAAAAGATGATAGATATGCAATGGAAAGATTAAGGAATATATGCTAGAGCCAATGTTTATCCAGCTCGAACCAATGTCTGACATGTGCTTGTTACTGTGTCCTCTGCCTGACTTCTCTGACATAGAGGCTCCTCATAATACAAACAGTGACTTGAGTGATTTTGCTTCTGTGTTGCAGAACGTCATCAGTGTAATGCAGTCTGATATGATGTTTGGTAATAAATCTAGTGCTTCTTTGTGACCGAATGTTCAACTCTTGTTAACTCCTTTTTAGCCAAAGGTTGCAGAGTCAACTCAACTGTGATTTAAAACTGTAGTTGGCTAGTTCTCTGTCTTGGACTGATTGCTAATTTAATAGCCATTTTGAATTAACTGTTTTTAATTGTAATTATTAGGCCCCGACTCCCAGCCACCCTGACACCCGTGTATTCTCTCTCTGCTCATATATCATTTTATAAATACTCAGAGTTTAGAGCCATTCCTACTCTGCTGAAATAACTATTTCTGGAACATTTGTAAAGGGATACCTTGACAGCTAGCTTCTTCTGATTGAAACCCATCTGTTTAGAAATGATCCAAACAACAACTTCAATGTTTCATCCACTACTTTGAGCTAGGTTTGCAAAGTTTGCTTTTCTATCCACTAATTAGCCATTTTAGCAGTTTATAGATTGCTTTTAGCTAACCATTTATCCACTGTTTTAAACAGTTTCAGTTTTAGCCAATTCGTTACTATTTCAACACTTTTCCATGTTTTTTGTTTTGTTAATTATTTCAAAAAATGATATGAAATTTTTTCACTATTTCAGCTAATTATTTCAACAATAACACCATTACTGTGTTAAACACAGCTCATTTTCTGCTTAATTTGAAATCGTTCTCTTTTACTAGGGGTGACCTTTTAGTGTGAAATTATTACAAAAATGTAAGTTGTGCTTACTTTAGCAGTGAGCTAATTAGCAAGTATTGAATCAGTTTTGGTATACTAATATATATAATTTTTTTCACTTTTTTCCCCTTCCATCTTTCTGTTAGTGAACTGGAAAAAAAGTTCAGTTATGAAAATGCAGTGACTGTGAAACACAAAGGAGCCTCACCTCCTACCCTAGTGCTTCCTCGAAGTAAATCCAAATACAGGGCAAATAAGGAGGCTGACAAGTCAAAGGTATGGTCAACCGATGGTCTGACTGATTAACTCACTAAACTTTCATAATCCCGTGTAGTTATATTTCGACAGGTTAATTTCCCTGACTCAAAAGCAATGAAATATTTTAATAGTTTTTTTTTTTTTTTTTTTACATAAAAATGATCTTTTCTGTAAAACTGTATCTGCAGTACCTCTGTTTTGGGAACTCTGCTGGGAAAACAGTAGCAAGTAGTAGCAAGACCCTAGCATAGACACACCAGGCATCAATAAGAGCAAATATGATAAGACAGACAGAGCTTGAATAGGAAACACATGGGTTGGAGGTGGGTTGCAAAGTGGTTTGCAGAGTTAGGATGTTTAGAAGGGCATCAGATGGGATTAAGACAAAAGACACAGCTGATTTTCTGGGATGGCATCTTGACTTTATGACTTTTCTTAACTAATGCTACTCTTTTTCCTGTCCTATAGGCAATCAGGGATCCAACTAATGTGAAGTTTAAATTGCCAGTAGATGTCTGTACTCCTGCAGGGGTGGCAAAGATGCTGATCAAAGACTCTAATAAACTCAGCTCTAAAGACTTGAAGCAAGGTAGATGCAACCCAGTGTTTCTACTCTTGACGCTGATATGCGTGTCAACATTGTTGCCTTATCAAATCAATCACCTCTGTTCAGTTTTTGTTGAATTACATTCATGCATGTCTCTTTTCTGTTGGTGCAACCTTCACTTCAGCCATGTCCTCTGGCAGCATGATAGCACGGCAAAATAAGCAGATAAAAGAAGCCCTGTTCATGAAAAAGGTTCAACAAGACACGAAGGAGGAGCAAACAAATCACCTCAAATGGTAGGTTTGATTAAATATAAAACTCAACCAAAGTTACTGAATGTTTAATAGATGTGTTTACTTTATGCACCCCCTTTGACTCAGGCAAGTCCATCTGGGTATGGACCCCATGTCAGAGCATGCAACAAGACAGATACTGGAGGAGAGAGAAATTGCTCTGCATGAATATATGGTAAGTTATTTCAGCTCGTGTGGATGTAAAGAAACACTGTGCTCATTGATACTCATTGAAACCAGAGAGCTTGGCTAATACACAGAGAATCCCTGAGAGAATCAGAGTTGTTTGAGTTCTCTTCCTGTGTTTTCTGAGAGGTGTTGGAGATGGTGACAGTTTGCTGTGTCTGCATTGTAGAGGGAAGATTAAAAAAAAACTTTATAAAGAATTCAGAAAGTGTATTTAATCATTCCTTATCTGACCATCTTTGATTTCTTAACTTTATATACACTGTGTAAACTGGAAGGTTCTTTCTATCTACAGCCCTTACTGATAAAAGTTTGACCTTCCATTAAATGGAGTTTTAATGCATGAAAAATATTTCTTGCTCAAATAACTGATGGGAGCCCAACTCACAGGATCATAGAAGCTACCGAGTCTTTGCCCCATGGGCTTGATGATGGCGGTACATAATTCATGGGAGGCTGTAAGCGGTGAACTACATAGTGCTGCGTATAGATTTTCAGATATCCCCATAATAAAGCCAAGTTCTTTCCATCACACCAACACACCAGCATGTACATGTAATTCCTACCATACATAGTGAATACAATAACATATTGAAAGAAAAAAAATATGCAGGACACAGGAGGACACAGACCTTGGGAGGATGGAAATGAGTCCTAGTGGGACAGTACTATCTTGCAGGGTAATTTTGATTCACCAAGTCCTCTCTTCTTGGTCAAGGTATTGGTTTTAGTAGAACACATTTTTTCTGTTTTCATGTAAGACCTTGGTGACATACTCAAATGTGCTGATATCAGCACATTTGAGTATGTCAGTGTCAGTATGTCAGTGCGTTCCACATTCATACCGTTAACGTTACCTTATTCAGATGTAGAATTATTGGATCCACAGTGGGTTTTTGACCCTTTACAAAAACCCTCTTGGCTGTATAATTGAATTTTATTAAGTCGCCATGGAAATAGTGCAGAGTCAGCCAAACTAATGTCAGTTTTGAAATATGAGTCTCTCTATGTCCTCAGAAAGGTTGTTTGAATAGTTATCAGATCTCTCACAGACACTTAACAGCACTTCCTCCCCCATCTCCTTTCCACCTGCACACTTTATAATGCAAATACACACACGCACACAAACACACAAAGTGTCCTGTGCCATACTCATTCTGTTTTACAGCCTTGTATCACCACACTTTGTGATTTTATGGGAACTCTGTTGTTTTTATTATACTGTCACCTGTCATCATCTAATGTGGGCCCTCTGTTGAGTCTTGACTGGAGGCCAAAGAAATCTGTTTGTCTATTTGCTTCAGAGTTATGTAGTTTTATAGCTTTGCAACATTAATTTTTGCAACGTTATTTTTTCCTCAGCCAGGCTGTGATGGTTAAGTTTACGATTCTGAGAATTAAGCCATCAACCTTTTTTTCCTCTTTAGCCAAAGAGGTTCCAAGTTTTCCTTACAGAGGATATAGATGTTGGGATGTTTGATTTTCAGTGGCCCTGCAACAGCTATCACTGCCACAGCTCTAAAGGGTTTTTCCAAAAATAGATAAAATATATTTTTATTCCTTTTTATTCCAGTCAAATTGCAAATCATTTAAAGCCTTATTCACAGAAAGTATTCACAGCTGTTCACTGAGCATCTCAGAGAGGCCGGATCTTTCACCACTGTAACAGAGAGTGGGTGTGATCAAATAGTGCAACAATTAGGAATAATGTCTCATTGCAAAGTTGTACTGAGATTGCATAGATTTTTTTTTTTTTAATTTTGTCATCTACGCTACATAATATCATTAACCAATATTAAATGGCTTTAATCTACATGCCTTGAGGCAGCATTATAAATAGACATGATTATGAAGAGGAGCACCTTCACTGACAGTGAACACAGTTCACAAATACAAACTCAAACTCTGCCAACTTCACTGGACTTCCCACCTCGTTTAGGATGGACACAGTCAAATTGCAGTTCTTTTGAAATTAGTTTTTCACATGCGCCAAGTTAGCTGGCTTAAGAGGACCATGCAGCATTAACCTATGCTGCCATCCACGTCGTGTCGTAGTGAATTAAGCCCTGCTTGTTTCAGAAAAACCAAGCCAAATTTTCCACGTCCGAGTTCAAGATTGGCCCGATTGCTGTCCAGAGCTTCCAATAAACATTTGGAGTTTTATGAAATACTCCAAAGAGCACAAAGGAAGTTTCCAAAACTGGACGAGTTTTTCTTTTATTTTCCGAACCACTTAAAGTGTTGCTGTGAACACAAAAGAAAACAAAAGAATTTGTGAATGATTTGCAAATGATTGCATTATGTATTTTATTTATATTTGAAATGGCATCAAATTTTTTGGGGAGGGGGGTGGATTCATACGATCTTTTACTGTACACTAATTGACTATTTTATAGGTGAAAAGGGGAGCTGTAGAGCAAGAAGAAACCTTTGCTGCTGGACCACCTAAAATGTTTTCAAGACGAGTGCTTTGTGAAGTAGGACAGGTATGTCCTTAACTTTGTTTTTATGCTAAGATCCCCACAAGGAGCTGACCTTGATGGGAATAGGCGCTGGCATGGTTTTTCCTTATGGTAAATGGTAAATGGACTGGTTCTTTTATAGCGCTTTTCTACTCTGAGCACTCAAAGCGCTTTACACAACTAATTCATTCACCCAATCACACAAGCACTTTTTCTAAACTGTTTAGTGCTTATTGTCTAACATTCGTACACATTCACACTCCGATGAACATATCGTAGAGCAACATGGGGTTAGTATCTTGCCCAAGGATATTTGGCATGCAGACTGGTGAAGCCTGGGATCGAACCAACAACCTTCCTGTTAGTAGCTGACCTGCTCTACCTTATGTGGGTTAACTTCTGGAACTTTTTCAACACGACTCAGTAAAGTCTCAGGCAGCACAATGTGCCTCCACAGCAAAATCTGAAGCTTAAGTCGCTGAATTGAAAGACTGCTGCATGATGATCTTTAATTAATACTAAGTATATTCTGTCTTGGTGAATGTGTGGATATGCTTCTACGAAGTACCAGAAGATCTTTTATTCTTTGTACAAGAGCAGTTTCACGAACAAAAGAAAAAAAAATCAGTTGCTCATAGCTCATTTCCAGTTTAATCCAATCTAATATTGACTTATTAGTATTCCACTTTCTTTTGTCATTTAAATACTCCTAGCAGAGGCCTAATAAAATTTAACTTTATGCTTTTTTTTATGTACACTAAATGTGCAGCTAACTGTCGAACACGAGCAAGTGAGATTTAACAATGAATGTGTTTCTAACCTGTTCCAGGCCCCTGAGGGAGCCCCGGCTTTCCAGTTTTACACCACTTTTCAGTGGGAGCTGAGACGAAGAGTCCTCAGACTGTTCCAGCAGGCAGCTTGCAAGGTACAGTCATCTATATACTGCAAAGTCTCTGAGGTACATGAGCAAGTACACACATCCATGAGCATTTGCTCAATGCATCGTTCACATACACATCCCTCAGGGGAGGGCTGTTACACCAGCGCCTGTCCATTTGTTTAGCTATGTGTAGCTCAAATGTATCTTCTTTACAGTATAGTCAGTTTTCCTGTGTGAGGTGTGTTACAGTAAAAGTAAAGAAATGTAGTATTGAATTCTGGCCTAGAGAACTCTCAATCAAAACAATAACAAAAGACACAAAGTGTGTCTCTATGGGGATACATACATTTGATACGCTGTACTACTCTGTGTACTATATGTTCTTGTATAATTTATGAATTTTGGAAGGTTAATGTGAGACTAGCTTGTCCACTCTATGACCCTGATGTTCTTCTTTAGCTACTGCTATGCTGACTTGGTGGTATGTTTTGGGTCGTCATGCTGGTCGTCATGATGGCTCCAAGGGCCATCGTTCAGTTTCTGGGTCAAATCCTGACTGATGGCAACCCATTCTTTCATAATCAGTGCTTGGAGTTTGTCACAATTAGAGGGTTTTTTTTGTCCACCTGCCTCGTGATCTGATTAAGGCCTGGGGAGTTTCCTGGCCCTGGACCCAAGATTTCAATGTTTTGTTCCCCAAGTCATCACTTTGACCTTATGGCATGGTGCTCCGTCATGCTGTTCTTCAACAAAATGTTCTTGGATGGTTGAAAGAAGCTGTTGTTGGAGGATGTTTTGGTGCCATTCTTTATTCATGGCTGTGTTGTTTGGCAAAATTGTGATTGAGTCCACTCTTTTGGATTAGCAGCAGCACCCCACATGAATGGTCTCAGGATGCTTTACTGTTGGCATGAAACAGGACTGATGGTAGCGCTCACCTTTTCTTTTCTGGACAATCCTTTTTCCAAATGCCCCCCAAATGACTTTATCCCGGTCCTCAGCAGTCCACTCACTGTACCTTTTGCAGAATATCAGTCTGTCCCTAATATTTTTTTGGGAAAGAAGTGGCTTCTTTGCTGCCCTTCTTGAACCCTGGTCATCTTCCAAAAGTCTTCACCTCACTGTGTTCGCAGATGCACTCAAACCTGCCTGCTGCCATTCCTGAGCAAGCTTCGATCCCACAACTGAATCATCTTTAGGAGACCGTTCTGGCCCTTTCTGGATTCTCTTGAGCACCCTGATGCCTTCTTCACAGCAATTGAACCTCTATCTTGATGATCCGATAAATGGTTGATGTAGCTGAAATCTTAGTAGCAACAACATCCTTGCCTGTGAAGCCCTTTTTATGCAGCACAATGATGGCTGCACGTGTTTTCTTGCAGGTAACCATGGTTAACAGAAAGAACAATGATTTCAAGCATCACCCTCATTTTAACGATTCCAGTCTGCTATTCTAACTCAGTCACCATGACATAATAATCTCCAGCCTTGTTCTCATCAACATTTTCACCTGTGTTAACGAGAAGATTATTGAAATGATCTCAGCAGGTCCTTTTATGGCAGCGATGAAATGCAGTGGAAATGGGTTTTTTGGCATTAAGTTCCTTTTCATGGCAGGGAAGGACTTTGCAATTCATCTGATCACTCTTCATAACATTCTGGAGTATATGAAAATTGCCATCATAAAAACTGAAGCAGGAAACTTTCTCAAAACCAATATTTGTGTCATTCTGAAAACCTTTGGCCACGACTGTATTGACATTTAATTCAATTTCTGACTTTTAATGTGTTTTTTCTGGACTTTTGTTGGTATTCTGTCACTCCCCATTAAAATGAAACTACCAAAACCGTTGATACTTACAAATTCAGCAGGGAGTCAAATAATTATCTCCTCCAATGTACCCACTGCTCCTTCTTTGTCCTCTTCCCAATGCTCCCCCTCCAGGGCTCATTATTAAATAAGAGAAAAACCAAAGGACTTAAATGTCAAAAAATAATTAGAATTGGAGTGAACCTGAAATCTCTGTCTGACATGTCTCCTGAAATCACAAGTGTGAGTGAGAAGCTTTAGCAAAGCAGTAGCACCCTGCACCACCCTCGTCTCTCCCTTCCAGGTTGTGATTCGACGTCGCATGAACCGGAGACTGGCTTCTTTGAAGAAACTGGCAGACAGTATGAAGAACCTGCCCTTGGCACAGAAAGGTTTTCATTATCCTATGATCTCCTCATTCAGAAATAATCTCATTATCCGATGGCAGTAAGGCATGCTTTATTGAATTTATTCCTTGAGGAAAAAATGAAATGATTATGAGGCTCATAACACATATGCAAGTGTCTGGAACAGAGTTTTGAATGTGAACACTGAAAATTGCAACAAGTCTGGAGAAATTAACTTTTATTTATTCTTTTTTTACATGTCACCTCCTCACGTTTGCTTTAGCTGATAAAGAAAAGACATGCGACCTAAAAGTGTCTGCAGACAAAGTCTTTCCATCTTCATCCCCCTTTTTCTCTACTGAAGATGACCCCCTGGTGAGTACCATGCACAACTGGTAGTGGAAAATAAAGACTTAACACAGATTTTGAACTGTTCTTGTCCATTGTTGTGTAAATTAATGTAATCACTACCAAAAGGTGCGTGGTAATTTATTTTGAATCAGTTTACCTTTCAACCTAACTGGGAGATGACACCCAAAAGACAAGAAACCACTGACAAGTGGGTGCTAGCTAGTGTCCTGCACTCGAAACAATTTTCATCCATTATTTCCTGTGAAAGACGTCCTTGATCAAACCGTGGAAATCAATGAGGAAGCTCACTTTCCCGTACTTTGATTAAATCTTTCATTTCCTACATGCCCCGCAGAGAGAGAGAGAGATGGGGTAGCCTCTGTGTTCACTGGAACAAATAATGCCATTTTGTCTCCTTCATATTTCTAGGCTAACATTAATTTGCCTGAACTACCTGTGGATACTCTTGATGTGACTGTGACATCGCACATTCCTTTCTTCAAGCTACAGGTAGTTATTTACATACACAGCACTTTCAGATCAACAAATTTCACCCAGCAGCGGTGTTGATAAGTGGTAATATAACCATAAACCAGTATAGACCGTGTATATAGATTAAACTGGAGCTCTTTCTAACCTTTCTAGCTTTTGAACAAATGTGTTTGGTGACCCTGTGGAGGGCTCAGACACCTAATTTTCACCTTCACCACCGTCAGCGATGCCAAATGCCACGTACAAAGTGTCAAATTACTATTAATACTGTCATGTATGAGAGCATTTGCCTGTAAAACAGTGCTTTACTTTTCAAACTGGGATATATTTTTCTGAATACTCCTAGAATTATGAATGTAAAATTCTGACCTATAATTATTTTTATTGTTGTTGTACTATTTTATAGTGAAGTGGACATGTAAAGTGCATAAAGTGCAAAAGTCTTATTTGTTTGCTAGAAAAATGGGAAATAAGTGCAACAATTTATTGAAACACGCAAACATAAATTAAAATGTAAATACATGTAATATGAATACCTGTAGTCTTCAGCAAAGTCTGAGCTTTCTAAGAATATTTCTTCAAGTGTTAACAAGCAAACCAAAAACATTGCTCTGAAAATGGTCGGGTACAGGGACTGTACTGAAAACAAGTGAAAAAGCAGCCAGTTTCCAAAGAAAAATTCAGAAAGATCTTCAAAAAGCCCAAAGAACTGTTGATTAAGACCACTTAATAAAAGGCAAGTACTCACCTAGAGTAGCTTGTACCACGCTTCAAAATAATGCACTTCCTCTGACACAGGTGACGAGTACTGTTAACACAACATGTGACAGTGTAAAAAACTACATTTTATGTTATCTGGGTCACATTCTGCTTACCTTATAAAAAATCTCATCCTTTGAGTGTTTGACTTTTGAAGCTAGAGTGGATTAACAACCACTGTAGCGTCATAAAATTAAAATAATAAAAGCATCGACCAAGGTAGTGATAGAAATATGATTTCCAGCGGAAACCATATTTTGGAGCAAATTTTACATCTATTTTGTCTCAATAACCGCTGAGATTAGAGTTCATTGACAAAATGCTTCATTAACTAAGATGGCTATAGAGAGACAGGGCCTCTAAATGGATTGTGATGGTAATAATGCGGTCATAGGGACTCCTCGTCCTTGTTGATGTTATGTTGTAACCATGCTTTCTGTTGATATTATGCAGGTCCCTCTGCACTATAAGCTTATGGGCTACCAGGCTGTGTCAGCTTGGGAAGCATTAAACTCTTATATTCCCATGACTTTGGCCAGGCCACTGCGTACTGGAGCTCCGGTAACTTAGCACCACACACATGTTTATTTATAATATATCAGCTATGTATTTATCCACTTATTTGCTTTAAAATTTCTCCTTTTTTTAGGACAAGCTGGTACCCAACAGAGCTCATTTTCCCATGACAGAGGACACCACAGCAGGAGAGCAGCTTGATGAACAAGACAAAGATGCAGAAACAAAGGATGATTCCAGTCTCTCTTTCTGCGCCCCTGAAAATCTGCTCAGACCTTTTCCAGCAAACCCACTGAGAATCTTTGTAAGGCAGTATTAATCAGGTGCAAAATAGAGGTGCTTTTCCATTTATGATGAATGTTATTATTATTATGTTTCAGAACCCAGCTCCGGGACTTCAGACCTTTAAAACCCCCCCTAAATATTTGGAGAGTGATTTGGAGTTTCATCTCTGCCCTCTGCCCAGGTAAGTTATTCTCACCTCTATGATCAATTTATTTCTATGAAACGTCAAACAGCTCATTCTGCTTTCAGGTATACGGTCCCTGAGAGCACATTGTGTAGCATAAGGACCCAAACGCCACACACTCAGAAGAAGTTTCTCAAATGCAAGGTAATTTCCCCCTCATTGTGCAGTTCATGAGTTTCTTTCAGATAATTTTTGTGTCCCATATAGAACATGTCTTCGGAGATTTTTGGTAAAGCATGTTAAATAAACTTGTTCTTACATATAGGGCTTTATACACCATGTCTCATTCACAAACCACTATTTTCTATGTCTAAGTAGAAAAGTATCTTGCCCAAAGATATGTTTGCATGCAGAATGGAGCAGCTAGGGATCAAACCACCAACCTTCCAATTAGTAGATGCACTGCTTTCCCTACTGAGCCATAGCATCCCACAAAACATAGAAAGTGCTTTTCACTTGTAGTTGATCTATCAAAAATGGCTCCCGTTTTCTGTCTGAAAATTGACATGTCCAGTGTAGCTCAGTGTGATCCCACCAAATCAGCTGATGACTCAGCTCTTACCCTTCCTTCCACTCATCCAAGTGGAGGATTTTACGTCGGCAACACTGTTTAAGCTGCTGTAGCCATGAGCAACAGTTGCTGTAAATCTGCAAGCCACTTTGCAACCCATCTACATCGCAGCTCCTACTGTCACGCTGGATCTGACCTAATCAATATCATATCTGCTGTCAGTGATGCCTGATCTGCTGTGTACTGCGCCTGGCTCCTGCTCTCTCCACCTCTGGCTTTACACATATGCACACTGGGGGGCGGAGAGGTCCCAGCACAGAGCCATGCCACCAAAAATAAATTACTGCAAATGGGAAAATCAATCATCTTCTGACTATAGTGGTCCTGACCGAAATGTTTCTTTTTTTCATGATTTATAACAGGAAGTGATCCCTGGGGTTATGAAGTGGAAAAATTTGGATTCTATCACCTTGAAAAGTCTTTCAAACCAGCCCGCTCTCACCAGTGACTGTGCTCCACGCAGGTTGGTCAGAAATATTGTGTCCTCTTTGCTTTCCAACGTGAGCTGTGTGTTGAGAAGAGTTCAATCTGGCCGCTGACACGAGTGAATCAAAACCTGCAGCTGAACTTTTCCACTACATCACTGTTTATGAGATGTGTCGGGTCACATTTTCTTCTTATCTGCTAAACTAGGCGGCAAAAAATGACTTCATACCAAGAGCAGATACCCAAAAGTTAAAGAGAAGGTTCTCATGTTCTCAATAAGAGTGTCCAACTAGAACAGTGTCGGTTCATAAGTTTGTTTATGGTCCTTGTTTACAGAGGACAGAGACAAAGAAAGTGGCTCTTGTCCATTTCCTATGTGAAAGAATTTGAACTTTTGACCCTCTCGCTGCCAGACCACTTGAAAGACAGCGTTTTCACAAACTACATCAATATATAAAAAAAGACAAGTTACATAAGCTACAGACTCATATTGGTAGTTAATAGTTACCTTCTCGGATATTATCCTCTTTCTGCAGTTTGGGACTCACTCTATCATCTCAGTATTCCAGAAACACGACTTCTCACTATCTTCCAAAATAAATATGTCATGTCACATCCACACAGCTTCCAGCTCCTGCCAGGATGCAGGATGTCAAACTCTCCACTTGTAATCAAGATAACGGAGTTCCTTTTACACGCAAAGAGTTGGAGAAGATGGTTGTACAGTATGTAGGACTTGAAGCACTTCTGATTTTGGAGTTAAAATGCTGGGCACCATTTCCAGCTTTGTAAAACAAAGTGCTTTTATTTTAAAACTGTCCATTTAACCAGATAGTTGAGAATAGTGTTTTGATCAAATCAGAGGTTCTAAACGCTGGTGGGGAGAAAAGCCCCACTCAAATCTTCTTTTTCACTTAGCTCTAGTGTAAATAGCCAGACTTAGGGGTTTTTACAGCTGCGATTATCCATTATTTTTACTTATTTTGAGGTAAAATCTGAGTGTCTATCTGTAAAGATAGAAAGCTTCTTCTGATTCTAAATGTTTTCTCCTTTGCTATGTATATCTGTGTGCGCGTGGAATCTAGGTCATACAGTATGGAGGCTTCCCTCACGCTGCAAAATAATGATTTATTCAATCCTCAGTCTAAATGGGCAGTGAATAAATGATGATATTTTTCATGTAGTGTATTAGTGAACACAGCATTGGGCTGTCCTGTTCTATTTGTGGTGGGCTGTGTGCTTCTGTCTGCGCCCTGTCATAACTGATACCAATCAGGTGTGCAAAACACTCTGTGTGTCTGACCTTTCTCAAGCCTATACCGCCATGTGCATTGTAATTTGTCTAGCATGATAGAGTTTCTTGTTTAAAACCAATTTAAGTACCAAAGTGAACATTGGAAAGCTAATGAAGCAGCACTCCTCAAGAGATCCGAAGTCATCTCAAGTCTTTGTTTGACAAGATGCCTGCATAATCTGGGCAACCACAGTTCATGGGGTGCATTTGGGAATGTGTGGGTTTGAATCTCTGCTGCAACTCTGTCTTTTTACCTTTCTGCCTGCTTTCCTTTTTTTCCTCACCTGCCTTGTGCTACGCAATCAGAGCCAAGGGAAAATATTAGCTTCATACTTGTCAGTACTGACCTACCTGATAAGTGTAGATATATAATTCTTTATTCGTGTAACAGAAAGCTTTATGTCAGCATTCCTGTCAGTCTTTCCTATCACTGGCTACAGCCACAGAGTCTGCAAGTAGCTTGTGAGTGGCCACAATAACTGGTGAGAGCAAAGTTGACAGAGCCATGAGTTGTAACATGATTTTAAATTATCAAAAGGACAGTGGTGTGGGTACAGAGCTTTTTAAGAACCAAAATCAATAATGCATGAGAGTAACTACCTCTTACAAAGTGTAGTATTAAGTATTTACACAGAGTAAGTGCCAGGTTAACACACATTACAGTTAGCTAATTATCCTACGCTCGCTAATGTTAACATATGTAACATGAACAGTAATAGGAACACAAAAAATGCAGATACAGTCCACAACTACTGGGTGTAAATATGTAGTACTAATCATATATTTATATGCATTTAGTACTAGATGTAACACATTTTACATGTAGCTGAAAAGGCTATCTAACTAGCCTTGGCTTGCTAATCTTTAACCAAAATCTTATTTCACAAAAACATAAATGCAACCCAGGCCAGGTCACAGAGTCTTTATTTGTACATCCTTTGCCCCATCATTACAAAGTTGCTCTTTAATATTTTTAAGGAATCCCTGGTTATTCTGTGGTATCACTGACATTTGGCTTATCAGTGTTCTTTTTTTGCCCCTAAGTGGTTTCAGCTTTCACTAAGGAGCACCTTTATCAAACATGTTTGAACTGAGATATGAAACCACCTTAAGCACTCCTTTCATCTCAGTGAGACTGAGGAGCTATCTGAAAATTATCTCAATTCATCTGATGCATGGTGGTCCAGCTCTTCAGGGGAAAAAGCGCTGTATGTGTGTGTTTCCTGTATAGACCTGTCAACTACAACACAGAGATACTTCCACTCACCGCAGCTTCTCCTCTCGCCAACCTCCCTGATGATGATGTGGCCCCGCTAATGGACACACTGTAAGTAGATGAGGCACTATATTGATCTTTGTGCTGGGAGCTTCTTTTTTTTATGGGTCTCATGGGAAAGTGCTCCTTTGATTATTTCACTGTGTGTGTGTAACCTCATGCAGGTGTGAAGGCTCAGGAGTCCAACTGACACCCGAGATGATCAGAGCAGAATTCTTGTGTGGAGAAGTTCTCGTCTCCATTAGCAACCTCGATGCAGGAAAGACAACCGTGTAAGTGTAGCGATCGTGAGCATGCAGCAAAGCTAAAAGATTACTCATACATACAGTCTGGAAGAGTTTCAAGAGATAGTTTATGGCATGATGAATGGATGTTTACATGAAGGAAGCCCCTCACAAGCAATAAAAGGGATGAATGCTCCTTTTCACACACATAGATATTTTGGAAAAGACAAAACACATGTTTAGTTTGAAGAGGGGAAGTTGTCAGGATATACCAACCATTAAGTTAATGGATTGAATCAGTTCGTGTACCTAAAGTTTGTTCCAGCAAAAGCTTCCTGGGAGCTGGGAGTTTTTTTAAGTGTTGTCATAGCAATGAAACTGATCTTTAATCTATTCAGCTTATAATCACATTAGATGTAATATATTGTAGCAAATATGTTCTTACATCACTGGTCTATGCTGATAGCGCCATTTCTCAAAATTGAATTTAGAGGCTAAAAAATATTTGTTTAGGTTTTCAGGATTTTATGAAAAACATATTAATGAGGTAATAATGATACTGTTAATACTACTGAGTAGGGCCCAACTAATATAGGAATAGGATTAACCCAGTAGCGATACTGAAATTTGATGATCTGAAAATAGCAAATATAAACAAAAGCCAACCTACTAGTGAACAGCTTTTTTTTTTATCATACAATTAAAATGAATAGTAATGCTTGAGTTGTTTAAACATTACAATATTAAACATTTTAACACCTGTAGATGGACTTTTAAAAAAATCCTATTTTGGAAACTTATTAGCGTGTGCTAGAAACCGTACGGGTTTTCTTTTTTGGGTTTCACTAGTTGTAAAAGAAATTTAACAATTTGCTCAGTACCATTTGCCTCAGTCTTATAATGGATTTATTCGTGCTATCTCTCCTTTTGTAAATCTTTTTACAGATTTACTCAGTGCAAAATTGACGTGATATAATTGCTAACTACTCACATTTGAAAAGCTGATATGGTTTTGTTTTTTAAGCTTTAATTTAGTTTTTATCATTTCTTATCATTTTGAAGGTTTTTTCTAAATTGTCGTTGAGAAATTAGGAACGATACGTGTTGTACTCGCTACTACAGCTGCTCTTCTTCCATCTGTAAAGTTAAATTGTTCTGTCCCAGGCACCAGAGGCAGCATCACATTGAGGCGACCTACAGGTCTGAGTTTAACCAGATGGGGAAAAGAGTGATGACTAGACTGAAGCAACTTGGAGTCACTGACAGAACTTCTCATTTACCTGAAGAAGACCGTGAAAAGCCGTAGCCTGTGCACACACATCCTATACACTCACATGAGTAAACACCACTGCAAGACTACAGATAAGCATTATACCCATCCTACTCACTCATACAACACACTCCTTTGTTGGCCCTGACATGTCTTTGAAATAAAACCTGGTTACTTTCCCACCCACTCATAAGCCTCCTTTCTACCCACTCAAAATTACCAGTGAGCTCCCCTACTGTGCTTTTACAAAGCCTGAAAATTTGTTATCCCTCCACCTACTCAGATTCATATATAAGCATGGCTGCATTTTACACACCATTACCTACATTAAATGAAATATGATCGTTCTGCATTTTATATTTTAATTCTTTCGTAAAAGTTTATTACAATTAAATCTTCTTATGTTATCCAGCAACATATAACGCTTGATGTTTGACCACTGACTCTGACTCTGTGTATTTTCCATGTTCCTGCTGTAACATGACATTTAGATTCAGCATGCACTGATTAGAGTCAGCTATTTGTCTGATGTGTAGCTACCTGAAGAAGAGATATTATTTCTGTATTTATTAGGAACATCAGTTCAACATTTATATTTTTGTGGCTCTTAAAGAATAGATGCTTAGGTCAGTAATTAGTTACCAAAACAGCTGACTGGCTGTGAACTCACTGGGTTGGAGTCCAGTTCATACGTGTTCTCCGACCCCTAGAGGGAGCTCCAACTCTATGAGTGTTATAAGGGTCTCCACATTTATTTGTCCTTCAGTGAGTATGCTCGCTTGTAATGACTCTGCTGTAGAGAAATACAGTAGAAGTGCAGTATATGAACTTGTTTTACAGACATGCAAAAAAAAGGGTCAGATTTTTTTGACATGGGGTTGGGTGCAGTGTACTAAAGCCCTTAGCCATGATCCTTCACTGTCAGAATGCATTGAGGTGACAGTGAAGCGTGGTCCTGATTTCGCCTCAGCTTAAAAAGGAGAATTCCACTCAGAGATTAAGTGAATTATTATCACTCGTGTTATTATAGTCCTATTTCACTCTATAGCTTAAACCGAGATATGAGCAGTCTGCCTCAAAAGAAGCCTATAGCCACAGATTAAATGCATGTCATTGCTGTCTCAAATGAAATACGTAATAGACAGCATAATAATAATAACAGGCATCATGATGTGTGTGTCTGCGAGTAGGAAATAAGGAGTTGCAGTACACCAACATATTACAGTTTGTATCAATCTTTCACCCAGCAGTCTGCATCTACCAATTCCACAGAAAACACATCTACCACGGCGCCTTTTATGGCTCATGCTACACTAAAGCTTTCACCCCGTGAATACAGGTGCTTTTATTCGTGTCTCCATTCCAATTGAAAAATAGGACAAAACACTCAAAGACTCAACAGTGAAAACGGGAACTCTTTAGCTTCAGCAAGCTCAATTTGTGCAGCACCCCGTGGTAAGAAAACAGCTTCACCCCACTGACACGCTGGTCACGATGACCCGATCATCCCCTCCAATCTCCCAAAGAGGACAGAATCAAAGCAAGAGGTCCTTTCGGGGGTAGAATCTCCCTCTCTCTGTAACTCCATCAATCACAGTTTACAACCTGCAGCAACAGCCTTGTTCTCTGGTTTCTAGAACATTCCCCTTCATTTGTGCATACTTGTAGCTGCTCTTGTTCTTGTGGAGGCTTTTCACCTGACACGTTTCACTGAGTGATTTGCCAACACTTAGGTGAGAAATTGTGCTGGGTTTTTGCCTCAGAGTAGTGGCTCCTCAGAGATACAACATTCTCCCTCAAATTCTTTGACAGGGCAACCCCAGCAGCTTCTGTGAAAAGCTGAACAGTCCTAGTGTGTTGCTTGGAATGTCTTCGAGGACCTGAGCTGTGCAATATTTATTTTACCTTATACTGTAGTGTGCAAAAGAATCTCGAGTCACACCTCATTTCTTTGTATTTTTCTTGGAAAAGACGACATGGGTCGTTTATTGAAATGTGTGCAAACTCACGGAAGTACAGTCTTCTTCTTTCAGCTGCTCTCACAGCAGGTAAGGGCCTCCATCTTCCTCCTTTACTACATCCATGAACCTCCACCAAGAGCCTCCTCTTTCCCTCCTGCCTGGAAGCTCCATATTCAACATCCTTTGTTCAGTGTATTCACTATCCCACATGCCCAAGCCATCTCAGCCTTGCCTTCCTAACTTTGTTTTAACCACCCAACATGAACTGTCCTGATTTCTAATCTAGTCCAACCTGGTCAAATCTCCACACACGCAAAAATAGTTTGTACAAGTCTGGTATGACCACCTTTATTCTATTTGTTATTATTTATTCTAACACAGCCTAAACTCAGATAGGCAAGCTTTCTTGGAATTTCTTTAAGTAGCTGAAAGGCATTCAAAGCTTTTCTTTGGATGTTTCTGCTTTTTGTTCTGTTCTCTGTCATGATGATGACACACTGCTTCAACAGTGTTGACGTTGGGGTCTGGGGAGGCCAGTCCATGACTCATAGTCTTCCATTGTGTGTTTTTCTATCCAGCTATGCTTTTACTGCACTGGCAATGTATTTGCATCATTATCATGCTGAAAAATGACATCATTATCATGCACTTTCCAGATGGTATTGTATGCTGGGTCCTTTGTTGCAATCATAATTCCATCAGTTTTGCCAAGAACATCATTGGCTGAAACGCAGCCCCAAACCACGACAGAGCCTCCACTGTGTTTTTGCAGCACTCACTGTTGTACTGCTTACATGAACACTCATACATACTAATGATGACCTGAACCAAACATTTGTCATTTTTCTTATATTTAGTTAAATCTCTCCCTTAAGATTGGATTCTTGACAGCCACCCTTCCGCTGAGACTACTTCTGAGACTTCAGTGAGTAGTGCATCTCTCGTGTCCTATGTCAGGTCCACCATTTGTCCAATATCCTCAAAATCCAAAAACACCATGCTGAGATATGGCAAGTTTTTAGTCAATACTTCTTTGAGGGTACTTTTTTATGCCTGTCAAACTGAGTTATCTTTGGACTTTTTTCAGATTAAAAAGAAAGGGAACTGGGTGCCGTTTCCCCCTCTGGGGGCGAGGGTACCTGGACCCGGGGTATATATAGAGTATGTTTGGGGAGTGTGATTGTGTGTACATGTCCATTTACGTTTATCCCTACGTTGGGTGAGTGCTGAGTGTTTGTATATGTGTGCATGAGGGTGGGAATGCACGTCTGTGTCTGTGTGTGTCTGTTTGTCTGTGTCTATATGTCAGGTCGGGTCTTAGACTCCACCTCTCTGGGAACTCCCAGGTCCTCCAAAGTGTGGAGGCCTATCTCCCCTCACCACACTCCCTGCCGGTGACTGATGCCCTCAGGGGTCGGTGCATTGGTGGTTCTTGGTGTCCGGGGCTGGGCGCTCAGGTATGTACCAGCTCACTCCTGGTGGCTACTTGGCGGGGCCTGGCGCCTGTTGCTCGGTCAGGCCTCTTCCGGGGCGCGGGGGGCCCTCGGGCCTCCGGCCTCTGTGCCTGTGGCTCAGTTCACTCTGGCACAGCTGGCTGCCGGCGGAGCCGGCGGGCACGCCGGTGCAGCCCCCTCTAGCTTCTGCCCGGTGGCTACTGGGTGACCCCTCGTCTGGGGATCCTCAGCCCTTCCCATGAAGGTGGCACGGATGCCCCTCTGGTGGTCCTCCTTGGGCTCTTGCACTCTGGGGCCTCTGGATGTCTGGGGCCTGGATCTCCTCCATGCCTGCTTCATGCCCTGCATGGGGGACGGGGCTATGGCTCTCTACATCCTCTTGCAGACCATTACATGGGGAAACCATTTGAATATAAGCGCGCCGATCCACACAGGTGTGCACACAGGTGTTCACTGTTCGTAGACTTAAATCACACCTTTCTTGGCTGTTACTTCAAAGCACATTGTGCGCTGTCTGTCCTGCGTGCTGCACAACAACATTCAATATTTAGTATTTACTGCTGTTTACACTTAGCTAGATTAATGCGATGGTGTTGTGTATAGTATGTTGCTTTGTTTTTTCTTTGCTTGTTTTCTATTTTTTTTCTCTCAACAGGTGATCCCGGAGATATTTTTTTTCCCCTTTCTCACTGTCCCTCTCCCCTTCTGTTTTTCTTTTCCTTCATCTTTTTTTCTCCCTTTCCTATCCCTCACTTATGTCTGTCCCGTCTGTAACAACTGAAAATAAAATAAAATAAATAATAAAAACAAAGGTCGATCAAATGGACCAATACGGCAATGCCATGATGATTCATTTGGCAAAATAAATCCATTGGGTATCCTTGTTGGTCTTCAGACAACAATTCTGACGGCTAAAGAACCAAATGGGACGGGCAAAAAAAAAAAAAAAAGAAATTTTGTGTTTGGCTAGCAAGTGCCGAAAATATCACGTACAACTGCTTCTTTGCTTAGTTGTCCGTTATATGTAGTCAGGAAAGTGGCTTAATAAACAAAAAAACATTTGAAAGTCGCCAGGTACAAACGACAGGACTGAAAATGAGTGAAAAAGAAGCCAATGAAAAAGCGTCCGGAAACCCTGAAGAACTACTGTTCAAGACCACTTTAAAAATAAATTACAAGGAAGTCCGTCTCCTTGGAAGTACAATAGAAAGGAATGAGGGGTGACTCAAGACTTTTACACAGTGCTGTATATAAAGCCCTAACTGAAGTCTATTTGAATGCAGACTAAAGCTTATTTTATAATTGTTTCTGACTTTGAATGGAAATGACTTCATTCATGTCCGTGTCTTCAACTAGAGAGAACAGGAGGCAGAAGGCAGTGCTAAAAATGTGGAGGATGGTCAGGTCACTTTGTCTGACAGACTGTGAGCCAGAGATAACAAATTAGAAACAAAATTTTGCTAATGCTATGTCAGCTGTTTTTCTGACATAAACAACTTGCTGCGACATCTTCACCGACTATTTCTGAACATAAACTCAGGCTCCTGCTAATATCACTCCATGTCTTGTCCTTGATGACAGAGAGCTTTAATGGCAGTGGCAGTGGCAAGATGCCCTGAACAATTTGCTGAGTGAAGTCACTGAAAGGTCTGTCTAAATTAAGGGATGTTGTACTTCTACCTCTGTCAAAATTGAGTGCATTTAAGTGGGAGGAACAGCCAAGCTGGCAAAACACGGCATGTCTCTGAGTTGCCCTCTGAAGCAGGCTTCCAATGGAAAAACTAACAACAGGTAATTTGTGGTCATACAGTTATTGCTGCTTTTACATCAGAGCAAAACTAGAGTTCCATTTACCTTTAGTGGTACATAGAGAGCCTGACATTTGATCATATTTGAACTTTTTTTTTCCAAATGACAATTCATTCTTTCTACTGGCTCAGTGTTGTTTGATGCTGTTTTTTTTTTTTTTAAATAATGTCTTTTTTAAAAACCATGGTTACCAAATGGTTCATCTTTTGGTTCAGTGATTTCATATTCGAATACCAAAAACAAACAATAGACATACATGTAGCAAAAGAGATGCTGAATTCTGTCAAAGTTCTGTAACAAAGATAAAGTTTGAGTTTTCAAACAAAATAGATAAAAAGCAGAAAGAATGCAGTTTATTCCAAAAGAATATCCAACCACAGATCGAAGCCATTGCTTATTGTGAATATTGTACATTTTATAGCCAATATTTAGGGCCTGAAATAACCACGATGATCAATCTTAGTTTTTTAGATGACAGATGCTATCTATTTTCCCAAAAAGCCAGCTTCATGACTTTTGACTAGAAAATGGAGCCAGATTTGGATGACTCCTTTAAAATTGATGGGTTAAGGAATTATTTGCTGCTATTGCTGGGTCAATGTATATAGAAATGGAAGATCAAGAAAAGCCAAAGTGGGACCTTAAACTGTGATTGAACTACTTCTACTTTTGTTAAAATTGGTTCTATGCGATCTAAAAAAGAAAAAAGTGCTACAGATTGGGTGCTTTCATTGTATCGATTGGTTGCTCAATTTAAATTGCTGCTCACATTTTCCATTCTCCAAACCTGGGGTGATTTTTGTCATGCCTGGGAAATTAACTGTAGTTAATTTTATTTAATTTAATAACTGTACAGTACTCTGTTTATAGTAACCATTGTCCTTAATGTAAATATGTAAGAAGAAATTGTGTATGTTTCTGTTCTGTGTCCTGTGTCCTGTTTGTTGTATATGTGTCTTTCTGGCTGCTGTTACAACCAAATTTCCCCTTCTGGGACAATTGAAGGATTATTCTATTCTATTCTTATTCTAAAAAGCTAGAATCTCAGGATCGTAACTTTGAGCCAGAGTGCTGTGTGATTTTTAAAATTGGAGTCTTCCTTGCTTGCACACTTATCATTGTGGTGCAAAAAGCATTTATTTATTTATTTATTTTTAAATGCCAGACCTGTCATCTCTCTATAGCCAGCAGCTTTTATTCATATTCTTGCGAAAATTATGAATCATCTCTTAAGTGAGCTATGCGGAGCAGCAGTGTTTTCCACGTTTGACGCACTTAATCTCAAATTATTATTTATTGAATGAAATGACAGAAATGTGAATGACGTTCTGCTGTCTCATCAGTGGGCATAATTACCTTTCCTTTAAATGTCATTTATGTACTTTTTGTCGAACGTACGGAAGCTTTATGAGCCCTTTTGTCTTACTCAACAATATCATAACTTCCACTGCAAAATAAATGACTTCTTTCTTCTGCAGTGGCTCAGTTTTGATTAATGCACATTCTCTACCTTAACAAGAGCGAATTTTCTCTAAATAACCTTTATCACTGACTCACTTGTGTTGGCAGTGTTAATACGTTGTGTTTTGAAATGTCACTGGTCTGCAACCCCTGACACAGCCTCAAGCAATGCAAAATTGCTGCTGGATTCTCTGAGTCATCTCTGAGTGGTGTGGTTGCACTGTTTCCGCTGCTATCAGTCTCTGCAGTTTGTTAAACAATTACTTCTCACTTTTCAAAGCAGCTACACATAACTTTTAAAGTTACTGCAACCGGATAAGAGATCGTTTTTTCAACTTTTAGTTGCATCATTGAAGTGGCTGCCAGTTAGATGCAGACAAGCAAACTGATGCCTGCATGGATGTCCCTGAAGATGCCTGGTCTCTAGGGAACAATCAGGGCTCCGATTGTCTGGTAACCCTTTCCAGGTAAAACCAGTTCTATTTACATTATACATGCTTCCCTTAGGCATAGCATAAATCTTCATTGCAGTTGAGGCCCAGCTCTATCTATGGCACACACCAATTAGTTAAACTGAAGGAATGATCTCTGATTTCCTGCTTCTAGATTTAGATAAAACCGTGTGTGGTGGGGCATGGTCTGCGGTGCCATGCAGGGAATCTGGGTTTTGGGACAGTCGAGAAATATCGTAAATGATTCCCTGTGTTTTAACATGGCGGGCGTGATTGAGGATGCTGTGCAAGTGCGTCCGCCTTCACTGCATGTCACTGCAGACCACGCCCGTCCCCACTGTGATTACTATACTTGGCCCTAAAAATCTTAGAAACATGGTATCTAACCATATACTTACTCTGGGTGGCATTACCTTAGCCTAGAGTAACACTGTGAGGAATCTTGGAATCATTTATGACCAGGAAATGTGCTTTTATGTGCATATTAAACAAACATGTAGGACTGCTTTCTTGTATTTGCACAATATCTCTAAAATTAGAAACACCCTATATCACCCTAACCCATGGTGATATTCAATTCAATTTTATTTAAACAGCGCCAAATCACAACAGCAGTCACCTCAAGGCGATTTATATTGTAAGGTAGACCCCAGAATAATACTTACAGAGAAAAACCCAACAATCATATGACCCCCTATGAGCAAGCACTTTGGCGACAGTGGGAAGGAAAAACTCCCTTTTAACAGGAAGAAACCTCCAGCAGAACCAGGCTGAGGGAGGGGCGGGGCCATCTGCTGCGACCGGTTGGGGTGAGAGAAGGAAGACAGGATAAAAGACATGCTGTGGAGAGTTCTTTCCTGTTATGATGTTTGGAGATGACATCGTGATCTGTGGAGAGAGTACGGATCAGAGCCTAGAGAGACGGAGGTATGCTCTAGAGAGAAGCAGAATGAGAGTTAGTAGATACAAGACAAAGTACAACAGGTGGAAAGATGAAGATGCAAAGAGTAGAGGTGGTGAAGATAGATGAACTTAAATGTCTTGGGTCAACTATCCAAAGCAACAGAAAGTGCACAAGAGAGGTGAAAAAGAGACTACAGACAGGGTGGAGATGAGTATCGGGGTGATATGTGATAGAAACATAGCACCAAGAGTGAAAGAAAAGGTTTACAAGACAAAAGTGAGATCTGGTATGATGTATGGTTTGAAAATGATGCCACTGACAAAAAGACAAGAGACCAAGCTGGAGGTGACAGAGCTGAGGATGCAAACATTTTCAGTGGGAGTGACCAGAATGAAGAGGATTGAAAATGAGTATATCGGAGGACAGCTCAGGTTGAGATGATTTGGACATGTGCAGAAGAGGAAGAGCAAATATCCTGGACCTCTGATCCTCTGTGGTGACCCCTGAAGGGAGAGGACGAAAAAAGAAGATGCTGATACTGTATTTCCATGTATGTTTACACATTTCAATACATCGCCACAAACATTTATCCAGTTTCCTTTAAAATATAAAGAATTAAGGGAGGCTCAAGACTTTTACACAATACTATACTTTTAAGGTGGAATATTTTTTTACATGAGTAGACACTGTGGCTCTCCTTTAATATCATTATATCAATACAGCGGTACACGGCCATTTTCTCCTCTGCTAAAGAAAATCTTAAGCCTCTTAAAATACCTCTTCCCCACTCCTAACATTTCTTTACCTTAGAAACTCTAAGATGCTTTATCATTCGTATCTCTAATGAGAGATTCTTAGAAAATTCTAAGGAATTTTTTAGAGTTTCGTCACTAGGATCAGGACTTAGTATTGTGAAGCTTTGTGAATATGGGCCCAGAGCTTTAGCTGGCTGAATTTGAGCTGAAACAGGTCAGTGCCGGTAAGTTCCATATCCACAATGGATTTGTCACATTAGCAAATCTGCACCTCTGATAGGGGAATATTTTCCTTTGCTTGCACATTAAAATGCTGCTCGTATCCCAAAGAGAGAGATGGAATAGATCCTCTGGTTATACTTCTAGATGTCCATCCAATGTTTAATTCAGGTCCCTGAAAAAACGGACTCAATCAAATCAAGCAAGCTTGGGTGGACCAGTGCAGCTTTAATAAAAGCATTATTTAGAAAGCTGATGGATGGAGTTCATTCTGAGAACCTGAAATTCGGATTTTGAGGGGGAGTTCTTTAGGCTTTGCAAGAAGAAGGCATTTGAAGGAAGATATGATCAAATGGTAGGTGTCCAAATAGGAAGAGCAAAAAGCAGATATCACACAGGGATTATCTTACCGGATTCTCAGAAAAAAAGACTAAAAGTAATTTGGGTATATGATTTTTAACAAGCTCGTGTCATTTTTGTTTTTTGGTCAGTGTACTTGTGCATGAACTACTTGTGCCTCGTCCACATATAGGAAAAATGACGCTGCTGTAGTTTTACAAGAAAGAAAGAAAGTGTACTTTATTGATCCCCATGGGGAAATTCCTCTCTGCATTTAACCCATTCACTCAGTGAAGCAGTGGGCAGGGACGGTACCTTGCTCAGGGGTACCTCAGGGTAGCTGTTCAGGGGAATTGAACCCCCGACCTTCCGATCATGGGGCCACCACTCTACCTAGTGAGCTATCCCTGCCAACAGGGGGTGCTTTCAACTGTTCCCTTATTTCCCATGGGCTCACCGCGTGTCACAAAGGGCATCCAGCAAAATCGTGTGAATAGGGAAGCAGCTGAAAGTAGCTTTGGTGTAATCAGGGTACAGCAGCTTCTGATTCAGTGTCTCCTCTCAGTCTTGGTCCAGAGCTCTGTAAGCATTCAGAGCATATTTGTCATGCTTACATGTATCAGATAGTCAAACAATGTTTAATACTGGACAAAGAGCCTGAGTAAATACAAAATGCTTTCAATGATTATTTCATTAATGAAATAATCATTTGATAATTTAAGGGAAAAGAGCTGTCCAAGGTTACCTGGTTTTGTGTGAAAAAGCCTCTCCTTGTGAAATTATGAAGTTGCTGTGATTAACCACAATTTTTGGGGAAAAAAAGCTGAGTTAAGTTTCACACCAAGGCTTGATTACTTCCAGGCCTGCTGAATCAAGAAGTCACTTAAATACACTCGTCTCAACACATCATCCCAAGATCTAAAGAAAGAGCTGAGAAACAAAGTCACTGACATTTATCAGCCTCGAAAGATCAACAAAGCCATTTCTAATGACTCCAGTGAACTGCAGTGAGAGCCATTATTCACAAATGGAGAAAACAGTTTGTGGCAGGCCTACCGAAATTACTCCAAGAGTGCATCAACGACTCATCCAGGAGGTCACATGAGAACCCAGAATAACATCTAAAGACCTGCAGACCTCACTTGTATAAGCCTGGTTCTTTTATACATACCTACATATACACTCAAAGCATTTTATACAACTTGCCTCATTCACCCATTCATTCACTTTTTTCTAGATGCGTTCCATCCAACATTCACATACATTGACACACCTATGGGTGCATCAGAAAGCATTTTGGTATTAATATGTTGCCCAAGGATATTTGGCATGCAGGCTGGAGCAGCCAGGGATCAAATCTCCAACCACCTGAGCTACAGTCAGTTCATTATTCAACAATAAAAAACACTCTGGGTAAAAATGTAATCCATGGGAGAGTTCCAATATTAAAACCATTGCTAGCCAAAAAGAAACAAAGTCTCACCTCATGTTTGCCAACTTCTTGCTGATCAAGAAGACTTTATGGAAAATAACTTTCTATAGAGTATGGAAGCCCGTTTCCACCACTAAAAAAAAAAAAAAGTATCCATGACTCGAAATTTCGACTTATCAACTCAAAATTTCGTGTTACTTTTCTCAAAATTTCGAGTTAGCATTGCCAATTTGCGTGAATTACATCATTTCCCAGTTACCTGGAAGCTGAAGCCCTCAGCTACAAATGCTACAGCTAAGCTACCAGTATTACAGCCAGTCATGAATACACAAATTGCTGAGTATTTTCAGCGTGGCTTCACAAATGATGAAATCCTTCTGTTATTAGCTGAATCACATGGCATTACTATGAGTAAACGCACTCTCGAAAGTGCCAATTTGTTGCGATCCGGTTTTGAGTGTGCTTTCCTCTGCGCTATATCCTTCCGGGTAACAAGAAAATGACGTCCTTCACGTAGATTACTGATTGGCAGAGCTAACTCAAAATTTCGAATTAGTTTTCTCAAAATTTCAAGTTAATAACTTGAAATTCTGAGAAAAGTAATTCGAAATTTTGAGTTATAGATACTTTTATTTTTTTATATTGGCGGAAAACAGGCTTCCACAATAGACTGAACTTTTTGGAAGGTTTGAGTCTGGTGTAAAATTAGGTAGCATGCAGCTTTATACCAACAGTCAACCACAGTGGTGGTAGTGTGATGGTCTGGGCTACTTTGCCACTTCAGGTCATGGATGACTTCCAATAACTGATGTAACCATGAATTCTGCTTCTACCAGAAAATCCTAAAGGAGAATGTCTGAGCATCAGTTTTTCTGCTCAAGAGCACTAGGGTTATGCAGCAGGACAATGAGGCAAAAGACAGAAGCAAGTCCACCCCTGAATGATGGAAAAATGAAACAAAAAGAAGGGTCGTAACTGGCCTTGTAAAAGTCCAGAATTAAATCAGATGGAGATGCTTTGCCATGGCCTTAAACGGACTGTTCATGCTTGAAAACCTTCCAGTGTTGCTGGATTAAAACAATTCTTTCAGGATGTGAAAGACTCATCGCAGTTGCTTGATTTAAGTTGTGGCCAAGGGTGGCACAACCAGTTACTAGATTTAGGGCACAATCTGACCTCTTACTGTAGAACTTTACAGTTGTGCTTGAAAATACTAACTTGATGAAGGTGTAATTGTAGGCAGTCATGTCCACTGTGTGGCGCTGCAGTCCCCAGAAGTACTTCTGTCACACAGGTGAGGTCTGCATCCCCACTTCTTGAAACATTTATATCACTTTATCTATTCTTCTTCTTTAGTGGGTATAATTCAGTGTGTGAAATTAACATCTTACCCATATCTGGGAGTGCATTTAAAAAGTTGGTCAATCCAAGAATTTAAACTTGGTATATTTGTCAGTTTGATAGGCACTTAATATGACCGGCTACATAAAGAGACACGCTTTCATTTCACATACTGAGGGGTGTGCACTGTAGCATTAAATAGGCCACCAACACAAAACGGGGACCTCATAAATCCCCCTGACATTTCGGCGAAGGGAAACATAAATGTTTCTTTTTGATGTTTGGGAAAAAACAAGCTGGAAAACAACCAATTTTTGAGGAGGAACGTGCAGGCCTCACCTCGCGCTGGAAAAGAAAAAATGTCAAGAACGAACAGAGGTCACTGCAAGTCCAACAGTATTCAAGGAAGTAGAATTTGTGGTTCATTTTATTCAGTTCATTTAATATTTCTGAACATTTAACATTCTGCCTCTCATCCTTGATCCCCGTTGTGAATATTTATCAAAAATCATTTAACGAAGACATAATTTCGAGCCATTTTTAGCTGAATGTACTCTTCAAGCTGAAGCTGTACAACATGTCGAGGTCAAGACCCAAATCCCCGTTGCTTGTGGGCTGTGGAGCGGCGCCTTGTTTGTTCTCTGTGCATCATACAGTATGTATCTGCACTCCTGCAAAATTGCCGGTTTTTGTAAATATAGCTGGCTGTTATGCCCCTGAGACCGTTAACTGCTTTCACTTGGCAAATACAGCCATTCAAAACTGAGAATACCACAGTTCTAGCATAAACTACTTCAGTAAGAAACTGTGTTTATGCAGTACTTTTGAAAGCAAAGTTTACAAAGTGCTTTTTACCAGATGGTTAAAGTTGACTTAAAATGTCTCGGTTATCTCCAGTTTGCAAGTGGACACTTTGCAGAGCTTTCAAAGCACCGTGGTGTCAGCAGAAACTTCTCTGTTCAGACTTCAGTAAACAGCCAGTCAAAGGAAAACGGGATCTGCTGTGCAGCTTGTCTAAGATGTCAGTATGAAAGCCTGCAGGGTATTTTCTTTTCTTTAAAAAAATCTAGCTGACCAGTATAAGGATCGGGATTCATTATCCCTGTGTATTATAATGTGTTGATCATGAAAACGTGGAGCTGTTCTGATACAATCTATCAAAAGAAATAAAACAAACATGTAAATTCACATGGGAAAAAATGAATTGTGCAAAAAATCAGACAAAGTCAATAAAGCAGAAAAATAGAAAAGATTACACAAGAATGAAATGAAATGAACTGAAATGTGTGTTGACTTTGAATCATTTGAGAGCACAAGGTGGAAATGCTTGTAAACCTTAATGGAGGATTAAATTAAAGCAGTTGGTTATCAGTTTAACTCATCAATGGGGCTAATGGGGTCCAGGTCACTCTGTCACAGGTTCAGTCCCTGTTTCCACAGATTTGTGCAACACTGAACGTTTCCAGGGTCAGTGTAGATGGCACCACAGTAATGGATGTGGCAGGACATGCCTAGGTGTTAGAGTCTGAGGATTTCCCCTTGGATGAGCAGAGCCTCGTGACTGGCCTTGTCAAAGTCCACAATTTGACAAGGCCAGTCAAATTCATGAGTGCATCTCATCCAAGTCAGATATGAGTCAAGAAGAAGCTGTTTTTCGAATCTTACGTCTCTGGCACAGCAAACTTAGCTCCTTGGGGTCTGAAAAATAGCAAAACCTGAGCTTGGTATGAAAAAATAAGGGCCACTGTTCCATGATTGGTATTTGCACGAGTTTTATGCGTCCGGTGTTGAAAGGCTTTTATTCACAGTGGGGTCACCACATAGTTGATTTAGCTGGTGTTTACACCAGATGGTCTTCCGGTATAACCCTGTCTCCTTCCAAGCTCAAACCTGGAATCTTTTACTTATTAGTCAAACATGTAAACCACTGCGCTATAAATTACATCCCCTAATAGGAAAAAAAAAAACAAAACCCAAAACAACTAATATTTGATTATTTAGTCTCTGATAGAAAATTGAATATATCCAGATATCTGTCACTTCTTGAGTTCTTTTGCAGTATATCAATGGAAATTCTATTTTACTGAGGTTTTGGATCAATGGCTCTCAGCCTCATACTTCTGTATTAAAACATATGCTGGCATCTTCACCTTGTGATAGCTGGGACAGGCTCCAGCCCCTCCCAGCAACCCTGAATCACACACATGGTTAACGTTGGATGGTGCCCTGTATCACTTACTGTTTAGTTTTAGCTTTAGGAAAAGATGACAGATTGGGTTAAAATACAACAAATTCAGAGTGAGATGTTACTGCTGTAAGATGTGCATCAAGCTCTGACAGACAGCTTAAGCTCATCATCATCAGAGTCCTTGCAAGTGTTGATGTGTGCCAACAATGACATCACTGCCACCGTGGAGTAGTGCCCTTGACTTCAGCTCCTGATTTTTGTAACCTGGCTCTGCAACACAGGCTGGACTGGAGGCACGGCTGTGGGAGTGTGTCTTCTCCACAGGCATTTTAATGACGGATCACTGTGGGAGCATACTGCTGGCTTTGACTAAACAGCAGTAGCTGATTTCTGGGAATAAGAATGGCCTCGCTGATCTGCCGTGAAGTCTTTAATACAAAAAAGCCAACATTTGGTACTTCTTACAAAAACATATTATTTAGTATATAAAATGTTACCCGCTTCCTTTTTGATAAAGCATATAATTAGAGCCAATAAGGTGACCCTGAACCCTCCCTTAGGTACTGTGCAATAGACCTAGGCTGATGGGGGTTTCCCATGATGCAGCATTTCTTCTTCACTCACCTCTTTTTACTTTGTATTAGTTATTAATAATGACTACAGCATGTGGTTTTGTCTTGTCTCCACTACCCCCATCGCATTAGAGAAGCCTGGTTCTCACAGAGAACCAGGGTTCCTGTTAAAAGGGAGTTCTTCCTTCCCACTGTCACCAAGTTCTTGCTCATAGGCGGTCATATGAGTGTTGGAACTTTTTCTGTATTATTGTGGGATCTCTTTACCTTACAATATAAAGTGCCTTGAGATGACTGTTGGTGGGATTTGGCGCTATATAACTAAAACTGAATTGAACTGATGTAACTGTTTTAGTCTCATATCAGCTGTGAGACAATACCATATCATTCAAGCACCAGATATCACACAATTAATGGTTAATAGAATGTAAAGAATATCAATTCATTTAACAGTAACATTAAAGTTTATTAGTGACCGTTATCATTAAATGTTACCAGACGTTAAACAAAAACAATATTCATAATAATAATAGAAATAATCACAGTTTAAGACAGCTTTTCTGAAGGCATGAGTACTAATTAGTTCCAGGACATTCCTCAATGGACCAATTTCACTGTCATGTTTCTGTAACATCCTTGATAACTACTTTTAATCGGCTTAATTGGAGACATGAACCTGCCATTCTCGGGACAAACCCTGCACCACTGGATGGTTTAATCCTTTCAATAGACCAGGAGGCTGGGAAAAAAAGGGAACACCGCTCTCTCATCACACTGGCGTGAAAGCTCTGCTTTCAGTGCCATTGTGGTGTAAGATAATTAGAAACGCTAAGTGGTCCTAACATCGCTGAAGCTCATAGAATTAAAAGCCAACAACAGTAAAAGAAGTTGTCTGTGTACTATGTTCCAACATATAACTCGTATACTCAGACATGCTCAGAATGATGCACAAGAGAATCACGTCACTTAAGTACTCAGATTGCCCTGCTGAAGAGCCTCGGGAGGAGCGCCGCTTTCAACAGCAGTTACCAATGCATGAGCGCTGTAATGGAAGCTGTTGTTTATGTAAGACACAGACCAACATGAGAGAATCAGAAAGGTGGTTACCAGCTGCTTGTTTACCACTAATTAGCTTAGTAACCACAGCACAAACACAGTGAAGTAAGCTTTACGGGCTCCGAGCTATCTATCCAATTACTGAGCTAGAAAAGCCCATTGCAGCCAGTGCAGTCCCCAGCGAGTATTTGTTTGCAGCAGTACAACACTTGCTGGGAGAACTTTTCTTTTTTTTTCTTTTTTTTGAGAAACCTTTTTCTTCTCTTTGGTGAGGTCATTCTGTTGAGTCTAGGCTTGCTTTCAGGGAGACCTAGTCAAAACGAGAAGATGAGAGAAAACAGAGGAGTCAGTCGTTTAAGCTCGGCTTTTTTCAAGCTGATTCTGAGCTTTGAGAAAAAAATAGTAATTGTACTTACTTTGTGATAGCCCTCCAGTTATAGAACATGAAGCAACTGTCTTGGTCTGTTTGTCCTGGTAGGTCACAACTCATAACTACTTTGTACTTAAATAGCACTGCCTGGGGGATACCACGTAGAATCCTTTTAATTAACCAAGTGTAACATTCACTCACCTCCGTATTTCACCTCTGTTTGTGTTTCAGACATTTGAACAGCATTTGCATGAGACCAGCCGCATTTTAGTCTCTCCTTTCAGGATTCAGTTAATCATCTGTGTCGTCCTGTTGTTTGCTATTTTGTCCTGTTCTCTTGTTGCACTACTGGGCAGAGAACAATGCTGCTTCCAAGTACTTACATATGTAGAAGCGCTGCATGTAGCGGTGGTATAACAGTGCAAATGTATGCTGTTGCTGCCAGATGTTGCTGCTCCTAGCAGCTGCTGAGAGAGTCCATGTTGACAAGATTGATTACGTTTCTCGACATAAGCAGATGACTCTCATCAAATTTTCAACCAAAGTAAAATAAAGAGAGACATTTCATCCCACTAATAAGTCATGAAATCTGCGTGTCAGCCCATCTGTTGTTTGAGGCTATTTGACTGAGCTGTTCTCATTTTTTCCCTTTTTTTTTTGCCTAAAAGTTGTTCTCTGTTTCCAAAAGTGTGTCGTGATACTGCATATTTTGATATTGAAGTAAATACCAAAGTGCCAACATTTTAACCTATAAAGGCAGCTTGTGCAGGGGAGAGCAGTGTGTCATGATTTATGAGCTAAATCATCATCAGTTTGTAAATTCTGAACACATTTTAATGACCAGTAAATCATTGTGATTTTTACTTTCTAGAATCATTAATTATACAACAAAAACAATCAAAACAACAAAATGCACCTCAGGTTTCCATTGCAGTGACTGCTGCCTACTACTGTACATACACACACAGTGATGTTTGGGAATCTTTGTAAAGCTACTGATTTATTCCCAAGTGCTAACCTGTAAAAAAAAAAGAAAAAAGAAGCTGTTATTGCTAAACTAATGGACTTGTGCTCTGGTGGACTAATTCACAAGAGAAAAATAAATCATGATAACAGCAATGTAGTTATGACACTGTTAAAACAATCCAAGTTTACAGAGCTTTGGCAAACAAGCACAGGAAAATAAAGTGCTTTGCAAAAGTATCAAGCCTTCCCTTTCATTGTATTTTGCTAAGGGAATGCAAAAAAGGTGCAGCCATTAATTTGAAATGTGCAAACATACAGGGAAACACAGTATTTTTTTTGCATAATTCTAGTGAGCTTGAAAGTCAATATTTTATTCTTCAACACAGAATGAGATCTCTTGTAATTCCTTTAAGTAGAAATAGATCTCCAGGCTTCTTGGAAGTCACACAAACAATAATGTGTAGGTCTGGGCTTTAGGGGGGCCATGACTGATAGCGTTCAGCTGTGTGTTTGTGATGATTGTCACGCTGTAAATCATGTTATTTCCAGACACTTTCCAGATGGCATTCCCTGGTGGATCAAAATCTGATGGTACTATTCTGTGTTCAGAATTTCATTAATCTTTTCAAGCTCCTCAACACAACCGGCTGAAATACAGTCTTAAACCATGACAGAGCCTTCAGTGTGTTTTACACTGTAGACACTGTTGCACTGACCTGACTTTAAACAAAAAAATTCAATTTTGGATTCATCATTCCATAAGACCTGCTGCCACGCATTTTCATTTTACATAGTCGATAATGGCTTCTTGACCACCATCCTTCTTCTGGGTCCACTTCTAATGAGGACTCAGTAGAAGTTAAACTTCAGGTCCAGATGCATCTTGCGGATCCTGTGCCAGGTCTTTGCTATTTTTTTTCCCTAATTCTTAAAGTCATAACAGATCTGATGTTGTTCATCTGACGTAGATAGATTTATTTGGGCTGCACAAAGTGAGCAAAGTGGAGACAGCTGGAGAACACAGCTGAACAGAATCCAACTAATGAACCAAGGGAAGCAAAACTGGTGAAAAAAAATGGGGCGAGAGACTATGAAAGTAAGACAGGAAACATAATCACAAAGATAGAAAGACTCAAGACATACACACTTGATGCATGTAAACAAACACAAAGACTTGACTGACAGAGGAGACAAGACTGACTTGACACAATTAATAGAGAGACAGAAAACCACAGAGACAGAGCCCTAGATGACTAGGAAACAGACATGGACCACAAATGATGATAATTCAATTATACAAAACCCAAAAGACCAAAAAACAAACTAAAAAAGGAAATAATAAATGCTCTAGGAAATCCACTCATCGCATTAATATAAGGAGCCAGAAAAACACAAGAGATCCTTTAAACTAACATGAATCACAAAAAACTAGAAGAACACAAAGCCCCGAGTCCACGACCCAGAGACCCCGACAAAATTAGCATTTCATTTTCTCTGTTTTCTCTGTTTTTGGTTAAATTAATCTCCCACTGCTAATATGACTCATGTGGTCCACTAAAGCACACATATACAATGTGAGAAATGCACAGAATGTCAATGAAGATTACACAGCGTAGCATACATTCATTAATATTGTAATGGCAATATGTTCCACCAACCTGTTGAAAACAGGCAGCTATTAATGTCATGTACCATTCGCTGATGATCATCGCGAATACACGAGGTCAGTCTCCTGCAGTGAGTATTGTCACTGCGACCAGTGAACCTTAAAATCACGTGAAAGATAAACCTTTGTCAGCTCAGGCATCTTGGTTGCGTGCCTGCTGTTAAAATGATTATTTCAGGGATTTTTTTTTTCTGTTTGGCTCCATTCCTCTCTTTTCCATTTTTCGAGTATTTAGTTTAACCACTGCCAAATATCCGGATCCTGCTATGCACCAGGCATCCTGCTGTAATCAGAGATCACAGTGCATTCAGAGAACCTCGGGGCTTTTTTGTAACTACATTCTACCTGCGAGAGAACAGCTTCAGGGTTTTGATTTTAATCAGGCAGAAACTGGTTGGGAAGTCATTAGAGACTCATGCTCTTTGGTGTCAAATAATCAGCATGACCTCCAGAATACTTTTTTTTAGTAATTTTTTTTTTTAATAAACTCACATTTCCTAAATCTATTTTTTCGTATGCAAACCAATTTAATTAATGTACCTCAGTAATGAAAAAACACTTCCGGCAATCAAAACTGCCACAAATCAGAGTTAATGAGAACACAAATTGTTGGTAATGTCCTTCTGTGTAATTGTTTGGCTGTTTGCTTTCACAAAATGAAAGGTGTGCGAGCTGTGTGGGTCCAGAGGAGGGCACATAGTCAGAATTTGAGGTTTAATGTTTTATTTGTACAGACGTGTTAGTCTTGTATGGCTGTGCTCCCACACAACATCACTAAAAATTTACTTACTTGGAAATCTAAAACTGAAAGCAACAAATGAGACTCTGGCACATAACTGTGCTGCCATATGTCACGTACTGAATTATTCAACAGAATTTAATTTTTTACTACATTTTTTAAAGTAATTGTTCGCCTACAACCCTAACTCCAGTAAACAAAAAAAAAACAAAATACAGTGAATACAGTGAGTACAGTAAACCCACGGTATTTACAAAAGGTATCAAATGTTTGATACAAGAAAATGTATCACTGTGAGAAAAATATTAGCTCATTTCATGGCAGCGACATGTTTCAGAAAGGTTAGGACAGGGGCATCAAAAGGCTAGAAAAGTAAGTGATACTAAAAGAAACATATGGAGGAACAGTTTGGAACTAATGAAGTTAATTGGCAGCAGGTCAGTAATATGAATAAAATAAAATAAAAAAATAATAAAATAAAAATATCTTTGAGAGGCCAGCTGAGAGAAGTAAAGCTATGCTGAAGTTCATGCACTGTCAAAAAAAACAACAACAACAAATATTGGGGAAAAAATTAGACTAACGTTCCTCAGTGTAAAATTGTAAGACTTTTATGGTCTATTGTGAAAATGTGGATTTATGAGATTTACTAAAAATCCAGCTTTGGGGGATTGGGTTTCTAAAAAGTGCCATAAAATACTGTATTAGACCCTTTCTTAGAATAAGCAAGGCAACATTTTGATTATATCTCAAATTTGACATTAATGTGTGGGGAAAAAAACTGTGCCTCTGAGGTTTCCTCTGTGAAAGACAACTAATAGTCTCACGACTGATTTCATCACCAAGGCCAATTATGCCTGTGAGCTGTCATGTTAAGATACCATCAGGCCATCAGGTCTAGCTAGCAGCCTCCCTCTCCTGGGCTGCAGGATTTAACTTACAGTATGCTGTCACATCACAGCCTTTCTGGCTCAGTATCCATTACATCTTTGCAGAAATATCTGCTTCCATGATCAGTAATAATCAAGAAATCTTCATAAAACAATTTTAAAAATATTTAATAATTGAGAACGATAATGAGCTGACGGGATGAAGGACAAAGCAATATAATAAACCAAAGTGTTTAGCAATTATTCTTTAATTCAGAGAGCTGAGAAGAAACTAAAGACATCAGCCAGAGAGAATGAAATAAGTGCAGATCCAATCATATGAAGGTCAGTATGAATAAACTAAATTAAAATGGATAATATAGAATGTTGATGTTCTGCCAGCCTAGAAAAGGTCTATAACAATTCAAGACAGTTATAAAATATGCAAATGATATAGTTTAATTACCTAAAGATAGCCTATAGCATCCAACAACAATAATTCTGCCTGTTGTTGCCTTTTTTTGTGTATCTGTAAGACACAAAAACAGTTGACTTAGTTCTTTGACTTAGATTGACTGATGAGTACAGCTGGGTGTCATCAACATACGGGATAAGTGACAATATACAAACTAGTTAATTAACTCCAAGCAAAGCACATATGGGAGATTTTTATTTTATTTTATTTTATTTTTTTTTTCAAATCATGCGATTTTCCTATTAGTCTATATCACTGTTTCCCAACCACTGTGCCGTGAGAAATGATCAGGTGTGCTGTGGAAGATTATCTGGTTGCACCTGATTGGTACTCTAAGCGATCGGCGTGAGTAACGGGCAGAACAATTGCATTCTCTTCCACTACGGGGCAGTACAACTACCTGCTCTAATTAAATGGGTTGCCAACTGCCAATAAAACAGAAGAAGATAAATAAGAAATTACATAATAGTTACATAGCTATTATTAATAGCTACATGCAGTGAAACGACCCAGATGAAGGCCCTAGCATGATTAGTGGTCAGAAGAAAGCAAAAAAGGTATACTGGGGACAAACCGAGCCAAATTATCAATATGCTTTTTGTGATATTTTTGTTTGGTGGTGGGTGAGCCGTGTGATTTTTCGAATGTGAAATATGTGCCGTGGCTCCAAAAGGTTGGGAAACGCTGGTCTACAGGATTATTCCATAAACTACAAATGCTTAATTTGATCAATTTTTGGGGCAATTACTTAATGGTTTAGGCTTTACGGGCTAATATATTCGTTCCTTCAAATGGCAACCGTTTTTTCAAGCAAGAGCTTGAGATTCAGATAAACAGTGTATGTGTAAAATTGTGTAAATTACGGTGGCATGATGGTGACACACGGTGTGATGGTAAACAGCCAGTTATCATTTAATGTGCACAACCTTTACCATATCAGAAGAAGACAAAACTATATTTGGAATGTACATTTATGCACTGAATGTCAGAATGACGGCCAGAATTAGCCGTCATTCACTACAATATTTTCAATATTCTGTCTATTCAGACGAACAGTTTCCACAGCCATGGCTGGTGTTTGCTTTGTTTTGTTAACTGACACAAGACCAGAAGCCATTTCTGAAAAATGAGTCGACCACCTCCCTACAACTAGGAAAACTCTTTGCATGTGGAAACCATTTGCAAGTAGTTTTGATGACCATCTGGTCACCCAGAGGTTGAGGGAATCAACTCCCTCAACCCGTCTTCAAATAATCATGGTCTGACTCAGAGTGAATGCAATCACTCTCAGACAGCTTGGCAAAGGTTCGCAGACAAAGGCCATCTAATTTAATTTAAATACACACAGATAACAAGACGCTGCAATCCATCTAAGGCTGTTATCACGCCTGTGTGTAAATTAAACCCTGGTTCATTTCCCCCCTTGGTGCGCTTCGTTTGAGCAGGTGTAAACACAGCAAATACACTCCAGTGTGCACCAAACTAACCGCACCGAGCCCCTTTTTTTGGAGGAGGTGGTTTCGTTACGGTTCCAAACAAACTACTTTGTAGTGAAGCATTTTGGTTCACTTAGGGTTTACTTGGATTTTTCTGTGTGTGAAAACAAACCAAATGATGGGGAAAAGCTTTACAAACTCAGAGCAACCAGAGTAAAGAAACTATAGATGTGAAAATGCCATGAGTCAGTCTGCACCAGTGGGTGCAACTCATCTAAAATGCATTTCTTTGCAGTAGGAGACTAGACTCAGCTGCCACTCAAATGGATGTATTCTATTTATATTTCTATATAAACCAAAGTTACTAAACATTTATGTCACTTTGCAGTTAAATGCCATCCTATAGCAACAACGTCACTGTATGTGGAAGAATTTCAGTGTCAACTCTTTGAGGTTCTGCCTGGACTCTGGATGTAATTAATGTCAATTTCTATGTATGTAGATGGCAACAAATGTGCAATTGTCAATGCTTTATCCCAGATATGATCACAAACAGATTATATGTAGCTGCCAACTTGACCCAAGCTAATTTACTACATACAGGTATGTAGTAAATCGTGCAGCATGTTGAGTTTAAGTCTTTTGCAAGCAATATTTACAACATCTCTGTTTACACTCTGTGGGATCAACAGACAGCAAGAATGCACTAAACCACAAGTCACTTATGTCCTGTGATAGTTCAAGCTTGCAAGATAAGATAGCATCAGTTATAGGTGTAGATTTCACCAGTAACAAATCTGCACCTGAACAGACACCTTAAAAAGACATAAAAAAAAGCAAGTGACTCCATAATACGGCCAGTATCCAGAAAAGTGCAGAAGTACAGACGAAGTAAGAGGTGGAAATATTGTTCATTCACAAAATTCCCCGGTAATTACAAACTACTTAAAACTAGTTAAAATTACTTACAGTATAATTTGTGTCATAATTTGGGTTAATATGGTCCATATCCCAAAAAGTACAGTGTACTTATGATGTAAGATTGGGAAATATTGTTTGTTTGTTTTTTCACTAAATTACCAAGAAATTACACAGTACTTACAGTATGGTTATTTCTTTGTTTCCTCTAAAGACCTGATTTGTTATCCCCTCTTCTAGTACTACATTTATGTATCTTTATGTAATTTTAATTGGTTTTTTTTTCTCTATTATTGTAGGGTCTTTACAGTATAGTGTCAGAAGTAAAAAGGCAAATTCCTCTTTTTTTCAGTAAGAATTAATAACATAACAGAGATGGACATTATTCATAAAAACTGGCAACTCAATGTTTTTGCAGTGCCCCTATAAGACATATGCAGCTTTAAATGAAATCACAATAATTGGATAGGCTGCCATTACGCTTTGTTCACCCATTGCAGTTAGACATTAAAAATACATTAACAGCTTAGGGTCTGTTCTTACTGAGAGTATACTGTATCAGAGCAAATAAAGAATCACACTCAGCTTGACACACTCAGATATTTCATTTGTTTTTTCAAAAGTAAGCTTGAGAAAATCTTTCCCCGTTGTGCCAAAAGCGATGATATAACAGGTATAACACCTGAATGACTGCACCCTAGACACAAAACTGCAGCTGAGTGTGGTGAGAATGAATTCTGAAGATATGTGATAAAAATCCAAACTGTTAACGAGGCTGACAAGAGTATAATTGGCTAACAGGAAAAGGAGAACAGTGGGTGAGGTATAGACTGTAACACTGATGGTTTTGGTAAGTAAAAGTCAGCGGTATTTGGTAACCTCACCCTAATAATGATTTACAGCCCATCAGAAGGTACTGGCTGCAATCATTCAGATGCAAACAGATTTTTTTTAAAGTACTTTGACAAAGTCAATTATGGTTATACGTAACTTACGGTGATTTTTTCACCACTTTACAATAGAAATTAGGATTTTTGCATAAAATGATACAAATATGTTTGCAATTATGCTTTTATATCCAGGTTGTAACCACACATTTATTCCCCGTCCGCTTTGTTTTAAATCCCATTCTGCACTCCGGGCTCTTCTGATTTATTTAATGATACAGTGGGTGTTACTCAAGAGCTCCATCTCCCTGGCCCGAGGCGGACGTCACTCCGCTACAAACGAGCCAAGCCCTGCCTACAACTTGATTAGACCCTGGCACTCAATTTCACTATTGTCTAATCTGTGGAGTCAGGTGATGATGGGGAGTTCAATCTTGTGAAGCAATACACTTAATGGTGCATTTCACTGGAGGCGCACGTGCTAAAGGTGCAGCAAGAGAAGTCGTGAAAAGGTCAAGAAAGACAACATGTTGAAGGGAATAAAGAATAGAACCGAACAGAATAGAATAGATCTTTATTCTCATTGTACATTTACAACAAATTGTGGGGATAAAATATAAATAGTAGACACCAGGAATAAATACAAAACAACAGAAATGTATACAAAAATAAGAGAAAGGCACAAATTAGAGAACAAAATGCTTGGAAGTAGTGCAAAGAGACTTGGTCTGAATAGAGTCTGAGCCTGAGTGATGGACTTACTCAACCAGTGAAGTGGGTAGTAAGGGGTAGGTTGTTGGGGGTTAGCGTTCATTGCTTGGGAGTCTGGAGGTATGGGACCTGATTGGCCTGAGGCGCCGACCAGAGGGCAGCGGGTCAAACAAGTGTAAGGGGTCACCTGTGATGGCCAAAAGGCATCCAGTGATTTTTTTGGGGGCGGTGTTAAGAGACTAGAAGGCCAGCAGCAGCTTCTGGTTTGGGAGGAAGTGCAGCTGCTGTTGGGCCTACTTTACCAGGGTGATGGTGTTGTGGGTCCAGGTGATATTGGTGGAGATGTGGGTGCCCAGAAACCTGAAGGTGGAGACAGATTCCACCTGTTATCCATTTATAAAGAAAGGGGAGTGGACCTGTCTGTGCCTCCTGAAGTTCATTATGAGTTCTTTTGTTTTAATGACGTTCAGCTTCAGGTTATTTTCTGAAAACCAGCGGGACAATTTCTCTACCTCCGCCCTGAACGCTGTCTCATCTCCATCAGAGATGAGCCCAACCATGGGTGGTCTCAAACTGAGCAAAATAGGTGTTGAACTCCTCTGCGAGTTTGAGGCTGCTGTCAGGCATTGGGGGACTCCGGCCTTTCTATTTTTTTTTTTTTTTTTTTTTTTTTGCCTGTCCCATTTGGTTCTTTAGCCGTCAGAATTGTTGTCTGAAGACCAACAAGGATACCCAAAGGATTTATTTTGCCAAATGGATCATCATGGCATTGCCGTATTGGTCCATTTGATCGACCTTTGTTTTTATTATTTATTTTATTTTATTTTCAGTTGTTACAGACGGGACAGACATGAGTGAGGGATAGGAAAGGGAGAAAGAAAGAGGAAGGAAAAGAAAAACAGAAGGGGAGAGGGACAGTGAGAAAGGGGGGGGGGGGGGGAAATATCTCCTGGATCACCTGTTGAGAGAAAACAAGCAAAAAAAACCCAAAGCAACATACTAAACACAACACCATCGCATTAATCTAGCTAAGTGTAAACAGCAGTAAATACTAAATATTGAATGTTGTTGTGCAGCACGCAGGACAGACAGCGCATAATGTGCTTTGAAGTAGCAGCCAAGAAAGGTGTGATTTAAGTCTACAAACAGTGAACACCTGTGTGCACACCTGTGTGGATCAGCGCGCTTGTATTCAAAAGGTTTCCCCATGTAATGGTCTGCAAGAGGATGTAGAGAGCCATAGCCCCGTCCCCCAGGGCATGAAGCAGGCATGGAGGAGATCCAGGCCCCAGACATCCAGAGGCCCCAGAGTGCAAGAGCCCAAGGAGGACCACCGGAGGGGCATCCGTGCCACCTTCATGGGAAGGGCTGAGGATCCCCAGACGAGGGGTCACCCAGTAGCCACCGGGCAGAAGCTAGAGCGGGCTGCACCGGCGTGCCCGCCGGCTCCGCCGGCAGCCAGCTGTGCCAGAGTGAACCGAGCCACAGTCACAGTGGCCGGAGGCCCGAGGGCACCCCGCGCCCCGGAAGAGGCCTGACTGAGCAACAGGCGCCAGGCCCCGCCAAGTAGCCACCGGGAGTGAGCTGGTACATACCTGAACGCCCAGCCCCGGACTCCAGCCTTTCTAGCTACGGATTTTAGCTAAAGTCAAGTCCTACCTGTGCAGGAACGATCTAGAAAGGGTGGTCCATGCTTTTATTACATCACGGCTGGACTACTGTAACTCCCTTTATGCTGGTTTAGATTGTTCCTGTCTGCATCGCCTCCAACTGGTGCAGAACGCTGCTGCTCGCATGCTGACCGGTTCCAAAAAGAGAGACCACATCACTCCGGTCCTCTGCACTCTCCACTGGCTCCCAGTTGCTTTTAGGATTGATTTTAAAATTTTACTGCTGGTTTTTAAGGCTCTTAACGGTACTGCACCTCCTTACCTGGCAGAGCTTCTTAGCATTTACCGCCCCAGGAGATCTTTGAGGTCAGCAGACCTGATGCTTTTAGATGTTCCCAGGTACAGATTAAAGACTAGGGGAGAGAGGGCTTTTGCTGTGGCTGCACCCAGACTGTGGAACAGTTTACCTCCTCACATCAGATTCTCCACAAGCCTAGGAACTTTTAAAACTGCTCTTAAAACTCACCTCTTCTCATTGGCTTTTAGCAAGGTTTAACTTACTGTTTTAACTTATTGTTTTTATCAGTGAGGTGTTTTATGTACTTGTGTTTTATTGTATTTTATATTTGTATTTTATTGTACAGCACTTTGGTCAGCCTTGGTTGTTTTTAAATGTGCTTTATAAATAAACTTGACTTGACTTGACTTGACTAGCTGGTGAGGGCTTGGACGCCTCTCTACACCTGACGGAGGTTGTGACGGAGGCAGTGCTGTACAGAGAACTGTCGCACAGGTTCTGATGAACACAGCACTTAATGTAGAAAAGGACAGACTGAGTGAAGTTCTCCATGTCCTGTTGTTCAATGATGGAAAAAGGGGCAGAGAAACGAGATTTTAGAGTGAATTTTGTCCTGCATGCAGGCTGTCGTGGAAATTAAAGAGATAAATATGCAAAATGTAACTGAGCATGCTCACCGTTGTACCAGTATGCTAAACATGGCTGCCAGTTGTGTTTTTATTCAGCTTGGACTCCTGATTGCAGATAAAAGCTCTGCTGACTGTGGCTGCAGGATGACAGCCACCTTTTAAATAAGTGGAATGCTTTCAATTAAAGCATGCTTTCAAGCTGCGTACAGGAAGTGTGATTTATGCTGCCGGGCTTCATCAGCGTGGATGTGTGCGCTCCAGGAAGGATTAAAGCCCATTGCACAGTTTTAATCTCAGACACAGATTACTTCTTGGCTTTCTACGAAAGGCTTCGCTGTCAGATACAGTATCAGTGCTTCTGTGTGTTTAACTTCAATATATTCCCGGTTCTTTTAACATGTAAAAAAAATCAAAGTAAATCTTTTCAGATTTCTTGGAAAATCTTCCCAGTTTTCCGTCACCAAACACCTGCATGTGAAAAACACAGGAGAAGCATGGAAGTGACAGAGAAGAGACATCATCAGCGTCTCATCAACACGTTATTGTTGTACTAACCACTTGCCTGCAAAAACTGGAAATGCTGGAAGAACTTTCTGTCTCTTCTGTGTTCTCGTGCCGTAGACATGCAGTGTAATTGTATATTATTCAGTTAGAACTACGTTTCATCAGTGTTTTGTCTTTTTCACAGACTTTTCACTGGACGTTGTTAAAGCTGCACAGACAGTTATGCCTTTACTCCACCTGCCCAGCCTTCCTTTTCCAACCCAGGGCTTGAGGCAAGCAGTTATCAACTCACAAGTTCTCCCAAGCCATGCTCTATTGCGGGACTGCTTATAAAGATTTACTGGTTGACGCGTGGTTCATCGTAATTTTCATATATACATTACATGTTATTAGTGTGTTATCACTTTATGTAGTTGTTCTGTGGAACAGTGGCTGTGTAATTTTATTTTTTTTATCATTTTTTTTCTGCTTCTTGTGTTAAAGTTGCTGAAATTTTTGAAGCGATGATGGCAAAATTTACTGTAGATTCGGCCTGGTCAGCGTAATAAACCTTACTGATATTTACATGTGTCTGCCACTTAGGTCAGGATGTGAATATCTCAATAACTATTGGATGGACTACCTCAAAATCAAAAGGTTTTTTTCAGTGGGTGTGGGGGTGTACCCCACCTCTCACCTTACGGCAGCTGGGATAAGATTGTGACTCTGAACTGGGTAAGTGGAAGAAACTGGATGGATGCCATTTGGTCGAGACATTCATCCTTTTGGGTTAGAAACTGGAATTACATGCAGTAGTACTTTTCTTCTACCATCCTCACATCGTATTCATGACATTTCTGTGAGTCTGTACAACGGCTGCATGCTAACTAAGATGGCACATATAGCAAACAATGCACCTGCAGACGTGATGGTATGTGTTGTTATTGTGAAAACTCCAGCAGTGTGTTTGTTTAGTGTTAAGGTCGAAATTCGTAGGGACACAAAACTGAAGCTGACAGAGAGATAGTAAAAAATAAAGAAAGTGTAATTCAGATTTAGGTCTAAACAAAGTGCGTTGCACATACAATGCAGAGAAATCCAGCAAACAACAAAAATAGTAGATACAGGGAACAAGAAAAATTGGAATAAACACACGCACCACATTTGAAGTAGCCTTTAAGAAGTAAGTTTATAGTATTTATCATTTCAGAGTGCTGACACGGTTTAACTAACCTGTCCCTTAAATGTCTTTCCCTGTTGAAAGTTATCATAGGCCAGTCTCTGAATGTCTCCTGTAAAGATGAGTCACTTTGTAGAACCTACAAGTGTTTTAGGTCAACTTCATTTGCTACAAACCCAAGCCAATCTGAATTCAGCAAACATTTCTATTTTGCTTTCATTCTGTACTCCTGGATCTTCACATATTCTTTTTAATCTAGTAAGCATGCTTTTCTTAAGCAGGATATCACGGAAATTTTAAGCATGAAGAAGTGTGTTGCGATTTGTGGGCTTAGTATAAAGGGAGGAAGAACGGACACCAACTTTTTTTTCTTGTTTTAATATCAAGAAAATTCACAGCTAAAATCAAGTGCAGTCCTGCAAAATTACGGCACAAAAATGTTACAAACTCAAATAAAATACAAACTGATCCTCTCCGAAGAAAAAACATCATCTGTGTAACATTTGTGTAACATTTCAAGAGACTGGTCAAGTAAAAAGCTGTTCTTCTGAAACATTTAACAAGGCTGAAACTACAAACATTTTAATTAAATATTTGTCCAAAAGGGAAAAAATACTGAACTAGAATTTTGCAAGTTAGGTTGTATTTCAAAGAGTTATTTAAAATATAAATACATGAGCTGTATGTAGAGGACTGTAAATGCATGTAGACCAAGTGTGAATGTGCGAGAGATCTGAACACACTGGGCTCAGCGAGAATGAGTTTTAACCCTCCCCGGCAGTCTGAGGCAACTCTCCATATCTGGAACGTAAATGCATGCAGAGGGTTCCTTTCACCTGTAATGCACATGCTATAAAAGCATAAACAGCTTGTAGTAATATATGATCATTACTGTCAGTTATGCTGCTGCCTTTGTGTGTGATCCCAGCACATGTGCACACACACACGCACAGAGACAAGGGATGAAGGATACAGCTGCTAATCTGAGAAGACTTGAGGTTAACTAGCACCATACTATTATTAATTGTGGTTGTGTATTTTCTCCATATCTCTCAGAGGAAAGGAAAGAACAGATTGTTTTGATGATCCTCCTTTTTCGCTCTTCTGTGTGTGAGAAACTCCTTGACCTGTAAGTGTTATGCGCACTGTTCCAGCACATCTCTAACAATCCATCATGATATTTACTGCACGGACCTTCAGATAAACACCTGATAAGATGAAATATTGATTTTCCCTGCTTTCCTCTCTCTCTCTCTCACACACACACACACACGCGCACACACACGTGCACACCTTCTTCCACATAATAAAAATCTAACTTCACAGCCCATGTTGCCACCTCTGTATGCTTAAGAGTCATGGAGGGGCCAGTTAAAAGGATATGTGTGCAGTTGCTGCTGTGATATATCACCAGTTGATTTTTGTTTTCCATCTCTCTCGTAGAGCAAACAGGAAGCGATCCTCTGCCAGATACATTTTACTTGATCAGTGCCGTACTGGGAGAACAACAAAAAGAAAACAGTTGGAGGTAATTCTTTTTTATATTTGCCTTATACCTTCATAGATTCTGTCCTGCTTAAATGATAGGGCTCACTGAGTTGTTACTATGTCTACATGTGCTTTTGTGTATCTGGAAAAGGTTTTGACAGTACAACCTGACACATCCTGTGGGAGTAGAGACTGCCAGCATTGCTGGTGCAAGCCATTTGGTCCCTCTATGCTCCAAGTGAGCGTTGTGTATCCTTGGCGTGCAGGCAAGAGCAGTCAACAGAGTCACTTTGTGTGTGTGTGTGTGTGTGTGTGTGTGTGTGTGTGGGGGGGGGGGTTCTTTTTGCAGCATTTGATTCTGAGGTGCTGGTAGGATGTGGAGTGGGTTCAAATCTGTGACATACAGGTGACATCTGCTCTTTGCCGATGACACCGTCCTTCTTACTTCAGTGAACCGTATTTTGCTGATGTGGGCTGGAGCACTTTGCTGGCTGAAAGCGATGTGGATCAACACCTCTAAGTCGGCAGTAGTTCAGCTGTCTTCGGGTCCAACTCATATTGGGGAGCAGCTGCAACAGTGTATATGCTGCACTGCACTGGACTGGACCTCCCTTTGCTCTCTGCACACTGATCTTGGACCTGCTGCTGGATCTTCCAGATGGCCTTTTGGCATCTGCGACCACCGCCCTCCACTCTGGGAGAAGCTGGAGTAAATTTCTGGGGAAAATTTGTCCTACTAACCTTTTGTTGTATCAGCATAGTTTTCTAGTTAAATGGACTGACATATAATTTATTTCCCAGACAGTTATTACCCAAAGAGAATGCAACCTAATTTTGGCAATCCCTCACTTTACCTGCAAAGCTACCACATAAATGAAGGTGATTTTTGTGAAATAGTTCCTCAACAATTTGGCGAATTAGTCCAAAATCTGGCACAATTAGGTTGACAATGTTCAGGTTGGTATTGGAGCAGTTTGCAGGCCTGAACTAAGAGACTTGCTAACTTTCTTTTGCAAGGACACTGGATGGATGCCATTTGGTCGAGACATTCATGCTTTTGGGTTAGAAACTGGAATTACATGCAGTAGTACTTTTCTTCTACCACCCTCACATCGTATTCATGACATTTCTGTTAGTCTGTACAAAGGCTGCATGCTAACTAAGATGGCATATATAGCAAACAATGCACCTGCAGACGTGATTAGCCTTCGTTGTTGCCTTCGTTGTTACCTTCTTTGTTACCTTCTTTGTTGCCTTCTTGGCTCTCGCAGCAGGTTTTTTCCTGGTAGACCGGGTTTAAGTATGTGTTAACAATGTGACACAACAGAGAAAAAAAATGGCTGTAGTGCAACCTACCCATTTATTTCTATTTTGCTTTGTTGACAGGTGAAATATGAAAGTGCTGTCTAAGTCCCACCCTCTGTCAGACCTGCTGCTTGGGACACCTTTCCCATTTTTCCTAAAAACATACTGAAATAAACTGGACCACATAGCAGAGGAATACATTAGACTTCTAAGTGAACCCACCACAAATATAAAAACCTACTGTATCAAATCATCATAGTCTCCAAAGGACAACTTCACCTACTGCACATCTGATGAGTGCCCAGGAGAGCCAGACAATAATATCTGAATATACACAATATAATTTTGTTTTTAAAGTAATGCTTTTAGCATAGTAGCATTAGGTTCACTGCATAGTAGCCCTAAATGCCCACTGTGCACATTAGCCTGCTGTTATTCGGTGATAAAGTACCGGTGCTTTGCCCATGAATATTAAGTGGTCAGTGGTCAGTGTTGATGTTCTTATCATCAGCCTATTTATTTTATAAATCTTATTTAAATAACAGCAAGTGCATAGCTGCTGGTTTAGATGGTGTTTGTGTTTTGTGTATGCTTGCTATCAGATGAACAAGTGGGTGTTATGGTACAGAGGAAAGCCCCTGCAGGTACAGTCTTTATGTGTCAGCTTTACCAGTAAATAACAGCAGAGGTGGGATAAATCTGCCTTTCTTCTGAGCCACTTCCCAGCTACAGTATTTGTTATTCTGCTTTATAAAAATATTATATTTTAATGAGATATTTAACATCTTTAAATTGACAAATTATGTAGGAAAACATGCATAACCAATATATCGTACATTTATATATAGCCCCACAGCACCCCCTAGATGTTGCTATAGCTCTGGAGGCAAGACCTAGTCGATGGCTACAAGTGCCTCCATTCAGTTGAAGCTGCCACAAGGTTGAATCATATTGGAAAGGTTAAAAAATGAACTCACCACATAATTGTTTTGTGTGGTGGGTGCAGCCTATCCCCAGAGGCCCAAATCACTTTTTTGGTCTCAGCGTATAAAGATGACTTTAACCCTCTGTACCACACAACAGCCACAGCTGGCCAATGTGCTTCTACTAAAGTGTTTTTCAGGAATAAAAAAAGAAATCATATATATATATATATATATATATATATATTTATATATATATTTATAGATATAGATAGATAGATAGATACACATATATATATAGATAGATAGATAGATACACATATAGATATAGATAGATAGATAGATACACATATATATATAGATAGATAGATAGATACACATATATATATATAGATAGATAGATAGATAGATACATATATGTATATATATATACACACACACACACACACACATATGTTTTCACAAGTCATCTCAAATGCTCTTTATCTGGTGAGTGAAGGAAATCCCAGTCCACAGTTATTTACTCTGAAAGAGCCTGTAAAACTTAGTGTAAGACATCCGATGCCGATCAATGAGTCAGTTCACGATCGCGATCACTTATGTTGGATGACAGCGATAATGATACCAATACTGTCGGTAAGAGCTGATGTTTTTTCGCTACTGTTAGCCTTTGTTAGCTGGAGTTAGAGAAACTTTTTCTGAAGTGGGTCTAACATTGTCAGACCCTTAGTGAATTAAACTCTCATCCAACGTGAGAATGTAATCAAAGTATTTATTAGAGGGGAAGTGTGATTCTTCAGACATTCAAGGCTAACATTACCTGACATAATGTTAGCTTAAAACCTGCACACACTTGCTGTGCACACACTAGCTAACTTGTGTAATGTGTTCTGTTGGTTGGTACATCCGCTAAGTTTATCCCTCAGTTTTTCTGTGTCTAGTATAGTCATATAGTTTACAGTGTGTGAATATGATGTTATTACCAAACTTGCTAGCCTTAGCTGTTAGCTGCTAGCTTCAAAATCTAGAGTCGAAAAGCAATCGATGACTACGGAGAAATGTTTCAATATACAGCCTATGAGTCATACACATAGATACACACAGTACACACTGACACCATATAAAATGCATGGCTTAGATCGAGCCAACATCGACAGCAAAATTACACATTGCCTACCACACGCTGCTCATATGATACCTCTCACCCCCGTATCTCATGCTCTATCCGCAGATCACAGCATGTTGTTAATGTTAAAATGACTCATTCAACTGTATTCTAACTACATTCATTCACAACTCTGCGCACGTTAAACGGGAGACTGCACAAACCCAGTGCACCTTTATGGTGCCAGTGCTTGTCATGCTTTTCAGAGACCCACTGAGACCTTAGAGACTGTGGGTGTATGTCACATGCTGGCTGCAAAATTAATTGCCATAAACTCAATGTTCTCGGTTTGACTTGAAAAAATAACAGTAAAAAAAAATACTGGCAAAGAATTCATGTATACAAATATTAAATTGAGCAGCTGCAGGGATTTTTCAAATCCATATAAATATGGTTTTTTAGGTAGAAGTTCCCTAATAAAAGCAATTTTGCCATTTAACATGGAATCAGTGTATAACAGACGTACAGCAGACCAGAGACCATTATTTACCATCTGCTCATAAAGGTATCAAATATGAACTATTTACATTAATATCAAAATCAAAAGAAAGTGTCACACACAGCTAGCTGTGGGCATAAACACACCAGCAACATGTAACTAACATCAGGGTGCAGCGAGCTTTAGACACTGAGATCAGCCTGAGCCACATTAATGACTGCATTTTGACAGACCTTACAAATGTTATGTAATAGATGGGATATGAGAGAGAAATAGCCTGAAAATAGAAAAATACTTAAAAGTTGATTTTTGATGTCGGAGAGCTCTGCGTGAGCACACACCTCTGCTTTTGAACTTGCTGCAAATTTCATTATGGACCAGTCTCAGTGGAGAGAAACAAAGAAAAAAACCCTAAAATGCTGGAAACCCCTCCACTTATGGACAAAAATACAACTGAGGAGCTGGAAAATGAGGATGATAGGTTGTGTTTAACAAATTGGAAAATCTGAGATCTGAGCCAAGACATGAAAGTAGGCAATATTTAACACATTTTCTTCTTTCCATTGTGGGGGTGGGGGGGGGGGGGGGGGAGGGTGGAGTGGTCTTGCCTCATTATATGGGTGGGGCAGAATACCAGGGTGGTGGTGATGGAGATACCCTGACTGTTGCTGCTTTCATCTGACCATTTTAAGATTTTTTTTTCTTTTTTGTTTACTCAACCACTTAAGATTGACCTATGCAGCATTCAGTGATACAAAAGAGTATCTAACTCAAGGGATGAACCAAAGTTGTGTCTGTACATAACAGACAAATTGGCAAAGAACCAATAATTAATTGCAGCTTTAGGCGCTTGTTTTTTGGGTTTTTTTTACTAGCGGCCTGCTGCAAGACACAATATCTTCCAATTTCTTTAGTTGAGTCTATTAAAACAGTACATGATTTGAACAGTGCTATCACCTGAAAAGAGTGTGACCTTAAAAACATTATGGAAAATGGACAAGCGGAAGACAAAAGAAGAAGCAGATGAAAAGCATCTAAGAGCTGTGCCATTAAGAAATAGGAAAAAGTCTAGCAAAGACTTAACACATGACCTAAGAAATACATGTACCCCTTTAGTTTCATTAAATTCATCTACAAGTATGCTTTCCTGCCAATACAGTAAAAGCATACCAGGACAGAAAAACACACAGTCATGGATTGGGCCCCAACCCTGAAGCAGTGTGGGATCACCTTGAAAGAGATCAGTACAAAAGGCAGCAAACATCCAAAGAAGAGCCTGTCCAAAGACAGTTCAGACTGTGTTGGAGAACCAAATCTTGACTTTCAAGTCATTTCTCAAGTTAGAATTGTAAAAACTCTGCGTTTGCCTTTCATATTGTATTTCTATGTGTGTTTGCAAATTTCAATTAATTGCTACGCCTACACCGATCAGGCATAACATTATGATCACCTGCCCAATATTATCTTGGTCCTCCTTTTGCTGCAGAGTCTAAAACTCCACTAAGCTCCTAAAGGTATGCGGTGGTATCTGCACCAGGAGCTTACCAATCCTTTAAGTCCTGTAAGTTGTGAGGTGGGGCCTCCATGGATTGGACTTCTTATAGATGCTTGAATCGATTGAGAGGAATTGAAGGTCATGTCAACACCTCAGAATTGTTCTGCAACATCCACATAGATGTCAAGACTCAAGGTTTCCCAGTGGAGCATTGCCCAAAGTATTACACTGCCCCCACTGGCTTGATATCTTCCAATAGTGCATCCTGGTGTCAGGTGTTCCTCAGATAATGGAACACCTGACCCCCATCCAATGGTGGATGGGGGTCAGCATGGGCCTTGTGGCTGGTCTGCAGATAGGGAACCACATACGCAACAAACTATAATGCTCTGTGTATTCTAGCCTGTTTGCTTGATTGGAATACACAGGCCAGCCTTTGGTCCCCACGTCGATCAGTGACCCTTGGCCATCCATGACCCTGTCACTGGTTCACAAGTTTTCCTTCCTTGGAAAAGCGCACATCCTTGCTCACCAGGAACACCCCACAGCAGCTGCAGTTTTGAAGATGCTCTGATGCTCAGTCATCTAGCCATCAAAATACTGTCTTAGTCCTTACATTTTCCCATGTTTCCTGCTTCTAAAATGTCAGCTTTGAGAACAAAATGCTCACTTGCTCCTTAATGCATCCCATCCACTAACAGGTGCCATGATGAAGAGATAATCAGTGTTATTCACTTCACCTGTCAGTGGTCAGAATGTTATGCCTGATTGGTAAATTTCCCATTTTCCAAGCAAAATACAAAGAAATGAGGGGAGGCTCGACACTTTTGCCCAGTACTGTAACTCACTAGTTAATAACACTCACATAATTGAGCTGAACCCTGAACTCTGGTGCAGCTAGTTAGAAGCGAGCAGACATAATTGGTTTTCCTCCTCTGAATACAAACATAAATACTGAACGCACAAGTGCTGCCTTTTATCTGATGAATCCATTGAAACGGCTCTACCACCATCACGGAGTGAGCGACCCTCGGTTTTATCTCGACAACCGCGTCCATGAAAGCCGTGATCACGGTTGTCGGGGTCACCGGCATTCTGCCGAATTTCTGTTGCAACAGAAAAGTAACTACCAAACTTTTCTGGATAAATATAACATTGAAATGAATGCATGTACTCGGAGAGGAGGATGGTATTTTGGTGTGAGCTCTCCCAAGGTGTTGCTTTGTGACACCAATAAGGCAGACTGTAGCTCTGTAATGAGCTGAGAAATGGCATCCCACTCCTTGGCTCTCTGGTGGCCGGAGTGAAACAGGCCTCGTGCTATTTTTTGACAAGAACTGACAATACGTGTCCATCGTTCTCGGGGAGAGAGAAAGAAAAAGAAAAAGCAGAGCGACTGGACTGTGCACTGGCACCATGTCATCGCCGGGGTTAGTGTTTTCTCACACAGCACTGTCTGCGAACACTGTATTTATTTCCACACAGATGTTCTGGAGATGACAAATCGAGTCCCCCGCTGTTTACTGCCTTGTATTTTCAATAACACATTATTGTTTAGAGCATTCAGTGGCACCTACTCACTTATCTTTAAGTGTACTTAAAAGCAAGCCTTTGTGTTTATAGCATGCTTGGCACTTTATATGTACCCCATTACTTTTGTTGCCCAAGAAGAGAACATTTATTGTGATTGTAAATGTCGTCCATGTCCATTCAATTGCTCTTTAATAGAGTGGTTTATTTGGGAAGATTATTTCCTGGTTGCCAACAAAGAGGTTTATTTACTCTCCTTTTGGACATCTATGCTTTTTTTATACTTTGGCACACTTTCAGGGTTGCACAGTCCAGTGCTGTCTGCGCAGCGTCAACTTTAGAGGGATTCGTTTCTGCAGAAGCGAGGCTCTGTGCGTAAGTGATGGCTGCAATCTGTCTTTTCAGTGTTGTTCTCCGGCTACAGATCAGCAGCTCGTGGCGGCTGGCGGAATGTGGTGGGCGAGTGGAATGCAACAGCTGATGTTTTTCATGATGCAATCCTAGCATGAAGCGGGCAAGCACATCATCGGCAGCTCGGCAGCCTCTTTTATTCAGCCGTTATTTACTCAGCACTTCAGCCCGTGGGCACATGACTCCACAGATGGTTAAGGTGGGGAAACACGATCGTTGTAGGGCCATTGTTGGAGCTCAGACCTCTGTAAAATAGTATACAAACATGGAGAAATGAACGCAAAGAGGTAAAAGATAAAAATTCATGTGAACCTGAAACAAATGGCCACTTTTTGTCTATTGATGTTGCCCATCCATTTAATTCTCTTCTTTATTTGTTTCTGAAAACCTGTAAATGTAAAATGCATCACTTCCTGTAAACTCGAGTACCATCCTAGGGGGGGAAACAAAACAACAAAAACAAACCAGTCCAGTCGCAGAGAGCTTTTAACACTCACCGCAGAAGCTTTTATGAACTAGATATAGCCTCTGTCATTATTGTTTTATATCAGTGCGTAGAGATAGACATCAGTGAAATGAAAAGCTTTTATTGCAAACGTTAAAGCTGCACATTAGTGGGGGTTTTATTAACAGTGGCTCAAATCAAAATGAGTGATATGAAAGCAATCTTTGTTATTACATCACGTTTTCTCTCATCCTTTTAATGTTTTTACCTTCTCACTGCCTCCTGTGCTCCCTCTGGTTTAACCTAACTCTTAGTTATGGTGCCAGGAATCAGTCTGTACATGCTGTTTGCTTAGCATTGTGCAGTATCATAAAAGCTGGTGACTTCTATGTTTTATTCTCAGGTATGTGAGTTACTTGGGATATGAGTCTGGATGATGCAACAGCAGCTCCTATACATGGACATACTGCTGTCTGATTATGATCCTTCCCTTCCTTCTGAATATTCCCTCAGTCTTTGTCAGACTGTGAAGTAATCCAACAGAAAATTCAGAAAATGTTGGAATGCTGTGGAAAATAAATAAAAGCAGACTGCGACGGGGCTTCCTGTGATGCACTGACTTGGTGTTCGCTCGCTCGCTCTGTGGTATAGTATCGCTTCCTGTTCCTGCTCAAACACAGTGGTGTTTCTGAGTAGCTTATTTGCTTAGCAGTTTAATTAACAACTTTTAAATACATTCTTTTTTCACAGTATAATCTTCACGTGCTTCATCCGAAGCACACTTTCTGTGTAATCACTACCTAATTTATAGTATTCACTCACTGTCTCTGTACTGTTTCGCTAGCTTAGCTCGTAGCCGACCCGTTAGCACCATGGCTACTTCACCTGTCCTTTCTGCACTTTCTTGCTCATTGTGTCAGATGTTTAGTTACTCCTCGGCCTCCTTTAGCAGTAATGATATCTGTAACAAATGTAGCATATTTGCAGCTCTGGAGGCCAGGATTACTGAACTGGAGACTCGGCTTTGCACCCTTCTCTCACCCTCAGCTAGCCAGGCCCCTGTAGCTGGTGCAGCCGAAGATAGCGTAGGCCCCGTTAGCTGTTCCCCGGCAGACCCCAAGCAGCTGGGGAAAGACGGCTGGGTAACGGTGAGGAGGAAGCGTAGTCCTAAACAGAAGCCCCAGGTACACCACCAACCCGTTCATTTGTCTAACCGTTTTTCCCCACTCGGTGACACACCCGCTGGGGGTCAAACTCTGGTAATTGGTGATTCTGTTCTCAGACATGTGAAGCTAGAGACACCGGCAACCATAGTCAATTGTCTTCCAGGGGCCAGAGCAGGCGACATTGAAGGAAATTTAAAACTGCTGGCTAAGGGTAAACGTAAATTCAGTAAAATCATAATTCACGTCGGCAGTAATGACACCCGGTTACGCCAATCGGAGGTCACTAAAATCAATATTGAATCGGTGTGCAACTTTGCCAAAACAATGTCGGACTCTGTAGTTTTCTCTGGTCCCCTCCCCAATCAGACCAGGAGTGACATGTTTAGCCGCATGTTCTCCTTAAATTGCTGGCTGTCTGAGTGGTGTCCCAGAAACGATGTGGGCTTCATAGAAACCTGGTCTTGTTAGGAGAGATGGCATCCATCCCACTTTGGATGGAGCAGCTCTCATTTCTAGAAATATCGACAAATTTATTAAACCCCTCAAAATATGACTATCCAGAGTTGGGACCAGGAAGCAGAGTTGCAGTCTTACACGCCTCTCTGCAGCTTCTCTCCTCCTGCTACCCCCCCAAAAACCCATCTCCATAGAGACTGTGTCTGCTTCCAAAAAGACAAAAAACAAACTAAAAACCAGCAACAAACAACTTAAACATTTACAAAGAAAGAATAATACAGTATCCACATCTGAACCAAAGAGTAAAACAGTGAAGTGTGGATTATTAAATATTAGGTCTCTCTCCTCCAAGTCTCTGTTAGTACATGACTTAATAATTGATCAACAAATTGATTTACTCTGCCTTACAGAAACCTGGTTGCAGCAGGATGATTATGTTAGTTTAAATGAATCAACATCCCCGAGTCATTCTAACTACTAGAAATCTCGAAGCACAGGTCGAGGGGGCGGTGTGGCAGCAATTTTTCACACCAGTCTATTAATTTATGAAAGACCAAGACAGACTTTTAATTCATTTGAAAGCCTGATGCTTAACATTGTCCACCCCAGCAGTGGAACTCAGAAACCAGTCTTACTTGTTATCATCTATCGTCCACCTGGGCCTTACACAGAGTTTCTGTCTGATTTCTCAGACTTTATATCTGATTTAGTTCTGAGCTCAGATAAAATAATTATTTTGGGTGATTTTAACATCCATGTAGATGCTAAAAATGACAGCCTCAACATGGCATTTAATCTGTTGTTAGACTCAATTGGTTTCTCTCAAAATGTAAAAGAACCCACCCACCACTTTAATCACACTCTAGATCTTGTTTTAACATATGGCATAGAAACTGAACATTTAACAGTGTTTCCTGAAAACCCTCTCCTGTCTGATCATTTCTTGATAACATTTACATTTACAATAATTGATTACGCAGCAGTGGAGAGTGGACTTTATCAAAGTAGATGTCTTTCTGAAAGCGCTGTAACTAAGTTTAAGAATATAATCCAGCCACTGTTATCATCGTCAATGCCCTGTACCAACACAGAGCAGAGCAGCTATCTGAACGCTACCCCAACAGAGGTCGATTATCTTGTTAATAATTTCACCTCCTCACTACGTACGACTCTGGATACTGTAGCTCCAGTGAAAACTAAGGTCTCTAATCAGAAGTACCTGACCCCGTGGTATAATTCTCAAACACGTACCCTAAAGCAGATGACTCGTAATCTGGAGAGGAAATGGCGTGTCACAAATTTAGAGGATCATCATTTAGCCTGGAGAAATAGTTTGTTGCTTTATAAAAAAGCCCTCCGCAAAGCCAGAACAGCTTACTACTCATCACTGATTGAAGAAAATAAGAACAACCCCAGGTTTCTCTTCAGCACTGTAGCCAGGCTGACAAAAAGTCAGAGCTCTTTTGAGCCAACCATCCCTTTAACGTTAACTAGTGATGACTTCATGAACTTCTTCACAAATAAAATTTTTATCATTAGAGAAAAAATTACCAATAATCATCCCACAGATGTAATATTATCTACAGTTACTCTTAGTACCATTGATGTTAAGTTAGACTCTTTTTCTCCAATCGATCTTTCTGAGTTAACTTCAATAATTACTTCCTCCAAACCATCAACGTGTCTTTTAGACCCCATTCCTACAAAACTGCTCAAAGAAGTCCTGCCATTGATTAATTCTTCGATCTTATATATGATCAACCTATCTCTAATAATCGGCTATGTACCACAGGCCTTCAAGGTGGCTGCAGTTAAACCTTTACTCAAAAAGCCATCTCTAGACCCAGCAGTCTTAGCTAATTATAGGCCAATCTCCAACCTTCCTTTCATATCAAAAATCCTTGAAAGAGTAGTTGTCAAACAGCTAACAGATCATCTGCAGAGGAATGGTTTATTTGAAGAGTTTCAGTCAGGTTTCAGAGCTCATCACAGCACAGAAACAGCTTTAGTGAAGGTTACAAATGATCTTCTTATGGCCTCTGACAGTGGTCTCATCTCTGTGCTTGTCCTTCTTGACCTTAGTGCAGCATTCGATACTGTCGACCATAATATCCTATTAGAGCGATTAGAACATGCTGTAGGTATTACAGGTATTGCACTGCAGTGGTTTGTATCATATCTATCTAATAGACTCCAATTTGTGCATGTAAATGGAGAGTCCTCTTCACACACTGAGGTTAATTATGGAGTTCCACAGGGTTCAGTGCTAGGACCAATCCTGTTTACATTATACATGCTTCCCCTAGGCAGCATCATTAGAAGACATAGCATACATTTTCACTGCTATGCAGATGACACCCAGCTCTATCTGTCCATGAAGCCAGATAACACATGCCAATTAGTTAAACTGCAGGAATGTCTTAAAGACATAAAGACTTGGATGGCCACTAACTTTCTGCTTAACTCAGATAAAACTGAGGTCATTGTACTCGGCGCTGAAAAGCTTAGAAATATGGTATCTAACCAGATTCTTACTCTGGATGGCATTACCTTGGCCTCCAGTAACACTGTGAGGAACCTTGGAGTCATTTTTGACCAGGATATGTCCTTCAACGCACATATTAAACAAATATGTAAGACTGCGTTCTTCCATTTGCGCAACATCTCTAAAATTAGAAATATCCTGTCTCAGAGTGACGCTGAAAAACTAGTTCATGCATTTATTACTTCCAGGCTGGACTACTGCAATTCATTATTATCAGGATGTCCAAAAAACTCACTGAAAAGCCTTCAGTTAATCCAAAATGCTGCAGCAAGAGTACTGACAGGGACTAGAAAGAGAGAGCATATTTCTCCTGTTTTGGCTTCCCTTCATTGGCTTCCTGTTAAATCCAGAATTGAATTCAAAATCCTGCTCCTCACATACAAGGTCTTAAATAATCAGGCCCCATCTTATCTTAATGACCTTGTAGTACCATATTACCCTATTAGAGCACTTCGCTCTCGCTCTGCAGGCCTACTTGTTGTTCCTAGAGTATTTAAAAGTAGAATGGGAGGGAGAGCCTTCAGTTTTCAGGCCCCTCTTCTGTGGAACCAGCTTCCAGTTTGGATTCGGGAGACAGACACTATCTCTACTTTTAAGATTAGGCTTAAAACTTTCCTTTTTTCTAAAGCATATAGTTAGGGCTGGACCAGGTGACCCTGAATCCTCTCTTAGTTATGCTGCAATAGATGTAGGCTGCCGGGGGATTCCCATGATGCATAGAGTTTTTCCTTTCCAGTCACCTTTCTCACTCACTATGTATTAATAGACCTCTCTGTATTGAATCATATCTGTTATTAATCTCTGTCTCTCTTCCACAGCATGTCTTTTATCCTGTCTTCCTTCTCTCACCCCAACCGGTCGCAGCAGATGGCCGCCCCTCCCTGAGCCTGGTTCTGCCGGAGGTTTCTTCCTGTTAAAAGGGAGTTTTTCCTTCCCACTGTCGCCAAAGTGCTTGCTCATAGGGGGTCATATGATTGTTGGGCTTTTCTCTGTATCTATGAAGCGCCTTGAGGCGACATTTGTTGTGATTTGGCGCTATATAAATAAAATTGAATTGAATTGAATTGAATTGATGACTTGCAGATGTCATAAACTCATGTTTTCTTCACAACAGAGAACAAATCAAACATATCACATGTTTATACTGAGACTTTTTACCATTTTATTTTCATGAAATAGCAAAATGAAATCCTTCAGTGTGCAAAAGAGAAATTTCAAAGGTCTTTCCTTCCAGCTGCTGTCAGACTCTACATTATACAACAGCAGTGAATATACCCATGTGAAAAACACCACACATGCACAAACTGGGGTCTGTACAGCTCTCCATGTTCAATACTCAATACCTAAATCCAACCACGCCTCTATGAAGCATTGTGCTTTGCTGCTACCAATCTACCAATGCTACCAAGGTGCTACCTGCAAAATAAAACCCAGCAACAAAATAAACAAAAAAGGTGGCTATAAATTATGGAACAATTTTAGAATAATGTTCCTCAACATGAAAGTCTGAATATTTTTATCTTCTGCAGTCACATCAAAATATGAATAAATGTGAAGGAATCTCTGCGCGCAACGGACAAGGGCAAACTTCCCACCCTCCGGTGGCACTGCTTTAAAAACAGGCATGATACCAGTTTGCCACGCCATCCGCAAATAGTGGTTAAACTTCAATCACGCAAAACAGAAGCTATACATGAACATAAAACTCAAAACTTTTAAACATGAACTGAAGTGCAAAGCTGGAATTGGCAGCTTTCACATGTTAAAAGGGACCATTAGTGCTAAAAGGTTTACACAGGTTTTAGAGCAACATACGCTCCAGATGATCTTTTTCAGCCTTACATATTTAAGCAAGACCATTCTAAACACTGCATATATTACAACAGCATGGCCTCGTAGAGATTTGTAAATCACTGCATTCTGTCTTTATTCACAGTTACACACTTTCCCGACTTATTTATTTGAACGTATTTGAAGTTTTGACACTGGCTCATTGAATCTTGTATATTTTGCCTCTGCAGCGTCTGCCTCATGTGTTGTATGGTACTAAGAACATGGCCATGCAACACAACAGCTGCTAAATTTATATTAAATATTGGAAACAGTTTCACCAGAAACATTAACCTTCAAATGTCAGTGTTCTGTTACTACTTGACAAGATTCATATCTTAAGCATCTTTAGCTAAAAATGAGTAAATAAGAAACAAAACTCAGACTCTATAAAATTCAAAGCGGCGTCTTTTTAAATATTCTCGGTCAGTTCTGGAAAAATACAAAGACAGGCTAAGCCAAGCGGACGTACACTGCAAACTAAATTAATTGGCCTTTACTTTTCCCCAAGCACCAAAGCAGCATATGACAAAAACATGGAGTCCACCCAGTCATAGCACCACATTACAAAGGTTTCCAAATGGCTTTTTGTTTGGATTTGCATGTTTGCTCCTGCCCAAAAGAATGAGCAATTAAAGCATGTTGCACTCAAGTAAGACAGGCGGTGCTTGGCAAAAATCACACTCTTCGGCTCAACCCTTCAGAAAATAAGCAATTAACACCTGCTCTTCTAACCTCACTCACTCCTGATGACACTCACAATCACACTGCCTCATTAAATCCAAAAATACATCCACGTGTGTGCATGTACACGGCTGCTGTCCTAACTTTACTTCTTAATCGCAAACACAACAAAGGGAAGACTGTTTTCTGCTCGTGTTCTGGCAGTTTCAGCGCTATTGATAGTCCCCTATTTCATTTATTCTTTTTATAGTCTTGGACACACATACACATACATTTATGTGTACACTGACAGAGTATAGTAAGGTCTCTTTGCTATTCTTCCACATCAGGAACATAGTGTACTTGCTGATACACTACACATTGTACCCGACATTCTTTCAAGACGGTTGATAGAGACACAAAATTGGAGTCCACAGCAAGAACAGCCTAGATTGGTGCTCTGTGTGTGTGTGAAGACAGGGCACCGGACATTAGAAACCCTAATGACCCATCAGCTCCCTGAATATAATCTACTGTACTCCGCCATTGCTTCCTAAAATGAGCCTCTTTTATGCACTTCCTGACTTTCTGTAGTAACACATGGGATCAATTGTAGTCAGGGTTACTGTTAAAACCAGCCCATATTAGATGGCAATATCTACATGACAATGAAACCTCTGTCTATTAGTCAAAAGTTATTATCATTTTAAGTTATATAATTTGCTCTGACACACTCCTAACATTGTTTCAGTCTTCTACTTGGTCGTCAGGCCTTATTTTGAAGCTTCTCTGTTGGGTCTTTGAGTGCCAGAGGTTACCATTTGAATGGGAAGATGAGGTTGTTACAAGGTTGGATCTAAAGGGGGCTTGTGGAGGCCCTGGCCACCACCAAAATTTGATTGGTCAATTTTGTGTTAAAAACAATGTTCTCAATGCATCATTTTAAATATATTTATATATTTTAAATATTAAACAATACTAGCAAACCCCACACCACCCACAAGTCTTTGTTTTGGTTAATAAAACAATAACTTCCTTTTTCTTTATTGTGATTACATAACACATTTACGAATTTTCATTATGTTTATATATTCATACAAGCAGGTCTTGCATTAGCTGTCATCACCTAATCCTGTTGAACAACATCAGCACAGACACACATAGCACTAAGCACATGGTTTAATATTTTTATGAAGGAAGGTCTATACAGCATAGTGGTAAATTTACCAGATCAGTACTGTTACAAATTTACAACAATTTTGTTAGATGTATCTGTTATTAACCTCTGTCTCTCTTCCACAGCATGTCTTTTATCCTGTCTTCCTTCTCTCACCCCAACCGGTCGCAGCAGATGGCCGCCCCTCCCTGAGCCTGGTTCTGCCGGAGGTTTCTTCCTGTTAAAAGGGAGTTTTTCCTTCCCACTGTTGCCAAAGTGCTTGCTCATAGGGGGTCATATGATTGTTGGGTTTTTCTCTGTATCTATGAAGCGCCTTGAGGCGACTTTTGTTGTGATTTGGCGCTATATAAATAAAATTGAATTGAATTGAATTGAATAGATGTGATATTTTGAATGACATAAATATGTAAAATGAAGTATATCTTAAAACAATATATTATATGTATTGTAACATTAATGATGAATTATAGATTTTACATTTATAGATTTTGTAGACTTTAAGAGCTTTTATAGTGGCATATTTCAATAACTTGATCAATAATCAGCAGCACTGAGAAGATGAAAAACCCCACAGGGAGCCCCTCCAACCAGCATTCATTACAGTTATGTCAGGCAGAGTTGACTTTACTTGATGAAATAGAATTGACTGATTGACCAACCAGGTGGGACTATAACCCATACCACTACCACACTGCCATTATCCACAAGTGGAAGCCACTTACTATTTGGCTTCACACCTATTAATGTAGAGCACTATTAACAATTAAAGTAGGACATGTGCACTTTCAGAGTTTCTAGTAAGTAATTATTTTACTAAACTAAAAGCAACCCAGAAGATATCCTGGAATATTCATTACATCTGTAGTTTTGGAAGACTTGGTAGGAAAGCTCAAATTAGTTCTGGCCATTCAGCTGCTATTGACTACATTTGGAAACCTCTTTAGATGGACATTTCCTAATATAGGCCTTAAGTTGTCGAAGTTTTCAGTTCTGTTAGGATAAGTACACAGGTAATTCTTGGTAATTGTTGGCTTGTGTTTTCTACCCGGCTTCTTTAGGGTCTGTAAACACATTAGGAATGTCACCAGAACTGATATTTACAACACCTTTCGATAGCAAAAATGTGCTGCTTCTGCAAAAGCTCAACCCCCACTGATTGATAGGAAAGGCAGTAAGAGTCGGGCACAGGAGTATCAGTACGAAAAAATCCAATATGCAAACAATGCTATCATTCTTTTCAGACAGAGGGAAGGAGTTCTTCTTATTTAGCGAGGCATCTAAAAGTCTGGGATGTACATGTGTTAAAATAATTTAAGGTCACTCAACTTTACTTTGACATCTATGGTATGTTGGGTAACACAGTCACCTTATACACTAAAGATCCTTAGTTTGAGACTAGGAGGAGACACAAACCCAGCCTCAGGAGACCTAAACTAGTGTCAGTTCCAAGTCCGGATGAACAGAACATTTGGTACATGTGTACCACAAATGTACCAAATGTGGTGAACCCACCTGTTATAAAGGAGCAATGTTATGTTTAAATTTATGTAACAACCATTTTTTCTTACAAATTATTCACAGCAGTCAATTCAATTCATATTAAATTATAAAGTGTCACATCACTACAGCAGTTGCCACAAGGCTCTTCATATTGTACAATAAAGACTCTACGATAATCCAGTAAACAATAATTAGTCACCTTCTACCACCACAGCACACATGGAAGATTCTGTTGTTTAACTCTGCTTCTAACATACAGTTATTGTTTGGTAATGAGCGCCATCAGGGGAGAGCGTTCAGTCGTAATAGTTAACTGATTATTTGGCATGCATTAGCATCTAATGCTAACTATGATTTTGGGTTTTGTTATTTTTTCATTTAACAAGACTTGATATTTATTTTATTATCGTTACTGTATTTGCAAAATACCCATCCATCCATTCGCTTCCGCTTATCCTTTTCAGGGTCGCGGTGGGCACTGGAGCCTATCCCAGCTGTCATAGGGCGAGAGGCGGGGTACATCCTGGATAGGTCGCCAGTCACACATAGACAGACAACCATTCACGCTCTCATTCACACTCATTCACACCTATGGACAATTTGGATTAATCAATTAACCTATCCCCACAAACTGCATGTCTTTGGACGGTGGGAGGAAGCCGGAGTACCCAGAGGGAACCCACGCAAACATGGGGAGAACATGCAAACTCCACACAGAAAGACCCTGGCCTGACTCAGGACCTTCTTGCTGTGCAGCAACAGTGCTAACCACTGTGCCACCGTGCTGCTATTTGTAAAATAAATAAATAAATTTGCACCTCTTTAGCTTTCTGACACTCTGGATTGCGCTCTGTTGCACCCCTGGCTGTATTGCACCTAGTTTGCATGCAGCTGGAATAACAGGAGGTGGAACATCTCTCCTTAGTTGGCTCTATCCACAGTTTCTCTACCAGCATCATTCACAGCGTGAATATCATAAATCCCGCCTTGCTGTTATTTTGATTGGTTTATCCAAAAGCTGAACCATTTTGAAATGACAGTGCTGTATAGCGGAAAAAACAAAGAGTCTGTGCTGAGGGTGCTGTTTTGAGCTATGGACTTTGAGAGAGCTGTCAGAGCTGAGATTCATAAATGCTCAGCTAAGCTAACCACCTGCTGGCTTTAGCTTTTTTATTGAACAACAGACTGCTGTTCTCATCTCATCTAACTGCTGCCAAGAAAAAAAGCTAATTTGCGTGTTTCCCAAAATGTCAAACTGTTCTTTTAACTTGTACTCCGCTGCTGTAAACCTTTTACAGAGTTCCAGTTATAGACACGCAACTTAGGCAATCATTTGTGGATCTGTGGTCTGAAAGCTGGCGTGTTTTAACTAGTTCTACAACATCTTTTAACACAGCAGACTTGAGTGTCTGTTATGAAACTTTCAAAAGCAACATAAAAACTGTCCTCTAGACAGCCTCGGCTAATAAGCTGCCTTTGACTTTATTTCGCAGGCCACTCTATCAGCTTGGTTTCTGTGATGTTTTGGGCAGCTTGTTTGCTGGTGCTCTGCTGAAGGATTACCTTCTCTTTTTTTCTTTCCCTCCGCTGGGAGAGTAAACAGAGATGGGCAAAAGAGACAGAAAAGTAAGGAGGGGGCGGAGGAATTATCCCATACTTTTGTCTTTGCTGTGAGGCATTGAACAGCAATAATGACTTGATGTGGAGGCAGATAAATGCCTTTGATAGATCCATATATCGGGAGAAAGACAGACAGACGGGGCAAGAAAGAGAATTAGAAAGCCTTCTTTTCTGGGCCCAGCTGAAGCCTGGGAAATAGCTCAGAGCCTTTCAGAAGGGACATGATTTATTTAAACTAGTTTACATGAGGGAGCAACATCACGCAGCTCACCACTCTTCTAATTCGGCCTTAAAAAAAGAAAAAAAAGGGGGAAGATGGGCAGTAGGGAAACCTTTTTTTCTCAATTGCTCAAAATAAAGACGTACAATCCCCACTTTTTATGTCTGCAGTTCCAGCGTCACATCGTTCCCCCCCAAAATGATTTCCTTTACACTTGTCAAGCATGATCGAATTAAGCCGGACTACCAGGAGAATACAATGAAAACAACAAGAATGCAGAGAGGACAGAAGGAACTGCTAAAACATGACAGGTTAACAGATACGAGAGGAGTGAAGGAAACGTGAATGAAAAGCGGTTTAAAACTGCCTCAGGTTTTGGTGTGAGTGGCTGCTGAAGTAAAATTTCATCATCCAGTATATATACAACATATATAGTAGCAGATGCCAGCCATAAATGTGGCAAATGTGCATCCATCTGTTAATAGATTAGTTTTTCACATTCTGATTGCTCTCCAGCATCAATTTTTATACAGATTTAAGAAAAGATCCACCCTTAAAACACTATCAGGAGGATTTTCTGTCATAGTGGTGGATATGCATATTAGGCTTCGAATAGTGTGGTTCGTGTCTGTATAGGTAATGCTTATACTGCCTCTTTGATGCCTTGTGTACAAGTCTAGTACTATGAAGCCAGTTATCAGCTCACAAAGTTAATCCAAGGTTTCTGATGTAGGTATAATTGAGTCATCAAAGGGGTGGAGCTGAAAACATCTGACCAATCACAAAGATCAGTGTAGCTGATTTAGAAAAATATGAAAGGATTACACACATCTGATGGATTTTAAGTGAGTATTCTAATCAATTATTTTTTAAAAATAAAGTAAGTTAAATATAAAAAATGATTTAAAATTAGTCACCATGTAAATTGGATGTAAAGTCAATAAGTACAAGTAGGTGCCATTTTTTAAGATCATATATTAATCTTATGAAAGAGTAAAACTGCTGTGAAATTTTGGCAACCAACAGGAAAAAAAAAAAAAAAGGTTGCCTCTAAAAAATGTCTTATTGATCATCAGGGAAATGTGAATAGATGCTGTTGGCAAACTCCGTTCTGAAGGATCTTTCCTGAATGGTGATGCTAATTTTCAGAAATGTGATTGGTCAGTAGGCAACGGTTTCATAGCTTGCCTTCAAGACCTTGAAAAGGACAAAATCATTGACCACCTTACATATCACCGCCTTTACCCAGGGGATGCCATACCCTTGTCAGGGTTCCTGGGTCGGTGACCCAGTGTTTTCAGTTTTGCCACATCAATGTTTTCACTTCCTGTTTTTTCCCCGTGTCAGCTTGTCTCTCGTGTCATTAGTCAGATTATGTTCAGCTCTGTACTCACCTGTTTCCAATCATTGTCGTCATTCAACCTGTGTATTTAAGTTCCTCGGTTTCACCAGTTCTTTGTCGTGTCATTGATGTTATGTTGTCGTTTCCGCCTTCGTTCAGTCAGCCAGCCATTCAGTCTTTCAGTCAGTCCTTCAGTCATTCAGTCAGTCGTCCAGCCAGCCAGCCATTTCCTACCTCTGTTCTGTTTGTTCACTCCATCGATAATAAATCACCAGGCTTCACCTACCTGCGAGTCCTGCGTTTGGGTTCCTTCTTCCTCGCCTCCACTCAGCAACCCCTGACAACCCTGCATTTACAGACTTCCTAAGATCCACAAAAAAGGTGTCCCACTCAGACCTATTGTCAGTAGCATAAAGTCAGCCACTTACAACATTTCGAAACACCTCGCTACCATCCTAGCACCTCTTGTGGGGAACACCCCACATCACATCAAGAACTCCACCAACTTCACCGACAAGGTCCAGAAACGTACACTGGATCCAGATGAAACCATGGTGTCTTTGATGTAGTCTCTCTCTTCACTTGCATACCCACCACGGAGATAGTGGAGACTGTCAGAAAACGACTACAAGAAGACAACTCCTTGGAAGACAGGACCAACTTCACACCCGATCAGATTTGCACACTGTTAGACCTCTGCCTCACCACTACATATTTCAAATACAACAAGGGTTTCTACAGACAAAAACATGGCTGTGCCATGGGCTCCCCCGTGTCACCTATTGTAGCCAACCTTTACATGGAGGAAGTGGAAAGAAAGGCTCTTGGCTCTTTTAAAGGGAGAGTACCCAGCCACTGGTACAGATATGTAGACGACACCTGGGTCAAAATCAAAACACAAGAAGTGGAATCCTTCACTGCGCACATTAACGCTGTGGATAAAAACATCAAGTTTACCAGGGAAGACACAAAGGATGACTGTTTGCCTTTCCTGGACTGCGCTGTGCACATTGAAGAGAATGGCAACCTCAACATTGAAGTTTACCGGAAGCCCACACACACGGACCAGTACCTTCTCTTTGACTCCCATCACCCTCTTTAACACAAACTTGGAGTAGTTAGGACCCTACACCACCGGGCAGAGCATGTTCCCTCTAAGCCTGAAGGGAAAAAGAAGGAACACACACATGTAAAGGAAGCACTCAAAACGTGCAGCTATCCAAAATGGGCATTCTTAAAGTCAGCAAAGAGGCACAGAAAAGAAGATCAGACACCAGCGAGGGAGGATAAGAAAGACAGACGCAACAACATTGTCATCTCCTATGTAGCCGGTGTATCAGAGAAACTCAGGAGGGTTTTCTCCAAGCATGACATCCCGGTGCATTTCAGACCCAGCAACACACTCAGACAGAAACTGGTTCACCCGAAAGACAAAACTCCAAAACACAAACTTAACAACGTGGTGTATGCTGTACAGTGCAGCGAGGAATGCCCAGACCTCTACATTGGAGAGACCAAACAGCCACTTCACAAGCGCATGGCACAACATAGAAGAGCCACCTCCACAGGAGAAGACTCAGCAGTCCATCTGCATCTAAAGGACAAAGGTCACTCTTTCGAGGATGCCAATGTTCACATTTTGGACTTAGGACAGATGGTTTGAAAGAGGAGTGAAAGAAGCCATCTATGTCCACTGTGAGCGACCATCTTTGAACAGAGGCGGTGGTTTACGACACCAACTGTCTGCCATCTATTATCCAGTTTTGAGATCCCTTCCCAGATGCCTTAACGCCCACTAACAACCTGGGCCATCTGACCTCAGGAAATCACATGATAGGGCGGGGCCAGGTTTCACAATGAGCTCACCCAAAACCCTGTCTGATTGTGATCCACACCCATTTTCACACCTTGGCTCATGTGATTAGGTAGAGGATCATCAGGGGGAAAACTCCTACTGGGTTTAAATCTGGGACTTTCCACCATTTGACCCTTGGAACTGAAGAAGCTTCTCGGATGAGAAGTGAAACGTCTTCAAGCAACTTAAAGAAGTCCAGATGCTTTTCTTTCCAAGCTACTTAGACCATATCTCTGGATCTCTAATCCGGAACCTAACATGCTCTGGGGCGGGTTAGGCTAACAGCATAAGTTACTATAGCGATGTACACTTGGTCAACCCAACGTTATCTGAATAAGTTGAAATCCTGCTTTGTAGTGCATGCCTCTGGGCGCTGCAGCAAGCCCAAGAATAGTTAATTAGGGATTATTATTAGCTGTGAGTCAGGTTAAAAGTCCAAGAATAAATCTATGGAGATGGAAAGAAGAATATTAGGTTTCCTTTAAACTACCACAAGATGAGAGATTATGGCAATAAAATAGTTTTACATATATTTTAAGGGGTTTAAGAGAACATGAAAAGAACATAGGATTAGGGTTAATGGTTAAATTAGTATACTGTCTGTATTGATTGCATTTTGGGAACATTTGAGCCAAAAGATTCCAAAATAGAAACAAAAACGTTTTTAAATTTTGCAATATAACAACAGTCATGCCCATTGTTATTGTACATCATAGCCAATTTACAATGGTACCTCTCTCAGAGGTAAGAAAGAAAGAAAGAAAGAACTGGAGCGGCAGACGGGTAACTCAGATTAATCCAGATTTGTGGTTGTAGATATCCCCGTCACACAATTTTTAAAAAATTTACATAACTGTAAGTTTACATGTCATTCACAGTATTATCCAACCCAATAACTCTGTAATGTTTATGTTGCTCTGTAGTTTTCAAAGTTTAAAGTCTGAACAAAATATCTCCTGTATTATAAAGCTCCGAGAGCTTTTCCCCTGCCACAGCCAGTGCCCCAGTGAGCTGGAAGCCATACACATTTTCTCCAGGTTTTTCAGCTTTGTAGGATCTTATGTAACCTTGAAACACTGATAATATTCTCCTGCATCCACCTTGGGTTTAACAAAAACTTAGGTAGTGCATTGTCTTATGGGAATCGCATTATCCTTGATTTGTGAATAATTATGGCAGTCTTAGCCTTTGCTGTATCTCAATGGGAGCATGGTTTTTAATTGCTGGAATAGCCCTTTAATGATTTTAAGGGCACTGTTTGGTGCTTGTGAGCTCCCGTTGTTTTCTAGTTCATTTTGTTCCTGCGTGGTGTTAAGTTATTTCTCACACAGGTAGAAACATCTGCAGTAAAAGTGTCAGCTTTCGGCGTCAGTCCTCGGAGCAGGCAGGGGTTCCAATTTCTCAAACGTCGGTTTCAATTCACCAGATTGCACAGCACAGAGCTGCACAGCCACAATACATGTGCCTGTTTCCTGTCGGGGCTTGACTCGTGCTTTTTTCCACCGCTAATCCAGCTGCTGTTGTAATCCCTCTCTCCATCCAAATGTAAAATGCGTGATTTGTGAAACTGCAGATGGATGCAGAGGCGATTCCACTCAAAGGGAAGATAACTGAACAGGCAGACAATGCTTGCAAAGGAATAATGACACACTGGTGATATGGTGTGCTGTGCTGTTGACACACACTGTCTTTCAGTCCGACAAGCCCACAACCAGCAGACAGACACATGTGTAAACACACACAACAGGCTTTCCCACTAATTATCTTCTTTTTTGTATCAGTGTGACTTAGACACTAAGCCTGATTGCACCTCTGCATGATAAATACTCCTGTCTAAACTGCTCTTCTCTTAACTCGAGTCTTAACTGGGTACTTCTGTCAGCTGGTTTAATCAGTGGACTGGGTGTTTGCTTGTGGATACAACTACAAAGAGTGTCCTCACTAAGACAGATCTGACCAGTCTTAAAGCTGACATAACTGTCAGTTTTGGAATAATAGACATGACTGTGAAATGCTTAGATGCTTAGATGTTGCCACAGCTTGATGGGGTATTTATTTTAGAAATAAATTTACTTACTAAATTTACTTTTCTGGTTAAATATTACGGCGCTATTAATAGTGCAGTAATAGTGAGCCATATCTTAATGATCTTTTAGGCTTCATAGTTGAGAGGACAACAGAAAACAGTGGGATGGTCTGCCTTTTGGCACAATGTTTGCCTGCCGAAACAGGTAAGCTATAGCAGTGCCTCACTAGCCCACACTTTCATGCCTTGATCTTTTCAGTGGGTGCTTCACACAGGGCCTGCACTATATTTTGTTGTTGTGATAATACCAATATAACTTTTACATGATATAAAAGTGTACTCATTGATATAGCCATGCTTTATTATTCCCTAGCACACACAACCCCATAAGCCCAGACATGTCTGAAAGCGAGAGAGAACAGCATGTGAGTCTGTAATGGCAATTTAGTACCTTTGATGGTATGCTCATAACTGTCATTACATTGGCATGGACCAATGCTAGTGCTAGCGAGCTAACAGAGGCTTATCTTTTAAAGTACCTTTAAGGGTTCGCCAGTGAAACCAACACCAATTTTGCTCCTAATATAGCCCAACCAATATTTATACTTTTACCATAAAACAATACTCACTCTCTCTCTCTCTCTCTCTCTCTCTCTCTCTCTCTCTCTCTCTCTCCATATGTTTGTTTGCATATATATTTTTTATTTTTCTATTTCCCTAACATTTGTTGTGGGAAGTTATTTTTTATTTTTTTTTCATGCTCTAACCCACTCTGCTTGGATCAGCAGGGAAGGACGAGCTATGAAGGGTGTTTCTCTTGTCCGCCCCATGGGCTCCCCCGGGGTTTAAAATTTCGTGCCTCTTTTCTAATTTTTAAAAAATATTTTCTATTAAAGATTTAAAAAAACATAAGAACAGAGACATATTAACACAGTGTATTGAAATTAGTGAACCCAGTCACTGGAGGGCTACAAGTTAGTGTACAAGTCAGTGCACTCCTAGTTGCTGTCCCAAGTCTGGATAAATGGAGAAGGTTGATTGATTAGCTAGGCAAAGGTTGAAATGGAAAGGATGTGCAGCAGCTTAGGGTGATTAAGGCTAGAGAGCCATGAGAGTGTTGATGGAGAAGTACAGAGAAGGTTAGAATGAGTTTAACTGTGTTTTGTGGATCTAGAGAAAGCATATGATACTGTCCAAAGGAAGAAACTGTTGTACTGCATGAGGAAGTGGCAGTGAGGGCTGTGCAGTATATTCATGTGGACAGCGAGACAGTGGTGAGCTGTGTGGTAGGAGTGACAGATGGGTTCAAGGAGCCTGGAGAGGTGGAGGTATACTCTGTGGGGAAGAGGAATGAAAATCTGTAGAAGCAAGACAGAATAGATGTCTGTGAATAAGAGGGAGACAGATGTAATGGTGATGCTACAGGGAGTAGATGTAGAAGTAGTACAGTTTAAATACATGGGGTCAACCATCCAAAGCAATAGACAATAGAGAAGAGAGGTGAAGAAGAGAGTCCAAGCAGGGTGGAGATGAGTATCAGGGGTGATTTAAGACTGAATGATAGCAGCAAGAGTGAAAGGGAAGATTTACAAGATGGTAGTGAGACCTGCTGTGATGTATGGTTCAGAGATGGTGGAACTGACAAGAAGACACGAGTCAGATATGGAACTGGATAGTTGAAGATATTAAGATTTTCACTGGCAGTGACCAGGATAGACAAGATTAGAAATAACGACATCAGCTAAGGTTCAGCTGATGCAGGTTGGAGACAAAGTTGGCAAGGAACGGCTGAGGAGGTTTGGACATGTGCAGTAGAGGGATAGTGGATATAGTGGATAGTGGATATAAAGGGAGTTTTCCCTTCCCACTGTCACTTACTCATAGGAGGTCATATGATTGTTGGGTTTTTATCTTTATGTATTATTGTAGGGTTGTAAGGTACCTTGTGGTAACTGTTGTTGTGATTTGGCACTGTGTAAATAAAATTGCCCTCCAGGCAGGAGGGTCGGTGTGACAGAGAAGAATGCTGAGGATAGGATGAGATCGAGGCAAAAGAACCACTGTGGTGCCCCCTAAAGGTGGAAACTAGAAGAAGAAGTGTAACTTTGTTTCTTTAAATGTTCAAGCTACCCTAAAAAGTATAGAAAACTTTTATGCTTGTTCCACGAGTTCACCAATCAGTCCCACACCAGAAAACAGTAAAAAGATCAAGACACAGTAGTGCTCTACCTTTGCAGGTCCCACAGGCAATGAGTCAAATTGAATTTAAAAAGCAATTATAAGACATCTAAGGGAAAAGCACCTCTTTTCCTTCTGAGTGCTTCGACCCTCTGATCTTATTTATTCCCTATTGTTTTTCTCTAATTCTGATTTTTCACATTTTTCCACCCCAGTAAAGCGCAAGATTTGATTATTTTCCATTAATTATCAAGGCTCTTTTGTATGTTTGTTTTTTTGTTTGTTTGTTTTTTAATTCTTGAAATATCTTCTTCTGTTTTCGCCTTTTTTCCTTTTGGTTTAGGCTACTTTATGTGCAAATTCCCAATAATTACAAGCACAAACCTTTTTCAAGTCAGGTCTTCACAAATGGGTTCCCGCTGGGTTAAAGAGGTAATCAAGATGGCTCGAGTGCATTAATCTGTCAACTTCTGTGACAAACAGCTACAAGGATAGTATCTTTTATCTTTCAGTGACTGGATCTGAAATTGCATGAAGTGGGGAAAAAAGCCGTGCCTGAAAGTCTTTTATTGCTTGCTGAATGTATTTTGAAAAAAGAAACTGTCACTTTTTTGTACCCCCATTTTTTTCTCTCCCATTGCTACCTTTTGAAGGATAGATGAGGTTTTTTGAAAATAATTCCCCCAAGCAGGGGAGCTGCTGTGTTTAGACATCCTTTTCCCCAAGCTATCCACATCAGCCCCTGTTAACTGCCAGTCCTTATCTCTCATTCTGTCCTTCCTTCTCTCTCCATCTCTCACCCACCCTGCCTCCCTCCCACTCTGCCTCCTCCTCCCTTATCTCCCGCTTGGACCATTCTTTCCACTCTCATCTGCTCTATTTCTGTTTCCTTGCTCGTCTAGCTCCCTCCGGTTTGCCCGGCTTCTCGCTTTAACCCCAATCTCTCGATGCACCCTTGCATTTAACCCCCACTTTTCTCTCTGCATCCCACCCACAATATAGGTATCTCTGGGGAAGTTCTTTTCACACATGAACCCTGAAAAACATTGGGAGAATGTAGTTGAGACATTGTCTGTAGCTGTCCGGTTGAACCTGTAGCACAGGCATCAGGACTTTTTAACATTCTGGCATACGTGACTCAAATATCAGGGTTGCAGTGCATGGGTGAAAAACGAGCCAGTCATTGCTATCACAGCAGGAAATATTCCATCCGTCTCTTCATTATTCACTGCAAAACCTTCTGATATTCAGATATCAGTGATGGAGTTGGAATCCTCCAGTTTTTGAGATATAATGCAAGGTTTTCAATGTCAATGAAAATCACTCAATACTGTCAGTAATCAATCAATCAAACGGAAAACAGATTTACTTCTTAGTCTTTTGGAGTTTGAAGAAGAAAATTAATCATACTGGAAATCTCTGATAGCTTTGTAGAGTTGAGATTTATTTTTTATTAAAGGAAAGGACTGAACAGAAGGCAACAGAGGGAACGTAAAAGATCGATCCATTCATTCTCTTCCACTTATCAGATTGTGGAGCGTACCCCAGTTACTGTAGGGGGAGAAGCAACAGTGATTTTAGTTCAGCAAAGAAAAATATCTAAGATGACAAAGGTAAGAGTTCCCACACCATTTACACAACGTTATTGGCACTAATAACATTCCTCCTCCCTTCAGTCCCAACCAGTCATGGCAGGTGGCTGCCTCTTCCAGAGCCTGGTTCTGCCAGGAATTTTTCCTTCCCACTGTCACCAAATGCTTTCTGATTGTCTGGGTTTTTTTCTGTATTACGGTAGGGTCTTTACCTTACAGTATAAAGTGCCTTGAGGTGACTGTTGTTGTGATTTGGCGCTATATAAATAAATCTGAAGAAAAATGTCAGATAATTTAAAAGAACGTCATAAACTGTCAAGTGTGACATAGGTTGCTATGGTTGCAACAAGTTGGTCAAGTTTCACTATGTAAAGTAACAGAAAGGTTCAAACCTCATCTGGCATTAAAATCAGCACAACAACTGTATGCTGGGAGCTTCACAGCATGAGCAGTTCCTGTAGGTAGCCCACTACTTTTGTCCTTATAGCAGATTTAGGTGAAGCAGATAAGCGCTGTGGCTTTTTGATGAAAGAAAGTAAGTAGGACATACACAACCCCCTCAGAGTCTAGTTGTGGAGCAGATGGAGACTCGTGACTTGAGCAGCTCAGGTGAGATAGGGAGGATGGATGATATCTGAAAGGCAGATTGACAGAAGAGCTAAGAGTTTTCAAGCACAGGGAACGGAGACCGGTAGGCCTGGAAAAGATTGGCAGGAAGGTTATCGGATCAGAGTGAATGGAGAATGGATGGGAAATTTTATTTATGTTGCACTTTCCATTACCCATAAACTCAATGTGCCTTAAATAAAGGTGTCAATCTATTATCTTAAATGCTTATCCAGCCAAGAGGGTATGAAGCTAGCCATAACTGATATTGTGCTAGAGGGCCACTAGGTCACCAGAGCATCACACGGGCAAGCAGAGAGGCGCACAACCATTCACGCTTTCACATCCACACCTAAGACCAGTTTAGAATCACTAATTGTATACCTGTCTGTGGATGTTAGGAGTGAAAACAAACACAGACATGCACAGACAGTATTTAACCACTTACCTAGGGGGATACGAAGATTAAAAGTTTGTTTCTGATTATAGAAACAGTTGTGATTGAACTCAAGTCAGCAGGAAACTTGTTCCAGAGAGTAGAATTATTGTAGCTCAGAGAAATCTCAACAGATTTGGATCTTCTGGGTACGGCTGAAAGACTTTTGCTTGAAGAGCTGAGAGGCCTAATCGTGATTTATAGACCATTAAAAAGATTTTAAAGGAAATTTTGGAGCTGTCCTACTGATTTATTTATTAGACAATCCTGAAAAGAAGAAGTTGCAGTGGTCTAACTCTTTGTGGAGATGATTCATATACATTTTTACATTAGTAAAAGGCTCTGATGATGTGATTTTGCAAAATAATATCAAAGTTCCTGAGTTGCACACTTTTATTTTAATAGATGCTAATTTATATCTAGGTTCTTAAACCAATTGGAAGAAAATCTCAGTCTTGTCTCCTTTAAGCTCTCAAAAAGTTCATCTCTACAGTAAACAGTTTGTTTACTGAGATTATCAGAAGCATAAAGAATAAAAATGGGAAGAAATGGCTAGACTCAATGCATCATATCTCTGCCAACCATCATATATTGTGTTTGTTGCAAATTTGACAATAGAGGCAACAATAATGCCTTAAGATAGTGCTTTAGCTTAGCATAAAGACAGCAAATGGGATGAATTTTATTTATATATCTCCAAAAACAGTTGCCTCGATGCACTTCATATTGTAAGGTAAAGCTCCTACAAGAATTGTAGGGAAAACTCGAACAATCAGATGACACCCCCCACGCAAGAATGTGGCGACAGTGGGAATGAAAAACTCCTATTTAAAGGAAAGAAACCAGGCTTAGGGAGGGTTCAGCCAAATGCAATGACAGGTTGTGGGTGAGAGGAGGAAGAAGACAGGACAAACATCACTGTGTGGAACAGAAACAAATATTAATTATAACTAATGATGTAATGCTGAGTGGCATGTAAATACATATTGAGTGAAAAAGGTGGGCGAAAAAGAAAAACTAATCCTGGAAAGTCCATCCTTTTGATGATAGTTGCAGGGGGCGCTGGAGCCTATCCCAGCTGTCATAGGGTGAGAGGCGGGGTACACCCTGGATAGGTCGCCAGTCTGTCGCAGGGCTAACACATAGAGACATTGGCTGTATCCTAATTCAGGGTCTGCAGCCTTAAAGTATGCAGCCTTAATGGTCCACAAGGACTGCGTACTCAAAGACAGCTAAGGCCGGAAGTGCGAGGCTTGTGAAATGGGACGGTCTAGCCTCCGTCACGCTGCCCAGGTTGCCTAGCAACCATGATACTAACAGCTGGAAACGTTTCATACAGCTTTATTTGACAGAAATGAAGGAGAAAATCTTTTGTTCATTTGTTTGTTTATTTCTACATGAGCTTTGATTTGATAAGTATCTGAGGCTGAGACTACGGGACTCTAAAACATGATTATTGGGCTTCATATCTGTACTGAACAATCATTTTAAGATTAGCTAGTAAATAACAATTAGCTAATGTTGTTCATGAGACTAAAGTCATCTCACTTTGGTAATGTAAATATAATATGGCCAATATTAAAGTTATTATTTCAATCATTATTAGTTATTACAGTAGTGAATAACTCTGTTTCAAATACTGAGCTTCAGTAAGGATTCAAGCTGCATTTATTTATATTTCCTGTCACCTTAAATCTTCACTCAAAGACATGTTCCTTTGACACTGTATATATAAATGTATTATATATAAGAGACAAATATTGTTCTTTTAATATGTTGGCATTACTAAATTTCTCTCAGTGCTTACTTTAAATATCCATGAAATCATCACATTCTCTGTAAGACTAAGGTCAACTATTGAATGGCGTATATTTTAAAAGTAAAGGCTTTAAAACCAAGTTAGTACTAACATCACTAATGTCACATAACTTTGCCAACCTGTGGCCAACAGTAAAGTTTTAATGTTCTTCGTTATTAAACATTTGCACATAAATAAGTGACATAATATTCAGTATTTACTTTTCAAAGTTTACTCTTCGGGCGCCCCTCTTCCGCCTTTTTTTTTTTTTTTGGCAAAATTATCCACACCCACTATGCATTCTGGGATATGTTGGGCCACAAAGTCTCCACCACCACATCCTTAAAATTTAGGGAAATGAAGGCCGCATTTCGAGCAGCCTTTGAATTGGGACAGCCTTCGTCGTGACTCTGTGATGTAATCGGCCTTAAAATGCGGCCTTCAAGGCTGCAGATCCTGAATTGGGATACAGCCATAGACAACCATTCGCACTCACATTCACTCACAGATTCACACCAATGGGCAATTTAGATTAATCTATCCCCACTAACTGCATGTCTTTGGACTGTGGGAGGAAGCTGGAGTACCTGGGGAGAACCCATGCAAACACGGGGAGAACATGCAAACACAGAAAGACCCCGCCTGATGGTGGAATTGAACTCAGGACCTTCTTGCTGTGCAGCAACAGTGCTAACCACCAAGCCACCATGCTGCCCTCCTCCTCCTACCCCCCAGCAGAATTCAATTTCTTGTCTAAGAATATACTTATTGGCTGCTTCGTTAGTTACAAGTTGCTAGTATACAGTTGCACCACTTTTTCCTTAATTCTTTATGGTATTGATTCAACAAGGTGCTGGAAACATTTCTCTGCTATTTTTGTCTGTATTGACACGATAGAATCTCGCAGTTGCTGTAGATATGTCGGCTGCACATCCATGGTAAGACTCTCTGTTTCCAAAAAATCCCAAAAATGTTTCATTGGAACTGGTTTGACATGATGTGAGCTATGTGACATGGAGTGTCCTGCTTGAAGCAGACATCAGAAGATGGATACACTGTGGTCAAAAATGGATGGACAGCAACAATACTCAGTCTGTGACTCAATTAGCACTAAGGGGCCCAAAGAGTGCCAAGAAATAACCTCCACATTGTTACGCCACCAGCAGGCTGAACCATTGATACCAGATGGGATGGATGCTTGTTGCTTATCCCAAATTTTTATCCCACCATCGAAATGTTGCAGCAGAATTTCATCAAACTTATCAGATCAGGCAACAATTTTTTAATTTTCTGTTTTCCAGTTTTGGTGAATTGTAGTCTCAGTTTCAGCACCAGGTGTGGTCTTCTACTGCTACACAGCCTTCTGCTTCAATTTTGGTCATGTTAAACATTCAGACAAAGTCTTCTGCACACTTTGGTTGTAGTGAGTAGTTACTTAAGTTATTGTGGCATTCCCATTAGCTTGAAGCAGTCTGGCCATTCTCACCTAGAGAACTCTGAGAAATACAGCTCGTTGGATATTTACTCCTTTTCTGACAATTCCCTTTAAGCTCGAGAAACGGTTAGGTGGGAAAATCCCAGTACATCAGCAGTTTCTGAAATACAAAGCAGCCCAATTGGTAAGAAACAACCAATATTACATTTAAAGCCTTCAATCAATTTTCTTCCCCATTAATGCTTGGTTTGAGCTCAAGAAGGTCGCCTTGACCCACATGCCTGAATGCACTCAGTTCAACATGTGATTTGCATATCAGATATTTATGTTAAAGAGTAGTTGAACATGTGTACCTAATAAAGTGGTTCTTAGGTGTATATCTAAACAAGTTATCAAACTATCTGCTATTTATGGGGGTTAAACACATTCATACAAACATATTTGTACTCTTGCTGCTGAAAGCAGTAGCAAAACAGTTTCTTCTTCAGCGGCTGGATTCCTGACAATAGTTACCTGTCAGGTATAGCTATGCCAAGTGTAGATGTAGCCTTATGTGGCAAGAAAGCAAAGCTCAGACAACAACTGTGAACAAATTCCTATGTCTGGGAATCCTCGAAAGAATGTGTCACAATACCATGACTACAATCAAAACTCGTGTCAAAAGCCAGCTATGGGGATACAGGGGCTCATTTTCAGTAAATCTCTCTGTGAAGACTCATTTAACTGCAGTTGTTCCCATATGGCAGAGAAACTCTCTAAAACTGACTACTTATTCATCTCCACACAGCTGAACAATCATTGTGAGAAATGTGTATAGGTCAGGTTGTGAATTTTAGAAAGTTATTGAAAATCTTCAGACCCTATTCAACCCTCTGACAAGCGGGTTGTAGCATAGTGACACCTTGCACTCGAGAACTCGATGTCTTGCTTGACGGCCTTGGGGAAGTTTGTTTGCAACTGACATACTGTAAGGGTACCACTCATACATCTTCCAATCTTTATTTTCAAGTGGATTTCAGAAACATGGCTGTCTTTGCACAAGACATGCTTCTGTTTTTCCCAATCAAGGACACTCTGCATTGCAAGTTAGCAGTGTTGGTCAAGTTACTTGAAAAAAGTAATCAGTAATTAATTACTGATTACTTCCCCAAAAAAGTAATCCCGTTACTTTACTGATTACTTATTTTCAAAAGTAATTAATTACTTAGTTACTTAGTTACTTAGTTACTTTTTAAAAACATGATTTACAACCTGAATAGGTGATAAAGCAATAGATCTTTCAGCCCAATTCTACTTTTTCTACATAATCCATCATACAAAATGTAATCAAATGGAAAAGTCTCTTTTTAAAACTTGTTTTGTTAGTTTTAATCTTTTAACTTTATGCATCAAGCAAAATTTTAATTATATGCACCATTCTCTGACTTGAAGAAATTAGTTTAACATTTAAACCTATTTTCTGCACATTCCAGCACATATATATATATATATATATATATATATATATATATTTTTTTTTTTTTTTTTTTTTTTTTTTGAAATTTATTTATTTTTTTGTGTTTACACTCACTCTTTCAGATGCAAGTAAAACACAGCAGAAAATAAATAAAGTCAAAGACTAGCGGTCCTTTTGCTCTATTTTCACCTGTAAAGCAGGAGTAGAGTAGGCGGAGGTTTATCCTGGTGCAGGTGTGCCGCAGCGGTCAGTGGAAGGATACCGCAGTTTCTCTGTGAGTTTGTCATTACGTCGTAGCTACTCGGAGCTTGCTTGGAAGTTTAGGGGGTTTTTTCGCTGTAAAAAGAAGTTTTCTTCCCACGCACAGCGGACACTAATGTTTTTGTCACTTTTTACGGAATCAAACTCAAAGTAAGGTCAGTACTTCCACGCTTTAAACGCTGCACGCTCATACTCTCTCCTGCACTCGATATATTATCCATTGTTGATCTGCACACAGCTGTTGTCATGAACATCACACTCGCTTACGTCACTGTCATGAGACATTCTCGCAAGAAAATCACGGTTTTAGTAACGCAGTAACGCAGCGTTCCTTCGGGAAAGTAACGGTAATCTAATTACCGTTTTTGCAATAGTAATCCCTTACTTTACTCGTTACTTGAAAAAAGTAATCGGATTACAGTAACGCGTTACAAGTAACGCGTTACTGCCCATCTCTGCAAGTTAGTACATCAAATTGCGTGCATAGTCCTGTTTCAGACTAAGTAGAGTAAGTTTGAGAATCAAAAAACTTTTACTTGAGTTAAACCCTTCACACCTTTTCATGTTTGTCACTAAAAGTCACATCTACAGCATCCAACAACTTCCATCTGTCTTACCTTTTCTGATAAATCAGGTGTCCTCTCTGAGGTTGGGGAAAATCACATAAGTTCTTAGACAAAATGGTAGCTATTAACTAAAAGAGTGAGGGAATATTCTGATTGCTTGCTTTAGGGATGGTGGCTCATGTTATCATATACTTGCTTCATTTTGAGGCCAACCTTGAATCCAGCAAACTGTTTTGCCAAGAGGATCCCGGCGAACCATAAAGAAACTTCTTCACTAAAAGGCAGCTTTTCTTGTTTTCATGGCTGGCAGTCAGTTTAATCAACCAAGAAAACTGAGACGACAGTGAAAAGAAGACATTACAGATTAAACTGCAGGTCTTGTGAGGGTAATCAATCTTTAGAAGGGATCAATTTTTAGAGCTACATTGTTAAAAGCTAGCTCCCGAGGCCTTGACGCAAAAGAAAATTGGGATATAGAGTCTACATTTAGCCTGAATATTGTATACAGATAATCAATAAGCATCAGTGTCCAAAAGGTGGGTCGAGCCTTTTGATGTAATCCCCTTATTAAATGACTGTTGGACTATCATTAGTTCCAGCAGTGAGTATCTCTTGTGTTTTACAAAATGACACTAATTAGCCAGTGGTACGTGAAGCTTTTCCTGCCGACAAAATAATGGTTTTACTATGGATTTTTTTTTCAGCTGCATGCATCAGGGCTGATGGCGAATTATTGATCTGTAGTTTGAGAAAAACTAACCAACACCTACTTGAATAACCAATAAATTGCTTAATTACATTTTAAAATTTCCAGCTGCTCCAGTATAACGATTGACTTTTTTCTATGTTAAATTAATGATATACCAAAGATCTTCATGTGTTGAACTGCAATGCAGACAGAACAAACTATTTAAAAACAGCGGTTGGAGATTGCAGCATGAATACAATTTTTGTAAATGTGTGCAATGAATGTTTTTTCCTTTGCAATTGGTTGCAGACCAGATCCCTGGCTTTAACGCAACCATTTCAGTGAATTGCCATCTTCAAATCAACTTTGGCAAATAAAGATGTGGATAAAACAGCAATAAGAAAAACGACAATCAAAAAGTGGTTGGACAACACCCTTAACCTCTAGGTTACCAATGGATCGTCACAACTACAAGATAATCCATGGAATCACCAGGCAACCAATTTTTCCTCTACTGTGCTGTTAATTCTAATCAGAATTTTAAACTTTCGAAACACACCTACCTGACATTTCAGAGCATTTCAGAAGACAGTCCATGTATTGTCAAAGTATTCAACGTCTTCAAGGCAAGTGGGTAGGCAGCAACTGGAGTTTACAAATTATATGAATTATGCATAGAAGAGTCTGATGGAAACAAGGATGTATGTTGTTCTTTGCTTGCCAATAGTTCTAGCAGGGTGTGCAGAGGTGAATTACTCACAGCAGGAGGCCTACATAAATCCTGTGTACTGCTTTAGAAAATAATTGTTCCTATATTGGCTCTTTGTGGCTTTCATGTTTAATAACAGGAGTTTCCAAGAAAATGTTTTAGTCACAGCATTTCATTTTGACATAACATTTGCTTTTTGTTGTACTTTACTGCAAAAAATAGCTGATGTACAGCGGTTAACAAAAAGCGGCAATTGAAGGGATAAAGGTAAATGCTTAACATAGTAGATGCACTTTGGTTTTAGCAAAAATATAGTGTATCATAATAATTAAGTGAAGTGAATAACATTCATGGCACTGCACAAAATACTTTTATTTTGGCATTTAGCTTAACTGGAATATACTATAATTATTAAATAAGAGAATATAATGCAAATCCTTTAACATTTACCCAAAATTTACTTAAAATGTTACATTTAGATAGCGGCATAAGAGAGAGTTAAGTATATTAATAATATATTAAAAATAGAAGCTACTATGACACTTTCCGTTGGTTTCTGAACTCCTTGCTCAATAATACAGTTTTCACCATTGGTGTCTTGGTTTCAAAAACCCGGATGTTATGAGAGTTAAAAGGTTTAAGTATAAAATGGTTAGATATGAATGAATATGCCATGGATAATCTCTTCTTTTGAAGAATAGTAGTAGTAGTAAGACTTTAGCTTTTATTCAATATCAAACAATATCAAACAAATTGAAAGAGTGAACTCATAAACCCTTCAGGAAGGTTTTTACAGAGGATAAGCCGTTTTTCTCAAAGACCAGAAGTATCACGTTCACTCAACTTTTGCGACCATAGCTATTGTCATCTTCTGGTCTTCAGACAGAATACAGGTTTTAAGCATTTCTGTACTGGCTTCATTTTTGTGACCTGGAAACCACGTCCATCTTTTATAGTGTCTATGGTTGGATTATAGCATTAACGCTAACTTACTGTGTAAAAAGTTTTAAATTTAAAAATTAAAGTTTTAAATGAAGGAAAAGTCTACAAACTTTGAAAGTGTTCATCGGATCTAACTGGTGATTCTGAGCATGCAGTTATTATATTCTGGTGAACAGTAAACATGAACTTAATGCTCCAAATATTCTGCCCAGATTTTTCAAGATGGCTGCCAAGTGACATGGCTTTGAGTTAACTAAAATGTACATACCAAAACACAGGGATATGTAAAAATTCATGGAATTAAGTAAAATACTAACATTCACGTAACAAACAAAACTATTATATATTACAATCACTACAGTCATGGAGACAGCAAATTGAGCTAGCTAGTATATAGCTAAAATAAGCTCCCAGGGCTTTTGTTCATCATTGCTTTTAGTTTTTGTAAAACAAAGTAGTGATAATGTGTAACCTTTGATAAAAGAATGATCTGTTCAGTTATTTAAATTAATATGAATACAGTAGTTCAATTAACTGAAAAATAAAACTAAAAACCCTTGCAGCAGTTTTTGCAATGCTATATGAGCATTTCGAATGGAATTTGCTGTAATCGTGACCGTTGTGGGCCGTTAAGCACTGATTAAATGGAAACTGCTGTTCCCGACCCAGCAGAAATTTTTGACCTTTGCCATTACCATTTCCTTTCAGCTCCCACCTTGTTGAGTACCATCAAACATGCAATGACTATTAAAATATTCATTCACTGAAGTGCCTTCGAGAAATCATTCTATTGGTTTTGAATACAAAGTAGGTAGGGTAAGAGATCTCCTACCAGTGTTTTTAATTTTTAATTTTCATTATTGATTTTCTTTTCCAATCTCCGCTACAGTTTTATAGATTGGCCCTCATACAGTACAACCTTTTTCAGACGGTGCTTGGTTTTCCTGCATGTTGTTCTCTCAATATTCCTGTCTCATTCAATTTTAATTGTAGCTCTTAGGATTTATACCAGGCTCCATCTCTCAGATCGGCTGTTTACAGCCTTGTTTACAGCTACGTTTGTGTTGAAGACAATGCAAGGCCCAAATGGCATTTTGGCATGTAATTTAAAAGATTTAATGGTACAAAATGAGAACTCGCTCTCGTATACAACAAGGTGTGTCCAAGATTAATTGTGCCAATCGTGAGCACGGATGCACGAGTACAACATCCCATTTTGCATGCAATGTTCCAGCACATTCGCCACAGGGTTATCTACATAATATGAAATGTATAAATCAGTGTGTGATTGATGCAGAGTTTGTGTATGCGGGAACTAAAGTGCATGATTGATATACAGGGCCAAAGAGGGAACAGCAGGGTGTTGATGAGGTGTGTCAACAACTCTGAATTTTGTTGTCATTAAATAGAATAGATGGTTTTCCATCTAGGCAGGAGTGCCTGAACTTCTTTTTTCCTTTAGTTTAGATCCTCAAGAGAAACTGACTGAAATTAGAAACTCTTCTGCCACCACATGCCATTTTTCGTCCCTGCCATTCTTCACACTCTTTACAGCTGTGTTAACATGTTATCATAAGGCCATTAGGCACTGCTGATGACACTGGTTAGCCGTGATGCATGGCTCACATACCCATTTTTCTCCCCGTCTCTTACATACATTTGCTTTCTCTCCGTACTCCTGCTATCACTCTATCGAGCTGGGGTGCGGCAGGTTCTGAGGAGAGGCCAGCCACTTTCTGAGCTATTTGTAATTTTCCAATGAGCACAGATTTCAGCCAAACAGCTCTTGAGTGGAGAAGGCTGTATCTCATGACGCAGCCGCAGCCAGCTCTTGTTACTTGTGGGCAACTAAAGTAAAAAAACTCATTTGCAAGGTACTTACAATTCCCTATTTCAAAATGTGTCTCGGCTAAAATAATTTATTTCTGCACCTAACAGATAAATCTTTTAAAAAAAGCAAAATTTACCACTTCTGAACACTTAAATTCCCATGATAGGCGACTGGTTTGGAATCGCTAATAACCTGAAGTCTGGTGAGCAGCTGTTTTTTATTTGCTTAACAGATTAATCATTGCACTTTTAAAACTGATCTATTCTGCTTATTTTCTACTCCATTTTTTTTTTTATCTTAAACTCTACTAAAGTAGCTCTGTATGGCTCATAGGTCAACATAATCCTTATTGTAGGGCTATTAATATCAGAATTTCACTACAGGTTGATAGAATTCATGGCAATAATAATTTTGTGAGACACAAAAACAAATTCTATAAACCAAAGTCTTTCCTAACTTTATTAATTGATGTATTTCGTGAATCAACACAAATACAATATAGTAATACGTGACATTATTGTTAATTGCTTTCATTCTTTCCTTTTATCCAGTAGCTTGAGTTTTAGGAAATGATGGCAGTAAACCATTACCCACGTCTTTAAAATCTGGAGCATGGATTCTTATTATTCAGCACAATAATATAAAGAAAAGTTGGCAATAGTGGGAAGGGAAAACTCCCTTTTAACAGGAAAAAGACCCCTTCAGCAGTACCAGGGAGGGGCAGCCATCTGCTGTGACCAGTAAAAATCTGTTTGTATCCCACTACTGCATATAACTAATGTTTGTTATTGCCTGCCCCTCCATGACATTGGCTCTGCTGCAGGTTACTTCCTGATAAAAGGGAGTTCTTCATCCTCACTGCTGTTAAACGCCTGCTCATCAGATTGTTGGGTTTTCTCTCTCATAATGTAGGGTTTTATTGTAGCTTACAGTATAAAGCTACTTGAGACAAATATTTTTGTGAAGTGGAGTCATATAATTAAGCCATTTACTATTGGAAGGTCTCTGAAAACTTGTTACTTGTCCTTATATAATGATGCCTTGCTTGAGCAACCATATTTTATTTTTGTACACAGCAATATTCATCATTTATGCATTGGGTACTCTATTTCCTGAGTCACTCATCTGTCTTTTTACATAAAGCACTTTCTTCCTTTTCTTTCTGTTCTTGCCTTCCAGTTAGTGTCATTTAGTTTTGTCAATTTAATACAAAACACCAATGTACTGTATATACATATATCCTTGGGACACATCCACCCACATCTGAGGATGAAAGCAACCGAGACACGACTGTGTCACCAGCCAATTTTCACGAATGCAGCAACACAAACAAAATCTGAGAATATTCATAGCCCCTCCGTCCTCGTGCGCTCGTTTCCACTTCTCAGATCCGCAGCAGCTTAGGAATATGACTTGTCATTCCTGGCAAGACTTCACCACAGGTTGTGATTCTAACATCACTGATCACACAGACACACCCGCTTGTTCCAGTCACCTAGGACTGACAAAATAAATGGCAACATGGCAGCACAGCTCCCCGGGAAATGACATGCAACTAACAAGATTTCACCTCAAAGTCTGCGTTCTGGAGTTATAACATTTTGACCTGACAACTGTGATTACTTGCTGGAAGAGCTGTAGAAAGGAATACAGACAGCTTTGTCATGTATGCACAGCTGTGCGTAAGTGAGAAGTTAGTTCTTGTATAGGCTATATTGATTTAATTAAAATTCCCTTATGGGGCAGAGAAGTTCACATGCTAGGTTAGTGGGGTTCTCACACGGATACATATGTTGGATTAGATGCTTTAACATTCACATAGAAGCAAGGGCAGAAACAGTGGAAAGAGAAGAAAAGGCTGAATACCCATCTGATTGGGTTATAAATACTCTCAATGGGGCCTCTGCCTCGTAAAGATTATCAGTAACACACAGAGCACAGAGGCAAACAGTGCATGTTTGTAGCATTGGAGGGGGCGGTGAGTGCATGTGGATGTGTGTGCGTGTATGACAGAGATACAGAGAGACAGAGAGAGAGAGAGACAGAAAAGCAGAGCGTGCATTCAGAAAATTCCATCCGGAGTGTCTTCTGCTTGCAGGGATGAAGCTTGAATATTTTATTTGACTTGAGCAAGCTCAAAAGGAGACACGGAAAGAAAAAAAAGAAAAGAAAAAAAAGAGGCTCCAGCTTCTAAAAGAGTCGGTGTGTCTTAAAGGTTCTCCACTTCACATGATTGCACCCTTCACACGTCTCATATATGCGGTTTTTGTGGCATCAGTCCAATTATGCAATCATGTGCCTGGAATGAAGGCTTTTAAAGGGCACTCCAATCAATATGGTGGGACATTTCAACCCAAATTCCAATGCGGGAGTTGTGTGTCTCTAAGATCGCTTACAGAAAAGTTGGCTTACACAAATATACACAGTACAGTGCAGCATACAAACCACTGCATTGGACACATCCATAACATTCTGGCTGTTTCCTGTTGATGTAGATGTTTCTAGTGCATGAAACTGTTACCTTTGACTAGGTCGCTGGCAGGGTAAGGAGTAGAGTCTGGGTTATGTTAACATCCAGCCTTTTATATAGAATTTTCTCCTTTTAACTTCTAGTTTCTGGAGATGTGCCTGTTGACCATGTGGGGAAAACAACAAACCCAAAAGAGGCATCCACACAGAAGAAGGTTAAAGTAACACTTGTGGTGTGAATAAGGCAAGGCGGGTCCAGGGATCAGTGTTTTGAGCCATTTTATTTACATCACCTCACACCACAACATCGCAACCCCTGAGTCCTCGTGTTTTTAACTTGGTGGACGTGATTAAGGATGCCGTGCAGGTGCGTCCGCCCTCCCTGCACGGCACCGCAGGCCACACCCACGCCACACCCACGCCACACACTTTTTAATCAGTTGTTTCAGTAATCAGCAGTTCTTAGAGGATGAAAGAAGAAGAAATTCAAAATAGAAACTATAATAATTTTGAAAACGGTTTTGGTCCATGTATAGGAATTTATTTTACTTATGTATTGATCACATTATTTTATTGTATAATGCCTTGGTGCCACTGGATTTTAACAAGTCTCACACTCATACATTAAGACAAATGGTGGGGGTTCTAGTAAGGAAGTTGGGGGAAGCAGACAACTCCACAGGAAGAATCTTTTGTCTCTTTGAGGAATCTGTGAGTGTGAACCTTAAGGTGTGAAACAGCTGTGTGCTGCCTTTTGTTCCTGAAGAAGGTATTTAACTGAGAGCCATGCTAGGCTCAGAGAGACTCTGCTGACCCTCTGCCCCGCGGTCATGTAGGCTCTCCACCAAGCTTGGTTTTCTGTTCTTTGTGTGTTTTGATTAAAGAATGTTAGCTACCGCTCACCGCTCGTCTGCAGGCTTTATTTAAATGGAAAACTTCCACAACAGTCCACAAGGGATATTCTTTGTCAGTAATTTGCAATAATTAGTTCTGCAAACAACCAATTGGAAAAATGTGGCTGAAGTATTTAGCATTTGATCTGTAGCTGAGCTAAAAAAAAAACAAAAAAACCAACAAGATTAAAAAAATAGCTCAGGCCACACAAGCCAGTCACTTTGAAGAAATTGTTAGACACTATTCTTAAACTTTGTCGGACAATTCCACCTTAATGCAGGCAGATAAATCCTGATATTTCAGCCTACAAACTTTAAACGATTAATAAGCTTCAATATGCCACCATACTCAACAAGTGCCCAAGGGGAAAAGGGGCATAGAAGAAGGTCAGCTGTCTGATCATGGGTGTAATGACCTTGCACATGTCCAAAGGTATGGATTTAGTCCTCTGTAGCTGGTAACATGAATGAAAGTCTGTGTCTGGCATGTACCCTTCCACTGGTCCACTTTCTTATTTGTTGGTTTTGCCCTTAACATTATTTTCAAGGGTGTCCCGCTGAGAATGTGATATAAGTTCAGAATGCGTGCTTTGCCCCATATACACCTCATCTTTGGCTGGCTGAGGTTTTCCACTGGGTGCTGGGTAATGTATTCAGGCCCCCTAACAGCCCTGAAAATGATAAAGTGTAAAGGTATTGCTGTGGTTCTCTAGAGGTGTCAACTTGTGAGTTCCACAATATCAAGTCTCTCTATGTCAAATCCAAAACTGTGACCATATTTTAAAGCATCAGCAGATCTTTTTTCTATCAAAATTATTTAAATGTACTGCTATGATATGAAAAACCTATAGAGGATAGAAGCTTCCTAATATCGAGTTTAAAGGGGTAATTTTCTAGTTTCTGCTCTGCTGAAGGTTTCACATCTGTGAAGTGTTTTGCCTAATATGACATCCAGTATTGTCCTGAATCTAGAGAGAGCAATTAGCAAAGTAGTAACTGGCATAAGGCTGGAGTTGATTCTACCTCAGGTTTATTATTTTGTGCTATATTGACTTGGAAACATTGACTGGCGTTCCACGCGGTTAGGCATGTGTAACTTTTAATAGAGACCAGGCACCACTAAGACACCCACTGTACCAACTTGTCTGATTTAGATAAAAGTAAAACAACATTTAAAATCCTTTGATTCCAGTTGCATAAAGAAATATATATGTGAATAGAATACAGGATAAGTTAAAGTCGGACAGTTTTTTTTTCTCTCTTTTTGGCTGAGCTGCTTTTAAATCCGCCTGAATGGCCAATTGGAACGTCCCACTTCAAATTCCGACTTTGTGAAAGCCTATAAGATTGTATTTTTTATTATTCTACAAGACGGTAGCAATCCTGCCAGTTTGGAGCCTTTTAAAACTTGGAGCCAGATGCATCAACATTTGAAAGTAAATTAGAAACCATCCAAGTAGATAATACAATGCTTAAAATACAAAGTGTTCATGTGACACAGTCAAAATATCCCGATCGGAAACCTCGGGGGGGCTTGTGCCCGCTGGTGACAGCTGGTGTTCGTGATGACTTTGACTCAGGTTCCCCCTCATAGGATCCAAAAAGGCTAACAGAGCTGTCACAGATGTTTGGAGGACGCCTGCTCATTTTTCTTAATCACTCCCCTGTAATGAGTGGGATGGTCAGTGGATTTCCCCTGAGCGCTGGCTTTTGTGCACAACAATGAGCAGGAGATCAAACTAAGGAAATGCCAACTTAATACAGAGTATCTGGGAAATGGGAGATCATCAGACATTTGTCCAGGAAGCTTCCGATGATTTATAGCTGCATTCGGGAAAGTGGAAGCACTTGTAGCGCTGTTTACATGATAACATTGTAACACTGACTTTTATATTTTGTATCTTTTTGTATCTCACAGAGATGCCTGTGGGTGCGTATCGATGAGGAAAGATTAGCGTAACTATGATAACATTAGGTGTGCCTTGTAAGGCAGCTGGGTTCTTGTAAGACTCACAATCAGTTATTTTCCAAGGCTGCTTTGTACCAACCTTAAAAATCAGTGTCACGAGTCGGGGTGTGGAGCAAAGGGAAAGAGGACTCAAACGCAGGACTCGTAGATAGTGAAGAACTGGAGATGGTTTATTATGAAGGGTGGATGAACAGGGCAGGAACAAAAAGACTGACTGGCTGGCTGAACTGAACGCAGGCGGAAACTACAATATAACATCAACATCACGTGAACATCAATGACACGACAGTGAACGAGTGGAAACAGAGGACTTAAATACACAGACTGATGAGGATGATAATGAGAGACCGGTGAGTACACAGCTGAACATAATCTGGCTAATGACACAAGAGACAAGCTGACACAGGAAGCAGGAAGTGAGAACATTGATGTGGCAACATAAACTAAACGTGACAAAACCGAAAGCACTGGGTCAACGACCCAGGAACCCTGACAATCAGCCAGGGTCTAGTGCACGTTGTGCAGCAATTTGCAGCTAGAATTAAATATTTCCCCTCAGGAGCTGGTAAGACCAAACTGGAGATAAACAGAGAATAAATGTTTAGGTGATCATGACTATGAATCTTGTTTTGTATCTGCTGGAACTGTTGCTAGCAGTAAAAAAAAATGACCAATACATCCAAGAACTAAAATTAAACCGCATTGTTGTTGTACCATGAAATGTTTGTTTTACTCAAAGAATTGAGTAAATCAAGAAATTGATTGCAATAAATGTCTGTGGTCTTTATCAGCAGTGGGTTAACAGATGATCCCAACAGATTTATGTTTTGATCAGAAACTGAGATATACAGTAACTTTATGCAACAACAACTGGAGCTATTTCGGTGAGACATCCCCAGGCTCAGATTCGTAACTGCGAGAAGCCAGACAAAAATAGGGTGCATTAAGGTAGCCATTGGTACTCTGCTTTATAGGATGAAGCCCAAAACTCCTAACCCTTCCTCAATCTCCCACCCTCTTCTTTCTCCACCGCTGAGTTATAAACACTTCTGAAAGTCAGACAAACCAAGCCAAAAAACAGATTTCCCTCGAGTTTCCATTAATGAAAACCCTCAGATGAGGCCCAAATGTTTTGCAGGTTTCCGGAGATACATTTGTTCGTGCACTGCATGCTTTTATCCCACTATCCAATTTGCAAGTGCAGTGAGACCATGCTTAGTCTCCATTTTTAATACTCCAAATACCAGACAGCTTTATTTGAGGAAACAAGATCTTTTAATCTCAAAATCACAAACATGAGACCTGCGCAGAGTGATGATTAAACTGCCACTTGTTTGCAAGGGGTTAATAGCCTTGATCAAACCAAAATTAATGGTGATGGTGTAAAGTGTTGCCTTTCACTTTGACTTTCACATACCCTCTATTAATGATTAAATATTCTGTGCCAAGTTCAAACTAGTCTGTGCAGCTCCAGCTTTATGTTTTTTTCCATTCTAGCTGAAGTCCGGGCCAAACTGCGTTCCTTTTCACCTCAATACGAAACACGTAATATTTTCTCTGAATACGAGACGATTCTGTTTTTTATGGGACGGTTGGCAACTCTACTAACCTTATGAACAAAATAAAGTTCAACATCCACATCATAGCACCCACCCAGCTTTATAGAAACTCCATCATGCTAGCTAGTACGCAGTACGGAAAAAGTCAGCATAACGAAAATAAACTCCACCTAAACTTGGTTTATATCTGACCCAGATAGACTGCAGGTCATAACTTCTTACCTGAAGTTCAGTTCACACTCGGACCAGCGGCCGGCTCGGGTCTCTCCTCCTCCTGCCTCCCCTTTCTCTCATCCACCTGCTGGTCTCCACCACTTGCTAATGTTACTGAATCTGTGGGAGCTCCGCGATAGCCACCACACAAAGTAACGAGTAACGACCCTATCTAAATCCCAGTAACGACTAACGCGTTCCTGATTTTGGCATAATAACTAGTTACCGTGCTCGTTACCACAATAATAACGTAGTTACTGTAACGCGTTACTTAATAACGCGTTAGTCCCAACACTGATTGCAACAATAAAAAAATTAAAGCTGAGGATGGGTACACTGTCTGTAAAGTTAGAAGACTAACTCAAGACTGAATTAGTTTTTTGATGCATATTAAACATAATACTATACATGATGTATACAGGGAAGTACATATGACTTTATGACTTCTGTTTCCTTCAGTTTCAAGGCAGGTTTATATATCGTCAGAAAACAAGGAATCTGTGTCCCGGAAGAAAGACACCTGAGGTGACGCTTAAGTCTGAAAACACTGCATGGTTCAGTCACTGACTAGTTTGACTCTCTGATTGCGGACGATCAGAGAGTCAAATAATACGAAGATCATGGTGGAAAACCTATAAATGAAAAAAAAACAACAACAACAAAGAGACTTAGCTAGCAAAGTCCTCCTATCAGCACCTTGAAAGTACACAAGTTAATGCACTTTTTAAAAATGACATTTTTCAGGGAGCTGCATGGCAATAAGTCTAGCAATAACTTAGCTAGCTCTGCTAGCTACTCTTTGACCTTAAGTTCCTGTCATCATGGTTAAAACAAGGATGTCATGATGCCAGAGCATCAAAACGGCTAAGCTAACTAAACCTACATCTACATCTAAACCTGCATCTTGACGGTATGGCCCTATAACTCTAAGCAAGAACTGGGGAAGACTAAATGAGGATGACTGGGGCGTTGCCAGCAAATGTTGTAGCTGTTACCAGACTGCATTTTGCTAGCTACATTACACTGGACCTAAATGTTGCGCTTTAGAACGGCAGCCATTTTGTTTTACAGGGCAGCCAATTTTCCTAATACATGTTGGTAGAATCAGGATGACTGTCTAAAATTACATCTTCCAGTTTCAATCATTCAAAATTTTCTGATTTTTCTTATGGACCTCCTTAACTGTGTCTTGGTTCCCTGCATGCCATCCCATTAAAGAAAAATCCGGGAAAACCAAGAACCATTAGCAAGAAATAACATAACCCATGTAAATGGTAAACTTCTCCTGATGTGCTCTCTTGCAAACACGGAATAATTTACAAATAATGCTCATTCATACTTGATATTCTACTTGTACCACTTTCACATACATATTACAGCTTGCTCTGCTCTCCAAAGTGCAACTGAAGCCTTGTTCTTTTTCTGTTCTGCTAAGCAGCTCTTATTGAAGCCCGCAGTACAGTCTTTTCCATGCTGCAGCTGATGAATGAATATCTTGTTGAATTCATTTGATACTGTCACTGATCAGGACTCAATCAAAATTCAGTGTTGCATGACTGTAATGATGAATTCCCTCTAGACACTGACAAAGGAGATTGCTGACACAGATTTGTGATTCCCTTTGCTTTGATCATAAGTCATCTTCAGCATGAAAAACACAGATTTGGTTCATTACAGATTCATCATATCAAAAATGAGCAGCAGCAGCAGCCTTATTACTGACCATAAGAATTTCACATGCTGCTCCCTAAAATCAGCTAATGGCATCGCTGTTATTACCCCACAGCGTCATATCCCCACGTATCCCCACAGAAATACGTTATCCCCCCCATCTGGCTTATCCTGCGTTTCCTGCTGCTGGGGCAGTAAAATCAGATGGTTAAGGCAAAATGAAAATTGATAATCTCCCATGTCCAGATTTTTCCATTATCACTAGAAAGGATCACCCCATCATAAATTTGCAGCAGTGCTATTCCAACCAGCTGTCACTCTAATCAATTTTTCCACTTTCCTCCTTTCTTAACTGAAAATAAAACTTTAAAGTACCACCAAGATGGGAATGCAAAGGCTGTTACAATAATACTTTTAAGCATAATAAATATGACTTTGACCTGAGACAGAAAATTGGAGCTGTCTGTCCGTGTCGTGATGAAGAGTACTTATTGGTTGAGTGTTGCTCTGTAAATTCTTTTGAACTCTAAGAAAGGTAATGTCTAACAAGGTAAAGGATAAAAGAGTGAAGACAGGTCACAGGCAGTCTGCTAGCAGATGTGGTTAAGTAATAGTTTAAGTTATCTTAAAAAACCTTTACAGTCTTGAAAGATAAACATGAGGCTGTTCAGCAGATATCCAGAAATACCTGTGACAGAAAAATAGAAAAAAAAAGGAAGTAAAGACACAAGTAATGAACTTTCAAGTTTATAGAAGGTGAACTAAAAGAATTTAGTTTGGATTGCATAAAATTTTAGTCAGACTTGATAAACTTGCCAGTCTTCTGCAATTTGAGCTACAGTAGCTCGTCTAATGGATCACACCGCACAGCCAGCCTCCGCTCCCCACATGCATCAATCAACCATGATCCCATTCGTAGTGTCGTCCATCCATTTATAATTCAGAAAAATCGCTGTTCCTCCCAGAGTATTGGCCAGATTTTAGTGAAATTTACACACAACAATCACCTTCACCCAAATTCTGCTCAAGGTCAGGGACACATTTATTGTTTTATGGGCAACAACTTGAAATAACATAATCTTTGTGTCTTTGAGTACAGTTGGGTACAGTTGCAGTTTTTGGTTCAAGATCAGAGGGATTTTAAACTAGAAGCACGCCTTTAATTGAATGCAAATTTTACTGTGTATTTGCTGTATGCCTTTCGCCACCTCGGCTTTATGAGAGTGATTATGTCTCAGCATCCTGTCTGAAATATGATTATTGGAGCTATAGTGGTTCTAATAGAAAGATCCCTGGTTGAAAGGAGACACAAATCGCTGGAAAGGTTGCGTCAGGAAGGACATATTTTGTAATAATGTCCACCATCTGATGTGGCAACCCCCTGTGAATAAGGGAGCAGCCAAAAGAAACTTTATATGTGCCTTGCACAGCTGAATCAGAGACATGCAGCAAACCATAATGTTATAGACCCGTTTTTGTAGCCACAAGGTAACCATTTAGCCTAAAGCTGTGTTTATAGTTTGCAGTGTAGCTAAACCCATTCAAAGTGAAGACAGGTCGAGACTATGTGACAAAAACAATAGTCCCTGATTGACTTTTGTATGTTTGACTCAACAGGTCTCTTATCTTGAATTTCTGTATGTTTTCTTTTACGACAGCTGTTGGGTTTGCAAGACAATCATAATAATCATATTTATTGGCCAGCATTTGATAAACAATCAGTTTATCAAACCTTTCAGCTTACCAAACCAGCCATTTTTTGTGGCTTTAATAGTAAACGCTGTTTTCAAGATGTGGCACTGTCAGTCCATCTGTTATTAGTGCCTGCGTCACGTGGCCTGAAACAGGCACTGGAAATGCTACAAGACGCATCCAAGAATTCCCACAAGTGTGTGCTTCCAGCAACTGATGTTTTTCACCAGCAACAAAATGATTAATCTTCATTTAATATGACATTGTTATATTGGTAGAAATTGACCAGGCAGTCCAGGCTGACAAGTCACTTGCAGATACTCCCTTTTCATGGACCATAAGAGCAATATGTGTGAAGGCTATACACACACACACACACACACACACACACACACACACACACACACACACACATGGAGTATTTATTCATATATCTGTCAGCCCTGCTCAGATCTGCTCAAGATAGAGTCATTGCTATGATCCCAAGTTATTATAGCCATCTACTCTACATACCGGTACCATACCAGTGCCATCATAAAATGGGATACCTGAAAAACATGCTCTGTATCTGTTTAATATGATGTTGTAGAAGGGTTAGCGGGAGGGGGTGGGTTTGACTCAGCGCACTACCCTCAGGATCGTTGATCGCTCCCTCCGTGAACCACCTCACGGCATGTGAAAACTGTAGTAAAAGTGGGACCTAGGCAATGATTCTGTGTGTGTGATGAGGAGAGATCAAAAGTGTAATTGGTTTAAATTATTTGCACACTGCACTGCCCTGAGCTTTACCTCTCAGGCAACATCCGGGCTGCCCTGTGCACACAGTTGATGTTGTTAGTGGTTCATACTGCCTGAGGGAAAGATCTGAAAACATCACTCAGAGCTGAATACTACTAAAAGCTCCTCTTTATTTTCAAGTCATGGTTTAAGGAGTCATGTGGTGTGGCTTGTCTTTATGAGACAGTGCGCAGTCGGCTCAGTGCTTGTTAGCCTGTGAAAACTGACTGCTGATAGTGCAGTTTCCTACATTCAGAGTTAAATAATATTCCCAGTTCTTAAAGCGAGGTGATTTCTCAGATTTTGTCGTGATCTTATGGCACAGATCAAATGTCCATTGTAGTTATTCAATTTCATTGTTAATAATTTGCTAAATGTGTCTGTGTCGTTATCCTGGTTATGGTAGTCTGTGAAAAAAGGCAGAAGAAAAGAGGAGTAAAGGAAACCATCTAGACATCAAGACATCATAAGCCACGCCCTCTGTTCAACGATGGTCGGTCACAGTGGACATAGGCTGTGTCCCAATTCCTAAGCCGCATCCTTCGGAGGCCGCATTTGAAGGCTGATTACGTCATAGTCAGGCGACGAAGGCTGTTCCAATTCAAAGGCTGCTCCAAATGCATCCTTCACTTCCGGCTATCGTTGAACAGAGGGCGTGGCTTATGACAGCCAACTATGATCCCTTACCAGGGGTTATCGTATCTTGTGTCGGGTGACCCCAATAGGTCACATGATAGGATGAGGCAAGGTCTCACCATGGTTTTAACCAAAACTTCTGCTGATAATGGCTCATGCCTTTTTTCAAACTTTGGCTCATGCCAAGAGGCACATGATTAGTTGTGGGTCAAAGACTCTCTTAAAGGACAACCCCCTCTAGGGTTTAAATATCTACAACTTGGTTTTAGAACTGAAGAAGCCTCTTGGATGAGAGGGGAAATGTCCTCATGAAACTTGAAGACTTCCAGTCGCATTCCTTCCAATCTTACCACCAGTTATCAGATGCTCTGCCATAGGGACATGTGCAATGCTTCCACTGCACAGTCTGTCTTTACTGACTTTTTAAAGACTTAAAGAGGCTAAAATCTATTTTTCTTTGTTCTCCAGCTCTTTCAATTCAGAGTACTTTGTTTTGGGTTTTACTTGTTTGAAAAGGGCTTTTAAAAAAAGATTGATGTGTGTGATAAACCAAGAAACAAAATGAAAACATCTACAGCGCTTGTTTTAGAAATTCTTTTAGCAATTATGGAAATATTTTAGCTTCACCACATTACTCTTCATGCTGGAAATGACAACAACAACAACAAAAAAAGAAAGGTAGCAATTTTCCCCCTCTGCAGAGATGCTGAGGGTTATTAGCATTCTCATTTGAGCAATGGTAAGAAAGGTGTGATGCGCATTCAACCTGTTGTCATGCAAACTGGTTGGGTGTGCTCAGGAAAATAAAGACTGGGGGTTGAATTACACTTTAATGTAGCATAAAATAGTTCTGATTGGTCCTTGTGGACATCTGCTCTGCCAGCTGATTGCAGCGCTCAGCCCTCTCCTCGAAGAGCACTATGAGCAGGTGGGTGGGATGGTCTGTATACAAGACTAGGGGAAAAATCAAACACAGAGGGGGACGACATCATACCTTAACTTGTTGTTTTCGAACACCCTCTCCTCCACAATGTGAGTACAAGAAAATAATTATTATAATATGATGTGTTAAATTTGTTTAGATCAGAGAAATAAGGAAGGATTTGTCTGTGTTTCAGTTTGGCTTAGCTGTAGGCCTGAGAGTGTGTGTAATTGTTTAGAGGGAAAGGAATTTATTGGGGGTCACACTGGGGGTCTGCTGTCATAAAAGGAGACAGGAAGCTTACAGTTGGGGGTTGCTGATGCTGATGCTTTAACTTGAATCTAATAAACGGTCATAATTGTTATAACTTAGAAGTAGGTTTGCAGGAGACTCTCCGCCTTATCTGTAAATGTAAGACAACAAGAGGCCAATGGCCTAGTGGATGCAGAGTGGGGGTCTCAGTGTTTGTAATATGTTAACTGTGTTTTGTATGTTGTCTAAAGGAATTTGGTGTAGCTTGGGTGAGGAGATTACTTTTATGACCGGCAGGAAGTCACATACACAGAGACACACACACAGTGCTTTGACTGTTACAACGCACCCACACCTACATGCACACTCACTCACGTGCACTCACACATACACACAGGTACGCGCATACAGTCACTCACGTGCTAGTGCATATACACACACAAACACAGAGTTTGCAGCACACCATGGGGGTTTTATGATGGGGTCACTTCTATAAAGCTGACTGTAACAAACAAAGAAGTGGAAGATCTGCAGAGGGACACCGGCCTTGCACGTCTACCCTTCTAGAAGTTGCATGCTTAAATAAAGATGAATAAAGGTTTTGTGAAATGACTACTGGGTCCGGTGCCGTCTCTGGATGCCCGAGGAATAAAAAGAACGGGGTGAAACTGATTTCGGAACAATAAAGTCATTTATAAAATGCTCGACAAACCCTAACATTATGGCTAACTGCTGTGTTCAGTGTAGCCAACCAACAATGATCCGCCACTTAGTGGAAGGAGTGAAATTGGACAAGCTTTCCTTGGTGTTTTTTCAACACAAAATCCATCGCAGCAGCCAGTCGATTTTTGTGAAAACTTTTTTTTTTAATGTTTTAATTTCCTTGTTTTCTGTTGACTTTCACTAGTTAGCTAACATAAACCAATGTAGGACAAAGAAATAACCCAACTGAGTGATGTCATATGTGCTTAGATGAAATGGCACTGAGCTTGCTATAAAAACTGTAACTTAAAACACTTAATTTTTAAAATGTAGCTCCACAGACACGTTGACACTGTCTCTGTGACTTAACTGATTAATAATAACACACAAAGAGCCAATAAGTTGACAGTATTGTATTAATAACCAAATAGTTTGTATAGTGCTATTTTCCTTTGTCCTTACCTACTTGCTGTACAATCCTTACTCCTCAGATTACTTCCTGTCACATGAGGTTGGTTCCTCATGTGGATTTGTTTTTTGCCCCCCCCCTATTTTCCCACCTTGATTGAGTTCACCTGTGGCTTATTATCCGTTTCTCTGGCTTTTGAGCTTTAGTTACATGTCAGGTACTGGGTTAATTTTGCTGTTAGGATAACTAAGTGCATTGATAGCAGCAACAGTGCTTACTTACTGAGTTTTACAATGTCTGCCATGTTAGTTTCTTCTCTTAACAGTTGTTCATATATTAGAAGCACAATGCGACATGACGGTGGTAGAAGAAAAGAACAACTCCTTTCCTTAGTCTGCCTCTTCACTCCTAATCTCTGACCCACATCCAGTCTGGCTGCTACACCCTCCCACACAACTCCATGTGGAGTCACGCTTGTGCCTACTGAAAGATTTCTTAATTAAGAGGTAGGGGTATGTTGTTACGTTTCTGTGACAAAAATGGTAACTTGCACTCAGCATGTTTGGTGATTTGTACTGCTATCAGATGGATGTACTGGGATCATGTCCATCCCTTGTTACACAGGATTCATATTCTGAAAAAATGCTTAATATTTTAAAAACCTTTTTTAAACCCTTTTCCTTTTATTTTTTAAACAATGCTGAAATAATTGCACAGAACTTTGGTAAACGTGTTTAGCTAGCGTTAGCAGTGCCAAATGTTCCTTCTGTTTCCGAGTCCTGCATTGTGTTTACTTTAGGTTCCTCTGGTTATCTTCAAGATTTGGTTAAGTTTACCTACCTCCTCTTTATGGCACTTTCTGTTTCTGTGGCAGACCCAGTTTTTTATCCGTGTTTTGGTGTTGTTCCTTTAGCATAACTTGACCAGTCACATTGAGCATTCAGTTAGCATTAGCCATTTGAGTTAGCTAGTGTTATTAGCAAACCAACATGAGTAACCTAAATTTGTAGGATCTAGTAGGAAATCTAACTAGACAATATATTATATTATACAAACTAATAAAGAAAATGTTTTTAATGTTTACCATTTGTTCCAGAAGAGAATTTTATACAAATAAAAGCATTTCTTTTTTTTCTTTACACATTACAAAGCTAAACATCACAACAATGTGATTGGTCAGACGCAATGTTGACAAACATAATTATGATGATGTAGGAAAAACACCAACAGCCACAAATCCTACATCTGTGCGCCACAAACGCTGGTTTATTTTCCTGTGACGAACACACTCTCATATCATATCACAGACACACACACACAAATACACAAACACAGTAGTGCTATTAATGCACACACACTAAACTACTAAAAGGACTCCGTCCTCACTTAGGCAGCCATGTGGTCACGCACGAACATTTTACCTTATGAAAGTACAGTATGCGAACATGCACATATTCCCTACAGTAGGTTTTCTCACAAGGCGTGTCAGCTCCTCTTTCAAGCAAAGCTGTCATTTCACAGGCATGAACAAATTCATGAGTTAAATTCACACACACGTACTCTGACAGCTCAGTTTTACACTGTGCTGGGGTTTTCTTTCTCCGCATTCACTGCAGCGCAAGCATGCCATCCTGCTTTTTGCACCGCGTAGGTGGCAGGAGCTTCTTCCAGTTTTTGCGGTGGTGGAGCTACGCTGGAAAAGCCACCCTTTGACTCCACTTATTTATCTGTCTCTCGCTTGTACTCTGTTCATGCCGCTTGCTTCAAACTAGGTCACCAAACTCGCGGTAAAGCAGTGACATGCTCATGCATCTGTCACTGGATATCAGTGGTATCATTGTTATTAGGCAAGCAGACTGCCTCAAGACAGTTTTAAATCATTCTTTGTACAGAGACGTCCTAATTTGTGAATATACCAATCAGAACATTGGATTAAAAGTCTATAAAACCAATAAATGTGCACTAGCCAAATACATTTTCTGTAAATTTGGAACTTAGTAGTCATTTCAAGGTTAAAGATAATACCACCAAGAGCTTAATCAAATGAAACCTTCTTGGGTCATTTAGGTGAATCTTCTCTTTAACCATATTTGTGGATAAGAAATTTCTTCATCAGAGGACTCAAAGGATTTATTATTAAGAATTCTTCGTATTGTTTCCTGCTTTTAACACATCAACTCTGAGGACAAAATGTTCACTTGCTCCCTATCCCACCCAATAACAGGTGTGATGGTGAAGAGATAATCAGTTGTATTCATTGTCACTGTCAGTGGTCATAATGTTAAGTCTGATTGCTATATTTTACCCCTTTAGAAAGGAAGTCTTAGAAATACATATGCAGCAGGATCAGTCACAAAACTCTCTGAGTTCTTAGCTCTTACTTGTCACTGTGTGCACGCACAACATGTAACTAAATCAGGTCCTTTGTCTTGATTGAGCCTACAGACTGCAGCCTCAGAAAACAACGAGTCTAATGATTTGCTGCTCTCTTCAACAGTTTTGGTAGACTTGTGTCCACTGCAGCATCAACCTTGATGTTCTAGACTGACAGGACTGGAACCTAACATGGTCTTTCCCCCTTAGGGTTGGAGGAGCCATAAAGACTTGGTTGTCAGTCCACAGGGCAAATGATTCATCCTTTTTGCCAAAACCGCTGGCATTTCACAGGTGTCTTTTGGCGTGGGTGGCATGATGTGCCAGGTCATGACAATAGTATGACCTGAGCCTCAATATGAGAGCTTTTAAAGGACCACTTGAAATGCCCTTAGTGAGTGTCATGTTACATGTTGAAGGTTAGTGTCGTGAATGGGTGCATTTTAACCCAGAGCACAGTCTTTTCCTAAACCAAAGTGTTTTTGGAGCCTAAACTCAGCCAGTGATTGAAACTGAAAGTAAAGAGCCAGCGCTGGTGACACCAATTAAAGAGTTAAAACAAGGTGTTAGTGAGACACAGTCATGTCTTCTGGTTGACAAACCTCTTCCTCCAACACCAACTTTGCAAGCCTCACATATTGTCCCTAAAGTACTTTCTTTCAATATTGCTATTAAAATACTATTATAACACGATTTTACAGTAACTTTCCAGTTAGCTTGAAGCGGCTGCACATTCTCCTCCTAACCTTTTCATCGACAAGTTGTTTCCATTTGCAAATTGTTATCACCAGCAGATTTTTTGCACCTTTCTGCATAAACTCTAGAGGTTGTATATGACACTCTAGGAAGGTCAGGAGTGTTGAAATCACTCAGACCAGCCTGTCTGACACTAGCAGGCATGCCTCGGTCAAAGTCACCGAGGTTGTGATCACGGGGTGAGGCTTATTTGGAGCTCTACAAATAAAGCAAATTTGAACTGACATTTTTTGGCAAATTCGGGTCAAAAGAGTTGTGCATCTGTAGCTTTTATGACCTCAATCTTAGTGTATTGTGGCACTATGGTCATCTACAGTCTCTGAATTGGCTTTGACACATGGTCAAACATTTGATAATGGTATCAATAATCCATCTTCTTCAGATCTTTGGGAACTGGGAGCAAAGTGACATGGCATTGAAGTCCAGTGAAAGGATAGTAGGAAGCATATAGAGTAGATCCCCTTTTGCGTACAAAAGTAAACCCCCAGTGATGGAAATTCACCTAGGAAAAATTGCAGTTGTTGTCTTTTTACAGTTCCAAACCCTCTCAACTGTTTTGCTTGACACCTTCCAGCAATTTACCAGAGGCTTGCTGTAACACACAACTTTTTTTCCCGACTAACCACTAAGCAACACTCTTAAAAACTTTCACACAAAAAGACATCACAGTAGCACTTGACCAAAACGTTATTTATTAATATAAGCAATGTACCACGCACTAGAAAAAAGATATCTATTTCACTCCAGAGTCAGTTTTCATAAAATATTTCCCCTTGGAGTGCTGATCCAAGAGCAGAGTGGCTTTTTAAAAAATCCTACAGCCCCGCCCGACTCCTCAGAGATCTCACTGACAATCACAACAAACTTGGTGAGCAGGGCAAAAAGGGAAGTGATTTCTTTGACACCTTTTCTGTGCCAATGACTCTTCACTTTTCACACGAGCTGGGAAATTTTAATGGGGGTGATGAGGTCTCTGGGAGAGGCTCATGAGCGACTTCATTATGCTCGCCAGTGCTGATCCTGGGTTAGTACTCTGATTGCAAAGAGGCTTTATAAACACAGGTCCCAGTCAACTGAAACACACAGGTGGTTTTTGTTAAGACGTAGAAAATAGTGATATTTGATTTTATTGAAGTATCTACATGGACTAAGACACTTATAAAGTGTAGTAGAAATATCAGAGGTGAGGAGAGTTTACTGCAGTGTTGCCCAAGCTCTGGTCAATTCAGTCAGTTCTTACACAGTTAGTTACATTGATTGATGTCTGTGAAGGTTCTCAGTCATGCAGGTCATCGTAGTCAAAGGCCAACATTTAACCGTAGTCAAAGGTTAAATGGTGGAAAATCCCAGATTTAAGCCCAGTGGGAGTGTCCCCCCAAGAGGGTCCATGTGCCTCTTGGGGGGACACCCCCACTGGGCTTAAATCTGGGATTTTCCACCACCATTTGACTTTAGAACTGAAAAAGCTTCTCAGATGAGAGGTGAAATGACTTCAAGCTACTTAAAGAAGTCCAGACGCTTTTCTTTCCAAGCTCCTTAGACTACATAGATCCATCAACTACTAATGGTGTGTCACCATTTCTTTTGAGCTAATGTATTAACCACTTAATACTCACCTGGTTACCTGTGAGCCTTAGGGGTAGGGATAATGTCCACCCCCTTGTATGCTCTAGTTCTGAAAAATGTACCTATTTAGTGTGCTGCTACAGGAAAATGTAACTATAACCCTAACCCTAGAACATTTGATGGTAAATGGTAGCTCCAATAGGAAAAAATTCTATGGAAATTATCCCATGAGATGGTAGAGGTTAAGGGTTTAACTATCGCAAGGTCATTGGCGTTCCTTCTAGGGTTAGGGTTACAGTTCCTTTTTGTAGAAAGTTGAACTGTTTGAAAATCCAAATGATAAATCTTTTATAAGGAAAAGTGTAATGCCTCTATATATGAGACGTCATTTGAAATATAACATTTCCTAGTTTTTGAAAATGTCCATACATTTTTTTTCATGGGCTAAAATCAAAATTCCAAAGCCTCGATGGTTTGCCAATGACCTGGTGGACATTAAAGAAGTTAAATAAGCAGAATAAGATGTGGCCCACAACTAATTGGTTGTTCTGTTGTTTTGTCCAGCAACCTTGAGGCTATTTGATTTTTACTTAAAAACCTCTGGACAGGACACAAATGGCTCTTGGAGGCCTCATAAATAAAATATGTGGGATCCTTAAATATAAACTCATCTAAGCTGCTCGAACTGACTGAACTGAAACCAGATTGACTCTGGCCTTGCTACTGGCCTAACATACATTCCATATATACCTGTATGAAAATAGAAACATTAATTAGATACAACTTACATAAAAGCTTTTCTCTGAACATACAAATACCAGGGAAAAAGTGTGTGTGTTGGGAAGGAGAGAGGAAAAGGGCTGATTGTTCTACAAAGCCAAACAACTGCAAAAAACACCTTACAGTAAACAAAAGCTTGTCTGAAATGCCACTGGCCCAGTCCAACGTGTGTGTCTGCACGCCTCCACATATGGCATCAATTTTGTTTGAGGAGGGGATGTGGGACTCCATTTAGAGTCATGAAAAAGAATCTTGTATCATCCATTTTTCAACACTGTCCAATGTAGCATCTGTGTGTGTTTTTGTGTGTGTGCATTTGTGTATGTGATATCACAATATGTAGAACCTATTTTACAGTACCTGGGATTATTTCCACCTGGGCACAGGACGATGTGCCTTAAGGGCCTGGCAGGACATCAGAGATTCCTTTCAATTTTTGACTGAAAATAAAAAGTAAGCAAAACTGAAGCTTTCATCAGGGCTTCAATTTAATACACTCAAGCTATACTTCTGAAACTGAATGGGCCAGGTGCAGCATATATGCATTTCTTCAGGGTTTAAGTGGCTTGTGGGGGGGTGGGGTGGGGGGGATGAGAACTGTGTTCAACATTGAACTTGAACCAATCATAGTGGCCCTTGGCTAGCTTTTATATACAGTGTATATTCTCATTTCGGTATGCCAAATGTTAAACTGTATTTAACAACTGTCAAATCAGAAAAAAACAAAAAGACTAAAGTTTGTTTAATAGCTCTACGTAAAACTCGCTAACTAGTTACTGTTTAACCTTAAGAGTAAAAGTGCTAACTTATGTCTTTAGTTGCCAAAGAATTTACAAGTCCAAAAACTGTAAGTTTTACAGGTCCTGGCAGATATCCCTTTAGGCAGATCTGGATGCTTCTCCCAAGTTTCAATGTTTGTATCAGGCTTGCTAGCTACTGGCTGCTAATTTCACATTCAGGCATTAATTAATCTCCTTAATGAACTCTTGGCAAAGAAAGCCATGCTATTCATTCTCTAAAGTAAGTGTTCCTGAAAGAAGCACAAGTAAATTGTTGGATAATAAAAATAAGGAGGGATAATGTCATTCAGGGAAAAAGGCCAGTTAATATTTTGTTACTCTATTTCAGTTATAAATTATATACATAGAACCTATATAGACAAAAGGTAAATGCATTAAATTCATTTTGCTTTTACTAGAATAACGATACATTTGGAATTAAAACCTCTCTCTAAAATAAACCTACAAGCCCCGAATGAAGTCTTCTACCAGTAAACTAAATAAAGAGCTAAATAAAGACCATTATTTGAGAATATAAAGTACAATTTTGGAAATATCCAATTTTTCCTTTAAGCATAAGTAATGCATAAATTATATTAAAAATCTCAAAGTCTATTTAAGTAAGAAAAAAAATCCTTTGTTTTAAACTGATGTGTTCTTGGAAAAAAGCAGCAGTACTCCAACCCCAATCTGTTTACTGCAACATACAAAATATGCCCAGGTAGTTTTAGATCAGTCTGCAGACATTATGCAGTTTTTATATAGTTGTTGTGTGCGAATATAGCCCAGCATTCATTAAAAACTCCCAAATCTTCTTGGCATGTACTGTAAACGGCATGTTCAAACAAAATAGTCATGTTCAACAAAACAGTCACTGACTCAATAAATAAGATTTTACCATACAACCACTGCCCCTGGCTTGAACCCATATTTAACAAGTAACAGCTGATGTGACCTGCTGTGAAAGAACAACAAGTTCCAATAAGAAGAAGAACAAGAAAACAACTATGCTCAAAAAGGGAACAAATTCTAGGGTACAACTAAAACTAATGTGCTACGAAATGAATGGTGAGCGTTGGTTTTTAAACATCTCCAGTGGTGAGAACTGTGTTCTGGGTTTGTTTCATCAAAGACTAAACAGCTCAGCATGCGGCGGTGTGATGGATGAGGTAATAAAGATAATGAAGGGAACTCTGAAGCTGCTTCTCTCGGTGCCGCACCCTTTCTAAAGAAGGCACTATGGGTGCTTCGCCATCTCCACGACCAAGAGTCAGCTCTGCAACCCCTGTTCCCAAATGTCTCTGAAGTCACAGCTGTCTGTTGTTTGGTTTCTGAGAGAGTCATAAGTGGGACTCATCCATTCAAGTTAATGCTGGCGGCTTGTTATTCTACTGCTGAGCGATTTATTCACGGTGGAGTGGCACTGCTCAAAGTATCATGGCCTTTACACTGTGCACCCGAGCACACATGTATTTTTGAATACGTCATATCACTCCAGAGGCAGCATGTCCCTCACAAGTCCCACACAGCAGATCCACCTCATTTCTTCCCCTACGTTTAGCACTGACCTCAAATCACAAGCCGTGGTGCAAAGTGCCGCGGGCTGTTTCAGCAGTGCCCACACATCACGGCTTGAGACAGACTAGAGGTAGAGGTAGCTGACCCAGTACACAATGTTAAAGAGCAAGAACGAGGTGGGGAAGAAAACCCGGGAGTAGGCATCCAGCTCACGGATGTTGACGTGGATCCGTCCTTTCCTCCAGCCGCCTTCTTTACACTCCTCATAGCAGCAGAAGAAGCTCTTGCAGTCCTTTCCATCCAGGCACTCGTGCAGACAACTGTCGTCATAGTCATGCCAGAACAAGGAGTTGCCCATGGGCATCATAGGCCGAGGGGTGGGACCCATGTTGAAAGACGAGTAGGCCTAGGATAAAAACGGAGAGAGAGAATAGGTGAATTAATTAAGACTTACGTAATCTATTCCCCAAGCAATGACTGTCACATCAAAATTACAAGCCACAGCTAGGCATAGAAAGTCCAGATCATCAATGCAGCTAGCAATCTTAGGCTTTAGTTAGTCAACAAGTGTACCTGATGTTCGGCTTCTAATCTCAGTGCTAGTCCAGGTCCAACATCAACAGCCAATTTGTGATCTAGCTTACATCATTTTTGGGGGGCGGGGTCACACAACTCCATAATTCAGAGACATTTTAGAGGTACTTGAAGACATTTTTTGACACTAATATAAAAGTAGGATGGCAGTGTCTTTGCAATAAGCAAAACTGATGGTTACCTAGTGATTACAATTTTTCACATTCAGTGACCAACTGCAAGTAGTTGCGGCAGCCAAATTTTAATCAAAATGCAATTGCACAGGTTGCCTGGTGGGAGACAACCTGTCTCCACACAATCACAGTCAGACTAAGACTGACAGAATGGCAAAGGTTTGCATATAATTGACTACTAATGTATAAACATATACAGATTGTCAACATGCTGCAATCAGTTGGTCAGTCTATGCTGATGAATGTTAAGTGCATTAATAGACTGTGGTTAGCCCAGTCCACAGGTTGCCAAGCTCCTGTGTTATTTTTCTGTTAAAAGTTTGTCCACTAGCAACTATGTCACTATATGTGGAGAGATTTCTGAATATCTTTTTCAAATCTATGAGCTATCAGCTGGACTCTGAAGAAGTAGTAAATGTGACTTTCTGTTTAATGTTGATTTCTGAGTATACAGACAGCAACAAATTTGTGATAAACAGATACTTTCTTGTAACTGCCAACTTGACCTTATTGCCATTTTATCATTGTCTTGAGGCACCAAACATACTTAGAAGACAACAGCTAACTGCAAGTATTTGCAAACCTTGTCACCCAAGATTATAAGTTCATTGCATAAAGTTACAATAATTTTGGTTGGGCTGTGGGCTCCAACCACCTGTAACTGTAGCATTACACATATCTAGCTATGTTGCAAGCCTTTCTTTTTCTTTTAGGTGGTTAGTGAATGTTAGTAATTTTATGTCTTTATGCTAAAAATTGCAAAAACGAATGCTAAAATTACATTCTTCTTTCCACTTAAATACTTTAGGTTCAAAACTATTTCACATTTTGCCACGAGCCTGGGCTACTTCTTTGTAGGTCACCAACTATAGTAAAACGATGCAGATACTGACATATATTATCATCATTAGCCTAATAAGCAGAGATGGGCAGTAACGCGTTACTTGTAACGCGTTACTGTAATCCGATTACTTTTTTCAAGTAACGAGTAAAGTAAGGGATTACTATTGCAAAAACGGTAATTAGATTACCGTTACTTTCCCGTAGGAACGCTGCGTTACTGCGTTACTAAAACCGTGATTTTCTTGCGAGAATGTCTCATGACAGTGACATAAGCGAGTGCTACGTGTGTGACAACAGCTGTGTGCAGATCAACAATGGATCATATATCGAGTGCGGGAGAGAGTATGAGCGTGCAGCGTTTAAAGCGTGGACGTACTGACCTTATTTTGAGTTTGATTCCGTAAAAAGTGACAAAAACATTAGTGTCCGTTGTGCGTGGGAAGAAAACTTCTTTCTACAGCGAAAAAAAACCCCCTAAACTTCCAAGCAAGCACCGAGTGCGCTACGACGTAATGGGAAACTCACAGAGAAACTGCCGTATCCTTCCACTGACCGCTGCGGCACACCTGCACCAGGATAACCCTCCGCCTACCCTACTCCTGCTTTACAGGTGAAAATAGAGCAAAAGGACCGCTAGTCTTGACTTTATTTATTTTCTGCTGTGTTTTACTTGCATCTGAAAGAGTGAGTGTAAACACACACATGTATATATATGTATATGTATATATATATATATATATATATATATATATATATATATATATGTATGTATGTATGTATGTATATATGTATATATATATATATATATATATATATATATATATATGTGTGTGTGTGTGTGTGTGTGTGTGTGTGTGTGTGTGTATGTATGTATGTGCTGGAATGTGCAGAAAATAGGTTTAAATGTTAAACTAATTTCTTCCAGTCACAGAATGGTGCATATAATTAAAATTTTGCTTCATGCATAAAGTTAAAAGATTAAAACTAACAAAACAAGTTTTAAAAAGAGACTTTTCCATTTGATTACATTTTGTATGATGGATTATGTAGAAAAAGTAGAATTGGGCTGAAAGATCTATCGCTTTATCGCCTATTCAGGTTGTAAATCATGTTTTTAAAAAGTAACTAAGTAACTAAGTAACTAAGTAATTAATTACTTTTGAAAATAAGTAATCAGTAAAGTAACGGGATTACTTTTTTGGGGAAGTAATCAGTAATTAATTACTGATTACTTTTTTCAAGTAACTTGACCAACACTGCTAATAAGCTAGTTGCACGACATAACAAGAAGTCTCGAGCACTACCACTTCATAAAAAGCTCCATTGTTCAGATGATTGCTAATATTTTCAAGCAGTGACCTTTTTGTTGTATTGCACTATATTTCATTAAAGTATTAAAGGAGAAATTGTGCCTTCAGTAAATTACCACACTCTGTATGATTTATCATTTCTCCAAAATAGAAAGATTATAAAGACACAAAGCCATGGCATATATTTATCGATGTGTTTGAGTGCTTAAAAACTCATATTTCTGCTGTTATCAGTTATAACAAAAAAATAAACCAGTACCAACAATAACATTTTGTGTAATCAATTTCTAACAGCACAAGGATTTCTGGGATGTTGAAATTAATGACAGTGTTCAATCATATTGTAAACCAAACAAGCTGATTTACAAAAGTACAAATGGCTAAGAATTATGTTTTGTTATTTTTTCATCTTTCACATAATGCAGCTGTAGAAAGAATTTTTGAGACCCCATTGCCAAATAAGTACCTCCTGAGAAAATTTGTTACATGACTTTCTCCCTGATGTTTATGAAATCATGCGAGACCAACTAATTGGGTTAAAATCATTTTTAAATGGTTTCCCGTCCTCCACTACTCTGTTGAAGGAAGGGTGGTAGGCGAGAGAGAGGAATCGTTAGATGTGTCGTGTGGAGTAAGAGATTTGACGGAGTGGGCAGTACAAGGGAAGGACACGAATGGTAGTGATTTGGGAGGGGGGGGGGCTTCCCCACAGACAGAGTGGGCCAGAATACAGTGAAGAGTCAGAGATTCAGAGGAGGGGACTGTATGTAACACAACTTAATTATTCAGCCTGAGCTGGCAGTGTGTTTTAGCCCTGAGACACATTCAGCAGAACTCCTCTACACTGGGAGAAAATAATGAATAGGGAGGGGATCTGGAGAGAGGGAAATGACAGCAACAGTGGCTGACTCAGTCTTAGTAGATGTGCGCAGACGCCATTAAAGCATTCGCGGCAGGTGCAGCCTTGAGAACGCCCACACAGAGTGGTAGGCTCTCATACAGGAGTGGCGGGTAGAAAAGAAATGCATTCAGCTGCACACATGTGCTAATACAGACATGTCAAACTCCTGGGTAGATATTGTGTGTATATATATATATATATATATATATATGGGCACCCTATGGATCGAATCAATATCAGTTTTTGAAGGTTGGTGTGATTACAGCGAAGACAGTGAAAGAAAGTATTCAGTCGCGTTCTTTCCTCTTCAGACACCTTAATCACTTTACACCCACCGGGTCGTCAGCAACCTGCTAGGGTTTCGTGTTTCGTGCATGAATTTGGCATTACAGTTTTTTTTTTTTCAAAGCTTTTCCATTTGGGTGTTCCAAATAGGCAACAACTTTGTAAAAGGTTACAATGAAAACAGAGATTTAAAAGGGAAACAAACTGATAAAAATATAGTCTGGTCACCTTTTTTCTACTTATGACAAGATGGAAACTGTGGAGATGTGCAGGGGTAGGAGTCCTAACAACAGAGTGAGGAAGAGGTGGAGAAAGGTGACAAGTAGAAGAAGAAGAAGAAGAAGGCTGTAAGAAAATATATGGAGGGACATAATTAGGAAGGGAGAGATTCAATGATTCAGGTAAAGTAAAATTGAGCCACTGCAATAGCTAAACTTGAGCTTTTAATTATCACATGCTGTTGTGCAAACCAACTATCCTAACCCAACAACAATTGTACCAACCTGATTAAAACCTGTTTTAATACCAATAATCAAACAAAATGAAATATATACATAATGTGTGTGTAAGAGCGATCATGGTGGTGTGTCTGGACTGAAACTGCCAGGGCTGATTTTATTGTCGCAGTCCAGCTCTGGTCTGTAGTCTGTCTTTATTTGTTTGTGGGTTTCTGTTCTTCTCGGAATCCCTTCTTCTCTTGCTATTGTTCATAAGGCTGGACCTAGCCTCTTTGGCTTCAGGTACCATTTTATAGTGTTAAGCAGAGTTTCCCAACCCTGTAGAGCCACGGCACATAATTCACATTAGAAAAATGACATGGCACACCACCAAAAAAAAAATGTCACAAAAAACTTATTGATATTTTTCCCCCACGCACCAGGTATAGTGGAATTGGCTCGGTTTGTCCCCAGTATACCTTGTTGCTTTCTTCTGACCACTACTCATGCTAGGGCCTTCATCTGGGTCGGAGTTTTCTCCAGGACCCAGGTCAAATTGACTACTTTTTCTTTTCAAATATTTAGTTATTGCTATTACGCACTGTGTCGTCTCACAGCATGACTATTATGTCATTTCTTCTTCATCTTCGTCTGTTTTAATGGCAATTGGCTACCCAGTTCTTGTGGAAGTGTAGTTCAACTGCCCTCTAGTGGAAGAGAATGTAATTGTTCTGCCTTAGACCAGCGGTCCCCAACCTTTTTTTGCGCCACGGACCGGTTTATGTCCGAAAATATTTTCACGGACTGGCCTTTAAGGTGTTGCGGATAAAAACAACAAAATAAAACCAGTGCCAGTACCAAAAAAAAGAAGATTTATTCATAACACAGGAAAAGACCCTGGGAAACCAAGTTAACGATAAAAAAGATAAAAAAAAAATCACAATAAAAAATGATAAAAACCCTGAAAACCATAAATTTCACACCCACCTCAACTCTCATGGCCCGGTACCAAACGACTCACGGACCGGTACTGGTCCGTGGCCCGTGGCCCGTGGGTTGGGGATCGCTGGTTTAGAGTACTAATCAGGTGGAACCAGTTAATCTTCGACGGCACACATGATCATTTCGCAGCACATACAGTGGTTGGGAAACAGTGGTCTTAAGTTTGGGATTTTGGCTGCTACCACACAAAGAGCACTGCATTCTCATACAGTAGTATATATTTTGTTACCCTGTATTTATACATGTGCAATGACAATACAGTTGAATCCTAATCCTAATCCTAGTGTCAAGTCCATCACAATATAGCTGTCCCCTAACATACCCTGGTTTATTGTCTGTTTTACTCTAAATGGGACCATAATTTACAAAATGAACCTCAGGTTGGATTGAATAAGACTTCAAGCGAGTGATTGAGACCATAAACCTACTGAAAAAGTGCTTACAGAGCTCATAAATCAAGTGAAACATAGGCCTGTTTTCTCATAGCCTTCTATATAATCACACTCCTTTTTGCAAACAATAAGTCGCTCCCTGGTGGTTGTTAGAAAGAATGCAAGTTTGATGCACGTGGTCCTCCTTTTTGCTACTCATTACTCATACACTCACCACAGGCTTACCATTCTCTTCTTTGGGGGAGGTCTGCGTATACTGTAGGAGTAGTAGTTGAGCATGGCGTACTCAATCATGGCAGCGAAGACAAACATGAAGCAGACGGTGACAAACAGGTCCATGGCGGTTACGTAGGACACTCTAGGAATAGAGTTTCTGGCCACTGTGCTCAGCGTGGTCATGGTCAGCACTGTGGTGATTCCTGCAAAAGTAACAGAAGCATGAGGATAGGAAGGAGAGTCACTTCACAAAGCATGCACGATGAATTGCTGGTCAGCAGTAGGATGACCCATGTGGATGTCAGTGATTATGTAACATGTGAGCAGCACTTTATTAATCGCTATTGATAATGCATATGGGGTATTCTGGGTAGATGTCCCCAGTCTTGCATCAATCCTTTCTATTAAACACCCACAGCGGGATACGTTTTGAGGGTGGTGCAGCAGAGCGGTCGTAATTATCAAATGATTCAATGTAATTTTTCTTTTTATTCTCTCTCGTTCCACTTATGATCAAAATGATGTTTCAAAAAGAGATCTGTGGGTTAAGCACTTCTATTACACAGAGGCTTATGAGGCGGATCCTGAGTTGTCTCTGGAGTGGTGCAAGTAGTGCAGCCACAACTCAGCAAGCACATTCCTGTGTTTGTTATTCCTGTATATCTGCAAAGGAATGTGATTCGGGACCAATCGGATAAATAGTTGTTAAGATGGCCAAAGAAGAGTGACACACATGGAGATTCCTTGCAGATACCTTGTTTGCATGGGGAATACAGTATATTTAAGAAAACAACTACGAAAAATAAAAACATAGCAAAAAGTACAGTTTATTTAAATTCTACATTATTTTTTTAACATTTCTTTCTATCCTGTTTACCTTTTGTACCAAAATGACTCATCACTATTCTGATATTTTATTTTTATGCTTTTTTATTGGTCATATCCAATAATTCACTCATTCAGCCAAAGCTGAACTGTTCTGATGTAGTCCAATCTCTTTATAAACAACCAAATATCAGTTTTCGGTGTTTGCTGTTGAAGAAACAGCTCAACAGCAAACAGCAAATATGTTCTCAAATACATTATCATTGATTATATCAGTGATGTGTTCACTGACAATGTTTTCCCATCAAAAACTCTGCACTTTTCACAGTTGTGTTCAGACACTGGAAACACTTTACTTCAGGTCAGGAAAAAAACAGCTTCTCCTACCCAAACCTAAACCAAAAGTTGCATCTGAACTTAATCCGGAGCGTAAACCCAAGTCTAAAAAGCTTTGTAGTTGTATATAATCATCATTTTAATGACTGTGTTGAGGTCAGTGAAGTGAATGACTTAATTAGCCATGGTTGCTACTTCCTTTTGGACTTTTCTCTCTGACATAATCTTAGTTCGGGCTTTGAGTTGGGCCAGTGATGATGGTGATAATGGTTTTGTTCTCTTGCTTTCATTGCAGAGTCTCCTGCAGATGCAAAGTCTTCTTTGCCTCTTCTTTTGAAAGCTCATCCGTGATGTTGCTGCTTTCCTGTTTTTGCTCCTCCATGACTTTATGTAAAGAAAGCCTCATACTTAAAAGTATGAGGCTTTGGTTCTATGCAGTTCTTGGTCCAAATTCAGTGGCTTTTAATTTTTTATTTTTTTCAAAGAAGGGTCTCATTGGTGCAGAGCTTAACTTTTAAGCTCAGTAACTTCACAGCTGAACCTCTGCTGCTCTTTGAGGTGTCACTGCTCCTTCCCTGGATGAGCAGATCAGCCTGTCTGTGTGTGAAGCCTCAGTGGTTTAGGTTGAAGACTGCACACACAGCTCTGCAGCACTTCTTTCTTCCTGCAGGTCTTAGATAATCTTGTCTGGTTTAGCAGTTGTATGATTATTTTCTGTGTTAGCTGTGTTGTTCTCTTCAGTATCCACATTTGACGTTCTCCACTGTTTTAGACTTGGACTTATGAGAGGAGCAGCCTCTTCCAGCTGCTCCTGGCTGCATGTAAAGCCAATCCAGCTGAGTCTTAGAGTCTGAAGTCCTGCTGTTTGCAGATACCAGTCTGGTATAACACAAGTGCTGCCTGTTCAGGATGTCCTGCAGTAGGTATCTGAGAGCACTGATCTCTCTTGTATCATATGGGACTCTGTCCTGATTGGGTCTCAAAGTGGGATTGGCCTGGTGATACCAAGTCCCCGTATTAAGCACAGGGTTACCTCTTATGACCCCTGCATTTTCCTCCATATGCGTTTGCACTTTGGCCATTGTAGCATCTCCGTATATTACACATTTATGTTTTTTGGAAGAATTCCATTTTTCTTTTAAAACAACTACTAAAACAACTAAAAATAAAGTCTTTTATTTTGAAGTATATGCTAAATTAGCAATATGAGGGCCAACTGTGTCAGATAACAGCAGTAAACACTATATAAAAGCAGCTCATTAAATATTTAAAATTTAAGTTTTATTAAAACAATAACAACCTTCTTCTGGAAATGTCATTATTTATTTCTTTTTGGCCATTTTGTTAATGCAGTTAAAATAGAAAAATCTGTCCCCCCACAACCTTACCTACTTTGGGAATTTGAACCCATATCTAAAGAGACTAAGATTAGCCATTTTTCTGTATACATCAGTGCTAACACAATAAGGCACAAGGAGACATAGGCTATGACTAATATGGTGTAGTTGCTTCATATTTTTATGACTGGACAATTTGAAAACTCACTTTTATCCATCCATCTTCTGCTTACTGTATCTGCTAGTGTATCCTTACTAGTGTATCTAGAGGCAGGGCACACCCTGGACAGGTCGCCAGCCTGTCACATGGCTAACAGTTACAGCAATGTAAATGTTGTGTAAATGTTAAAAATAATAGCTGCTCTTCGTTTTCAAATTCCTCAAATTAACAAGAAACTACTAGAGATGGGGAAAGTAGTGGGACCTGAACATTCACAAAGAGAAGTTTTGGAAATATGGAATAAGATTTTTAAAAAGCTTTCTTTGATTTTGTTGTGATAAATATACGATAGGTTTTAGGCCATACAACCTTGGGGGTTCTATAAAGTGTTAACTATTGACTGGTAAAAAGTTTTTTAAAAACCTGTCAAAAGCAGGCATTTTTTTCAACAGTCTGTTATAATGTTTTCCCCCTGAAATTCAAATTAGTTTTTGAGCTATTGACCCACTGAACCACAAAAAACATAAAAATAGCTGCCACTTTCAGTTATATAACAGCAGCAGTGGCAGAGAACATAATGCTGCTGTTGAGTGAAAACATCGGCATATTTGTGCAATGCTGAGCATAATGAGTGCCTGTCTTTGTGTAGCCTGACCAGAGCTTGCTAATCTTTGCTAGCACAGGTCCACAGTGGCACCACGTGTCTCATTAAGGTCTGAAGTGTAAACTGTAATTCTACAAATTCTAATAATAATATACTGTTGTGTGGTCACTACAGCCATAACACATTAATAATGCCTGAGATCAGATCACCAGAGATCAGAGAACTGACAGACACTCTCTGTTATGTAAAGACATCAAAGACACACCTGTGCAGATATACAGCAACATGGATAATGAATCAAAAATGGACATAAATAATTAGGCTCTCTTCTATATTATATAAAAACATGGTTACAACCGGGATATTACTTAACAGCCACAGTGTCTGTCAAATAAATATACAGGTTACTGGACAAAAATAATGACTATTCACAAGATACTTATGCGTTAACAATTAAGTTGTAGCAAAATGTGATGGCATTAATCTCAATCAATATTACTGCTGGATTTAATGCTGTGGTGGAAACCCATATCATAGGAATGTTGACATCAGTCAGTGTCTAAGGAGATAAGACCTATGAGTCAAAATGATTATGAAGAAGTCAAAATTTAAACACAAAGTCTGTATGGTTAAATAAAAAGTTAATTTGGAAAAAACAAAGTAGTGAAAAAACCTCAGTCTTTAGATTGGGGACATTTTAGACTCTGGTTTCTGGATTTAATCAAATGTAGTAATACAAAAACTATGACCTCCTTTTTTTAAACCAAATTAAAACAGACAATAGTTAATAACATGCTACTTTAAAATTCAATTAGGAGATAAAGATTTCCTCTTTAAATTTTAACACACCATCTACTACTTTAGCCTTCTATCATTTCACATGTCTAGTTAACTGTGTCTAACAATTAATTTTTCTTTAGAAGAAATTGGAGTCTGTGATTATGTAATAGCGAAATGCTAAAGCGGCATTCTCCACTGAGATTTATTCCTGACTGTTATAGTGAGAGGCCGCGTCATGCTGACAGTTAACATCCTGACTGATGTACAGAATGTGGTCATTAGTCGGCCTCTGGAGAGGCAGAGCTCTTATCAGTCCACTTTTCTTTTAATGACAGTGATGAGTGATGGAAATGAGGCTGGAACGTTTGCATTAGCTTGACCCCTACAGCAAAAAAACCCCCTCACACTGAATTGAAGATGTGTAATAGCCATGTCGGGCAATAACTGCCAATCACCTGCTAAAAGCTTGTGCATAATCACTGTAACTGGAGAGCACGTTACTTTGGGAGGTAACCAAGCTCTTAAAAAATAGTAATAACAGCCATGTTCAGAATTGTATAATGGTTGTATTTAACTAATTGTGTTGATTTATTTTATGTAATAATATTCCTCACAGTAAAAATGTCAAAAAGTCCATCCAATTAAAAAAATGGGCAATTAGAGCAATCATTAAAAAAAAAAACTACAGCAAAACAAAAGGCCTATTCTATCTGACCTTCCAAGAGATTAACATCCACCATGGAATTCCAAAAACCTTCCTAACACCCTTTATTTGTCTTTCAGTCCTGTTAGCTATTTGCTATTTAAAAGACTGCGAGGCCAATGTAATAATAATGTCTGTTCATTTCTATTACATTTGAGTTCTTCTGTCTACAAAGTAGATCTAGCTTCTAGGTCTAGTGTTTCTGCCAAACACAGTAAAATGCTGTGATTGTTGTGATTTTGGCAGTTACTGAAATACTCAGACAAGTCTCCAACCAACAATCTATTGGGATCTTCCCATACAACCATCTTTAGGGTTTTGCAGAAAATATCCAATGAGCTGCAGGCTTATTCATTCTCTGGCATCAGCATGTTTGTTGCTCAAACAGCTTTGAGCTGCATAAAAAGCAGCAGTAACTAAAATAGTAAATGGACTAGTGCTTTTATAGCTCTTTTCTACTCTGAGCTGTCAGAACGGTTTTTACTACAAGCCTTATTCACCCAATCATGTTGATGCGAGTAACTCATCAAAACTCCACATTAAAAGACTGGGGAGGAAATCATTGACTGGTCTGATGATTCTTTATTTCTGTTGTGACATTTTAAAGTAGGGTCCTAACATGAAGCATGGTTTCATCTGGAGTGTTGTTGTCAATCACGACCATTCCTTCTCATGTGTGCATTTTCTATTGCCTGCTTGCAACTTCACTAAAAATAATTTTCTCTCAGATTGGCTTCTTGAACATGACAATGAGTTCATCATACACAAATTACCACGACAGTTACCAGGTCTTAATCCCAAACAGCCGCTTTGAGATGTGGCGGAACCAAAGATTTGTGCCGGATCTGACAAACTGCAAACCCATCATGTCATATGGGTATAAATCTGCTTTGTAAGTCTATGCCATGAAGACTTAAGGTATTTAAGATGGCAAAAAGGGTTCTAGCAAGGTGTACCTAATAACAAAGTAGCTCTGAGTGTATTTTCATTACAACAATTTAACTTTGCAGGAGTTACGTTTGCATCGATCAGTTACAGTGTTTCCAGTTCTCTGCTGAGATTTCCAGATCTTCATTCTTGTTGCGAAGGCTGATGAGCAGGATGCAAGAAGATTCTGAAATTCTGATAGGATGCCCTTTGTCATCCTTATTTCCATAGCTGTTTGTGTAGGTTTGTCTGGAGGTAACTTTTAACTGTGTGTTATTGTGTCATTAGTGGCACCGTGGAGTAATTACTCCACATGGTGTCTTAAGGGAGACCACTGTGTTCGCTTGGCGACATGAAATCAATTCTTTTTAAGAGAGATGAGTCCAGTGACAGTAATGCCCACCGGGGGCATCGATATCGACTGCTGTGACACATACACATCATTGTCATGGGCTCGCCATTTTTCCCTCTCCCTCCCCTCTTTTCTTTCCACACCGCACCTCACCCTTCCTCTCCCCTCTCTCTTCTCGGTCTCTTTCATCCTCTTCTCTCCTACATGTCTTTTGTGGTGGTGGTGGTGGTGGTGTGTGTGTGTGTGTGTGTGTGTGCCACTGTTTTTGCCTGTGGTTTCCATAGAGACGAGTTGCTCCCATCTATTTCCAGCTACCTCCTCTGGTCTAGTGCTCGTCTAGACTTTCTCTTCTTCGCTGCTCATTAGATTTAAGTGCTCAACTAGGTAAATGAAAAACTCTTCTCCTCATACCTTAGATCCCACTATCTGATCAGACGCTGAAAACAGTACGTTCTCAATAAAACGGCACGCGCTCTGACAGTGCCTTTCCTCCCTTTCTTTTTTATTTGGCTGCTATTTCAAATCAAGGTCGCGGGTTGTCTTTGCATAGATTAATTCATTCTGGGGAAATTGGCGCTACATGATGCCATAGCAACTGGGTGATTCCTGAACCACACGGTGTCTCGCATCTACAAACGGAAAACAAAGTGCCGCCGCAAAGAAGTGAGAAAGCTCCAGTGCATATGCCTGTAGAAAGCAAATATAAAACCGACACATCAACGCGAGTGCAAAATAATCTCAGCGGTGTGATCACAGCAGCAAGAAAGAACAGATTTTCTGGTTTTGTTCATGAGGTTTCAAACACATGACAGCTGGTATAAAACTGTCATACATGTCTGGTTGGTACTGGCTGTTGCCACAATATGTTAACAAATACCAGACACTGACCTTTGTTTTGTGTCGAGGGGTAAGCCAGGTGGAACAGACCACAGCTTGGTGTGTCTATAAATAGTACGGAGAAGTACCAGTGGAGGATCAGTGGCCGGGTCACAGGACTGCATGGGTTTTCACTGTGACTGAGACTATAGCTTTCTCTCTTTGAACTGAAAAACTAAAAGATACTGAATTTTATTTGTTTTCTGGAAATAAACCTCAGCATTGTATTTATGAATCTTTCTTGATCAAAAGTTGTAAATAAAAGATGGATGTAGCATCTCCTATTGGAATGCACACTTTGTCAGCGTTATCAAGGTAAGGTCAAGGTAACTTTATTTATACCCATATTTTATTTATTTAGGACAGTGCATGTCAATGAACATAAATGTAAAAAAAAAAAAATTACATGAATGTAAACATGCCAGATTATAGCCAAAGGCTAATTTCCATCTGTTGTCCTTAAACATAAAAAAATAGCCATAATAATTCATAAAAATTCATCATTCATTCATAATAAAAACTCCATCACCAAACTTACACATAAACACCATTCTGTTCCCAAATAAAACATTAAAACTATACAACTCATACATGATCTCACAATTGATTTGTCCATAACCAGTTTTTAACCTTTGCCTTAAACAAATTGAGTGTAGAGCATTCTCTAATGGGTTGAGGAAGACTGTTCCACAGATGGCCACCCTTAACAGAAAGGACGTTCTGCCCAAATGCTGTCTGTCTATGGGGTATAAACAAGTCTCCTCGGATTGTAGCTCGAGTGGTCCTGTCTGAGCTTTCTTTATGCCTAATGAACTGCTTTAGTGGTGGTGGAGCAAGGGAGTGTAAGACTTTATATATTAAACACACTCTTTTAAGTTTCACTAAGTTATTGAAGTTCAGTAATTTATGTTTTTTTAACACATGACAGTGGTGGTGGGAAGTCGGTTTTTTGTCAAGTAGTTTTAAACTTCTTTTATAAATGTTTTCAATAGTTTTAAGTGTTGTTGGACAAGCAAGTGACCAGGACGCCAAACAATAGTCCATATGAGAGATGATCATTGAGTAAAAATATGTTTTTGCAACATTCATATTTAAATTGTTACATATATGATTAAAATTTTGATTATTAAATTTAAGTACCTGGGACACTTTATTTATGTGACTCTTGAAGGATAATGTTGGGTCTACAATGACCCCAAGATATTTAAATTCTGGAGCTAATTCAAGCTCTGCTCCATCCAGGAATATGTTTGACTGCTTCAAGTTTAAGGGGCGTTTTGAAAAATACATGCAGACAGTTTTTGAGGTGTTCAACATTAAGCATCAGTCCTCCAGCCAGCTATGCATTAATGCTAAAGCAGCTGTAAGATCTTTTGCCACCTGCTGGACACTATTTGCTTGCGTATATATAACTGCATCATCCGCATACATTTATACACACACATATATTTGGACAGACTTCAGGTAAGTTATTGATAAAAAGAGAGAACAATAAGGGCCCAAGAACAGATCCTTGAGGAACCCCTGTATCACAGTCTAAATATGGAGATTTAACCCCGTCTAACACCACACACTGTTTCCTGTGTGAGAGATATGAGGCAAACCACTGAAGAGCCTGACTGGAGATATTAAACTGAGTCAATCTGGACAACAATATCTGATGGTTTACAGAGTCAAAAGCCTTCTTTAGATCTAAAAATACAGCTCCAACACAAGGACTCTTGTCCAGCAAGCTCTTCAAGTTTTCCACTAACATACACAGGGCAGTATCTGTGGAGTGATGGCAAGGTAAATTTGCTTTACAGAAAAAATGACAGCATTTGGCATCCCTTTAAAAAACAAAACAAAACAAAAAAAAAACCACACATACCTAGTAAAGATATAAACCTTACTGTGGCACATATATAGTAATTTTAATATTTCGAATCAAAAACAGTTCTTATTTAATTCAGTGACAGCAACAGGGACAAAGCTATTTTTATAACGCTTTGTCCTGCATCTCGGAAATAGAAACCTCCGTCCTGAGGGAAGAAGCTGAAATTCACCCCTTAGCGGATGGGAACCATTTTTAAGGATTGATAAAGCCATCCTCTGTACCTGCTTGGAGTACAGGGAGGCTAAACAAGACTGTGGCTCACCTATCAGACGACTGGACCATCTCACTATCTGATTTAGAGAGTTTTTCTCTGTGACAGAGGTCTGACCAAACCATGCCACCAAACAAAAGGATAAAACAGACTTAATAAAAGAACGATAAAACAAAGTTAAAATTTTTTGGTCAATGTGGAAATGAGCAAGTTTCCTAAGACAATAAAGGTGCTGGTGACCCTTTTTACAAACTGATTTACAATTTTGATCAAAGTTCAGTTTTTCATTGATTATGGTCCCAAGATATTTATATGATTGTACTTGCTCTATTTTCTGACCTTTAATTAAAGTGACTCCGTGCCCATTTTGTTGTTTCCTAAAATCAACAACCATATCTTTTGTTTTAGATATGTTCAGCTGGAGATAAGACTCCTCACACCACTGAACAAAGTCATCAATGACTGGACCGTGGTTAGTTTCACCCTCTTTCAGTAAGCTGACAATAACAGAGTCATCTGCATATTTAATAATGACCCTGTTTTCATATCTGCTCTGACACATGTTTGTATAGAGAATGAACAATAAGGGCGATAAGACGCACCCTTGAGGAGAACCTGTGGAGGAGAACACTGGGTCAGACAGAATCCCATTTATTCTCACTCTTTGTGACCTGTCAGTTAAAAAATCTAAAATCCAGCCCACCAGGTTTTTCCTGATTTCAAACTGTTCTAAAAGTCTTTTAATTAAATATGGGGCTGTATTGTATTAAAAGCCGAAGAAAAATCAATGAAAAGAAGTCTTGCAAAAGTCCCTTTACTCTCTACATGTTTAAGAATCAGATTTAATAAAATCAAAACTGCGTCCTCCACTCCTCTGTTGGGCCTATATGCAAACTGCATTGGATCCAGATGATGTTCAGTCTCTTTCATAATCACATTTCTGATGATTTTTTCAAAGACTTTCATTACAACTGAAGTGAGGGCAACAGGCCTGAAGTCATTTAGAATTTTTGGACGACTAGATTTAGGGACAGAAACCACGACTGCTTCTTTCCAAAGAGAGGGCACATGTTGTGTTTGCAAGGATTTATTAAAAATAACCTGAAATATAGGACTAAGTTCGTCAGCACAAGATTTAATTAGGCGGCCACTAATATTATCAGGACCCTGGCTCTTGTTCACATTGACTGTATGAAAGGCCTTTTTGACATCACGGAGTTCAATGATAAAGTGCTGAGTATCTCTCAGTTTCTGTTTCAGTTCCAAAATATCCTCGCTAAAATCAGAAGAACTAAAACGAGCATAAAACATATTTAAAGCGTTTGCAAAATCTCTGTCTGAATTAAAACCATCTAAAATGATCTGACTGCTGCTCTGGGGATTTTGAAACCCTGCCATGGTTTTCATACAAGTCCAGGCAGACCCAAAATTTTTTGCAGCAAATTTGCCTTCAAGAAGGTTTTTGTAGCTCTGTTTTGCCTTCAAGATCTCGATTTTCAGTTCCTTGGTGGCTGTCTGAAAATCAGTAACAGCCCCCTCTTTAAAGGCCTGTCTCTTTTTCCTTAAACAGGATTTGAAGCTTTTAGTGACCCATGGCTTATTGTTAGCGTAGACTTTAACATATGATTGCAGCCATGTGGTTTTTGTTGTTATTGGTTCTTGTTTCTTTGCTTACATTTAGTGCAATTGCATGATAGAATGGAGTGCACATTTATCATGTAATGCTAGGTTGGTTAGTGAGCTGAAATCATATAGTGTGCAATGCTGCAAAAACTCAAAATCTTACCAAGTATATTTGTCTTATTTCTAGTCAGAATAGCTAAAGAGTAATATTTCATTAAGATATATGAACTTGTTTTAAGACAGTGAATCTTGAAACTAGAAAATTTTCACTTCTTCTACTGGCAGATTTTTTTCACTTATTTCAAGGAAAAATATCTTGTATTAAGTGAAAAAATCTGCCAACGGAACAAGTGAAAATTTTATAGGTTCAAGATTAAAAGATTGATAAAAGATTTTGAGTTTTTGCAGTGTGCTAGTGTTAAATAAATGACTTGCACTGACCAAACTGAACCTATGCATACAGGTCCAGTTCAAAGACTCAAATTAACCAACGTGATGGCTAGCAGCCAGCTATGGGCTACAGCTGCCTGTCTTATCACACCTAATCTTAAGGCTAAACAAACTCCAAATGGATGAGTTGCAAAAATGTATATATGCTGAGGCTGTAAGCTTGATATTTACCTGACTGAAGCACTTAAGGCCCCCGATCAGCCTGTATGCCTCTGTGACTGAGGCCTAAGCTTGTGAATTTATTGATCGAATCACTTTTGGAGCCAGCCTCAATTGTCCATCAGGGCGACTGCAGAGTCTCGACAGTTCTACCTTGGCTCAGTCTTTCAGCCCTTGAGGCTGTAGCTTGTATAACAGGCAATGTTGTTTCCCAGGATGATGCCATGATGGTTTTGTTGTTACTGAAGCCTTGAACTTGGCTTTTTTGTGATTACCATCTTGTTGCTCTTCAACTGATAATAAAATTTGTGAAACAAACGATAACTCTTTCTGACATTTTTGCCTCAAAACCAGATTTGCATCCCATCATAGAAAAGGCTGTTTGTATTCTATCGGTATATTTTCTTTTAAATAGCCAGAAATGCTACAAAAAGATTAGAGATCAAAGCCACCCCCCAAAAAACATATATGTGTTCTGACAAGTGAGACTGAAATTATGCAGTTGAAATAGTTGAAACGGATTAAAAGTTGGTATTGTTTACAAAAATCAGGGTGTTCATGATTTGAGCTATGCAGCACTCTGGCAGGCTTTCCACCGCATCAACACAAAGTACAATACAGTATATATAAGAGGTGACAGTCTGCTCGGTGAGAGCCTTGTTTGTTTATGGTAATTATGCTGATGTGTTCAAATTAATGTGCTGGTGATTGAGGTTAAAATGCTACACGCGGCAACTTCAATCTAATGTGATTAAAGGTGTTTCCCGCAGACTGAAGAGGCCTGACTTAAAGCCCCGACCCAGACGTGTAATCAGTCAAATGGCCCTACATGCCCTCTGACCAAGGAGACACTTGGGAGTAAATAGCCTGATGGGAGTCTACTCTCTACAATATATTTACTCAGCTGCGTATCTTCTGATGGTCAGATGACATTTAAGCAACTTTGGACACAAAGAACTTTACAATACAAGAATTATAGGAATTAACACAATCGTTATCTTACGGCTAACATTTTTGGCCCTGTTGAAAAGGGAGCGTTTAAAACTGCTTTTCAAAATTGAATATTGGAGATAAAGTAACTCAGATTTTTAGAATATTTCCATTTGGATTTGAGTAAATTACTATTTGAACATTATAAATCATGTGTACTAACCAAACACTTTGTTGTTTGGGTTTGAAGAGCATTTCTTGGGAAGAAAATGACAAGTGTCCAGAGTGGAGCTGTGGGTGCTAGAGGCTGTCAAACTGAGAAAAACAATCAGTATCAGCTGGTTTAGCAAATGCCCCCAAATGACAAATGCTCCTCTTCAAGTGATAAGTTCTCTAGTGGTGTTATAAATTAAAAATCTTTTCTTTTGGAAGCAAAGGAGAAGTGACAGTCCTCAGATGGAGGAGATTGAGGTGGATGGATGATCCAACAAAACATTGGCAGCACAAGAAATGTGCAATTCCAGTTTTTGATTCACAGACAGCACTTGAAAAATTAGGTGTTTAAATGGGCCCTACCATAGTCACTGGGTCATCAGATCAGAAAACAGATTTACTTCAGTTACTGGATGACGAGCCTCTATTATATGCTCGACAGGGATTTCTTAGCTGTACCCTTGTGGTTTGTGCCTTAAAGGGATCAGTACTGAACTTCTGTTACCGGAATGGACCTTAATGGACTGATTAGGATCTAGGGGAGTTAAAAATGACACGTTCTAGCTTTAAATTCAGAGGACTTATTGGGATAATGGTCACAACAGCCTTTATAAAAGCCACAGTTGAATTCCTAGAGAGTCTAACCCCCTCTGACAAAAGGGAAGCAATCACAATATTGCTTTTCTTTCTCATTAACAAGCTACGAAAGTCTTGAATCAATGAATAAATGCCACTGTACCACCAGCTAGTGGTTGCATCTTCATCAATTTCCCAGCACCATCTAGTTTTTCTTCTTTTTGAAGAGTCTTATTCCGACCACACTTGAACAATTCAATACAAAGTCTCTCATTGGCGTTTAGGCATGAACATGTGGGGATTGCAAAATGGTCCAAAAACCCTTGCAAGTAATGTGAGGCTTCATGTTTGGTCTGAGTGACATGGATATGGCTTTATTTAAAAAGCAGTAAAGCAATTTATAGCATGGCATTCCTCCAAAACCATCATACTGTTAGCTTAAGAAATGAGTAAAATGCATTCAGGAGAAACAAAGAAACATAGTTTCTTCACCAAGTTAAAGTGTTCTTGCTAACAGGTCAGAGATTCAGCTCTGTTATGCTTGTAGTAGCTAATATAGCATCGAGCAGAGATGAGGAGGCTACAGGAGGGCTGGTAGCTCACTTCTTTCTTATTCCCTCCAGACTGTTTTCATTCTCTGTTTTGTTGTCTCCAGTCACAACTGATGCTTAAGGCAATTTATTAGGTTTTGCACAGTTTCCTCTGGAGACACGGGTCTTGTGTGTTCTACAAAAATGTTGCAAATCCTTTCTGAGACTTGGTGGTGAAGCGTCTCTTCAAAAGTACCTTACTATTCGGGCTATTATTTCTTTTGCTTTTAAATACTTCTTTTCACTAAGCTGCCCCCTATAGGATGGGTTAATGGCAGAAACCTTAAAACCTAGGTACATATAATTAAAATCAAAAATGGTAGAGTTTGGGGAAGACTCTGTTCTCTGTGGATCTCCTTGAAGTAAACTTGTGACACTAAGTGATACTCTGTATTTCTCTGGATAATGCTATGAAGCATGATGATGGATGTTACCAGTAGAGTCAATTAATTCCAGCACCATGGTTCTTTTTCACACCCCAAAGCTCTACAGTCTCAGCTTCTGCCTTAGGGTGGTTTTATTTCCCATCACCAACCCCCTGTATCTATGTCAAGATCCATTTGCGCTACAAAGATTGAGGTCTAATGGGAATCAGCCTGAGCTCAGCTCACTTACTTTTAGCTTGCTGGTGTCCACATATCCTGCTGAAGCAGTAATGTATGACTGAGAGCTCTTTGGAAAATCCACCTGGAACATGTTAACGGTTTGTCGAGGCACTTTCCCTTTAGCGGTTGGGTGGAGGGTCAGCAGGGGCAGTGGCATCCTCTGTATTTTTCTTGGACTTGAGTTTCTCTTCAATCCGACTTGATCCCACTCCGTCCATCTGACATTTCTCCCTGCCTTTAAGTACCAAAGGCCATCACTTTGCTTTACACTCTTTTTCTGTTCCTCCCTTGTGTCCAGCTTTTCCTGCGCTTATCTCTCCTCTCCCCTTTCAGCTTTGGGATCAGGTCTCAGGCTGACTCTAAAACGGGGGCGTTGTACTAGAGGAGGAAGGCTAAATGACTTTCTGTTGTTGACCCGAAAGTGGATGTTTATCAGGAACGGGGCTGCCTGCTTTTTTGCGCTACCTGTTGTGAGAGGGAGATCACAAGTCTGTCACTGCCTTTGGTCATGTAATACACCGCCACCTACATACTGTAAGCATGGTTATGTCCTATGCAGGCTAAAAAGGCAGGCTGACACAGGAGTGGAGAGTCAGACTGGCACACATACAGTGTGAGGTGTGTGATTCACATTACAAAGCAGCTGTCATTGCAAAGTAGAAAAACCATAAAAGCTTTAGTCTTTATATGCTGGTTAAAAAAAGGGGAGGAATTAGTATAAAATAAAACCTGTCCAATATATCTCAGTTCAATAGATCTGAGGCTTATGGAAGATAAGAGAATTTGCTTTTGGAAGGAGCAACTCCTTTAGTGCTCCTATAAACAAACTCAAAATAAACCTTCGAGTTGTTGTGTCTCTCTTGATCTCTTCACACTGTTTTGATGTTAAACTGTCATCGTGTCAACTTGCATCAGCCTACGAGCAAGAAGCAAGCTGGGCCGAACACATACTCTTGTCATCATCTGCTTTCATTAACAGCATAAGAAAAGAGCTTTCATTTGGCCCAGTGAAGCCAAAGCAATGATATTATATTATTGGTGGCGGCCTCATTGTTCAGAGAAGTGTTTTCTTTGAGCTTGGTAATGAATAGGGTGGGACAAAACTCCAGTAAAACTTAGATATTAACGCAGAGACCATCCAGATGACCTTCTGTAATATTGGCAGGCTGATGAAGGGCAGCAGGGACTGAGAGGAATTAAAGAACTTCAGAGCGGCGTGGGTTGTCTCAACCCAAGTGACAGCTGGGGTGAAGGTAGCTAAAGGTTGGAGAAATAATCTTAAGTTTTGTTCTTGGGTCAAGCGAGAACATTTGTGTGAAAGAGGTTAATTAGAGTCTAGCTACCATCAAGTGTCACCAAAGTGCCATAAAGCAAGGCACTTAAAGCCAGCTGCTGCAGTGGAGATAACAGTATGATTTAGATATTTGGGGGTCTTACCTGGGGAAATTTGGGATAATTTGAGTGACCAACCAAAAAGTAAATCACGTAACAAAAGGCTTTATTTTCAACAGATGTCCACTCGATTGGAAGTGAATTGCCTCCAGACATTTTTGTTCCCCATGAATGTCAGGATGACTTTCATGTAACCTTATAATAATGAAGTTTTTTTTTCTTTTTTAAATAAAACTGAATCTCATGACATTTCCATTATCCCTTTTTGAAAGACTATATTATCATTGGCATCACGATTTAAGGGCTAATGAGGAAAGTGCTAAGGACATGTTGCACTGAAGCTATGTGCTAAACAAATAAAGTAGCAGAAACTAGAAGATGTTACCTTTTATAATTCAGTTTATGTATTGCTTATGCATTTGGATTTCTGTTAAAAGATTTCCTTTAAGGTCATAGGTAAAAATTCTATACAACAGGATAAATGTGACCCTAGCTCAGGGGTCGGCAACCGCATGCGGCTCTTTAGTCTTTATTTTGCGGCTCCGGGTGGTTTGGGAAAATAGATTAGAAGTATTTAGCTGAAGTGCATTTTATTTGTGTTTAGTTCTTTTTTTTTAAACTTGTAGTTCTAAATTGGAAGATTATTGTGATTTTGAAATGTAAAAATAAAATTATATCTTATTATTTTTTCATCGCTCAAAATAAGCGTCACATTCGTAGATGCCGGTGTACCCGCCTAAACGCCGTGCATTTATCGAGACTTTCAACCCCAGGTAGGCCAATTATGGACCTTCGGATCCACATTATGTCAGCAGCTGTTCTCCACCGTGAACTATGTTACAAACAAACACCGCTCATGCCTCACAGATGACAGCTTACAGTCCTGCGTAAAGATGAAAGCCCCGATTTGCAGACGCTGTGCGCAGAGGTTCGGGACCAGAAGTCTCATTGTAAACATATCACGGCAGACCCGACGATGTTTGCATGAACACGCTTTTCAACATCTCTTTATTGACCACTTTTCACACACGGTTGCTGTACGCATACAGCCGGCTGTAGCTTTTCAGCTCACAGCCCGACACACACCAACACAACAGCAGAGAGAGCACAGACTTTAAGGCAGCGAGGTGTGATTGCGCGTGCTGCTCAGGTGTGTCCGACTCCCCTGCAGCGGCACTGCAGACCATGCCCCGCCACACACATTAACCAGGTAAAATACATATTTAGGCAGAATTTTGCAAATATCTATTTTTCCTTTTTTAGCAGCATAGTGCTTTTTTTCCCAATTATTTTTTAAAAGCCAGGCCAAGGCTCCAAAAGCCCAAAGGCGATATAAGGATGGCGGCTCACAGCAGTTTTTGTTCGCTGGATCATTTTAGTTCAGCTGGGTGTCTTTCCTTTTGTTATATTTCTTTAAGAGTTCAAAATGTGTTAATTACATAAATAAAATGTAATTTTCTCTGTAGCACTTCATGGATTTCATAAGCAACACACCTTAGTTGCTCTGTGGATTCTTTTAAAAAGCAGTTAAAAACATTTCTGTTCAAACAAGCTTTTTGTTGATCTACGTATTTTATATTCTTTACATTATTTACAATTGATCTTTTACAATGTGTATAATGTCTATTGATTGTATTGTTTATTTTAATATTTGTGTATAGCGCTTTGTGACTGCCTGTCTGTGAAAAGTGCTTAATAAATAAACTTTACTTACTTACTTTAGTTGTTCACACAAAGCACAAAGGTAAAAAAACAATATATGCAGTGTTATCTTCATTATAGATTTCAAAAAGTATTTGCGGCTCCCAGTGTTTTCTTTTGCGTGGAAACTGGGTACAAGTGGGTCCAGTGGGTGTTAAAGGTTGCTGACCCCTGCCCTAGCTCCTCAACCCCTATGCCTAAACCCCCGAGGATTAAATCACCATAGATAGTAACTCCTAACCCTGATGCCATATTAAGGCAAAGTGTTTGATGTGTGTCAGTGGAATCATTATTTACTATATTCCATGCCAAAACCAATGCCAGAACTTGTGGGGAAACAAGTTAATTACAATTTTTACTAAGTGACATATTCTAACTTAGAGGGTCAACTGCAAAGATGAGTTGGACTTAGTGTTAACCAGTTAATTTGGTACAGGGGGCACTGGCGCTTAATTGGATTTTTAGTGAGAAAATATAATACATGTAATGTATTTGTTTGTTGCTGGTGTCTGCTTTAACCAGTTATCTCTGTATGCTTATCTGTGTGTCCATATATCATCTAGTATGCACCTAATATCAAATTGTTCCCTACTCTACATCAAAATTTTAGGTGTTTATACTGTGATCAGCATTCAGACGCCACACTCATTATGTTTAAGCCAGTACGAGATGTCATGGACAGTTTAAATACATTTCTATGTCCCCAAAATTCAGCTTTTGCTATCTCTTTAAAAAGTCAGGACCTCAAAGAGAATTTAAATCAAAGCTCAGTGAATATGACCATTGTTTGTCCGCGCAGCATGAGCTTGTAATGAGGCACCCACAGGGGGGAAATAGAAGTCCTAACTAAATAAAATTATGAAGCTATGAATGGATGGGGTGGTCATGAACTCATCAAACACTTACCTCGAGTTCCATCTTAAACCAGCAGCACCTTGCACAACATCATCATCCACAGGAAAGCAAATGAACTAATGATAGGCATGCAGCAGAGAGGAAATAATTCAAAACAGTTGTCAAGTCATGCAAGGAGAAATAATAACACTACAACAAAGTATAAAATGGAAACAAGCAAGCTGATGGGACATGAATTTTCATGATGGTTTAATGCACCTCTAAAGTCCCACTGTCACGTACATATTCATTTGCAAATGACTAATATATTATGCCCATGCACACGTACTGAACAGTTTTGACTCCAAACGAATGCTAGGTGAATATATTCCAGTAATTTGAAAGATTTTACAGGTAACAACTGCAGTGACATAGATGAAGTGGCAATGGAGTTGGTATTTCATTCAAAAATAGATCCTTGGTATTGCTACCTAACTCAGATTGCAGAGAAATTGTGTAGCTTACCTAAAGCCGTCCTTGCAGGCGTGGCATCACTCTTGATCCAGAAGGAGACCCAGGAGAGAACCACAGTCAGGATGCAGGGGATGTAGGTCTGGATGGTGAAGTAGCCCATCCTCCTGCTGAGGTCGAAGTAAACGGTCATTAACACGTAGTCACCTGTTGAGGAAGGGAAAATGGAGTGTGGAAACAACTGGCAAAAAAGTACAAATAATATAAGAAAGTCAGAAAAGATACTATCATGAAGAAATAATGCTGTCAAATCAATCAATACTTATGCAGAAAAATGATGTATATTGTGAGAAAATGTCAACAAATTCTCTTGGAAACCACAGAATAAAGATCCATCTACAACTTCAGAATGTGGCTGAAAACCTTCTACATTTTAAACGTTACTGTGATATCAAAGAAAATTTATATTATAACCGGAAACTTCTAAAAGCTTGCTCTTTCTGCTGTTTACTCCTTCCCAAAGTGTAGAAATGCAAAAAAGACTAAACAAGCTGCACAATAACTAAATCCATGGCATTCTTTTGGGGCTTTAACTTACTGTTAAATGAACAACATTGTGGAAATTGTGGTTAAATTGATAATACCAGTCAATAGAGACCGACACACAATATAAGTACTTGAAGAAACTATTGCAAAATTAATAAAAGGGAAGCTTTGGAAGCTAGCCTGCACTGTGTGGCATGATTGCTGTAGAGTATTTTCATTACTCTCAAAAGAAAGAAACCTTTGCTCATTTTTGCAGTTCTAAAATCCTCTTCAAGTTTTATAATACTGTAAGGTGACCCTGCTATTTTTTTAGTTACACTTATATCCACTCACAAACTACCGATCTTCATCCCTGAGGATCCCGAGCAGCACACTGGCGCATATGTAATTAAAAAGTCTGATATCTAGCTGGAGGCTACATCATGCTGAGCTCTTAACTTCATCTCTGTCATCAAAACAAAGGATGGAAAAAGAATCTGAACATTAGACGGTATACTTTTTTCTGAACTTCATCAGAGCAGCAGTGACACTCACTAGATATTAAACAAAAGCAGAATTGTGCATGATGTGACAGAATGTAGGTGAAGCGCTAACAAAAACAGCTAGGGGTCAGTGAATGAAAACACCTCCCCAAAAAAGAGGAAAAAGAGATCTAAAGCATCTAAGGCTGAAAAGACCTACCACATATCTACAGACATGGGGATTGGGGCTCAGGATGCAGATATATCCAGCCTGTATGTTGAAGTGTCCTTGGACAACATATTAAACCCCAGGTTGTCCTTAATCTATTCATTGAAATATGAATGTGTGGTTAAGCACTTTTGCACAGAATAATGTGTTTGACTGGGCAAATGAGACTTGTACTGAAAGTCCTATATAGGTACCGTTCTACTTATCATTGTCTCTGGGCTAGATCTGGTTGGTCAGTCGCAACCTTTTTAGCCTAAAACCCTATACCCTTAATGATGAGTTATGACACACAATCTAATGTCTCCATGTTTTTGTTGTTTCTACAAAATCATGTTGGTCAAGGATCAGCATGGCAACTAACCAATGATGTTGTCTGAGGATTCAGTTATCATTAACCATGAAGATTAGTTAATACTACTAAAAACTGTTGCTAGCAAACCGATATGAGTAACCTTGACTAACAGCAAAGCTAACTTGACAATGCATTTATTATATGCTATAAATTAATAAAGAAGACACTTGAAATGCTTACCAGTAAAGAGTTTTATATATAAAAAGGGCATATTTAAATTTTTCCTGCCACATTGCAAAGCTATGACATTCGATGATTGGTCGGTTGCAATGTTAATCCTGGACCAGCATTATGATGATGATGCACGTACAACACCAACACGGGGATATCACATACACCCATTTGGACACCTCAGTATAAATCAATAAAGATGTAGTTTGATGTTTTTCCATGGTTCTAATGGTTTTTCCAAGGGTACAGCAGTACCCCTGCTGTATAGGTAGGGATCGCCCTCACAGACCTCTAATGCACATTAGTGATGTTCGATTCGTGAACGAATCGTTCAATACTTGAGAATCACTTTACTGACTCGTGAATCATGATTCACAAGCCCAACTGACTCACTGACTCATCCCTGTTGCTGTTAGCAAACTAATTCCATTAGTAGAAATGTATCTAGCTTATAATTAAAATTGTGTGTGGGGGGAAACAACAGCCAGTTTCTTAACGAAAGCATTTCTGCTTTGAACTGGAAGAAAAAACCCCGAGTAGAAGCTCACATCAAGAAAATAGCTCCTCGGTTCACAGTAGCATCGCTCTGCTAACATGCTAACAGCACATTTGAGCTACTCACCCCCTCCCTCCTGTGCTGAATCGTAGAGCGAACGAATCACTCACTCACTCACTCACCCCCTCCCCCCGGCTCACAGCTCAGTGGACATTTAGATGAGAAAATATATATTTGACACATTTAAGGAAAATACTAATAAAATACAAATAAACAAAATAAATGTCCATGCTAAACATGGACATACTAGCAAAAAAGAGCAAAAACATTTCTAAAATTAAGCAATTTCCTATCAAAATTGCTTAATTTTAGAAATGTTTTTGCTCTTTTTTGCTCTATAAAATAGTTTTTTTTCTTTTAGAATCATTCATCTTAGCAGTGGGATTTACATGAAAAGAGAAACAAATTAAGTTTGAGTGAAAATGTAAATTTTTTGCACTCTCTGGTCAACTGACTCAGTGAATCAAATGACTCAAAAAACCCGATTCACTTTGGTGAGTGACTCATTAAAACTCGATTCAGTAAAAAGAATCAAATTTACCATCACTAATGCACATCTATTTTGTTTTGTCATTTTGTTCTGGAAGCAGGCCAAAATATGTTAGACACTGCTCAGATCAGAAAAGACAAACAACTGTTACCTGCAGGAGGGTAAAGAGTTAACAAGTTTTTTGCTCGCTGGAAATATCTTCAGTATGTTTAATTAAGACCATTTTTGTGCATCAAAGTGAAGTAAAACTTCACTGAATTTCATCAAAATTGGTATTTTTGAAGACATCGTTTAGGACATTAAAAAAAACCTCCTTTTTAATTGGTTATAAAATTGCTCTCCGCAAATTAATTCAGCACCTTTTTCCAGCTTTCTCCTGTCCTTGTCTTTTTTTTCCCCACCCCGCTCTGTCTGTCCTTCATATTTAATCCAGCAAAGGACTCAAAGAGAGGAGAATAGAGAAGCTTAATGGAGCCCAGAAAATAGTAGGAAAAACTTCTCTCTCACGAACAAGTGTATAATGGCACTGTCATTGTGAAAAGAAGATAAATGAGAAGAGTGGCAGAATTTACTCCGCTACCTTTCTAATGGTCCCACTACTGTAGGATGCTTGTTTAGCAGCCGATAATTGACAGGAGTGGGGAGATATTGAGCTACAACTCTTGCTGAGCAAAAGCCATTGTTCGGAAACTTTGACAAAGGTCTACATATCACCCGAGTATTATTTTGAATATTTCTGAAGACTGCCTTTTGATAATCTGGAGCTATTCAGATGATGTCATTTTGAATAAAACATCTGAATAAGGCAACCTTTTGTCCTCTAACAGCTGAATTCATGCTTTAGATTCAACTGAAATGATCATTTTTACTGGGTGTTCAGTGAAGTAGGAGTGCGGTGATGCTGGTGGTACTGAGTGGGGGGGGGGGGGGGGGGGGGGGAATCGCTTACGTGATTACGAATGTGCTCAGGGGCATAGAGATGGACATACTAGATATGACCCCGAGGACCCCTCAGACATTGGAATACACCATTTACTGTCCAAGTGATATTTGTTGAAGCTAGGAATCTAAAATGCCCTTGAAAAGTGTTCAGTACTGGCACCACATTACTTATGCTGCATTCATTTTCTGGGGTCAGAAATTTAGAAGTGGAAACTCCAGAGCTTGAAAAATAAAAAAATCCAAAACTCAGCAGCAAAATGTGTTTCCATAAGTCATGACCTTAAAAATTACATCGCACTGTCTGATGTAGATACGGTTGCCTCTTGCAGTTCATCTTATATTCAAGATAACACAGACATCCATACGACCTTTATCTCAGGTCTTATTACATGACACTGACATCAGAATGTCAGTAAGAGATTTTTTCAGTTTTCAGTCAGACACACTCCTCTGATATGCTGAGACACCCTATGGAATTTTATTTCCCACCGTATCTTATAAGTCTGAAATTCCCAAATTCAGACACATCCAAATGATGTTCTTTAGAAACACCCCATGTCAGAGTGATCTAGCCGTCCTAAAAGTTCCCTGGAAGGCCTTCAGTTGATTGAATATGCTGCAGCAAGAGTTCTGATGGGGACTAAAAAGAGAAAGGAAAATCCAAAGTCAAATTTAAAATCTTTCACCTCTCATACAAGATCTTGTCTGATCAGGTCCATGTTATCTTAAAGACTTCCTTTAACGTTCCTTGTTATCCTAACAGAGCTCTTTACTTTAGACTGCAGGCTCACAGTGCTACTGGTTACTAGAGTTGGGAGGCAAAGCCTTCAGCTCTGGTGTTCCGTTGAATTAGCTCCCAGTTTGCATTCAGAAAACAGGACACTCTCCTATAAGATTAGGCTTAAAACGTTCCCTTTTGATAAACCTTATAGTTAGTGCTGGATCAAGAGTACCTGAACCCTTTCTTAGTTGTGTTGCAACAGGCCTAGGCTGCTGGGGGCTTCCCATGATGCTCTGAGTGTTTCTTCTTCATTCCCCTCTTTCCACTCTATAAGTGTTGATGCACCACTCTCTATTTAATCTTTAGTTATTATTAATCTGGCTCTCTTCCACAGTGTCACAACAGATGGCAGCCTGCTTCTGTAGGGGGTTTCTTCCTGTTGAGTTGAAGTTTCTCCTTTCCATTGTTGCCAAGTGCTTGCTCATAGGGGATTGTTCGATTGGTGGGATTTTTTATGTATTACTGTAGGGTCTTTACCTTACAATATAATGCACCTTCAAGTGACTTCTGTTGTGATTTGGCACTAATTGAATTGATTGAATTTTTATATAATATATAGTTAAAGTAGATATCAATTGTCCTGCTCATTGGCAGCCTTGGATATGTTTCACTTATTTCAAGTGAACATGCCTTCCCATCCAAAGTGCCCCTGACTGACATTAAAGAACAATTCACCACTCTACATGTAGGTCTTTTAAACATTGTGAATAAACCTCTGGTCTTTGATGAGAGAATGACGGGGGACAAGCACGTGAGGAACGCCATTGCTGGCTCTGCTCTCAGTGCCTTGAGATCAGTTACCATTTGCGTTTTGCGGGAAACCTTGCTAGCATTAGCACGTAAACAAGAACTCTCATTTATCATCTGCGCATGAGTTTTATCTCGCTAATCACCCCGAACAACATTTGCTAAAGACAAAACTTTTAATAACTCGTTTAACACTTCAGTAATGAAAGCTTTGATGACTGAGACGGTAACTCATACAACTTACAGTTGTGAATGTGTGCGTGAATGGGTGGATGACTGGATGTGTAAAGCGCTTTGGGGTCCTTAGGGACTAGTAAAGCGCTATACAAATACAGGCCATTTTTTTTACAGTTTAATAAAACTGGCAAGTAGCAACACTAGCAACTGGCATATCTGAGAAATATCTTGGTTGACCAAACGTTTGAAGTTTAACCAGGTGTTTTGCTAATACACCTTTTCATTACTTTTTAGGTAGATTGGCAGTTTAATCAGGTATGATTATTTAATATTTTAGAAAGTATATTGTAAATCATTTTTAAACTAAAAATAGGCCTGTGTTTCTGAGCTGACTAAAAGCTCAAAACTATGATTTTATAGAATATTATGAATTACTGTAGAAAAAACAAAATAAAAGGTATTTAAAATGACCAATTAAAATCTGTAGCAGTAATAATGATCTACATAACACAGATTGGAATAGTTTTTCTGCAGAGTAAATAATTTTATTTTGTGTTTTCATAGTATTTTATTGCTACTTTTCCTAAAGCACCGGTTGTAAAAAAAAAAAAAAAAAAAAATCCTTCCCTACTAAAGCTAATAGTTAATAGATAACTATGCTAGTATAGCTGCACTTAGTCAGACAAGAGCGCAGAGAGGTAAAGACATCCAGGAAGATCGCTGCAAGAGGCACAGCGGTATGTTTCAGTCTGGTCCAATTTGTCTTTTTAAAGACTAAAAGAAGTTTATATAAAACTTGTCAACTTTGGTAAGGAAAAAATCATGGTGCAACAAAGAAGTCAGAAAAGGCTCTCTTGGGGAAGCAGAAGGAAAGGTATCCAGCACATACTCAGCCTCATTGTTAAAATAGATACCTACTCCTACACCAGTTTCTGCTCAACTATTGTCATTGTCAAAGAGTAATGACATCTATGTGACCACTCAGCTGCCAAGTGAGCCGTTTTTCTGCAAACTTGCACTTAGAAAATCAATGTGAAAATTTCCAGAAAGGGCAGGAACGCTCCTTTTTTAGGCGGGCGGTACCGATCGTCACTTGACTGGATCAAACACTTCTGTTGAGAAGTTATTAATACAAGCCGGTGACAGCACACAATGTGGATGACGCTGGATATGAAGTGCTTGTACAGCAGCGGAAGAGGTGACAGCACTCATCCAGAATCTTTCCATCATTTGTTCAGCGCTCTGTACACACACGTGTGACAAATTTCCTCAAATTAATCATTTTGCCAACGTGCTGAAAGACTTTAAAATATCATCTCCTGCTTTACTCATCAAAAGTAACCTGAATGCATGTGTATAGTTATGTGTGGTGGTTGTGCTGGGCAGTGTGTGATTTTGAGTAGACTGACTGATACCTCTAGCCACGGGCTTGATTCATCATGCTGATTCTAGTAGAAATAGGAAAGTGTTATACTTTGTAGTAGCTGTGGATTGAGGTGCAAATGAAACTGTATTTTAGAGTAAAATCACTGAATTCTTTATTATTATTATACGTGCTGTTTTTAAGTCCCTGTGGCCACGTAAGTGACACTAAATAGGCTTGCTCCCTATTCCTTTAGTCAGGAACTTCAAAATAACCAGTCAAATGACTTCCAGGAGGAGTCGCCCCAACATTTCAAACTCCAATTAACATGAATGTGTAATAGGATAAAATCAAGACATATTCTCATGGATAGATGTTGATGAAAACTGCAACTTTGGTAGAACCACAAAGCCCTGACCGAGTAATTCTAATGTTTAAAAGACAGACATATTTTCCTTAATCATGTCTTCTTTTTTATGGCCACCAGATGACTACAACTGTTTAAAAAAACAAGCTTTTGCACAAAAATAAGGCTCCCCAATGGGTTTGAACTGTTCACTTTTGAAATGGAAGGCAAATTATGATTGTTAAAGGGCACTATAGAAACGACCACCTTTGTCTAAACATATGACCCAAGTCAAATGTCATAGAGTTTAGAGACGCTCTGTTCCTAATCAGCATTTAGTTATTAAAGTTGTTCAGATCTCAGTGAGATTTTAAAAGAGGTTTGCTTTCTTGCCATCTTTAATTGAGCTCTCCAGTCAGGACTAGTTATTAATTAAAACTGCCAACTACTGCTTACTTTGTGACTGCATGAATCATGCGTGATCCAGATCACTGATATGTTGCATTTAACATTTAACATGATCGTAAAGTGTAGAAAGCCAGTTAATCAGTTCTGAAACATTGTAAAAATTAAGCTAATCAAGGATATTTTTTTGTTAGGTATTAGCTATAAATCATGATAGCTGTGATAAGAATGCCCTACTGTAATCATTTAAAATAAATAAAAATTTAAAAAAAGCTAAGAGGTTGTATGAGTGCAGACTGCAGAAGCAATAAATATAGATAATGCAGTTTCAGTTTCACGTTGAAGGTTAGAGCAGACTTTTGGGAGAGGAATGTTGTCCCATTTTTGTCTGATACAGGACTCTCAACGGTCCCGGATCTTCTTTGTAGTATTGCACCAGATGTTCTGGACTACAGGCAGGCCTGTTCATCCCCCAGACTCTTGATGTCACTTTTCCAGATGTGCAAACTGCCAATTCCATAAGCACTAATACATTTCGATCATTGCCACAATGTGGTGACAAGCTGGATGTCTTTAGTCCAGATTTAAAAAAAAGAAGAAAAAAGACACTTGGCCTTTTCCCTTGCATACAGAGATTTCTCCACATTCCCAGATTCTTGTCATGATATTATGTTTTATAGATGATGCAATATTCATGGTTTTTATAATTTAACGTTTAATGTTAATTTAATGGAACGTTATTCTGAAATTGTTCCACAATTTATAGATTTTTTTTTCTTTTTACAGTTTAGTGAAACTCATCAGATAGTTGAAGAGTTGAAGATAATAGAGACAAAATGTGCAGTGTATCTACCGTAAATCCCGGACTACAGAGCGCACCTGATTAAAAGCCGCATGCTCTAATTGTAGAAAGAAAACCAATTTTGTACTTGTACAGGCCGCACCGTATTTTAAGCCGTATGCGTTTCACCTGTAATATGAGATATTTACAGAGAAATACTACACGTGAGGATTTTTAACGTTTAATTTAATCCGTAAGGTAACATAAATGTTATGGTAACATACAAAAATACATACTGCAAATGCTTTTTTTCCTCGAACAGCGCCTGTAACACGGCTACCTTTAAGTATACGTACGTATCGGTAACACACAAATTACGTTGCTTATGGTTTTTTTTACAGAACAGTGCACAAACAACATTACAACGTCTCTTAACAACCGATAAAAATATATACCGTATATATACACTACTTATCATTTCGATTGGTCTACTGTTACCAGGCAAAATGTTTTTGGCCGCATGAAACAAAATATGCATTAGCCGCACGTCAGTATAAGCCACAGTGTTCACAGTGTGGGAAAAAAGTAGCGGCTTATGACCTGAAAACAACGGTAATTAGTTTTTTATGAGTATAACTCCTTGTACCTCGGTTTTTGGAGTCTGCCAAGCCCCGCTGGCTGTCAATATAAAAATGCCATATTAAAAAGGGATTCTTGCAATCAGATTGTGTAATAAAGGGAATCTGATTCATTTTCTCTGCAGCGACAATCTTAATCACAGCACAGTCAGTCCAACATAAAACTACTTGGTTTTTCTTCCATTTCACCTTATAAAACTATTTCATTATACTTAATGTTCCCATTAATGTCTGGGATGATATATGTTGTACTACTAAAGCAGATTAAAGGCCTATTAGAAGTGGAACAACAGGAGTAAATAAAACAACTGTTTATTGTAGCTTGAATTGTTCTCCGTATTTGCACTCCACAAGTTATTGTTGCAAATACCATAATGCCATCTACCTTATGTAATAGTAATGCATACTATAATATGAATGAATATGTGGAGGCTGGAGCATTGTACCTTCCCAGATGGATGGCCACCAGGTGCAGCATGGTGACTTTTGGGCTCTAAATGTGTATCGTAACAAGCAAACCCTGTGTTTACATTTTGCTTGGACAGTAATAACCCCTCTGTTTATACTCTTCTGCAGAATAATTATTAGCCTGAGAGGGCTGTCCTACAGTTGTCTACAGACTCTGCATGCCATACTACTTTCCGTTTGGGAAGCTGCAAGGAAAATTCATGGGAAAGCTGGTTTATTAATGAGCTCAGCACAAGTCAGCTTGCCCCTGCTTTCAACATGTATCAGAGTCTTCCTGTCCTAAGTTTTAAAAGTTTTCTACACTTTTGTAAATATAATTTGAGTAAACTATGCCATCACAGTGCAAAAACTATTAATAATTTATTGAAGGGCTGCTTTGAAACTACTCATTGGGCTATCCACCCGCTCACAATGAACTATTTTCTGGTGTTTGCTATGTAAAATGCTAGTTTAAGCAACATTTGGGATGCTTTAAGTTATTTTTCGATAGCTGAACCACTGCCTAAGGATTGGTAACAAACTAATTGTTGGGATTAGATTCTGCTGATGTAATTTGTTCATTTTGTAAAGAAAACACCTCTAAATGTTACTTTTCTTACTCATTCTTTAATTTGTTGGCTCTCCTGCAGGAGGACGGAGGACTCACTTTTGGAGAAGCCTGCATATATGTCAACACCAGCGACGTGCCAGTGATGGTAAATTAGAGACTAACTCTAGTTATTTGAACAGCCAAGTGATTTGTATGGTTTTGGTTAGTCAGTAGCATCGCTTGGCTAGTAATGAGTGTCCTGGTCTGGTTTTTAACTGCCTGGAGATAAGTCCGTCGCTAAATCACTTACTCACTCAAACACAGAAATAAGCTTCTCTGACCTCTCAGCAGTATTGTTTTGGGGGGATTAAGGGACCTTGAGTAGGTCTTAATGAGTGAACTGAAGGTTTCCCCAGCCAGGTTTATCCTGACCTATGGGCTCTCTGATCCTCAGGCTGCATAACGATAATGAAAATGTTCTCTGAAAAGTTCCAAGACTGAACTATAATATTTAACGTTAACATGTGTGCAGTAAATTGTCTGATTTAATTGTCTGATTGTCTGATTTAGAAGAAGAGCTAAAATAAAACCACACGGGTTTTAATGGTAGAAACCATCATTTTTATTCACAGATATTAGTAACTGTAGTTATCAAACTAAGCGAGCTAACGTTAGCTCTAAACATTATTTGTTTAGCTCAAGGAAACCTGTAAAAGATAAATCTAAAAAGTGAAATCTTATCTGTAAAAGATAAGACAAATGTTCCGGCGCCCCCCGTGTGTGGCAGCCTGTTACAGCAGCTCCGCTCATTCTGAGCTTTTTTCTTATCTCCTCTTTATTTTCTCGTAATTTTTTGTAACTAAACTTTTAGCAATTTTTTTAAACAAATTTCCCACGAGTGGGACTAATAAAGGTCATCTTATCTAAACTATAGACCGTACATAAAAGGTGGACATCATAGGTTTGTAGATGTACTAAGTAACTATAAAGATAATAGAAAATGTAACACACCAGATTGATGTGCTTGGAGAAAAGCTTCCTAGGCTGCATTTGGTAGAGTGTAAACCTTCCCAAATCCACTTAAGACCGGAGCAGAGCTGTTAAGTTGATACGATCCAGGTCCAGCTTTCACACAGTAGTAAAATCCTAAAAAATGAATGTGTCAGTCATGAAAATACTATTTTCAGCATAACCTGTAAGCCCACAGACTAATGTAAACCTGTTAACAACAGCACCTTAAATTGGAGTGTTAAGCTTTAATCCATTTGTTACAGCTTTAATAAACGTCACTCCTTCTGCTTCAACTAAATCGACTCATCTGCTGTTTGTTAAGCTACGAGTGGGCAATCACTGTTCAAGGGAAGGGAAAGGATCAGAGACCGCACAATTAAATTTTGTAATGTCTGTTTGCCTGCTGGTAGTGGTCATGTCCGGGTTAATGGCCAATACTGAATGACTATGAGAAGGAACATCATATGGAAAATGCAAATTGTGAGGAGGAGAGTGAGGGCTTGGGATTTTCACCTTTCTCTCAACAGAAGAAGAAGTCTTTGTAAAAAGATCTTTGAAAATTTTCTGCATAAAAGGGCATCATAAATGCTTTTGGAGAATTTGAAATGGGATGGTTAAATAAAAAGCTGAAGTGTTTGGGATTCCACATCGGGGCCTTTTGAAGAGGACACTGCTGAATTGATAACGATGGTGCATTTGCAGCGGGGTGTCCCCAGTGGCGCTGTGGCCAGGGATCTGTCCACTCCGTCCTCATTAAAACAGCCCCATACCCATGTGTTTATGAGGGATGAAGGGTAAAGCACAAAGAGGGAGACAGAGGGAGAGGAAAAGAAGGATGAGAAGAAGCGAAACGCAGCATTTTCGAGGTTTGTCATGATGTAAATTAATGGTATTTTTAGCTGGGGATCTAATCATCATGTGTGTGGAGACAGCGCTCCAGCAAAGTGAAACAGGAAAAAGAAACAAGGTAATAAATGAGAAAATGGCTAATTTTCTTGAACAGCATGAGGTAGATGTGTAGGTTTGCCATTGCTTTTGAGCAGCTCGGCAGAAAATTAGCTTGGATGTGTTTTGACGATACAGCAGGAGTCCAGGAAAATGTATAATTTATAAGGCCGTCACTTTTGGAATGAGAGTGTTCATCAGTCACTTTGATTTTTTATTTTGTATTGTGATCAGAAACACAAAGATGAAACGCTATTTTTTTTCTTTTATATAAACAGGGGATTTCATCAGTATTCACAGTGGGTAATCAATCAATCAAAATACCACAAGGTATAAACCTTAAAAAAAATATATATATATATATATATAGATAGATAGATAGATATAAAGCATTTGTAAAAATATAAAACCATAATATACATAAAACACAACTACTTAAAAGAAATCAATAAATACACAAACACTTCAACCAGTGCTTTCTCAGACTGGATGAGTAACGGGAACCACTCACTGTCGGATCTGTGAGTGCTGAAATGATACTGTTACTCGAGCCATCCAGTCATTCTCTAAAATTGAACATTAACTTTATTAAAAGTGCTTTAAAAGTCCAAACACCCACAGCTGCAAACATCTGGCTGGCACTACCCCTTCTAGGTATCCTGCAAAGGATTCTCATCGCATCATTATATGCAACATGCAGCTTCTGCATGCTACATTGTTTGTAGGATGACCACAAGGGGGCAGTATATAGCGGTGTGCAATACGCTTTAAACAAAGCCAATTTAACTGGAAGTCAACAAAAGCTGAATTTGCGTGCAATAGTATTGGCCTGCACATAGAGCTTGCATCGTTGTCTGTATATGTCATCATCATCATTCATTTGCTCAGTAATAAAGTGACGGAGGTATTTCACCTTTTTATGAACTTCAAGAGTTTTTTGGGCCAGTTTAAACAAAGGGAAATGTAGCTGTTTATCCTGCTTGGTTCTACATATCAAAACAGCACTTTTAACAGCATTGTACTTTATGTCATATTGCACACCATATTCAGTACAGACATTGAGAACATCCTGTAACCCAGCACTGCTTGGACTAAAAACAACCAAGTCATCTGCATACATAAGATGATTTATCAATGTTTTACGTAATATACACCCAGTGTTACAGGCTCTCAGCTGTATGGACAAATCATCAACATATAGATTAAATAAAATTGGAGACAAAATCCCACCCTGTCTAACACCATTGCTGACACCAAAGGGGGCAGAAATACTGCTTCTCCATTTAACCTGCATGTTCTGATGAGCGTACCAGTAAGAGAGAATCCTCACGATGTATTGAGGAACTCCCCGTCTCTTCAGTTTATCAAATAGTTTTCTGTGGTTCACTCGATCAAAAGCCTTAGAGGCATCAATGAAACACATAAGGCAGATGAATTTTTAGCCCTATACAAACTGACTATTTCTTTGAGTGCATATATGCACATGTCAGTGCCGTGCTTTGGTTTGAAGCCAAACTGATTATCCAGAGAAGAGTAGGGATGGGTACCGGTATCCGGTGCCATGATGGCACCGGTTCTGACATAAACGGTAGTAACCAGACCGAAAAGCAGCGCACATTTCGGTGCTTTATTTTGGTGCTTTTTTTCCCTGAGATGTCATACACTTTGGATTCCAGCCAATCATTTTACCTTTGCAAGTGTAGTAGGCGGGCCCAGGTACGTACGTTCTTTTAGAGCAGAGCTACAGATTAAAATTGCCCAAGGCAAAGCGGTCAAAATCTGGCTGTACTTCACAGCAAAAGATGCAAACTCAGCAGCCTGCAACAAGTGCTTTAAGGTGATACTGTGCAAAGGAGGTAACACCTCGAATCTGATGAAACACCTGGCGACGCATAGCGTTTTTTTTAAAAGCCGAGAAATGCACCGTATTTGATAGCTTGCTGCGAGACCTCACATCGAGTACATCTACTGCGGGTGTGGTGCCTGTTATCGGACCCGGAGTTAGCAACATCCCCCAAAAACCCGAAGATTAGAGTCCTGGCCCCTAGCCCTGCCAGTGTAGCAGAAATGATGACGGATGATGATGGCAGCAGCAGCCGTTCTTCCTAGTGTGAGTAGCTTAATGTTGTTCATGTATAATTTACGTTGAGTAGGCTAACCACGTTATTACATTAATGCATGTAAGGTGAACTAGCAAACACCATCGTAGTTACATGCAGCTGTCTTCTTGTTTGATGGCAGATACTCCCTTCACCCTGACCAAAAAAGCTAAAATGACCAAAGAAAAAGTGGGAAACAGTTAAACATAAAAGGTTTTTGGACAAAGTTGGTGTTTTTTTCGCCAAATGATTAAGCACTGCTTCCATCCAAGAGTGATACCATATATGCCCTATAGCTGCAGAAAAGGCTAACATTGTTATCTTTTTACAAAAAAAACAGCTGAACATGAGAGGTTTTTGGACCAATTTTGTGTTCTCCATTCTTTAAGCACCGGTTCAAGCACCGTTTAAGCACCGGCACCGTTTCAAAAGTACAGGTTTGGTACTGGTATCGGATAAAACCTAAATGATACCCATCCCTAGAGAAGAGATGAACACACTAACTCTGTCAAACAAGATTCTTTCTAACACCTTAGATAAAATACTGGCTGGTGCAATCGGCCTATAATTATCCAAACAGCTCACTTTTGCAGCTTTGTCCTTCATAACTGGTACCAGTAAAATACACAGCATTGAGTCTGGTAATATGCCATGAATCATAAACCCAGTGAAACAGAGTGCTAGAAGAGGAGCTAGCCTTAAACAAGCATGTATTAAATGTTCTGCAGTGATGTGATCCAAACCAGAAGCTTTATTATCAGATAACCTATGAATGGCTTCATATACTTCATATGTCCTTACACTTATTGTGTCATTACTCATGTCAAAATTGTCCTTATATGGTTCACTTTAAATACAGTTGAACAACGCACTGTAATGCTGTCTCCATAATGCTGCAATGTTATCTGCCCCAGAAACACCTTCAACAGTTGATGGTAGAGATGGTTTACAGTTATTAAGAGCTTTCACCTCTTTCCAAAAATCTGTCATATTATTACACAGCATTTTCCTGGCCAAAGAATCGGCTCTCAGCATTTGCTCATTTTTAGTTATAAAGCCAAGAGCGTACTTATATCTGGCATTCGCACATTTTTTCTGTTCAAATTCTGGGCCTTATTTAGGTCTTCCAGCCATGGCCCAACATTTATAAGCTATGCGAGCTTCATCGTGGTACATGGATACATGTTCTTTCCAGCCAGGTCTGATGTTAGGTCTCTTATGCTTATATTGTTTATCAAGCAGTGTACCACTTTCATACAGAGCAGTCACTATATCATCATACATGGAGCAGAGTAAATGTTTATGCACAGCATTCTTACAGTTGACATCCTTGCACAAAATAGCTTCTTTGGGAAAAGAAATGTTGTTCAGATGTATATCGGTATTACTATAATAAGCTAAGAAATCATCTTCACCAAATGCTGACCAGTCTAATTTTACACTGGTAGCAATATTAGCAATATTATTTCCAGTTGTTGCTGGCATTTGTTCCACATTCACAGTAAAACCAAAAGGTATAAACAAATCAAATTATCCAAATCAGTCATGGGTAGTATGTTTAGAGCAGACACCAACTGAACACTATAGCAAGGTCCATGTTCACAGATGCCGCTATTTGTCGGTACACACCTGATTTCACCCGAAGTTCAAAACAAGAATCAGTTGCACAATAAGCTGTTTGGCACTCACAGAGACAATTTGGTTAGTTTTTCAAGGGCACAACCCACATACTCAACTCTGCATTGTATTTTTTCCTACAAATGTGGCAAAATTTAATGGGAAATAAATATGCTTATCAAACTATATAAGATTTATTGCCAAGAAGCATTGTTCCAACAAAGAAATAACCGGCCAAACATACGCTTCCTTACTTTTTATACAGTTTATATGCTGTATTTAAGCACTGGAAAGAAAACGACTACAAAAAAAAGGACAATGCTTCTACATTCTGTAAAACAAAAATAAAGCAGTACAACTAATTACCACCTTAATTTGATGCCACTCCCTGTTATCGCTCTCCTAATCATACTCTACTTCCTCGAATATTAATGAATGAAGGTTCAGCTCTTAAAAAGCTGAATCAGGTCACATTATGCAGATCTGAGCACGTCTCTCCGAAGACAAAAGAGCGCATGGCTGAAACCACGGGGAACATGCAACTCATAAACAAGGTTAAAAGGGGTTAACAATTGGTGTGAAGTGTTCTTCGAGATAGATCCCTCGTTCATTATGCCTGATTTTTAAGCCAGTCAGTATCAGTTTTTATCTCCAAGGGTCATGTGAAAGAATGAATATACATTAAGAGCTTGTTCCAAATGTGCATGTAATTATAGGAACCTGTTGGGGCAACAGTACTTTTTTCCTTCCTAAACTTACATTAAATTGTCAAAGTATACAAGGTCTAACAGCATAGGAAGGGAGATGGAAAGAAGTGAATAATTAAACTTCCTTTTTAATGTTTAATCTTGGTGATTAATGTCAGTGGAAAAACCTATTTGGCCTTACACCCGAGGGGAATACTTATGAGCTTTGAGCTTGTAGTTATATGATTACATTTATGGGCATGGTGCTAATCTTAACGTGTGCGAAGCTTGAGGCGCCAAGGTAGTGAAGCAGCACGAGAGGCTGAACAGTTCTTCAGCTTAACTGTGAACCCCTGCCAACTCCAGTTGCCCTGTGACCTCCACTATTGCCTATTTTCTTTAGTTTCTTACCATTATTTGTCAAAAATGAATGAAACGCTATAGTTCAGCACGTTCTCAAGTGAAGAGTTCTTAACCTTTCCTTGAACTTTTCTCAGCACTTTACTTACCAGCCGTAGTCGTGAGGACATCCGTAGTGTTTCTGAGCCCCATGAAGTCAAACTGGTAAAGCCTCCAGTATTTCTGATCAGATGTCTCCACTGAGTTTCGCTTCCATTTGTACACAATCTCATCTCGTGGGTAGCCGTCTGGAAACCACATGGAGAATTTGGTGTAAACGAAAGAATATGAAAGAGAGAGAAATGTAGAAATAAAAGTTGAAATAAAGAATACAGAAAAGATTGTTGCAACAATGCAGTTTTTATTGTATGCCTAAATTATATATGTTATATGCAGCCAGTTTTTGTTAGTAGTTGAGTGGACTGCAGACCAACTGAACAACTTGTTTCCTTGAAATCTATTATGTACAACCATAGTGAACAAATTCTCTTGAATTATTTACTGTAGTTTTCATCTTAACCTCTTAAAGCAACATACATCCGATGGCAGTGTTGGGAAGGTTACTTTTAAAATGTATTCCACTACAGATTACAGAATTTTCAAGTAACTTAAAGAAGTCCAGACGCTTTTCTTTGCAAGCTCCTTTGACTACAATGACCTGGATGACTGAGAACCTTCACAGACATATTCCGTTAGTAACGTATTCGGAATACTTTGGATTACCTATTATATATTATCATGCTTTTTACAACTACATGAATGTGAATTATTACTTTTACTGAAGGTTACTCGACATACCAATACCGACTAGATTTTTAAATCTTAATATAAAATGAGTAACAGTAGGGTGGACATTAGGTAAGGCTGCACTTTTTGCAGCGATTTCGTATAGAAAACTGTTTCACACGTATATAAAACAGGTCTGCGGCTCCGAACCGTAGTAAAGGGACCTCTGGCTAATACGTCGGGTTCTGCATTGGGCTTGTAGCTGAAAACTAGCTTTAATTTGTTATCTGGGTCAACTTTGCTAGCGAGAGACAGAGAGAGGCGTTGAAAGGCTGCTCCAACGGAACTTATTGTTTCGGAGAAAAACACGAACACGGTGTACAGTCGAGTCTTAATAGCTTACTTACAACTGGGCTCGTCAGGCACTCTTCTTGGCTGCAGTGGTTATTATTATATTTACATGCTTCCAGCTCCCGTTTTTGCTAGATGACAGCTCGTACTTTTCCTTTTTCTCCCTCCCTCGCTCACAGACACATAACGGGTATGGCAGTCCATTCTCCCTGCAGCACGGACTACACTGCCCTACACTACATTCTTAGGGCGATGCCTGTAACACTCTGCCTATTGTCTTCATATTAAATCATTTTTGTGAATAATCTTTTAAAATATTTCTTCACGTCATTATGCGGCCGCAAGTATATGGCGTTTTTTTTTGTGAATATTACAAAAATACATTTTTTGCACGCAGCAATGAGTTTTGTTCACTCAAATTTAGCTTTTCTTCGCTCAAAAAAAATTTCTCCTCAAAATGCACCTGCAAATCTTTTTTTACGTGCACTCAAATTTTTTTACGTGCGCTCAGAATAGTGGCACAAAAATAACGCCATACAAGTAGGGGTGACATGGGCCGCAAGATTGAGATACAGGCATTAGAGCCTCTTAATGCGCATTTTGTTTGGGGTGTTAAAACCAAAAATAGAGAGGGCATAGCCGAACATATGAAACAGGAAAAAACCACCATGTAATCCCTTTATTTCAGCAAAGTAACTGCATTCTGAATACCACCTTTTTAAATGGTAACTGTAACGGAATACAGTATATTTTGTATTTTAAATACGTAACGGTGTTCTGACAAACCATCCAACTTTGGCAAAACGTCCTACTATAAGTAGTTTATGCACATTTCTGCTGTCACAGAGTAATTCCAGCACCAATTTAAGTAGGCATGACGGTTTGCCACTTAACTTTGCCCATTAAAGTATGCTTGTAGGTAACATTCACAAAGATAGCATGGTTTGGCACTTAATCTTACCCGTCAGAGTATGTTTCTAGCTCTTATTAAGAAAGGTAGGATAATTTGCCACTTAATTTTAGCTGTTAAAGTATGCTTCTAGCTCAGATTAACAAAAGTAAGACGATTTGCCACTTAATCTTAACTGTTTAAGTATGCCTGTAGGTGACATTCACAAAGGTAGGATGGTTTGGCAGTTAATTTAACCCGTCAGAGTATTTTTCTAGCTAATATTCACAAAGGTAGGACAGTTTGCAACTTAATTTCGTGTTGTGCGCATGTGCAGAAACAACGGGTAGGATGGTTTGCCAGGTAGGATGAATTCCCAGAACAACAGCGGTACATGTATTCCGTTACTCCCCAACACTGTCTGATGGCCAGTAAACGATTTACTGGTAGGGCTAGGGTGTTGTTGAGTCTCATGCTAAACAACACAGTTCCAGAAAATAGAAGTCATCTATCAAATCATCTCTCTAAGATGCAATTTGGGCATTATAAGATGGTCATTTGGGAATACCAAATAGGTAAAAATTACATATTATGGGTAGAAATGAACCTAGCCCAAGCCTAACTCTAGATGGGTCACAGGCAACCTAGCAGATGATGAGGTTAGTGCATGCTTTGAGTCACGAACTCTGTATTTTTTAGGGTACCAAACAAATTCCGTTGTTATTATAATACCGAGAAATTGATTGTAATTAAATAAGTTGCTGCCAAACTTTGCTATTGGAGCATATTTGGGTTAAGCTGCTGTTGCCTAAAGAGCAGTGCTGTTACGTTATAAGAAAAGAAAATTTGGTTACATTAGAAAACTTACAACTGTTGCGCCTCTTGTTTCGTTACAGCTGTTCGCGCACCTATTGTGGCGTTGGCAGTATGGCTGTGTTTCTACAATAATTTCAATGATACATCCATACAGTGGCTCAGAGGTTTAGCGGTTCAGAGTTTGTTTGTTTGTTTGTTTTTTTCAAACTATTGAAAACGTGACTTTCTGAAGAAAACTTTAAAAAGAAGGTTTTTTATTTCCTGTTTAAATTCTACTGCTTATACCAGCACTGATGTGGAGGTTTTGAATTTGTGGGGACACTAGTCGTTCAAGAGAATGCTAAAGTGAGTCTGCCTCTCAGATAGTGTTTTTTTGGGGAAGTGTTTTCCAAAATGCAAACTTTCTATGTGAATACATTTTATAATCTAAGGGAAACACCTTGTCCAAAGAAAAAGGTTTTATATTGTGAGTTGTTTAAAATAATTAAGAAGTGTGGCATTATTTTGTTAGAGACCATTATAAATTATGTTCTATGCTCTCACCAATAGGTGGCCAGCAGTCTGGATCTGGACCCAGACACCATTTTTTATGTACCCACACATCTTACTAGATTTTGACTGACTGTTTCTATCTATTAGTTTCTCTCAAAACTCAAAACAGGCAACTGGGGACCTGGTACATGTTAAAGGGTAATTGTAAAAAGACAGCCTCTAGGCTACTTTTAAAGAAAAAGATAATAGAAGTGGCTTGACTTTATATTAATAAAAATCGATTTTTCTTTTAATGTAGCGTGCTGTCAGATATGTGTTTCCCATATATACTTGTGTTACAAGCCCATTGTTCCACTTCAGTGACATGTAAAAGTGCTTTTTCCATGGAGTGCTTACAAGGAGAATGGCCTGCTCAAAAGGCTTTAAAGCTGGAGCAACTATGTTCTGTACTAATTCTGGAGATGTTCAACCTTAAAATGGCACAGTTTCACATGCAGGGTATTGCTCGGGGGTAGACATTAGACACAAGCACTAGCAAGCACATTGGGAATTGAATTTTCTTGAAAGCTAATACATCAACAACACTGGTGTCTCCTTGTAAGTAAAAGAAAAAAAGCTGAGCTCAATTGACAAGTTGAACCAGTTTGACATGCAAAAATGAGTGACAGCAGTAATGAGCAAGTGGCAAGGCTTGTCGTGCCCTGTACTGGCAACCAGATTACAACCAGACTAATTATGTAAATGGTCTAATTTAGAGGATAGCCATCTATAACCAAGAGGAGCAATCACCATGATGCAAGAGGGATGTAGTTGGCAAATATTATTGCCATCATATTTCTCTTGGTGTGTGTTTTACAGTTATCTTTTCTGCAGACAGTATTACCATTGTGTTGCCAGTGTATCTCCATAGCTACAAGAGCCTTCATGCTTTTAAAAGCCCCCTGAAGCCACATGTTCTTTCACAATCTTATAAATTACAGCTGTCTCTGGCCTTGGTTCTAATATTCTCCCTTCCAACTCTCCAAACAAAGAAGACAAGAGAGGCCTTCTTCTGCCACATCCCTCTAAACAAAGCCAGTTAATTAAATTTGATTTCTTCTAGCTTTTTTATATAATGCAAGCTAATAGAAGACATCATTCCTCTTTTTCAACAAGCCCGTGGTCCTGAATCACAACCACTTAAAGGATTAAGAAGTTCAGTATACGCATATATACATATAAATAGACTAAGATATTTTAAGAAGAAAGGACTTTCTGTCCAAAAGTAAGAGTTTACTGTGCTTAGTAACGATTAGCTGACTGAAAAAGTGAAGGAAAAGAAAAGAAAGAGCCTGCAAGCACATTGTACAGAAGGTCAGTCGAGGTTCATTTCCAGCGTCAGCTGCTTTGGGAATATGCTTAAACTCTAAGCACTGGATTGCATCCCTTGTTCTTCACAGTGACACCCAAAGGTTTGACATTTTAGATGAGCTTTTCAAAATGAAAACAAGAACACAAAACCTGAGCGACATGAATGCTCAGCCACAACTGAACATGAACCTTTGTGGGGGTTTCAAGTACTGTAAAAACCCTTGTGGCAGCCATGATGGAGGTCTTGTGCTTTCTTTTTTTGAGCATGATGGAGTGAGGACTGCTGATTGCATCTTTTAATGCATGACTAGTCTGTTTCAACAGCACTGAGATACACTGATGTTTCTTGATTGTTACACACTAGCAGCACAGCTTTAGGGATGGCAATGTCAGTTTGTTGGTCAGTGGCGGTCCTACACCCCTTGTCAGGACTGAAATATCTCGAAAAAACTGGAACCCAGAGGATAAATGCTTTGGAATTTGGAAAGTTTTTTGACTTTATATGTAACACCACTGTCAGTTTGACACTTTTTGTCTTTTACCAAAATATCTGAACAATTAGTGGATGAAATACTCGAGCCAAGAGGAATTTGCAACCCTTCTGCCATGCCAATGTAAGTTCAACATTTTATGGAATCAAAGGGTTCTCTTAGAAGTGAAGCATGCAATCATTGTCCACAGAATAAAAATGTTTTGAATCTTTACTCTTTTTTCTCTTCCACTATGCAGCTGACATTTGTGTTTTTGAACACAATGCCCTCAAAAATACTGGATTTCATACAGCTTATTACAGACAGTCATGTTCTCCTCAATTCACAATAACAATCATCTCAACGTTCTTCTTATTGTAAAGGTAAGGTAAACCCCACGATAATGGAGAGAAAAACCAACAATCACCCCAAGCAAGTACTTGGTGACAGTGACAGTGGGAAGGAAAAAACTCCCTTTTAGCAGGAAGGAACCTCTCAGGCAGAACCAGGCTCCGCCGGTCAATGGCAATAGCAATAAATGGTAGTAAGTTCAGTGACTGGCCTCTTAAATATGTTAAAGTTGTGCCATACGTTGGTTCACGACAAATGCCCGCAAACTAATTAAATCCCCATCATTTCTCTGAAGTGCTGATTGTCAAATGTTACAGCGATAACACAGCTATAGAAAATGCATTACCATTTAGCCTGAAGCACTATGTGGCCTCTCACAGGAGGTCTTGTTTTAATTTACAGTGCAGACTTTGTAAGGTTACTTAAACACTGAATATGTAACATGTTTTTTCTGACTCTTATTCATGGCCAGCATCTTGTGACACATATTCCATTTCTCATATTTAATAATGCATGCTTTTGAAATGTAAATATCCTTCATATGTTGCACCACACTAGGTATTTTTAAAGAAAATGATTGAAGCACAGCTCTGATGTGGAGAGCTGCATGAGTGCAAAGTGCCTGTAATGATGGCTTGTTAGTTTTATCGTTTGCTACCTTTTATACTGAGATCGCCATTTAACAGAAATCACTATCATAAAGAGACTAGAGTAACAAAGAAAGATAGAGCAGCTTAAAAGCATCTTTGAAACAAGGTGAAGCCACTAATTCAAAACATGTTTTCACGGTGTCGATTTGCTTGCATAATGCCTGTCAGGAATACAGCTGCTATCGAAAAATACTCTGAATTAATAAGTGAAATTAGTGAGGCCATGAACGCATCCATCAAGAATATTATGTTCCATCTCAATATATGAAACTGATTGCAGCCGTAATGGGGAGGTTTCTAATTTGCTTCATGATGAAGAGAGAACATTTTAAAAGCCTTGAACATTAGACTTTGACAGTATTATAACACATCAGCTGCTGCGTGCCTTGAGTGGTAACACAGAAATGTAGTTGGATGTTACTGCACACTAGGCTGCACGTGATTGGACAGAGGTGATTGGACAGAGGTGAAAAGTGAAGGACAATTGTGGCTTCATTTTCAGATGTCATTCTAGTGTTCAGTGACTGGCTCTGGCCCTCTCTCTCTCTGTCTATCCTCCTGCTCCCCTACAGCAGCGCTTCATATCGTGGACCATCTGCCGTGGAATATGCCACTTATAGGCTGGCAACTCATCTATGCGTAACAGAAGGAGACGACCTGAGAGAAACACTTGCTGCTCAGTTGTACTGCACCGTTAAGACTGATGGAAATTGGCTTTTTGGGAGCCTCAAAATGGATAAACAGGTTATCAAAAACACATGTGCAGAGATGGATGCTGTCTCCAGAATAGGGGACATTCAAATAAATAAATATAAAATAAGAATTTCTTTAAATCCATTCTATGACAGATACAAATGTAGTTTCTGTTGCTCCATAAAGGGAACCTTTTGTGCTAATTCCCAGCCACATATTTTTATTCTAGAGGTGAGTCATAGATAGACTGTAAGAAATGAACAGGAGACTCATAGTTCAACATAACCTTTATCTTACACTGTTCTATTCCCCCTCCCTTTAAGCCAATGTTCCATTTGTTTGGGTGACCCTTGTGCAGGGGTAATTCAGCTTCAGTGGCTAAATTAAAACTGTTTTTCCTTCCCACCTTTGCCAAATTGCCTGGTCATAGAGGGTTGTCTCCTTGTTAGTGTTTCTCTGTATTGTTGTATTATTGTCTTTACCTTACAATATTAGTTTTCAGTTTTAATTGTCATATGCAAGTTAGCACCTATTAAGCACCTAACTGTTGTTGTAAATTGGTCCTATATACACTACCAGTCAAAGGTTTGGGCACACTTTCTCATTTCATGTTTTTTCATTATTTTTACTACTTTCTATATTGTAGTTACATACTGAAGGCATCAAATATATGAAACAAGATATATGGAATTATGTAGCAAAGAAAAAAATGATAAATAGTTCTGAATGTGTCTTGTATTTTAGATTCCTCAAAGTAGCCACCCTTTGCTTTGTTGACAGGGCCTCAAACCCTTGGCCTTCTCTCATTGAGTTTCATGATGCAGTCACCTGAAATGGTTTTCACTTCACAGGTGTGTCTTGTCAGGGTTTATTTGTGGAGTTTCTTGCCGTCTTAATGGGGTTGGGACCATCAGTTGTGTTGTGCAGAAGTCAGGTTGGTACACAGCTGACAGCCCTATTTGACAACTGCTGGAATTCATATTATGGCAAGAACCAATCAGCTAAGTAAAGAGAAACAACAGTCCATCATTACTTTAAGAGCTGAAGGTCAGTCAGTCAGTTCTGAAAATTACTAAAACTTTGACTGTGTCCTCAAGTGCAGACCCCAAAACCATAAAGCATTGTGACAAAACTGGCTCACATGAGGACCGCCCCAGGAAAGGAAGACCAAGAGTCACCTCTGCTGCTGACACATCTCTACATCAACTGTTTTGAGAAGAATCAGGCCTTTATGGTCAAATAGCTGCTAAGAAATCACGACCAACGAAAAGCAACAAGCAGAAGAGTGTTTGGGCCAAGAAACACGAGGAATGGACATTAGACCAGTGGAAATCTGTGCTTTGGTCTGATGAGTCCAGATTTTAGATTTTTGGTCTTCCACTCGCCGTGTCTTTTTGAGACACAGAAAAGGTGAACGGATGGTCTCTACGTGCATGGTTCCCACCATGAAGCATGGCGGAGGAGGTGTGATGGTGTGGGGATGCTTTGCTGGTGACACTGTTGGGGACATTACCACAGCATCCTGCAGTGACATGCCATCCTATCTGGTTTGCAGTTAGTTTGCCCATGATTTATTTTTCAACAGGACACTGACCCCAAACACACCTCCAGGCTGTGTAATGACAATTTGACCAAGACGGAGAGTGATGGAGTGCTGCACCAGATCGCCTGGCCTCCACAGTCACCTGACCTAAACTTAATCGAGATGGTTTGGGATGAGATGGACCACAGAGTGAAGGCAAAAGGGCCAACAAGTGCGCCACATCTCTGGGAACTCCTTCAAGACTGTTGGAAAACCATTTCAGGTAACCATCTCAAGAAGTTCATCGAGAGAATGCCAAGAGTGTGCAAAGCAGTAATGAAAGCAAAGGGCGACTATTTTATAGAATCTAAAATATAAAACCTATTTTGAATTATTTCACACTTTTTTATGTACTACAAAATTCCATATGTGTTCATTCATAGTTTTGATGGGTTCAGTGAGAATCTACAATGTAAATAGTCGTGAAAATAAAGAAAAAACAATAAAAGAGAAGGCGTGTCCAAATTTTTGACTGGTAGTGTTAATAAAACTGAATTGAAAGAATTTAAAGGCTTTAAATCAGTCCCATTGAAGGTACCAGCTGCTTAGCCTTGGTGCAATTTTCTGCCTGTAGCAGCAATGGACATTTTCCATTGCTGCTACAGGCAGAGTCATCAATCATCTGCATCAATATTTAACAAGTTCTTCCTTTAGTCGAGGTTTACCTGTTCACCAAATTTCCTGAAATTCAACTCAGATGGGTTTGCCTGATGTTGCTGACAGATGTCATTAATGTTCTCTTTGATGGAGGATAAATGTCCAACCACATGGACCTTGGAAAAAAGGGCTATTTACTGTGAAACCTTTCACTAAGAGAAGAGACATAATGGAAGCCAATTTACAGTCAATAGCTCTTTCAGTAACTGCAGTACTGTGTCATCACACAGTGAACAAATTCTATATATGTTTGAAAATGGAATTGGATTATCTGAACTCAATGCTGGGTGGAGGTTTAATAATGGGCGCTGACAAATACTGCCATCTGTAGCTGCACTGGGTAATGATTATTATGTAAAATAAATCAGAAAAATTTCTGGGCCAACAGAATGACCTGTCAAACATAATCGAATGTGATTTTTATCTTTTCGATAATGAGATGCAGGGGAGACTAATTTCATGGCAACAAAAAAGCTTCTTGCATTGCTTTTATTGACTTGATTTTCTTTTATATTTGGGGAGTTTATGACTATGTAAAGGAACAGTCAAAAATCTGGAAAAAGTGTTCCTTCGCTCGATTGTAGTAGTTTTTGATTCTGTACTGGTCTAGTCTGTGAGCTGTTTCACTGCCCCACTGATTAACTAAAGTCAACAGCTGTACTTATACTGCTACACTATCATCATTCCATCCATTTCATCCAATTACTAATTGGTACATTTTATATATATATATATATATATATATGTGTGTGTGTATATATATATATATATATATATATATATATATATATATATATAATTTTTAATTTATTTTATCAACTTTCCTTCTGACGGTGCGGTCAGTGTTGAGCGCTCAGTGGATCTGCGCTCGACAGTGCAGCCTAGGCGGAGTAGTCGAACGCAGATTCACTGAGCGCAGGGCAAGCTAGCGAGACAGAAGTTAAGCTCTCCTTGCAACATGGCAAATTGAACCTCCCCCACCCTCATTCAGATCTGGCATTTGGAACTATTTTGGTTTTCATGTGAAGTATGACCCTGAAGGTAAGCGCGTCATTGACTAAAGTAAAATAGTATGTTGGATGTGCCACGCAATGCTCAATTACATTGGTGGGAACTAGTGTGTTAGCGCAGTTAGCTCGTTAACGTGTTGGCTGTCCAGCCCCACGCACGGGGCGATCCGCGGTAGCTCGTTAACGGAGATTTGCCGTGTTGTGGCGTTAACGTCATGTTAACGCTGACAGCACTAGTGGGAAGACAACGAATATGACTGCACATTTACTCCGACATCATTCTAATGGAAAGACAAGTGGAAGCAGACAAAAACAACAAGCACACATGCTACAATCTTTACCCGAGTCATTTAGACAGCCGTTAGCACATGATTCTCCTTATGGGGACCTGATATGTTTAATGCTGCTGATAATATAGCTCAGAAGAAGCGTATAGTATAGCTTTTATTTTGGAAAGAGCCATTTCTCTGTAATAAACTCTCTTTTCCAAAGATGAGTGATTCCTCAATCAGATACAGGGCTCGCAAAATCGCTAGCCCGACGTCCCGGGGCTAGTGATTTTTCCAGTCGGGCTACCAAAATCTCTCTCTGCCCTGCCCGTCGGGCTATCGTAGGAAGGAAAAATATATGTCAATGCTTTTGCATTCTTTCGGAAATGTAGCTGGGTAATTATGTCATTGGCATCGGTGAGCCACTGTCAATATGTGACATATTGAAATTGCGTTTGAATTTGCGCTTGTTTTTTGCTTTCACTTTGCAATCGCGTGAACTGTGTATAGAGAGCGACAGCACTGATTGGTGAGTGATGATAATTTGCGCACCAATTCCTCTGACATCGTCTTATCAATCGTTAGCTTACTATGCAAACATGACAAGTGAAATCTCCCGCAGCTTAAACATGTGAGAGGTTGATCGCGCAGAGAATTGCTGAGCGTTATGTGAGTGCGTGTGTAAAAGCAGCAGGATATATATTTTAGTTCTGCTGAGCCAAATAAGACAGGTCAGCGTGAAGAAGTGACAGCCAAAGAAAAGCTTACCACAAAACGGAAAAGTTATGACAAATCAGACTATAAGGCAAAAAGAAAGTGCAGCTTTATGGTTTCATGGACAAAAGAATTTCTGTGGCTGCAATATGACGAGCTAAATAACCAGGGCTGCACATAAGTGGTCCGCAGGTGCGCATTCGCTGTCAAAATAAAAAACGCACACAAGATAAGAAGTTGCAACGCGTGTTTGCGTACATAAGATTTTCAGAAGGAGGACAAACATTTGTTTAGAACTCTTAAAGATGTCGAACAAGCTCCTTTAAGCAATTACTGTGATGTTCCTCCACCTCCAAAGAAATGTCAGAAGGAGTCCGAACCACAAAAGAAGCGCGTATTCTCGGAAAAGTGGTTGCAGGAGGTGAGCTGGCTTCAAACAAATGATGAACGCACAGAGATGTGGTGCAGAATGTGCCGTGAAAATTTAATAAATGACAAATTAAAAAGGCATGAACATTTTTTTGTGTATCGAAAAAATATCGAACCGTGACACCAAAGTATCGAACCGAACTGAACCGTGAATTTTGTGTATCGTGTATTTGTGTATCGTTGCACCCCTAATATTTTTATATATATATATTCTCACTCACTATGTGTTAATAGACCTCTCTGTATTGAATCATATCTGTTATTAACCTCTGTCTCTCTTCCACGGCATGTCTTTATCCTGTCTTCCTTCTCTCACCCCAACCGGTCGCAGCAGATGGCCGCCCCTCCCTGAGCCTGGTTCTGCCGGAGGTTTCTTCCTGTTAAAAGGGAGTTTTTCCTTCCCACTGTCGCCAAAGTGCTTGCTCATAGGGGGTCATATGATTGTTGGGCTTTCTCTGTATCTATGAAGCGCCTTGAGGCGACATTTGTTGTGATTTGGCGCTATATAAATAAAATTGAATTGAATTGAATTGAATATATATATATATATATATATATATATATATATATATATATATATATATTCAGTGAATACCTCAGGCAGCAGAAACCCAAGAAAGAGGAGGGAGACGAGGAACCATCATGGAAGGACAGGCCCCTGCACGGTATGTACCACCAGCAGATAGAGGAGGTGGCTGATATCCAGAAATCCTACCAGTGGCTGGACAAAGCTGGACTGAAAGATAGCACAGAGGCACTAATCATGGCAGCACAAGAACAAGCTCTGAGTACAAGATCCATAGAGGCTGGGGTCTATCACACCAGGCAAGACCCCAGGTGCAGGCTGTGTAAAGATGCCCCAGAGACAATCCAGCACATAACAGCAGGGTGCAAGATGCTAGCAGGCAAGGCATACATGGAACGCCATAACCAAGTGGCCGGCCTAGTGTACAGGAACATCTGTGCCGAGTATAACCTGGAAGTCCCGAGGTCAAAATGGGAAATGCCCCCAAGGGTGGTGGAGAATGACCGAGCTAAGATCCTGTGGGACTTCCAGATACAGACGGACAAAATGGTGGTGGCTAACCAACCGGACATAGTGGTAGTAGACAAACAGAAGAAGACGGCCGTAGTGATCGATATAGCGGTTCCAAATGACAGCAATATCAGGAAGAAGGAACACGAGAAGCTGGAGAAATACCAAGGGCTCAGAGAAGAGCTCGAGAGGATGTGGAGGGTGAAGGTAACGGTGGTCCCCGTGGTAATCGGAGCACTAGGTGCGGTGACTCCCAAGCTAGGCGAGTGGCTCCAGCAGATCCCGGGACTAACATCGGAGATCTCTGTCCAGAAGAGCGCAGTCCTGGGAACAGCTAAGATACTGCGCAGGACCCTCAAGCTCCCAGGCCTCTGGTAGAGGACCCGAGCTTGAAGGATAAACCGCCCGCAGGGGCGTGCTAGAGAATTTTATATATATATATATGTGTGTGTGTATATGTGTATATATGTATATATAGATAGATAGATAGATAGATAGATAGATAGATAGATAGATAACAATACTGAAGACTCTTGTTTTACTTTGAATTATGGTTCAAATTTTATATAATTAAAAAAATACTTTTAAAAATAACATACTCTAGAAATAATGCAACCCTGGAAGACTGTAACTCGAGCAGCAGAGCGGCTTCACTGCAAACAGACCACTGAATTAAAAAAGAGGATATTTGCTGAGGATTAGCAGTCCCCCTTTTTCAGCCACTAAACAATAAAACTGGGTTTGTCCTTGTTTACTAAGGGACTGCATGGAGATATTGTGCCAGAAAATCTGCACCTCCTCCCTTGCATTTGCATTTTCAGGTGTTTAGTGCTTTTCAGCTTGGCGGGTGGGCAGGGTGGTAGGGACACGAGGTGCTTTTGTCTGTGAGGGGTATTGTGAGAGAAACACAAATAAAAATTAGATTTACATGTCACAACTGTGGACCACTGGATACTACTATCACATTTTCTTTTCTTTTATCTGGTTCCTTATGGTCAGTTGTATATTTCCAGATTTTAAATGGCGTACAGCAGGTCCAGTGCCATGTGGCTGCCAACAATGATAATTTTTTTCATGATGTTGTAAAACGCTTTGAAACCCTGAAAAGCAAACTTGAACATATGATTTGTACAAGCCTGAGCTCAATAATCCATTTCAGACATTTTTTCCCTTATATGATAGCACTGAAAACCGATATCCCTAATATGATCATCTCATGAAAACATCCACTACACTGTAAAAAGTATTCACTCACTGTCCAAATCAATGGATTCGGGTGTTCCAGTCACTTGCACAGGTGTATAAAATAAAGCACCTAGGCATGCAAACTACTTCTACAAACATCTGTTAAAGAATGGGTGTTTTCCAGCGTGGTATCGTGATAGGATGCCATTTATCCAACAAATCCAGTATTGTAATTTCCTTGCTACTAAATATTCAGCAATCAACTGTTATTTGTATTCTAACAATGTGGAAGCAACAGCTCACTTTCAAATACTGGACCACATCAAGATTTGAGCTGGCTGGCCAACAAGGTTTCATCGTGATGGGTAAAAAAAATGCTGTTCTTTTGTCTCCACATTACACACAAGGTGTTCTTTGGCAACGTCGCTCTGACACACCAGATGCAGTAATATCGACTGCTGAGAGATAACAGTTTCCAAGGCAGGATATCCTCTTTGCATCTTGCAGACACCACTGTATTTTGTCACTTTCTAACAATTTTACACTTTCTAACAATTTTCTCGTTTGTCTTCTACTTTCACTTGCTGTTAAGCTTAGTTATTAAAAACTACTTGGTTGGGTTTAGACACAAGGATATTTTGAGGGTCAGGACTTTAACGTTTTACATTCTATCATCCACTTTGTACTTTTCCTGCATCAATTTATGGTGGAGATACAAATAATGCATGAAGTTCTTAGGTGTCAACTTTAATTTAATATTATCCCTGTTGAATCAACATACAGACACTCAGGATCTACTCTGCTGTTCTTTTGGTTACTTGATTCCAGATAAGATTCAGTCTAACAACCTGACACCTTTTGTTTGTTTGGGGCAGCTGTGGCTCAGGTGGTAGTGCGGGTCATCTACCAGTTGGAAGGTTGGTGGAGCGACCCCCAGTGCTTCTTGTCCTTGTGTGAAAGTATCCTTGAGTAAGATATTTAAACCTGAATTGCTGATATATTGATTTGAGTGTGAAAGTTAGATATAAAAGTGCTTAGATAAAAGCACTGCATGTGTGTGACTGGGTGAATGAGACTCTCTTTGAGCTTTTTGAGTGCTCAAAATTGAGTAGAAAGATACTTTGGGTGTACCCATCCATTTGCTGAAGTAACTTGCTTAAGTGTGGATGTAGGACTTCTAAATCCATTTATGTATTTTATAACTCCTGGACTTCAGTAACTCAGGTGACTTTCACTATGATTTGACTGTGGAAACTTTTTGCACATTCAAACAATGTTGTACATGGTTTCATAGTGTGGTGGTTTACACATTCAAGCAAAAAAATCCCTGGTTTGATCATGGAAAGAGACATAAATCCCTTTAGGGTTGTGTAAGGGGATCTGCCAAATCAAACACATGGAACTACCCACTGTGAATCAATTCAATTTTATTTATACAGTCGCCTCAAGGCCCTTTATATTGCAAGGTAAAGGCTCTACAATAACACAGAAAAAACTCCAACAATCCCTTATGACAGGGGTGTCCAACTCCAGGCCTGGTAATGAACTAATCATTTGATTCAGGTGTGTTGACCAAGGGTCATATCGAAAGCTTGCAGGTCACCAGCCCTTGAGGCCTGGAGTTGGACACTCCTCCCTTAGGAGCAAACACTTAGCAACAGTGGGAAGGAAAAACTCCTCTTTAACAGGAAGAAACCTCTTTATGATAAAGTGGGGCCTCGTTACTTAAGACCTTGTATGTGAGGGTAATGATTTTAAATTAGATTCTGGATTTAACAATGTAAAGAAGCCATATGCAGTGACACTCATGAATAAGGGGGTAGCTGAAAGTAGTTGCTTTCTCCCAAAAAGTTTATTTTGTTCATCTGGAAGTAGCGTTTTCAGTGGGACAAACGTGTCACTCATCCAAGTGACTCTTAGGTCTCAGCTGACTGCAGGTCTCCCCAACCTTATAAACAGTACATTTACACAATGACTGAAACTAGCATCACTGAATGAACAATGGGCTGTTAGGTCAGTTTCTTGATGATTAATATGCAAAGTGTATTTATCCAAAAAGCTGCTTTCTCTTTTCTCACTTCTTAGTTTTTGTGTGTGGGGGATTACCAATAAATTAATTGGTTACATAAACTCAAATTCATAGTTTGGGAGGGAAAGAAAGACCCAGCCCTGACACTCATCACTGAATGATGCTCAAATGCTCCAGTGATTTTAATACCTAAATAAGTCCTTAATATGTTTCTTTGCTGTTTTCATACTTTCAGTCATCTGTAAGGCACTTTGAACTGCACTAGCCTACACGAAAGATGCTATACAAATAAAGTTTGATTGACTGATAGCTGGCAGCACGGTGGCACGGTGGTTAGCACTGTTGCCGCACAGCAAGAAGGTCCTGAGTTCAATTCCAACATCAGGCCGGGGTCTTTCTGTGTGGAGTTTGCATGTTCTCCCCGTGTTTGCGTGGGTTCCCTCCGGGTACTCCGGCTTCCTCCCACCGTCCAAAGACATGCAGCTTGTGGGGATAGGTTAATTGGATAATCCAAATTGTCACTAGGTGTGAATGTGCGAATGAATGTGAGTGTGAATGGTTGTCTGTCCCTGTGTGTTAGCCCTGCGACAGACTGGCGACCTGTCCAGGGTGTACCCTGCCTCTCGCTCTATGACAGGTGGGATAGGCTCCAGCGCCCCCCGCGACCCTGAAAAGGATAAGCGGAAGCGAATGGATGGATGGATGACTGATAGCACTTTTTCGCTTAGCCTTTAGTTCACTTTCTATTTGGTTTCCATTTTTTCTCCAGGACGTTTCCCGCCTGCTTTCAAAGTCTTGCCCTAGAGGTGTATAAACACGAGTATCTGCATATTTATGTGTGTTTTCCGTGTCTGTGTGCATGCTAATCCCAATACTCACAGCTAGAGAAGACGAGAGGACAGGAGTGTTCATCCATTGGGAAATTATGGAGCTGCAGCTGGCACTCTGCGTTGATGGTCATCCTGAAGAGTAAGACAAGTGCAGAGGGACAGAAGCACTTAGACAAAGATATTCAAGGCAGTAAACTGCTTTGGATGCTTCATTTCTCGGCCCATGAAGCACATGGTCTGAGTGCACTGGATTCATCACTGCTTATATCACATTATGCACTACAGTATAAGAGCACTGGCTTCCACCCAGATGGTGCAGGTTCACACTTGGTTGCTTGGTTGATGTGTAAAATCCCTGAAAATGGCACAAATGTTTCATCATCAGTATCAGGTCTGGTTTTTCACACATGTCAGGACTCAAAGGCATGTCAGCTTCTAAAAACAGCAGTTCTCAGCTAAGATCACTGGACAAGTCAATACACCGGCTGTTAAGGAAAAGCAGCAGTGATTAAAAAGACACATCATACAAGTAAGGTAAAAACTTAAATCCAATTCAAGTTATATGCTCTACGTGTCACTTTAATAAATCAAAATGATAAGGGCTGTAAAAATGACAGTCATGAAAATGGGCTTTTTCTTTGACTTGTGTTGTTGTGTCTTTGTCGCTGCTACAATTCCTCATTAAACGCCTGACTTGGAGCACAAAAGAGGAGCCTTTGTCAAAGCAAGAAGGGGGCTGCCTCGCTCGTCTTGTTCCGAGGTGAACAAAGTGCAGATGATGTACAGTTCCAATTTGCATTTTTGCTTCCATCCTTGTCGGGAGTCGGAAAAGCCAAATTATGAGAGTGGAGCTGAGGTGAAAAAGAACAAGCAGCAACGAACACGGCGGAGATGAGAGAGATGTGTCAGTCAAGGCGAATATGGCCTAAATATATGTCTCTTTGACACTTAATAACCTGCTAACGAAGCAAGACTTTTCAAATTCATCACAGAAAGAAACGCTAGAAAAAATAAAATGAGCTCTTAAAAGCAAAAACTTTTAGGCCAAGTGTGTTTGTGTGAATGAAGCATGTTGTATAAAGCGCTATGAGTGCTCAAGAAAAATAGAAAAGCCCTACATTACAACCGGCCAATTTACCATAAGCCCCACCCACCTGCTTTTCAAACCTGTTTTAGAGATGCAGCCAATCAGAAAATTTTAGTTCAGTTCCCTCTTCCACTGAAGACAGCTTTCTTCTGTTTTAAGATCCAGTATCAGATTACAAAATGATTTTTTGAACTCCCCTTTAACTGCTACTGAAATACTTTGTAGAGTTGATGGAAACAGCCACATCAGCTGCTAATTCCTGTAGGTGTGTCACCACAAGTGACCCCTTTCACATTAGAGATAATCATTAAGTCTTTTGTTGATATTAAAATATTGATTAGTGCAGGTATAAACTTGGTGTTTCACAGCAGTGCATTTTAATCTTGAACCCCTGTTGATAACAGGCATATTTATGGCTCAATTTAGAAGTTCGTGATCACACTGTTATTAACCTCTACAACATCCAAAATCATCCTGCTATGATTATTCCTCCCATAAATTAAAAATGGAAGTGGGCTGTCTGAAAAGTGGCTCCCTTCTGAGTATTTGCACAAGCAGGCATCACAGCATACCCAGGGAACTAACTGAAATTTGCCAGTCAAGACAAAGGAATGAAATGCCAGAGTCTTACACCCTAGTCATTTTGGGAAATGCTGTTTATTGAATTTATTTGCCTCCATGACGGGACCTGAACTGTCCTGAAATAGCAGCAGCTGTGCATCTGCTCCACAAAATGTCTGAAAACAAACACTCAAGGTGGTTTCTTGCCATTAGGCCAGCTCTAGCTCGAAATACTAGATGCACAGGTGAAATTTGATCTTCAAGACAGAAAAAAAGCTCATGTCAGAGCTTGAGGACTCATAAACCCAGATGCCACTCCAATTTAAAAGGAACCCGTCCACTCAAATCCTGAGTGTTTTCTGTTGTAGGTGCAGTCACACAGTTGGGGGGGGTGGGGGTGGGGGTTGTCATAAGGCCATCACCTTCACCTGTGTGTCATTACTCAGCCACTGAAAGGCTGTCAGAGCGAAAGCAACAAAATGAAAAGAAACACAAGGGTTTTATCTTACTGCACCAAAGATAAAGAATGCTACGTGGTACAGAAACTCATGTAAAGGGAAAAAGATGCAGTTAGAATTTAAAAAGATACAAATCAAAATCGCATTGCTGTGTGTGTTCGGTATGTGTGGGAGGTGCTGCTTTCTACAACAACCAATATCAGATTATTTGCTGTTACTAAAATCATTTATACAACTGTAATGTTACTGAGATTTTATTTTACTCTTTATTGTTCTGGATCTGCCTTCTGTGTTTCTCTGTCTGTGTCTTCCTGTTTGTCTATGTGACTCACCAACTGCAGTCAAATAGTGCATTTTATTTCTGGAGGTGTTTTTGCATGGCAGCTAGAGCAGGGCGATATGGCCAACAATATATATCACGATATATATTTGAAAATTTGCGATAACGATATAACTGACGATATAATTTCTGCGAGACAAAATACAACTCCACAACACAGCAGTTGTAGCAGACTAGAAAAAAACACCATCCATTTATTTTACTTAAACAAGCAGCTGTTTTTTATGTGCATTAAAGCTATATAAACATTTAACAGTGCAAATGCAAATTCCTTGCTGAAAGTTTAACCAAAAGGCATTTCCAGTAGAAATGGGCTGACATATCCCGAGCATAACCATGTATAATATCCACTGAGGTTAAAAAGAGGTGCTTTGCTACATTTAACTGCAGTGTGCCAAATAAAAAAGTCAAATACGTATTTTTCGGACCACAAGGTGCATGGGATTATTAGGCACATTAAGCGAAACAAAGCAGTCAAATAAATCAAACTTTATTCAACTCATTCTTCTTGCTTCCTCTACTTCTGTACCATTGATTCATTAATGCTGTATTCTATCACAGCTGCTCTATTCCAATGTTGTTGCAGTATATTAATGACTAACCTTATATTATGGATGGATTATCTCAGTTGTTCTCCTGACTGAAGTTTGGTCTGTTTAGAGCATCCTGGCATGCATTTGTCTGTAACCATCAGGAACCTTCACGTTAACTTTTATCGAGTGGAAAAGTGTTAGCGTTCATCCTCCAGCTTTTCTGTTTATGTTATGCTAACATAGCTGTGTCGCTAGCGATCACGTAGCACATCATTATATACCAGCTAGCCCAACTTCAGTAACCCTGCAAACGTCACTGCTGTGTAGCTTCCTGTCTTCATTTATGTTGGAAGTGATAGCAGAGCTGTACATTAGATTTTTTTCAGAAATCTCTCAGTCAGAACATGCTATATCATGCTTAGGCAACTAGCGAAACTAGCGAGCTAACTTCCGCTAACTTTCTGCTAACTTCTAACTCTGTTAAATGTAATGAATTCTGTTTTCATGGATGCCTGGGTGTTAAATATCATAGTTACACCTGGTAAAGCAGCAACGCTGATTGTTTTATTAAAGATGGAAGAATTTAGACAGTTTTTAACTCTCAGTGATGTTCGTTTGACTTCGGGATCTTAAAGGACGGAGTTTAGGACCTAGATTACTCCCAGATATACGAGCACCTTAGTCGGACAAATACGGCAATAACGACGGCCCGCTTGCAAGTTCTACAAAAAAAATGTGCTTTGTTGTGTATCTGACGGACAAACACCAAACTAGTTAAGTTGCACCATTTTTACAAACTAATTCTGGTTCATCCGTTTCACTCAACAATCTGCTTTCCCCATTCACATTCTCCCTTACGCCGTGCTTTTTCGTCAATGCGCATGCGCGTCCTACCCATATTCTATCGCGATATTTCATTTTCTTATCATTGCCTAGCATTGTACTAGTGATGGTAAATTTGATTCTTTTTACTGAATCGAGTTTTAATGAGTCACTCAACAAAGTGAATCGGTTTTTTTGAGTCATTTGATTCACTGAGTCAGTTGACCAGAGAGTGCAAAAAATTTACATGATTCTAAAAGAAAACAACTATTTTATAGAGCAAAAAAGAGCAAAAACATTTCTAAAATTAAGCAATTTCCTATCAAAATTGCTTAATAAACATTTATTTTGTTTATTTTATTTTATTAGCATTTTCCTTAAATGTGTTAAATATATATTTTCTCATCTAAATGTCCACTGAAATGTGAGCCAGGGGGGCGGTAATGCGCCTTAACATTGGTTGCCAACCAAGAAGAAGAAGAAGCTGTGAGCCAGGAGGGAGGGGGTGAGTGAGTGAGTGATTCGTTCCTCTATGATTCAGCACAGGAGGGAGGGGGTGAGTGAGTGAGTGATTCGTTTGCTCTATGATTCAGCACAGAAGGGAGGGGGTGAGCGAGTCCTGAGTGATTCGCTTACGCTTACGATTCAGCACAGGAGGGAGGGGGTGAGCGAGTCCTGAGTGATTCGCTTATGCTTACGATTCAGCACAGGAGGGAGGGGGTGAGCGAGTCCTGAGTGATTCGCTTACGATTCAGCACAGGAAGGGAGGGGGTGAGTAGCTCAAATGTGCTGTTAGCATGTTAGCAGAGCGATGCTACTGTGAACCGAGGAGCTATTGTCTTAATGTGAGCTTCTACTCAGGGTTTTTTCTTCCAGTTCAGAGCAGAAATTTTTTTTTGTTAAGATACTGGATGTTGTTTTTCTCCACAATTTTAATTATAAGCTAGATACATTGCTGCTAACAGCAACAGGGATGAGTCAGTGAGTCAGTTGGGCTTGTGAATCATGATTCATGAGTCAGTAAAGTGATTCTCCAGTATTGAACGATTCGTCCATGATTCGCGCATCACTACATTGTACCGGTATTACCGTGAACGGTATAATATGGCCCAGCCCTAATGGCAGCTATAATAATGGCTGGTCTTTGAATGCTTAAGGAAAGCACCCTGTTGTTCCTTTTGTTACCTCCTCAAACATAGCATACACTGGCCCGTTCTGCATGAATGGAAAGGAAGATAACGCCATCTAACATACAATATTATATATTAAACAGTTTCATTTATATGCCGCTAATTCACAAGGTCAAGACCCTAAAGTATTCCAAAGAAACCCCCAAAATCGCATGAGCCCCTATAAGCAAGCACTTGGTGACAGTGGGAAGGAAAAACTGCCTTTTAACAGGAAGAAACCTCTGGCAGAACCAGCCTGAAGGAGGGGTAGCCTTACGCAGTGATCAGTTGGGGTTTTGCAGTTGATTGTTCATAGTTCTATCAATGCGGTCTATTGGTATTAATTATTAGACTTCAGTCACAGAACACCTTAAGAAAGGCAAGTCTCATCTCTTTAACAGAAAGACAAGATACAAATGGATAGCAATCTGCATGTTCAGGTTGATTCTACTTTCAAAGATTTACCTTTGGCACCTGACAGCCAATGCTCCAGTTGTAGCTCTTTCCTGCTAAGGACAAAGTATCAGAGAAATTGGGGTTTGGATTTTCAAATGTGATGACTTCTTTCTTTTTTATTTCTTTGTGAATATAAACAATTGATTTTAGACAAAGCTACAAAATGAAACTTTTTTTTCCTTTAACAAAAACATATATTTATTGTAAAAGACCCACTTGCAATACCTTCACATCCCACCAGGGGGCAACAAGAAACATTTAAAGAGTTATAACACTAAATTACAGACGGAGCTACAGTGACATCACCCATAGCTTCAAATGTTTTCTTTTGTTGCCATCTTGGTCTTTCGAAATCAAATATGATAACGAGGGGCACATGTAACTGTGAGATTGCAGCCTGATTGGCTAATGACTTGTCAGTCACAAGTTGTTGGCCAATAATAATATCACAGGTAAATTCTGTTTTCTGGTACTGTTTTTGGACTTAATTTAAAATGTATGAAAAAACAGTGAATCTGCCAGTAAAGCCAACTAAAGTCTAAATGTCTTTTATTGTCTGTACTCAATGTCAACACTGGTGGCAGAATTTTGTTTAGCCACAATATACAGTTGGCATTAAGAATCAGAATAGAGGGAGTATTTCTCATGAAAAGATTTTTTACCAGCAGTCATTGGCTGTGATATTGTCTGCTCTCGATTTTTGTTCTTTTATCTTCCTGTTCTGTGTGTTTCCATGTGTTTTGAAGGGTTTTACCTCAGAGTATAAAGTATTTTCCCATTGTTCCAGATCCGGAGCAGCTGATTGGGCGTTGTTATCCAGTGAGAATCGGCGTTCTTGGAATTTCTAAAGATGGTGTCGGGCAGCCAGATCAGACCGACCATATTGCTGGTTGAAAAAGAGGGAAATTGATACAGAGAGAGAGAGGAAAGGAGGTTAGACTGATTCCCTCAGATTTCTTTGAAATGCACAAGGCTGCACTCATTCCCAATAAGAGCATAATAAAATACTCAGGCTACTAGGGGAAAACAAAGCACATCAATCAATTTGTTCCATTAATTACAGACCTCTTCCAAAGAGAGAGAGACAGAGGGAGTGAAGAATATTGTTTTATCATATGAAAATGTTCAAATAATAGATGCTAAAGTGGTGAAAAATAGCCACAGCAGTAGTTCATTTTAAAAAAGAGATCTAGTATAATTATCACTACATTGGTATTGATTCACCCACAAAGCTGATATATTTAGGAGTTTTTTTAAATAAAGGTTCCTGTATATTTGCAGTATGTCTTTACTAAATCTAATATACCTGTTGAGGGTTAGAATCCGCATGCTGCTGCTGTTATACCTCAGACGGGTGTCCACCCAAGTCTGGGCGAAGATAATATCGATCTGGTACTCCTGGGAAGAGAAAAGTAGAGTCAATATAAAGATCTGACAACCCGTGTTAGAGAAGAATAAAGGCAGAAAGAGACGTGCAGCCTGAAGTCTGTGTGCTAAGCAGCCAGTCGAATCCTTCGAAAAGAGCCAAGAATGTGTTTGTCTGAACACAAATGTGTCCACATCAAAGAAAAATACAAAAGCACTGCAGCCCTCGCTGCAAACATTCAATACATATTATGCTTTTGATATGGAAATTAAATTACACCATCTCACAAACTGTTTGCTTCAGCACATTTCCTTCACCTCAGCACAACCCTGCGTCTAATTGTGAGGTTTTTAAAAAAATACTGAATCCAATGTTGTGTTTTTGGGAATGTTAGTATTATCTCTGTCTTAGAAGAGTGGATTTGAATCCACCTTTTTTTTGCTGCTATTTTCCCCACAGGTATGTTTATAATCCACCAACCTCGACCCATAACACGCTTCAAGTATTTGGAATTTGTAAAACAGCAAAATTATCTCTCTGAGATTTTGGCACACACATGAAACTTCGATTGAAGCCTGTAGATTCCTCCTGAGAACTTGCATCAAAATAACGGCTAAATATAACCAGGCAAATTAGAGCTGACAAAGAATGTCAGTCATTGATCTTCACTCTCCTTCGGGCAGCAATTAAAAGCATTTATCTTGCAGATACATGTGGGTTCTGCAAGACAGTTGGCTACACACTCTTCATAGTTTACACATCTTAATGGCTGCTATTATTGCTTTATTAATACAGTGAAACACCTGCTTTGTGTGCAGTCTTGGCTGTGATCAAATTTACAGATACACTATAAGATAGTTTAGGCAGTCAATTTAACTGTTCTCACATACTGCATCCTGCTACTGAAACTCATTTGCACTTATATCATTAGTGCTTTGCTCACTTATTTTTTAAATTTGCTTGTTTCCCACTGAAATCTATACTTGCTGCTGTTCATGCATCACTTCTTTGGCACCACCTCCACCCCCACATCTGAGTATAGCCTCTGAGTATACATTCCTCTTCAAAGAAGAGTTGTTATTGTCACTCCCCACTCACTGTCTTCATGTACATTTGGAGGATGGCAGACTAGGAGAATAAGTGTGGGCCAGGCACTGTCATTCGTACATGGAAGTAACAACAGTGTGTGGGCAAGGATGGTGGTAAAACTCCAATGTCAGAGCCTAAATTCATGCCTCACTCTTTCACTCCCCATAGAGACATTATGATGGCGCAGTCTGACATCAGAACTTAGACTTCGCTTCTTAATCGTTTACTCCCCACTTGGAAGTGAAATCAGGAAGTCACGATTGCTTAAGATTTGCTCCTTAATGTTTTACTCACACCCCAAAAGGAAGTACAGGAAATGATCGTGTTAAACTACACGATCGACTGGCGACTGTAAACTACAATGTCATATATATATATATATATATATATATATATATATATATATATATATATATTTTTATTTATTTATTTTTTTTTAACAATGCAAAATCATTTTGAATTAAGCAGAAAAAGCCAAGAGTTCAAGTGCATCGTTGTATTATTAAGTCAGATGGTTGGGAACGACTGATACCACTGGGCAGGAGATGAGGACCTCCAATTTGGCTAGCAGAAGGTCAGTACAGCAGCTGGAAGGAGCTGCTGTACTGTTAAGACGTAAACTATGCCAGTACTGCAGAGATTCAATTTTATTTATACAGCGCCAAATCACAACAACGGTCGCCTCAAGGCGCTCTGTATGTATTATTGTAGGGACTACCTTGCAATATAGAGAAAAACACAGCAAACACTTTGGTGATAGTGGGAAGGAAAAACTCCCTTTTAACAGGAAGAAACCTCCAGCACAAACAGGCTCAGGGAGGGGGCGGCCATCTGCCGCGACTGGTTGGGGTGAGAGAAGGAAGACAGGATGAAGGACATGCTGTGGAAGAGAGCCAGAGATTAATAACAAGTATGATTCAGTGCAGAGAGGTCTGTTAACACATAGTGAGTGAAAAATACTGGCTGGATCAGGTGACGCTGTAGGCTGCTGGGGGATTCCCATGATGCACTATCTGTATGCTTTAGCAAAATGGAAAGTTTTAAGCGTTATCTTAAAAGTAGAGATAGTGTCTGTCTCCCAAATCCAAACTGGAAGCTGGTTCTGCAGAAGAGGGGCCTGAAAACTGAAGGCTCTCCCTCCCATTCTACTTTTAAATAGAATGGGAGGGAGAGAAATCTTCCATACTGGACAGTTTTGTCTTTACCCAAATGGTGACTCAACAGATAACCTTACAAAGGCTGTTTTTAGGGCACAGTACTGTACACAAGAACACAATTTCACATTCTAAATGTTTTTTTTTACCTTTTACTAAAACAGACAAGCCAGACTTGACCTGCCTAAAACAGCTGTTACAAAATCTCCACTATTACTGCTGCCCTACTGTTGATCATTTGGAGATGATGATGGGGAGAGCCCACACTGACTATGGCGCGCAATAATTCAGTCAAGTGAAGCGCCGAGTGTCACGTGCTCTACGCGGTGCAGGTGAACTCACAGCAATGCTCAAATGGGATTTTCTGCTAAAACTAGGTTGTATTTGGGACTGTACCTCCAAGATGGGTCCATTATTCATGGACATTATGCAAAACACTGAAGCCACACTGAGTGTGGGGAGATATGACTGAAACTAACAACGGAGGCTTTCATTATTTCTCCTGGGATCTATTTCAAAGTCAGAAAACAAAGGCATGAAGGGAGTCAGTTACTTATAGCCATTGTGAAGAAGCAAATGAATGATGCAAAGACTTAGGCGAGCTGAACAAAGGTGTCTTGTTTTGTATATTCTCTAATGTAAAGTCAGAGAATAGAGGTTGTAAGTTCATTATTTAGAGCATAAATGTTTCATTTTAGGCTTTAAAATATTCAGAATGTGACACACTATTTCTCTCCTGTCCCCGACTATGTTTTTTAGACAGCAGACAGCAGACACATGAAGTGCTAGGAAACCCTCACACGATTAAAAATGCATTACTCCTTATGTGAGTTGGAGTTGGACCCACAATCATGAAACCAAAAGGTGTAGGTGGAGATGACAGTTGTTCATGAGAAACCTCTGCCTATGAAATCCTGTATAGTGATACCTAAATTTTGCCATATAAAATGAAAGTGCGCTCTCACAATGTCATTTACTTTGCACACACCAACACAATATTATTGGCAAATGAAGGATGATAGAAAAAATCAACAAATACATCCCCACTCTTTCAGAATGCGAATACCAGTCAGAATCAGATAATATGAAATCCATTAATAAAGCCAAAGGATGTTGACAGCAAAGCACGTCTGACTGAAATTAATTAGCCTGACTTTAGTGGCATCAGAACAAATAGCTTCCTCCTTATCCGGCCTCATCTTTTTTGCATGGAGGCAGCTCGCTCCTCGCCACTTACAGATGTCTTTCATCCACATTTTCCACATTCAGGTACCAAAACATGTTTCCTGAGAGAGCCGATATCCTATCTTTATGGCTGTGTGTTCAGTCAAAGCTTCACTGAGAACTCCCAGAGCCAGAAATGTTTTTTTTTTTTAAATAAAGTGTCTAGATTGGCAGTGACAGGGCTCTAAGGATTAACAGTTTTTTCATGCCTGTAATTACAGCGAGTTTTCCATTGTTTTTCTGCCATGTGGAGGGCCTCGCCGGGGGTGTCTGTCAGCGGGATTACACAAAAACTACTGAGCCAGATTTCATGAAACTTGATAAAGAGGTGAAGCACGAGCAAAGAAAGAACCCATTAGGTTTTGGTGTGGATTTTGATTGCTTCCTTTAAACTCAGTAGATTGTGCCTTTCTATTGTAGCACTTGTTCTTTCAATCAATCATGATGTCAATTCACAGTGAGAATGAAAAAAAGTAGAAAAAAATATTTCATTTACAAAAAATCATTTCATTAAGGAATATGACTTTTGCCCCTTTAGTAATTCACACTTTCCAGGTCCAGAAACCCCAACTATGGTATAGTATTAACAGAAATATGCTTCTCATTCAGGTGACAGTTTCACTTTACTTCCGTTTATTCAAAACAACAGAGGCTGTCGTTGTCACTTATGATATGTAGAAAATATTTATTGAAGTTTTTCAAGCTAAGCCCATTCAGTATAGTAGAACAAAGTGCATCCCAGAGATCTCTGTGGATAAATAAGGCAAGCAAAGGCCTTTCACCCAGGAGACTGTGGTTCATATTCTCACTTAGATCAAATTTGACTTTAAAACTTTAAATTACTGGATTTAGACTTATTTGATTTGATTTTTTTTTTAGTTTTCTGTTGACATCTCATTTCAGAAGCAATGTTTGTTGTTGTATTGTTATATATATATATATATATAAACTGCATATCTATAATATTCCAAAGTAATGTAAAGCACCCTGAGATGATTGCTGGCATTATATAAATCTAATCGATCTTGTTAGCTTTATGAAAAAGTTAGGTTTTAGATCATCGCAACATTGTGATTGATGATTTGCATTGATGATCCTGGAGAAACATTAATTATGCTATATTATCTAGTATTATCTAGTATGAACAACAGGTTGCTCGTGACTTGCTGGAAGAAGTTAACAGTGGAAGCAGCATGGTGACTTCACCAAAAAGACATGCAGGTTAAGGAGGTAGGTAGGTGACTGATGACTCTAAATTGCACATAGGTGTAAATTACTGTGTTAGGCCCTGCAACAGACTGGTAACCTATCCAGGGTGTACGCCACATCTTTGTCTATGGTAGCTGTGATGGGCTCCAGCTATCCCCCCATGACCCTGAATTGAATAAGTGGAAGAAAATGGAAAGATGGATGCTGTGGCAAGAAAGGGTTATAAGCTATATCATTTTCCTTTTGTACTTATTTAACCATTTAAGCGAATATGAACTCTAAGTAAAACTATTCATTACCCTTATTTCCCTCCAGTCTTTACATGATCCCAGCCACCTCCAGTCAAATCTTACTGCCCTGCTCTTAAAAAGAATTCCACCAAGCAATCTCTGCTTGGCACTTGCTGTAAGTGCACAGTATTAACTGAAGCCATCAATATTTTATTAACCGGTTAGAAGAGATTGATTTCAAAGCAAAATGTAATTGTTTCACTGGTGTGACCTTCAAGCTGACGTCAGTGTAACTCACCGCTTCCTGCTTAGAAGCGGTGAGAATATTACAAGCCTTCCAGCAGCTCGGTGGCAACTCTGTCCCCGATTGAATCACCGATATTGGATTCTGCCAAAATTCTGATTATGTTAAGTTTGTCTTCATTTTATCACTTTGCACAATATTTGTGCATGCTAACCAAACTCTGGTTGAATGCTGCTTACAAATGAATGCATCGATAATAATTACCCAGCACTAAAATGCACACTAACTCCTTTTTAATTTTCACGATTTGGTATGTCTAATTTTCCTTAAATAAGGCTCTGAGCGCTTACAGCAATGATTATATGCTTGTTTCTCTTATACTGGTTTTCCTACCGGTCATCCGTGAAACTGGGACCTAAGTACAGATACATATATCCTTTTTTCCTGACTAATTCAAACACCTTGCACTATTAAAACAGCACTTAAAAAAGGAACAATATAATTTTTTACAAACATCTTGCTATCCCTGAGAACTCAATTCTCTGAGTTAAAATTTGTCATGTGTTCTGACTTTGAATACCACCCATCAGGGAAAGGGTCATGATGGTTGTGTTAAACATCATTGTCCAGTATTTAAAAAACTAATTCTGAGTTCTGCTGATGTTATTATCTCTCTTTATTTTTAAGCAATGTCTTGGTTTGATGTTCTTTGACCATTCCATTAATGGCAGTAATCTTTTATCTGTTAAACAAAGGGGATCTTTCACTGGGTATCATCAGAGTAAACTTTCATTTCCACTCAGTTTTGGTTTTAAACCTGTCCCATGAAGTGTGTGACCTGATTATTAAACAAAATTACAGTTATTTAGCCATTATTATCCAGTATATTAATCATGCTCATATCATTTATAATGTTTTGTTCATGCATGCATGAGAGCACAATCTGATATCGCTGTGTTTGTTAAATAGCTACAACAATGTGATAATTGATCCAAAGTGAATGTGTCATGTAGCACTGTGATTCAAGGCATGGTAGGGAGGGGCATGTTAGTCAGTTTCAGCTGCTTTGCACAGGTGGAGCAGGTGCACTAGAGGGGCAACAACGAGGAAACCCTCCAAAAACAGGAAATGAAATCTTGTCCGTCTTTTTTTTTTCATCCCATCGGGAGGACCGATACCTGCTCCATTGTGCAAGGGAGAACAGGATGAGCAGTGCCAGAGTCCTCCAGCAGGCCACTGGTATAAATGTCTCTCATTAAACAATCATAAACAGACTTAGGGCTCAACATCCTCTAGTGCGCCCTGTGCTCACTCTTCATCACCGTGGAGCCCGATTGTCAATGGCCATCGAATATCAGAACTGGCAGATCCACCACTGGCCCTGTGCTTTTCATAGATGAGAGCAGGTTCACCTTCAGCACATGTGACTGATGTGACAGGGTCTGGAGACGCCGTGAAAAACATTATGCTGTCTGTAATGTCGTTCAGCATAAACGTGGTGGGTCAATGATGGCTGGAGATGCATATCCATGGGGGTACTCACAGAACTCTACAGGCTAAGTTACGACACCCTGACTTCCATTAGGTATAAGGATGAAAATCTTGGACCCATTGTTAGACTTTCCACTGGTATAGTGGATCCTGGGTTCCTTCTGGTACTTGACAATGCATCCTCTCATGTGGAGAGAGTATGCAGGTAAGTGTTCCTTTATCTTTATTTTTTTTAGCTGTATAAAAGGCATCACATATATTATATATTATAGCAGCCATCCAAATTATGATGAATGCACTACATTTTTTGTTTTTTAGCATTTACATAAACATCAGTACATAAACAAACATTTATGTTTAATTAACATAACATCAGTTTGCACATAATATAATTGATTTCAGCAAATCTAGCACTGATAATGGGTTATACATTTATAGCAATCTAGTTGTGTTTGCACTGGTGCAGAATGCAGGATAACTGGCCTGAAGCACTGAAGCAGAGGTGGACCAGCATCGAGTATGGACAATGCCTGGCATCCCCTTTCTAGTATAAGCATACAAGTAGAAGGAAATGACGGAGAACTCCATCACTTTTTAAACCAAAAATTTAAAACCCTGGTTTTAGTTCTTGAAAGTCTTCCTTACTGTAGTTTGTTCTTGGGGTCTGCAGGAAGCTCACTCAGTAGCAGCAGTTCTTGGTAAGTTTGTTGGTGTTATCAGGGTTAATTACGAGCAAGTCAAGAAAAGAAAATCAATTCAGGCTTCCGTGAATATGCCACCATTACAGCCTGCACATAATGAACTCTACTTCATTACTGTTTCTACTTCATTGCTGATCAAGTAGAATCCTGCGAGCTCTGAAATATTGTCTTGCACTTTATTAGAATGCTTTGCCAAAAAAAACAAAAAACAAATCTCAAACTTAAACACATATCACTGACTAATGTACTTCCTCAGGCAAAACCAATGCAGCATAGTTGTTATAAATATTTATAAGTGAAATATTTATATCTCTCAGACTCTGGGAAATTGGTCGCTGTTCTACATCTTCAATCCTTTAAGAAGAAAAATGATTTTTTTTTTTTAAATCTCAAAGTAATGTGTCCACTTCTGGAGTGGTTCTAATGCTACTTCATCACCACAAATGATGTTTAGTTATTTCCTTTTACACTCTAAAAAGTAATTCAGAGACTTAGTAAATTTCACTATAAATATAAGTTAGATGAGTCTGATAAAATCTATGAAAATACTTTTAGTAATTATTTGAGTTTGATAAATTGCAATAAATGTCTGAAATTTTAACTTATGTGTTTGTGTTAAATTAAGGTATTTATTTACATTTATCTCAGACAAAAAAAAATCAGTATGTGGTTCACAGAATACCTTCTTTGCATGTACTTAATATTTTTGTTTAAAATTGAATCAAAATATTTGAGAAATGGGTATCTATACTCATCGGCAGCTTGTACTAAAATCATTAATTATTCAAATCAATATTATTTATTGTCAGCAACTACAACTTAAAAGTGTAAGTAAAACAGGATAACATAGAGTAATTGAGTATTAGCGAGCGGCAAGAACACATAGCCTCACAGGAAATTTCCCATCATCACAACGGCGGTCAACAGACAATTTGCTGGTTAAGTGGCCTGGGTGCAAACTGTTAATGTAACGTTAAGGCTGTTTTACTGTAACCTTCTAAAATGGGGCGATTGTGGCTCAAGAGTTGGCAGTTTGTCTTGTAATCGGAAGGTTGCCGGTTTGAGCCCCAGCTCCGACACTCTTGGTCGTTATGTCCTTGGGCAAGACACTTTACCCGTTGCCTACTGTTGGTGGTCAGAGGGCCCGGTGGCGCCAGTGTCTTGTAGTCTCGCCTCTGTCAGCTGTGGCTACAATGTAGCTTGCCATCACTATTGTGTGAATGGGTGGATGACTGAATGTAGTGTAAAGCGCTTTGGGATCCATAGGGACTAAGTAAAGCGCTATACAAATACAGGCCATTTACCATATTTAATTTTAAATACAATTTTGATTAAGTTCAGCTTACAAAATTTACAAAAATACAAAATCTGTTTTAGTTTTTAGAGTGTACTCTCCTCACTGCTCCCCACCCCAACCCACCTTGTCCCCAAATAAACACAATGACCCAGAATGCAATGGTGTAGCATTATCCTGCCAGCAGCCCTCGCGGTGATGCTCCTTGTGTGTGTGACGGGCTGAAAAAAACCAGTAAACACGATCATTCATCCGCTGCTTAGGGGTGATGATGAACTTTTGTCATATGTGTAATAAACAAAACTGTCCTGTACCTGAGGATATGAGTGGCATTTTGAAGATTGCTTTTGTGTATGTGTGCGCGTGTGTGTCTATGGAGCTAATATCATAAACATGCTTTTGTATTGTTCATTCCTAGGAATCAAATAGAAGGACCTTTTGAAAGAAACAAAAGAAATCCATTTGCATACCTGGCTGTTTACTCGAACACAGTTTGTGAGGGTGTAGGAGGCAAAAATGAAAAATGATGCAGACTGCCGGCTATGCTTCGCTGAACATCTATCCTAAGGTCCAATCAGCACCTGTGATTCTTTGTCTAAGATAAATGATGTACTTGTTGTTTGGCCTGTTTAATATTGATACCAGTAGTAGGGTATGCTGGCAGCAGCAGCAGAAACAGCTATAGCGCTCATTTATCTGCCACCAGTAGACCCTGTATGTACATCATGTTTCAGAAATGTATTTGCTCATCACTTTTTTCAGCTAGAGCTGAGTCAGTGAATGTGAAGTCAGATATTGATAAATACCCAGGAGCATAATGTGGAACAAATAGGGATAAATGTGAAGATTTGCCATTCATCAATCCATTTTCTAGCATTGTCCCCAAGCAAGCAAAGAGACAGAGATAGTTTGCACTCCAGAGTCTCCTTCAGAGTGGACATGCACAAAGACACCTCACCTTGGAGAAACCCAGGAGGCATCCTAATGTCCAAACCATCTCAAATCATTCTCTTTGTTGTGGAGGAGCAGTAGCTCTACTTGGAGTCCCTTCTGAATAACTGACATCCTCATTCTATCTCTAAAGCTGTGTCAACATATAAAGCAATTAGCACATCACTTCATGGCTCAGTCCAACCTGATTGTGAATAGGAAAAATCCATGTTTGCCATGTGACTTTTTTGGTGTTCCTTGTATTTGGCAACTGATTGCAACTGGTCCCCCCCAAGGTTGAGTGTTTATGACCTTCAATCTATGGGTAACCAACAGATTAAGCTTTTGACCAGGTGGGAGTCAACCTATTTCTAAACAATCACAGTCTGATTTGGACAGACTGCAATCACTCTCAGACAGTTTGCATGTATATAGTGTTCTCCCTGCCTCTGCATCAGTTCTCTCCGGGTAATCCAGCTTCCTCCCACAGTCCAGAGACATGCAGTTCGTGGGGTTAGGTTAACTGGTGATTGAAAATTGGCTGTATGTGTGAATCTGAGTGTGGATCATTGTCTGTCTCTCTGTTTTAGCCCTGCCACAGACTGACAGCCTGTCCAGGGTGTACCCTGCCTTCTCGCTCCATGGCAGCTGGGATGGATGGATGGGTAATTTATAAACACAGACAGATTATTATGAACATGTTGTAACAAATCGTAGTCATTCTGTGCCGATGAGCATAACTTGACTGCGACACACCTCTTTGCGATAGAAGACTTGACTCAGCTGCTTGTCGACTACTTGTATTCTGGTTATATTCGTTTATAAAAGCAAGCAGGACACACAACGACATCACTCTTTCTCGAAGAATTTCAGATTTATTTTTTCAACTAGTTTCCGTCGAGTCTGAGTGGTTAATGTGGATTTCTGTTTCATGTCACTTCCTGTGTATGTAGATGGCAGTTTGCCTCCATATTATTATAAATAAACCCTACTTTAAAAAGCTGGGTTTTATTGCTAAGTCCATCTTTTTTTGCCTAGAGTAAGTGGTGATATTTATGTAACACAACCGTTGCTACATTTCCACTTGTTCTTTTTTATTCATTGCTTACACTGATTAAACCATATTGTTTAGATAGCTGGATACAATCATTCAGTGGTCCAATTGCTTTACCTTTGACAATGAGCCGGGCATTACTCTGCACACTTCAACCCATGGTTGGATAGATTGGTCATTATAGCAGTTACCCATGGCACCTATGGTGTCACAGCTCTGCTAATCTAATAGGAACATATGCAATCGAACTGCGAACAGAACAAACAGAGGACAGTGTGACAGAACAGACAGTGTCTGTAAGCTTTGCTACTGCAAAACTAGAACATCCCTGACACCGCCCCTGTGGATGCGACTACACAATTCAACACTGTTTCAGGATAAGGGGAGTGCTAGCATGTGGCACAGCGCTGTTTTTATTGATCATTGCTCATTGTTTCACTTTGAGCAGATCATTTTTACATTAGGTTCTGCATAAAAACAAAGAGGCAGCCAGCATAAAGCGAATGGTTCCAAACTCATCTCTTCAGGGGTATTCAACCCACATACTGAACATATACTGTACAAGAATGACTCACCATACATTTCTTTGCCACCATAACACTTACGTTTCTTCAAAGTAAGTCAAAACGAATTCGTGAACACACAGTATCAGCAGCTGGATCATTTTAAGTTCTTTGCTTTAAAGTGCAAAATGATCCTTCTCTTGTTTATTTATCTCAAACAGCCAGCATGTACTTAGAACTATGTTGATACCTCGAGGCTTTTCACAGTCTGCTTGAGAAGGTAGTCCTTTTTTAGCCAGCTTTAGGAATAGTCCTTCAAACACAAACAGCTCATAATTAATGTATATACCGATTAAAGAGTTTTGCTTCAAATGCTAGATTTCTGTATACAATGATTCCTAGGAGAAAACAAGCAGAGGGAATGAAGAAAACAGAAGAGGAATTAAATTAGAGAGGAAACAGCAGAAGGTAATGAAATCTAATAGGGGTCAGGGAAGCGATGAGGGGAAATGACGTGAATGGAAAGTCTTAAATTGAAAGAAAGATATGCTGGAGAAGAAAGGGGGAACAGAGGATGATTTAAGGGTCCTGGACCTATTACCATGTCAGCTAATCAATATGTGCTGACCCTCAAAAATTATATTCAAGCCAGTCCCTACATTCCTGTTTAATCAAGATACTGAGAAAGTCTTTAGTTTTCATGCTCTCATAATGCAGCAGCTGCTTGTACATGACATGCTACAGGCTTTGATGACTGCTGTCTACCTCCTCAAACACAGAGCTCCTCCTGTTCTGCTTATTATTACCATACTTGGCGAGGCTTGCTGCATCTTGTGTATCTCTTCTTTAAAAACCCCTTTTTTTGTACTTTCACAGCTCCCCGTTGTTTGAATTAGATGCATCCTCAAAAGTACACATATTCCTCCGCTATACTGTCACATAGGAGCTCCATTATTGGGCAATTGTGCACAACTCTGACTGTGAGCAATCATTTAAGCCCTAAAAACATCATATTTGGAAATAAAGTGTATTTAAGCGTGTCTATCACGGTCTGGAGTGTGTTCACACTAGGATTTCATTGCTAGGTTTCGGCTCCAGTGACCTGTATTCACCAAACTAAGAGAACAGGTTTGCATGAGATGGTGGAGAGGTGTTGAGCTACCTCTGCATGTGCATTGTAAAGCATCTGCACCTCCTCCTTTTTAGGAACATGAAACTGCTGCTGGTAGTTGTTTCAGCAGTGCCTCAAAATGCTGCACTTTTAAGTCCCAGATTATATGTAAAATAGGGTGAAGTGTGGACTTACAACACAGACAGTAGATACTTGTAACATACACAGATCAGGCATAAGATTATAACCAATGGCATTGATATCAGTGGGCAAGTGAATATTTTGTCCTCAAAGACAAATCTGCAGGAAAAATGAGTTAGACAAAGGCCCAACAGTGACAGCTAGATGACTGGATCAGAGCTTCTCATAAACTGGAGCTCTTGTGGGGTATTCCCAGTCCACAGTGGTCGGTATCTATTAAAAGTGGTCCAAGGAAGGAACAGTGGTGAACCAGTGGCAGGGTCAAGGCTCGTTAATACGTTAATGGGTGTGAAGGCTGGCTCATGCGGTCAGATCCATCAGACGAGCTACTGTAGCTCAAATTGTTGAAAAAGTTCATTCTGGTTCTGATAGAAAAGTGTCAGAATACACAGAGCATCACCGTTTTTTACATATGGTTCTGGATAGCTGCAGCTCGGTCAGGGTGGCCCTGCTCACCCTTGCCCACCACCAAAAGCCCCAACAATGGGCACTTGAACTGAACAACGAAGTAAGGGAAGAAGGTGTGCAGGACAAACAATCTGATCCATGGATCCCCACCTCACAGCTTACAGGATGTAAAGCAGGGGTGTCCAACTCCAGGCCTCAAGTGCCAGTGTCCTGCAGGTTTTAGATATCACCCTGGGTCAACACACCTGAATGAAATGATTAGTTCATTACCAGGCCTCTGAGAACTTCAAGACATGTTGAGGAGGCATTTAAATAAGCTATGTTGGATCAAAGACACATCTAAAACCTGCAGGACACCGGCCCTTGAAGCCTGGAGTTGGACACCCCTGACTTAAAGGTGCTGTTGCTAACCACAGCACGCCTTCAGGGCTCTATTGGAGTCCATGCCTCCATGGGTCAGGGCCACTTCGGCAGCAAAAGCGGGACCAACAGAAAAGACTTTTCATATAAATTTTAGGAATCCTTACATGGTTCATTTTGAATGAGAGGGACAACCACCTGATATGATATCACCGACTTTGACATTGATATCCAGGCACAGGAGCCCCACCTTCTGCTTAAGTCTTTCGGTTAAGAGGGGCAGCCAATCAGAAAATAGTTACCTTGCTTCGGCTAGTTATCTACCACTACCAAGGTGCAGTATAAGACATTTTCTGTGGAAAATGCAAAACATTTTGATTTTAGATGTGGTGAAACTAATGTTCTCCCTTCACATAAAAGTAAATTTGATGTTTTTTATAGCAAGATAAAAAAATAGATGTAAATCAAAAGTTTCCAAGCTTGAAAGGTGGATGTAGAGTGCAAATGCTAAATGTTTATCTTGCGTGTCCTCTGGAATCAACAGGTGCCACCCATTTAAAAAGGTCACAAATGACAGTTATGTAAGACAGAAAGGATTTTATTACTAATGTCGCCAGGAAACGGCAGATTCTCAACTATGAGAGACTGCAATTAAGGACAGTGAATGCCATTTACTTTCCTGAATTAACTCGTGAAGCTGTTTTGGCATAAAAGGAGAAGAACGGTGACCTTCTGCGCTGCAATCAGATAACCTTTTTCTTATGACTTTTTTCTTGCTTTACTCCCTGGGTACCCAAAATGAGCCACATCATTGAAGGTCAAAAGCGGAACATTTACAAAAAAGCACAAACCGACGTGCACAAAATTGCACTCATGCTCCCACGCGCAGAGACTACATTAAAAGGCTCTTTAAAGTAACGTTTGACATCTGAACAACAAAAAAAAAAAGTAAAGATTCCCTGTCACACGCGAGAACAAAGAATTTTCTGCCTGAGCAGTTATTTTCTCTAAATCATAAGTGCTTAACACTGCTCACACTCTTGTCAACTTCTGCCCTCTGAAATCTAGTCATACAGAAAGATGGGAGCAAAAGGCACTTTTTCTGTGAGGAAATGAAAGCAATGTCTTGTTGCCCAACATTGTGAATTAAAGTCTAGATCATGCGAATGAGATTAGCTCCATAAACAATGGCGGGGACAGCCTCAGAAACACTGAAATCAAGAAAATTGAGGATCTCACAAATGAGCCTCGAGTGTGTCCTATTTTAGTTTTTGCTGGTGTTGTGTGTCGTCAACAAATACAGAGGCCTTGTGCTGATTTTTTTTAAACTCGTCGTCATTGTGTGCAGAATTGATTTACACTCTCTGTGATGTTAAAATGATTGCAGCGCCAGGGATCTTGAGGTGTACTGGTGAGAGTTCAGAGCAGGTTGTTCTGACTTTATTTTTTGACAACTTGTTGCAGTGCTTGCCACCGGTAAATCTTAAGGTGACAGTCCTTCAGCACTCTGAAGGACTGTCACGGTGTGTCAGTCCAGGTTTATTTTTATCATTTAATTAGCTGGCTCCTGTCAGGTTCATTGGACTTTCTTCCTCCTCCTTCTCACCTTTATCTCATCCTTTTAGTTAGCCAGCCCATGCTTGCCATATCAACCAACTTTTGTCAGACTGTCTTACAGTTCTTGTCCCTGATGCATTTTTTTCTTACCATTTGGTGTGCTGTTTTTGCTGGCTACACTGACTGATCATTTAAGTTGGTACACCTCTGCAGCTTCTGGCTAGTGCAAATGTCTAATCAGCCAGTCAAATGGCAGCAACTCAATGGACTTAGTCATGTGGACATAGTCAATAAGACCTGCTGAAGTTTAAACTGAGCATCAGAATGGTAACCAAAAGGGAACCAAAGGTTGATTTAAGTGACTTGTAACTGTTGTTGGTGCCAGACAGGCTGCTGATGTACTGCGATTCTCCCACAAAACCAGAGAATGGTCTGAAAATGAGTTCCAGTGAGTGGCAGTTGCCTGAACAGAAAATGCCTAGTTGATGACAGAAATCAGTTTGGCAGATTGTGTTGCGCTGGTAGGAAGACAACAGAGACTGAAACGAACACTCGTTACAACCAACGTAAACATATGGAGAAAAGCATCTCTGATTGCACATGTCAAACCTTGACGCAGACTGGCAACATCAGCAGAAGACCGCACCGAATAGCGCTCCTGTCAGCTACGAACTTAGGTTACAGTTCTCACATTCTCACCAAATTTGAACAATTGCACAAATCAAATCTCAAACTTTTTTCTTGAACATGACAATGAGTTGAGTGTATTCGAATGCCCTCAACAATCACTAGATCTCAATCTGGTGAGATCCTTTGTGGTGGAATTCACTGATGCACAGCCAACAAATCTGCAGCACTGTCATGTTGTCATGTCAGTAAAGACCAACATTTCTAAGGAAGGTTTTCAGCACTTTGCTGAATCTGGGCCATGAGGAAATCAAGGCAGGTCTGAAGGCCCAAGGGGGGATGGGGGGGGGGGGGGGGGGCACCCAGTACCAGCAATGTGCCTGTTTTGTCATTTAGGCTTTATTTGTCAAAGCTCATGGTAGACCTTTAATATTTGATTCACCAATGGTCTAACTTTGTAAGTCAGACATACTCAAACTCAAATACATCTCACTGCATCAGTAAGGTTCTTTAGTTTTGATGTGCCCAATAAATACACATAAATATGCATGACATCAAGTGAAATACTTCTTAACTATGCGACTGAAAACCAGCATATGATCACAAAGTTTGTTTTTGCTTTTCACTCCAATATTTGTGTGATTTTCTTTGAGGCACTTGCATGACTTAAATTAAGAAGAGTATACTCAATTTTGAAAGCTAGATATTTATTTTACACGGCCAGCTCACCGAGAAGCTAAATCGTGGTTAAATCCAGTGAAATAACATTGCTGCAGCTGTAAACGCATCTCCACTCTAGAATCAAACTTTTTAACATGGAGATATTGCCAAGTAACCCGTAACAGATTTACAAACATTCTCAACAGTGCATAAAGCAAAAATGAGCAGTGGATATTTAACAGAAATGAAATGAGAAGCAGAGGGAGGGAAACACAATGTTCCCTTTTTGAGTCTAAGAGTCTCTTCTGAAGAGGGTTGGAGCCTTTGATGTTTTTTCCCCTGCATGTGTGTATTAATCATAGACAGATGGATAGCTAGATATGTATGTGTGTGCATCCGTGTTAGTGAATCTCTGTGTGTGCTTGTTTGTGTTCCTCGTAAGTAAGTGGACCTGCCACAAAAATAGGTGTTTCTGTCTGTTTGGAGTGGGGCTTCAGGAAGTCCTTCAATCTCTGTGGACTCAATTATTCAGTGAGTCCGTCCCCGGCTGCCGTTGCACCGAGGGTGTACACTTTCTTTCCATTCTGACGATGTTTAAGTGCATGCACGGGGTTGTTGGAAAACCAAAGTCACGAAGGATGAATAAAACAGGAATAAACATGAGAATCCCTGAGTCCAGTGTGGACTCCTAATCCCTGCTGATATTTACAGCCATGATTCAAAAGGGAAAATCAAGCTTACCGTTAACTTGCACAAAGAAAGCTTTTATACAAAAACACACCTGTTTTTGTCAGCCTTGATCACATAAGTGGAGCTGCTATGGATACGGAGTATCCCATCACTACTAATTGAGGTGTCAGGAATTTTAAAAAATATAAATATAAATAGATAGAAATAGGAAAGTCTTATTTTGAAGAAGAGGTGAACTTTAAAGGGGCCATATTGTGCTTTTCCTCATTTGTAAAATATATCCTATTATAATGGTGGATGCTCCCGTTGAACATGGCCTTATGTACAAAAAGACTACTACCTCCAGTCTATCTGACAGGGCCATAGAAGATCCCTAGCCCATGAGCAACACAAGTATGTGCTGCTTTGTGCAAGGAGGAGCAGTATAAGCACTGCCAGCACTCTACAAAATGACCTCCAGCAGGTCACTGCTGTGAATGTCTCTGATCAAATAATCAGAAATAGACTTCATGAGGTGGCCTATGAGCCCGACGTCCTGTAGTGGTCCCTGTGCTCACTCCCCAGCAGAGTGAAGCCGACTTGCATTTGCCATAGAATACCAGATCTCGCAGGTCCATCACCGGTGCCCTTTTCACAGATGAAAGCACAGCCTGAGGGGAAACCCTATCATGTGATTTCCTGAGGTCAAAAGGCCCAGGATGTGAGTAGGGGTTAAGGCATCTGGGAAGGGATCTCAAAACTGGATTATAGATGGCAGACAGTTGGTGTCATAAACCACCGCCTCTGTTCAAAGATGGTCGCTCACAGTGGACATAGATGGCTTCTTTCACTCCTTTTTCAAACCATCTGTCTTCTGTCCAAAATGTGAACATTGGTGTCCTCAAAGTAGTGACCTTGCCACTTTATAAACGCATGGCACAACATAGAAGAGCCACCTTGACGGGACAAGACTCGGCGGTCCATCTGCATCTAAAGGACAAAGGTCACTCCATAGGGCTTAAATCTGGGACTCTCCACCATTTGAGTAAGTAACTTTGAGTAAGTATCAAGTAACTTCTGGTCTGGGGAGGCATATTAATGGAGGGACCTCTACAGGCTAGGCAACAACACCCTGACCGCTATTAGGTATCAGGATAAAATCCTTGGATTCTTGGGTTCCTCCTGGTGGGATCATGTGGCAAAAGTAGGCAGGCATTTCCTGGAGGATGAACGAAATGATATTTGATTTGATGGAAGATGTATTATCTACAATGTGGCCTTACTGTCCTTGTATTTCCATTTGTGTATGCTAGATAATAAAAAAAGAGAGAGAAATCAGTACAGAGGTTTAAATATGCACCTAACTGCCAGTAACTTGAGGTTTCATTCTGTCAGAGCTTCTCATGACTGTTGATAAATCACATATTTCTATACCTCATCTTACCTTATAATACTATTCAAGTTAAAATATTCACTTCTTTATCCTTATAATCTCATTCTAATTCATGATGTATTTGGCTGACTCATCCACCCGTGTACTTATTTCACTTACTGGGAGCAAGGGCAAAATAATAAAAAAGATTGCTGCGTTACATTAAGGAAAATAAATAAAATTTAAAACCTTAACACTGAATAAAAAGCATCGTTTTTCCATTATCTCCTATAATCCCCAACTCAGGCACACACTAGACTATCAAAATAATTACAGCGCTGATTGCCGGCTCCCTGTTTGCAGAAAACTGTGAACAAAATCAAATGAATTGACAGCACCCAATCAAAACAAATTAAAAGCACGGCTGCGTTGTATTGCCGTGACCTGTTTTGTGTTTTGGGTCAGTAATAGCATCTTGGAAATGCACATACTGACTAATAGATGCAGCATCTCTGTGCCAAGAAGACTGAGGGCTGTGCTAGATTGATAGCGTGCCAGTGAGAATAATAATCTGTCCTCTTCATCTGAATCACTGTCCCTCTCTTCGTCTCTTTTTTTCCCTTTAAATTACGAAATGATAAATGTGTTCACTGTCTATATCTCTGGGACTCATGTATCAGCTAATTTGCTTAGCTCAACTTTGCAAAGGACGACCTTGATCTCAAACCTGGATGAGAAAGGATTTGTGAAAAGAGGCGAAAAAATGAAAATAACCTCTGAAGCCTCTACCAATGAAAGAAGAACAAAAAGTGAAAGGACTCAATAAGCAGAAGTGATCAAAGCAAAGGGAAAAGAAGCAGAAAAAGTCTGGATTCACTCACACAGAACTTGTTCTTCAGTAGGTTTATCAGTCCCAATAATAAAAAAGCACAAAGAAAAGATGTTCACACTCACACTGTCTGGGAGACAACATACACACTGCTTTTTCCCCTTTGTCTTAGATACTGTGTACACACACACACACATAGCAGCTTTGAAAAATGGCATCTTTCAAATGGGGACATTTTTTCTCGGCTCTGAATGACATTTCTTCAAAGATTAGTCATGTAAGCAGATTTATTGGCGCTAATATAAATGGCCGTCTGTAGTGGGAGTATCAATCCCTCTCCACTCACTACAGATGTGTTTGAAATGGCATGTGACAAGAGAGACAAGAGTTACAAAAACTTAAAGAATCAAAATAGAAAATGTTAATTGTCGTCTTTGTAGTGGGCGTTTGATTGTAATGTGCTATCAGTTAAAGGAGCTGTGTTTAACAGTTGATATTAATGACACATTCTGCAGCTCACATTGGATATTTTAACAGCTGTATATATTGTATGCAGTGTATGTTACGATGACAATAAAGCTGACTTGGACATAAAAGAACAACCAATGCAAGATATATGTTCCATCGCTAAGTCAAAGGTAGCTGACTAGCCACTCCCTGGTTAATTATTAGTGTCGACAGCAGATGTAAAACGTCTTTGCTTTGTTTTTTGATAGGAGTTACTAATAGCTAAAAACAATGCCATTTGATACTGTATATAACTTTGGAGGATGCCAACCACTCTCATGTTTGAGTCACTGAGACCAATTTCTTGGGGAAAATGTAAACTGTATGTAAACTGTATGTAAAATGAAACTAAAATCTCCAAAAATATGAAAATACTTCCCACGGGCAGCAGGATGGGTCCATTGCTGGAGTGGGCCAGCTCTGGCCCCCTTAGGCCACCCACAATGCCTTGGTAGTTCTCCTCTATTTATTTTAGATCTTTTGAAAACGCTAACATTGGCTTTATTAGTTAAATGATTTTGATGGTCTTTTTGACATATCTGTCTGCTGTCTCTGTGCCATTTTCCAACAATGCGTTTCCTATACTTCAGCAACTGGAGCCTTTCACCTTCAAGAAAAGGATCGGAGCACATTACTCTGCCATTAATCCTTTTCATTCACTATTGAAGTCAAACACTGAATAAGGCGCTGGCATAGGTAACGTAGTACGATCATGACTAATTGAGCACTGAATAATTTGCAGTATCAGTATAGAGATACAGTATGTTTCTTTTTCAGTGACTGTGATTAAAACGCCGAGCTGTGACACAAACCGTTGCACGGCCCCAAATAGCAGCCTATCACTTCCACACAGGTGAAAATGATCTGCTTTGACACTGAGTGGTGAAGAGCTTTCACTGGTGGTTAAAGGATTTGTGTTTGGATGAAAGCAACAATTGATATTCAGCAACTGCAGATGTTACAGTACAACGTTGTCTCGTAATAGCTGTGAAATTGCAAAAATGCATAATGTCAAGAGGAAACTTTTGTGTTGAACACAGAATCTATTTTTAGAGGGGTTTTGCTTTTTATGTCTTGCCTAGAGAACTGTTCTGAAAAACCAAAATCTAAAATTGCACCAAATATAAATAGAAGTATCTACAGTTAACTTGTTAATCTAATGAATATCACTATGTTTTAAACATTGAAAAGTATCTTTTTTCACTGTTTTAGAGCACACTTCAAACATTATACACTTTTTAAAGTTAATTAGTAATCAGCGCAGGTTGTCATCATCTATAGTAATCCCTAAAAAGCAAACAGGTTTGGTAAAGACTCAAGTAAAATCCCCAGTAGAAAATTGTTAGTAAAGGCTGTAGCTTTGTAACACATGCTGTAAAATTGTGCATATACAACCCAAACTGTGTAACCTAAGTAACCTAAGTAACTATGTGGGGTACCTGAGTAGCCAACTTTTGATACCTAAACCTAACAAAATATCTAACTGACCAAGTATATTTTTCTTTCTTTCTTTTTTAAAAAAGGCAGCAAATCAGTGCATTTAGGCATGTACACATGCTGAAATTCAAACTTAGCATCAGAATGGGGAAGAGAATTGATTTAGGTGATTTTGAATGTGGCTTTGAATGAAAAAAACAGAAAATATCCAGTGAGTCCTCTGGTCAAAAGTGCCTTGTTAATGCCAGAGGTCAGAGGTTGGGCCAGATTGCTTTGTACTGATAGGAAAGCAACAGTAACTCAAACTCAACTCAACCCCCCCAAAACCCAAAATGTTATAACTAAAGTAAGCAGAAGAGCATCTCTGAACCTTGAAGCAGATGGACAACAGCAGAAGAAGAACACACCAGGTGACATAACAAAACATTGCCTGCCCTGATTTGATTTCTGCTGTGACATTTGGATGGTCGGAAGGTATGGATCCATTCCTGCCTCACATCAAAGGTTCGGCTGATGGTGTAATGGTTTAGGAGAAATTTGTCTGGCACATGTTGGGCCCCTTTGCACCAGCTGAGCATCATTTAAGTTTCTCAGTTTCTTTCTTGAGTATTGTCTCTTGTCCAGCCCTTTATGACCATAGTGTGCCCATCTTTTGTGTCATGTGAAGCTTTGTGACAGGCAGGATTGGACCCAAAATGCAGGACTCAAACAGGGATATATAACTGCACGCAGGACTGGGACTATCAAAATAAAACAGGAAACGAGAGACAATACAAAAAGACGCAGACTTGACACTGAAAGACAGACTAAACTAGAAGCCAGAACAACAAATAACATCAAGAGAACAAAACCATGAAAAACCAATAATCAAGAAGTAGAACTTAAACACAAAACACTGGGTAACACCCAGCACCATAACATTTCGATGCCTATTATCAGTATGGTCCTATAGCTCACACTTGGTTTTAGCATGTTTCAATGACAGAACAGATGGTCCTAATAAATTCGACTGCAAACTGATACATGCTGGTGTTGTGCAAATGCAGAGGAACAAATTCAAAATGCTACCCACTCACTGGCAAGCATAGACATCGACAGCATCGTGTAGATGTCAGTGTCCATCTTTGTCAGTTAATTTACTGGCTCTGTTATCTGCCTCTCCCAGCACCAGCTATAAAAGCCCCGCACTTTCACTTGACTTTAATGCCCCTAATGCCGTTTAATCACTCAACTATTCATCACAGTATGTCCTAAATTACTATCAGCTTCATTTGGCGTTGCATCATCCCGGCCTGTGCCCATTACTGCGAGTGCAAAATGAGGAGAGATAATATGTTTTGTTCAAAGGCAGATGAGAAGCATCCTTGAGTTGGTTGCTGAATATGTTGTCATTTTGCTTCTGTGTGTCACGAGTTGATGGCACACTGAGGATTTGACCTGTTTTTGTTTTTTTTTGTTTTTCACACATATACACACACAGGACACATGATGGATTGGACTCAAGAAACACAACGAGTGCAGTGCAGTGGAAATGTGGAGCTTTGACAAAAAAGCCAAGCCAAGCTGAAGAAATTAGTTGTTTTCCCTCTCTCTCTGTTTAGCTTTGTGATATTTTCAGAGAAGTGGATGAAAGAAGGGGGGGGAAAGAGGTGAAGATGCAGAGGTGGACAGGGAGAGATAAAAGAGTTGTGACTTGGCACTAATTCCAGTCCAGAGAACTCCGGAGGCGGCTGGGGATTCACATTTCACTGACCAGCATCCATCGGCCCTGACGGGGTGAAGCCAATCAGCGCTTACGCAGAGGAAAATCACTGGACGGTCGCAGCGGGATCCTGTTCTCCGCTGAGACGAAGTTTGGACTCCCACAGCGAGCTGAGCTCAGCCATGCCCCAGTGACCCACTACAGGCTGCTGAGTTTTTAATTCACAACAACTCTATTACTCCCAAGTGTGTGTGCACATGTGTGTTGTTGCTCTTTTTTGAAGAGGCTGTTCTGTCTTCCTGTCAGTTAAAATTGAAGAAAAAAGAAGGAATTCACACATTTGAATGGCTACTTGATTTTTATCAGTTTATTGTTGACAGAATGTGAAAAAAACATAAAACCATAAAGGATATACATGTATATTTCATGTTGGTAAATCCTTTAAGAACACATGTCAAATTCATCATATCACTTTATGTCTTCCATAAATTATGACCTGCTGTGGTAGCTGTGGTGCATGCTGATCCGACCACAAAGGTAAACCTTAACAACATACCCAAGATGGAAAAGTTGATGCAAAAATTGGGGAATTTCAACCCTGAGTGGGTGACTGAGTCGTCTATGTTTTTACCGAGCGTAAAGGGAGGCCTGTTTATCCATTTTTCCATGACATGATTTCTGTCTTCAAAGAACATAATTTGTGCTGTCATTTTGATGTTTGAATTTGCACAGAGAGAGATGGAGGGAGCAGAGGCTTCAGAAAGTTGCTGAACTGAAAAGAGGCATAAAAATCAAGTAAAATGTGGTTCTCCGGCTCCAAAGTGATGGAGCTGTAAAAGCAGTTTTCATTCTAGAGGCAGCTGTGTGATACAGGTACCGCAAACTGCGTGATCAAAGATATTTAACTTTTCCAAATTCTGGTGAAATTGGATTGTGAAACAAGCAAAGAAAGACTTTTTCATTTATTTACAAGGACAAAATTAAACATTCACTACTTTGTCTTTTATACAAGACGTATTCTAATGTCCCATACTATCAGTATCTGACATAATTTAAGCTGTCAAACAGGCTGGTATGAGTTTGCCATATGGTAGTGATCTATCGGATAGATCCATCTATCATAATGTGAGAGATGGACTATGGCGTGTACAGGTCACCAGTCTATCACAGGGCTAAGCTGTTTTTGACCTTGAAGAAGTCAGAGGTCCAAAGTTAAGTGACATTTCAACACTTTCTCATCCCAACGCATAACATACCGACGACTGTGACAAATTGTTGGTATGTTACGCATTGGGAGGCATGAGAGTATATTCACATGAATCTACACGTGGTTTACGTTTGACATGAAAATCAACCTAACAAAGCATTATGTATGTTAAATCTGTTCACTTTCAGATACTGAATCACTTTGGAAAACAGTATGTCATAGAGATAAGTTTATGGTTAAGGTTAGGGTCAAATTGTGGTCATAAATATTTTGTACTTGTAAATTAGGATTTGTATGTGTAAAAAGAATTTGTGTGTGCGTAAAAAACGATTTGTGTGTGGACTTAGCCAAAAAATACATGTGAAACAAAGTTACAAGTCCGAATTTTGACCCTATTTTTCTTCCTTTCATCTGATTGGTCAATGTCATGTCAATCACAAATTTAACTATCCAATCAGAGAACAGATGGATTTGGCTGTCGGAGGGGCGCTTTTTTGAACTGCATGTCCTTGAAGGGTAATACAGTTTGAAGCTGCAGGATCTCTATATAAATATCCGATAGAAGCTAGGTCCCGTAACTTTCAGCAGCTGTTGAAAGGATAAAGTTGTGGTATATCAGTGGTTAGAAACGTAATTCAACGGAATTACAGACTGCACAGATGGTACCTTCCCAAAGGAAAAACTACTATAGCTTACTAGTTTATATATTAGACTTAATAGTTACTATATACAATAATGGACTTCTATACATTTTACATCAGATGAAAACTTTGGTTGTAAGAATCAGATAATTATTTATTAAAAGCTAGACACGAGAATAAGAAAGAAAAGTATTTCTTTGTGCCCCCCTTTCTCCTGTTAATTTCTCTGTTTGCACTGTTCATATATTTATATTATTTACTGTATGTATTGGTTAAAAAAGACTTTATGTTGTAAAAAACTTAACCTAGAAATTAGAATTGTTGTGCCTTAATTTGTTTTTACATACATTCTATTTGAAATAACTAAAATGTGTATATTTATTTATTTTTGTTTATCTAGCATTCATTTAAAAAAATAAATCTGACATTACAACCAGTTACTCACTACTTGAGTAGTCTTTTCACAAACTACTTTTTTACTCTTACTTGAGTAACTTTTTGGCCGACTACTTTTCACTTTTACTTGAGTAATAATATTTTAAAGTAATGCTACTCTTGCTTGAGTACAATTTTTGGATACTCAACCCATCTCTGCTTGATTGCATGTGGTCATAGCAACAAGGACTAATTTATTTCCACTGCCTTTCTGGTGAAGCATTCCTGTTATCTGGGCTAACTGAAAACCTCCTGTTTTTTCTTCTGGCCACTGCTTCCTGTCTAGGAGAGTGCAAGATCTATTCAGGTTACTACATTTTAAATCAACATCAGTGGAAGTTCAGGGTACTTGGATGGTGACCCTTAAGCAACATGCCATTTGGAGCTCGTACCATTCGAATTACTTAGCATATTCTCACTCTTGTCTTGTCATATTGTCATATTTGAATCAAAGCAGCACCCCCTCAGTATTGTTTTCTCAGGCACAGGTGTACCTCTTTAGCTTTAATTAGGACAAAGCACAGGTAACAGGCACAGTCACAGTAGTTTTAGGAGAAAAATGATAGATTCTGTTGAAATGCACCCTTCATCAAAATAAACTTAAAAAAATATGTTATATGCTAGATTTCTTCTGTCTCTCTGAAATTTCCCTGATTGCCATAATTAAGCGTCATTAATGAGTTTTCTGGGCCTTTCATTGGGCCTATTTCAGAAATGAATTACTCCTTTGGATGTTGGATTGCCTACATGCTTAAAATGATACTAAATGCAAATCGAGTCCATTACAATGTGAAGCTGATCGCTGGGAGAGCTGTCATTTAGAGCTTCCATAAAAAGGTTCCGCATTACTGTACATTAAATTCAGTAATAAGATTACAGTTACAATAATATAGTTTCTTGCACTACAAATTTGCTTATTGGATTATTCACACGGTAATGTTATTTCAATAATGTGTTACTTTGTTACCATTACAAAGTACAACTGTGTTTACAGCCTAATACAAAAAGAGTTTTGAGGCCACTGGATATTTGGATATTTTACCCCTTTAAAACAACTGTACAATAAGATTTTATTTTAATATTTCACATATTTTTCTTAAGTCTCAAAGTTAGGGCTATGAAAATCTTCAACCTATTCTGACACATGGAGTTTTAGCCGACTGCTGTATGCTAAGACTTGCCTCTGAGATCTTCTTAATAGGCTTTTGCTATCAATTAAAGTTGATATCATATAAAATAGGCTTATATGAAAAACAAATAATATTTATAATTTTGAAATCCATAATAATCTGTCTTAAAAAAACATCGTTTTACTGATTCTTATGATTATTACCACTAGGGGGCAGCAAATCTGGGGGCGTGGCCAGTGCCACAATTATTTTTTTTCAGACTTTACATTTAGCAACAAGTGTCTCATCTCTTCTTTCACCACAGAGATTTTTCTCACTCCTTTTTCTTTCTACTTTGGTTTAATTTAGTTTGTAACAAAAGCATTTTTACAGTTTTTTTTTGTTGACTTGTTTTAAGTAGTGTCACTTGATTGATGCATTTTGTACTCATGTAGCTGTGTAAGGAGCAGGAATCTGGGGGCAGGAAGACATCATGGGAAAATGAGCCCCTTCAGTGTTATCAAGAATCTCTGATTTAACTGCTGAATCACCCTGAAGGGGCTTCTGTTAGAATAATGATCAGTTTGCCATACATTAGCTTCTATTATGCTAATTACAACATGTAGGTGGGTGGATACTTGTAAAGGAGCAGTGCTGTACAGTCCAGAACAGGATTCTCATGAGATGTTTAACACAAAGTTACAATTGTTAAGATTTCACTTTATGTTATTTGTTTCCTCTGATATACATTAAATGCATTCAGTGCATTTAACACTCTTCTTCTATTGCATTTTTAAGTGCCAGTCTCATGCTTGATTATAATTACTTACAAATACAAGGGGAAATTACAAGAAATTATTTCTAACATCCATCTCAATAGAGTGATCGCTTTTCACAGAGTGAAAAGTAGAGCTGTCAGAGCGGACTTCCTCAGTTACTGATTGCTAAAAGATGTTCTCCAAAGTCCTGGTAACTAGGGTACGGTAGGCCCGAGACCCAAAATCACAACACAAAGAAAAAACAACAACAACTACTTGCCTCTTCAAATTAGCGTCACTAAACTAGACTTTCTGAGTAAGCAATAATTAACATAATTAATTAGTAATGCACAATCTGTGGCTGGTAAGCGAGCTTACTACCAAGTTAGAACTTAACCCTTTGTTGTAATATAGCCCCTAAAAAGAAACATGGCAATGGCTAAAATGTTAATATTAAGACTTCAAAAAGTGAAGTTCAAACTAAAACCAATGGCTCTATGTAGCCTATGCTTACATCCAGATTTTTTTTTTTTTACTTTTTAAATAAACTTTTTAAAAAATGTTTAAGGACAAATACCATGATGCTGACATTTAAAATAAACAAGTGGCTGTTTTGCAACTGCAGGCCAAGAGAAAGGTACTACATTTTTCAGGTTAGGGTTACTTTTTCTTTTTTTAAGTGAGAGCTGTTTTAGAAATGCTGATTATTGTGTGCCTTATTATTGTGCTGATATTTTTCAATATCTTGTGAAAGAAGTCTTTCAAGGATACAACCACATAATACCAGCAAAGACCTGAGAATGCACTCGTGTTCAGAGCCAAAGCCTGTTAAGAAGATCTCAGGATAAAGCACTGTCTGAGGACAACTTTGGCTCGAAGGGTGTTCTGGCTTTAGTGTTGTATCAGGGATATTTCTTTCATGCAACACACAGGATACAAGGGAAATTAAAAGCATTACACAGGCAGCTTCTCTGCACTGGCTAGCTGTTAAATACAAGGTCCATTTATTTCTCTGTAAAGGTATGCTTCGTTTAGCACTCGAGTACATTACAGAACATGTATACTCCTGCTCTTCCTCTTGCTTTTACACATTCCATGATTAAAGCTAACCACTGCAGCTCCATAGCTTTGCAACACCCCTCCTCTGACTATCAAATTGAGAAAATTTCAAGATTCACAATTTTTTTACTGATGCATACTTGATCCTACTGCTTTTTCTGTTTTATTTATTTATTTCATGTTGTTGTTGTTTTTTTATCATGTTCGGTGCTATTTTTTTTTTTTTTACAATATCAGGTTTTTATATTCTTGTTTTTATTTCATCTCTTTATTATTACACATTTTTATATTGAGCTACTGATTTATGTTTCTATCTTTTATGGTACATGTTCTATTTATGCACAGATTTTTTAAATTAAGTATGCTAAAAACTCACTGGCACGTTGCTAGTAACAAGTTTGACCCAATGGACATGTTGACCATTCAGAAATGCTCTTCTGCATACCTTGGTTGTAACACGTGAATATTTGAGGTACTGTTGTCTTCATATCTGCTTGAAAGCAGTCTCTCCATTCTCCTCAGACACTAACAAGGCACTTTCACCCAGAGAACTGTGTCTCACTAAGTATCTTCTCTGTTGTCAGACGACCATTCTCTGTAAACCCTAGAGATGGTTGTGTGGGAAAACTCCAATAGATCAGCCGTTTATGAAACACTTCGATCAATCAGTCTGGCACCAATGACCGCATTATATTCAAAGACACTTAAATCACCCTGTTCTGATGCTCGGACCTGAACTTCAACATACCTACACACCACTGTTCCCGTGCCATGTGACAGGCTGCTTAGATGTTTGCTAGAACAAGCAGTTGAACAGGTGTCCCCAACAAGTGACCAGTGGGTGTATAATTAAATTCTGTTTTTTCCTGTCTTCATCCACTCACCACCAACCGGTTGCAGCAGATGGCCAGCCCTCTCTGAGGTTGGATCTGCTGGAGGTTTCTTCCTATTAAAAGGGAGTTTTTCCTTCCCACTGCTGCCAAAACTCTTGCTCACAGGGGTCATATGGTTAATGGGGGCAACTGTTGTTGTAATTTGGTGCTGTATAAATACAATTTAAAAAAAAAAAAAAAAAGTATCTGATGTGTTCAGGCTTAGCAACCAGTTAAAAAATTATACCACAATTAGGGACATCAAATTCATTTTCTCATACAGCCTATTTCCTCTTTCTAGCAGTATAAAGAATTTTAACTACACATTTCATTTTAACATAAGAAAAAAAATATTGGGGTGACACACCAAAACAGAATTTCCAGTTGTATTATGCTCTTGTTAGATTTAGGTTACTAGAAAAAAAAAAATTATATGCGCCATTAATTTCAAATTAAAGTTGATATCATGTAAAATAGGCACATATGAAAAACAAATAATAGTTATAATTTTGAAATCCATTATAATCTGTTTTAAAAAAAACATTGCTTTACTGATTCTTATGATTATTACATTATTACCAACTTACAACAATCTTGTCAGAGGGGGCCACTAGGGGGCAGCAAATTTGGGGGCGTGGCCAGTGCCACAATTATTTTTTTCAGACTTTACATTTAGAAACAAGTGTCTCATCTCTTCTTTCACCACAGAGATTTTTCTCACTCCTTTTTCTTCATACTTTGGTTAATTTAGTTTGTAACAAAAGCATTTTTACAGTTTTTTTTTTGTTGACTTGTTTTAAGTGGTGTCACTTGATTGATGCATTTTGTACTCATGTAGCTGTGTAAGGAGCAGGAATCTGGGGGCAGGAAGACATCATGGGAAAATGAGCCCCTTCAGTGTTATCAAGAATCTCTGATTTAACTGCTGAATCACCCTGAAGGGGCTTCTGTTAGAATAATGATCAGTTTGCCATACATTAGCTTCTATTATGCTAATTACAACATGTAGGTGGGTGGATACTTGTAAAGGAGCAGCGCTGTACAGTCCAGAACAGGATTCTCATGAGATGTTTAACACAAAGTTACAATTGTTAAGATTTCACTTTATGTTTTTTGTTTCCTCTGATATACATTAAATGCATTCAGTGCATTTAAAACTCTTCTTCTATTGCATTTTTAAGTGCCAGTCTCATGCTTGATTATAATTACTTACAAATACAATTACAAGAAATTATTTATAACATCCATCTCAATAGAGTGATTGCTTTTCACAGAGTGAAAAGTAGAGCTGTCAGAGCGGACTTCCTCAGTTACCTCACGCTGCTGCTCTGGCCCTTCATCAATGAAACCTATGGTATCAAAAGACGTCAGGTTTGATTGCTAAAAGATGTTCTCCAAAGTCCTGGTAACTAGGGTACGGTAGGCCCGAGACCCAAAATCACAACACAAAGAAAAGACAACAACAACAATTCAGAAGCCATTCTAGGATGTTTCTGTGGATTGTAGTGTCTAAAGTCTCTGTGTGCCCCCACTTAGGATCAATATGAATTTGTTTTTCATTGTTGGCCTCAATCAATTGTATTGTTATGCGCGTCTGAATACAGTGAAACAATCCAAAGACAGAGCACCCAAGTAAGCCTGCTTGCCGCTGTGAACCTACTTTTCTTCTTTGCTTCCTCTTAGATTGTTGAACACCACCGGGGCTGCAGCTGAAAGAATAAGGCTCAGATTGCTCATGCACATCTAATCAACGTAGCCAGTTAGTTTATTGGAATACACAATTGTAATTATAAGTCAGGACTTCACACATCTTAATGATAGAGCTGTGATACTGATTAGTTTATTAACTGACACAGTCAGTGTTTTGGTCAGCTTTCCTTATATTTTATTTATAATTTATTTTTATTCTCTAATACTGTAGTTTTCTCTTTCAATAAAATATACTAATGCTACTAGTCCTGTCAGCATTTGCAAACACTTCCTCATTCATATAAATACACTCATAGATAGGGAAATGGCTGTAAATTTCCTCCAACTCAACGAGGGGAAAACTGTGTACTCCGGACAGATTTGTATCCCAGATAGTGAAAGCCCTTGGTCCTCTTTCTGTGTATGTTAAATCCTCTATCGGGAATTTAGGTGTCACTTTTGACTCAACTCTCACATTGGATGGGCATGTGAAACCTCTGGTTCGGTCTTGTTTTTATCATTTAAAAAATGTGTCTAAGTTAAGCCCTATTTTATCTCACCCTGAACTGGAGATTGCTATACATGCATTTATTTCCTCATGCTTGGACTATTGTAACTCTTTGTTTATGTGTCTAAGCAAAGGTTCTCTGGATCGTCTGCAGGTTGTGCAAAACGCTGAATTTAGACTGTTGACAAAATCCTCCAAGTATTCACATGTGACACCATTGCTATTTCAGCTACACTGCATAGATCCTTGCATGGACTGGCACCACCCTACATCTCCGATCTGCTACAGCCCTATGTCCCTAGCAGGTCCCTGAGGTCATCTGATCAGGGCTTACTTGCTATAAAACAGACTAAGATGAGAACTAAGGGTGACAGAGCTTTTGCCATTGTGGCCCGAGACTGTGGAACTATCTCCCTCATACATTAAGAGCTGTGGACTCGGTAGTTGTTTTTAAAAAACAACTCAAAACTCACCTTTTTAAAACAGTTTTTGGTTAAATGTCTGCCTGTTTTATATTGTCTGTTTTACCCTTTTCTTATTTGTTATCTTATGTGCAGCACTTTGTGACTTTGTCTAGAAAGCTGCTATATAAATAAAATTTTATTCATTTATTTAATTCAAAATTGGAGTTGACCAATGAGCTGATAGCCACCATCAACATCAGCCTGACTGGTGATAATATGTAAGTTTAGAGAAGCAGGGTAAGGAAAAGATATCTGGGGTATGTTGAAGTCCTTTTGTAGCACAGGTCCCAGAAAACAAGCCATCCATAAACGTTGGGTTACCGGGGCGCATCTTTACTGTTATAGGGTGTGAGCGAGGCAGGGTACACCTTTACCAGGTGTCATTTCATTACAGAAACACAGGGATACAGCCAACCACCACACAGTCTCACATCCATACATACAACCAATTTAGAATCAACAACTGACCTAATATGAATGTCTTTGGATTGTGAAAAGATGCCAGAGGAAATCCATGGATTATCACACAGCAACATTGAAAGCACAACATATACAAGGAAGAATTGTAAATGCTGGCCTTGCATTTCACGGGTGGAGTTTGCATGTTGTTTATTTGGGTTATTCTGAATGGCTGTCTGCCTCTCTGTGGTAGCACAGCAACAGACTGGATAAGCTCCACCCCCAATCCCAATTGGATAAGTGGAAGAAAATGGATAAATGGACAACATTTAGAAAAAAACAACAATAAAACCAGAAACAACAAAATTTTAGTAATAGAGTAGAAAGAGCTGTACAATCAAAGGACTTGGATTCTACTAAAGTCAAAAGCCAGAAATGTCGTCTCTTAGTTTTAGTCAATTAAAATCTGCTGTAAAAATGGTCGCACAAAAAAATAGTCTGACACATATCAAAACGTACTTAATGGTCCTTCTCTCCAAACACTAATACCTGATTTAGACTTCTGCAAGAAATCTACAGCATAACCAGAAACTCATTTTAACCTTCCATGCCATTCACTCATTGCAGGCTTGGTTGACCCAACATGTAGTTAGATTTTTCCGGAGGTGCACGTCAGGTTACATGAAAGATTACGGCGTAAAGTTAAAAGTTACACTGTCGATTTCTTGCAGAAGTCTAAATCAGGCCTTAGTTTTAGGGGTTAGGGTTACTGGCCATCATCAAGGGTTGGAAATTACCAATAGCTATAAACTCTACAGGCAGCCCATCAGTTTAACGCTCTATATTGGAGCTCTATTTAACTGCATTGTCCCTTTTAAAAAGGGAACTTCAGAGGGTTATATATTAAAAGAGTTCATCTGCTGAAATACAGGTTGGCTTTTACTGTGAAGAAGGAAGAGGAAAATAACATAGCTATAGATTATACAATGACAAAAAAGGCTTACTGTAAACTAACCTCTTTGTCAAAACAGTGGACATGTGTTTGGCTGAGCCGTAATATGTTGCATTAGGTGCTTCTCTGTACTGTTCGTGACAAATTAGGCGCTCTTGTTTCCTCCCTCCCCATTTCAGTTGCATTAACACACCAAGCAGAAGTGTTAGCAAATCAACCGGGACAAGAAGTGTCAAACACTGGCCCTAGCTGGCATTTGGTTTGGTCACAGTTTGGTAACCTTAGTAATAGTTCCAAAGACTATCTTTCAAAATGACTGTGCGAGTCCTGCCGGCTCCTTGGAGTACAAAGTAGGAAATCAACTTAATGAACTGTGAGTTCAGCAACACCATTTTGCATCCCAAATTGAATTTATCCGCTTTCACTTTCAGAGAAAACCTAAACATCCTCTGCTGTGGGAGTCCACAGTGAAAGTGTAATAGGTAGACTTAAAACAACTTTGTGCAGTGCACTCTTTTAAAATGTAGTCCATTGGGCTTGAATACAAAAAGGCTGCATCTGTTTTATAATTGGGAATATTTTACACCGCCAGTCAACAGCTCCAGCTAAGCATATTGTGACTGAGCAGGTTCAGACGAATTACTTTCATCATTTAGTCTGTTTGTAAACCAATACATTTTTTATATTGGAAGACAGAAATTAAAGGAGAAAAATATGCATATCTGACTGACATATCTGGCAGAACAGACCCTTTGGATTCAAAATAATAGGAGGTTGCTTCCATTAAGTCTGCTGCACTCCACTGAAGGCCAAATAACAGACTGCTTATGCGTTCAGTTGTCTGAAAAGTAGCTATTTTCTCATTACTGCTCATCAGCCTTTCAGCTTCAGCTCTTCATATGTTTTATTGAATCTGATCAGACCCTCCATTATGAAAAAGCCATTGATCCATGTCCTGGTCTTTCTCCAAACCCATTTTCCCCCTTACAGTTGAACTTTGTTCATGTGATTTTCATGCCAGTGGAAAAGATGCAGTAACTAAATGAAGAAAACTGGAATAAAATGAGGCTCATCTCCATTGAGACCCAAACTGCTGTCTAATTGAATAGCAGAATGCTTTCATAGCAGCAATTTTAAACTCACCAACTTGATTAATTCAAGCTTATTCATAGGACATAGGAAAAAAAAAAGAGTGTCCACACCTGTCTTTCTTGGCTTCTGCCGCAACACAAACAGCTGTGATGGGCCACGTGGCCTCCAAATACAGCATGAGGAATGACAGCTTTCGTGTCTGATGATGCTAATATCGGGCAGTGGACAAATGTGTTTGTGTGCAGATGGGGCAGACGAAGGAGATAAAGCCATAACTCACCATATCAATGGATGACACAGGGCCGATGCTGTTGATATAGATGCCCACATCTATGACTGTTGGTTTCTCTGCAAAAGCCAGAAGGAATAAAAGTGAGCACATATTGTAGATGAATGTATCATTTGTCAAGTTTTTTCATCCTGAAGTGTAAACCTGCAACATAGTCAGACCCCAGAATCAAATATATAGTCAAATTGCAAAGCACCTGGAAGAGAAAGACTAACACCCTTAAAGTCAGAACAGCTCCACAGTGTTTTCTGGAGCAGCTCTGGTTACCATAGCAATTAATAGCATTTCCAGGCGGTACATAGGATCTTGGGTTATTTTGCTTGGCAACAACATTTGAAACGATTGCACAAAGCCAAAACTGGTTGCATGTGTGTTTGGTGGTTGTAGAAATGTTTTATATGAGGTTTAGGTGAGATTCGGAGGTTTCTATGGATACGACTTCAAGTTACAGCCGATTACGGAATCTCGTACCGGGGTCGCTGGGGCTCAAATCTCCAAAACAGTTGTCAGTCAAGGCACTTTATATTCTATGGTAAACTCTACTATAATAGAGGAAAAACCCCAACAATGAGGAAGTGCTTGGCAACAGTGAGAAGGAAAAGCTCCCTTTTAACCTCAAGAAACATCTGGCAGAACCAGGCTCAGGGAGGGGCAGCCATCTGCCGTGACCGGTTGGAGTGATGGGGGTAAGACAGGACAAAAGATGCATTGTAGAATGATTTAAAAAAAACAAAACAGAAGACAATCTCTGATTGTTTGACAGCAGAGCCATTGCAATGACTAATGGCAGACCAGGACTGCCTCATCTGAACCAGAAGTGTCTTGAGGATACTCCAAGAAAAACTGTAAAGGATTGCTGGGGAATAGGATGTTTCTTCAACCAGGATGCAACTTTGAATAAGCAGAAGTAAAATACATGGATGGATGGTTCATGTTAGTGAACAAATGTTAAATTAAAAATTAATCTTTTGTTTCATTCAATATTCTCTATGGATTTTCGTCTTAACTCCATACATGGTGACCTGGTTTCAACATAAAGTGAATTAAAAAAAAATCTTTTCCATGGGGCTTCCTCTGCTTGTTCTAATTTGATATAACTGGGAATTTATGGGCCCAAATGCTGCTTCCATTCTCATGAACAAAGAAGGACCAAAGCACCAGTGGGAGCTAAAAGTGGTCCACATTCTTTCAGCTCCAATGAAGTGATCAGTGTTGTTTTCTCAGCTTTGCAGCGTTCAGGAATCCATTAAACAGGCCATTTATGACGTTGAGACAAGCTGAAATTTTGAAGGAAAATAACACTGTATGATATGCGTTCAAAACAAAAATAAAGCATTCATATAACTTTGGATGTGAAATTATTTTAGGGTTAACATTTACTGATTTGCCAGTTAGCTAAGTTGTATAGTCTGATGTATAGTCTGACCAAGTGACCCAATGTTTTAGTTTAGACTAGTTATATAGAAATTAGGGATGTATATATTCAAATAGTCTAGAGTTATAGAGCTACGTTTTGTCTAAAAAATATTTACTTCCCCTTGTTTTTCCTGGTCCTTGCAGGATACAATGCAGCACCTCAGCTAATGGCCAACAAAAATTAAACAGCATGATACTAACAGTCTGTCTCTCTGTGTCAGCTCTGTGTTAGATTCGCAACCTGTCCAGGTTGTACCCCGCCTTTTGCCCTATGGAAGCTAGGTTAGGGTCCAGCCCACCTGTTACCCTTCTGAAGATAAGCAGAAGAGAATGGATGGATGACACTAACAATGAGATAAAGTCTGTAAGATACAGTGAGATCATAAAAAAGAGTATTAAGAGTATTAGAAGTACCAGCTCTCAATGAAAACTGAGTAGTATTTTTTGCCTGTAATGCACAATGATAATAGAAGTGGCTCCTGCAGTATAAATGTGAAAATTTCTTTCTGGGTGCTAAGTCCAAAGATATGCTTGTTAGGTTAAGTGGTAATTCTAAATTGGCCAAAGGTGTGAATGATTTTCTTTATCTCTTTTTTAGGCCTTTGACCACTGGCAGCCTGTCGAGAGTGTACCCCGTTGACCATTGTCCCCTGAGATGGACTCCAGCCCCCACTGACCCAGAAGTGGATAAGTGTTTAAAGACATTAAGAGACATTAATAAATGGATGGACGTCTCATGTGGTACTTAGACTCTGAGTGAGTAGAATCATGTTTTAAGTAAAGTATCTCAGCTGTTACATGGCTAGCTGATTTGCTTCAGATTTTAAGATCCTACTCCGGACAAACTATACTACTTTGGCAAACCTCTACCTTGCCACTTATTGGCATCAACAGTTCAAATTTTCAGTTTGTACAATACTTTGATTTCCCATGTGTGCTTTGAAAAATGCCCGAATGCTAATTAGCAAAATCTTGAGTAACCCTAGAGCGTTATTAAGGGTTTCATTCAATTATGAGTGAGGTTGAAATGCTGAGTTAATTAAAAAGTTTTATTAAGTAAAATTATTTTGATGAGATATAATCTATATACTTCACAAACCTGATGATCTGTGAAATATATAGAGTGGGAGCCCCAAGAGAGAAACGTGTTTGCCTTCTTTTGTTGGATTTTGCTGAGGAAGCTATGGAAACAAACTGTCAGAAAACCGTTGTTTAGTTGGAGGAGAGTTTTCTAATTGCTGGGACTCTTCTGGGTGAGTTAACTTCTCAACATTCTTGTTCAGAAACCAAGCTAAGCCATCAACAATGATGTGCTAATGGCTATAGCAGCTATTGCTATTGCTAGTATGTATGAAGAAAAGATAAGAAAGAATGTATGTATGAATGTCTAAACAACAGATTCTTTTTTAATGTTACTCTAACAAGTTTTGAACATTTTTTGATGAATGACTCATTGATGACCCGGTCCAAAGATGGCAAGCCACCCCTCCAGGATTCGTTAACATGTATGATCGCAAAATAAATTGAAATTCTTTGGATGGGCTTTGAAATTTACAAATTCTACTTAAGTGGTCGGAGAGAACTGCATTTCATTGTTCCTCTGCACATCCTGCAAGGAGAGACTTTACTGCTGGACTCACTCAAATAAGAGGTGTCAGCTGACACTAGAGACACTGAGTCAAATCCAGTGTTGGGAAGGTTACTTTTAAAATGTATTCCATTACAGAATACAGAATACATGCCCCAAAATGTATTCTGTAACGTATTCCGTTACGTTACTCAATGAGAGTAACGTATTCTGAATACTTTGGATTACTTAATATATTATCATGCTGTTTACAACTACGTGAATGTTCTATTGCTGTGATTTATTACTGTTACTGAAGGTCCGCGGCTCCGAACCGTAGTAAAGGGACCTCTGACTAATACGGTGGGTTCTGTGTCGGGCTCGTAGCCGAAAACTAGCTTTACTTTGTTGTCTGGGTCAACTTTGCTAGCCAGAGACAGAGAGAGGCGTCTAAAGGCTGCTCCAACGGAACTTATTGTTTTTGGAGGAAAACACGAACACGGTGTACAGTCGAGTCTTAATAGCTTACTTACAACTGGGCTCGTCAGGCTCTCTTCTTGGCTGCAGTGGTTATTATTATATTTACATGCTTCCAGCTCCCGTTTTTGCTCGATGACAGCTCGTACTTTTCCTTTTTCTCCCTCCCTCGCTCACAGACACATAACGGGTATGGCAGTCCATTCTCCCTGCAGCACAGACTACACTGCCTATGATGCTACAGAGCTATGCCTGTAGCATTCTGCCTATTAGCTTAGCACAACAACAACAGGCGCTCTCTCACCCAGGAAACACGCAGAGAGAGAGCGTCACCCTGTAACCATGGCAACCGTAACGCTGCCGCCTGGAACAACAGAACGTAGCTGTCAAACAAAACCCAAACAGGCCTGACCCGCCACAATATGAAACAGGGAAGTACCGCCGTGTAATCCATTTATTTCAACAAAGTAACTGTATTCTAAATACCACCTTTTTAAACGGTAACTGTAACGGAATACAGTTACTCATATTTTGTATTTTAAATACGTAACGGCGGTACATGTATTCCGTTACTCCCCAACACTGGTCAAATCCCCCGGAGGTATGTTTTGTCTATTGTTTTCCATTATTTGGGCCCATTTTTCCTTTTATGTAATGCTATTGTTTTTTTAATTGTATATGTAAGTTATTATTCATGTTGAAATTGACAGGTTGTGTTGACCTTGACAAAAATCCAAATGAATAAAAGTTCTTCAAACTCATTCATCCACTTTGCTCCAGCAGTCGAACCTTAGCAATTGGTACTCATGTAATTATTCAAATCTGTATCCCAACTATTGAAAAGGGCGTTACACTTGGCTTGCTAATGTGCTTCAACAGTGAGTAGAAATTAGCACGTTAGCATTCCAGCATGAACCTTTAGCTTTCAAATCTTAGTCTTGTTTTGGCAAAATACTCATCAATGCCAAATAAAAATTTACTTAAATGATCCCCTTGACCAAATGACTGACGATAATTAAATTGCTAAATACTGGTTTGAACAAGAATTGATTTTTTAATTTTTGAAGTACTGTGATGATTGCATTCATCACATTCAGCTCTTTGCCAATAGAGCCTCTTCTGCTAATGCTGGCTATAAAGAGATCACTTCTGTTATTTCTGTTTAAGGGACAGGAAAGAAAATCTGTTCATTTCACTCGTCGTCATCTGAAATGTTTTTTTCTTTAAGACAGACTTGTAAAAATGTCAGCACACCCTTTAATGTGTCTAAAAATAAAAGAAGATTAATCTCTTTTATGGTTTAATTCAATCCACTCAAACAAGCTTGTACATGTTTCCCATGCTTCTCTCTGCCAAACTGTAGCAATTCACTTGTGTGCTGGCGTATAGACGGGACACACAAACTTCACACTTCACTGCATCGCACAAAAAAATTATGTTCTGCCTTTTGAGAGCCACTGAATGCAACAACTGCACAGCCTCTTTTAGACAATAGTGTGAGTGCCGTTTGAGCTGTTTTGGTTACAGCACATATTGCAAGGTTAAGCACAGAGCACGTGTGAAAGCTCTTGTACCTTAAGCCCTGTGAGATGGTGTAATAGAGGGTTTGAGTTATTTTTTTTGAAGGATTGCCACCAACATGTTTTATATATATATATATATATATATATATATTAGGGGTGCAACAATACTCGTATCGATATTGAACCGTTCGATACAGTACTGTCGGTTCGGTAGGCATATGTATGCTGTCTGTGTTGAGCGCTCAGTGGATCTGCGCTCGACAGTGCAGCCTAGGCGGAGTAGTCGAACGCAGATTCACTGAGCGCAGGGCAAGCTAGCAAGACAGAAGTTAAGCTCTCCTTGCAACATGGCAAATTGAACCTCCCCCACCCTCATTCAGATCTGGCATTTGGAACTATTTTGGTTTTCATGTGACGCATGACCCTGAAGGTAAGCACGTCATTGACAAAAGTAAAACAGTATGTCGGATGTGCCACGCAATGCTCAATTACATGGGTGGGAACTAGTGCATTAGCGCAGTTAGCTCGTTAACGTGTTGACGCCGTCCACCGGTAGCTCGTTAACGGAGATTTGCCGTGTTGTGATTAACGCTGACAGCACTAGTGGGAACACAACGAATATGACTGCACGTTTACTCCGACATCATCCTAGTGCAAAGACAAGTGGAAGCAGACAAAAACAACAAGCACGCATGCTACAAACTTTACCCGAGTCATTAGACAGCCGTTAGCACATGATTCTCCTTATGGGGACCTGATATGTTCAATATGCTGCTGAGAATATAGCCCAGAAGAAGCGTATAGTATAGCTTTTATTTTGGAAAGAGCCATTTCTCTGTAATAAACTCTCTTTTCCAAAGATGAGTGATTCCTCGATCAGATTAATTTTTTTATTACTTTGTTGTTTCAGCAACATTAAATTTAGAAACTGTTCTTTTGAGTTTAAATATATATTTATAATTTTAATAAATGACAAATTAAAAAGGCATGAACATTTTTTTTGTATCGAAAAAATATCGAACCGTGACACCAAAGTATCGAACCGAACCGAACCGTAAATGTTGTGTATCGTTGCACCCCTAATATATATCTATATAATATATATATATTAGGGGTGCAACGATACACAACATTTACGGTTCGGTTCGGTTCGATACTTTGGTGTCACGGTTCGATATTTTTTCGATACAAAAAAAATGTTCATGCCTTTTTAATTTGTCATTTATTAAATTTTCACGGCACATTCTGCACCACATCTCTGTGCGTTCATCATTTGTTTGAAGCCAGCTCACCTCCTGCAACAACTTTTCCGAGAATACGCGCTTCTTTTGTGGTTCGGACTCCTTCTGACATTTCTTTGGAGGTGGAGGAACACCAAAGTAATTGCTTAAAGGAGCTTCTTCGACATCTTTAAGAGTTCTAAACAAATGTTTGTCCTCCTCCAGAAAATCTTATGTACGCAAACACCCGTTGCAACTTCTTATCTTGTGCGCGTTTTTTATTTTGACAGTGAATGCGCACCTGTGGACCACTTATGTGCAGCCCTGGTTATTTAGCTCGTCATATTGCAGCCACAGAAATTCTTTTGTCCATGAAACCATAAAGCTGCACTTTCTTTTTGCCTTATAGTCTGATTTGTCATAACTTTTCCGTTTTGTGGTAAGCTTTTCTTTGGCTGTCACTTCTTCACCCTGACCTGTCTTATATGGCTCAGCAGAACTAAAATATATATCCTGCTGCTTTTACACACGCACTCACATAACGCTCAGCGATTCTCTGCGCGATCAGACTCTCACATTTTTAAGCTTGCTGCGGGAGATTTCACTTGTCATGTTTCCATAGTAAGCTAACGATTGAAAAGACGATGTCAGAGGAATTGGTGCGCAAATTATCATCACTCACCAATCAGTGCTGTCGCTCTCTATACACAGTTCGCGCGATTGCAAAGTGAAAGCAAAAAACAAGCGCAAATTCAAACGCGATTTCAATATGTCACATATTGACAGTGGCTCACCGATGCCAATGACATAATTACCCAGCTACATTTCCGAAAGAATGCAAAAGCATTGACATATATTATTCCTTCCTACGATAGCCCGACGGGCAGGGCAGAGAGAGATTTTGGTAGCCCGACTGGAAAAATCACTAGCCCCGGGACGTCGGGCTAGCGATTTTGCGAGCCCTGTATCTGATTGAGGAATCACTCATCTTTGGAAAAGAGAGTTTATTACAGAGAAATGGCTCTTTCCAAAATAAAAGCTATACTATACGCTTCTTCTGGGCTATATTCTCAGAGAGGGATATTTAATCCCTTAACAGGGTTGCTGACCCACTACAGTGGGACCTGGAACTTTCCACCATTTGGTCTTGGAACTGAAAAAGCTTCTCAGATGAGAGCAGAAATGCCTTAAAGAAGTCCGGTCACTTTCTTTCCAAGCTCCTTAGATTAAAGGTTTGATCTGTGGAGGATTCATATTGTACATACGGGCCTACATGCCTAAATGCGCTGAGTTTATTGTATATATTTCATTATTAAATTCTAATTAGTAATTTATTAATGTATATATAACTTTTAATGTTGCAGATAAGGATGACTCAGTTACCTTTTTACTGCTAGGTAGCTTTGCCCATAATAATACAGAATCATTATCTATTGGTTGATTTATATTTTAAAATCAGAAAATAAAGTTTTTTAATAGTGTTATATTACAAAAATACAATATTCACATCAATTAGAAAGCAGCATAACATAGAAATTTTTAAATAATGAAAAAGTACATTAAAACTTTAGGTGCTTGAGTAAATTAGGTTCCATCACTGGCCCTATCCAGTCTTACTGGGTATTATAAGATTATCAGTGCTGTAGCCCAGTAACATTAAGTGTGGCAGTCATACGAAAGAGGGGCAGAGGGTGGGAAAATCATTTTAAGTCTTTTTTTTGCATATTTCACTCACACCAAAAGTAAAACGGTTTGCATACCACAATTTAGTAAATCATAAACCCAACCGTGCGCGACATTTGCACTGCTGAATAAACACACAAACTGTGAGGAACCCTCCATCTCTTTGTCTTTTCTGTTTGGAAGATCATGATCATGATTTATCTTTAAGAATGTATCAGTGCTTTTTAATTAAAACATTATTGAAATGTTCCAGGAAATTTAACATATGAAATCGTCACTATCATGGAGGTTGGAGAAGTTAGCAAAAAAACCACAATGAGTTATCAAAATTGTTCACAAATGATTATCAGTTGATTAATGGACCAACAAATCATCATTTGACATGTGCAGTAGTGGGTTTCTTGCCATTTGACGAAAAAAGGAAACATGTTTAGTGTTGTGAGGTATCCAATAGTAGCTTCATATTTTGGACTCACTGGCAGATTAATCTGGCTCTGGCATATACTGATTTACAGCCTATAAAACAGCTGTTAATGGCCACAAATCAGGGGTTTGTGAGTGTTCACAAGGCAGTGTAGGGAGGGGAGTTATTAGCTGGGAACAAAAAACCAAGCAGAGCAATGATTCATGTGCTGATACATTAAGGAGCTATTATTGTAAAGATGAGCAGTGCTTGTGGTTTCAGTATGAAAAAAGTAGTAAAAAAGTTAGCCTCCACTGCGTCACTGATATAATGCACTTTAATGCTGTAACCATATTAAGGAAATCAGTTCATAATAAGCATGTATCAGGTGCTTAATGCTCACAGCTGTGACTTGTACTTTCACCTGTGGCCCAAACAATATAGTAGCTGCAAAGTGCTCATTCAGCTCAATGTTTGGCTTTGAGTATTTTACACTGAATGCATGAGCAGGATATCTGAAAGGTATCGTAACACAGTCCAGCATCAATCACTGGTACGGTTTATCACTGTTAATTAATGCCTTATACATATTTGTACTCCTTTTACTCACATTTATTATTTATATCCATTTTGCGCTCGGTCTGCTGGCACTGTGTTATCTTACAGCAGCCATTTCCCTGGTGAGAGTAGAATAATGGCTAAAGTTGCTGTGTTTTACATTATCAGACCGCAGCATTGAAGTGCAGCGAGAGAACAAGAGAAAGCTGGTCTGAGGTCAGTACATTAGAGAACTGAACTGACAGAGCGAAGTGTGCCTGTTCTATTAAAGCTGACGTTTAATTGTCCATATGCACAGATTGTGGCTTCAAGCAGATGATCACGCAATGTTGGACACCAGTTTAGTACACTGGTTGAACCATATGGCTATATGCCTAAAACAGAGCTTACCCTCAGCCCTTTGCTGCTGTCTTCCAGTGCTCTTTCATCGCTTTCCTGTATAATCTTCACTAATCCACTATCCAATAACAAAAAATAAAAAAAAACATCATGCAATTCCTTTAGTAGGTCTTAAGGAAACTAACATTTCCTTAAATAGTCCATCTCGACTCCTAACTAGTCACAGCAGATGGCTGCCCCTCCCTGAGCCTGGCTCTAAAGCAGGTTTCTTCCTGCAAGAAAGGATTTGGCACTATATAAATAAAACTGAATTGAACTGTAAACTTAAAAAATGTCAGACAAACTCTTTCAGCCATATTTAGTATCCTGTACCTGAACCTATAAATGGGTATCACGTTGTTTTTATGATGAATCGTGTGGTTGTCAGAATCTCAGTCGTGCATCTGTTGAAACGTGGGACAGTTTGAAATGCGTCTGTACTCTTACTTTAGACGCTTCTTGAATTCTATGTTTGGCACAGATGTTGTCCTCATCATATTCTCACATAGTTCAAACATTTCTGAATATAAAGAATATAAAATATGAAACAATCAAAACATGCTTTTAATGCCTACTACTTCATTTTCAACAGTACACAAACTAACCTCTTAATATCCACAGTTGGGTACCTAAATATTTGAAAAAAGGCACAATTTTGTAAAAAATTATCTATTTATTTTAAACACCATAACAGTGGAGATTTTCAGCTTTAAATACAATGGGTTTAAATAAATCATTGCATTCACCATTTAGGAATTACTGTCGTTTTTATACACCGCCTCCCAATTTTTAGAGGCTCAACCATAATTTGAGAAGCAGTTTCATGTTTTACTCATATTTTTTAAAAGTTTGTTTTGCTTTTTTTCGGGGTGGGAGGGTGGGGTGAGGGTGGGGGGGGGGGGGTGTTGAACCCCTCAAATTCTCTCTGTTCAATAATTCACACATTTGCCTCAACCTAGGTGCAATTTAACATCTTGTCATCACTGCTACAGGACTATCAAGTATGCCATATTTGGTACACAAGAAAGGTCACCCCCTTTATATAGCTGTGGTAAACATCCATGCCCATGACTGCGGTGCTTTCAACTGCTCTCTTATTTCCCACAGGGTCACCGCTGTGGATGGATCCGCATATTTGATTTGGCACAGATGGATAATGAAGTCAGTGTTTACTACTGTAGAAACTGACTTTGAATTTAAATTAGGAAAGTTAAAAAATATATATATTTGAAACTTTATAATAAATATTTTTGACTTTATTCTAAATACCAGACTTTAGTAACTATAAAACATAAAAGTGCTGACAGCTGTTATGGATTCAAGTCTTTTTGGGTTTGCTGGAGCTAAACTCATGGAAACTGCAACTTTGACATGAGTCAAAGCATCTGCTTGTTTAGTTTTTGGTTATGTAAACAGCATGTTTCATAAATATATTTGAAGCATTTGACATTAAATATAAGCAAGAAAAAACATTATATTGCAACCCATATTTTCACTGTGGTACACAGGTATTGAACGTTTCCAGTGTTACACTGAACCACTGCTGCTGTGAATATTAGAAGTCAGCTTCAGTGTGTTGTTGACTGTAAAAGTCCAAAAATGATGTTTGATCTTTCCACATTTATACCAGTTCTTTCCATAAGAAAAAGTGCCTTTAAGCACACTGCTTAACCCCCATCCCTGATTAGCTATGCTGCTCACTATCCAAGAATATCTTTTTTTTTTCAGTGAGCAGCTTCAAGGTGTGATTGTCTGAGACAGAAAGAATATGAAGCAGGCTGATGCTGACAAAGAAAATATATTTCAGGCTAAATCTCCCCAGCTGATTAAAAAGACAAGTGAGGAGAAAGTCTTAAGTTAAAGCAGTGGGCAGTAATTGGAAGCTTTTCTTTTCACTCTTTTTTATATATCCACAGACAGCCACACTATCAATTAAGAGCACTAAGCAGATGACAGTTTGCATGTAATCTAATAATGTAAGTTGTCACATGTTGCAGAACGAGCCACTTAATGAACCCGCGGCCTACATTACTTTCAGCTCTATTCTCCATTATGGTTCGTTGATGCTTAAGACTTTCTCTGTTGTTAAATCATCAGCCTCTTCACAGTCATATGGTTTTGGTGTGCTCCGTGATGCTGATATGAGTCGCAGAGATTCAAGTACATGTGGGTGTGTAAATATGTGCACATCTGTGTGTTTTGTCCCCGGGGGACCTGCTGCACCGTCCCGCTGACGCAAACAGTTTGAGCTGGCGAAGGTCTGCCGGGAGGCGTTGATTCAAGTCCAAGAGCATATTCTGCTCCACCAACTGGACAATGAGGGACAACAAGCCAGTTGCACTTTTTGAAATAAGCAAGATTTCAATGAGGTCTGCAATTCAGCTTACTACACCAAGGAAAATGTTTTCTGTGATTATATCTTGACTCTCTATTTATCTACAGGAGTGCTCAGTTTCACCACTGTATTATAGTGCTGAAGCATTTGATATATATATACAAATTTTATGCAGACAATCAACTCATCTTTTGTTATACCCTTGTTTTGTGTCTAGTAGGATTTCAAACTGTTCATTTGCAGAGGAAATACCTCACCACCTATTAGATAGATTGGCAGTTTTTTAATGGAGGCATTCATGGTTTCCAGTGGGTACACCTAAATGAATCTGATTCCCTGACCTTCAGCATAACTAACCATGTTGACGAATGTCTGCGACAACTTTCACCTGCTGTCCTCAACAACTAAGTAAGATTTTGTTACAGAGATTTTATGTTCTTCATTTATGGCCCCTACTTTCATTTTGTGTGAGCTTTAACTAAGGACATTCCAATAGGTCTCAGCTAGAGTGCATCTTTACTGCTGCTTTTCAGATAAGCAGATAGTGATAGTATCTCACGCTAAGCCAAGATGATGAGCGTGATTAACATTTGCTCTGCTGAATTTTAAGGGCGTCATTATGAGCACGTTAGGCCTAAGTCACAAAGGGCTAAAGACCAGTCCAAGATCTGCTGGCACCCTCTTGTTGCCAAAATGTGTATTTTCTGCATAAAAATGTTCTCTAATCAGTTGGCAAGTGGGTGCTTTTAATTGCTAGGTGACAAAGAGAGGGAGCTGCACCAAACATCTCATTGTGATTGCTTTGGTCACTGGCAGATTGTTGCCACAGTCACCCATAGTTTGGATGAAAGTCACCAATGTGTCTGCAAACACTTGTCATTTACTCTCTGAGTGTCATGATCCTGGGCTGGTTAAGGGTTCCTCTGTTTTCTTTCCCCCTGTAATGTTTTTGTTTTCAGCTGCAGATGGGCAGGTTCTGCCATGGGCTCCACCTGCTGGTGGAAACTTCTGCTTTCCAGTCCTTTAGCCAATGCATCTGATTATAATCAGAAATTCAGTGACCATTTAGCGATTAGTTCAAGCTCCACTTTCCACCAGATTGTTTGCAGTTATCCGGTTTTCATTTGAGTCCTATGTTTCTTTGTGATTTGCCTGTTTCTCTGTCTCTGAAAAGCATTCCTTCAATGGACCACTGACCATTGATCAGTGGTCACTGAAAGGTTGACCTCACTCCTCACTGTTCGTCAGTGGTGCTAGTTTCAGTCATTACGCAAGTGTACTGTTCATAAGATCAGGGAAATGTGCATTCAGCTGAGACTGAAGAAGTCACTTGGAAGAGTGATGAAGCGTTTCTCCCACTGTAAATGCAGGAACACCTGTTTCCTCCTAGCTGGTCCACGTCCACTGAAAAAACACCTTTCCAACCCTTTTGTTCTAGAAAATCTAATGGACCCATTAAGGCTTCCATTCCTCAAACCACACAGAGTAATTCTCCTCTCTTTTCTGATAGACAGTCATGACCCTTGGGGTGGCTGTAGCTCAGGAGGTAGAGCAGGTCATCCATTGGACGGTTAGTGGTTTGATCCCTGGTCCCCCAGCTCCCCCAGTCTAGGCAAGATACTAACCCCAAGTTGCTGTCCGATGCATCCATTGGAGTATGAATGTGTGTGAATGTTAGCTTAAGAAGCACTGAAAAACCATAGAAGAAAGTGGTTGTGTGAATGTGACATGTTGTATAAAGTGCTTTGAGTGTTCCAGGAGAGGAGAAAAGTGCTATATAAGAATCAGTCCGTTTGCCTATTTACATGACCCCCGAATCCCTGTTGGTAAGGCTCTATGTATACCTTGAGTTTCCTGGTAATAGACCCTTTAAGCTGCGTACTGTCAGTTCTTGGTCTTACTTTAGAGAGTTCTCCATTACTGCCTTACTTGGCTATGACAGAACAATCTGGCCATATGGACTCTGCACAGCTCTGTCTGAACAAGGCACGCTGCATGGCCAACATGATCAGGCTCTGCTTTCTGTGTGAGCAGCAGGAGGTTACCAATCAGTGCCTAAAGCAAATGTTTAACATGATTCACTCTATCCATGTTACGTTGATTTCTGCTCCCTCATCTGAAACTTCCACACCTGCTCTTGCATCTGCTCCAAAAAACACCACCTACCACATCTCCGGTGTTTCAGGATCTGACCTCTCCAACCCGGCAGCCTTTTGGGAGGGAGTTGGATCACTGTGGGGGATTTCTGCTCCAGTGCTCCATAATAATTTTTCCAAAACATCCTGTTTGGTAGTATTTCTCCATAGTAATTCAGTAGAAACCTACAGATTTGATAATTTCACTGATGAGCTTATGAAAACTTTGATCACCCACTCCAAGTGTCAGATCCTGCTAAGCACTTGTTGAATTTAAAACAACTTGTTAAGTGCTGGCGTATGAGGAGAAGGAGGAAAAAATGAAAGAAAGAAAGAAAGTGCCAAGGTTATTTTCTCTAATAACATTTTCTCTAATATTTTTCCATAGCACCACAACCTCAGCCACCACTGGTACCCTTTAACCTCCTAAAACAATGAATTTCCAGATTTAGTTTTTTTTTTAACCTGTTTTTTGTTTCTGAGAAAAATTAGATTCACATATGAGGACATGTGTTTAAAATTTCAATAGAACAGTGGCAGTATGATGTCCTCGTAAGTAGATATCAGGACCTTGTAGAACAGAATTTATTATTTTTGTCTAGACATCCCAAAATGTGATGTCCACATATGTAGACGCCAGGTCATAGGAGGTTAAAATTTCATTCAGTGACATCATCACTCAGCTTCGTCCATTTATGCTCGCTGCTACGGTGCAGGTACCCATTGCAGCTCTGAGCTTCATTACTGATATATCATTAAAATGGTGGTAAGAACTATTAATTTTGTTATCCCCCCCAGTTATAATCAGGCTGCTGTTGTTGCCATTTAAATTAAAAAACAGTTGTGTCCAAAAGCTTCATCATGAGTTGAAGAAGTCATCTAGCGTTGTTTACAGCCAATATAAACATCTTAAAAGGGCCAAAGGACTGCTTGGAGGCCAACCTACTCAAGCCCACCCACCTTTTGTTTGACTTTTTAAATTCTTTTTTTTATATACTGTTACTGAAAATGTGTAATGTTCATGATAAATATTTCGAACCCTAGCATGAAAGGGATTCTCTTAAGATATATCTCCCGTGTACTGCATCTTTGATATATTTGCTCAGTTCAAAGGAATAATTCAAATACCCCTTTAGCCAAAAGGAGTCCAGAAGTTGAAGATGTCCAGGAAAATCGCAGTAAGACACAGGAGCCTTTCACCACACAAAATCATGAAATGACATGTTTTTTTGCCTGGTCCATGTGCCTCTTTCCTGTTAACAAAGAGCTGATTTGCTCATTAAGATGCTTAGTCGGGCTCTCTTTTCTGTAAAAGTCACAGCATGCTCTCTACACAATAAGTCAATAAGGTACCATCCCTCAGTGGCTTACCACACACATTTACAGCTGAGTAAAGTAGAGAAAGTAACTGGAAGCGGTGCTAGATGGAATCATCTCTTTGGTGGAAGACAATATTTTGGCCACATAGATACTTGTGCTTCGAAGAGAAGTATTTATGTTAATCTTTTGCTTTTAATCATTTTCAAGTCCCTAGAGGGCTTCTTTTGAATTTTATTTGGCACCTTTACTGGGCATCGAGCCCAAGTTCAGGCTTAGAATCAAATCTTTATTGTCCATTTGGAGGAAGCTGGCACTGAAGGTGTACAAGACAATACATAACCACAATGTATTCATTGTTAATTCAGAGTAACAAGAGAGTACTCCAGCATATAGTGGGAAAGCCCTTCAGGAGATGCTGCCAGTGTGCCACCAGCAGACAAAAACAGAAATAAAAACGTTTAAACCTCTGGGCCATGTACTGTACCCTGCAGCCTGAGTGATCTGCATGTCTTTGGACTGTGAGGGAGAAACACCTGGAGGTAATCAAGGTGTTAGCGAGCATCACTGTCCCTCCTGTGAGATCCATTTACAGAGGAAACGGGGGAAGGGGAGCACTGGGTGGGAAGCTGATCTATTACAGCTAAGCAAGTGTGACAGCCTCACGGGAATTGTCCTTAATTTACACCACAGTGGCTGATCATGGCAGACAGCAACACTGAGACTCTCCATAAGATATGCTTGACATAGACAAGTAAAGAATTCTTTATCACTGGAAAAAGGAAAGAGCTACATTACAGTGCTTCCAGCCCCCCCTTCAATCATTTATTTTTCCTCCCTTTGAAAGTGAGAGTGAGCCTTTGAAAAGCACAGCCTCGCAAAACATGAGCTGACCTGACGTATGACCAAATAACGCACGGCAGATTTATGTGCGATGGTGCATTTATAATCATGACGCTGTTCTTTTTTCTATAGTCAGAGCTTCTTTGCCCTCTTTAATCCCTCCGCAGAGAAAAATGAAGTTCAGAAGAACCATGTTCTTATTAATATGGAAAGAAAGTACAACAGCTACCTATCTATTCGAATCTACCAACCCAGTTTTCTCCTCTTAATCGAGAAACGTGATCCACACAGGCCAGATGATTTCTTCTTCCACTTCATGTTGCTCATCCTCCTCCTTGTGTTGCTTTTTAGAAGAGCATGACAGGCCCCATCTGTATTACCCAGTTACCCTGTGGGCCTCGATTAAGAAGAAAGGGCTTTTATGCCTGCTTGGCCTGGCTGGCATGACAAATGCATCGCGGATTGTCAACCACAGCAAACACTCTTGTGTGTACATGCAAGCGTGCATATCCCAGCTGACCATTCAACTCCCATATGTTCAGTATCCAAGGAGCACTGCAATGGAAATATGGCAGGCCTCCGTGGGCTGTCAAATGCATTTCCAAGGAGCCTCATCATCATCTGACCTTGAAAATAAATGTGCTTTTAAACAACTGAGTGTGTGTCCTTTCTCCTAAAAGTAACCAATCTAAGCTATTTGCTTGAGGTAACATTTGATGATTTAATTGTCACAGTGCCCTCTGGTGGCTGGAGCAACAACTACAGGAGAAACAAAGCATATGTAGGGAGGTGGTCAGGGTGGATCGGAAGGTCAGCAAAACTTGAAATGGTTCTTATTTTAAGCCAGTGTGTGTGTGTTATTTTAAATTGTTACAATTATTGTAATTTTATCATTTCCTTTTAAGTATAAGCTTCAAGAAAAGTTTGCATTGATAATCATTTTAAATGATGTTTAAAATTACAAATAGTCCAGAAACCACTTAAGACCAACAGTTAATTAATCAGTTATAGGTCACCCACTAAATGCCAATTACAGAGTAGTATGCATAAACTGTAATCCATCACTCAATACTCCATGCTGCACTGGAACAGCCCGTGTCATCCATGCCGATCACAGATCATGCATGACCTCTCTGTTTCATCATTACTGTGTGTGAAGCTTTACTGCTAACATTACCTTTAGCTTGGGTTCAAATGGGCAATTTATGTCAGTGAAACAACAAAAAAATAAACTGAATATATTTCCAGCAAAGTTTTTACTGCATACTGAAGATAGTTTTCTAAAACTTAACTAGTTTTAATAAATAGAATCTCAATTATTAGTTGTTCAAATTTGAAAGGCTTCAGTTAATTATCTAGTCCAGATGTAATATGGAAATCATTAATGCTCTTATTTAGAGTAAAGATTAGTAACTATCAAATCAACCTGTCTAGCATTTTCTACTCTGTGCCCCTATCATTTTTAAAACTACACGAGTGTTCTTTAAAAAAAAAAAAAAGTATTACAATAGTGAAACGTGTAATTTGAATATAAAAATAAATCGCTGTTCGTACATTTCTGCTTTGACGTTTGTAATGATCTCTTATTTTTAGTGTAATATATAGCCACACTCTTCATAATGGGACTCATGTAAATAAAAGGTGACAAGAGGAGTATTTGTGTCATCCCTGTGGTGTCAGCCCCTTAGTGGTAATCATAACTAGGCCACGTAGTCCTTGTTGGTAGAATCTCAAAACACCCTTTTGGCATTACAGATTGACTGAAGTGTGTCAACACAAGGGCAGACTTTGCAGAGAATTCCTTTTGCTTTTCCTTTCTCCACTTTGGAGCAAAGCATATTGATTAGAAAACAAAGTGTAATCAGCAGAAAAGAACACTTTATCTTTTGAGGTACATCTTGGAAGATTAACAAGCTTACACGAGAATCTATCCTGTAAGTATACGCTTGTAGCGAAACAGTAGTTCAAGTGAAACAAAACCCTGTTAAGAACAGTGGCCAATGTGGTTGTTTTTACGTGTGACATTAGAGGAATGGAATGTAATCAATTCTAATCAGTTTAGTTCATATTTATTTATATAGCGCCAAATCACAAAAACAATATAAAGTTGCCTTGGTTTGCCCTGAGTGCTTGCTACCTTTTACAGTACTTCAGCCTGCAAATTTTAACTACTTGTTATAAAAAAAATAATGGTCACTTAATTCAGGTGGTGTGGCTACAGTGTAAATAACCCCACTGGAAACTTGGAAGCCAAGGTTAATGTTTAGTTTAACTTATTATTTATGTTTATGTTCACTGTACTTTTACTGTGGTTAGTTGTTTGGTTAGGTTCAGGCACAAAACTACTTTGTTAGGTCTGGGAAATGATAGCAGATTGGGTTAAAATACAACAGCAGTGAGGCTGCTCTCAGGATTGCTGTAACACATTAGTGATGGGATTTCCAGCTCTTTTTAGAGAACCGGCTCTTTCGGCTCGGCTCACTAAAGAGCCGGCTCTTTCAACTCCCAAACGGCTCTTCAGGTTGTTTTGTTGCTTTAATTAACTTATTATTAACAACAATATAAAATTATGCACAAATGGAATTACTAATGTAAAAAAAAAAAAAAAACTCTGGTTTTATTTATATATGTTTATATATAAATATATACGGTGGCCCCTTGAGACAAAGCACGTACAAACTCCAAAAAGCACGTATAAATTCCAAAGCACATTTCTAGCGTTAACTGATCTTCCAAAACAGAGCTAACTAGACCACTTAAATTACACAATTGAAAGCATATGTGTATTGTTTGTGTATTTATACACAGGCACTCATATATATTCAAATAATTTAAACAAATGCTCATTTACCTGTTACTACCACACACCAAATCTGGTCATTGGTACTTCCTGGCTTGTGTAGCCACTAGGTAACAAAAGCCTAACAGTGCCCCTAACATCCTGGAGCACTCCTGTTGTGTTTTGTACGTGTTTTGGAGTTTGTACGTACTTCGGAGTTTGTACGTGCTATGGAGTTTTTATGTGCTATGGAGTTTTTAATTGTTTTGGAGTTCGTACTTGTTTTGGAGTTTGTACGTGCTTCAGAGGCTTTATGTGTTTTGGAGTTTGTACGTGCTTCGGGGTTTGTACGTGCTTCGGAGTTTTTATGTGCTATGGAGTTTTTAATTGTTTTGGAGTTCGTACGTGTTTTGGAGTTTGTACGTGCTTTGTCTGTAGGGGCCACCGTCAATATACATTTATTTATTTACTCCACATAAAATGTAATAAATAAATCATATAATACAAAAAACAACTATTTACATATCAACTTTTAACTATTTAAATTTTCAGCTTTTTCCTTTTAAACAAATTTAAAGTGAAACAACACAAAACATTGCAAACCACAACACAATTAAATATAAATTAAAATATGAAAGCAAAAAGAATATGCCCATACTGCATATGCAATATAGCAACTACCGCCCCTCCCCCCTCTGCCCAGCGCAAAGCACAAGGCTCGTGTTCGGAGTGAAGCGGAAAAAAAGTGCGAGAGAGAGGCTAAGAGAAAGAAAACAAAAACAAAAACCCACGGCTTGCGTTGTTCACTTCAAAGATGCGGCTCTGTTTCGTTCATGACCGACACATCACTATAACACATGCATTACCAATACTAATCAAACCCTTTCAGATCCCAGCGGCTTTGAAACAACAAACTGGGATTGATGACTAGCTCTGAGAACAATCAAAAAATACAAACTAAAATATAATAAAAAATAAAACCATATAAATGCAGATGTCATCAAAATGAAACCTTATCTATTGTTGTTAGAATTAAAAAAAATGACACAAACTGTTAGTGTTCTTCCCACTGCTTTTTATTAGTAAAATATTTAGTAAAGTTTAGTCCTCAGTTTTCAGTTTATTAGTGTATGAGTAATGGTTATTACAAAGGGTTACAGACAGATGGTTCATCTGATCATGTGTGGTGTTTTTTTTTGAAACCGTATGCCCTTTTTACAAACAGTTTCCAAGGACATCTTTCCAGATGGTACTGGACTGAACCATCTGGGAAGATGATGCTGTCAGAGGAGGACTGAAGTAACAATTTTTTGGAGTTTGACTCCCAGTATGTGTTGATTATGGCTGTCACGACATATTTTGTGTTTACTGTAACAAAAAGAATTCTCTTAAATGCTACTGAATGTCTGATAACATTTTTAATGCACTAATGTTGTCAGTCAGCTCTTTTCGGCAAATTAATTCTAAATGGAGTGAAGGTAGAGAGTCTATATTCATAACTTTACAAAAACTATAACATAAACAGATTTAAAGGGCACACACTGATACACAAGTTAATAGGCTTAGCTTTTTTAAAAAAGATTTTACAGTTAATAGACTATGTTTGGTATGGACATTTCTCAGCAGGAACCCACAATTAAATAACATGTAATGTGCATGTAGTATTAAATCTAAAACTCTCACAGCACCACCTAATATTTGTGTATATAACAGCTGCAGCTCTGATGGAGAAAAAACTTCTTTGGTCTGTCGTTCCAGCGCTTCTCAGCACCTACACAGCACCGCACCACTCACTGCAAAACAGCAAAACTCCATGACACATACAAAAACACGCAAAAAAATCTCGATGACCAAAAAATGACAAACAGGAGCATCAGAAAATAAAAACAGAGCTAAAGGAATTAAGTGATATCGATTTAAAAAAAAAAAAAAAAAAAGCTCTCTAAACCGAGTCTTAATGAAATGAGTCAAGTCAATTTGTTAGATAATGGATTTATTTACTTAGCACTTGAGCCAAATGTCAGGGCCAACCTCAGCTCTCTCCATTTCAAGTTTTCCTCTGTCTGGATGAGAATAGTTGCGTAACTTGAGAACTAGAAAAAACACACGCGTGCACACCTGTAGGCCTTATTTTTTCAAAAATTATTTGAAATGAAGTTTTGCAGTTTTGCTTTTAATTACATCAAGACACCTGTGCCCAATGACAAACCCACGTATAGCTTTCCTAACAAGTCAAGTGTCTTAAACAATATTGTTGACGTAAGTGTGTGGTACCTCCTCTTTTGCATATAGAACAAAGCCTTCGTCATCAGCCTTTATTCTGAAGCTAGCAACAATCCTAAAGCCAATCCTTGGAGCTCAGCTTAAATAAAGGTGTTTTTAAAGAGGCAGAACATGAAGTTGGAGTCCAGAGGAAAATAAGGTTGACATGATTTTGTTTTAACCCTACCCTCCGATGCTTAGTTTGTCATCTACTGCCAAGTGACGTATTCAACAAAGGTGCCAGGCGTTGAAATGTGCTCACTGGGTGAAAGTAACACCTGTGAGCAGCGGTCAAGGTTTTGTGAAGAAACGTGACTAAAGGTGACAATGCCTCAGGGTTTTCATCCTATAACCTATTTATTTACATTTTGGCAAATCTTTAACATGATGCCTCCTCTTACTGGCTGTTCCTGCGTAACCATGGAAACAGACAGCAGAAACACCTGGATTAAGGTTACAGAGAAGGAAAAAGAAAGAGTTTGATTTTTCCCAGCCGGTTAAAATGGCCTGTAAATGGCCTGTATTTGTATAGCGCTTTACTTAGTCCCTAAGGACCCCAAAGCGCTTTACACTACATTCAGTCATTCACCCATTCACACACACATTCACACACTGGTGATGGCAAGCTACATTGTAGCCACAGCTGCCCTGGGGCGCAGTGACTGGCTAGTAAAATGAGCACTGAATGGTTTACTTTTTTAATTTATATCGACACAGACGCGTTGGCCACACCCTGAAACCACTCACTGCATTTTTTGATTTGAAATCTGAAAACAGATATCATCAAACTGGTTGTTCCTGATGGGGTTTAAACTCCACCAGTGAGACCATTTTTTGCCTTAAAGAAATTTTTAAATGACTAAAGCGGCTTGCTGCATATGATGAACAGCAGCCATCTGGTTCTTGCAAGCAGGAAGAAGTAGAGTCTAAAAATGATTGCCAAATGCTATTTGACCCACATCTGTAACATTTCAGCAGCTCCCCACTCCAAGGACAAGCTGCAGCGAGCCATCTGCACTGCTGAGAGGGACAGCAGCTGCAATCATCCGACTACTGGGAAACGGTTGTCCTTCATGCACAGGCTGTGTTTATGGCTAAATTCTACCATTCAAATAAAAAAAGAAGGGGAAAAAAAGCATCAGTTGACAGTCTCACCTCTGGCAGATACTGTAAGTTCAGAGCAGCTGAGTTATCAAAGATGATGTATAGGATGTGAGTCCTGCCTAATTTGACAGATTTGATGCTCCTTAGAAAGAAGTCTTGTGGGAGATCTGGTTTCTGTGTGTAAATCTGCAAGATACAGTTTTAAGCACAGCACTTTTATTGAGTTGGAACCATGTTTTATATGAAAACCTGTCAACACACATAGTTTGACAAATCATTGCAATACCCTATTGAAATAACTTTAATAAAAAAAATTAAGTTCAGTATATTCCAGCTCCTACCTTCCTTTATCTTCACTAAAAAGAAAAAGCTGTACTGATTCGTAGAATTTTAAGAGGAAAAAAAACCCCTTGCCCCAAAAAACCAAACAAGCTAACAAACCAAAAACTGATGTATCACACTTAGCTAGTCCTGAAAAACAGCTTCAAAAACTCACTAATGTATTGGACTGTTAGGGTCAGATATGCTATGCAGGGTAAAACAGAGTGTAAACATAATCCTCAAATAGCACTCATATGTGTGGTTAGTTTTCCAGGTTATTACACAAGTTGCTGTTTTCTAAACACAGCTGCAGTCAGTTCATTTTAATATCCAGCCCAAACAATAAGACCTGCTTTTCTTCTATGCGCAATTAGCAGTAAATTGCATGTCGCAAACATTAGTTAATCAGTTTGCATGCTTGATTTAAATATTCTCCTCCCTGCATTTTGTATCATGAGAAAAAAAAACCCTTTAAGCACTTATTGAACATGGCAAGTTCAATAACCTCTTACATGCAATCTTGTCACAAAGAGTGATTCAGTACTTTTTTAATGCCAGTTTGTGCTACTGTAAATTTGGCCATTTGTTGGCTATCTGCACTTCCTAGGCAAAAAGCAAGCACTGGACCAAAAAAGAAAGCATTACATAAATCTGTTATGTGTTGTTTTATGTTTTACATGGACTACATAAGTGAGTCGTGTTTTAAACGTTGGATGTGCTAAATTTTGTTAAACCTATGCTGTTTTAATCGTTTTTTACTCAACGGCCATAAAAGTGGAATGGGATATTGTTGTAACCCTGCTAGGCAACATGGACACCCACGTTTCTGAATGAGATAACAGGACTTCGATATTGATACCTTCGGTGTATCTACTGAAAATCTCGGGTAAGTCAGAATCTCAGTGACCTAAACCTCAAGGTCAGAGGTCAAGTTTTCCGAAAATCTTGTGAATGCAATAGCTTGCGAACAAGGCAGCGTAGAATTTTCAAATTGATACCATGTGTCCACTAGAAAGCTGAGTGGTACCATTGGTGCCCTGGGCTAAGCTAAGCTACTTATAACTAGTGGTAGAATCTTCATTTTCTGCATTTGGAGATAAAAGTGTTATCAGTCTCCTTAGTTTGAGGTGAAATGTGTACTTCCAAAATACGTTTACTTTAAATAAGCACGAATTATATATAATGGCTAGAAATATAACAAATACAGCGTATAGCCAGTATCGAAATAAGCGTACAGTTTCTGATTTTTCAGAAGGCGTAAATGACTGGCTGACATTGCAGTAGAGTAGGAGCCAGTATTAAAACATAATACTTTTTTGCGAATCAGCACAAAAAGAGAAAAAATATAAAGCCGTATTCAAGCTAGCTACAGAGCCAAAGTAAGACCTTGATGTACAAGTAAAGAGAGAGAAGAAAGTCAAAAGACCATTAGAGTTTAAACAGGCAGAGAATTGAAAGTGTCCACATGCAAATAACCCTTAGATTTTCTCACTGAATCTGTTTCATAAACTCAGAAACAACTACCTTTAACAAAAAGTGCAAAACCATGAGGCAGACCATTAAACAATGCCTAAATGAGCTATTGTCTTCATATTGTGCTGTACTACATTTCTGTGTTTTTCTTTTTGTAAATATGTGACAGAACACAGAATCACAGCCAAAGATGCAACAAAAGTAGGAAAACAATGATGCAATCAAGAACAACCAGAGTTTCCAATATTTCTAGCATTTATCTTACCTTCATTGTCTGCAGTATCTCTCAAGACTAAGCCCAGAGAAAGGTAGTTTGAATGTATTTCTGATGTATAACCAGCAATTTAACAACCAACACTCTGTTCTGCCCCCAAATTGTCAAGCAAACCTTCTCAGCTACGCAGGGCAAGCCTCTCTCGTCGCAGCCACAACCCTCAGGGGGTGAAGCCTGGCTGGTCAACCTGCGAAATTTGCCCCCATGGAGATGCTAGCAACTTTTCCATCTTTAGCCTGTGATGGTAATGCTGTGTGAATTGTGACTGATTCACCTGTGTTTTTATTTGAAAGCTCATGTTATTGATGAACATGCTGCTTTTTATCTGCTTGCATTGTTATTAAACATAACATTTAAAGAAGAAGTCTGATATTTTTAAGTTAAAAATTCACAGAAAATAAAGGTAGAGAAATGAAATCTGGTTTTGCAAGCTAATCTAGAAGGTCTAAAAATTTAGGAAACATAAACAAGTTAAAAAAAAAACCTTCAACTTCACATGCCTCATGCTGTTAAATAAAAGCAAAGCTCCTACACCTCCTTTCTCTTGTCTGATCACCTATTTACCTTTGTCATCCAGCAGAACTGGGGCTGCACTGGACTCCTAGCTATAAGTACACATTAATGAATTTAAAGCAGGGTATTGCTGACACAAATCTTCCAAATATAATTTAAAGTGAAGTGTGCAGCTTCATCGACTGACCCTTGGAGAGTCTTGGCTAGCAAACGTGTTACATAAACTCGTTCATTTCAGCAGACAGAGATAAAAGACGACATCAGGTGTTTTGTGGATTGGTAAAAACTCATATATTCCCTTTATGAATGCATAAATAAGGGGTGGAAAAAAACCCTCATTTACTCCCTAATAAAAAGACTTTCCCCTTAGACAGATATCGCCCAGCTTTGTAGGTGTGTGTGCAAGTCCAGTGTAATTGTGTGTGGGTGTGTGGGAGACGAGCGAGCACACACTGTACTGTGGAGATTGTACTCAGCTCCCTGAACCAAATATTATAGATCTTGGAAGGAAGTGGGGGTGGGGGAGGGGGTTCTTCTTTCAGCTTCCTTCAGTTTAATGAGAACCAAGCAAAGGGTAAGATTTTACTGTTTATGAATCGCCACCAGGCAATCGAAAGAGATGCTCAGTACACACCTTTTCATCATACAAAGAAGCGGGTGTTTCGTGAATTAACCCCCAAATTACATTTCTACGAATACCTAAATAATAAAATTCGTCTCCTGTCGCTTGTAAATGAGTAGTCTATCATTAATTTATTGCCTTAATTATTTAGTGAATTGAGGTGACTCATAAACTAGAGTCATTAGGACTTTGTTCACACAATTTGAAGATTATGGTGCAAATAGATGCAAATGGAGGGCTTTGTGTCCCCACTCAGGTTAATCCCACGATACACAGAATAAATTTATAATTATGCTAATAGGCCTTGGACGACAGCCAAAACAGTCTAATGCTATAATCTCCCCCCTTTTTTGGGGGGCGGGGGGGGGGGAGGTAAGAACACTGGAATATCAGATGTAGTCACAAGTGTACCCGCTGTCTTGCTAAACTGACATGAGATCGGTCAAAGAGTTCAGCTCTCAGTAAGCGCCAGCGCAACTTTCCCACGACCAACTTTGTTACTTTAACACGAAGAAGCAAAAACCAGAGACGCTCGTCACAGCTGGAGACACTGTGCTGATTTAATTAGACTTTGTGTCCATCAGGTAAACAATGAATTATGCATTACTCGGCTCCCCGTGTGAAAGCACAACAATGGAACATACTGGGAACCAAACAAAAGGAGTGTATGGGATGTGTTTAGCACTTTCAGACTTCCAGAAAAGACAGCGCATGTGTCTCTGGTGAGGTTAACGTGTTTAAAAACATCCAGCTTATTTCTTTAGCTTTACTGAAATCTCATGGAAGATTTAAAATGCCTATATTAAACTGTATCTGTTATATTACCTTACTGTCATAATTAAATGAGCATTGTTTAAGTCTTTTGCCTTTCATGACTAAATGCATAACAAATGCAGGTTTTGTGAGGTGGTGCGAACAGCCCTTAACTTTTAGAGGAGACACATTGGGAATTTAGAGAGTTTGAGGTCCCTGTGGTGAGGATGGTTAATGTTATTGATGGCAGCCGTGCCGGGCAGCCTTTCACATTAAAACTTTATTGTGCAGCTGTTTTCAGGGAAATTATACGTAACATGGTTGCTTCAAAATAATGAAAGTCTATCACTGAGTCTCAACATTCCAGGTGGCTAGGTTTTGCTGGGTATTTTGATATTTATAGCCTTTTCCTTTATGCTGTCATGGGAATCTATCCTCGCAAAATCTCGATAAAAGGACTAAATAACTATTAAGCTGTAAACTTTACAAACAAGGCCCCACATCTCTCAAGTGAAGAGGACATGTCCACAGTGCTGTTAGATCACAAGTCATTGTGATGTATCATTTAGAAATGCCCTATATAGACAAAAGTATTGGACCACATAACTTAACTGTTTCCCCCTTTGACGTCTGTTAGTTGTTGCCAAATTTAGGTGAGTTGGAATTCAGGTGTTTTCAGTTTCAGTGTCACTGGTGTTTTAAGCAAGCACCTAACCATGCATCATTCTAAAGACCCCACTGAATTCGAGCGTAGCACTTGTCACGGATTCAAATATTGGGGATGGATACAAGAGGAAAACCAAAATAACAACACTGGACCAGCCGGGTTGAGTCAAACGATGATTTAATGAATACACGCGTGGGAGATGGACACCATACAGCAGACAGCATCAGATCTCAAAATGGTGGAGCATTGATCAAACTCTTATAGCCTCTAGTGGCCCCCACCTCATCATAAAAGCCTAAACATTCACATTCTTTCTCTCACACAGCGCCTAAGCTACGACCTTGGCTCCCTGTTTATCTGCTCCTGCTGAGATGGGGCAGAAAACCTCTCCAGTATGTTCTGTTCTCTTCTAATCAGACAAATAAGGCGATGACTTTCTGCGAACAGTATTTCTTCTAACTCAGCAGTATAATGCATCATAAAACAATATCATTCATTCACAATAAATCAGCAGTCTAATGTAATGCAAATCAGTTTAACAAATGTAATAGTTATCACCTTCTTCTAATTCAGGAGAATAATGCAAACTAAAACTACATAATAATTCACAATCTTTAATCAGGGGTCTAACATGGCATAAAATAATATTATAATCCAACACACTGTAACAAGTCAGTTTGTAAAATCTCATCTCTTCTAGATATTCCATGATCACTTGTAAGTCGTACACCCTAACCCTAAGTGGAAGTATTTAGCAACCACAGGAACTCAGCCACAAAGTGGCAGATCAAGTAAAGTTACAGAGTGGAATCACTGAGTGTTCAGGTGCATAGTGCATAAAAGTCTCCAACGCTCTGCTGACTCAGTCATTACAGAGATCCGAACCACCTCTGGTATTAAGATCGACATTAAAACTGTGCACCAGAAGCTTCGTAGCACAGATTTTCTTTCCGAGCAGCTCCTGTAAAGGGGACTGTGTAAGCGTTTCAGTACTCTTGTCCATATAGCGTAAGATATACAAGAAAAAACATGCAACCCCCCCTACATTGGAGACTCTCATTGATGGATGGATGGATTCATTATATAGGCTACCTGATGTTGGATGTAAGTAATGAACTCAGAAGAAAGACTTCTGAAAAGCCAGCCATGTGTTTAAACTTTAGTACAAGCTTCTATTTTGATTACTGTGAAAAATGCAGCCATTCTGTGTCATTATTCTCTACTATTATTATAATTATTATTTTTTTTCTTTCTTTGTTACATTTAGGCATTTTAAGGCTTTTATGGGTATTTGATTGAACTGCTGTGGAGAACAAATGACAAATAATTTTGTAAAAATTAGAACAGTGGAAATAAAAGTTAGTATATAACCTGTTCTATTATTTTAAAGTGGCATTTTAAATACTCCATAAACTCTTTTAAAACTAACAAAGTCATTTGACCAGAGTAGATTTAAAAAGGCTACTTTTGGCTGTTCTCTTGCCACAAAGAGTCACTCTGCATGTTTGACTTTACAACGTTTTATACTAAATCCCCTTCAGGATGCAACCCCAAAGGGGGATTTCTGCTAGTAGCTGGAATCAAACCAGCAACCTTTTGCTTCCCAAGTGCTAACCACAATAATATTGGAGGCCCTAGAAAGGCTTTAGAAACAAAGTACTTTTGTTTTTTCAGTGGTCAACCTTACGGGTATTTCAATAAAGAGAGCTCATTAGAAGGAATAACCGGTCACGTCAGATGGTTGTCCCTCCCTGAACCTGATTCTGCTGGAGGTTTCTTCCCGTTAAAAGGGACCTTTTCCTTCCCACTGTTGCCAAAACGATTGCAACACTGGTCATATGATTGTTGGGGTTTTCTCTGCTTTCTTTGTATTATTGGAGGGTTTTTACTTTACAGTATGAAGCACCCTGAGGTAATTGTTGTTGAATTGAACTGAATTTAAAGGAACTGAACACGATTTATTGATATACAAAATTTAATTAAGCTGTTTTGCTTAATTCTATCTTCTCATGACAGCAAAACAGAATTTCCGTGGTGATAGGAATCAGGGCAGGACCCTGTGGAGTCTAGATGCTGATGGTGGAGATGAAGATGGAGGCTTGGATTGAGCCTGAGTAACATAGGAGAGGTGGAGATGGGGAGGAGTGGGTTGCACAAAGACATCTGCATGGGAAAATGACAGATGAGCAGTGAGTTTTAAGTGAAGAAGGCAGGCAAAAAGATGATTGGACTAGACCTGTGATGTCAGCAAAAGGCTTGATAGTGCGGGAAAGTGAAAGTGCTTGCCAAACACCTGGGAAGAAGACAGATGTGAGACTATAGATCTTCCTTATTGAACTTATGCATAAGCTTCATTATGCATAAGTTGTGTTTTTCCTGATTGATTCATTTTTTTTGAAGATTTATTTTCATCACAGTTCAGAGTGGGTTCATTCATTTTAGATTAGTCATTAGTTTTAGTGTCAGTTTTCTAACACGGATGTTGGAATAAGGAAATAAAAACAACAACAACATAGTTTTTGGGACAAAATGTAAGAACATCAGAATGGGGATTGAAATATGAACACTTCATTAAGACATCCTCATGTCTCTATAAAAGAATGTACCAAAGCCCAATTAGACAGGTTAGATCATCAAATGTGACCAGATACATAAATATGAAAACTTTATATTTATTTTTAATTTTTGTGAGTACACAATATTGTTACTTGATACTTCCATTCTTTTTTCCACCAAAGTCTAGTTTTTATTTTTATTTCTGTGAATTAAAATGTTTTGTTTTTCCTCACCTAGTTTAAGTTATACCAATACTTTGCATACATAGCAGTTCTGCTAAATAAACTGGCCTTAACTGGAAGTACAGACCGCACAGGTTCAAGCTCCCCCTCTTGTCTCCTTCTATGTTTTAAAAGTCTGTCCACACCTCCCAAATCCCTGGCTAACCGGCGGAGCTTTGGCTGGAGTGGAGTGGACATGGGAGACTCAGATGGAAATCGATTTAATGGTTGGAGCTCACGGGGATGGGAAATGTGTCAGCCATGATCCAAGCCTAGCTTGGTCTTATTACCACCTAATGCACTTCACTTTGGTATCAGTCCAGCGCTTTAAAGCTCTACATGATTGCTTGGCCATTCCTTTGTGGTTTCTCATTAACTCCGGAACGCTGAAGGAATGAAAGGCAAGGTTTCACCAAGCTCCACTACCTTTCTTTGCACAAGAATTAAATATTTTAAGAGAAGCTAAATTCCTGGTCAAGGTCTTATGCTTGCCACCTCGGACAGTGTGTGTTTACCAAACAAAAGAAAAAAAAGCACAAGTAGCTGCATTAATTTGCAAATATTTCTGTCAGTGCACTTGTGTTCGCTTGGAAAGTAGCTCCGTATTTTCATCCATTAAAGACGTACAGATTTTGAAACAAATATATTAATTTGTTCATTTAATCTGTAAAATGCAACAAAATCGAAGAGATCATTTTATCTGTAAGTAGAACTTATAATGATCACAATGCCTGTCAACACACTGGTAGACATCACCATGGCGACACAATGTCCCACTCACAATATTCCACGGCAGATGACAATACATGTCATGATATGGATATCAACATTAATAAAATATGCTCAGCATTTAATTAGCAGCTCAGTCAAAAAGGGCAAAAATGGAGCACAGCAATAGATTTCATTGGATGAGAGTGGATATTGTTGATAGAAAGCTGCATCCACCCTGGATGCTCATCGCACATCTTTTTGAAGCTGATAGCCGGTTGCTTGGCTTGCAGACTCTGCGTTCCTGAGCAGCCTTCTGATGTATATACTACCAGGTCATCACCATGTCACTCAAAGAAATTCTTCACTGCCATTGGTAGTTGCTTCAGTTGTTCGCTTTGAAATTCAGCATACCTAGACAGTACCTGGACAGAACCCACACAAACATGGGGAAACTCCTCACAGAAAGGTTTCGACTAGATGGTGGATTGAAACACAGGACCTTCTTCCTAGACGGCAACAGTGCTAACGACCTCAAAATGACAATTTTAACAATTTAACCTTGGGTCAATTTTCAAAGAGAAAACGACCAATTTAGGGCGTTTCTGACTAAACTGACCCAAATGTCCCTTGGTTTGTAACTTTGCTGCCAAAATATTAACACTCCAGCAGCCACTATGAGGCTTTAAATGGTGAAACAAAAGTCAGTGGGTGACATCATGACAGCTAGGTCCTTTTTTAATACACAGTATACATGGAACTCATCTGCTTGAAGCTATTTTAAATATAAAATCCAAAAAAAAAATTCCGAATTGGAAAATACAACAACCGTCCTCCGACAGCTTTCGTCCCTTCCAGGCTAAGCCCTTCCAACCAATCACGAGACAGGATGGAGATTTAGCATAGACTGGATATAAAATACTTGACTACTGTGATATCATTGAGTCCGGTAATGAAGCCTTCAGCTTGTCCTAATGTTTGGAAACCAAGGTGTGATGATGAAAGGTGGTAGGGGGTTGTGAATCATAAGCTAGGTCCACCCTAATGCAAACTCTGCATCTTCTATTTTGACTTAATAGATACAATAAGTTATGAAACAAACAGCACCTTCTATTCACTAGAAATTAAACGTAGAAGAGAGATCATGAATTCATCAGGAAAGTATTTACTGAGCAAAGATGAAGGTAGTTTCCTCATAGAAAATAAAACTACCAGAAGGGTTGCCCCCTACTGATCATTAGAAAGAATGCAGGTTTAAACTTATGGCTTTACTTTTCAGACCCAGAAGTCCATCTTTGGCATATGCATATGCTTATTGCGTGCTGATTTTTTGGTGTTATGTGGGATTCTTAAGCCACTGCGCCAGCACATCATAATCCCCCCAAAACAGATGAGGGAGTCTGTTTCTGGATATTTACCACATGACTGGGGCAATGATGAGAAGATTTGTCTTTTTGGTGAGCATCAGGTGTTACAGAACTTTCACCCAAGTGTACCTCAAACTAAGATTCAGCTTGAGAACCACCTTCCTTGTTCAAAGAATAACAAGTTGAGTACTCTTTAAAAAGACACTGCAAACAAACTGGAGTGCAAAACTCAAGAAAAGAATGATTTATACTCAGATATTAAGCCTCCCAAACACACACACACACACAGGGCAAGAGACATTTGCATTACAGAGCCCATAAAAGGTTACATCCACCAGCTTGTGTGTGAGTCTGCAAGTGTGTACACATTCGCATCTGCCATTTCCACACGTGTACGACTCGTGCTCACACTGGCATATCTGTGAAACTGGCGTACCACCCTCCCACAGGTTACTGTCGGTTCGACTAGCCTGGCTACCTGAGATGTGAGGAGAAGCATTTGCCAGGACTCTAAACTCCTCTTCATCTAATGAAATGTCACTGGGCTTGAAATAGCCCATCGAGGAGGCTTGTGTGAGAATTGTCCTTTCAGCTGGTGAGGTGTTACCGCTGTGCCAAATGTCAGCTCTGTGAAGATCAAGCAGAAGAGGCCTGCAAGGGCCAAGTTGGCCTCAAAGCCAACAAAGATCTGAGCCAGGGGTGCAAAGAGTAACTATTAGAAACGCTGCAATTTTGTGCGGGAATTCAATAAAGCAGCTGTTAAAATGTTACATACGATTAAGCCACTGACAAAGCAGGGCTACAGTTATCACCCTGTTTGCCCAAAGGCCCTCTGGATAGCACAACCCTTCTAGCATTTAAAGATGAAAAGTGTTACACAACCCTTTGTCTCCTGCTGGTGACAGCTTACATTGCTGTTTTTTTGTTTTTGTTTTTGCCTCCCTTGCTTCCCTCCCATGCTTTATAAAACTGGATTTTAAGGATACTGCAGTTCTAAACTTGTTTGCATCGGCTGTTTGCCAAGGCACGCTAGCAGCTGTGACGCCGCGGGTACAGCTGTGCTTTGAGATTAATCCTAACATCAGCATACCAATATGCTCACAATCGTAACTCTGGAATGGTACAACACAACACTAACTCCATCACTACGACATCTGATTTGCTGGTGACAAGGTTAGGGGAAATGTCAACTTCGTCTTGATGGTTTTGCAATATGAAGGCAGTAAATTGTGATATCACACACTGGTTGTTATGGTAGCCCCAAAAATTCCTAGAGTTCATGCATATCGTGGGCTCCACCTTTTCCAAGGCCTTCCCCTTGTTGTCTCCCTCATTTCATTCCACAGCAAGAAGCACTCAAAGAGCACCAACCTCAAACCAAGGCAGCTCACTCTCCAGGCAGTATTTACTTTTACTTTTAAGGGAATACTATTTTGTATATGAACAGTATGTCAGAGTAGACGATGGATAATCGATATTGACTTAATAACCAGCCTGGTGCCAAATGACTCACGGACCGGTACCATGACCCAGGGGTTGGGGACCGCTGTTTTAATACAATTAATGGTAGCAAAACAGTTTTAAATAGCTCTATATGACAGTATTATCACTTTGATCTTCAGATCAATCCCCTGACCTGTAAGGAGAGATCAGGGGTCAGATGTGACATGATATTTAAAATCTTTATACAGTACCTTATAAATGTTGACAGTACACACCACACTTGTAAGAATAAGAGTTTCTACAAGAGTTATAAAGGTTTTTGTCAATTTTCAACCAATAAGTCATCAGACCTTGGTGGATGTAAGCCAAATTATAATGTATTGTTTAAATGACCCCACTCTACAACACTACAAAGGTTTTAGGAGTACTTGTGCTACCAAAAACATTATCTCTATGACAGGGTGAAACAAACTGAAGTGATTAACTTGTGCTTAGACATGCCAGCAATCCGAAAATCAGATATTGTTATGTAATAATGGAAGAGTACACCTCTCACTATCACGCCACCACTCATTACACCAGTGCAAAAAAAACCAATGATCATAACAAAGTGAAAAAGTCGTGATCTATGGAGGTCCCACCTTATAAGACATCCATCTGCAAATCATAACAGAAAACCCCCAGAAGTTCTCCATCCATGTCCCATGTCAGGACTTTTTAGTTAACACCATGAGGTAAGTAGATTGACCAGTTTAATGTAAGGCAAGGCAAGTTTATTTATATAGCACAATTCAACAACAAGGTGATTCAAAGTGCTTTACAGAGACATTACAAAACAAAAGCAAATAAAAAGCATGATTTAAAATTGATTTAAAAAACAGTAGATAAAATCAGTAGTTAAAATGTAAGTTTTGAAATTTAAGCGTAAAAGTGTGGATTTGGTGTTTTATTCAAATGCAGCTGAGAATAGGTGAGTCTTCAACCTGGATTTAAATAAACTGAGTGTTTACGTTGATCTGAGGCTTTCTGGGAGTTTTGTTCCAGATATATGGAGCATAAAAGCTGAATGCAGCTTCTCCATGTCTGGTTCTGACTCTGGGAACTGATAAAAAACAGGATCCAGATGACCTGAGGGATCTGGAAGGTTCATACTGGGTCAGGAGGTCACTGATGTAATTTGGTCCTAAACCATTCAGAGCTTTATAGACCAGCATCATAACTTTAAAGTCTATCCTCTGACGGACAGGCAGCCAGTGTAAAGACCTCAGAGCTGGACTGATGTGGTCCACTTTTTTGGTCTCACTACTATTAACTTCGGTAGTGAAGTATTATTGCTAACGTAATTTATTGCTTTCTACCCTGATGTTGCCTTCTACAGCAAACCCAAGAGTTATGTTGTAGTTTTTTTACTACAAGCCACGTTCCACCATTGACAGGTGGAGTGGGGATCAAACCACCAACCTCTAACTGGTAGACGACCCACTCTTACTCCTGAGCCCCACTGATGCAAGGTTAAACTGGTGCTCCTGCTGTTTAACCTCTTAACCTTAAGCAGCTCACCGGTAAGACTGAAGATTATTAGGGTTAGGATCTATTTGAGTTTCATGCAAAACAAGCATACTTTCAGAAACTACACTGAGAAAGATGTTATCTTTCAAATCAATTCTCTTGCAATTTGACCTTACAGTATGCTTGGTGTATGATTTATCCTCGGGTATGTTAAATAAGTAAAAAATCATTACAAATGTATTGATGTGAACTGAACCTTGCACCCCTGCTAAATCTATCCATGTAACTGCTGACCTGGTGGATGTTGAGGTTCAAGCAGCAGTTTCATTTAATTGTAATTGGTAAACCTATTAGTACATTTTCCATTTCTCTCCAGATTAGTTTGTTCCAACAGAGTAGCTACAGTGATGAAAATTATAGCCTGTTAGGAAAATATTAAGCAAATTCATCAACTGTATCTAATGATTTGAATCTAATGATGTTAAAAAGCATTTCAATAGGAAAATTGGCAATTACCAAATAGGACCACATAGAGTTTTTCAGAACATTATGTCACTGTTTCCAAGATCTGAAACAGTCAGTCACAAAAACACTTTGAGTGCTGAGACTCGTATAATGTCAAACTGACAAAAAGCTAAAAAAAAAAAAACCCAAAACATTTAAAGGGATGTAATAAGTCATGTATATGCTGTTATAGAGAGTCTATGTAAAGGGTCAGAGCTCGTTGGTGGATTGTTGCCATGGTCTGCTCATATATGTTTAGATCAGGCTGTTCAGATATATTTGAGATGTTAATATTTTGGACAAAAATTGAGAAACTTGTGAATTTCCAATATTTTTTGAATATATATTTTAGCCATAATAAGAGTTATGAAAAACAAAAGCACATCCTCTTTCGGTTCTCACGGTTTCCCATATCAGGTCATGATAAAAGTCATCTTGTCGCTAGCAGGCACTAAAATATTTTGAATACAACCTGAGATATTACAGCATGTCATTTTTATTAAACTAAGCCAAAATGTAGAAACTGTGTTTGAAAAACGAAGTACACCCCGTGATTCAGTAGCTTGTAGAACCACCTTTAACAGCCATAACTTAGAGTAACTTCTTTCTGTTTGACTTTATCAGTCTCTCATATTCTTGTGGAGGAATCATAAATGACATTTCTTCAGGTCATGTACACACAGCTCTCATAAGCCCTCCCACAGTGTTTTAGTCAGTTGAAGTCTAAACTTTGGCTGGGTCTTTGAGTCTCTTCATTTTCAGCCATTCTGTCGTAGATTTCCTGCTGAACTTGGGATCATTGTCTTGTTCTGGGACCCAATGACAGCCGAGTGTTAGCTATGGGACAGATAGCCTCACATTTGACTCTAGAACACTTTAATATACAAATAAATTCATGGTCAACTCAATGACTACAATGTGCCCAGGTCCTGTTACTGCAAAACAAGTCCAAGCATCTCCCTTCCACCACTGCTCTTCATAGTTGGTATGAAGTGTTTGTGCTTATATACAGTGTTTGGTTTTCATCAAACATGGTGGTGTCCATTATGGCCAAACATCTCCAATTTTGTTTTCTCTGTCCAGTAGTCTTACTAATTGTTTAGATGCAACTTTTCAAACCAAAGCTGTACTGACATGTTCTTTTTAGAGAGAAGATTCCTTCTTTTGGCAGCCCTTTGGTCTTTTCGTAATTGTACTGTTTTAAACTTTAGCATTTACCATGCTAACAGGCTAACTGAGTCCTGTAGCATTTTTTTTTTTTTTTGCAGTTTCTCTCAGCATTGCATGACCTTTAGCTTCCTACTTTAAAGGTTCACTCGTTCATCCCTCCTACTGCAACCGACAAGTATACATGTTTTGGTGCCTGAAGGATTGATGTTGTCCTAGTTAGAATGAAGAGTAACCAAAAACCAATAGGTCATAATGTCCACAAGGATTGTAGTGAAGAAACAGGGCTTTGGTTTGTCTACCGGAGAGCTCAAGTCAGCGTCAATACATTAAAAGAAAAAAAGATTTTTCTTTCATTCATTTTTTTTAGCGTTTAAGTGAAACAGGGACAGTGCTCATTTATCCTCTATGTAATTGGATAGATATAATTTATAGGTGTAATATAGTGCTTTGTCGATCATTATTGACTTTCTTTCTTCTACTCCGCCACTGTCACTTCACTCAAAGTCACTTCTAAAGTGCCAGCTGAAGGTGTTAGCATATATGATGTTTACCATGATCTTAGTCTAGTACTCATGTCAGAAAAAGGCCTGTAGACCAGGTAAGATCTTTACCAAGTATAAAGTAGCTTTGTATTCATTGGTCATTTGACCATTTCTGCTTTGCGTCGCACAACAGAAAAGATGTGAAGTTCTAAATAAGGAACAGAGAGTCTATAAACTGAAAATAGATTAACGAGCAACAATATTCTGTATTCTGTCATATTCAAATAGTTCAATGATCATCCCATGTTGTTCAGTTCAGTTGCTCAGGTTGTTTGTTTCTTTATTACTTACTCATGATTGTTAGTGTTAACGATTATCGCTGTTTTATCACCAATAGTACAGATTGCAGCTCGACTCACTGTAAAAGAAGAAAGCTGTCATCTTGCTGATGCTGACTAAGAGCGGGTAGTCACTCGCCATTAGTGTTATGCAAGAGAAAAGTAATGAGTAATGACGTTGTTTTAAGATGGTAATTACAATATTCACCTTGAGATTGTATAGTAACAGTACTCACTGCTACCTAACGTAACGCAATTACACTGACTGATAGCTGGCTGTCATATTACTGGAAACATTTGAGTTGTCTTATAAAAACACACAAAAAAGGCTAAATCTTATAAAGTCTTTTTAAGACCTATATATGGAATAAGTTGTACAAGAAAAGGTGGTTTAGGATGAACTAAATTAAAGCACTTCAATAAACTACATGTGTCTGGCCCCTGGTGTGATTCACAGTTTTGCATGAGAATCACAATAAGTGTGGCCTTAGTGCTACAGCCACACAGAGGTGACACAGGAGAAAACGGCGGTGGGAGATTATGACACGAATTATTGTGAATGTATGCAATTAACTTGTTGCCTGAAATCGTGGCTTTAAAGACAGGGACCAGGTCTGTGAACATTTGCAGTCAGTTATCGTCTTCAAAGCAACTTTGGTGCATCAAGATGGTGATAAAACGGCAACAAGATGAAATCAGTGCTGTCAATTTGCTTTCAGTTGGCAGATGAGGTAAAACTGGCAAATACACACAATCAGTTTGTGACAATATGCTGATTATTGTCACAAAGTCGTCAAAAGTCACAAATTAATTGCAAATCTCCGTACACAGAAATTAGTCCAGCCAGAATAGTTTCAGCAGGAAGACCATTTAACTGCAAAATGAGAAAGTTATTAAAAACATTATTTTTATTTAGGAATACAACCAGGATTCATCCATTTGGCAGTCAGCTGAGTTGTTTGTTCTATTGCAAAGAGATGCATCACAGTAAAGTTTGACTCATCATCACAGACTGACCAGACTGATTGCAACTTGAGGGCATTTGTCTGTCTTTATAAATTACAAGGGGTGTCTTTATAAATTAGGGTGATTGAGGTCAGTCTGAGTTGGACTTTGACTGTTTGGAGACAGGTTTCCTCCTACCTACATGGGGACCTGTGCAGTCACCTTGCAATTGCTGCAACTATTTGCAATTGCTCAAAGTAATGCTTGGGCAATGATCAGTTTTTGTAGTTAATGCTAGCATCCTAACATGTCGGCCCAGTTTCACTAATAACTTCAGACTAAGTCTGTACCAATGGATGCACTCAGTTATTATCGTTAATATTATTATTTTCAGTACATAACCAAGCCATGCCAAACAGTTGCACATACAGTTTCATGCCAACTTTCCTGCCCTATGTTTCAGTCTGCTGGTTTGATTTTAAATTAGAGCTTAATGCCACTGTGTGTTTGTAAAGACATTAGTTTATTTCCTCAACTTTTTGTTTCAGGCGCATATGTTAGGGATGGGCACAGTGAAGACTGGAGGAGAGACAGATGAGCTGTGTTATGCATATAAAAACACATTGAACGATTTAGTAGAAGTACACAGCCTGAGGGAAAAAGTAAAAATGAGTCAGGCAACTGTAATGACTAAATAACTGTGCAGATGATATACATCCACTAATGGCCACTAATTACAGTCGGCTCAACCATTTATCATTTGATATCAAAGAGTCTCTAGCCTACGTTCTTCCTTGCAATACTGGAAGTGGCAAAGAAAAGGGGGCAGCTCGCTCTGTGTTTGGGCCACACACTATATATTATAGAGTTTCAATGGCACTACCTTAATGAGTGCACTCCTGCTGAGACATTTCAGTCCCAACAGAAAGTAGACGGGTCAATTCATCTTCTCAACATTTAGCTCTTTTCGTACTTGAGCACCTGGATTACTTGTGAAGTAGTGCTAGCACATCCCTTTGTATCCTTTCTGAGCCGGAAAGCGCCCCTTTCATCACAGATAGTTAACAATACTTTCTTTCTACTCACTTTTCCCCCCCTCAGTTAAAGCTGCACATCAATGTGAAATCACAGCGCTTGGGAACAAAACAAACACCTCCTTGCTATTTTGGGCCCAGTGGTACAGAAAAGAATATATAAACACAGTCTGAACTTCCTTTGCAAATAATGTTAAGTTTTCTCAAATTTGATTTCCACTCGTTTCATGCTTTAATAACGGAAACTGGATACACCTAAATCATTCATCAAACAAGGCAAAAATGCAGGCCTGCTTACGTATAATGCACAAGAATATGAGTAGAATTGAGCAAATGTCGCAGCGCCTACATCCCCTCCTCTGCTCTGCACGCTTTGCCCTGAAGTGATTGAAATGGGTCTATGACATTTTTAATACACATGTAAAGCAGGTCAAACTTTTGCCTGAATTTCGACAACTCTGAAATTTTGAGCATCATTATTGATACACATAGGTAGCAGTGGAAAAAGGAGTGTGTGGTGGTGGTGGTGGTGGTGGTGGTGGGAGTGGGGGGGTGGGGGGGGGGGCTGAATGAAGACGAAGAAAAACAGATGGAAATAGAAGAAAAAGAGACAGGAAACAGCTGCAAACCAACAATATCTGAGCAGCTTCAGTTTCTATTTCTGACACACCTGCCTTTTATCTGAATCCTTCTGAAGTGTCTCTCTCTGTAGACTTCAGAAGAACGTGCACAAACACAGACACATACATGTTTAACTCATGTGCATAATATTTCTGTGTAGGGAAAGCCATATCAGTGGCCACAAATGAGTGTAGATGAATAAAACTACACACACATGCACAGCACCTTCCCATTCATATGTGCAGGCAGTCTTTCACTTTCCAACGCCACCCACTGACTTAATTGTAAGCGCCAGACATATTCGGGGAGGCAATAATGGCAGATATGATTGCAGCGACCTGGTCAGTCAGTGTAGATCAATAGCTTGTTAGCTATAGACAATTACAGCCTTCAGTCACAGTTACTGCCTGCGATCACACACAAGCTGAAACTGAATTAGCTACCTGGCAATATTCAGCTGCATCCAGGCTGAAACTGAACTGTACATTTTATGTAAGCGAGACAAACAGCAGGATAGCATAAGGTTACTTTATTGTTTCTGAAAAGAAAAAAAAAAATCAAGGAATTAACTTGCAGAAACTGTCTTCATTTTGTGCTGACCAAATCAGACATTTTGTGTCTGTATGATTTGGAGCACAGCAGAATCAATGGTTGCTCGAACACCCGTTCATGACGTTGACTTTTTATTGAAAAATGGTTCCAATTTGTTTGATGCCCAGTGTGAATTTATGCTGGACATCGTTACTGGACTTGCTAATACCATGTTCAGACTACATCAATATCAACCCCGTTGACAACAGGCTATTGGTATTCTCGGGGACTGTTTTATCTCATCATAACACAACAGACATTTCAGTGTTGAATAACTGGCTTAATGTCTGTCTTTGGTTGAAAAATTGTTACAAAATGAAATGTGCCGACATCGAAGACATTTCATAAGTCTGCACATCACCCCCAACACCCAACCTGTCACAACATACGCGTCCACCCACCCCATCGCCCATCTTCAGTTTGTTTCCATGACCTTTTGCTTAAAAGTGCCACTGCTAGTTCAGACAAGCAATTGCACAATGCAACACATGACACAGAAATTGTAAGAAACAGTCTGATTGGCCCAAATCAGACTGCCATATCAAAAACTGTCTATACTGCAGTTTGTGGTTTCATATTGCACCCAGGTTTGACCGGGGAGACAGTGCTGCTCTTCGTTGGGAATAGGTGAAAAAAGATGCTTCACCTCTGACATGTCTTGTCAGTCCAACAGAAAGACTGATTTATGGGGGTCTTTTATGATGACCATTTGACCCATCTGTTAAGAGGTTTTCAAGCCAACCAAGAGATGTAATCTCTCCAACGTGTCCTGGGTCTGCCCTGGAGCCTCCTCCCATAGCGACCAGGAGGGATCCTAGTCAGATGGATAGGAAAGAAGATAATGTGGCCGGTCTAATAAGTTGGAACTGTGAAAGGACAAAAGGCAACCAGTATCATACACACTGCTTCTTGCATTCTTCACCAGGCAGTTGCTAGCTAGTGCCTCCAAATGACATAATATATGTTGCCAAAGACAGCAAGCCTGAATAGTTAGAACTGTAGTTTTGTAGGCAAGAAAAGGCAAGATTTTCTAACTCTGTAATGTTATGAAGACACAAATTATATATAGTCAAAGTGTGGCATAAGAGGAGTCTTTTCTTAATAATAACTGTTATACCTCAGTCAAGTTGAATTGCAAACACCACCAAGCACGGTACATTTTCTTACTCTTAAATCCCCTAAATTATTGTTTAAAATATACAGAACACTTTCTAAAATAGATGAATCAATATCCCTTCCTATTGCAAAGTGGGAAGCAGATTTGTCAGTCAGCTTAGACCAAAACTTCTGGTCTCAGATTTGCTTAAAAACCTTTAAATTGATTAGAAATCCCAGTCTGCAATTAATACAATACAAAATACTACATAGAGTGCACTATACAGGTCATCGGATGTTCCAAATGGATTTTACATCTTTCAACAACTGCTCACACTGTCAAGGCAATACACCAGATAATTACATCGACACTCTTTGGTTCTGTCCACCAGTGCAGAAGTTTTGGTGCGGGATATGTGAAGACTTATCAAAGTGTCTCAAATGTAAAATTCCATTTAACAACATTTAATTTGTTGGGCAAATTGGATGATGTCACTACAGAAACTAATACAGTCCACATGGTTTTTACTGCCCTATGCATTGCCAAGAAAACGGTCCTCAGCCCTGGCGCAGGGGGCCTTTGGCGCATCGACCTAACTAGGGGGCTCTTCAACTGACAGGGAGTTTGTTCCATCCTTGCAGGAGTCCACTCTGCACTCTGGTGGGGGAGAGTCATAGGAGAGGTGGAGAATAAACTTAACCTGGGTGTCTACTGTCTTGTGCAGTCTGGGAGATGATGGAATGTTAGGGTGGGTACAGTTTCGATTCAATTCAATTCAATTCAATTCAATTCAATTTTATTTATATAGCTCCCAATCACAACAAAAGTCGCCTCTGCGGTGGGGTCGGGTGGGCTGCCCCGGGTCCTGTGGGGCTGGGCGGTCCTGCTGCCATAGGCCCCAGTCTGGATGGGCCTGGGCTCCCTTGCTTTGGTGGGTGCCGAAGGACCCTGCCTCCCTCTTCCCGCTCCAACACACCCACCCACACAAGTAGGGCCTTGGGGTGCGGGTGTGTCACCAGGGTGCAGGGGAGGCATTCCCCCCCTCTGTCCCCTTCTGGCCACCTGTGCCTCAATTGTATTCCACAATTTAGACATCCACATTACTCACACTCTCATAACACATACATATAGGGCCTTGAGGGTGGGCACGTTAACGGCGTCCAGTGGACGGTCTGTGTATTCAAATCTACCTCTGGCGCCGGTGCCCACCTCTCAATTTTAAATCCATGTAGACATTGAGGGTTCTGGGGAGGGGCCGTGCTAACACCTGCTGCTCTCTGGCAGCAGCACCATGCTCTCCCGTGTTTTAAATGCACCTTAGAACAACACGCAGCAACACTACACATGAGGAGGGAGGTATGGGGTCTTAACACACCCCCGTTCTCTACTAGCCATCGGGGCGGGGGGGCCGGGAGGAGGTGTTGGCCGTCCGATTGGGATCTGGAGCGGTCTGCTTGCCTCCACCCCGGGGGAAAGGGTAACATCTCTTGGGTCTAGGTGCAATTTCCCCCTCCAGGGGCGAGGGTACCTGGACCCGGGGTATAGAGTTTGTTTGGGGAGTGTGATTGTGTGTACAGTGTCCATGTATGTCTATCCCTACGTTGGGTGAGTGCTGAGTATTTGTATATGTGTGCATGAGGGTGGGAATGCATGTTTGTGTCTGTGTGTGCCTGTTTGTCTGTGTCTATATGTCAGGTCGGGTCTTACACTCCACCTCTCTGGGAACTCCCAGGCCCTCCAAAGGCCTATCTCCCCTCACCACACTCCCTGCCGGTAACTGATGCCCTCAGGGGTCGGTGCGTTGGTGGTTCTTGGTGTCTGGAGCTGGGCGCACAGGTATGTACCAGCTCACTCCAGGTGATTACTTGACGGGGCCTGGCGCCTGTTGCTCGGTCAGGCCTCTTCCGGGGCAAAGGAGGCCCTCCGGCCTCCGGCCTCTGGGCCTGCGGCTCGGTTCACTCTGGCACAGCTGGCTGCCGGCAGAGCTGGCGGGCACGCCACTGCAGCCCCCTCTTGTCACGGTTCTGGGTCAGTTTCGACCCAGTATTTTGAGTTTTGATTGTTAGTTTATTTTTGAATAATTGTCGTGGTTTTGGGCGCTATGAGGATTATTATTATTATTATTATTATTATTATTAGAATTCTATGTTTCTGTTTATTCATGTTAAGGATTTGTTCTCGGTTGTATCTCACATTTAGTTTAGTTCAGGTTCCATGTGTCATTCTGTCTGTCTGTCTCTCAGGTCTGCGTCTTGGTGTAGTGTTCTCGTTTCCTGTTTTATTGTGAAGGTTTGCGTCTCATGTGACTGTGTTCAGTTTTCCCTCTGTCTCATCTTGTTGATTATTCCCAGCTGTGTCCACCACCTGTGTGTAATTCCCATGTTTCTCTGTGTGTATTTAAGTCGTGTCCTCTGTCATCGTAGTTGCTGGTCCGTCTGTGTTTTCACCACGTTTCATCTGTGTGTTCCCTGCCGTCACCATCTTGTACCGTCGTCCGCCTTGCTTCATGTTTGAGTTCCGGTTCGTATTCAGTAGTTTAGTTGTCTCCAGTATAGTTTAGTGTGATCTCTGTTTCCGTTTTTCCACTGGCGCATTGTGTTAAATAAACCACCTTCACTCCTCCACTACTGCCTGCGATTGGATCCTCATTTATTATTTTTATACGGCTCATCTCACTCGCCGTGACACCTCTGGCTTCTGCTCCGTGGCTACCGGGTGACCCCTCATCTGGGGCTCTCCTCAGCTCTTCCCATGAAGGTGGCACGGATGCCCCTCCGGTGGTCCTCCTTGGGCTCTTGCACTCTGGGGCCTCTGGATGTCTGGGGCCTGGATCTCCTCCATGCCTGCTTCATGCCCTGGGGGACAGGGCTATGGCTCTCTACATCCTCTAGCAGACCATTACATGGGGAAACCTTTTGAATACAAGCGCGCTGATCCACACAGGTGTGCACACGGGTGTTCACTGTTCATAGACATAAACTACACCTTTATTAGCTGCTATTTCCAAGCACATTGTGCGCTGTCAGTCCTGCTTGCTACAAAACAACATTCAATATTTAGTATTTACTGCTGTTTACACTTAGCTAGATTAACGTGATTGTGTTGTGTTTAGTATGTTGCTCTGTTTTTTTTGCTTGCTTTCTCTTCTTTTTCTCTCAGCAGGTGATCCAGGAGATTTTTTTTTCTTCTTTCTCTTTTTAAGTGCCCTTTCTCACTGTCCCTATTCTATTCTGTTTTTCTTTTCCTTCATCTTTCTTTCTCCCTTTCCTATCCCTCAGTCATGTCTGTCCCGTCTGTAACAACTGAAAATAAAATAAATAATAACAACAAAGGTCGATCAAATGGACCAATATGGCAAGGCCGTGATGATCTATTTGGCAAAGTAAATCCATTGGGTATCCTTGTTCGTCTTCAGACAACAATTCTGACGGCTAAAGAACCAAATGGGACAGGCCAAAAAAATAAAAATAAAAACTAAAAAAAACCCACTTTTATATATTCTTAAAGCAAAATATTATATAGTAAAGCTTTCGGTTTACTAGTCAATTTACTTCCCTATGCTCACCTACTGTCACGAACTCTGAGTAGTGACCGAAAGAATGAGATCGCAGATACAAGTGAGTTTTCTCCAAAGGGTGTCTCTTCCTTTGAGATGGGGTGAGGGGTTCAGCCCTTCAGGAAAGGCTCAGAGCAGCTCCACTACTCAACCACATTGAAAGGAGACAGCTGAGGTGGTTCGGCCATCTAACAGGTTGGCTCTTGAGTCCCTCCTGGGTGAAGGTGTTCTGGGCATATCCCACCAGGTAGAGGCCCCAGGGTAGATCCAGGACATGCTGGAGAAATCTCTCAGCGGGCCTGGTGTTCAAGTGGGTGAACTGGAGGAGGTGGTTGGTGAGGGGGAGGCATGGGCTTCTCTGCCTATGCAGAGAAGCAGAAGAAAGACTGCACAGAAGAAGAGAATGGATGAACATTAATATCATTAAAACAAAACAAAAGATATGCCCCCTTTCTTCTGTAGCTTGTTGGTGGTCATTGTTGTTATTTGTGATTTCACTATGCATCTATCTCTCTTTTCTGTTTTTTTTCCTTTCACCCCGCAATAGATGTCGGTCCATCCATGAGCCTGTTTCTGCTGTGAGTTCTTTATCCCCACTGTCTCCGAGTGCTTACTACTAGAGATCATCAGATTACTGGGACTGTCTTTCTGTAGTGTATTTACTTTGCAATATATAGACTTTTGTGTTGAACTGGTGTCACATAAATCAAACTAATGCACTGTAGTTTTTAGCAGAAGGAAGTGATGCATCAGTTATGAGGTATTTTCAGTCCCATTTGGTGCTCTGCTGAGTATTAATGACAGCAGGGTGATATTTGTTGGAGTCAAAATAAAACTTGAATCTGTCTTAAATGAACCTTTAATTTGTTGGCCCTTTGAATTTTTAGAATGCGCCTCAGACCCAAGTTTAATTGAGTTCCTTGAATCATCCTGGCTTCCAAACTTTAAATGTGAGTGGCTGAAGAGCCCTCGCAGCATACAAAGCCTTCCACTCCAGCCCTCTTTGTCCTCGATTCCACAGACGCAAACACTGACACATACACCAATGCATCTTTGCATCTTTGCACAGTACATGAGGATCACCCAGATCTCACACAGTGATCACACTCTGAATCCAAAAGGAAAGTGACACAATAGGGACACAAAAGCATCTCATCTTCATCTAAGGGGAACTGCTTCTTATCGCTTAAGGTGAGGCTCAACACTTGCTCTGCTCGGAGGATATGTGGGTAGCTTTTCCCTTCTCAAGTGGACCAGTCACCCACTTTATATGAAGATTAGACTCGCTGCTCACTTCACAAGACTGGATGTGACAGGAGAAAAAGAAACAGAGACACTAAGTTAACAACCCTGTTACACTGTAGTCTCTTGGATTTTTTGATTTTCACTGCGTTGAAACCTTTTTATCCATTCTAAAGTAAAATATCTCAAATGTCTTTGAATTTCAGAGAATTTATAGAAAATAGATTAGTTAAAATCTGAAGCATAAGGGACAAAAGCTTCATTAGTCAAAGCCTGACTGAAAGCACTGAGCATTTCACATAGTTTTAGGATTATAATACACACACACACACACACACACACACACACACACACACACACACGTTGCGTATTCATATCTTGTGGGGACCTCTAATTGAAGTAATCCTTTCCCTAGCCCCTAACCCTAACCATGAAAAATGAATGCCTAACCCTTACCCTAAACCTAACCAAAACCTACACGAAAACCAAAGTTTGAGTCTCAAAATTGCCTTCAAACTTGTGGGGACCAGGATTTTGGTCCCCATAAGGGCTGTTGGTCCTTATGTATAGTAAATTTCAAATGTCTGGTCCCCACAAAGATATAAATACACACTCAACTACACACACACACACACACACAAACTCCTTTCTGATTTGAATTTTGAGGCTATTTGTATTTATTTATTTCAACATAATAAAACTTATTCTAATCTAATTAGGGCAAAAGTATTGTTACATTGTTATGTTTCATTGTATTTGACTATTTTTTTGTCATACCATATAATAATAAAATATTGTTCTACATGCCTTTGTATGGTCTTTACTGTACCCATAGTGTATCAATTTAAAAAGCTGTTTTCTGTGAATGAAAAAAATAAACAGAATAACGTTATTAATAACTTTGTGCTGTGCTTCAATTTGCATATTGCTGTACAAAGTAACCAGGTGGTGAATTTCTTTGCACTTCTCACTGTCAGTGCTGATAATGCCAATGTTAGTTAGCTAATAGTAGCAGATTTTTTTTTCAGGCGTGGAAAATTGTTGTCTTCACTGTCGAAGAATTTAGTATTATGCAGATTGTCTGTGCTGAAGAAGTGAACCTTGCTTTGAGACACAAATGTTCAACTTAGAAATTAGCAGCCAATTAATAGTAAAATTTCACATTTGCTTAAAACAACAGTATGTGCTCTGGTTCCACAGCCAGCGGCTTATAAACAAGCACAACTACAGACGAGAAGAGGCAAACAGAAATACAGTGTTTTTATATGTGTGTGTGTGTGTGTGTGAGGATGACTTTGATTTAGTCAAAATCAAGGTGTGTCTTGGAAATGAGCCTCACAGTGCCGACTTCAGTGGCTGCTATCCGTGTGAATTTACTTTCTTTGCTGTGTGTGTGTGTGTTTTCTCAGAGATTCATTGCAGCGGATCTCAACAGAACCCACTCTCTTTTACAATGACTTAAATGTCCCAGATCTGTCTTTGACTCAGCGTCATCTCCAAGTATGTTTGTAAGTGTGTTGTCTGTGCACGTTTTCCCATGCGCGCACACACACACACACACACACACACACAAACACACACACATACACACGTGCTTCCACTGCTTCACATAATCCTGCTAAGAAATTAACATTTCATGGACGACACTGAGGTTTGTCAACTGGATCTCATCAAAATTTCATCCCTAATTATGGAAGCAGAGCCGGGGGGTGATCCCCCACACGCCCACCCCCTCTTCCCGCAAGGTGAACTACCAGGCTGAACCGATCCGAGCAAGCTGCTGGTGAACGCGAGAGAGAGGGAGGAAAAAAATTGTTGATGATATCTGGGAATCATTTCAAGCATTCCGAGAAAGACAAATAAACATTATTAATGATCGGAAGATACAGTGTTTCCCACCAGAGCCTGAAAATTCATGACCAAGGCTTTTTAGTATAAACCTGAGGGTGAAAAGTGTAGTGTCTGACTGAGGCTTAATAAGATGAAATTCTAAGAAAATTCTCAGAATTATGATGTTTACTAAGAATTCACTCTTAAAGTCAGGACTAAATCCTGGCATAGGTAAGTGATTCACTAAGTATTTTAGCCCTTAAAAGAGCTCCTAAGGTGATAAAGTGTTCAGAGTGGGGAAGATGACATTTAGAGGATTAAGAGTTTTTTGAGCAGGGAAAAAATGGCAGAAAGACAAAGTTTAGAGGAACTGGAATACGGCAAAAAGGTGAAGGAAGCCAAATATATGAAATTCATATAATCTGGTTCATCTTTTGAAAGGTGCTTCTGTGATAACAAAAAATTGCAGATTTTCATGGAAATGCATCACTGTCTCTTACATTTTGATTAGACTGAAGATTTATGGGTTGGCTCCCAGGGGGTTTCTGGTTTTTGGGAATTTGGGAATTATTGCTCCAAAGTGTACCCTGCATTACTCTCCTTTTTATTTACAGTGCTTCTGTGATTTACTTAATCAGTATTGAAAATAATAGTTAAGACCACAAACCCAACAGTAATGTCTTCACTGAAGTCATAAACAAAGCCAAACTTTCTCTTTGGCTGCAAAATAAGTCGAATTGTATAGAAGTCTAAGGAGTCGCCCTCTGCTGGACATTGGACATAAAGTAGGGTTTATTTGATTTTAACATTGTCTTTTTTTTTTTTTTATTGCATGGCTAGATCTATATTTTATTGCACAGTTTACGCATGAAATTTATTCAAAAATGACTGCCAGTAGCTGTCGAGTTACAGTCAAATGGTGCAAACATCTTTCCGGATACTTCACAAGTTGGACTTCAGTTGTCGTACAGCACAAGTGTAGCAATAAATGTAGCTCAACAGAGACACACTGACTATTTGTTCACTACCATTTTGATTAGTAATCCATTCTTAGGTTTCATCCCAGCGAGACTTGCGTTTGCACACACCCCCTCCCGTGTTGACTCTGTGGATATGTCCTTGAGTTCTGCTTCAGCAGGACTTTGTATGCAGCTTCTGAAAACTTTTTGAATGGCTGTTGGTACAAAATGTCTTTCATCCTAATGTAGGCCGAACTAAAAGGAAAATACAGAATATTTCAGACAAGAATTACCTCTGTATAGGAAGCTCGTCAAAAATGCTTGCATTTTATTTCAACATTTAAGTGAAGTGGAAGTGGAAAATATCACAGTGAGCTGCGGGAAGCAAAACAAAATTAGAGTAGAGCAGCTCCCAAATGGCCTACACATATCAGATTGTATTGCTGATTGTAAATGCAAACTCTGAATCAAGGGAAAAGAAACACAAGGAGAATGTTACCAAGTGTCGAGCGTAAATTGGAATATGAGAGAAATAAAAATAAGGTCACAGCAGAAACAGTTGGAGTAATGTCTGCCTTCACATTCAGAATAGTGCCGCTAATATAGTAAAGGCAGTCAGTCTAATGACATTGAGCCACTGTGCTAAACCCCGGTGAAAATTGCCTCACTGGAAACCACCACACCTCTGACTCCTCTACCACATGCCCATAAAGACAGGCTGCCTCGATTTCTCCAAATGACTTCTAAAATGCAGCAGCAACAGAAGCCGGGATTGCACGTTTATCACAGAAAAGCCTTCCAGCGAGCAGCCCACCAATGAGAGGACTCCGGGGAACAAACCGGTAACCATTTGATTAGAGACCTCACTGAAGAGGAATGTTCTCCTCCAAGGAGCTCAGGGCTTTGATTGCACCACAGCAGTGAGAACGTGGGTGCAATCAAGGGAGGATTTGGACTCGAGTTCCCGTCGTCACCCTCGCTCTCTCACACACACACACACAGCACAAACTGGGCATGGCCTGCCAGCTGTGGGTAACTCATTCTATCACATGTGTGAAAGCGATAAATGTCTTTGTGGTTTGGGAGTGACAGCCAGATAAGCTAGCACGGTGTGCTCGTATTTACATTCTTAGTTTTTTGATTTATTTAATGACCTTTTGATTCAAACTGAAGTGGTTAAAGCCAACCGGTGTGCTACGTTTTGCTAAATGCTACTGTCATTGCTACTATGCTAACAATGCTAATGCTAACATGCTGGTGTTAAGCAAGATTTTTTGGTTTGTTAAGCATAAAAAAGGCACCAAACTCAAAGGATCAACGGATGAGCCAGTGTTATGTCTACACATAGCAGACAACTTGGCAAAGGACCAATTTCTTACTTGCAGCCTGTCGCAAAAACACACAATTTGTTTCCATTGCTTTACTCGCATCTACAAACAAAAAAAACCCAAACCCTCCAAAAAGACACTTAACTGAAAAACTGGCATATCTGGGCTTGGTGTGCAATGTTTCCTTAAAAAAAATTGAGGAAGCTGGACAAGTAGGCCTAAAAACCTATCTACAGCATACATTTGAACAGTAGCTGAAAGTCACATTCTTAAAAAAAGCTAGAAAAAAAATCAGCAAAGATCTGACACAGGACTTGAGAGCCAGTGATGTTGCCTTGTCAAAACTGATGGAATTACAAACATGAAAAGCACTGTAAGATTTTGATATACCAAGAAATATGATCTGGAAAGTATCTGAGTGGAAATATTTCACCATGATAATGATCCCAAACACATTAACAATGCAATAAAAGCATATCTGAATAGTAAAAACACAATGGAACAATAGTGAGCATGGATTGGCCTCCCCAAAGCCCAGGCCTCAACAGTACTGATAGAGAGGGAAACAAAGGGCAAAACATCCAAAGAAGAGCTTTGAATGTCCTTCGAGAAGCCTGGAGAACTACTCCTGAAGAGAGTTCAGTCTGTATGATTCTAACAAGATTAAAAGTCAATATTTAGTTTGACTGCCATTATTCTTAAACAAACTCTTTTTGCCTTTTATATTGTGTTTCCATGCATGTTTGCCCACATTTCTCTGCAGCTATTTCCCATGCTCTTAACAAAATATAGAGAAATGACGGGTGGCTTAATAATTTTGCACAGCACTGTACATCTTTGTAAATTTGGCTTATGTAGAGCCAACATAAGAATATGGTCCTATTTGCATTTTGAATTAAACTGCATTTAAGTGAATTAGCTTTGCAGATAATTTGCCAGAAACCCAAGACGTGGACACATTTTATTTCCTCTCCATTTACTGTTAATTTACTGATAGAAACACAAATAACCATTAGTCATGTAAATGATGTAAATACTAAAAAATTCAGATGCCCCTGTAGTTTTTATCTCCCACTAGAAGTTCCCAACACTTAAAAAGGACTTTATCCCTAATTCTTGCAGAGATCTCAGCAACCCAAATCCACCAAATCTGTCCCAGCCTAACTGAAGACACCTAATTTTAAAATGATTGAGAGAGAGGGGAAGGGGATGTCATCTTCCCACCCTCACAGCAGCACTACTAGTTTCAGCACCATGGACAGCTCAGGCACAGAGCCAGTCCCTGGACAGCACCACCAAAGTTTCTCCTCCAACCAAAAAAGCCTCCAACTCCTCCTCACCGCTCCTGATCCTTACCTCCGATGTCTGGGCGCAGAGTCTTGTCGTACTCCTTGAGCAAATTGTTCAGAATGAGCGTTGCGTCCTCCTGGTGCGACCTGGGCACCAGCATTTGATTGACAGTGGTGTCCTGATGATCCTCATCGTCGTCGCCATATTCCCGTAAATCAGAGCTGTTTGTGTGTGTGAGAGAGAGAAGGGGTGGAGGAGGGGGCGAGGAGAAAAGGAGAGGAGCGGAACGAGAGGTCTTAATCATGTTTATAGAAACACATTGTCATGAAAACTTTGATGCAGAGAAAAAAGAGAAAAAAAAGAACATGTTTGATTCATGATGACTTGGAGCCTGCTGTAAATGACTGTGAGACCCCCAGACTGTGGATTTGGGCGCAGCAGTAAATGGTGCTGTCATTTATCCCCCCCCCCCCCCTTTTTTTTTTCTGTTGGAGTGCGTGTGTGTGAGGGAAACCCTTAGGAAAAAAAGAAAAGAAAAAAGAACCATGCATTACCACACAGGCTCTTTCACACATGTATGGGATTTCATTCACAGCAGTCGAACTTTTGAAGCTTTAACGCTGCTCTCAGCTGTTGATCGTAGAGAGGGAGAGAGAGAGGGAGAAAAGGTGCAAATGACACTCACCGAGCACCTCCAGCGAACAAAAGTGTGAAGAGGGTGACCACAAACTTGATTGTCATTTTCCCACGCGCGGATCACCTCTGATCGCAGGAACCGGTGGACTGCTGCTGCTGTTGCCGCTGCTGCTGCTGCGTTGCTGCCGCGATCAAGTGCCAGCGCAGTGAAAAGGTGTGGAACCATCAATCCCAGCTCTCAACTTCCTCATCCGCCCACGCACTTTTTTCTCCTGCGCGTCATGTGCACCGAACAGCCACCACCACCTCCAACACCACCAACAACAACAGCACCAGCACTACCACAGCAGCGGATCGCGAGCTCTCTCCCGCCCCCCACCTCCCTCCACCACACTTCCTCCTGGTCCTCTTCGCTCCTTCGTGGGGAGGGTTTCCTCCGGGAAAGGCACCGACGATAAGTCAGTGAGATCCAGCCCAACACAAGCGGCGGTAGCCGAAGCAAGAGGAGGATGGTGTGTGTGTGTGTGTGTGTGTGTGTGGGAGGGGTAGGGAGTCGAGGGTAAGGGGCGGATGGGGTGTGTGTGTGTGTGTGGGAGGGGGGGGGGGGGGGGGGGGGGCTGGGAGTCTAATTGACGGGATCCAGCGGCGGTGCCTCCCTCCACCTTCTCCCTGTGTGGGCACCAGAGTGGCAGGGTGACACTTTCTGCTGCTGGTGGAGGTGGTGAACTTTGGAGATGAGCATCTTGCGTGACACCCCCCCCCCCCCCCCCCCCTCTTTTTGTTGCTCTGACTCTGGCATGATGATGATGATGGTGAATATTATTATCATTATTACCATCAGATGTTTTTTATTATCATTATTATCAATATTATCTTGTTTTATTTAATTAGTCTTAAAAGAAGAACCGGAACTTCTCAAAACTCAGTTACTTCCTTTCATTCGAAGAAAAAGTCTCAGAAACAAACATCAATTCATAAGTAAACAGCATAATATGTAGTTTGACTCAGTGCGAACTAATATCTGCAGTTTGCCTGATGATGATGATCGCCCTTGGAAGTCATGTTCAGACTTTACACGTCCGTTTACGTGCCACAGAGTCACCGCGAGCTCTCCTCCTCACAGTAATTTTTTTTCTGAATAGGCCCACAGCTCAGCAGGGCAGCCCTGCGTTCAGCTTACAAACCTGCCAGACTTTTTTTTTTTCTGAACTAGTGAGTGCCACTCGAGAGGCTTCGCTGCCCCCTGGCGGCGAGAAAGAGAAAGTCTTTCCCGCAGTGTTGCAGCCGAAAAGAAATAACCTGCTGACCAAGCGTGGACCAGCAGGAGTGATTCATTAATAATTCTGATGTAATGAATTAAGAAGTATGTACATGTAGTTATTTTTGCCTCTCCACACTAGTGACAGTATTAGGAGACCTGCAGGAATAACTGATTAATAATGATGACATAATTAATTGAAAATCTTGTTGCCATAGTTATTTTTTTACCAACTCACAGAAGTAACAGTGTTGTCAGCAAAACACACTTTAAGAATAAAAAAATAAATGTGCAAGTTCTGTCCTCTTTGTTACGTTGTGTGATAAGACTGTTTGCCCAATCTTAATTTGAAAAGTGAATGGACTGACATGGTTTCTCCTTTTATGAGTGATGAAATTGCATGATGTTCTTGCCATAGCTTTGCAGTCGTTTAGATATTCAGAAGAATTAGCAGCTTGTGATTATCTTTGTGGATTAAAGCATGATGTGTACAGTGAAAGTCCTAAGTTTTGTTAAACAAATATTAAATTGATTCAGGGTAAATGACCATTTATAAGGAACTGAATTATTCCTTAAGTAGTAAAGTGTGTGGTGAGTGCATTTTGTCACTCCTCTACGTTCTAGCAGGCTCACAAAACGGTTATCCATTATAATCAGTGATGAGCAGATTTGTCGACATCTATGTGTGACAAAGGTCATGCAAAGTGTTTGCTAATATTGCAAGGCATGCTTTCAAATGTAACTTTGCAATGTGTGATGTATATTTGAAAAGTGTGCATTTTATCCCAAACCAGGACCTTTTTGTTTGTACACATAACAAAAGGACTTTTAATTCCAACACTCAAAATATTTTATGCCCAATACGCTGACTTATTTAACTACATGTACATGTATATTTTTGATGTAATTTTGAAATATCAGAAGAATATAAAATTCAGTGGAATCTGGTCAAATGAAATGTACTTGATCAGTTTATACAGAGCACAATTTTTTTCTAGTGTAAACATAAAAAGGTTGTTTTTTCTTTTTAAATGATGTAAGTTTTGTCCAAAAGGCAAATCTGCTTGACAGTTCCTCATTATTACTTAAATTTAGACGGGCAAAACAGTCTCCACCTTGTAGGTGGATGACACCACCTGTTGTTGATATGAGCAGGACTGATAACAAGTGATAAAAGCTATTGCCTAGGCTGATAACTGTCTGTTGTAAAAGGCCGACTGATCATTAGGAAAACCATTTCCCAAAGATTTTATCTCAGATGAAATATGTCATCATTACACACAGCAATCCATTTGGCTTGCTGTGTGTAAGGCTGTATGGGAAAACAATGACGTGCGCCCTAATAAATGAAGGTTATTCAGTGCATGAAACTGAAAAGCTGAGGGCTTAACACAAAGGTGTGTACTACTCCCCTAACAGAGCAGTACAAGCTGACTTTTGCTTAGCAGGTCCCATTTAATTAAGCTATAAAGAGTTTATTTGTCAATCTTAAACCTCTGACAGCTTCATTAACTGGGGAAATATAAACATATATCATCGTCTACCATATCATTATGAAAACAATACCACAGCATATCATATGCCACTGAAACACAGTGACAATGGGCCTCTGTATGCCCTCTTAGATACTAGGCAGATCAAACTTAAAAAATGGAAAAGAAAAAGATTTCTGATGGATTTCACATTATATCAAATTAAAGCAAATTTGCATTACTTATAAAAATAACATTTCTAAGTGACCCCAATTGCATTAAGTAGTTCATCAAAGCATATCAATAGACAATCAAACAGGATTCAGACATACCAGTGTCAGATTTCCTTTTATATGTGCAGCTTTAATCAGGATTCAACAAAGCAACATTTGAGCTACAGCAGTGTTTGCAATGTACTATATAGCATCTTTGCTAATCCTTTTTATTTGATCATTATCAGTATAATACACAAAACAAATACAATACATAAAACAAAGAATGAGTGACACAAATACGTTATTAAGCCCAGCTACAATGGCTTTGCTGCATTTTTGCAAAATTAAGCAAAAGTCTGTTTGATGGGTTCTTCGTAAATATTCTTGTAAAAAGTTCTTGAAAAAAAAAACATGAGCAACTTTATGTATTTTATTGGTCACCTTTAGCCTTACTTGAACAGGCAACTGTTGCTATCGTAGCTCCGCAAGTGTCCTTTAAACCAGCTGCTGAATGTGCAATAAATTCCCCAGCCAAGAGTTCAAAGCGTCAGTCAGCTTCACTGCCCATGAGCTAGCTTGGGATAAAGGACATATAATCAACCCTAAGTTTGTTCCTAACATGCATCAGCCACAGCTGTCCAGACAACACACTGAGAAAAACAAGTGTTTGTCATCAGGGCTGGGCCAGTCAGGGCTTAAATTGGACAGAAGCGCTTTGCTGTAAGGGGCTTCCCTGAATGGGTGAAAGCAACTTAAGCAGAACTAAATCCCTTATTCTAACAGATGTATGGCAGATGAGTCTGTCACAGTGGCTGAAGGAAGGAGGGAGGGGTTGTTTCTTGGCCAGAAAGAGAGATAGTTAAATGGATGGGTGCATTGGTTTACGTCAAGAAAGTTGTGCACAGACATGAGGAAGTCTACCAGGTTTCAGCACTATGGGGATCCTCTGACCTGACAGCTCACGAGAATGAGCTGATATACGTGAGTTACTTGTCTTCAGCCCCTAGCATATAAACATAATATTAGCTTTGCCGAATTTTTGGAAATGACAGAATTACAATGTGGTTAGTACTAAATATATGATGTCCTATAGTTAATATGATTGAGTTTTCTACAGCAGAAAAAATAAAATCCTATATTCGTCTGTTTGCCAAATATTGTCAACGTTCTATATGTAGCTAATATGTAGCTATCAAGCACAGTATGCTAACACCGACAGAGCTAAAAGGTTGATGCTAATAAGTGTAATATTAACAGGCAGATAAATCATGTTAGTTGTATTAATTTAGCTGGCTAGCATTAAAAACCTATTATGATATTAGCATTGTTTTATTCCGATGATTAATAATATGGTATAATATGCTTATACATCGATTTATTAATTCATTTTTCAATTCATTCATTTTTTAGAAGGTCAGTGTTTGCTATTTGCCTATCACTGTTTTACATGCAGTAAAATGCTAATGCCAGCATGCTACTAATAGAAGAAATTGATAAAAAGACGACAAATATTATCAAACATAACACATTAATGCTGAGTATAACAAATGCCACTTTACATATATGTTATTTTAGCTTGTTATCAGTCAGAAATATTTATTAAATCACTGAGAATTAACATCAGAGGATTTATAATGTATTGAATTTAAGTGTTCATCCATCTGTCTGCCTACTATTATTCTACATGCAGCTAAATGCTAATATCCCCATGCTAACAACGATGACGCCAATATGCTGGTGTTTAGCAGCGGGTACAGATGTTTATAAGCTGGTATAACATCATGTAAGCTGTATTTGTTTAGCCTGTTAACAGTCAAAATAATTTATTTTTGAAAGTTTTTGAACTTTCATGTTATTTTTAGTTTATAGACTGGAGGATTATTTTTATTTTTATTTGACTGATTCTGAATTAAACTAACTAAACTAAGATGAATTAATTTTGCATATATTACCCACCAGCCACAGTAATTTTGATCTGATGACGGCACTAGAAAAAGTCAGAGGATCACCAAAGTTATTGTAAATTTTCCATATTAGCCAAATTTATGGACAAGCTAATAGTTGTAGAGATACACTATTTGCACAAACGTACTGGGCTACCTACAGGAGCTGCGCTGCATGGAAACCCATTGCACGAAGCTCCTGCTATACAGTTTTTTGTGCTGATGGTAATGTTGGAGGAGGTTTGGAACTCTGCACTTCAGCAGAGTGTTGATTACACTTATGCACTATATGCCCCAGCTCTTGGCAACCTCACTCTCTAACTTTACGTGGTCTGCCAGTTGGTGTCTGAGTTGCTGTGTGTCCCTAAAAACTTCCACTTTTGCAAAAATGCCACTTACAGTTGACTGAGAAATTTCTGAAAGGTACAAAAAAATTAGATGAAGTGACTTGCTGCAATGCCTCATTCTATTACAGTAGCACTCTTAAATTAGTGATCTCTTTAGAAAGACCCATTCTTTCCCAAATAAAAGCACAAAAGAGTACAGGCCTAGATTCTTTAGATTTTACACAGCCGAAGCAATGGGACTGAAAATAGAAGAATTCAAAGAATAACAGGTGAGACCCAGTACCTTTGTGAAGTGAACTTCTGTCAGACTGAAGCTGCTGTCCACAGAAAAAATAATGAAGGCTATATGTGTTTGTCAGGGACATTATCAGTGACCTTTTACAGTAATAGTTCCTTTGGTTATATGTTAGAAAACAAAGCTTAAATAAAGCTCAATAAAAACAACTGTTTAGTTTAAAAAACACACTTGTTGAAGAACTCAACTACTGCAGACCTAATCAGAAATACAAACACAGAAAGTGTGTACAGTTACTTGATAATGTGTCAGATACAAACAGGAAGTCGAGGAACAGACAGATTACAGATTGGTGGGGGGGGAGATGTCTCGTCTGTATCCTGTACTTGGCTGCCATTGCACTGAAACTGAAACATTGTCTGATCTGACAGAAAGCTGGATCTTAGATTTCCATAAATGACAGCTTCAGCATCAGTTAAACAGCACGAAAATACCACAGCATATCCTGGCACACAAAGTCAAAATAAAATCACTTAAGGTGGACTTAAGTACACAATGCAAAGCAGATAGCAGCTGATGTCACCCTTATTTACATGGTTTCTCACCAAGCCAGTGTATAAATATCTGCTTAGCGGCCTAGAGTTTTGGAGGACAATGTTCCCAGCAGCAGGTGAGAGAGGTTGGTGTTCAAAATCCATATGATAGATATGAAGAACTGATATTTCTGTTGGGAGCATGGGGTCCTCTTATTCCTGAGTTTGTCTCACCACAAACCAACACATGCTGTGCAACAGGTAGGCTTGAGCTGTAATGACAAAATGTGTGCTCGTCGCTTTAATTAAGTCACTGTAGATATAAAATACAAATCAGTCCAAAGATCAAGTTTGATCAGCTCTAATACAAGCCACAAGAACGAAACAAACTCACACATGTACACAGAAGAAAAAAGATATTGAAGACAATAACATCATTAACATCAACATTGGGCTTTTTTTTTCTACTAAGGGCTTCAGAACACAAATGTGACAATCTGTCTTTTTTGTGTCAAAGCAAAGAGCTACGTTGAAAACGAAAAAGGCTATTTACATGATTCTCTCATGACACTCGGCCTAATTTCCCCAAATTCTTTGCAGCTTAAAGGCCTCGTCGAACCAAGCTTTCATAACAGAGAAACATTCTGAGAAAAAAAATCAATGCAGTCCAGTGACATTGGATTAGCTCGCGGAGGTGAAGTAAATTAATGCAAATGGGGTACAATTTTGATAAACTTGACCCAATCGATTGAACCCAATAGTAAGTAATTCTGAGAGGACAGAGCTCTGCTGTGTTGCTCACTTTTGTGGACCGTTATGAGTCAGTTCATGGTACAATCAATCTTTGGTCACCTGTTAGCAGCTGAGCTGTTGAATTTCTGTCTCCTGTTGCTGATATATGCGTGAGGTTTTCTTTCTAGTATAGCTTTGCTGGAATCCAGAAACACGACACGATAATCATCTTTTTTCCCCCAGCACTTCACTTTCACAAACACACTGTAGACTGGAGTTAACATTTTCCAACAGCCTGAGAAGATGTTTAAATGACCCAGAATACTTTGACTTTGTGCAAAGCATGAACTGAGCTATCTCAAGTGTTGCTATTAAGAGGCATGAGTGAGAAAATTATTGATTCACTTTTTGTATGTGAAAAAGAATAGCTCAGTGGGAGTGGAAAGTTCTGCAGGTAATCTACTAAAAAGGTCAATGATTAGTCTTGCGTCAGAAACTGTCGTCTTAAAGGCTGACGCAGCCCAAGACTGCTTTATTACTTTACTACAACCAGCTTGGCCTTATAAACCTAAAACATGTGTTTAACAGCCCATGTGCAGGATGTGTAGCACAACACAAAACATTATTAACTGTCAAATCCCAACCGACTTGCAAACCCAGGCTGGTACTGTGACCGTGCAATGTGTTGTTTTGCATAAGGGTCTGCAGGTATTTATTAAAGTCAAAAGAAAGAATCTGACTCACAGCCACCTGCACAATCCTGATATTTAGGAACACCTCCAACACCTTCGTCACAGTTAAAGTGACATTTTGACGAACATTACAGTTTTTTCTTAAAATACTTTTGGGACAGAACTTACAAAGTAGACAAAATGTATGAAGTCGATTTGTGATGTCACAGAGCTCAGTGTGTATTTTTTGAGTTTATTTGTTTATTTTTTGAGCTCTCTGCTGTTTTCACTGTGACCCGCTGCCTATTTGATGAAACATGATGAAAAAAACCTACAAACAGCTGTGCACACTGCAAAAAAACTAACCTTGCTACCAGCTATACAGCCATGGTTTGTATACATCTTGTAATTCTGTCCTTGCCCCCGATGCTCTGCGGCATGTTCTGCTTTGTTATATCAAAATACACTAAATATGTGGGGCTTGGCTCGAACTGTTCAGCGTGAGCAGCTGACAGGGCAGATCCAAAGATTTGTCACAGCCATATACCCGAACCAATTACATGCTCATTCTGATAACGTCTCCCCTTGGCATTCCACATAAATTAATGCTCCTTGCGACAACTATCGCATCCAGGTGCAATATAAGGCATGCTCTTTTCGGTGTTAAATAACGGCACAGTGTGCAGCAAATTACCTGTCGCAACCCTTAGAAAACCACATTCATATGATTAAGTTAAATACTTTCCTCCCCACATTTGGAAATGGAACACTTACAAATACATAGCAGCTGTGTCAGTGCCTTACAAAATTGTCACAGTACTCATTTAGTAAATTTCACCAGCAGTTTTTTAAAAAACCAAAACAGGGTTATGAACTGTACATGAGTCTGGTTTTCTCTGTGGACACATTAGCTGGGTGTGTTTCTGGACATCTCTAAACGACAGTCCCAAAACTGTCCACATCGCTATCCTGATTTGTATGCGACTTACTCTCCATTTGGTCTCTCAACTGTGCATATTGGTTTCCCAACTGAGTGACCCAGGCTCAAAATTCTGTTAAATCACATATATCCAATCCTTAATTTGTGCTAACACATCTGCCACAGCCGTCCAGTCACCCTCGTGTAAGTAGGCCAGAAAAAAAAACAACGCTTTTTTCAAACATTCTTGCTGGCCCTAAATGATGACTTTTTAATTCAAAACTTCTTTTCCTCTCACATTTTACTTTGAGACTCTTACTGCCAGTGCTTTTGGGAAACCAGGCCTGCAGCAACAGTTCTTGAATCTTCAAGTAAAGATGTACAACAAGAGACACAAGCACCCTCTGCGTTAGGCAGAGGAAAAGAATTGGCAAGATTTCTTTAGTTTTTTTTTTTTAAAAAAGGAGACATAAAACGACATTATTAATGCACTTGCAGCATCAATCTCAAGAGATGTGTCTTTCTCATAGCGCGGAATTAGGTACATTTTAAAATCATGTTTTAAAATTCAAATGCGAGTTAGATTGCAGAGTTTATGAGCCCAGTGCAGTAAGAACATGAAGCATTAAATTACTTTGTTAAATTCTCCAGGTAGTAGTGACCAAGTGTGCTCCCATAGTTTAAGCAATGACTGACATATACATGGTCGGTGTTCAAGACAAAGAGGAGTCCATGTTCCCTTTTTGGGGGTGAGCATCATGCAAACTGCAGCAGAATAGATGAGAAAGAAGCAAAGCACCCTCTCTCCTGTTAATGTAGTCTTAAGAAGCAGTTTTTTAGGCCATGAAAAATAGGAAAGGGAATCGTGAAGCCTTGCATCCATTCAAAGTGCTTGATCTAAATAGGTGAGTATAGTTTTTGTTCTTTGTTTTCACATTTGTTTAGTCTGGAGGCAGAGCTGTAGCAATGGCCGCTTTCATTATGGATCACCCCTCTTCAATTAGGCTCAACCTTCCCTTCTCCCTGACACAAACTGCCCCCCCTCCCCCCACGCCCCTGAAAAAAGGAACAATAAGAAGAGCGATTACGTTGAGATGACAACTCCTTTCGACAACGGTTCTCTGTTGAGGTACGTGGCCCAGTAGACGAGGTTGAAGGTTCCAAAGAGGACAGGGAACACTATCCGTGACATCTTGTCGATCTTGCTGACGCTGTTGTAGGTCTTCTTGGGGTCCATCGTCTTGGTCTCAGCAGAACGCAGGTGTACCGACGTTGTGTTGGAGATGGTGGAGATGGACGTGTCCTTGGTGAGGTTGGGGGTGTAGTTGACACCTGCCGAGCACACGTTATTGGGCTTCTTGGACAGAACCATCGGGTCTCGTTTCTACGGCAGGACAGATCACGTTGAGTAGAATGTTAGTTACAAGCCTCATTTTGCTCTACTGTTACAGTTTTTTTTTCTGGCTTGAGAAGAATCTGTGTTTTTCGTTCTGTCTGGAGTGATTAGTGACCTTACTGAGGTGAAATATTTCTGGCGGAACATTCTGGTAAAATGTGGGCTGCTGAGTTATTGAATTTCAATCAGTTAGCAGCATGATTTCCACTGGTGTTCTGTCAGTTTGAGTTTTATTTATGATGACTGCACTGTGTATATATGTTTTAGTGCAGCTGTTAACAGATGCCTGGCGATTGTCCTAGACATCACTGGGATTACTAAACCAAGCAGAATGTATAGTAATCCATGCTGTGAAGTGACTTTCAATATCCTGATGACTCACAGTGCTTTTATGTACTTAACTGTTTTTTTCAACGCTTATACTGAAGTTCACTTGCTTCAGTGCCACGTAAATGTAACACTGCTCTAATATCTGTTTGCTAACGGTGTAGCTAAAGGCAGAAAATGATTAGTTTGGCATGAAGGCCTTTACACACCAGATGTGATTTTGCTGGACGAAATTGCGGCATTTATTTTTTTGAACCAAGCTTGCTTTTTCTGATCCAAAAGCAGAAATCTGACCAATCAGATTATGTTTGGCACACCAGTACTGTACATACAATCAGCTCTCTGTAATTATTTCTTTGCCTCCTCAGATGTGGTCTCAACTCTGCCAACAACAGCTCAAACTACTCCACTGTCATCCCGAGATATGTATGAAAGTGGTCGTCATACAGCTTCAACTCCTGGATCAAACCATTAAATTCTTCCTTTATACAATACACAACAAGTTTGGAACCAAAGAACTGGGAATTTCACTTTGGTGTTTTTGGAGTGTGTTCGGTGTGTAATGACCTTAAGACTGTTTAAAACCCTATAGTACCATAGAGTAAGCAGTACTGTTTCTCAGATAAGCCTAGAGGCCTAGAGTAGAGTCACTGAATTTCTTCTGGATTTTTGTTATGGTATCATCTGACAAATAATCAAATAAATAACTGTGCTTCAGTTTTTTGGTCAGTGAAATTGTGTGGGCTCAAATTGTGGTCAAAAATATTTTGTACTTGTAAATCAGTTTTGTACTTGTAAATTAGGATTCATATGTGTAAAAATAATTTGTGTGTGCATAAAAAGAATTTATGTGTGTGTGTAAAACAGATTTGTATGTGTAAAAATAATTTGTGTGTGTGTGTAAAAAAGATTTGTGTGTGGACTTAGCCAAAAATACGTGTGAAACTCTGCACTCAAGTTTCAAGTACAAGTACGATTCAATAGAAGCTAGGTCCCCTAACTTTCAGTAGCTGTTGAAAGGATAAAGTTGTGGTATATCAGTGGTTAGAAATACTTTAGGATTAGTTTAACACAAAGTCAGGGCAGACCCGGGACCATAGCTATGAGTCACAGTGGGCAGCATAAAGGTCCTTTCACATCGGACGCAGCATGTGCTGCTAATGCTAACTGCTAACTAAAAGCCAAGGATCCAGAATTTGTTGCGCTGGCTGCTGAGCTCTGTGGGTTTTTGCAGCAGCTCTACCTGCACTAGATGCACCTGCTCCTTTTTGTTTCTATCTCTGACTTTATGTCCTCTACAAGGGTTTGTTTCTTTTGCTAATTCTTCAAATATTCAATAAAAAGATGTATGCTCATTCATGACGAAGAAAGCTTTGTAACTATCCCCACTAGTGAAGACTGTCATTTCCACAATACTGCCCCCCCCCCCCCAGGTCCGCAGCGCTGTTGAAAAGGCCCTAGAGGTCCCTGTATTAAGCACGTAAACCTGTGACACAAAAATCACCAAACTGAGACCACCACAGACTGTTTTCCTTTGTGTTGATGAAGAATAATGCTGGGCTGGCATGTAAAAAGGCATTTATTCCCTTCAAGGACCTGAAGCTCCATGAAGCACTAGTCCAATAGCCAAACCCACCTGTTCTCTGATTGGATAGGTAAATTTGTGATTAACATGACATTCGCCAATCAGATGAAAGGAAGAAAAACAGGGTCAAAATTCTTACTTGTAACTTGAAACTTGAGTGCAGAGTTTCACATGTATCTTTTGGTTAAGTCCACACTCAAATCTTTTTTACACACACACAAATTCTTTTTACACATACAAATCCTGATTTACAACTACAAAACTGATTTACAAGTACAAAATATTTATGACCACAATTTGAGCCCATAAAATTCAGTATGCACTTCACACTCATCCAAATATGGTCGCTTTTGGTTTTAACAAATAACAACATGGAAATGACATAATGCTAAAACTGTCTATTGTCTGCTCACATTCCTCAGATTTCAAATAAAATTTTCTCTTTCATTGTAGGTTTGATTTTTTTTCTTCTGTGCTTGCTTGCTTTCCCCAGTAACCCTGTGTTGAACCTCGTAACATTATCCATTATGGTTAGCTTCAAGGAATTCCATTAAGGACCCAAAATGTCCACAAGACAACCCTGATACATATCACCATTCACCAATTCAGTTTTATTTATATAGCGCCAAGTTACAACAACAGTCATCTCCAGGCGCTTTATATTGTAAGGCAAAACCCTACAATCATACAACCACCTATGAGCAAGCACTTGGCGACAGTGGGAAGGAAAATCTCCCTTTTAACAGGAAGAAACCTCCAGCAGAACCAGCCAGATGGGCAGCCATGTGCTGTGACAGGTTTGGGGGGCCAGGAGGAAGAAAAAGTTTAGATAACCATTTGCCCCAGTCAGATAACAAAACATAACACAACAATATTGTTATTTCACATAATCAATCATTTTCAACACTTCCTTTGTTTCTTGTGGAATATGATACAAACCAGATTCCAAAAAAGTTGGGACACTAAACAAATTGTGAATAAAAACTGAATGCAACGATGTGGAGATGGCAAATGTCAATATTTTATTCAGAATAGAACATAAATCACAGAACAAAAGCTAAACTGAGAAAAGTTAACATTTTAAGGGAAAAATATGGTGATTCAAAATGTTATGGTGTCAACAAATCCCAAAAAAGTTGGGACAAGGCCATTTTTACCACTGTGAAAAACTTCTTACAACACTCAACAGACGTCTGGGGACCGAGGAGACCAGTTTCTCAAGTTTAGAAATAGGAATGCTCTCCCATTCTTGTCTAATACAGGCCTCTAACTGTTCAATCGTCTTGGGCCTTCTTTGTCGCACCTTCCTCTTTATGATGCGCCAAATGTTCTCTATAGGTGAAAGATCTGGACTGTAGACTGGCCATTTCAGTACCCGGATCCTTCTCCTACGCAGCCATGATGTTGTGATTGATGCAGAATGTGAAAGAGATGACGTCTGGATGGGAGCATATGTTGTTCTAGAACCTGAATATATTTTTCTGCATTGATGCTGCCTTTCCAGACATGCAAGCTGCCCATGCCACACGCACTCATGCAACCCCATACCATCAGAGATGCAGGCTTCTGAACTGAGCGTTGATAACAACTTGGGTTGTCCTTGTCCTCTTTGGTCCGGATGACATGGCGTCCCACATTTCCAAAAAGAACTTCGAATCGTGACTCGTCTGACCACAGAACAGTCTTCCATTTTGCCACACTCCATTTTAAATGATCCCTGGCCCAGTGAAAACGCCTGAGCTTGTGGATCTTGCTTAGAAATGGCTTCTTCTTTGCACTGTAGAGTTTAAGCTGGCAACGGCAGATGGCACAGTGGATTGTGTTCACTGACAATGGTTTCTGGAAGTGTTCCTGAGCCCATTCTGTGATTTCCTTTACAGTAGCATTCCTGTTTGTGGTGCAGTGTCGTTTAAGGGCCCGGAGATCACGAGCATCCAGTATGGGTTTACGCCCTTGACCCTTACGCAAAGAGATTGTTCCAGATTCTCTGAATCTTCAGATGACGTCATGCACATTTGATGATGATAACTGCAAAGTCTTTGCAATTTTTCGCTGGGTAACACCTTTCTGATATTGCTCCACTATCTTTCTGCGCAACATTGTGGGAATTGGTGATCCTCTACCCATCCTGGCTTCTGAGAGACACTGCCACTCTGAGAAGCTCTTTTTATACCCAATCATGTTGCCAATTAACCTAATTAGTGTTAATTAGTCTTCCAGCTCTTCGTTATGCTCAAATTTACTTTTTCCAGCCTCTTATTGCTACTTGTCCCAACTTTTTTGGGATTTGTTGACACCGTGTAATTTTGAATCAACATATTTTTCCTTTGAAATGATACATTTTCTCGGATTAAACTTTTGATCTGTCATCTACGTTCTATTCTGAATAAAATATTGACATTTGCCATCTCCACGTCATTGCATTCAGTTTTTATTCACAATTTGTTTAGTGTCCCAACTTTTTTGCAATCCGGTTTGTAATATCTTAGCTGATGCCTCAAATACACTGCCACACTTGTAGGCCCTGCAACCAACTGCTAATATTTCATAACCACAGTTCATAGCCAAGTTTGTGTTTTTGGTATTTCTGGATGATCTGAGGATAAACTCTTAAATGTGTATCAAAGTACCCACAAATTGTACCTTAGGGTGTTGTGCTTCCATAGCCTTCTTGCCATCCCAAGCCCAGCTCCTCTTGGTGAAGTAGTTCACTGTTGCGAACTCAATGAGGGCAGAAAAGACAAAAGCATAGCAGACGGCAATGAACCAGTCCATGGCTGTAGCATAGGCCACTTTGGGGAGCGAGTTCCTCGCACTGATGCTAAGGGTGGTCATGGTCAGCACAGTGGTCACCCCTGGGTGCAAACAAAGTTAGACATGACGATTTTAAATTTAGTTTTTATGAGCCGGCTGGAAACAAATGACAGACTGGCCTCACTCAGCGAAGGTGGGCACTTTAATAACTCCTAACTGTCAGCTTGTGCAGTGCTGCTGCTCAGTGAGCGACTGTTATTATTCTCCCTGGTATGAATGCGCATGATGGAAATATTACCCAGTTAAATAAGAAGTTTTTTACTTTTTTTTTTTTTTTTTTAAAGGATTAGTACGTAAGCAGCTTCACTCACCAAAAACAGTTCTGGCAGGAACTGACTCTCTGTTCAGCCAAAATGACACCTGGGACAGGATTACAGTCATGAAACATGGCATATACGTCTGGATGACAAAATATCCAATCTTCCTCTTCAGGAAGAAATGGGCCATCATCACTGTATACTGTCCTGAGGGGAAAGAAGCAAATAAAAAGGATATAAGGTTAGATAAGGACAACAAACAACAGCGTCCTAATAACAGAAATATCTACTTAAAGATGCGCTTTGAGAATAGAGGAATTATTAATGTGCGACTTGACCTCCTTACTGAACAAAAGATGTTTAGTCTACGGCATTGGGCATGTCTTTATTTTAGAACAAACTACCAGCAGTGTGATCAAAAAACAAGTAAAATGGCTGCAATGGTGCTCAGTCACTGGATAAAAGGAATGAAAAGTGTCATTTGAGAAGCTCCCCTTCTTTCCACTATTCTACCATTAGACTAATGAAATAATCAGAGGTGTTGGAGACTGGTGAAAATGTGTAAAGAGAACACTTCAGTTAAAAATAACAGCAAAATGAACCTGACTTCAGGTCTGTTATTAAAAGGAAAAATTAGCGTAAGTGGTGTTAATTACTGTGAGAACACGAGAATAGATTATTATGCAGTTAATGTCTGGGTTCAACAATGGGCCGTGACAGTGGGAGGTAAAAGTGTGTGAGAGGTGGGAAGTGGGAGGACAGAATACTCTGTTAAACAACAGAAGATTGCATTTGAGGGTTTTAAATAAAAATCCCCATCGCCAGCAGCAGTTTGTGACTGCAGGCGCTGGTAAACTATGAAAAATCTAATGACTGTATTCCATACACTGGGGCACACGTACACAAGCCGCTCTCTCTCTCCCTCACAAACACACACATACGCACACACACACACACACACACACACACACAGAGTAATACATGAGGCTTTCTCCAGGCACAATCGGATTTTTGAACCTCCCTAATCCCTGGTTACAATCTGCATCCTGCCATCAGTGAGCTCAAAGAGAGGGAGTTAAAAAGCGGGGGGGTTGAGGGGGGTGCTGAGGCTTCCTGTCTTGGGATCCATTGCTGAGCTCCAAACCCCGCCCCTTTCCGCCCTGCCAATCCAGGCTCTAACACACGTAGACACAGTCAAACACACATGAAGGATGATCTCTAGCTGTTGACACACACCTCAGCGCACGCTCTAAGCCACGGAGACGGACACTCGTTGCTTCTAATCACTGGTGGGATGGAGGGGGGATAGCCGTGTAGATATATCTGCATACCTCTTTTTTTTCTTTTTATGTTGTTTTTCTTTCTTTCTTTTTATTTTTCTGGTACCTCCAACGCTCTTCATGGAACTGACTGGCTTGGGGAGGACAGAAAAAGCAATTCAGAAAGCGCGCTGAACTCATCAGCTGACATCAGCTTAAAACCGGGGGAAATTTCTCTATTTTGCAGCTGCCCTGTGCTGAGGGCGAACGGCCGCTACGCACACTTATCAGCGTCACTGTCACTGCCATGCCTCGATCTGGAGTTCCCCAGCATGCTTAGTTCTCTCTTCTACCTAATCGCTCGGGCCCTTTGATGCCTTCATGACTCCAGGCCACCTGGTTCACAACTACCCAGTCCACTTCTACACCTGCTGGAATCATCCAGACACATCCCTTGCAAAGGGTTACCTTTGCACTTGATGCATGGATCCTGAAAGGACCGGGGGCAAAGGAAAGAGGAAGACCATGCTCCTCTGGTGGATTTTACTTTTCTCCCAAGGATCTGTATTTCACAGTGTTTGTGGGGAACTCCCTTTTGTGTCAAGCAACAATGCAGCCATGCTGGTAAACTGGTGAGTTGGAGGGAAACTGTTTTGCCCTGTTTTGCCAAAGCTGTGTGCACAGCATTTAAAATGATTTATTATTCTCTGGAAAATGTCCTTCTAGATCATTTAACTTAACACCCAGTAAGTCAGTGTCAATGCATCAAGTGTCAGGGTTAGACATAATGGGAGGGGTAGTGGTAGTGTTTTTGCTAGACATTAAGGCTAACACCAAGCCCATTCCTAACCCTAAATGGGTTACTGGTGACCAGATGGGTCTTCAGAGTTTCACAGGATATGGCGTTTTGTCCCAACACTGACCTCGCAAAGGTTCCTGACAAGCCCTGAGGTCCCTGCAAACTGTAGACGTAAGTGTTGCTAGAGTAAGCCTTATCTGCTTTTAGAGTCAGGGAGTTATTTTAGGAAAGTATCTGAGACGGAAGAAGCCGTGACCCTAAAGATGTCAGGTCTTTAAAGAAAAACTCCCTCACTTATCTCCACTTTCACATCCTCAACGGGGAGTGCCTAAGATTAGTGTTGTAATTAAAGTCAAACACCATCCAGCATCTGACACACAAAACTTCATGAATACCATTCATTAGCTACTTTTAGCTAGTCCCGTATTCACAAGGGGTCACAACATGTAGCGCCACACACTTGCTTTCGCAGATCTGCACACCAGATATCCTTCCTGACACAACCGAGGGACGTGTTTCCTCGCAGACTCAAACCAGGGATATCTGGCTTGCTAGGCAAATGTATAAGCCACTGTATTATGGAGCCACTCATTATCAATGTTCATTGTCAATAAATAGCTAATATTACTAAATGTAACTGCTTAGCGACCACCAGGTGGTCCAATCTGGAGTTATGGTTAGAGTTCAAATTTGTTAAAGTTTTTTCTTGTCTGGAAAGGCCCAGTTGAAAAGCTTTTAACTAAAAAACTGGAATGCCAAAATGTATTCTTCTCTGAAAATGTGTCCTTTTGCTTGTGGCTAAAAAAACCCAGCAAACCGTAACCCTAGGTGGACATGGCGAACAAGGTTAATCTTAAATCTCAAACTGTAACCCTGCATACAGTTAGACATAAAGGTTTTGACAGATGCAATGTTACAGGTTAGGACTGCATCTAAAAAATTATTAGTTAACAAGACTGAAATGTTTTCCTCCACTACTACTCTACATACTAACATGTTGGACCAAAGCCATTCAGTTGAGGTGATCAGATTGTATTACTGTGGTCTTCAAACTTTTAGGACCATGTAACAGAACAACTGCTATATATATTTAAGAAAAGAAAATTTCAGAAAGTAGAACCTATAATTCCCTCAGTAACACCTGTTCACTGCATTCAATATTTCATTTAACACAATAGGGAAAAGTGCAAGATCAAAAACCAGAGCTCAGATCTGGCACATCTTAGAGTGTCATATTTGGTCTGTCAAAGTTATTAGTGAGAGAGTCAAAGATATAAACAGTAAATTAACCTTCTGGGCTGAATGTGACCCCAGAGCTCAAGCTCATCAGCAATCTCCACCACTGATTTGGACAGTTTCCAGACAGAAGCTTTGAGCTGCATGAATGATTTACCGCCTTTGGTCCTGGAGATAAATGGAATTCTCGGATAATGTTTAGCTTTTTGTGGTAGCAGGCACGACACCAGATGGTGGCTCAATGATTTGGGTAATATCATTAGTACGATCAAATACAACATATGAACATAAATACTGTATCATAGTTATTATACTTAGAGTATATATTGTTTCTATCTGATCAGCCATATGAGAAAGAATCGATTGGATTAATTTATCTCCAAAGGGTTGGATGATGCGACATTCTTACAACTTCATTTGACAAGAAATTAAAATTTTTTAGATACTGTGGTATTTTGGTTTGCTCTGCCTTTTTTCACACCCATGTGCTCCAGTGGATGAAGGCAATGCTCACTGCAAAGTCAATGTGGACTGAAGCCACATGGTCTACATCCAGCCTCAGCCTCATCCTGTTAGGTTGGGGGCTGGGTGGGTATATTTTAGAACAATTTTTGTGCAAGTACAATTGATTTGTTTATATTTGTTCAAAAACTCAAATCACTTACACCTGCTTTAGGGTTTTCTGGGTGGTGTTAGTGGCAGAAATATGAAACTACGCAAACAAAAAATAATACAAATGGAGATGCTTTAAACAAATTTTAATAGTTTGAAGTAGACCATTTACTAATTTTTGAAAATCACATAATTTAGCATGTGGCTAAACCTACACTAAACTCTAAGTCAAAAACAGGTTGCTAGTGACCTGGTGGATATTAACAGGTTAAGCACATAACTCGGTAATTGGCCCTAAATGTAAACACAGGTTTGTAAAGATCAGTGAAACAACTTCAATGTACAGTGGATGAATTTCTCACCATTTTTTTTCCTTTTACTGTAACTACATTACTGTGTCTTTAAACCAGGTTTCTAAAGTCAACTAGACCGTAAAAAAAAAAGAAAAAGTAATATTTGGCAGCTGGGGTGCCAAAATAATACCAGAAAATAACAGAAAATAACTTTCTCATGAAAATACGGTTATTTTCAGTAATGACAATACAGTTTGTTGCCCTAATTTTACATGGGATTTTGCCTTTTTCAAGTGCTTTTAAACATTAAATTAGGAACATTTTAATGTGATCAAACAATGACATTACCTATAAACAAGGTCAACGAATGCTGCAATATGAATAATAATACTTAAATGTACAGAAATATACAGTTAACAATTGGTTTAAATAATAATGGATTGCGTTCATATAGCGCTTTTTGAGACCCTCAAAGTGCTTTACAATTCCACTTTATAATTCCCCTCTGGCCATCACCAGTCGGTGGTAGGTGAAGCGCCTTGCCCAAGGACACAACGACCGAGTGTCCGAGCCGGGGCTCGAACCGGCAACCTTCTGATTACAAGACGAACTGAAGTTTATAAGAAGATTTTTTCCATAGCATTGCATTTGAATTAAACAGTTCAATCTTTCAAATAACGGACAAATATTTGTGAAATTATGATACATTTGTGAATGTATTTTAACAATCTAAATATGCATATGTACTGACAGATACATTTAAAAAAACAAGAAAATTATGTTTTATTACATTTACAGTGATTTTACGTTGATTTACATTTGAAATGTAAAATCACAGTCTATATATGTAAATTTAATGATATTCTAGAAGAACAGTACAAAACTGTAAAATACAAAGTAACATACTTTTATATTACTTTTTTTTTTTACAGTGTAGTCAACCAAATGCTTTTCAGTGTAGCAGTTAGAGACTAGACTTATGTAACTCTTGGCTTCTTGCAAAAGTATTCACATTTGCAAGAAGCCACCATTTAACCTCTTCACATCCACCTATCATAGGGTTAGAGCTGGGTTCGTTTTAACCAAATGCTAAGCTGTTGAAATTTTAAGATCTTACCTTTCAAATTAAGTGTCATCTACACTTTTGGGCTAAAATTGACCCTCAACCTAGTAGATCCTAGAAATAAACATGCAGTTACTCTGTGAGCTACTAGCTTCTACCATTAACTAGCACATTAATTAACATGTCAAACCATTCAGTCTCATAACCTACTAGCCAGGCAGTCATCAGTCCTTTAACCAACAAGAGCTTTAGCCTTTCACTTAAACCACTGAGTCACCAAGCAAATATTTAAAGAGCTGTGGTACGCAAATAAAAAAAGGAGGGGAAATCCACACTTTTAATAACGGTTCTACTAGAAACTAGAGGAAAGTGTATTACAGTTTGGTTTTACATAAGAGTATTAAGCAGATGACTTTCAACACCCACACCACACCCTACCAGCCCCCCCTGTCAAAGTGAGGCCGTCCAATCCCAACATGCACAAAGGCCACACACAAACACACACACTTTTTTTTTTATTCTAGCTTGGCGAAGACCTAAATTGTTATTATCATGATTATTTTTTCACTTAAATCATTTCCTGTATAATCACCTTAAAGTAAAATTTCTCCTGTACAAGCAACCCAGTTTAACGCTTCACCTTAAAGCCTAAAATCTTTAAAGTCCTAACCCCCACAATAAAGAAGTAACTTCTGGTCCTCGAGTTTACTGTCACAATGACCCTGCTGTGTGACTGTCACAGTGACGACATTTGATACAAAGATAAATATACAAATGCACACACTAGCAAACACACAGACATACCCAGCCAATCCCTCACTGAGCTGTGATGTCATCTTCTTATGCAAAAGCTGATGGGTGGTTGGATGGGGGATTAACCCTAGGACTCAGGTCTCTCTCGATTTGTGTATGTGTGCATGTGCGCGCATGCTTCTATGTGTGTGCGTGTGTGCAGGGATAAGTGTTGTTTGACAGGGCTGTCCGAGCCTGTAGACAGCTGGTTGTGAGAGGGATAGGCTACTCTGCACTAGCCTCCACTCATTGACTCTTAACTACTGATAATGTTTCCCACATTTCCTCTCCACCTCGCAGCACATCCATTTCTCCCAACAGTGTTTATCTTCCCTAATGTAGAATTAGTTACATCACCTTAACTAATTCGTACCGTGCAACATAGTTCACCTCAGTGCTAATGAAAAATACACAATGCAATGCTTGCACTATGTTCTGATTGAGGTTTCTTTATTTAATGAAAATAATAAATAATTAACAATTTTTAAGATGTTTTATAACTTAGAAAAGTTTTGAACAGTGGCACAGTTTTCATAATGTTTGTACACAACACAACATATTTGAAGTTGAACAATCAAAGTTAAATTAACCCAAAGTTGAATTTAACCTCTTAAATCCAGATGTTAAGGGGTTAAGAAAAAATATAGATTTGACTAATGAACTAATTACATTTTTATGTACCGTCCCTTTTTTAGAGAATTAAATGTAGTGCAATAATTTAACATAATTGTAATAAAATCTTTTTAAAACTTTGTCAGTGATCCTTTGATGATAGCTTCCTGAAGTCTGGAACCCGTGGCCAATCAGCAGAGAAAAGGTTTCCTGCTGAGGCTTTTACTGTAGCAGTGTTTAGTTGCTGCCTGCACAATAGTCCACCTTTTTTTTATATTTTGTTTTTGTACAGTAGTTGAGGTTTATGGACGAAGAGTGAATCCTTCGCTACAACAACTTTTTGCCCAGAATAACAACTGCAAGACATGAATATGTGGATGAGTTTACAGAGCCTCCACCTTTTAATGAAAACATCAGCACCGGGTGTAGATAATGTATCAGATTATACTCTACTGTGCATAAGTCTTCTGCTACCCATCATTTCTTTATATTTTCTTTCAAATGAACCAGACTTTCTTGTATTTCTAAAGTGTTCTTGAATGATAGTTATTTTGTTTGAACACTCTTGTTTTAAGGTCGGTCCTTGTACCTGATCATTCGCAGAGAAAACTTTTTTTGTTTAAACCACTGACCTATATGTCATTGAAGCATAAAAAACAACTAACACAAATAGAAACAGACGGGTCATCAATGAACTCATTTTAAATGGTATGTTTGGGCTCTTTGTAAAAAGATGCTTTTCAAACACAAACACAATGTGTTTGAAAATGCCAAATGTTACATCACGTACACTCGTACACTGTGTTTTGAGGAAACTAGACAAGTGTAGGACAAAAGAAGATGAACAGGAGATGAATACCATCTGAAAGTCATGTCCTCACAGAATCAACATGGAAATTGGCCCATTTGCTGTTTGCCAGTGTCAAGGATAGCCTCAAGCCATTTTTGAGGAAAAGAAGGGCCAAACTTTACAAGAACTGGACCCAAAATTAGTTCAACGTGTCTTACGTTGTGATGAATCCAAGCAAATTTAAAGGTTTCAGTTGAACTTGTCATTATTATGTGTAATCAACATAATAGTGTGAGTGTAAGTGCCTACAGTCATCGATAAAACACACTGGACAGCCCGAACAAAAAGCAGCCACTTGCTCCAAAGCAAGCAAGTGACATTGGGGATCTTCTCAATGAAAGAATGATGAGCACAGCAAAGTATTGTCAGATTTTCATTGACCAAACAATACATTTAAAAAAACATCTGATTGGCAACAGCTTCAATAAACACACAATGGAACATGATCGGTCACGGATTGGCCTCCCCAGAGCCCCTATCTTAACATTAAGCATAGTGGCATCATCATGACAGGCAACAAACTTCAAGAGACCTATTCCTGAAGACTACTTAAAGAAAGCTAGCTTAAAATAGTTCAGGCTATGTTGAAGAATAAAGGCGCTCATACCAAATATTTGACATTTTCAACTTGTTGTTTTATGTATACTCTGTTTTTGCCTTATTCTATATTTTCATTTATGTTTGCTAATATTTCAGTAAATCACTCTACTTATTTTCCCATTTTCCTGCCAAAAGATACATTTTATAGGTTGTTCAAAACAACCTAGTTCATAGGTACAGATTTGATGCCACTGAATATTTACAGTTTTGTTGTGATGCCAGCTGAAGCGATGAAGCTAACATTAGCTTGCCATTGTATCACCACAGTTATGATGAAGAAATAAAGTTCCCATATTAAGTGTGGACATGTAGACAATGTTGTAATACTATGTGTGTATGAATACAATCTTCCAGTAACTGCTAGCTTGTTGCGTAGCTAAACTGCATTAACACCAGCAACATATGTACGTATCCTTATATGCCTACACAAATGGGCTAAACTAAGTTAAACTAAACTATTGGTTAAACTAAGCTTTACAAAACTCCTGTAATTTGTAGCACGATCAAGTAGGCAGTGTTGGATTTGTTGTGTGTGTTAATAATTAGAAAATTATTGAATATTTCTATCCTTATTAATGAGCGGTGTAGTGTTTGTCCCGTTGACAGCTTGTATTTGTGTTCGACGGTGATAGTTTAGTCATCCTATTTTTGTTTTTATTGTACTATGTATCCTATACAGTAACTGTCTACTGGGGCTCCAGTTCTTATATTGCTGTGTTACCTAATCTCTATTTTTTTCCCTAATATCACAAAATATTCCATCATTTGGGATTAAGTTGTATTACTTTTATCTCTGCCACAACTTATTTCACTAATCCATCCATTCTTAATACTTCGCTACTAGCAATACAAGCACACTGCTGTTAATATTATTACTACAGTGTTATTAAAATAGCACATACCCCTGCTTGTGTGTATATCCTCTGTGTTAGCACTTTGTCCAACAAGATGATACTGATTGAGTCTGGAGCCATCCTCTGCCACCACCACAGATTCTTTAGCTCCCTCAGTCCAAGTGTAGACGACCTCTGACACAGGATAGGCATCTGAGAGACAGACAGGAAAGAGTATTCTGATTTAAGTGTTTTGCTCTTAATATGATGACATTCAAAGCGGAAGTGAAACCCTGTTTGTTTACAGCAGAGTAGATTATTAACATATTAGAGTGACAACCCTGTCATCACTCATTATGTGTAGCTCCCCGTGTGTGGAGCTGATGCAGAGCCTCTCTAGCACTTTTTGATTAGACTGCAGGCTTGAGGCCAAGAGCAGAATTTGTATAGTATGCCTGTAAAATGTGTGTGTGTGTGTGTGTGTGTGTGTGTGTGTGTGTGTGTGTGTGTGTGTGTGTATTTTTGTTTAAACCACACTTCTGGGTCAGGGGTGAGCTTCCCTGTCAGCAGCCGGACCCAGACGGAGTCAGATTAACCAAAATGTGTTGCATCACACTTGTGATGCAAACCGTGTAACATCTCTGGCTATCACACTGATTCATGTTGAATACTGCAGCATAGCTGGACATTGATCTATCATGGCCCTCTTTTAACACCCCCCCCCCCCCCCCCCCCAAAAAAAAATCACAAAACAAAACAAAAAAACTAAAAACAAATTTGACAAGGAGAAAATGGTGAAAGGAAAAGAAAGAAAGCAAAAACTTAATCATGGTCATGTCAAGATTTGGAAAAGATTGGCGAATACTATGGAAAGCATTTGAGAAGCAGAAAGTTTAAGGTGGGAGACAGGGAGTTGAATTATCTGCAGAGAGGAAAAATAATGAGGGAGGAGGGCCCAATTACACTAGACGCCTTCCTTTTGCATTTATTCTTTACTTTTGATGCTTTCCAAAGGCTGCATATTTCATACTGGGAACAGAAAGCAGTGATTAGTTCTTTGACAGTGATAAACAACTTTTAAAGAGGCGTGCACGGTGAAATTGGTGCAACCAAGTGTTGTTCCCTCATCAAGAGATTTCTGGAGGCATGAAAAAGACAATTATGCACATTAAATCTATTAATACAACACAAGAAGAGCTGAAATTTCATTAAAACAACTTATTATGCTGACTATCACAAACACAACTGAAAGCCTGGCTTGTTCTTGCGTAACAGTAGGCCGGCAGATCACATCTTGACCTGAGTATTTCCATTCTAGGTGTTCACTTGGCAGCTGGGTAGTGCTCCAGACTGTATGTAGTGTTTAAAATTGGGCATGGTCAGGCCAAAGGCCGAGACCTTTAATTGGAGGGTAGTTAAATTGCGATAAGGGATTACTGGCGAATTTCATTAGGCAGAGGAAAAGCTAAACACTTTGGCAGGAAACACAGTGCACCTCTGCCAACTTCTCAACACTTTACGCTTAACGCTTTGCTGCTCTTTCCTTATGGGTGAAGCAAAAGCAGCTACAGCTCAGTCAGAGTCATAAATTACTGCAGTTCCACACACTCTAAGTGCAGCTGTCTGAATTATTAAAGAAAGTAAAAGCAGACGATTTCAAAAGGCAAAGTGTGTTTTCCCTTACAAGTTACTGACAAATCAATATTCAGTAGGCCATACACCTCAAATAAAAGCAATACTTGCCGCATACTGTAGTAACTGAGCATTTAGAGTTTGAGGAGCATGTTAATTCCATCAATTATGTTACTTAAGTTCATTTCTGGTGAAAACTAGTTGAAAATTCTCTGTAGCTGGATGCACAGGCTAGGCAGATATTAGCAGCTCAGTCATGGTGAGTTATCATACATGTAGGCTTTCTGTCTCATAAAGAGCTCCTTTGTGGTTGTTTTAAAAAGATACTTGAATTGTTATGGAGTTAGCTAGCTAGATGTTTAACCTATTGGTTCTCACTGTCAGCTAGCCCATTTGTGCTGTCGTTGACTGTTTCAGCTATCACCTGCAGTACATATAAAGTATATAAGCAATACTATGCAAGAGCCTTGAGCAACCCGTTGTTCTACATATTTAGCTAGGGAAATGGGAAATAGGTGCAGCAATTTATTGAAATGTACAGTATACAGCTTATAAGGTCTAAACAAGTTTGAAAGTCCACAGCTGATATCACCACCTTTATTCTTCAATATAGCCTAAAGTTCCTTAGACAAGATTTCTTGTAATTTCTTCAGGTAGTCTTCAGAAATAGTTCTCCAGGCTTCTCTGCTGCCTTTTCTTCTGTCATGACGATCTCTGGGGAGGCCAATCCATCCTGATAGTGTTCTATTGTGTGTTCATCTATCCAAATATGCTGTTACTGCATTGACAGTGTGTTTGCGATCATTGTCATGCTGAAAACTGAAGCTGCTGCCAAACAGAAGCTTTCCAGGTGGTATAGCATGGTGGATCAAAATCTGATGGAACTGTTCTGTTTGCAATTCCATCAATTTTGGAAACATCCCCAACACCACTGCCTGAAATACAGCTCCAAACCATGAAAGAGGCTCCACCATGTTTTACAGATGATTGTAGACGTGCACTGAGGTTAACTCTATCCTGTCAGAGTATAGCATCAAGTCAGTTAAACTTATGGGGATAAAGATCTGGTCGGTTAAGAGGGAGAGGGGGGTGTTAATCAGTTTAAATTGCTTTGGTGTTAATGAAATGAACCACTGGTGCACCAAAGCGGCAACAATGACACAACCCCCCAAACAGGAATGATTTTACAGCTCGAGGCTACTGGCATTTTTTCCCTCCTCATTCTTTCTGACTGTTCACTAGTTTTTGATTTGACTAGGGTCGATTTCTCTATTGGTAGCATGAGATGATACCTGGACCCTACAGAGGTTGCACAGGTAGACAAGAAAGAACAATCCTAGTCATGAACGACCTTCACCATCAAACAACCACCCAATTACTTACTTTTTCAAAACATGAACATTCCTCTCTGGCATTGTAGCCACCAAGCTGAGTAGGCACATGAGTCAACACATAAGCACAAGTCAGAAAGGCATTAGAAATACAAACAGAGGGCAAAAAGCACCAGCTCCTTGTTGATAGAGCAGTACAACCGGCCTCTAACATGAGGCAGACCAACTTGAGCACCAACTTGAATCTCATCTCTCCAGAATATTTTCATCTCGTTTATTTGCTGATGAAAGGGTCAGTACTTTTCATCATAGATTTTTTTCTCGTGCATTAGTTTTTATTTAGTTATTACCTTGTTTTGGTCTGAAAAAAGGTCCTTGATAAAAACTATGCCGGAAATTATTAGTTAACAAAATTATCACTGCTCGTGTAAATCATCTCTCTTTGTATTTGTTGCAACAACAACAAAAAAAAGACTTTGATTTGCCATTAGGACCTGGCTGATCCTATTTCCATGTCTAACATAATTGATTGAATAATGAATTAAGTCGCCAATGTGTAAATGCACTTTGGCAGCACACCCATGGATCCTGAGATCTGCATGCCTCGGCAAAGTGAAGCACATAAACTTTACTTTGAGTGCTCTGATTTCCATTGACCAGCACTGGTGCTGAAATGTGGAACAAGGCTGATATTGAGCCTAGTTGATTTTTTCCAATTTGATGCCTCCCCTTATTTGGTGTGAGATTTATTTGCACCATATGGGCTTATGTGAGACCTGACACCAACAAAAAGGAAGGAATTGTTTTACCGCCTATATCTAGACAAGTATAGCAACATGTAGTCAGAAACTGTTGTGACTACAAAATATTGCTTGCGAAGTGTAATTATAGGTGTTTGAGTAAATGACAAGTAACATCATTTGAATGGTGGTGGCAGTCCAGAGGTCAGGGTCAAACTTTGGCTCAACAGGCTGTCATTACAGAGTAGGCGAAGTTGAGCTCTGATTGGTGGGATTACAGAAATAATTCAGAGATTCATATCTTAGAATATATAAAGGCTCAAAGAAGGAGAACAATCATAAAATGATTCACTGCCATTCAGTGGGATCATTGTGGGTTGAAGGGAAGGCAGGCTAAGTCGTTAGACCACGCTTGATTGTTTTTCCCACCGCTCTGGGGCTCAGGTTTTGTGCACCTCACATCATCATCTGCATTTTTATGCCCCGTTTCATGGAACGAGGAATTTCTAAACACCCGCCTATCCATAAACACCAGCTTTGCAAAGTTCCAAATGACTGGCCTTTTTTTCTATCACAGAGCCGTCAATTATGGTAATCACACAGCAATTTTGCAGAAAGTAGTTTTCTTTGGCAATTGTTCTTCTGTCTCTGTTGCCCTTGGTGCAGATGCTATATGACTGTCAGAACTGTCTTGTTTTTTTAGTCAGTTCGTCATGGATTTTTTTATAGCTCTATTGTCTTTAATGGTCTCAAGTATATAATTCTGCAGACTTGTTTAAACTGTTTTGAAGTCATATAGTGCTGGTGAACTTAACTGAATTTAGAAGTACTACATAAAAAAATAGACTATAAACCCACTGATTACTGATTAGTATTACTCCTCTTAGTGTATATCCTCAGTGTATACTTGAGAACTGTAGAGCTTAAGGCCGTACAGAAGCTAAATTAGTAGGTCAGAGTAAAGGATTAGTTACCCTTTACCCAGGACGACTTAGTGTACAGTAAACCTCCATGCTTTAATAGCATGACAAATCATTACAATGTTACAAAGGGAGAGGATATAGAGGCCTATAGAAAATAGGTTTAAGATGTCCATGACTATGACCCAGGACTGTGCTTGTCATGCATTAATCCAATTGGAAAATACTGATTGAAGTTTTTGCTATTTGCTTTACAAAGCAAAATACTCACAGGTTTTATCAGGTAAAAATGACTCAGTTGAAATCTAGACTTTTTACGACAAGCAAAGGTAAAGCTTTAGGTTACTGAGATATCTAATATCCACCTACGGCACTCTGTTACAGATACAACCAGATAGCAAGATGACAAGATCAAGTGAAAGCTAGTTTGCGAGCTGGTGATGGCTTTAACTAAAACTTCTGGTAGCTGCAACTGAAAACAAACCGAGAGAACATTGGTTCGTTGATGATTAGCTCATTAAAATGAACGTGATGGTAAAAACAGGAAACATCAGAAACGTTCTTTTTTTAGATCTAGCAATGCATTGTGTAGTTATAATGACATGGAACGATGAAAGAGCACCTTTGCCTGTTGCTATTGCACACTGACACCGTTTACCTGTGGGGTAATGCAGGGGGAGAGGTTAGATTTTGCCATGGGAAATCCCAGCAGCTTCCATAATTGGATTGCAATCCGTTGTGCTTCTTTTACGTGGTGAATGTGGGCGGGCTGCATCTCACTGAAAATCCAGGCATAAGAGTCTCATCCTTTTAGTGCAACAGGCTCCTTAGGTGTGGCATTTGGCCAGCTCTGTCTTTAAATACCCACAGGGCCACTCAAGTTTCTATATGCGTCCTTGCTGGGAGGGCACACAGACAAGGCGTCAAGTTAAGAGGGCATTGGGGACAACCCTTCCAGTCATTAACCTAATTAAGCGTAGGAGGACTTCGGTAATCTCTTCCCTTCAGAAGTTTTTAATAGTCGATACAGAGCCATAAATATAGACTCAGAAAGCTAAAACATAAAGTTTAGGTACATCTTTAGTAGGTCTTCAGCTATGTAACTGATATGCTTGAGTCTTTTCACTGACTTTGACTTTTCTTGATTTGATGTTCTAACAAACTGCTAAACAGCTGTAGTATAGCATTTAGCTTATTATAGCTAAATAATAATTACATATAGGGTGCAGCGCAAGTGTCTAGAGCCATCCCTCATTTCTTTACACACACACACACACACACATATATATTTATATATTTATTAGGGGTGCAACGATACACAGAATTCATGGTTCGGTTTGGTTCGATACTTTGGTGTCACGGTTTGATATTTTTTCGATACAAAAAAATGTTCATGCCTTTTTCATTTGTCATTTATTAAAATTATAAATATATATTTCAACTCAAAAGTGCAGTTTCTAAATTTAATGTTGCTGAAACAACAAAGTAATAAAAAAATTAATCTATCTGATTGAGGAATCACTCATCTTTGGAAAAGAGAGTTTATTACAGAGAAATGTCTCTTTCCAAATTAAAAGCTATACTATATGCTTCTTCTGGGCTATATTCTCAGCAGCATATTAAACATATCAGGTCCCCATAAGGAGAATCATGTGCTAACGGCTGTCTAAATGACTCGGGTAAAGTTTGTAGCATGCGTGCTTGTTGTTTTTGTCTGCTTCCACTTGTCTTTGCACGAGGATGATGTCGGAGTAAATGTGCAGTCATATTCGTTGTGTTCCCACTAGTGCTGTCAGCGTTAATCTCATTGAAATGACGTTAACGCCACAACACTGCAAATCTCCGTTAACGAGCTACCGCGGATCGCCCTCTACGTGGGGCTGGATGGCGTCAACACATTAACGAGCAAACTGCGCTAACGCACTAGTTCCCACCAATGTAATTGAGCATTGCGTGGCACATCCAACATACTGGGCCCTGTCTCAATATGCGTACTTGTGCGTACTTGCGTTCTCGTGTACTCGTGATACGTTATCAGTCGGAGACCAAGTACTGTTCCAATTCGAAGTACGCATCAAGCCGAGAACGCGAAAAAGTCCCGGATGTGTTCTCGCTCCTCCCGTTTTATCTAGCATGCATCGGTGGTGACTTGTGTGGACTTGGTACAGCTAAATATCCCAGAATGCATTTCGTCCAAAACTCAAACGCGGCAATGGCGGACGAGCGAGGCTAAAAACGTTTAAATATTACTCTTTCTGGGTCACAAAATAAACTTTTAAGTTCTTTTCAAGCGAGAATGTAGCTGTGTAAACTTCAAATATCTGCTCGATTTATCAGGATATCATATATTTCCAAACGAGGTCCGACGTTTTCGGAGACGTCTGTGACCCGCCAGCTCCATAGCAGACAGCAAGGTCGAGGATTATTAGAGCTGGCGAGAACAGCAGACTCCCGGCACATCGTTTTCAACCCCCCCGCGGTCTTTTCGCTACTCAGGTTAAACAAACCCCAAACCCCAGCAGCTGTCTATTGTATTGAGTGTCCACTAAAATAAAAATAAAAGCGTTCTAACATCTCACCTGCTTGTTTTTATTAAGGTATGTACACGTATGTACATGTACACTATTTTTATTAATAGAGATTTCACTACTGAGGTTAAACATGATATATAAGTCACTTAGATCACTTCTAAATGTTAATGTTTGGTTTATTTCAGTGTTTTATTTGTTCCTGAGTAAACCGGTTTGGCTGTGATTAAAGTTAAGCTTCATAACATATTACTCACAGTTAAATTAAGAGGGGACGGCAGTAAAAACTCCGGACCTGTGACATCATCAAGTACGCTGGTGTACCAATTGTACAAATCGTACTCGCGTACTTGAGAATTGAGAAAGGGCCCATGTTTTACTTTTGTCAATGACGCGCTTACCTTCAGGGTCATACGTCACATGAAAACCAAAATAGTTCCAAACCCCAGATCTGAATTAGGGTGGGGGAGGTTCAATTTGCCATGTTGCAAGGAGAGCTTAACTTCTGGTCGTGTCCAAATTCATGGGCTGCATCCTCCTGAGGACCCGGCCTTCGCGGTCTACGTGGGCCGGGTCCTCAGAAGGTTGGGTAGGCCGGAAGTAAACGGCTGGGGAAATTGGACGGTCTAGCCTTCTGATTAGCGTCACCGCTGTGTCGGTGGAGTTTAATAAACTCGTCCGTCTGCTCCTTGCTATCTAAAATATAACAGGACACTGGCGTAAATTCTCGACCGTCTCACACTTCTGTTTAATCAGTTTTCTGTTTGACGTTTATTCAGCTGTGTGAAAACCACCCGAGGGATTAATAAAGTTTTATTTTATCTAATCTAATCTAATAACTTTAATCAATAGCCAAACCGATTTACTCACGAACAAATAAAACACTGAAAAAGCCAAACAATAACATTTTTAGGTGGTCTAAGTGATTTATATATTACGTTTAACCTGAGTAGCGAAAGACCGCGGTGATCTGAAAATAATGTACCGGGAGTTGTGCCGTCCTCGGCGGCTTCCGTGACCCTCGAGCTCCCGACTAGCTATCGAGCTGGTGGGTAGCAGACGTCTCCGAAAACGTCGAAGCACTTTTGCAAATATGAGGTGTCTTGATAAACCAAGCAGATATTTGATGTTTACACAGCTACTTTCTCGCCTGAAAATATGTTAAAAGTTTATTTTGTGACCCAGAAAGATTAGTAAGAGTAATTTTAAAACTTAGTAGCGGCCGCCATTGTTGGAAACTGGAGTTTGGCTGGGCAGCGCTATGAATTCTGGGATATGGTAGGCCACGAAGGACACACCCGACCCATCCTTCAAATTCGGGGAAAAGTAGGACGCATTTGTCGGCTGCATTCGGAGGAGTCTACGAATTTGGACAGCCTTCGGCGCGTCACTGTGACGTAATCAGTCTACAAATGTGGCCTCAGGAGGATGCAGCCCATGAATTTGGTCTAGCTTGCCCTGCACTCAGTGAATCTGCGTTCGACTACTCCACCAAGGCTGCACTGTCGAGCGCAGATCCACTGAGCGCTCAACACAGACAGCATCGTCAGAAGAAAAGTTGATAAAATAAATTAAAAATTTTGTATTGTTCGATACATATGCGTACCGAACCGAAAGCACTATATCGAACGGTTCAATATTGATACGAGTATCGTTGCACCCCTAATATATAGATATATATAGATATATATATATCAAAATCAATATTTGGAAAGACCATTATTATTTTTAAATATAGCCTGAGCTTTCCTAAGAACGTCTTCTTCTAATGTCTTTGAGGACATCCTTAAGAATAGCTCTCCAGGCTTCTTGAGGGACATTCAAAGCTCATCTTAAGATGTTAGTTGCCTTATGTTACATTTTCTGTCAATTGATCCTGCAATGCTTCCACAATGCTCAGGTGTGGACTCTGAGGAGGCCAATCAATGACTGATAGTGTTCCACTGAGTGATTTTCTATCTCGGTACGCTTTTACTGCCTTGGCAGTGTGTTTGGGATCATTCTTCTTCATTCTTCATTGTTGAAAAATGAAACTGTATTAGCTTGGCTGAAAAGCAGCCCCAAACCATGACAGAGGCACCAGTATGTTTTACAGATGGCTGTAGACACTGACTATTGTAGCTTAATCCTGAACACCTCTGTACATACGGACACCAACTTGAAGCAAAAGTTTTAAATTAGGGATTCATGACTCTACAAAACTGTTTGTATGCTGTTGATTTTTCCTTCCAGTTTTTCTTGTTCCTCCATTTGTCCAGTTTCCTCAAATGTGTTAAGGACACATAGCACACCATGCTGAGATATACCACATTTTTGCTTTATAGTCTTTTAGGAATCACCTTATTGAATCAAAAATGGTCTTTTATACATCAAACTGTGTTACCTTTTGCATTTTCTATTGATTAAACTAAATAAATGGAAACAAATGATTTATTAGGGCGCCTCTGTCAGTGCGTCCCAGGGCAGCCGTGGCTACAATGTAGCTTGCCTTCACCAGTGTGTGAATGTGTGTGTGAATGGGTGAATGACTGAATGTAGTGTAAAGCGCTTTGGGGTCCTTAGGGACTAAGTAAAGCACTATACAAATACAGCCCATTTACCATTTACCATTAGCAAGAAAGTATAAAAAAGTCAAGATACAAGTGGTTCTTTGCTAAGATGTTTAGTATGCCAAAACTTACTTTCCATGTACTGTGGAAGTTCAGCATTTAGCTCTACATTGCACCTAAAGATAATACTTAATACATCTAAAAGTTTTGCATTTAGTTTATTTTTGTTTTTCAAAACTTTGCAGACAAAAGTGACAAGTATGGTATAATGGAAAATGCCAAAGTCTTGTGCTTAATAAAAGTCTTACAGTCTTGCTTTAAGAAAAGAAAATCGTGGATTGCAAACTCAGCAATCTTGATAATCTCGATAATGAGTGAATTAATTATCCCCAAAATAAACAGAGCCTCTTTTTGTTTTTTTAAATTGAGATTAAACTTTTGTATAAAACGCTGCATTGGACTGGAAAATCTCCACTGTGTATCATAGTAGCTGGGATTAGCAGACAGGAAAATAAATATAGGGATCGACATTCACAGGAGGGTTTTTTTGTTTTTGTTTTTTTACTCACAGCTGCCAAATTTGAGAGGGCAGGCGTGGGCATCCATGGGAAAATCCTCCAGCTGCATGGGGCATTCTGCTGATATGGTCAATCTAAGACAAAACATATATAACACAGTAAGTCACTTATAGTGTAACACGGGGGTGCATCACATCTTTTACTCAGCTATCTATCATAAAGGGAGCGATACAGAATAGAAGGGACCTGGAAACACACATTGTTTGAGATATTTTTTGTTTTTTAATCAGTGCTATCAGTAGGTGAAATTGCCAGGAAATTAATCACACTTCTCATAACAGTAAAATGGTGGTGTACTCTCATCACTTGCAAGTCCAGCAATTCTCCCTTAGCACACAAGTGACAATACTGCCACCTGGTGGTCAGAGGGCTTGGTTGTTCCCCCACCAAAAGAAAAAAAAACTGAGGTTGCTTCAGTTTTGTTTTCTTCTGAACTGACCTTAAGGCAAACACATTTTTATTATAAACAAATGAGAGCATTAGAATGATTTGATGATGTTCATCAGTCACCTTCCACTCATTTTAAATCCTCAATTAACATAACGACAGTTTTTTTAATGTTTTATTTGTTATTGGGTATTCACAGTCATCCGAGACATGGCGTTATCACTTCGACCGCTGTGACGACACCTCTCTGTGCCCTGAAAGAGCAGCCAGATTAATTAAATCAGGCATAAAAACCAACAACACACAAAACATAATTATTTTTTTTAGCTATCTGTCCCAGATTAAATCAAATCCCTCTGGGTAGTTCCACTCTTTGCGTGATGACAAATAATAACAGCGCAGCGGTGATGTGACTACAATGAGGTTAATGGGCTGAATGAAGGATAAACTAAGTGCACACAAACATACGTTTAGATGAAATGACTCGTTGGACTTGTTTTCTGCTTTAGCCGCTCATGCATACCTCAACATTAGTCACAGAGTAGCAGCTATTTTTCCTCTTAACTGAACTCTATTATAATCTTTCTGAGAAATGTGTCACCGAGGATGGCACGCAATCCACACGGGACGTGTTTTTGTTTTACGCTCCAGTACCCCCTGCCTGTACAGTATGCAGCGACTGCAGGAGGTTTCCCAATTATATCATTAAGGTGAAGCAGAACAAAGTGGGACAGGAGGCCACTTCGGCACTTCTGGGCATAGCGAAGGCGAATGTTTCGTGGGGGTGGGGGCTCGGTTTGCTTTCCACATCAGTGCAGTACCATCCAACTGTGTCGACACAGCTCGAGGGTTCTCTGCGCGGAAGAGGAAAGAGTGTCTTTGGGATAAATAAATGAGAACATGGCTGTCGGCTATTATACCATGTTCTAATTATTCATGTAGCCCCATTAGCCAGGATGGCTGTAAAGAGAGCAGAGTCTAACTCGGTGCCTTTAAAAGTCAAAAGCCAGGCATCTCATTGCGGATCTAGTTTAAATAACGGATTAGACTGACTCCTGCATGCCTTAAAGGCAGGCATGGGCTTGAACTTAAAGCCATGCATCGCACAGAAGCAGACCAACACATGGCCGCTCACACAGCGATGGGAAATCGAAAGTTTCTGGTACGCCTGAGCTTGCAGAAAAGTTGGAGAAGTCGGACAACAGAGCCAGAGAGTCCAGGAGCTTTATGCTGTATTAACCACCAAGGCACAATGCCGCACCATCTGTCTTTTCACACTAAAAGGCACAATTGGAAAACTTCTTGTATATCCTACACGGGGGGAGAAACCTCTCCAGCAACTGTCGGATGTTTGTGGGCTAGTCTGCCTTTGCACTGGGAACAGAAAAATCTTGTTCGGCTAAAAGTTTTTCTTGATAAAAGGAGTAAAAACTCAGAATTTGACACTGAAAGAGGCTATCTGAACTATTTTAACCATAGAAGCTAATGAAATACTTTAATATACGTTGTCCGACTTCTCCAACTTTTCTGCAAGCTCAGGCGGACCAGAAACGTTAGATTTCCCATCGCCGTGTGAGCGGCCATGTGTTGGTCTGCTTCTGTGCGACGCATGGCTTTAAGTGGCCATCTTACAATGCTGTGATTGCAGCCATTCCCCAACTGTCTGTGAACTGTACTCATGGCCATTAATCAGTGGGTTTTGGTCAGTGGTTGTTGATCAATGGTCATGAGAATTTGCATAATTAAGATTAAGGAACTGACCTCCCAGCCCATTGTTCCTTCAGTGGGCTGGTTTTAGTCATTATGCAAATGTACTGCAGGGAAACCTGCAGTCAGCTGAGACTGAAGAAGTCACTTAGATGAGTGACAAAACGTTTCTCCCACAAAACGCTACGTCCAGATGAACAGAATCAACTTTTTGGAGATTTAATATACGTCCCTCACCTAGTACCAAAGTACTAGTTTATTTACTGGGAAAATTATGTAAGTCAGATTTATTTATGCATAAACCACTGGGGAGGGGGGAGGTGTACCCTCTGAGGTACTGTCATCATACCCTTAGCAGGGGGTACTTATTGTGCCCTGTTTTATATATGACAGAGACCAGTTTTAAACAGCTGGTGACAATTTAGTAGAAACAATAAAATCATTACATTTTTAAACTATGCCCCTTCATAAACGTGTGACCTCACCCTAAGTGCCTCAGCACTCTGGTGGATGTTAAACGCCAGAGGAAATGGTAGAAATATTTCAGTTTTACAGTTTGGGACCACATATTTACTTTCTGGCCATCAAAAAAGTACATATAGATACTTTGAGGGCCACTAATTAGCCCTGGGCGTAACATCGATGTGGACTGTACCTGTAGGATGGATAGGGACTTTCACTGTACCCATAATTCTGAGAATGTTTCATAGTTATATAATCAATATAAGGTGTGAAAAATAACAAAGGAAGAACAGTTGAAAGTGTTAAAACATAAAAAATACAGTTTGATAAGAACCTGCCATTACAATTCATATAACATATTAGTGAGTGTGGTGTTATGTTCAAATGATTAGTCAGAGAGTCTATAGGCAATTGCAGCACATCAGCACAAATGATAATGGCAACTGAGCTGTACCTAATGACAATGGTGTGCAATGCACTCCCTGCGTGAGTAATACAGAGCTTCCATACAGCTGATGTAGCAGCCTATCTGGTATCGGGCTATAATGATAATAATGCATTAAGCTTGCGGTGTGCTGACAGACGTGGCATTTTAAGAATTATCCATGGAGACAAATGCATAGAAATTTGCTCTGTAAACCCGGCCGCTTCTCCGCTGAGTAATGGTTTTCAAATGATGCGGTGCGCAATTGCATTTAGAGGAGAAAACTGATGAGCTTCCATTGACACCCATGCATGTTGCTGAAGAAAAAATGTGGGGCGTGTGTAAATGTCTTATAATGTGCAGTTATGTGAATGGCAGTGTGTCTGCACCTCTGTTTATTGAGTGTGTTAATCTGCTGTATACATGGGGACTGACATGTTCAATACAATGAGAGTGAATAACTCATAACTCCACATACTGTGTACAATATTCAACATTATTTATGTTATAATTGGCCTTGGTGCAGGCCATGACTTCAAAAGCAAACAGTGTCTGAAACTGAGTGCTACCGAGCTACTTGTACACACTCTGACCTCCGTTTATATTTCGGGCATGTTTAGCAAGAGGGATTTTCATGATTTTGTAATGTTCCAATAGAGACTAAAGCTCTTAAACAATTGACTAGTTTCTGTGACTATATATATATTTATTTTCCTTGTTGGCTCCAAGTGCTTGCTGATATGCAATGACAAAAGAGCTACAAGAAAATGAGGGCAATCTACTTATTGTAGAAGCTGTTTGTCAACCACCATTAAAAAACATATTTAAAGTTAATAGAGGCCAGAACAATCTATCTATCTAGATAGATAGAGAGCTAGATAGATAGGTGTCCAGCTAGCTAGCTATTGCAGTTAGCTGTTACCTTAAAGTACCCTGATCCTGATGTTTTTGTGTTTGTGTGCGCGTGTGTGTGTGTGTGTGTGTGTGTGTGTGTGTGTGTGTGTGTGTGTGTGTGTGTGTGTGTGTGCGTGCGTGTATAATGTGGAAACCTGCTCATGGTTAAGCACTGCTGGTAACGACAACCGTTCAGTTACAATCACACGATTAAAAGCAGGCCTACTGCTGCTTCTTTTCTACTGTGATGGGCTCTGATGCCATTTTTAGATTCAACAACACACTCGCACATTTACATTTTTTCCCATTTGAACCTAAATGTACGTGTCCATACATTTCCATCACTTCACACTTACAGAGATGAACCAGTCACGCAACCCTTTACTTATTAAGCTCTGAGGTCAAAGGTTAGCATCATGTTAGATCTTACAACCTGCTTCACACCCGCAGTGTGTGTGTGTACGTGTGAATGTGTCCTCTTTTGGAAACGTATATATGTCACCGGGGGCTGCATACAGATAATCTGCCCTCCGTGCAGCGTTACTCCCCCTGTGGGTGTCCTTGCTATCAGATGAAGTGCTCTCATCCGTGATGGAGTCTCTGTTTAAGACCTGCAGCTGCAGTGACTTCTGAGAATGAGCACAGAATTATTTTAATGTACTGGTCGAAAGGTCACTCTGTGACCTGCTAACAGGAACATGATAATTTCTCTGTCGTAGGGGTGCTTTCACTACGCTTTCTTTCCTCATTTTTAAAGCTTAGACTACACTGGTGTTTATCCATATCTGCTAGTGGTTTAGCGCATAGCGATCACCCTTTTGGAGGTCTCTGTTGGCCTACTTTTCCTTCCTTTCTGGCTCCAACTTACCAGTAAATTACTGCCAAAAACAAGTTCACAACAAGGACGCTTTTTCATAATGAATGATTTCCCTGAAAAGAGATTTGGTCTGTGACTCTCAGCATTAGCAAAAGGGAAAAAAATAAAGGAATAAAAGTGTTTAAATAGGCTTACTGCTGGTATGAACTATCTCTATGAGGAATCGTACCTCTCATTGTCCACTGGATGTCAGTATTCTCCTGCAGGCTGAGTCGCATATCAATTTTTCTACATTCAAAGCTTTATTGTGTAATATTGGCCTTGCTGCTGTTGTCTGGTCTAATATTCAATAAATGATGAAGGACAGATAACTATGAGGTTCACTTCAGAATCCTGAGAAACCTTGAGCCTCTGCACGGCTACACGTTGCTTCTGAATGTGAAGGTTTTTTGATAATTTGTTCTTAGTCACGACTCGTTATACAGGGAATCCATCATACCTCATCGTGTAAAGCAAGGTGCCGTCATCCTTGAGCCTCAGCAGCTTGTTGGGCGTGGTCATGTTGTGAGCTATAGACTTCTTGCCGTTAAGAAAGAAAGTATCTGGGGTCCAGATGTTGCTGGCCAGCAGGTTGTTTAATGGCAGCATCTCCATGGGCCCTTTGAAGCACAGGCGCTCATCCTTCCAGCTCTGACGGAAGAACACGTCTATGGTGTACTCCTAAGGCGAACAGCAAAGGGGAAAAAGATCCTGGTTGGGTTTTAAGTGAAGAAGCGCCCAAACGAAACATGTAGAAAATATAAAATCAACCTTCTTAACCTCAAAACATCCACCAGCTACTAAACCGCTTGTCTTGGGTTAGGTTAGTATCATGCATGTTTGACACTGCATGTGAAATCCGCCTGTTTGGTATGTGACTCAAACAAAACCCAACCCTAAACCTAGACTGGTCACGAGTGACCTGGTGGATGTCAACCTCCTGAGATTAACGTCATCGTCGCCGATGACCTCAAACCTAGCTTGGAAGTCTAACCCTGGATTTTGTAGAGAAGCAAAAAGTCCTGTTTTGGAAATTTTTTAAAAAATTGTTTCAGATGCATGTCTGTTAAAATGGTTACATTCTTTATCCCCTGATTACAAACCTGTGGGGAACAATTTTAAAAAGAAACATCACAGTGTTAACAGGTGCAGTTAGCATTATTAAATGGGATTAAAAAGGAAAAAAATATGAGAAGATTTAGCCGTGCGCTGTGCTGTGAGTAATCACGTGCAACTGGCTTGTGTACTAGTGTGTCAGCTCAATGATAACTTTATCACTGAGGATGCTAAAGGGAACAGATCTTCCTCTGGCTGTGTGTTTTTAACCTCTCAAAGCAAAGTGTATCATATTTAACACACCCATTTTGTCAGTTTTTCAGATTCTACGTCATCAGTGTGATTTTTTTTCCGCCAGTACAAAACCTAAATAAACTGAATAAAGATTTTTTTTTCTCACGTTCAAAATGTGACATAAAGGACAAGCTAAAGGGAAAACAGATCCTCCTGCATGTCCTCATAAATCGATGAAGACTTTTCAGCGATTGTGATTAAACACGGCGGCGTTTAAATCCATCTTGAGTTTGCTCATGTGTGAAATATCAACTCGCTTTGAGCTCGGAAAAACAAATGAGCAAGACACTAAAACAACACGCCAGCCCGCTGAATAATAACGGCGTTGTCGGGCTCACATATAAGCTTTTATGGACTGTAGAAACATTCAGGTCTCCTGCCACAATTAATCAATCAATCATGCTCCTCTGACAAAGTAGCAAGTCTGATCACTGCTGTGTCAAAAGCGTGCCAGGGATGGAGCAGGGTGTGACGGGAGATTTAATGAAAGGGGAGATTTAATGCTCTCTACTATCCAGGTAGAACCTTATAGTTCGTAGGATTAATAAAGAGATGATTCATTTCAGACAAGTTGGAATAAGTCTATGTCTACAAGAGTGCCAAAAGGAAATAAAAGAATACATCATTAAAGAGCCTAAAACTTGGTATAGTTATAGCTGAGAATTGTAAAGAAAGCATACTTAATCACTAACATTAGAAATGCAATAGGAATTTCTAACTAATAAGAAAGGACGTCCCCATCCTGTACATGGTACGGCTAATATCATCCATCTATCAGCTAGTTACACTGATTCTTATACATGTCTTTGGCATTATTTCTAAATGCCGATCTACCAATAAATCACAAGCATAAATAGATTAATTACTTGTAAATTACTTCTAAATATGATTTTGAACAGTGGTTAAAACTACACCTTTACACAGCCACTAAAAGAGGAATGTGCACAACCTTAACCTTCACATTAATATTAATAATGGGGACTTTTAATAGTAAACATAGAAAGAAATGAAACATAGAAATGACTACAAAGGTAAGGCAGTACTTTATCTCAAAAGAACAGCCACACCGTTCTGTTCTGTTCACTGCGACTCGTGCCCTTTTATGCTGATCATGGTTCTTTGCTTGTAAATGTCTCAAAAGATTCTCCAATCTGTGCGCTGTGACGTCTTTCACCCATATTAATGGTGCAGAATATTAAAGGCACGGCACATACAAAACTAACATCCCAGTTCTTAAAAGTGAAACCCACTGGTGACCATTAAAATGTTCGTCTGACGTGCTTTTGAACGTGCAAGCTTTCCATTCGATTTGCATGCATAAAAGTGAGGTCCATTCACGCCTCGATCACACAGTTTCTATATTTAAATACACAGAAAAAAATTGTAGTCTTTATTCGGAGTAAATAGTTTAATGACCGTTTCATCAAAACCGAAGCAGCTGTGTTTGAGGAGTTCGGGAACAAACATCATGCTATCTGTAGAAGCGATTCATTAAGTACAATTGGAAATAAATATTTAAATTAATAATTAAATATATGCTTAATGCATCATTTAAAGAAAACCCATTTAATTATTTCATGGTTGCTGTGCTGTGGTGCTACATGAAGTCATTTAAACCGTCACTGCAGCTTGTCAGCAGACCCTATCATCTGATTGGTTGCCCTGCACAGCCAGTCAAGACAGATCAATCGCAGATAATGGCTGATGCAGTGGACTCGGAACAGCTAGGTATCCCAGAATGCATTTCGAATGAAAACAAAAGCAGCAGATGTTACAGTCTGCTGACAAGCTGCAGTAACAGTTTCAATTATTTGGTGACGCACTGCAGCACTACAGCCATGAAATAATTAAATATGTTTTTCTTTTTCCTAAATAAAGTGAATCAATATTTTGATTATTTATGTATTCAATAAATTATTTATGCAGTTAATAAATTATTGATTGATTGATTTCCCATTTGAATGAGTTAACGACACATTTCATTCATTATTTAATGATGTAGTTATTCACTTTATTTTGGCACTCTTTGTGCTCCATACAGGCCAGTCACACTGCATTAAAAGTTTAAATCACCCACATTAATTTTGCCTCGTGTCCAAGTAGCCAAAAGGAGCCAATCTTCAAAGACACAACTAGGACATGAGCTCACTTCCAGAGAACAGCAGGAGCCAGAAAGCGGTAGTCGTCTCATAAAATGTAAATTTATGTTTACATCTAAAAATACCGACAGTTGTCTGGATGGGCTTTGGAGACGCTTGTATGTGTGTTTGTCCACCTTAGCCAATCTCTCTCTGTGCTGTTTGCTGTGGATGAACTCACCATCTCCGTGTCAGACACGGGGCCAAAGCTGGTGACAAAAATGTTTGTCTTGATCTCTGTGACATTCTCTGTTGAGAGAGAACAGATGGAAACAGGGTTTGGAGGTTAAAGAGAGACACTGAAGAGGCAGCTCTTTACTAAAACGGACACAAGTGAACAACCCATCAGGAAGGACGTCATAATTAATGAGCTGCTCATTATTATTTCTTCATTTCTTCACTTTCTAGCATTTATTAACTACTCAAACAAGACAGGAAGTCTATGGCATCACTGCTGATAACAATCTTTACAACAGCAAATTATCCATTAGTTAATATGATTTTCTTTTTCTGCTTGTTTATGACACGTGACTTTTTGGTTATTATTTATTTCTTATTGGCAGTTATTATATTATTTGCCAATAGGTTGATGCCTACCATTACCAGATGATATATTTCCCAGATTTGGCACACCCAAGTGAAAATCTTATAATAAATGCGTGTAATTTGATTGTACAGAATGTGGCTAAAGTGCAGCCTAACCCTAAACCTATATAGGTGGACTTTATGAGGTTAATCAATTACCGATGAAATCAGTTCTTCCTATTGTTGTGTAATTCAGCATATATACTATTTTGTCCAACCACTGTCCAGTTTCTATATTATAACGGACATGAAATTCACTTAGATGCCTTGATTACAAAAATGATTTTCTATGGATACACAAATCACTAGTTTTACATCTTAAAGGTATAACATTGTGAAGCAAATAATGCTTGGGTTTAATGTTAATGTATGCAAAAGGTTAGGATCAATTCAATCAATATTCAACAATAGTGTCAGCATTTGAACCCACCTCCCTATCCCCCTCTCAATGGCTTCAGTGTGGTCACTCAACACGAACCACACAAAGCAACCTGGATTCATGATTACTCTGTCAGCGGATTCCTTCTAAAGATGTTGAGGAAAAACAGGCAACTTGTTTCTTTTATTTGTTCCAAAATCACAAAACTCTCTGAATACCAATGTGGACCAGGGGAAGCTGGGCTTGGTCACTCTGTGCAGAGTAGCTTGTTGAATGAAAGCCTGAATATATATTTATAGGCCCTCTTGTCAAAGGTAGCAACCGTTACCAGGATGTGAGAGAGGAGGGGCTTTTGCAATGACACATCAGGCATGTGGCATGAAAACAAAAAATACAAAAAAGCCCTTCTTTCCTTCTCACGTGGAACGAGTAGTGTATATACGTGACCAACAAGCCCAACCAGACCTGTGTCAGGAGCTTGCAGAAATTCAACGGGAAACAGCACGACTGCAGAAAGGAAAAATCAAAAGCTTTCATTTGAAGCATCTCCATCTCTGAATGGCAATTTGTTGCCTCTCAAGGTTATCTCCTGTTGCCAGGGTGAGAAGTGAATAAAAACACCTCAGCACACAGAATCGAGGCTGTGTTGAGGATGGCTTGATTGATTTGCTTGAAAAAGAGACAGCCATATGCATTTGCGGGGAACAAAGGAAACAAAAGCACCTGACAACTACATGCGTGCACCTTCACCTCGGCTGACACGGGAGCAAATTCCACATCTGCTTGCACAGTTTCAACCCCCGTGTACCTGCCAGTCTCCCAGCGTTCTCCAATGAATCAGAGCATGAAATCACAGCAGGAAACCAGGCTTCCCCTGGCCAAAGTAGGGTTAGAAGGTTAGCACAGTGGGAGGTCCAAATGTGGCACTATCGTACTAAGACTACTAAATGTTCCTTTCAAAAAGAAACAAAAAGAAAAACACAAAATAGCTGGAAGCAAACCTCCGAGCCCTGGCCGAAGCCTGTTGTCATAACCGTCCAGGAGCCCGTCCAGGATTCTGGTGAAGACTGTGCTGTTGTCGTTGGTGCCCACCTCCTTCTCAGCTTCTGAGGATGACTGGCAGAGACTGAGAGAGGAAGGAAACAAAAGGAAGCAGACCTCAGAAACACAACACAACACAATTGTTGTGATTAATTGGCTTGCCGCATTAACGGCAGGCTTGTTGCGATTAATTATTGAACACAAGCGCTGCCTCAAATCTACCAGTAGAGGTAATTAAGGGTTTGACATGTGATCCAAATACAAACAAATGAGTTCTTCCTTTGAATACAGCGGGGGAGCGAGGCAGCATAGAGGATCTTTTTACAAAGAACGGCAAGCGGCGAAGGGAGGGAAACGCACAAAAGGTCATAAACGGGGTTTGATCGACTTGGATGAGAGTGGACTGCTGACAGATCTCCCTGCTTAAGCAGCATTAGAGCACAGAACAGCTCGGATATGCAATCAGTCAAAGGGAGCGGGATCTGAAAATTCAAAGGTGCTTTGAGTCACCTGCAAATAGAGGCGTAAAAATCTGTCACAATGCTTTTGACCGCAAAGCAAAACTGAACTTAGCCTTTTAAAAAAGTTCAAAACCTTCCAAAATGTACACAATATCGAGAAAATGTGAAGTAACAACTGCTATAATGTTGTGTTCAAAATGTGTATTTCGTTATAGAGATAAAAAGTTGTACTTGGGTTTAATACCAACTTCTACCATACGATAGTGTAGTGAGTCACTTAGCATCAGATTCTGTTATGATTCTGAATTCAATAATTGTTTACTTGGTAAATACAGGGTCAGTATTGCCAAAGTCGATACCAATAGCGATACTTTTAGCATATAAAAGCAGCTTATGTAGGGGATACTAGTAAATCTTGATTTATGAGATAGATAATCAATTTGTAAATTCTAACACATTTTAATGACCACTAGAGCAGTGTGATTTTTACTTTCCAAAATAAAGAGTTTACACAGAAAACCACACTTTTCAGCTTTTCATGTATTTTAAAACCGGGTTTTTTGGAGACCTGGAACATAAAAGCGCCTGTCCCTGATGCACTTCAGTCAACTTCTGTTCTATAGATCATAAAAAATAGACATGACAGTCAAGTCGCAATAAGAGGTGGTTGAGGTATATTTTTCCATTTCCAAAAAGTGATTAATTTGACACAATTAAGTGGGTTAGATACTGAACTTAGAGAACAGAAGCAAAGTATCGATCCTATCCCACTACTATGATCAGATACCAATACATGCGTTGGTATCATTCTATCGGTCTGCACACCTATAAAAAGCAGATTGGTATTTACAAATGGCACAATCGGAAACATCTCAGCATGCTCGCAGGTGTTGAGTAATTAGAAAAAGTACCTTTAGTGTCATAAATCCATTTACTTTTTTTGGGGGGAAAAGCTTTATATAACTGTTAAACTTTATTATTATTATTATTTTTATTTTTAAATCTCTTTACCTGTTTTGACATCTGCAAAGAAGCAGGAGGGAAACGAGGAGCCTTGCCTTGACGGATATCCGGCTCACTTTACTGTTGAGAGCTACCACACACACACCCAGAAGGAGACAAAGAACAGAATAAAAAGGGCATCACAGAATCAATAAATAACACAGAAACAACACTGAGGTCAAGGATTCCCCGTAAGGCCAGACACGGGAAAAGTCTTCACCTCACTGCATACAGAGAGCATTACAGCAAACACTAAATCAAGCAGCGGGACAATCTCTGTTTCAATTGGCGTGGGGTGAGGGGGGGTGCAAGGTGCAACTATTTAATATTAAACAAAAATAACTAATTAATTCTTTGGTAAAAATTCCAATAAGGAAAGAAAGAAAAAAACAACTCGGCATGCTCAAAAACACCACATAGGCTGGTAAATAAAAGAGGCTCATAGAGAGGCATGTTTCCTGCAGTATCAGTCCCATTGTGTAAAAGCTTTCACTGCGTTCCAATCCAGCCTATTACAATAAACGGGCCACCCCCTATCCTCCCATCCCTCTTCTCCACCTTTCCCCACTCTCTCCATCACCGAAAAAACCCATGAAACTCACACTTATTTGTCTGATCAGAAGGAAAAAACGGAGAGGTAACGGGAGGAAAAATAGGGGCTAACCTGCACGCGGATCCATGACCAGCAAGGTTTAGTTTTTGTTGCTTTCTTTCCAAACAGCGACAGGAGGCTTTGGGGTCTCCAGTCAGCGAAACTGGAAGATCGCGGGTCCAATCACTAAATTCCCGTGCTGGTCGGCTCTCTCTCCCCTCCTCCTTCTCTTTAGCTTCTTTCTGCTCTCTCTCTCTCTCTGTGTGTGTGTGTGTCTCTCTCTCTCTGTCTCTCTCTCTCTCCTTCAATCAGCGCTTCCCCATCAGCAGCTGTTGTAGTAGTCTGTCTGCTCTGCTCCTCCTATAGGCTTGACCGCCTCGCTTATTCTTTAGTGCTTGCTGCGCCGCGTTTCCCGCATCGCCTCCAGAGGTGTTGCAGCAGCAGCATCACACGGAGTGCCTCCTCGCTGGTGTCCACCGACCTCGGAGGAGACCGGATTCGCTCCACATTTTTCTTGTCTCTGTGCCCTTTCCTGTACCGCCTACTGCCGGTGCGAGAGAATGAAGTGCCGCAACAGAGGCTAATAATTACCAAATAGGTGCTCCCCATTGGTGGGCTGGAAGGAGGATGCGCAGAATTCGACATCATCCATTAATGAGAATGTGAAAGAAGCATGCAATATATGGGAGCTCAAACTACTTCCACGGACTTTTGCACCTGAAACGTCACACAGTAGCACACTACTGAAATCATTTAACCAGGATTTTAATTTGGCCTCTTTAGCTTTTGCTATTTCTTATGAAGAAGTGCCTGATTTCAGTAGTTCAGTCATTCTTTCTAAATAGCCTATTTGTTTGAATTACTATATGTAGCCATTAGCTAACAGCTGATCCTTGTAGGCTAGCTAATAGTAACAATTTTTATACATATTTGTAGACTGCAATTTGGACTCTTAGCCTGTTTTATTATGCTAGTTGTGTGTTATCAATACTTACAAATATTTCACTAAAACAGCTTAATTAATAACTTACTATTGCAGAGATTGTTTTTGTGATTTTTATGATCTGTATTTAAAAAGAATTTGTTTGTTGGTTGGATTTGTGCTACCTCCACTGTCCACTCTTTCAATCCTTTCATTTCATCCACCTAGATGACTATTTAACAGTTTAAGTTGTGCCATATAGTTAGTTCACTTGCTATCCCAACATATTTGTATTTATAGTTGCTGTAGCTATTCTGTTTATTATTGATAAAGTTCTACTGGGTTTTGAAATAAAGTCAGGTTCTGAAACATCAATAATTGGTTTATTAAGTTGGCCGGACAAGTAAAACAACATGATAAATGTGTATAATTACAGAAAGAGCTTTCATTGCTCATACTGTAATTGTAAACTGTACAACTTTCATTAGTTCACAGAAAATTTCTTTTTTTAATCAATTCTTTTTTTAAAAAGATTATTCACTGTAAAGAAAGAAAAAAATGAGGATATTTTCTGTCTTTTAATTGTTTGGTAAAGGCAGCGTGGTGTGCATGTGGGACATATTTATCAATGGAAAAAGCTGTAAAACTTATGAAAGCACAGTTAAAAGTTACAAATATAGACACTTCTTCACATTTGAGCTGTCCAGTTGACCGGACTGGAGTCTTTGCCCGGCCGATTCTGGCCCTCTGGCCTTATGTTTGACACTGTTTCCACTGTTCACCCATTCCAAGTCATAAAATGTGTCATTATTCGTGACAGTAACTATGAGTAACGAAGTGAAATGACTTGTGTGTCCATATGTGTGAAGAGTCTGCGACCCGTATGACAACACAGACTGGGGGCAAATCACTGTGAGAGAAACAGCATTCGGTCGGCTTGTTTAACCCTGAGCCACTAAAACAAGCGCTCGCAAGAAACACGTCAGAGTAGTTATCATCCTGACGATTGCCATAAGAGGGTAGCCGAGTTCCATGTTTCGTAGACGATAATTAGCTGGTAAACTTAACCTCCCTCTACTTTCTTGAATCCGTCTGGAGGTGCAGTCTGCGGACGGGAGCTGCAGCCAAAATACCCTCGGGAGCGTGATTTCAGCACCGCGCCTGGTGCGAACAAGCTCGCTGAGTGTTGACCGTTTGGACGAGAGTGAATGAAAGTGATGGCGAAAAAGCCCCCCCCTCCTTCCCCCCCAAACTCACCACCACCTCTCTCTGTGGTAGGAAGATAAGGGTTGGGGGAGGTGTTGTGAGATGCTTTTTTATCCTGGAGGGGGCTCCAGGGGGAAATCGACTGGCTTTCAATATTTTGCCCTGCAGGCATCCCACTGTTTCAGACCTCTGCGTTACTGCAGGCAAGACTGGGTGGAATACGAGGCTATGCAGAGCACAGTCACACAACACATCAGACAGACTCCAACACGCATAAGAGACCAGTGATATTAATAATAATAAACTTATAACCACAATTAAATTCGGGGAAACATTAAGCTGCAAACGGGAGGAAAGAAGTTCATTTTCAGTGTCTTCATGTTATTTTCTAATTAATGATGTCATCAACTTTCTTCTTTCAGGAATGCTGTTAACGGAAACAAGAAGCTGATCGCCATCTATGACACCCGGTATGAACTATCACAGCACGCGCATTCCTCATCCAGGCTCCTCCACTGGGTCTTGTGCAAGCGCGTCCGCGCGTGCACGCGGTCCTAATTAGCCTGTTCACAAATTTTTGACCCCGACTCTCTAAATAATTTATGGTGCAGTCCACACATTTTAAATCAGACACAAAATGGCCATCAACAGATAACAGGCCAATAAATCATAAGCATCGATTAATGGGTTGATAAATGCTGCCTGTCTCCACTCCATATTGTTCAGGTCCCGCCATTTTTACAGGAAACCCAAGGGAAGGGGATTGGTGAAGATGGTGTGGGGTGCACTGTAAAAAAATGAGAATTTTAATAAGAGAGTTTGGCTTAGTGCTTTGTAATGTGGGTGTTTTTGAGAGTGGGAGAAGGGGTGGGGCAACGGCTTAATTAGTGTTCTAAAAATCATGTCCACTGATAACTGAGGTAATCGAGGAAGTGAAGATAAGTAATCAGTGTATTTTCAGTTCAATGTCTTTCAAATAGCCCAAATCACAACAAAAGTCACCTCAGTGTCCTTTATATTGTAAAGTAAAGACCCTATGTAATAGAGAGAAACCCCAACAATCAAACGGCCCTCTTTGAGCAAGCACTTGGGGACAGTGGGAAGAAAAACTCCTTTCAAACAGGAAGACCCTGTTAAAAAGGCAGATCCATTTAAAGTAGGCACAGCCATGCCAAAATGGAATCTCCCACATTCTGTAGCAGAATCAACCATCATTTTTTTTAATCATTACTCAATGACTCTGAGTAAGTGCGACTGCCATATGGTTACAAGTCAGCCACCTTATTTATTGCTGAATGCATACATAAACATGTAAACATAAAGTTGAATTATAACTTGCTGAACTGCCCCCCCGGCCCCCAGTTGATGTTTATTTGTTAAATTTAAATATATCTTTACCGTCCTCAAAAAACAAACAAACAAAAATACAAACAAAAAAAGAAACCGCAACTGCGCCTCTGCTGATAAATTCTAGGGCCAAAAACAGACACGAGGTTTATTAGCAGAAATAAGTGGATTTTAACAAAAGTCTGGTTTAAAATGCATTCCCTAAAAAAGAAAAAGAGTTTAACAGCTCACCAAATATATAAAATGAAAAGCTTGAATTCGCAGATTCTACCTCAGCATTTTTTTTACAGTGTTTTAAGTGTTGGGGCTTCGCTTCTAATTTGAACAAGCCGAGTGCCTTCACCACCAGCGCCGCCACCAGCAGCAGCAGCAGCATCGCCCCCCTGTATGTTCTCTCCTCATCAATATGCGCTTCAGCTCCTGAATGTAAGAGCCTCTCGCACAGTCAGAGACGGCAAAAAGGAAAGCGGAGCCAATATTTATGACAGGGAGGCGATGTCAGCCCATATTTCACATCTGACTCCATCCACAGCGAGCTGCTGACTTTTCCGCGGCTCAGTCTACTTTCTTGCTTTTTTGGGGGGGCAATCGATGGATTTACTCTGGATTTGAAGAGTGTCCGTCTCGGCTGTTGATTGCAGGGGGGTGAGCTCTCTGCTGTTGCTGCCTTCGTGCTTTACAATTACAAAAAGGAAAAGGGGGGATGTTTGCTTTGCACAAGCTTCGTCAATTTCGCGTCTTGTCCGCACTGGTTATCGGTTCGATTGTGTGTTGCGCAAAAAGGTGAGTGATCTTCTCATTATTTTCTTCTTCTTTCTTTTCTGAGAAGTCAAGGTTATTGCCTGGGCTGATTGATGCGGGAGTCAAGGTGATGTTTTCTTTTCTTTGCTTCTGCTGTCATTTCAGCGTCAATGAACCGGGCAACATGTCTTTTGTGAAGGAGACGGTGGATAAACTACTTAAAGGATACGACATCCGACTGAGGCCGGACTTTGGAGGTATGCTCCGCATTTATCCCCCAGCTTTATTTTTGGCGCCATTTACAGTGTTGTGGTCAGACGTAGAGGTGGAGGTCTGTAATCATGACATAATTACTCTGTTCTAGGGCCCCCTGTCGCTGTTGGCATGAGCATAGACGTGGCCAGCATAGACATGGTGTCAGAAGTCAACATGGTGAGTGGAGTCACACTTCATGAACCCTTAATCCACAGCAGTCCTGCCTGTGCCTCAGTGCCAGGGGCATATACAGAAGGGGGTCATGGGGTGGTACCTGTACCCCCCAAATGTTCCTGCCTCCCAACAAAGCTGCTGAGCGAGACTACTGCTGTGTTGCATGTAATATAGTGCATTTTACCAAGTACTTTACTGTAAAACTTAACAGTTTTAATGTACTTTAAGTATTTCTCTTATGCTGCTTTGTTGTCCACTATATTTTGGATTCAAATATTGTACCTTTTACTCTATAGTATTTATTTCAATGCTCTTGTTAAAAAAACAAACCAAGAAACAAAAACAAAAAAATAACCGTGTACTTTTTCCATGTATTTTTTCTGAATTTAGGGTGTGATTTTCAATGCATGTATTTGCTTCTTGGTTCATATGGTAGAGCAATGCAGTAACAACTGATCGTGTTAACAGACAGACAAACCAAATTATACCACAAGTATTTCTTGTAAGAAGTATACAATGTGTTTGCACTTTTGTCTAAAATACCTTAACAGTACATAAAGAATTGCATTGTAAGTTTGGGGAACCTGCATCATAAGACAGGCTGTACTATGTACTAAGTGTAACCCATAAATCTAAGAGCTTAAAAACGTATTTCACCATTCAGTATTTTATACACTCTATATAATGGCACAGGGCTGCACATGATAATTTTGATCAAATATTCTTAGTTCCTGTAGCCCCCCCCCCCCCTTCAAGTCCATTATGCGATGGTCAGATGGATGGGTTGGATTTCCTGTAAGCACTAAAACAGCTTTATCTCACACACTGCCAGCACCCCACATACACAGAAGCCTGGGTGTGAAAAAAGAAAACCCTTCAACATAATACAGCTTCCTGCTCCTGTTTCCAACAATCCTCATCCTCAGACACTGACTCACTTAGAGGATGGATTAAAGCAGCAGCCATGAGTTTCCAGTCAATAGTCCACATACTGTACCATCCAGGCACAGTAAAGGAAATACATTTTTCCATTGAAGCCCTCTTTTATCTGCAAAAAGAAACCCTTTCTCATTGTGCTTGTTAACCACAGAAGCCACAGTTAGCAGTGTCCTCCCATGAGGGCCCCTCTGAGCAGACAGCTATCACGAAACTCTGATTGGATTTGCTAATTCATGGGCTGATGCCATTTTTTTTGACACGTGCACATGCCGGGAAGTCACTTCAGGCTATTGTATCTTAAAATATCAGCCAACGCTGACCCAAATTATACTGCAAAATGAGTGGCACCGTGTCACCCGGCTGCCGGCGACAGATTTTAAGGACTCCGGCATCGAACTGAATGGCGAACATTGTGTTTCCAGACCAACACCTCTCCTCGGCTACATTTCACAGCCCAGTGCATGTGCAGGTGCAACCATTAGGATATTTATTAGAGCTGATGGCTCCTGAGCCCGTGTGCTTTCTTTCTTTATAACAACACAGACAAGCGCAGCAGTCAGAGTCAGGTCAGGCAGGGACTGCTGTACATGTACAGCATCAACACAGATGTCATAATGACATAATGGTGATCTTGATTGAGTCTACTGAGAAGGACAAAAAAAGAAAGTGTTTAATTTCACTATATAGTATTAGAAAACTGTCACTATTTATCTGGAGAGAGGAGGGTGTATAAGTGTGGGCGGGTACTGATCAATACCAGTGACTCAGTGATTACTTTGACAATTGACTTTTCTGCCAGTAGTCTGAGGCAAGAAAAGTGGTGCTTTTATCCAGATGTTGCAAGAATCTCACAGATGAACTATTTCTGCTAGAAGCTATGTACAACAAATACATCATAGGATTATGGATTATGTTTAATTTTTGCTTGAGTTTATGCAACAAGAGGTAATTTCTCTTTTTTTGTTAAATGTCTGAGAGTACAAATCTCTTTGAGTAAAGCTAACTAAGCTATTTGTAATAACACGGTCAAACAAAAGAGGATTAAGCAGAAATACTATTAAATGTTCATTGCATCAGCAGAAAATTATAAAATAATGTTCTTAAAACAGTCTATATTATTCAGAAGTGTGAATGCTTGAGTAATTTTGTTCTGATGTTGCATCTTGAAGATCTTCATATAACTCATAGCCAACTTCTACCAGCATTATTTGTCCAGGTTGGAAAATGATGTGTCTGGATGAAAATAACCTTCTAGCTTGTTGTCTGCTTAACGTGACTGAAAGGAAGTGCTGTTGGTGTTTGAATAAGGTTTTTTATGAGTTATTGATCCTAGAAGTTCAAATACAACAATTCGTCTTCCAGTTAACCCCTGAAAGCAAAGTAAAATACATCACATTTTAGTTACCTTGGGAGTCAGATGTTGGAACAAGGGAGCAACTCCAGGGTTAATGTGTTCCGATAGGAAAGTCGGAAAAGTGTGTGTTTGTGTTTTTGAATATTTTGAAAAATATCCTAGTCCTGCAAACATTGCAGTATTGGATAAGCATCAGCTGATGGTTTTTTCTTGACATCTAGTCAGTTCGAAGTATATCTTCAACGAGACCTAAAAGTCCGTCTTGAGAACGTTTGTGTTCAAGATTTATTTTATGTCTTTTTATGAATTAGAATAAAAAATAAACTAAATGTAAACAACTTCTCAATAGAGAAAACAGGATGAAAAAAACATTCTAACTTGAGATTAACTCAAACCCTATGACCTTTTGCTTCTAAATCCTGTGCTTATCCTACTGAGTTAATTCACAAAACTGTAAATAGCTTCATAGCATTAATTTGCTTATTTTTTAAAACAGTCTCCAGTAACACTAATTTGTTCACAATCATGTACCGGCAATATTAATTGTCACCGTGTCAAAAAAAGCAGAACAAAGATAAATTCATGTAATTCATTCTTTGAAATAATCTGAGTTGTATTATTTGCTTCTTAAGAGACGGTCTGACTTCTAGTCTATGTGAAAACATTGCCAGCATATGTCAGTTTCGACCAGGCAGATGACTTTGAGGTTTCAACCATATTTACCAGGAAGTGACCTAAGGTCACTACTCCATGTCCTTGGGAATAATTCTGGAGATGTTTTATTCTCATTGAGTGGTTGTTGCCAATATAGCCATTCTGAAATGGGGTTTGGGTTTGTGACAAGTTGTTTCTAGGGTTTGTAAAAGACTTCAAATGGAACTCAGATGGTCATAGTGGAGCGTCCAACTCTTAGAGGCCATCAAGGTTCAACCCATTGAGTTCTGTGTGTGTAACATTTGAAGGCAGAGACTTTCAGAGTAGAGCAGATGGTGGATGAATGCATGGAGGCCAAAGCTGACACAATGACATCAAGATAGGTGGGAAACAGTGCAATACAGTATCATTTCATATTGCATCAAGTCAACTTAAAAGAAAGAATATTTTCCTGGTTGTGTTATTTTTTGATATGCAAGGTCACAAACTTGCATTAATGAAGAAGAAGCTCACAGAAGAACAAGAAACGGGATAATGGCAAACAGCAGGAAAAAGCCAATCAGGGAGCTAATTAATTGAACTGACATGTTATTAAAAGTGCATAATAATGAAATGCCCACATACTGACACCCGATAAGTTCATAGATGCAAAATTCCTGATTTTTCTTCTTCAGTTACACAGATTGCAGATGATTGTCTTGAGCTATATATGCTTTGTATAAGCAATAGAACACCACTGTTGTTGTATCATACTGTGATTCCCATCCCTGTATATAACTGCTGCATTTGGCAGATGCTACTAAGATCCACAGGTTCTATTCCAGTTCACTGGTAGTGGAAAAAAGTCAGCACAAGAGGAACTACGCCCTGTAGTAATGGAGCACTTAAGAGATTTTCAAACAGAGGGGAAGAGATGGTGGACTAGTAATCACAGCCTGGTGTAGTGAAGCCAGTCTTCTTCTGTGTTATTTATAACTTAGCTGGAATGCTGCTTTGCCAGCTTACACAGTTTAGTGTCACCAGAATCCCTTCACACATTAATTGTAGCCTTTTGTCTACCTTACTACAGCTAGAGAGGGACATGGCATGTGTTTAAACAAAGTATTACTAAGTAGTAGGTACAGTGTGCTTGATGCTTCAGGGACAAAGGCATCTCTGTTGGGCTGGCTCTCTCATCTCATTATTTCAAAATATCTGCATAAGATCATTAAACCAAACACACCCCAATATATCAAAAGCTAGCAATGAACTGTACATTGAGTGCATGCATGAAGTATTTTGTTTTCACTGAGAGTAAATGGTAAATGGTCTGGTCCCTATATAGCACTTTTCTACTCTAACAGTGCACTCAAAGTGCTTTTCAATAGCACCATTTCTACTATAGTGTATCAGCTGCTATAGGTGTTAACAAGGGAGAATGACTCTTCTGGTACTGATACTTTACAAGGTCATAAAAAAAAACCAATAAAAAAACCAAAGCAATAATTGCTTGATTACTGACTAAAAACATAGTTATACAGTGTGGTCATGCAGAATATGGACTTATTGTGACTATATGCCTACTATGCAAGCTTAATATTGGTGAATATGTGCACCTTCATATTCAGTTTTTATGTATTTAAGTAGGCCATGACCTGGAGATGCTACAAATACATTAAACTTACTTCTAAATTTTCACATGATACGACCACTCCCACTGAATATTTTATAATACCACCACCTCTCTCTTTCACCTTTTCTAATCTCATGTTTACTCTGAGTACGTTTGAAATTACTTACTTTTAATTACTTGCTTAATCCGGTCCTGACTTTTTAAACCCTGACTAGCTGCTCTCACGGCAGGGGCACCGTTTAATCTCAGTGAGGAACTCTTAATAAACAGGGTTAGGGGATAGGGCTAGAACAATTAAAAAATAACAGATTAACCAATACATATTATAAAATAACTAGGGTTATAAAAGTTGCAAACCTACTTTTCACTATTAGGTTTTAACTGAGACCATGAAATTGTACCAATCGTAACTACTTGCTATGATAGCTTACACAAAAATATAAAATATACAAAAAGGCCATTCTCTAAAACCCCAAATTAAAAGAAAAACAGTGATGCAAAAGACTTGGATTAGTTGGGAAACAGCAGTTTAAAAATCAGGAATCATGCACAGACATAATGTGCAAAAAACCACCCTAAAATCTATCAAATTTGTTCCTACACATGTGAAAACATTTTGGTCTTGTCACTGATTTTCACAATAAAATGACAGACATCTACACTGTGTGACTGCTGATGTTTCCTTTTTTTTGTCTTATGATTTTTTGTAACATTAACTAATATTAACTAATATGTGTGTTTGCTAAATTATGACTATGAAACAAATGTTGTTATTTATGTACAAAACAGCTAGTAAACAGAAGCTGCATTTAAGTTGGGAGGAAATTGGCTTTATGAACCTGTATTTAGATTTAAGAAGCTTTATTACCCCTCACCAAATGCCTTTTTGCTGGAGGTTTCTTCCTGTTAAAATGGAGTTCTTCTTCACTACTGCCTCCAAGTGTTTGCGCAGGGGTTTTTGCTAATGTGATTGATGGGTTATTCTCTCCGTTATTGTGGGATCTTTACCTTACAATAAGAAACACAATGAGACCATTGTTGTTGTGAATTGAGGGAAACATGAGTGTCTGTAACACGCTGTGCGAAATCCAGTATTTTTCAAGGTATTTCATTATGCAGAAGGATCTTTACTGTACAATATACAGCACTCTTAAAATGTACACTGGTATGATTAGGATGAAATTGTTGCTGTTTCTTATCATCTGTGATTTGGTGTCGAATAATTAAGTCTGTGTTTTTTAAAAGAACTGTAAGAGTATTCTAAAAATAGTAAAAACAATTCACCTTTTAATGATAATGGCTGTTATAAAATTTTACCCTGAAGTCTTAAACCTTTAGTTGATTATGTCATGTGAGGAGGGACTTCTTACCTTTCGTTTCTGAGGAATGCTGTCATGCAGGGGTACAAGGTGAAAAAGCTAAAAGCTTTCCTTCTTAACAGTTTAGTTGCTAACATTAGCTCGCTAACCCAGCAAACTATTCTCCACAGAGCAGAGGAAGAGTAGCTGAACAGCCAGGGAGTCAGACAGCTGAGATCATACTTAAACTGATAATTAATTTGCTCCATGTCTCATTGCCACCCATTCCCAAGGGACCGTGCATCTGCGCTCGTTAAATGGGCTGTTCGTGGCTGTTAGCCAGTGTTGAAGCCAAAACATTACTGGTGGAGCTGTTTATTACTTTCAGCGTTTGACATTTGGTGAATGATATTCATCCAATGCGGGGACCGTTTGTGGTTTTAGCACAGGGACGCGTGCTCTGCAGGGAAATAGATAATGAGCGCTTTTGTCCAGACCATTGATCAACACTAAACAGCACAGCCCAGATAAATGTTGCTGTCTGTGTTGTGTGGAGCAAAAAGACAATTTTCTATCCTGCATTCATTTCAATAACAATTCCCCTTCACCAGCCCAGTGGAACAGCCCCGCAGGCATAATTGGGAAAATTTGTCTTAAAAGTTGAGGGTTTATTGAGACAAGCACTGCTTGCTACGCTGAAATGAGTCTTGGATCCTTCTCAGCTTGTTCTACAAGGAGCACAGATTTGAACATATCCCTGCCAGATTTCAGGCTTGTGACGTTCTTTCTCAAGCAAACACAAAAACAGACTGTTGTACAGTACAACGCAAACACACGACAAGTGCCTAAGGTTTGGAGAGATTGAGAATAAAGCTGTTTTTGCAGCTTGAGTGCGGGTCAAAAATCCAAATAGAGATCCAAAATTTTCGCACTGTTATAGAAAACTAGGACAACCTAAAGCATCTAAAGATCCCCGCTAAAAATAGGGTGAGGTTTAGGCCAAAGGTCAAAAAGCAATAGTGCCAGAGAGATCAGGTGAAAAAGGGTTCAGATCAGTCATGGAAGGTACAAGTTATAGTTTGAGGTGAAGGAGATGTCAAACGGTGTGAGCTAACAGAAAACTGGCATGAATGTTACAGGGTGACGGATGTGCAAATCTGGTTCAAAGAGAAGACTAATTGATCTTGTAACGGACTGGAAACTGACACATAGGCTACGTTCACACTGCAGGCGAAAGCGCATCAAATCCGACTTTTTTGACCCTGTGCGACCCATATCCCATCATGGTATGACAGTGTGAACGGCACAAATCCAATATTTTCAAATCCGTCCTGGGTCACTTTCGTATGTGGTACTGAATCCGATACATATCTGATGTTTTAGAAAGCGACTGCTGTTTGAATGGCCATGTCGCATTAAATCAGTCTTTTACGTCACTGACACAAGACAGATGCCAATTATCAGCGCCGGAGAAGACATCGCGAACGCTTCCTGGCCATCCAGTGTAGATGTCAGTGAAAATGTTGGGAAGACAACGTTGGAGAAATGTGAACATTTTATTTGTACTGTATAATCTGCAGATTCTGACAGAAATCTGCAATTATCCTTTGAAGCACCGCTCCTCTAAAACTGCAATAAGGATAATTATTAGGCCATATGTAAATAACAAAATAACTTTATCACTTAAAGCAAAATTGGGAAACGTAAAGTCCGAAACAAGTCTTTATATTAAGGGCCATCAGTCAAACAATACTGTTTGGTCTGGGTCTAAACAGAGCGCGTTGTGTGTGACGTCTTCTTTTGTGCATGCGGGCCACTTTGAGCGTTCACACTAGAGCGCGTTTGCTGTAACATTTTATTTGTAGTGTGAACAAGCAGACAAAAAAATCGGAATTGAGCATTAAGACCTGCAGTGTGAACGTAACGATAGACATCTTGAGATAGTCAGACTCATTAATGTTATTCAACTATTTAGTTTGGGGAAATAATTTCAGGACTGTGCAAAAATACTTGGGAATTCACAACATTTCAATGAGTATCATTATTTTTTTTAACTTAACGGAATTAAATAGGGGAAAAAATATGCATATTAGATACTGGCAATTGCATAATTTTCTCCTACATTTAAATCTGGATTCTAGAAAAAAATTCTTGACATTTGGTTATACTTAGTTTCAAAGTAGAATAATAGGGACAGTCCACAAATTACTTGTAGTTAGAAATTGGAAATTGTGACTTTAAAAAAAAAAGTAACTACCTAGCAAACATTGTTGAACCCTTTCCTGGGTTGAACAATGGATGATTGCAGTTGACATGTTTCCATGTAGATTAGAGGTCGGGTCAAACCATCTTTTAGAACATGAGGAATACGGATCTGATTATTGCAAAGAAGGACTTAATTTAATTTGACTTAATTTTGACAAAAACCTTTTTTAAGAAACCTCTACATTTAAATGCAATTTTAGTCTTGCATGGTGAACTTAATGCATTGGACTCTCACAGTTAACCCTCCCTGTCCATGATGTCAGCATCCTAGTCAGTTTAGTAAGTGATGAATTTTGAAGCATGAGATTGCGGATTGCGGAAGTCTATTTCTTCTCCTTCTATCAGGGAATTTTTAAAAAATATGTTTGCTTTGTTTTATTCATGAACATAATCTTTTGCTTTCTAGAAAGTCTAAGACTTTGATGTTGAAGATGTACCGCAAACTGATGTCATGGAAACTAACTTTACTGAACTTTAACTTTATACTGAATTTGAAACTATTTTTCTACAATGACTATAAGTCAAGAAAAGACCACCAGTCAATAGATATTCGACATCGCAATGTTGAATGACATTATGGGGTATTGTGTGTAGAATTTTGGAGTGAAAAATGAATTTAATCAATTCTGGGAAAAGACTGTAATGTGACAGCATGTGGAACAAGTGAATTCTCTGAGTTCTTTCTGTTTCTGATTTCTAAATTTAATATTTTAAACTTGGAAAGCTTGCTTCTCTAACTTCTAATAATGGTGACGCCATTTCATTCAAAGGATCCTAGAATAATGTATAATGCTTAAGATTTGACCCCCACAATCCAGGTAATGTGCACAATCCTTTAGTCGTTTTGGTTCGCTTTGAGTTCACTTGGAATTTTTGCTGTGTTAAAACAAACATGGGCAAAAGCTACAAGTTTACAAAGTCATCAACTGATTCGCACCAGAGTAAACGAACTATAGGTGTGAAAAATGCTCTTAATAATGCTGGACACTTGGAAAGTGAACCTGCTGTTTGTTGTTTGTAGTTTGCTGTGTACCTCGGTGATTCACCTGGCTCCTATGCATATCGCAACACTGGTTCTATTTGATGTGGGGTGGGTTTTATATTTCATCAGCCTCTGCCAGAGTCCAAGATGGTCTGTGCAGGGCTTTTAGCCTTGGGAATTTTACTGGACACAGCACACGGGCAATCAGCGCATCAGGAGATCTGAGAAATAAAAGCAAGAGGAGAGCTGGAAGAGCTAAAGATTTGTTGAGTGGCTGAGGGAAAGAGGAGAGCGGAGAAAGCAAAAGATCAAAGACGTGCAGAAAGCGGGGAGAGGAGGGGGTAGCTGTGGGAAATACCCCGCAAACTTGTGAGGCAGGAAATGTGAATATGGCATCTGGTTGGTCCAGAAATCCACCTGGTGGGGCAGGTTGACTCTACCAGTAGCTGCCACTCCGTCAGTGCGAGCTGCTACACTAGCAGATGCTGCAGAGTCTAAGAAAGGCGCACTAATTACCTCTGAGGTTTGTTTGCGGTGTGCCGAGGGCCTTCGGCTGATGAGAAACGCATACTAGGACAAGATCAGAGCAAGGCAAAACAGATTATGTGTGTGCCAAGGCAGAGGAAACTAGTTGTACACTTAAGAAGGACTTACTTGAAAATGTGTCATTTATTTGGTTTGCTGTCACAGAGAGAGGACTTTTTACTTTTCAGATATACGCAGGACTGTCAGATTAATGTGAGGTTTGGAGGTTGAAATATAACATAAACACTGTTATTAAGAAAGTTTATTTGCCAAATGAGAGTGCCATGTGTGGGAGTGTTTTTCATTTCCACGACCTTCTCTTGCAAGACCAACAGGACCAAGGACCAACAGGCGCAAATCTCTGTTGCAGTAAGAGCTATCAAGGTCTTTATATCCAAACCCATTACGTGTACCTTATGAAAGTCATCACAGGAAATTAAATTACAGCTCAATGAAGGTGCAGGTCCCTGCACACAGAAATGGTCAGAGTCTGCACTGTGAATGTAGTTTCAGTAACAGGCTGAACAACCTAGTCATCCGTACACCCACGCTTGCGTGTGGGTGTCGAAAAGTAGAAAAAAACCCTGTCATTATGGAGAGGTGAAAAGATCTCCAGCTCCATTGCTGTTTCTCCAAATGTTCCTGCTGCCTGCTCGGTTTGTTTTTTTTCTCATTTTTTTTAAAAACAGCAACAGCAACACAACAAGCCTTTTTGATTTGTTTGCCTTGACAAGCGCCTTCACATTTCACAGGTTTCTCTGGTTGTCAATTGTGGAGTTCCTGTTTGCTTAACGTTAATTACGTCACACAAACGGTCTAAGGTCTGATTGTTGTGCCAACTGCATCTATATACTGTCTTATTGCATAAAATACATCTTGGAGTCAGATGTTGCCAATGCATTAACTATGTCATCCTCATTATCTTATGTAGGTCTTGCTATGCAGCAACAGCGTATCTTTTCTCTGTGCTTCGAGTGTGGCTTAATATACCCCCATGTCTTTTATCCGGCATCCGGCTTCCTGCCTGATGGAATGTAATTGGCCTCGGGAGAGAGCACACTGTAGGATGAAGTGATGATCACTAAGATTTAGAATAAGCAGAGCGGGCATTTCCTGGTCTTATGTGTGATTTCAGGAGGGGTGGCTGTCCCTTCCGGAGAACATTGAGACTTGCATACACCTTTAAGACAGACACTTCAATGCACAGGCTTGGGGAATTCGAATCTGACAGGCGCCAGCTTCATTTCCTTTCTCTTTGCCAATCAAGCAGACATTATGTTGTAGCAAATAAGAAAGGGCAGGTAAACTATAAGCTGGATTTATGATGTTGATTATTGCAAAGGTCATCAGTCAAAAGCCTAAGTATGGTCACTGTAATTGATATAGCAAAGGCTATATAAGATTTAAAGCAGGCACGATAGAGTTTTGCTGATATGACTACACTTTGTTTTTTATTGAATTAAAAACTACGAACCAGACTGATGAAAAGTCACACTTGTCTTAAGCTCTGTTAGTCAAAACCATATATTCAACAGCATCATTTAATGCTAAGACCTTTATAGCCTATAAAGGTTCCTGCCCCCAGTCTAGCTCCAGTAAAACCCAGCATACCCTGCTTTCATCCAAAGTAAATAAAAGCCTGCTAACTCGCCTCTAGTAACAGTGGCAGTTGTGTTGATGATTAAGTTGTGAAAATATCTCTGAGTGGCTGTCTGGCAGCTACATGATTTGGCTAGCTGTCAGTGCCTCATGCTAATGCTAAACTTTTAATAGAAGACAAGCAGATAGCAAGAAGCAACAAAGTATTTCATTTTCATTTCAGAGTCTTATTAATTCACTTGATTGAAAATGGACTATTAACCTCCACTCACTTGCCACTAGTAATGGTTGGCTGTGCAGATCAGTTGTTTGCCAGTAGCACGGTTTGGCTAACTATCTGAGCCCAATGCTAATTCTAAATTGCTATTTTCAATAGGTATCACAGGAGATGATAGAATAGAGAGCTGCTGCATTGCTGCTTCACGTCTCACTAACTACAGTGACTCTTTTCTTTTTGGTTTTTCAAAAAAATTTTTTTTAATGGGTGTCAAATATGTGGTCCAGATAATATGTGGGGACTAGAAATAGTCCACTAAAATGTCTAGTTTGACCCACTTGACAATTGCAGTGAAGTCAGGTGGGCTATGTTGTTTCAGGTTTGTTAAAATTATTGCTATGGCCCAGGTGAATAGTTTTAAAGTGTTTTTTTTTAAAAACATCTAGAGTTTTTCTGTTTTATAGTTTATTATGTGATTGTTTTACTGGTTTGGCCCATTTGAAGGTGTGGCCCATATGATGAAATGTGTTTCACCGTGACTGACAGTTTAACTACAAGTTAACATGGTGAACTCCCCGCACTCGCTTGCTTATTAGTCTGTTACTAATTAGGACTACTTATTGTTTCGCAATGTAACAATATTACGGTTCCAGTAATATTACAATACTAAAGTTCATGAATGGTAGTGTTTGTTGATAACTTAGCATTGTACCTCCTTGTCTAACTATATTTGAATATCAGTTCTCAGAAACTAAGATACCAGCAGTCAAAATGCAAACTTCAAGCCTTCACAGTGTCTCATGCTAATGCTGTCTGAGCTCATCCAGTTATCAGTTGTCTATTTTGTTTTTTATTAGCTCACCATTGATTAACACAGCTTGCTATTTGTTAGCCAGAATTATTTACAATTTTATCTCTTTAGTTTTGTATGATTCGATTGCATGACTTGGAAAGTTGTGTTTTTAATAGCTTGGTTTTTTAAGCTTGTTAATGAAGGCATGAATAAAGCCTAATTTCTAAAATGCCATTCTAAAGGGAAGAAGTCCATTGTGGGACTCAGTGAAGGGGATGTGACAGTCAATCAGAAGCTTTATGGACAAATATAGTATGTGCGGGAGGTCAGTGAAGAAGAAGATGTTCCCTTTGACTGGAGCCTAATGATTTATGGTTGGGCTGATCAATGTAGTGGTTGGAAAATACTAGACTTTAACAGATACATGGGTGCTAGCATAATTGTCTTCCAATTAATGTTTTTAATGAAATAAAGTGTTACAAAAATAGAGAATAAAGTTTTATTTAATTCTTGGTTTTGATATATTACAAATAATGCCAGTCCTGGTTGAGGTGCATGTAGAATTTTATTATTTAGAGATCTGCTGGTGCTCTAATTTTGAAAGTTCAGATACTGCCAGATGGGTAGCCTTGGCCCTGTCGTGTGTTGTGTCTCCCCTTCTAGTCATTGACGGCCCTCTGTGGTGATCAATGATCTACTAGCTAATTTTTCAGAATCTTGTGGTTGGACAGTCCAAGTGCAGAGTCGTGGACTGCAACTTGCTGGATGTGCTCTGGAGATCGTCTGCGAGCTGATATCTGGTGGAAAACAGGTTCAGGTCCTACTACACAGAGCCCAGGTGACTACACACACAGAGAAAATGCAAAATACAAGAAAATGTAAAAGTTTGCACATTTGCAGCACTGTGATGCCTCTTAAGCTACAAAAAGAAGAAAGTTTCTCAAATCATTCCTTCATGTGTCCTTTTGTCTCTTTCTTTTTATGCATAGATTATTTAGACTGAACCAGGAGATAACAAGCTAATGTTTATATCCTGTCTATTCAGGCCTAACATGTAATACCTAATCTCTGGCAGATAATAACTGGTTTTGCCCTTGAGTGCTGCCTTCTTTAACCACATCTGTTATTTAAGCATACAGCAAACTTGTAGGACCCTGTTTAGTAAAACAAAAACTAAATCAGCTAATGAGCTAAGCTAATAAGCTAAATTACGATGCTGGGAAGGGCAAAAATGGATCAAATAGTGTTTAAAATAACAGATTTCATTGAATTGTTCATCAATTTAAGAGAAACAATTTGCTAGACCCCAATAAATAAAGCAAGAACAATCTGTACACAGGTACAGTATGTGGCGCAGAATCATAATGGCTGTTTATAAGGGAGAAAAATGTTTGTATATTATTTGTTCTCCGTCGTTCTTCCCTTTGTCCTTCCCCTCTTTTTTTGTTATGAGGCAATGCATCATACGATATTAGACAGTGAGGAAATTATCCTATAAATTGCAGGGCAAAATTGTCATTTAGAGGAAAAAGTCCAATTCAATCACCTCCCTGTGTTTGAGCTAGAGACAGCGCTATTTTTACCATTCTATGGCAGTTGAAGGAGGAGGGGGATAGGAACTCGCTGAGGGATTCCCCCGCACTGCAGTGGTACGCTGCCTCAGGGCCGTCCCCCAGGGGAGCTCGAAAAAAATACATCAAATTGACTCAAATTGCTTTACCATACGGGGGTTCATATGGAGTACACAGTGATTACATATCATGCCAACGTTTTTCCTCTTGTGCACCAAAATGGGAAGTTAAGTCAGGGGGAAAACTTGAGTCATTTATTTTTCAATGGGGAAGTCTGACACTTTCGATAAGTGTCAGATGGAACAATGATCCGTCTTCTCTTTTTCAGTTTATTAGCACGTTTGTTTTTTCCTTTTGTTCTATTGTGCTGCACTCTGTGATGTGCTAATTGGAGCATATGCAAGTGACTGTAAGTGACATGTGACAAACAGCATATTTCCTAGATGCTATAAAAGTTCAGATGCTAGTGCTGTAGAGAGAGAGAGAGAGAGCAAGAAAGACAGATTACACTGAATCTGGGTCATTTCACAGCCAAAATGTTGCTTATCTGAATTCTCACACAGCCTGAATTGGGAGAGATTATCCAGTCGAGCTAATTGAATAATTGAGGCTCGCTGGAAATCATTTCCACTGGTCACTCTCATTATCTCTGTGGAAAACATACGCTAATAATCAAACAACAGTGGTAAAGCACGGCATTGTGGGAATTGAAGTGTTGTGAGACATGCCAATAATTCATAATCTGTAGTCCCAGTACAAAATTAAAAAAAATCGCATTTAAAAAAAACACAGAAAATATTGTTCCAGAGCAGGTAACGCAAAGCTGTACTCATCGTCATGTGATATTCATTTTGATTGTCTCCATGCAAGATTGATGAGGATCCCTTGGCCGCGTGTTTGCACAGGCTACACGATGGATGTGAATCATTCATGTCTTACGAGGTGCTCACTGGGCTGCCCACCTGCTGACACTCCGCCAGGAGATAGAAACCTCATGCATGATACTACTCCCAGGGAGGCGGGGAGGAGATAGGGCGTCATTTACTGGGAGTGATGGAGGCTAAAGTTACGGCGGTAATGGAGCAGACGGAGGGGGACCGTCTATGGTACTGATTCATACAGCAAATTTAATTTCCACCACCTGCTGGGATCAGGCTGTGTAGACTACTTTAATGGGACTTTGACTGATAACACTTATTGCCCTCTATGTCACAAGTTCCTAAAAAATGACAGGAATTTATTTTCCTGTCATTTAAAGTAACTGAAAAAGAATTAAATGCAAATATAGCAGCATAGCACTGACAGCATATTTAACTGCCAGTGCTGTGTGCGTCTCTGGAATAAGAGAAAGTAGTCACAGATACCGACATCATGTTTCTGAGACCCTGTTGTCACCTCCTCCTCGTGCCACCATCAGTTCCAAGAACAAAGGAGGAGCATTTTAGTGGTAGATCATCTAAACGGCTGTAACGGCATCAAATGGCAACTTCTGGAGGCTAAAGAAATCAAGCTAAAGTGAAAGTGTCTAAAACTGGAGAAAAATGCAGTTTTAGCTTCTATGTATAGTTCGCTCTTTTGTAAGAACTGGACCACTGGTGATTTGTTTTATATGATGTATTTGGGGACTGGTAAGGCTTAAAATTAGAGGCTTGGCTGCTTTGAAATGTCTCCTGGTATTCAGTGTAAAATGGCACAGTCCAGATTATACAGAGTATTTACTATAGTTTTTTTAAGGTTCTGTTCTTTAGTGTGTTCGATTTAACTGAGAAAAATACTACTAACCACTTATACGCAGGGTCGTGGCTTTGTTCAAGTTTACAGACCTGCTATAATTTCAGGTATAATTTCAGAAATTATAAGACTTTAGAGTTCAGTTCCATTATGTGTTAACAGGGGAAGACTTTGTCATGCTTTTGAAATCTACAAATCTAAATTGCTTAGTGAAAGATGCCTTTTACACAGTTGCTTAGCAGTTCCAAAATTAGGGAGCTGCTTTAAAGCAACTTATTTTTGCAGTCATTGCTTTTATGTGACTGTTGCTTGATCTTCAATCTGGAATACAGACTTCAAGCAAACATAAAATGTGCTGCATTTTAAAAAGGCGTCTTTGTTCTCCTTACTCCTATTACACTGGTGGGCGTTCATGTTAAACATGGAACTTGGGCTTCAGACTTTTCTAGGCTTTCAGTTTGCACTGGTTTCTTCTGCTCATGGCTGATATCAGTGAGAGACGTTATGGTCATCTCAGGCACACAGCTCTGGCTGTAAGCACAGGTGCCCAACGCACCCACTGTTCTTATGTTTGAACCAATCAGGAGAAAGCTAGCTTAATGGAGAGGAAGGGGAAATAAAACAGCTTGCTTCAGGCAGAGGATAAACTGAAGTGCTTCACCACAGACCACTATGAGATCAACAAGGATTATTTTGAACTGTGAAACAGCAAAGCTACACTAGTATAGTCCAATAATACAAATGTGAAATTGTGAATGAGCATACCAGAGCTCCCTCACAGATGCTAGAAAGAATGTGGCGCTAAACATACACAAAGATTAATCCTTTTTTAACAATATTTCTGTATGATAAATAAGTAAAGCAATTCTCAGATCTGTTCAAACTTTTGATACAGTATTATTTTAAAGATATAAGTACCATACTTTAAACAGAATCACCGAATCCTGTGCTTGGCAAGGGCTTGTTTTAAAGATACCGCAAAAAGTCATTGCTACCTGATTATGCCGCATAATTTGTAAAAACCATCATATGGCAATATTGAGAGGAGAGACTACCAAAGAGGCCTTGGTTCCACCACTATACATTTATGGCTCAGAGCCATTGAGCTTTCCTTGTCATGCTGTGGGCCCAATCTGTATCCTGTGCTGACTAAGCCCTTCACTTTTACATCTCTGTGTTCTAACCAAACCTGGAAACCATATTTACTGACTGTGAAGAGCAAGTGAAAAGAAAGCAATTATTTAACACAAAGTCAGTTGCCTCAATTTGCATAAATGTATGATCCCCCCTCGTCATGAAAATGCAAAACCTCGAGCATTTTGTATGCATTAGTAACACAGTGTTTCAGGCGCTTGCAAAGAGACAAACAACTACTTGGGTTATGTAACAGTTCTGTCACACATGAACATTTTGGAAAGCTGTGCTCATCACACTGGACGGTTATAATCATGTTTTTTTGGGGGGGGCGGGGGTTCTTGTTGTTGCCATTCGGTAAACCTAAAAACTGCAGCACCACACGGACATGTGTGCCTCTACCAGTGCCAGATTGGTGCTGGCTGGTTTCATTACAACGTCACAGCAGGTAAAGAGGGAAGATCATGGCATTGCCCCGAGAAAGAGAGAGTGAGAGAGAGACCGAGAGAAAGGGGGGAGAGGTGCAGAAACACAGAAATAGAGGAGAGGAACTGTTAGCTTGGTTAAGTGGATTATGTGATGTGGAGGGAGGGAGGGGCTCTGTCCTCTATCGTTGCTGCTGCTTCTGCACTGGTCAAATACGGCTCGAATCAAAGCAAAACAAAAGTATTTACTTACACAACAGTATTTAAACGTTGGATTTTCGCAGGGCTATGAGTGTACCCATGGCTGGGCTTTAAGTACTTCTTGCCAGTAATTGTTTGACTTATGTGCCAGATGGTGAGCTTTATACAGAAAGACACAAGAACTACTATTACATAAACACTTCAGTATATGCAAATGCTACAAAACTTAGTCATAGAGTGAGATTTCGTTTGAGTTTGTGGCTTTTTTTTTTTCAGAGAATGAGAACTGTTTTTCGTTTGTTTTTTTTAACATTGTTTCTCAAGAGCCTGAGTAATCATGTGTATTTATTGAACATGCACTTACTGCTGATTTATAGTATATGACATTTTCTTCTGATAATAATCATAGATTAATACTGACAGTGGTTAAAAAAATAATTTCCCAGTATTTATCCAGACAAAGACGTTTGTTATCTTAGCAACGTTTTTAAGGTTGTCCGTAGCTAGCCTAGCTTGCACTTTAGGCTAATTAGCAAAAAACGGCAGCATGCTAGCACATTAATCTTGACAGTACTAAAAATGCTAATGCTGGATACGTGGTTCACCATATTGGTGTACTGGCATTAGAGCAGGGCGATATGACCAAAAATATTTATCACGATATACATTTCAAAATTTGCGATAACGATAAAACTGACGATATAATTGACGATATAATTGACACTAGACAAAATGCTTTACAACTCCACAACTTTATTAGTGCAAAAAAAACATCAATGTATTTTCACTTAAACAAGCAGCTGTTTTTTATGTGCATTAAAGTTATATAAAAATTTAACAGTGCAAATGCAAATTCCTTGCTGACAGTTTAACCAAAAGGCATTTCCAGTGGAAATTGGCCGACATATCCTCAGCATAACCATGTATAATATCCACAAAACTTAAGAGGTTATACACACACAATACGGTAATATTATGTTGAAGCACAGTATGTATCACTCCGCGAGGCTCCGCCTACGATAGCCGTAATGCTCCGACAATCCATCAAGCGGTGCGGCTTCGTAGCTTAGCAAAGTCGTACTGAAACATTTGACAGATTTTCGAGCGCCGTGTACCACATAAAATCGTTTCGAGGTCAGTAAACACAACCAGAATTCATACATAAGGCACACGGGATCATAAGGGGCACTGTCGATTTTCAGAAAAATCAAAGGATTGATTTTAAGTGTGCCGTATTTTCCAAAAAACACGGTAATAATGACGGCCCGCTAGCATGCGCTACCAAAAATAGTGCTTTGTTGTGTATCTGACAGATGAAAGCAAAACTAGTTCCACTCTACTGAAGTTGCCGCATTTTTACAAACCAGTATTTCATTTTCCTATCCTATCGTTGCCCAACATTACACCGGTATTCAGAATCAGAATACTTTATTGATCCCTGGGGGAAATTATTTTTACGCTAACTAAGAATAGTACTATATATATTTATATTTATATTTATATTTATATTTATATATTTATTTATTTATTTATTTATTAAGTCACTTATTAATAAATAGCTGGAAAAGAAACATGTGTAGTTGTAGCAGTAACCAGTGTGTTAAGTGGATGCGTTGTACAGGGAGATGGCCACAGGCAGGAAAGATTTCCTGTGTCGTTCAGTGGTGCTTTTCAGTAATCTCAGTCTCTCACTAAACGAGCTCCTGTGACTGACCAGCATGTCATGGAGTGGGTGGGATTACTGTGAACAGTATGATATAGCCCAGCCCTAACTGGCATACTGACATTTTCTACTTAGCTTAAACTAGAGCTTATTCCAGTTGTTAAAAACTAGCCTATAGTTATGAGTACAGTGTCTGATTTGGGCTAAACTCAAAATTGGACTAAAAGTAGATAAATCAGAAAACAAAACTCAGAAAACGATAAGGGTTTACTAGTACTAATATAGGCCTAGCAAATGGACCTCCAGTTCAAATAAAATTAAGACTAAATTTACTCAACACCAATCATGCAGCAGGAAATGTTGACACACAATGCACCTACAAAAGGAGGAGTAAAAGCTAGTGAAATATAATCACTGTACCACCAAAATCTAGTGATCATGCCAGACTGTGTATGCTGAAACAAACACAAACTTAGATTGTATTTGATTGAACAAGTATGCATTATAAATTCATCTTATTTGTAAGACAGTGTACGTGATATATTTTAACAGCAAACTTGATCTACTAATATAGTTAAAGAACTTCAAAAACCTTGCATACTGCAGTGCAACCCTAGAGATAAAGTTCTTTTTGATTGCATTTGGGTAATTGCAAAATGCCTATTAGACTAACAAATAAGCATTGACCTTAGAGGGTAGAACAATAAAGTGTTACTTAAAGCATGTGTTTCCATTTCCTTCGCCTATGGAGAATAACAGAAGAGCTGCTTTCAACTAAAGCACGTTGAGAGAAAAACAGCCACTGGAACAGAGCTGACAATAATTCACTGTGTTTTAACAGCGTAAGTGTCACCCCATTGGAATTTAATGAAAGGGAATGTATGTTTAAAAAGCTTCTGGGCTGTTGTTATAGGTCAACTTGGAGGTTTTGTGAATCACTGTGCCTATATGAGGAATGCTCAACCACGAGAGAAAAATTAGTTGAAGATCAGGTGAAATTTTCTTTGATTTTTTTTCAATAAAGCTGCAGCTACATGAGTCAGCCTTCCGACACACTGTTGTACAATGGCACATTACTGTGTTGGTTACTGTACTGCAAAAGACAGGGCAAAGGCACTTGAGAGAATTTGGAGTGTGTGTGTGAACCAGTTGGCCCACACTCCTTCAAAAGCTGTCCATGTTGCTTTTTAATGTCTGCTGTTTCCTGTGAATGAAAACCTGAAGTGATGGCCTGTATAAAATGTAACAATAAGATGTACCCACCTTTTATTGTGTTTTCTTTTTCTATCCACAGGACTACACGTTGACTATGTATTTCCAGCAGTATTGGAGGGACAAGCGCCTGGCCTATGTGGGAATCCCTCTCAACCTGACACTTGACAACAGGGTTGCTGACCAGCTCTGGGTCCCCGACACCTACTTTCTCAATGACAAGAAGTCTTTCGTCCATGGAGTCACAGTCAAAAACCGCATGATCCGCCTGCATCCAGATGGGACTGTCCTCTATGGACTCAGGTGTGTTCTGCTTGTCACCGCATTATCTTCACAGGTCTTCTTCTTAATGAGACACTGGGACTTTTGACTGGGCTACATGTTAGCATTCTCAGGATTCCATGTTGTACATTATCTTATGACTCAGTCACACTAGAGTAAAAATAGGACGGCAACCTCCTTGCAACTACAAAAAAAATGGTGGTTCATTTTGCCAAAATTTCCTTGTTGCAACTCAAAATGGTTCTCAGTAGTTTGTATGGACCCACATGCTTATATGCATACCAGACAATGTTGGGCATGTTTCTAATAAGATGATGGATGATGTTCTGGGAGATCTTCAACCAGATCTGGACCAGGGCTCACTGAGTTCCTGGACAATCTGAGGTGCAACTTGGCAGTGTTGGATGGACTGAAACATAATGTCACAGAGTTGTTCTATTGAATTTAGGTTGGATGAACATGAGAGTCAGTGGTAATCTTGAGTCCCTGCCTACTCTCACCATTGTTGTGCACCTGGAGTAACCCAGGACCCACTGCACCAGCACAGGGTCTAACAGTCGGTCCAAGGATTTCATCCTGATACCTAATTGCTTTCAGGGTGTTGTGACATCAGCCTGGTGTTCAGGGTGAAACTGCTCTCATTGGTGACAAGTGGCCAGAATCTGCCAATTATACTATTCTATGGCAAATGCCAATCTGGCACCACAGTTCTGGGCAGTGAGAATAAGGCCCAATAAAGGACGTTGGTCCCTCAGGCCATCTTCATGAAGTCTGTTTCTGATTGCTTAGTCAGCGATATTAACACCAGTGGCCTGCTGAAGGTCATTTTGTAGGGTTCTGGCACTGCTCATCCTGTCCATCTTTGCACAAAGAAGAAGATACCAGTCCGGGTGATGGGTTAAGGACCTTCTACAGCCATGTCCAGCTCCAGAGTAACTGTCTGTCTTATGAAATCTCCAGTCTCCTCCTGAGACTGTGCTTTGAGACATAGTAAGTCTTCTGACAACGACAAGTAATGATGTGCTATCCCCCAGGAGTTGGACTACCTGTGCAAACTCTGTAGGGTCCAGGTATCGCCTCATGTTACCTGCAGAGAGACTGACCCTAGCTAAATGCAAAACTAATGAAAAAACAGTCAGAAAACATGAGGAGCGGAAAAATGTCAGTGGCTGTAAAACCATTCCGGTGTTCAGGGTTGTCTCATTGTTGCCCCTTTGGTGCACCTGTTGTTAATTTAATCAACGGCAGTACAGTTGTAACTAATTAACAACCCCCTCTGCTTCTTAACTGACCAGATCGATATTCCAGAAGTTTAACTGAGTTGATGTTATGAATAAAAAAGGGCTCCTTTTAGTTTTGTTAGCAGTGAATATTCCCCTTACGCACCCGCCTCAGTTTCTCGCTCTAACAACAATATCATTTTCCTGTTGTTATCAAATCCACAGCTTATGCAAACTTGATCCCACATGACTTGCTATATAGCTAAAGTTTCATATAGCTTAATCCTTGGTGCCATTAAGTGTCGTTGAGGCCCCAAACAATTAAAAACATATCAGAGAACCACGCTGTTGCACTGCATGACACCAGCCTTGATTACCATAAATGTGCACTGCAGTTTATTTTGAATCCCACATACCTCATTATGTTGCAGTAAACACTCACAAGAACACCAAGTGTGTATTTATGCTCCACTTAAAAATAGTCCCTTATTTTAGAGTTTAAGGAGATTATTGAGGTTTTTGTATATATAATTTAAAAATTCTACTAATTTTTTGTGACACATACTTTCATCAAAAGTAGAGCTTAGAGTTTCAAAGACAAAGTTAAGCAGTCTAAAAGTAATACAATACACTCAAAAGCATTGTTGATTTTGGTCATTTTATTTCATAGAGGAAAATACAGAGTGACAGCAACCTTATCCTTCAAAATAATTTTTCTTAAAATGAGCCTCTATATTTAGATAAATGAAATGATGAAAAGTTCCTATGATTATATATAGTCAGAAAAATAATAACAAAAGAACTGCATAAGGCAGGTTTATTAAAAATCCCAAATCCAAAAATAGAGAAGACCTGAGAACAAGAGTGAGAAGAGAGCACAACCTGACAAGCGGAGAAAAGGGTAATAAGGAACAGGTGAACGTAATCAGACCCTACCAAGGGAAAGAACAAAATCAACAAAGTTGATCAAAACAAAAAAGGAAGTAAATTGAATCAAAATCAAACTCACAAAGTCAACAGTAACCATGAAAGCTGTTCTGGACAATTTCTGTGCCCTGCAAATAAGCAACACTTATCACGCAAAAAGCAACAAAAGGATGATCAGGGTCAAGAATATTCCCTAATGTTTTTCAGAGCCAAGTTAATTCTTTGTGTTCAAAGCCTTGTTTTGGCACAGTCCTGCAGCAGCTGAGAGGATTTTGTGTCATGCTGAAGGGCATGTCAGTGTTAGCATTTTTATTATTTTATTTTTAAAGAGGGCTGCCGTTAGAGTTCATCTACGGCAAGAAGTGCGGACAGGTTAGACATGATCCACAATGCAAAGTTCAGCCTTCAGCTATTGTTTGATGTTTGTTTCATAAAGCCCTTGTTTTGAATTTCCATTGATCTTTTTGACAAGCAGGTTCAGAAGAGCTAGTGTGACCTGTTATTATGGATGCAAGCTTTGAATTATTAGAGCAAAGCAAAAACATGTGTGTGTCTGTGTGTATGTGTGTGTGTGCACTTGCACACTTGCATTTGCATGTGTCAGTGTTCATACTTTATAGTCAAGCAGCTATGCTTGATTATGCAAGTGGAGTTCATAGCATTTAGCCCTGTGGACTACTTATAGACCTCTCAGTGCTTTAAGAGATCAAAAGGAGAGGGAAACGTGTGACGTGGTGTTTGTGATATGAGCTGTTGCATAAATGAATGCCAGGTAGAGCTGAGTGATATGTTGAATGCAGATTTTTATCGTGGTTTCAAGGCAGCCACTCTGTATTTGTGTGTTTGCTGCTTATTAGGGAAAGCAGCAAAAAATACAATTTTAAGCTCTCAAAAGCAGTTTGTATTTACATTGTAAGTTGTATTTTGCCACAATGCTGTTTGTCATTTTTGCAAATATGGTCTATTAATTGCATTTTACAGAAACTGTCTGTAATTTAACTGAGGGTACATTAGGGGGCATTAGCCAGATGGTCCTCTTTGACAAAAAAAGCCCACATTTATTTTAGTCTTCACAAATATAGTATCCAAAATATGTCCAATTAGAGAAAATAAATAAATAGATTTTATGAATGTCTCAAGCAGCAGTTTCCTGATAAGATGCATGCCTGAAGTAATGTTAATAAAAAATAATAATAAAAATGTTCAAATATTCTTTATATTCGTGCAGCAATTTTTTTTTGTAAAACACAGAGTTACAAATTGCTTTACAGTTAAAAGCCACGTGTTAAAGATAAGTACACATGTTCAAACATATGTACACATAATCAACCATATGGTGAGACATTCATGCCAACACACGAGCGTCCATGCACGCAAATAGCTGAAAACTAAGGCTCAAAGTAAAGCTGGAAAGATTAAATGAAAGGTAAAAAATGTGCAACTACCAGTCGTTTAAAACAAATCACACACTCAGCCCTCCTGATAGCAGCTTGTGGTGCCCCAAATGCAGAATACAGATTCGTATTGTCCTACAGTCAAAATCTGGAACGGTTTTGGTAAAATAATAAAAACTGAACTGTACAATTTCGGGCTTTAGTTTCACAGGATCCCATTCACCCTGACACAAGATACAGTCAAAGAGTTATTCACTTTTCAGAAGATCTTTTCTACAAGTTAATGTTAGCTTCCTTACTAACATCTTTGGGATACTGTAGTAGTAAGATAATAGGCTAGCAATTGAATTTGCATTGAATACAGACTACTCGAGGGCACAAGAGTACTGTTAGCCTAACATTACTTGTTACTCAAATAGATGGTATTAAGGATTGACCCAGCTATACCTTGAAGTTATAAACTGGTTTCTGAAGTATCATTTTGAAACCTTGAAATGAGGGTTCTGTTGTTGCTGTCTTGGTTTGAAAAAATCCAGTGTGACAAGGAGGGGCAGGTCTGACCATGATACCGAACACTCAGAGTACCAGGGATAATCCTGCTGTTTGAAACACAGCGTGATTGTGATTTAAATACAGATTTAATGTTTTATTCTGTATGACCCAGAATGAGTGAATGAGCCCATAGCTTCCTAATGAAAGTGTTTACATAGGTCAGCAGCCATCTGGTAAAGTTCTGCATTGGTTTATTTTTCCAACCCAAAAGCTATACCAAAGTCTTATAGTTTGTATGACTTCTCCTGTACCTTTACATCAAATTGTGGTTAAATTGTGCATTGAGTCTTTGTTGGCTGAATTTAGCTGCATGTGTTAGTTTGTCCAGCTCTAGCAATAGTTTCCTTACGACTGTTCACATGCTACTGTAGAGTCTTTTGAAAATTTGGTCAAATCAGCAATTGGACTCTCTTTTGCTCAATACAAGCCCACAGCTCAGACTAGCTAGTTAGCTAGCTAGGTAGTTAGCTGTATGCCAAATAAAAAGAGATACTTCAACAATTTTTGTGTTTTTGATAAATGCAGTAATGAATAATAAATAAGTAAAAAGCCGTAACACAGGCATTTGGTTATTTCAGAATGGACTTCATGTCACTGGGTTATATTAGCTAACACGCGCTAACTGGTACAGTGTACGATATTTGTTTCTGACCTGGCTTTTGTTAGACAGAGTGGCATGGAAAAAAAAAAGATTAAAACTGACCTACAACCAAATGCAATTATTTCAGGTTTAATTTATCCAATGACATTTTCTGATAATCAGTTGGATTTTGAGGCTGTAATTTATATTCCAATTTATGCCATTTAGATATCATCTTTTATTCATATGAATTATTTTTTTTTGGATTAAACACCTTCAACTCCAATGTCCCCAAATCCATGGATTTTCAATATGTTCTAATTTAAAAACTGTTACTTTAATGATTTAATGTAAATCAACTATTTTTTTTAACTGCTAATCAATACAGTGTAGGTAGTTTTTTTTCTTGTTGTTACCATAATGAAATGAAGAGATAAGGTAGCAGAGAAGCTTCAGTGATATTGATAATCTGTGTCATGTATTGGAAAATGTGTTGGAAGTCCATATAATCTATAATATGTGTGGTAATGCTTACTGTTAATGTTACTGTTGAAGACCTCTTATTATGTTGCTGTAATTTTTGCTGCATAATAATATCACATAATGGAGCCTCATCTCAGTCTTTGCTCAGTGAATACATCCAGTGGCTAACTGCCAAGCAGCCAGCTTTTAATCAGGCCAGACTTAGCCTAAATCATTTTGAATTTGCATTTCACTTTGCTGCTTTTTTTAACTGTCTGATTATCAGTCGTTTGAGCTCGCACATCTGATAAACAAAAGGCACAGATACCTCCTCATGACCCAGTTCAGTTGAACAGGGACTGAACTCAATGCCAGGATGCATTTCCTTAATATCATTTTTATTTTTACAAATTTTTACTTGATCGCAGGATGGAGGGATGGACAGTTTTGGTGAAAGGGGAGCACAAAATGTTTCAAAAGCAAACATGTTCGTTGCTTGTCTTGTATGATCTATAGTCTAATTAGGTATACAGTTACACAGTCAGCATTTTAACTAGGAGGTGGTGCTATAATCTTATTTTAAGATGACAATGCCAGTAGTCTCCAGTAATATGAAACCAGCTGAGGGACAGGTTGAAAAGGCAAATGGACGTTTGGTTTCCTTTAAAGATGATAGGTGAAGACAAGTGCTTTCACCTTAATGCTGTAATCTAATTGTATTCCCGCAGACCCTTATTCTGTTAGGTAACTGCTTACCTGCATTGCTATTTTTAAAACGCCTCAAATCCCTTACATCTTCACTCTCCTTCTGATCTGTCTTTCAGAACAATTTTAGTAAATCACACGTGTTAACTAAAATATACCCTCTCCCCCCATGCCTTCTTTTTCAGGATAACTACAACAGCAGCATGTATGATGGATCTCAGGAGGTATCCTCTGGATGAACAGAACTGCACTCTGGAGATAGAGAGCTGTGAGTAGACAGGCCTAATGCCTTGTGGGCTTGACAGATCAACAGCGGCGCACAGGCAGAGTGTCTCATGTGTGAAATGTTACAGATGCATGAAAGAATAGGCAACCTGAGGTACAGCAGCGGTTGTGTGTGTTTCTCTTCTGTGTTCTGTAGCCTTTCTTTTAAATCTGTACCAGATGGATGAGGGTAGTTTATATGACTATGACAAATACTTAGCTAATTTTATTCAATATTATACTTCTATAAAGATTTGGGAAAGTTTAAAAGACCAATCTAGTGCAGTTATTTAGTTAGAAGTCTTTCTTTTGCAAATGTTTGCACCTTATTTAACCTCGTAAAGATCCACCAGGTTGCCATGTGCTACTTAGGGTAGGAATAATTTCAGGCTCAATTCTACCTCTATAAATGGAATTTTCACCTATTTTACAAATGTAAATCTTATAACAGAAGTACTGTAAGGTTAAAATGCATGTAGGAAAGTAGTTTTGAAAAGTAACAGCATCAAGTTTCTGAAACCTGCTGCTAAAATTCAACCCTAACACAACTCCTCAGTAGTTCGTCAGTAACCTGGTGGATGTAATGAAGTAACATTGATGACAAAATAACAATTACTTTTGGAGACTATAAAAAAAAAACCTCACAGAGGGTAAAGTCCTTGCAAGACTTTACCCTCTGTCATGCCTCTGGTTGCTTGCTGGTTCTACTGTAGCAAATATAATATTGAACTACGTCTACATAATCTGTGTCAATTATGCAAAACAACACAGGAGTTATTGTTCTGCATGCAGAGATATTTTTTTTTAAACAAGCAATAAAAAGAGCTATAAATGCAAAACAGGAATATAGACAAACAGCAGGCCAAGGCATCAACCTGAGGGCGAGTCATTTAAAAATAAAAGTGATAAGTAATCACCTAATCAATGTAAATCTAGTATTCGCTCTATTTTTAGCTCTTTTAGGCCATTGGCCTATTTAATAGGTACACCTAGCTACTTTCAGGCTGAACCCTATTTTACCTTCAGAGCTGCCTTTCTTGTGGCACAAATTCAGCAAAGTGCTGGAAACATTCCATATTGACATGATAGTGCAAAACACTTAGCCCTCAGTCGATGTTTTCTCATTTTCGGATCATTCATCACTGTGTAGAAAAATCTCAGCAGTTTCTGAAGTACTGAGATCAGTCGGTGAGACACCAACAGCCGTGCAAAATTCAAAGTCACTTAAATTAATCTCTCTTCTTCAATCTGTGCTCACAATCAGCTCAGCAAGTTGTCTTGACTATGTCTACATGCCTAAATGTGTTGAGTTGCTGTCATGCGATTGGCCGATTGGATATATTTTGTTAACAATCAGTTTACTTATCCATTTCAGGGTCCAGTGTGCCAGAGCCTATCCAGCCTATATAGGGCGAGCATGTAGAGATGGACGGAAATTCACACTCACATTCACACTCACATTCACACCTACAGCCAATTAGGAATCACCAACTGACTTAGAGTAACAAGGTTAGGTTAGATTAGGTTATATGTGGCCATTTAGCTGCTAAATGCTGCAAATGACTTTGGCCCTGTTCTGTTTTGTGCTGATAGCGAGCAGGCCATCGTGGCTGGAAACAGGGCTGATAAGAAACAGTGACACGAAACAGTGATGGCGTGGGCCAAAACAATGAGCTGAAAGACACCAAAGGGCTCGTTACAGACAGGGCATCCCATCTCTCCGTAGAGTGTGTTATTACGAATAACTGGGATGCCATTACACGTGTTATGTTGATATAAAAATATTGATTCAAGCAGATTTAAGTTAGACATTTCACATATTTATTTGTGAGAACTCCTCAGCGTTTGAATGCTGTATCACTTAGCAGCAGTGAGTGTCTCTGCTTGTCCTTTACAGACATCCTCAGGGCACCACTTGGTTTCATGTCAGCCTTCTGATTGGGCACTGATTTACACCTGGCATGCCAACAATACGGCAGGATAGGATTAGGCTTATCAGGAACACATAGAGTTTAAGGCTAGTTAGAGCCAATGTCTCGGCTAGAGTAAGAACAAAGCACATTGTAGATGTTTGTATTTATATTGTTTTTGGTATCATCCCCACAAAAATACTAAAGCAAGATCTGCTAATGGCACTGGACATGTCTATTTTATAATTCTTCTGACATTTTCCAAACCCCAAGTAAAGCTATTAAGAAAAGCGCCTGTTACTTGGAAACAACTTCAAAAGTGTTTTTTTTATTTCCTTCCCAAATGACAGCCCAGTTGGATGATCAGCAACACTGCATGTCTTGGTCTCCAGTGATGGTTAGACAGATGGTTACACCTTGGTGTGCATGTGTGTGTGTCTGCGCACGTCTTCTTCTACAGATGGCTACACCACAGACGACATCGAGTTCTACTGGAAGGGAGGCGAGACGGCTGTGACGGGGGTGACACGGATTGAGCTGCCTCAGTTCTCCATTGTCGATTACAAGCTGGTGTCCAAGAACGTAGTCTTTTCCACAGGTAAATGCTTCATCAGCTGGATTACCTCTGGGAATAATGCACGGTGAGGCTAACTAGGGGATGTGACATTTTAGATCATATTGTCCATTTCATGCACTGGCCTGTTTTCAGGAGCTGATTCTTCCATCAGTTTCTGCAGCAAACATGCCAAAATGTCTGTTGATCTTATATACAGATATAATATATATATTGGTACTTTTAATTGGATTGAAATGAGGAAATGTCTTTGGAGTATTCCTCATGCAGCAGTAGGCAAAGCGAGCTTGTTGGAATGGTGCTCAAGCGGGACATGTGGTAAATTAGAAAGTATATCATGCCCACTTCTGGCAGTTCTTGACCCAGAGAGGTGAAGTTTAATGGATGTAATGGTTCAGTTATTGTGCTGTCAGTAGGAAATGTAGCTGAAGACTCTTATCAAGTCAGTGTGATTGCAGCAGTCTGATTGTGAAGCCCCTGAAAAATTGGTTTCAAATACAATAATAATAAATAGTCATAATTAAAGACATGAATGTCTAAGTTTGTAGTTATTATTTATGAAAACCTCAGTTTCAATTCAGTTTTATATAGATGATACGATATGATTTATATAGCCCCAAACCACAACAGCAATCCTTTCAAGATGCTTCATAGTGTAAGGTAAAGACCCTAAAATAATGGGGAGAAAGCCCAAGCAACTAGGCAACCCCCTATGAGTGACCACTTGGCGACAGTGGGAAGAAAAAAACAGGAAACAAACCTCCGGCAGAACCAGACTCTGGCCTGCTGAACAGCTGGGATTGAGGGGAGGAAGATGGGATAAAAAATGATATTAAACAGTCACACAGCTGTTTGCAGATCTGATCTAAAATGTTGTTCCTTTCAGAAATCGCTCATGTTGAAACAACTAAATTGATGTAGGTTTGAAAGAAAATTGTATCTTAACATAAAAGTTGTATCAACATTTTCTGAATTATTTGTATAGCTTCATTCACTGTCATCACAATACAGTGACAAACACTTGAGGATGAGGATGTTACTTTAATACTGTTACACCCTACTATATTCACTCTCTGTGGGCTAAAAGGCTCCCTCTGCACTACAAAGCATCCTGCCGCTAGAGCCCAGCCGATATTCAGTGATTCAAATAATGTGATAGTCCGATATGTGGGCTGATTTTTTTCCCTTTCAGAAACACGAAGCATAAACAGATTGCCACAAGCCAGCAGATCTCAGACCTTATTTATCATCTAATGACCTTTAACCTCTAATGAAATGTGGATGACAAGAAATACTGAGGAAGAGTTTCAGGGTAGTTAGAAGGCAAAATGACAGGTTAAGATAACTTGTAAAGTCAATGTATATGAAGGATTTACCGTATCACATTTCATGTTCTAATTCATGTGTGTCAGATCGGGTTAGGGTTAGTTATTTTAACAAGTAATCCTCATTTCAGTCGTATTCCATGAACTTTGATTTGACACGTCGCCCATCCACTGAGGTCCAAAATGAGTCAGACTGTTACTCAATGTGTACATTTACGCCGGAACGCAGAGTGTTTATGAACGTTTCCAAACCAGCGACCATATAATCTGGTCAGAGGGGACACATAGAGAGAGGCGGCTTCTCCGGAGCCTCAGAAATAAAAGCTGTGTGACATTTAGTAATAATGTAATTTCTCACAGAAGTTATGCTCATGAGGAAGTGCCACGCTGGGTCTGAAAAGGACATGCACAGTAAATCACTCTTTGTTTGCCTTCTCGGGCGTGCGTAACATTTCTGTTGTAGCCGTTCTGCGTTATTTAGTGTTTTTTCACGCTGAGTGCACCTTTCTCTGTCTGTACTGCACGTGCGGCTGCTTTCCATTTACCATCATACGCGGGTGTCTCTGCCCTTCATGTGAATCACATGTAAGTGTGCCGATGCAAGCGCGTCTCTTGTTTATGAGAGGCGGCTTGTCCCTTGTGGGTGGTGGCTATTATTTTAATGTCCGGTGGTCTGCTCGCCCGCTCAGGATGTGTGAAGCACATCAAAGGCTCCCTGCCAGGCTGCCTAATGATCAGGTCTTGTCCATGTCATGTGCCACTAGCAAGCCTTTAGTTCCCTTCCCTTTTTTTCCTTTCCTGCTATCCCTCCTTTCTGTCACTATCTCTCTCCCTCTTTTCTCTTCCTCCTGTTTTTCCTTCGGGCTTTCTTTAATATAACTTTTCTTAGTGCTTTTAAAAGGTGTGCTTGGATGCCAACTACCCTGCTCGCTGCAAGAAAAAAAAAAAAACGGGTTTCAGGGCATCATAAATTCATTTGAAATGAGGCCCTCAACACATCAGTGTTTCTCATTTAAACACACACACAAACTGTCTGTTTGCATGCGAGGGTAATATCTGCATGTCCGTATGGAAATGCTTGTATAGCCACTAGGGCAACATTTCTGAGTTAGGTAACATTTAATAGACTGTATAGAAAAGATGGATGTTGCTACCATGGTTTCAAATGTCTGCTCAGGAACAACTCGAGGAACACAACAAAGCTTGCTTAGTCCCAAACCAATCAAGCATCAGAACAAGCTTGATTCACTGATGTTACCTAATGGATCCAAAGTCCGGCACCCCCAGAGATCCTCTGTGTGTGCATCAGGAGGTCAGAGCTCTTTTTGGTAGAACAGAGAAGCAACAAAATACTAAGCAGGTGGTTTTAATTCTGTGACTCGTTGTTCTTTAAGCCTCGAATATACCTTCGAGTTTGTGTGTTTTAGAAAACAAGAAATGCTTCGTTAACAGCTTTAGAAAAAAAAGCCCTGAAAGTACTCATTTTTAATTAATGTAGGACTGAAATTCATTAAGAAGCTTTTGCAGACTGCGCACAAGGACAAATCTGTGTTAGAAAAAAAGACTTCACTAAGACTTCTGCTGCATACTTGCGATACACTTTTAAAAGCCAGTAATGCAAGTAGTTATATCATGCAATGCTTCATCTGAGCTGCAGGTAGTCAGCCCAACATAAAAAGACGGAAAGCTAAAAAAACAACCTTCATAAAGAAAGCTTGAGCAGCATGATCCAGTGCAAGATTGGCGCGTATGGGGTCAGTGGATCCCTTAAAGACGCGTCATTGCCAGAATCAAACTGTCAGTGGATACAGCACAGCCTCTCATTGCTTCTAAACCTTGACAGTAACACTCCTGCGATCAGCGTGTCAAAGCAGACAAAAAAAGTCACCACCTCCACCTCTTCAGCCTTACCCAGACTCCACTATATGACTGCCATCATCACCTTAACTCTTTGCCTTTTCTTTTTTTTCCCCCTCATCTCCTTCCTCCCTCTCCTCCCTCTCCTCCCCGCCCTCGCACATGGTGTTCCTCCCACTTGGCGATGTTGTTTGGTATAGCAGTTACAGCCAGTACTGCTCTACACCCACACACAAGTGAACCTCAGCCTCCTCTTTTTCTGAGCCACTTCTGCATCTGCTACTGCGGAGATACTCTGCTCCGATTTAGGCTGGAGGAGTTGCCATTAAAGCTGCATCTAAAAGAGTGAATGGGATATTGCCACAGTCTGTTCCTATATTCACACTGCAGTGAAGTGTAGGTTCAGCATGTGTGGAGTTTATTCACTGCTGCCAAAGCTGTAAATATTGGAGAATCATTGAATGTGATAAACAACGCATACTTTGTGTATTTATATGAGCTCTAACATATGCTCGACTGTGAGAGGAAGCTTTAGTTAAAGTTGCACAAAGAATTAAACACAGAAGCTAATGGAGTTAGCTAGCTGAGACAATTAATTGATCAGTGAATCATTTAAGCAACTAATCAGTTGATTAGTGGAAGTCAAACGGAGTCAAATTCTGCGTTTTGGCCAAATAAGGTTTTTGTAACTCATTTTAATCAATACATCCAGGTAAAATTTCACAATCACACAGTATCGGCGCAATGTGTCAGCTAGTGAGCACACCCTAGATATCACTCCTTTAGAAATCGAATTTTTTTTTTAAATTCAGTATAACCCAAAATGATTGACTGAACCCATAAACTAATCAGTAAAGTCCTTACAGGATTAGAGAGCCTTTCCAGTTCTGACAAACCTGCCTACATAAACATTCTTGCCGATATTGACAAGGGTTAGACTCTCAAACCAACAACTAACCCTAAGATCTAACTTTATTTTAGATTTGATTGTTGTTAAGCTGACTGGAAAACCAAATATACCAAACAACATCCATGGATGTCTGGTGCTTGGTGAGGTAACTTTGGAACAACCAATCAAATTGACATGAGGATCTGTTAACACCAAAATCCCTACTTTAAGTTTAGGCTTACATGCTTTACTTGTATTTATTTGTAAGTGGAAGTGATGGGATAATTTGGGATATTTTATTACACCTAGTTAGTAGGGGTGCAACGATACACAGAATTCACGGTTCGGTTCGGTTCGATACTTTGGTGTCACGGTTCGATATTTTTTTGATACAAAAAAAAATGTTCATGCCTTTTTAATTTGTCATTTATTAAAATTATAAATATATATTTTAACTCAAAAGTACAGTTTTTAAATTTAATGTTGCTGAAACAACAAAGTAATAAAAAAGATAAATCTATCTGATTGAGGAATCACTCATCTTTGGAAAAGAGAGTTTATTACAGAGAAACGGCTCTTTCCAAAATAAAAGCTATACTATACGCTTCTTCTGGGCTATATTCTCAGCAGCATATTAAACATATCAGGTCCCCATAAGGAGAATCATGTGCTAACGGCTGTCTAAATGACTCGGGTAAAGTTTGTAGCATGCGTGCTTGTTGTTTTTGTCTGCTTCCACTTGTCTTTGCACTAGGATGATGTCAGAGTAAACGTGCAGTCATATTCGTTGTGTTCCCACTAGTGCTGTCAGCGTTAATCTCGTTGAAATGACGTTAACACCACAACACGGCAAATCTCCGTTAACGAGTTACCGCGGATCGCCCCGTGCGTGGGGCTGGACGGCCAACACGTTAACAAGCTAACTGCGCTAACGCACTAGTTCCCACCAATGTAATTGAGCATTGCTGGCACATCCAACATACTGTTTTACTTTTGTCCATGACGCGCTTACCTTCAGGGTCATACGTCACATGAAAACCAAAATAGTTCCAAATGCCAGATCTGAATGAGGGTGGGGGAGGTTCAATTTGCCATGTTGCAAGGAGAGCTTAACTTCTGTCTCGCTAGCTTGCCCTGCGCTCAGTGAATCTGTGTTCGACTACTCCGCCTAGGCTGCACTGTCGAGCGCAGATCCACTGAGCGCTCAACACAGACAGCACCGTCAGAAGGAAAGTTGATAAAATAAATTAAAAATTTTGTCTTGTTCGATACATATGCGTACCGAACCGAAAGCACTGTATCGAACGGTTCAATATCAATACGAGTATCGATATTCCAACAATTGGAGTATTGTTGCTCCCCTACTAGTTAGGTATAATATTACTTTAGCATGTGTTCATGTTTCTAATTAGTAATGAGTCATTTAGTACCGGGCCCCGAGAGTTGAGGCTCGGGTGTGAAATTTATGGTTTTCAGGGTTTTTATCGTTAGCTCAGTTTCCCTGGGTGTTTTCCCGTGTTGTAGTTGTGTTTTATTTTGAAAGAAATATTTACGCGTTACCATAGTGATCAGACAGCATTAAGAGGCAGAGAGGAGGATGTTACTCTCAGTGTTGTTGGCACATTTCTGGAGGACGCTGCTAATACGTTACACAATTACACAGTGAATTTGCGTTTATTATTATATTTACAAAATACCACCGTTTTTGTCTTGGTCGTATCATTTTATTTTGTTGTATTTATCCGCGACACCATAAAGGCCGGGCCGTAAAAATATTCTGACATTAAACTGGTCCGTGGTTTAATGGCGACCGCTGGACTAGATGGACAAAACTATCAGGCCACACCTCTTAATCTGAATTTTGTTAAAAAGTGGGTCATTCGAAAGAGCTCACTAAATTTGAGTGCGGTAAACAAATGGGTTGCTAAGTCAACCGATGAAAATTCTACCCTCTTAGATATTCCACGATAAGCTGGTTTTAATGCAAAGTGCAAATGCTTTATGAGCCACAGGAATTCAGCCCTGAAGTGGCTGTGTAAAGTTCCAAAGCAGGGTTACCAAGTGCTCAGGTGCAAAGTGTGTAAAAGTTGCCAACACTCTGCTGAGTTGGAAACCTCCTCTGGCATTAAGATCAGCACTAAAACTGTGCGCCAGGAGCTTCATGGCATGGCAGTTCCTGCAGGGGTAATGTGTAGGTGGCCTAGTCCTTTTGTCTATATACTTCTGTATTTCTACATGGTTTTTATCTTGAAGGACACAGTTATAGAAATAAAAATGGCATTAAAACTGAACAAATGTTATCTACTTGATAAATAAATTAAGTGAAAACCGAAAGACAAGCAAAAATCATTTTGTTTCAGGGACCTTTTTAAAAAATATTTCAGAACTCATGAAGGCACAAAGGTCAATTGAAAAACGTCTTTTTTGCATCAATAAAGAATATTTTTCTTCATGTCGTACCACATCGTACATGTGTACCACTTCAGTGTACATGTATATTGTCTGGTATGTGTTTGTGGTACATGTATAGACTTTGTAGTTCATTTGTTTGTTGGTGATAAAAATTTGATAGGTAGGTGGAAAAATAATGAATGTAAACCTAGTAGGATTAACTTTCTGGGAACTATGAATATCTTCAGTGTAATAAACAAATCCCATATAGACCAGTTGGGCCAACACTGCATTATAGCCTGCTGGCAGGAGACTGTTTTGGGAGTATAATAAGTTAATGTGGGCTTTGTGCATGACATACTAAATAATTCCACTGATCCATCATGATATAAAATGGGGTTTGTGGGTGCTGAATGCTTTAAAAAGTCAAATCAGTCAATAGCACTTAGAGTACATAATAACATTTGATGTATGGCCTGTTTTTGAAATTATATGTTGCCATTTTTATTGCTATCTAACATGCTATCTAACATACAGCTGGTGCTGAATCTTAATGAGATTGGGTGTGGGTTTTTTTTTTTTTTTTTAAAGTGACTCTATGAAACTCCACACAAGTGTGTAGTCGATTGGACCCACGCTCACCATAAGTAGCTTTGGCTGACACCCACGGATTGGCAATTACAGCATAATGGGCCCCACTTCTCCTCCAATATAAAACAAAAATGGAAAAATGTCTAAGAATAGTGGGAGTAACAAGCCATAGATAAAATCTATATAGAGACATAATGCTAGGAGATTGATGAGAAACCATGCCACGCCATTTATATCAGCGCTTCATGCACAGTCATGCACAGACTGTGTTTATATTTCAGGTCATGGAAAAAAAATTAATGGCAAAAATGCTCTCTCAAAAGCAGCGCTATAATTTGAAATTCCTGACTTATGAAGCCTCTGAAGCACCGCTACATGCATTTATAAAGCTCAGCATTCTTGTAATGCCGAATCCTTCAGAATCCACCCATGAATTATGGAGGTGGATGATGTGGAGAATTGATAAATCAAAACGTGGTGAAATTTTTATCACCGTCCTGAATATTGTGTCACATCTCTCTGATACATGGCTGCAGTTTTGTGTGCGCGTGTGAGAGCGAGTCAGTGTGCGTTTGCGCTTTTGAAGGGGATGCTTGTTACCATGGCGACCCATGCTGCTGGGGTTGCTGTGGAAACTGAAACAAAAACACGAGGTGTCCCTGCATGCTTCTCAGAAGAACAAAGTTAAAACATTATTAAGTGAATGCAAAAATAACGTCTAAGGGATGTTAATATGTTTCATTTTACCAGTTTTTATATTACACGCCATGAACCTTCAGAGGTTCTTGCCTACTTTATCTCTCAACCACTCGTCTCTGTCTCGCTTATCTTAAGGTGCCTACCCTCGACTGTCTCTGAGCTTCAAGCTGAAGAGGAACATCGGCTACTTTATTTTGCAGACGTACATGCCATCAATCCTAATTACCATCCTCTCCTGGGTGTCCTTCTGGATAAACTATGATGCGTCAGCAGCCAGAGTGGCTCTAGGTAAGTAGTGGTGACTGTTAAAGAGCAAGTATTTTTCTTTCTCACATGAGGTCGGGGACTGGTAGAAATCAGAAGCTGCCTTTCTTCCTTCAGCTTGATTCCCAAAAGAGTCTGAACTTCTCCTGTTATTGTGTCTGAGCTTTGGGAACTGGCCTGTAAATGGATGGACTAAATGGTGATAGATTTGAGGAAAAGTGCCATCCTGTATATCTTAATGGACTGTTTTTATCCATTGTGACAGTTTCTGTAGGGCAAAAATTCACTGAGAAGCCTTCAGGAGCTACAAATTCATCACATATCTAATGGGCATTATTTAACCTCTACTTGAGTGGTGCAGTTTAGTAGCACTCAACAATACAGAGATCAAGTAAACAAGTCAGTGGTATGTAATTATGGAGATTTCAAGCTGGAGGATGAAGCAAAGTTTTGCCTTTGTGTAAAGCTGAGACGAACACACATCAGGCAAGTGCAATGGTCAGGATATGAAGGCAGCCAAGGTAATATCTCAGGTGCAATTTATACATAGTGCTTTCCACAACACTCATAATTGACATGCTAAATAGGTAATTGAGTGTTCATTAAGCTACACCTCTAAATAACAGAGGTCCAGTTCAAGCTTAAGGAGTAAGCAAACAGCTCTACTGCCTATTTCTGAGAGAGGGTGGTCTCTTCCTTTAGTTTTTATAAACCCCAAAACAAGATGAAACTCAAAAGAAGTATATGTGATATAGCTTTTGTTAGCGCTAATATTATGCAAGGTAGCCATAAACCATGTTTAGCCGTAAGTACTAGCTGTGAGTACTGCTATAAAAACAGCATACTGTCTGTACTAAGATTGTGTTGAACATTTATTAGCAGCAACATGGCAACCAGAGACCACTTCAAGTGACGACAGACAAAGTAACCACTGGTGACTTGAAGTGGGCGAGTCCCGAGTTACACTGTTCTCAACTTTGTAATTGCTAATGCTAACTTCAATGTTGCTTTGCAGTTAGCAAAATAACGTTTTGGTTGCTTTGAGCAAATCACTACTTTATGGAGTTTAACTACCCAGCAAACATAGTGAAAACTGTGATATTATTCGATGGGTCAAAGTGGTTTGTGGTAAGATTACGCCACAAATGAACAGATGTTGATATTTCCTCAAATCTTTGTGTTTCAGCCATGTCTACTCTTACGAAGCAAGAAATGTCAGTCATACATACAACAAAGAAAGAAAATGGATGTGTGTTTTTACAGCATTGGAGTGATAAATAATTTAGATATGAAATAGCTGCAATCAGACAGCCACTCCGCATAAATCCAGATAAGTTCAACATGTAATACACAATCAGTTGTGTGTTGCTTACTTGCTTATCTGGATAGTCACCACCATTTACACTCTGTCCCCCAGTATTAGTATAACCTTTTAGAGCAGTCTGATCTAAGTCTTTATTAGTTCTCTAATCATTTTTGTTCTAACAATATGTCAGAAAGTGTGTTACATAATATAACAATTGTGTGAAATATCATTGTTTAACGCTACTAGTTAAACTAAGTAACACATTTTTAACCAAAGAGATGATGAGATGGTGAGCCTTTCATTAGTAAGATTTCCCATTGTTAGAGATGCTGTAGGTGGTTGGATAGAACTAACATTGTCAGATACCCTTCAGGGACTATTTTGGAGCCATTTCACAGTGAAAAGAGAAGGCTCTCTCTGAACTGGCAACAAGCCACGGATTCATGCAGCAAAGCCCCCGCAACCGGCAAACTTTTCCAAAAAAAAAAAAAAAGAAATTCCAAGTTGTGCTAAATAAATGATGCCATGGAAACTGAAAGCACAGCTTTGTGTGCTAATCTTGGATTGGGAATATTTGTAGTTGTTTTCCTTTATTGACTTTTCATAAAATGCTTTCATAACACTTAACTATCCCAACTAGGCAAATTAAGGCAGAAGGGGCCAGACCTTTAAAATCCCAGACTGTAATCAGTTGGCAGTAGTAGCCAACAAGTAGTCAAGTTTGGCTGCCACTAATGATTTAAATGAATCAGTTCATTATTGACTGACAACCTTTTGAGGTTGGTTGTCCAAAATCCAAAGAAAGGCAATAAATCTGCAGTGCTGCTCTGCCGTGGTGGACTAACTTGACGGAAACTTTCAGGTGTGGCTGGAGATGGGTGGGCAGTAAATGTTTGCCCTGGGGCCAAATAGTTCAATCTGGCCATGCCAATTGATTGCTGCTTTAGTCCTTCAGTTCAGTTTGTAAGGATAGATAATGGACCAATAATGACCTTAACACATCATAATGCTTTTTGGAAAACATGTTTTGATCCATTACCTTTCAGAAGCATCCATCTGTTCCCCTGCTACCCTGGAGGGAGTGTGTGTGTGTGTGTGTGTGTGTGTGTGTGTGTGTGTGTGTGTGTGCGCGTGTGCATATACTTCTCTGTTACTGCACGGTCTCTTTCCGTATCTTTTCGTCAAGTCATGTATGCAATATCCGGTCATTATCGTATGCCTTGGAGTGTATGTCTGCCTTTTTTGTATGTGTGATAGCTGCAATATCCGGCATGTAGCTCGACAGGAGAAAGGCAACCAGAGGTCCATTCTCTACTCCTGATGGAGCTTTTTGAGCTTTCAGCAGATATCTTGATTGTGGAAGAGGCTGTGCGTGTGTGCATGGATTGCTCTTTGTGTCTTTGTGTGTGCACACACCTGCCGGTAAAAGCAGTGTAATGATCAGGAGGAAATCAATTCAAGGAGGCAGCAGGCAAACAATTGAATTGTTTGAAGGAGAATCTCATTTTCCTGAGCAATTCCAAAGGATTGCAAAGTTACAAATTACCTGCTTGCACCTTAATCTGGTTGCAAGCTTTTTTCCACAGTCAGGACCTTTATTCATACTCGTATTTTGTGTACAGTTAGGGTACAGTTAGCTGTACAAGAACACTTTTAGAGTAACATAAGACACATAAGTTTGAAATCAGTATATGTTCGTTCAAACTTTTGAAATCCTGGAATTTTTTACCTATCAAGCATACTACACTGGAGATCTTTTAGCAAAAGGCCGACTGCATGTAAGTGAGTTGATTTGAAAGGTCAATTTTATACTTCCTGATGATGGCTGTGTTTAGCATCTAACCTCATCTAACATCTAACCAGTTTAATGTTGACCTGGTGAATGTTGAGAGGTTAAGGTTTAAAGACAGTGTGCTACAATTCCAATGTCAGGCTGTTTTAGATTAGATAATACATATCATAACCATCTATCCATTTGGATAGGTGGGATACACCATTGGCAGGTTACCAGTCAGTCACAGGGCTAAAACCGACAGGTAACCATTCATTCTCAGTTTCACACCTCAAGCCACTTTAGAATCATGAGTTAATCTAACATTCATGTCTTTGGACTGTGGAAAGAAGAAGCAATACCCTGAGAAAACCCACACACAGAAGGGAAAGCATGCTCAGCACAGAGAGGCCACTGATGTGTGGATTACCAGTGAGAACTTAGAAGGTCTGATAAATCTTTAACTCTTACCCCTTGGACATCTACTGGGAGTAACCCCCCAAAAAACACATCTTTATTGATATACAGTGGGGCAAAAAAGTATTTAGTCAGCCACCGATTGTGCAAGTTCCCCCACTTAAAATGATGACAGAGGTCAGTAATTTGCACCAGAGGTACACTTCAACTGTGAGAGACAGAATGTGAAAAAAAAATCCATGAATTCACATGGTAGGATTTGTAAAGAATTTATTCGTAAATCAGGGTGGAAAATAAGTATTTGGTCACCTCAAACAAGGAAAATCCCTGGCTCTCACAGACCTGTAACGTCTTCTGTAAGAAGCTTTTCTGTCCCCCACTCGTTACCTGTATGAATGGCACCTGTTTGACCTCATCATCTGTATAAAAGACACCTGTCCACAGCCTCAACCAGTCAGACTCCAAACTCCGCCATGGCCAAGACCAAAGAGCTTTCGAAGGACACCAGGAAAAGAATTGTAGACCTGCACCAGACTGGGAAGAGTGAATCTACAATAGGCAAGCAGCTTGGTGTGAAAAAATCAACTGTGGGAGCAATCATCAGAAAATGGAAGACATACAAGACCACTGATAATCTCCCTCGATCTGGGGCTCCACGCAAGATCTCATCCCGTGGGGTCAAAATGATCATGAGAACGGTGAGCAAAGATCCCAGAACCACACGGGGGGACCTGGTGAATGACCTGCAGAGAGCTGGGACCAAAGTAACAAAGGTCACCATCAGTAACACACTACAACGGCAGGGAATCAAATCCCGCAGTGCCAGACGTGTTCCGCTGCTGAAGCCAGTGCATGTCCAGGCCCGTCTGAAGTTTGCCAGAGAGCACATGGATGATGCAGCAGAGGATTGGGAGAATGTCATATGGTCAGATGAAACCAAAGTAGAACTTTTTGGTATAAACTCAACTCATCGTGTTTGGAGGAAGAAGAATACTGAGTTGCATCCCAAGAACACCATACCTACTGTGAAGCATGGGGGTGGAAACATCATGCTATGGGGCTGTTTTTCTGCCAAGGGGACAGGACGACTGATCCGTGTTAAGGACAGAATGAATGGGGCCAAGTATCGTGAGATTTTGAGCCAAAACCTCCTTCCATCAGTGAGAACTTTGAAGATGAAACGAGGCTGGGTCTTCCAACATGACAATGATCCAAAACACACCGCCCGGGCAACAAAGGAGTGGCTCCGTAAGAAGCATTTGAAAGTCCTGGAGTGGCCTAGCCAGTCTCCAGACCTCAACCCCATAGAAAATCTGTGGCGGGAGTTGAAAGTCCGTGTTACTCGGCGACAGCCCCAAAACATCACTGCTCTTGAGAAGATCTGCATGGAGGAATGGGCCAAAATACCAGCTACTGTGTGTGCAAACCTGGTAAAGACCTATAGTAAACGTTTGACCTCTGTTATTGCCAACAAAGGTTATGTTACAAAGTATTGAGTTGTATTTTTGTTATTGACCAAATACTTATTTTCCACCCTGATTTACGAATAAATTCTTTACAAATCCTACCATGTGAATTCATGGATTTTTTTTTCACATTCTGTCTCTCACAGTTGAAGTGTACCTCTGGTGCAAATTACTGACCTCTGTCATCATTTTAAGTGGGGGAACTTGCACAATCGGTGGCTGACTAAATACTTTTTTGCCCCACTGTATACTGAGGTGTCAAAACTTGTCATTAGGGGTACGAAATAACTCTACAAGCTAATGAGTGACAAGTTACAAAGACACATAAGTGGTTGAGATAGAGACCTATTTGCTCCAAAATCATCTGTTCATGTTCATCAGTCACTTAGCTCCAGTGACCTCAACAGCCATGCTAGTTACCACTTTTGTTGCGCATGCACTAAAAAAACTTAATTTTACTGTCAGAAAAAGTAGAAGTACGTCAGTAGAGTTCTGCTTTCTGCCCCAGAACTTCGAATACCAAAGCTGAAACTCTACAGACTGCTGCCAAGTTTTCTTAGCTTTCCAAGATGTAAGTATATCTGTTTAGTTTAGTTTGCAGTTCTACCAGACTGCCTGTACCCCTTGAAGAACAAAGACAGTTTTCTAATGGTTGTCAAACCACATCTTTATGGACATATTACTACATTTTTATGTGCTTTAAGCCCCGCGTGCAGTCCTATCAGACTGACAGTTTGCGCTGTCTGCAAGTGATGAATTGAAGTGTTCAATTAACACTGCTTTGATTTACCTCCTGTGCCTGTCATTTCACAGGCATAATGGGATTCTGTATGATATATCTTTTTCTCTTTTCATAATGTGGAGCTGTGTTCCTAATGGCCTATTGGCACATGATTAGAGGAGATTTGATTGCCGTGCGCCTTTGTTCCAGCTGTTAGGGTGGAAAAGAGATTTGGGGACATATAACAAGAGAAAGGTGGGGGAGGGGACTCTTAAAAAAAGGTGCTGCGTGAGCAAAGAGGGAAATCACCACAAAATGATGGCAAGATTAAGAAGCGGGGAACAATGAGACAAGACAAGGTGGGGGAAGGGAGGAGGGGGGAGACCAGAAGGAAAGAGAGCAAGAGAAACCCCATCAAACTATATTTCTCCCCAGAGAGTGTAACACCGTGATGAAAGAGGAGGGAGGCCCACATGCGCGTGGCCCCTTGATTAAATTGTCCGAACAGGGAGCGAGGGAGGGGCCAAATGAAAGGGAGTGAGGACTGGAAGAAGAGAGGGGGTGAAGGACGGAGATTAATGGTACAGCTCAGCGAACACCTATAAAGAACAAGACTGTCATTATGTGGAGGAAATAAAAAGAAAACCAGATTGCACCATCCAGTACGGGTGGTGGCACTGAGCACGTGCACGTGCGAGCAAGCTCATGCGCATTCAGACCTGCAGTGCACACATGCAAGTGCTGTTTAGCCTTGTAATGTGCCAATAAATCAGACGAAGGCTCTTACAGGCCTTAGCTCTCCTGCACCCTCCTCCGCGACCTCCCTCTGACTGCTCCATGTCTCGTTGCTCTACTTTATGGCACATGAACCAAAAACCTTTGCCTGTGTGAGTTAAAGAGAATTCAGTGTTCATGCTGTTTGCCCATCCTTTCTTACGGTGGGCGCTCAGGGGTCATTGTAAAATGCATTGACCCTCATCCAGTTCTATATGTGGCTATAATTTTACGAGGCTCACCTCATGCTGTCGTTCTGCCATGTGTGAAGGTGCTCTTACTGTCAATGCTGTGTTTTATCCCTAGTAGTTAAGGTTACCAGGAGCTGGGGGCTAGATACATGCAACACTATACTGATGAGTTATTTCTGCTTGGTAACCAAGGGGGCAGTTGGATGTTACAAGGCAGACCTTTGAATTTCAATGAGGCAGACTTTGTGCACCTACCTAGCAGCTTGTGCCTGCTGATCGCTTTTATATTTGATCCTGTTTACAACGGGCAAATTGTTTTATGAGGATTTTCAAATCAAATACATGCCCTCACCCTTGCTGCTATTTCTTGCTGTTTCTCTGGTTCTTGACGATAGCAAGCACCATAATCTTTTTTTTCTCTGCCAAGTCAGTCGTGCTCGTAACTAGCAGTGGAAACAGCCACAGTACTAACATGTTTTTTGTAAAAATAGCCTTGTTACTGTTGTAACGGCAAAGACATCTGCTGGAGTTTTCAGTGTGACCTTAAGGTTTCCGTCGAGACAGCAGCATCTGTTTAAAGACAGTATCGGACTAATTAAGCGTCAGATATACCATCCAGGATTGATTATGAAGATTGGTCATGAGGAAGCCTCGGAGAAAGAAAAAGCAGACTTCCTCCACAGTTTGTCTTTGAAACATTTTGCTGAGTGATCTAAATACAGTAATGTTACTGTGATTAGTTTTAAAGCCTCAATTAAAAGGATAACAGTCCGAGAGGTGAGGGTTTTTTTTGTTTTTTTTTTAATGAGGTAAGCCAAGATATGCGATTATATAGGGCAGCAATGGCATACTACATGCAAGTGGGTTTTTAAATATTTCGTGTGTAAGATACACCCAACAAGTAAGCCAGATGTTAGGTTCAGCTTCTTTGCAGTCTAACATGTTTTGAGTTTTTCTTTTGATTCTTATTGTCTATTTAGTCAGACCCAGAAGACCTACCTGCATTTTTGTTATTTTCAACAAGGTACAATAGCATAAAAGCACTACAATACATCCATAGAAATCAAAAACCTCATCACTTCTTCATGAGCATGTCAAGACATGGCTTCTATTTTTGATCGTCATGCTGACCTCCTACTCTGTGCCTTCTTTCATGGATCTCAAACTTGTGGAAAGAGCAAACATGAATTGTTGTTTCAGGATTCTAGTAGACTTCAAGAGTAACATCCTAATAGAGAAAATTCATTAGAGATGATGGGGCTGTGCCAGCAAATGGTACAAAAGTACACAGGAAGATGATTTTGAAGATAAAGCCAACTAAACTTAAGTCATGTTTTATAAGCCCACTCCATCACCTCATTAGATAAACAGTCCAACCAATTGTTATCCCTTTGGTTCAGATACCTAGTCTTTCTAAAGTAGACATGTTCGTCCTTAAAAAGACTTGGATTTCTTAAAGTTGGCACCATATTTGCCATAGCTAACATTTCCTGAGGGCTACTGACATTTCTGTTCTATACAAACTATATAGTGCGTAGCCTTGAGGATCATTTCTGGCAATTTCATTTTCTCTCTTTTTTCTATTTAAGAAGAAGAGTTTTAGTGCTTGCCAAGAATCTGTTGACCAGTTGTTGTCTCTGCTGTAGGCATTTGCTGTAAATATACAGAGCAAAAATACAATGTTTTTTCTTCTATTTGAAGGGATCACCACTGTGCTAACCATGACCACTATCAACACCCATTTGAGGGAGACACTCCCAAAGATCCCCTACGTTAAGGCTATTGACATGTACCTGATGGGCTGCTTCGTCATGGTTTTTCTGGCCCTGCTTGAGTACGCCTTCGTCAACTACATCTTCTTCGGGAGGGGCCCACAAATGCAAAAGAAACTGGCAGAGAAGGCAGAAAAGGCCAACAACGAGAGGGCGGCTAAGTACGACGCGGCAAGGGTAGGTTTGAATTTGATTATTGATCACTTGATACCGGAGTGTGTATTATCACAACAGCAGCAGAGAAAACCAAGGGAATCCGGGAACTTTGTTACATATTTGTGAATATTTCAAATCTGCCACAAAAGCCAGCAGTGAAAATGCTTTGCCTTTAAAATCAAAAGCCAAACATGAAAACTTTCGAGTCTTCTTCATTCTAATTTCAAGTGCCATTGTTATTGTTAGTTAAAAATTAACTATTTATTGTTTTAAGATATTTTTTTGTTACCAGCACCTGAATATAATGCACTACTACTGTACTACTACATGTAGGTAAGAGTTTTCTAGGCTTAATGTAGCCATAGTGTAGCTGGTGTTGCTGACGTTACACTGCTTGAGTAACTTCGAAAAGTTAATAGACAGGACCAAATAGGAGGCTTTGTATATACTATATGTTTGAACTGAGAAGTTGCAGGATTTAGCTCGGCAGGAAGGCTGATAAAATGTGGCGTGGGTGATAATACGTTGTAGATACTGAATAAAATTTGAACACTGTCTATTTAGCTTTAAAGGCAAACCCTGCTAGCATGCTATATAGCCGACAGCACGGCTGGACGGCAGCTGGTGCGCTGCCAAAACTTTCTGGGAGTGTGAGTACACTGAAGAGAAATGTCTTGCCAAATGAAATGATGTGATGCTGGACTTGTATGTGATATATGCAGCTGCTTTCAGAAGTTTGTTTTTTCTTTTTGGCAGTGCATGCTAGTAAAAGTGGAGCAGATCATTCAGAACTTATACCTGCTCAACTCTAGCTGTATGTGAGTACCAGCGCCATTGCTGGACAATATGGCCATTCTTTAGCACCAAGAAAATAGGAGAAAAGAAGGGCTAATATGTGCTGTTCTATAACTCCATTGATGGCTTTTGTGATTTGTTGACATTAATGTGGAATAAGTTTGTCCAAATGCATTTTGTTAATACTCAACAATAAAAGGATTCTTTTCTTTTCAACAGTTAAGAGTGAGGTACTACAATAGGGATTGTTGCCTGTTAGACACTTTTGAAAATGAGTGAAAAATGTGAATAAGATAACATTTTTTGTTGTACTGAAAAAATATGAATGTCCACAGTCCTAGCAGGATAAATAACCTGTGAATGGAGCTGTATGTTAGTTATTCTCAAGAATAATTATGTATAACATATGTATAACAAAAGGGGAACGTTGTATGCTGTTTACCTGCTTTACTTTATTCATAGTGTTCAGTCACAAAATATATTGGTTAAATGGAGAAAAAAAAGTTTCAGACATTTGTTCCCAGCATGTGGCTGAAAATCTTCATCTCCTCAGGAGGCAGGTAGTAGGACCGCGTCCCTAAAACGGTCCAATCAGGTTAAAGGTCTTCGCCACTCACGCTCGGTGAGTTTTTTTTGTTCAGTGAGACCCTTCAATTCGCCGTCATCATCAGCAGACATGGATGCGTTTTCTTTTGCCTTGATGCAAAAATATTTCTCCATCCATGTGATGAACTGAGCAATCGCAGACATCTCCATGACATCGCAGATTTGCCACATTGGTGTTTCTGATATGACTTGTTTCCTCCTTTCAGAGCTCATTTTGAATGCATGCTGTCTGTATATCTTTCCTCATTGAAGTCATCAGTGAAGCCATTTCTTTCACAGCGCATGTAAGAATGTGGTGAAGCAGTCCGCCTGCCAGTGGGTAGTCACTGCAGAGGTCCCCCACCATGCACAGTGGTATACAAAACAAATAAATTAATCTGAATATAGGGAACGAGTGCAGCATATTTACAAAGAGAGATACTAAAGTGACTGTTTTATTTGATTTAATAACATAAGACTTGAAAAACAGTTCATATTTAACCTCAGGTTTATTACACTGCAAAAAGTTGTATTGAGTGTAGTGATGATTGGTAGCCGCCATAAGCTTTTTTATTATGTGGTAATTCTTGATTACTGGAGCCTGACTGATATATGATATTTAAGACTGATACCCATATTTGATGATTTAAAAATCTGATATTGCGCTATATCAGACAGTATTTTTTTCTTTTAGACACACAAAAGAAACAGATTTGCCTAACCTTTTTCCATAACCATTAATTTATTTACTCCTTCAGTTATTGTGTTTGTGGCATCCCAGACACATTTGACAACAGGGAAATTGCATAATCTCTACGTAAGCATCAAATTGTTCAAATAGCTAATACTGTCATTTACTGGCATGACCATAAATCAGTCAGACTCTGGTGAAAGCAGTACATGCACTAAAATCAGAAATGTAGCTGTACTACATGTTAAATATAAGTACTCCATATTTATATAAAATACAAAGATAGATTTATACCTATTTCCACAAGATTTGGAATGTTGTGTAAAATAAAAATAGAAACAAGTGATTTACTAATTAATTAAAGCCTGTGTTAAATTAAAAATAGTACAAACAAAATTTATCAAATGTTAAACCCATAATGGTTTTTTAAAGAATATATGCTAATCTAGCACATTTTTCATGAAATTTGCAATAAAAATATGTTTACCACTCTACAAGGCCTTCTTTGACAGATTTTCTTAAATGATGTAACTGGGAGACAGTAGGCATTTGTAAAGAGCCATGATGTGGGCATATCTCTAGAATGCATTTTGGCATTATCTTTCTGAAACAATTAAGGCCATCCCTGGAAATAGTGTAGTCTGGATTGCAGCATGTGATGCTCTAAAATCTGTAGTTGCTGTACAGCATTAACGTTGCCTTCACATACGGGCAAGTTGCCGTATGCTCCCCAATTGAAAATATGTCTTAAATGATTTGAAAATCAGTGTATATTGACATTTTAAACAGTATAACCTGTTTCCAAAAAAGCCTGTATGCTAAGTGCTTCACATCACCAGGTAAGCAGACTAGAGATAGATCACAGAGCTTTAAAAAACAATAAAATATTCTGAAATATAATATAGTGTATAGCACATAAAAAATAAAACTTCGGGATGGGGTAGTGCATAGGCTAATAATTAGTAAATCAAACACCTCACAATAACAAACTTCTTGCCGCAGTTTTAATTCTAACTCAAACAAAAAGGAACCGTGGGACTTCCACAGTTGCTACATTTGCATGAGCAATCACTACTTTTCATTAATGTTGATTTGTCTGTAATCATAAGCATGGATTATGATGTATTGTATCTCGTGTTGAATTTAACTGTTGAATGTGACAATGAATGAACTGAAATAACTTCTATTCAACTGATGTATCAGGTTAGCAATTTAATGTGTTATCATGGACTATATTGGCATATTAATGTGCAGCAGCAATGCAACATGATTACAGTTATAGTCACAATGTAAAAAAAGTCAATTCTGTGAATATTTGCATGTTAAAATGTGACAAATATGGGTTTGTTTGTTTTTTTCATTTTTGATTTTAGCAAGCTGAAGACCTAATTCCATATAGTAAATGCGTTCAACGTGCTATTCAGCCAAAGCGTATTGTAGCTTCTCCAAACCATTGCTACAATGGAGTGAATAAGGAGTAGAGGGAGTAATGCTGGCACCTTCTACAACAAAGCTATGTGAGAAACAAGGTGTTGGCTTTCAGTGCACATCCATGGGAACCATGGAGGAAGTGCAGCCTTCCATGTGCTTTAGTGAAAAGCTGGAGGCAGAGGGCCACTGAACATACCTGACAATGATCAAGTCAGATGTTTCATGAAAAGAAACAGCTGGGTTGAAAGGTGTTGCAAAGCAGCTTGCAGATGAGTAAGATTTGTAAGTAAGATAGTTGGACTGTTTGCTCTACAAGAGATTTTTAGATTTGATGTGTAGCATCAGCTGATACTTAACAGACAACTGATTTATTGTGACAAAAATAAGACTCATTTTTGTAGGCACTCTCTTACTTATTACTTTCTTATTTATGTAGGTTTAAGCTACCCAAAGCTTTACATGGCTCTGTGTCATAACCATTACTTTTAAATGGTGAATTAAAACAGTTTGAGATTTCTTTTCTAATAAGAAATCAATCTGTTATATAAAATTTTATATTTAAAATGCAAGAGATAATACAAGGAGAAATAAGTAAAATAAGCCTAATAGTTTAACTTCCTGATTGTACTTTTAACTAACTCCACAGAGACAAAACTGTGAAAAATGACTCTTCACTTGTCTCTTATCTGTGACCTCAGGAAATACTTTTCAGTTGAGTTTATGGTCTCAATCAGAATGGTGTTCGTGCATTAATGAAACTCAACAAGGTTAACGGACATGCAACTAAGTTAGCTAGCTAGCCATCAAAAATTACTCTAAAATGTTTGTTTTTTTTAAAAAAAAAAGAGGGCATCTCATACTGTGAATTTAAAGTTGAAAGTTACAATAATTTGCCTTTTACAACTTGAAAAGTAAAGACCAGTGTCCTCCGAATGTCAGGTGGTGTTACATATTTCCAGTCTGGATTATTGGTTAGCCTTGTTTTGGACAGCCGATGTTCCATTACTGCCACCTGATGGAACAAAAAAACAGATACATTTGTTTATGTAAGCTGCCAAAATCAAAATTATTATGAAGTCTACGGTAGCTCCTATTTATTTTTATATGATGTGATGCAGAGTTTGAGTAAAACTAACCCATCCATCCTTTGAAGAAATACAATAATCCTCGAAACTTTTTCAACACTTTGTTTTGAAAGTGTTTGAAACACAAGGGCTCAGATAAAAGAAAAAAACAATGTTTGATATCTAATCTCATGGGGGAATTCAGATGAGGTCGGGCATGAGAAAAGAAAAGAAAATGCATAACAGTGCTTTAAAAGGAGCCTCCCACTTTTGCATCCTAATAGATGCAATGTCATACTGGTGGAAACAAAGTAGCAATGAGCCTAACAAGGCCCATTTGTTACTTCAGTATTTGTATTGCAATGTATGTTTTCCTGTTTTTCCAGTGTTAATGCCATTTTTCAATGCAAGATATTTTAACCGTCTGAGGGCTAGGTTGCAAAGGCGATGGGACCCAACCCTAACAATAATGCTAATACTCACTCAAGGGGCAATCAGAAAATGCTTCTTTTTTTTTTAATTCTTCTCCTAAGAAACAAAAAAATAATCATTCCAACCAATGGAGCTAGGGTTCGGGTCGTACGGACTTTAAACCCCAGACGGCCATGAAAATCTTTCTTTCAGGATTCCTTCAATTCTTGGTCTTGGAGGGAAGGTTCCTAAAGTGCTGATACTCATAACTGTTTTCTTTCTCCATTCAGGCAGAGCCACATGGTCATGGGAACATTCTGCTGACCACCCTGGAAATCCATAATGAAGTGGCAGGAGGTGAGATCACCACCAGCGTGGCAGACATTAGAAACTCTCAGTCCATGGTGCAGCTGGACAGCACTGCCTCATCGCACATCCAGTATCGCAAGCAGAGTGGCGGAATCGGTCCATGCTCTGCTAGCCGTCACTCCCTGGACCGCTCCGCTCAGATGAAACGCAGCCGCCTGCGGAGGCGGTCCTCGCAGTTAAAAATCAAAATCCCCGACCTGACGGATGTAAATGCCATTGATCGCTGGTCACGGATCATTTTCCCTTCCGTGTTCTCAATCTTCAACCTCATCTACTGGCTCTACTATGTCTGATTGGACTGTTTTGTTGAGGTGTTTTATTCTGTTTTGTTTTTTTGTTGTTGGTTTTTTTGTGACTTTTTTCATTTCATTTGTTTTTCTTCCTTTTCTCTGTTGCTTTTATACATGATGGAATCTGCCACGTTGAAGACTGTAACACAATAAGACAAGAGTGAAAAAGAGACTGAGAAAAGACTACTGAGTTTTGGACCAAGTTCTCATTTAAGTTGTTTTTATATTTGCAGTCTTTGAACCCTTAGTACCGAGTTCTTTTTATTTTTGAAAGTATGTACTGTAATTGGGATTTGTGACAGTCATTTCCCAACACATTTGCCCTCTCAGTAATGTGTAAATAGCAAGATACAAAGCCAGCAATTGAATAAATATTACAGTATTTGCAAAAAAAAAAGAAACAAGAACCAGTTAAGTTAAAGATTTTTCTAATCAAAAAAGTAAGAAATCTTTATACTACACAGGTGATCAGTGCAGGCAACTCCTAGAAATCATTTACCCTATGCACTATTAATGCATGTAATGATCAGCCGTAGTAGAAAAATAATGAGTACTTTTTGCCTTCGGTAATAGCACAACTTCACAGCAACAAACCAATGTGTGTTTGTTTATAGCATTAATAATATACTTCCTACTAAATACAATTTATCATGCATTGAACTGGTAAACCTTTACCCAAACACAATAACTTCAAACTCTTAACATCCCCCAGGTCACTGGCAACCCATTTAGGGGTAGGTTTAGGCTAATATCTACCTTTTTTTTAAAGACTTTATCACCTACTTGGAACATCCAGAAAAAAAACTGTACGGCCAAAATGAATGTACTTCATTTGAAAGGTAGCATAGTTTCTTCAAATGTGCCCATTTCCTATGGTAATTAAACAGAACCCTAGAACTGACCCTAGACTGACCACCGATGACCAGCTGGAGGTTAGGAGTTTGAAGTGGAGGTTTTTGTCCTCTGTTCAGAATGATTATGACTCAGGTTCTGAATTTTTTGGGTGTCTTTTTCTTAAAAACCAAACAAAAAAAATGTCGCTGAAATAACTTTTTTGGTCATTTGATAAGGGGAATAGAAAATAATAAGCACAACTCTGACAACTGCCATTTCTTTCCTCTTCTACCTTCAACCAACAACACTTTTCAAGTGATAGCATGACAGAATTGCACTTAAATTTCTCCAACATTCTAGAAAAACTGTTTAAGAAAACTGCCAAGGGCCTTTTGGGCAATACAGTTATTACTTATCTCATGAAATATTATGATATTTTTGTACTCTGCATCTTGAGGTCTTCATTTGAGTTCCTAACCTATTCTTGTTTTCTTTTGCGCCATCTCCGTTGTGGTAATAGAATAAAAGACCCATTTTTTGTACATAAGTTCATAGGTGTGTATATACATAAATGTGTATATGTATATATACATGTGTATATATATATCTATATATAGCTATGAGAGGTGGGATCAAAAAGTTCCAGGGATGGGCCTCTGAAAATCAAAACTCTTTCTCATTTTAAATTTGGGTCAGTAGACTTTAGTTCAAGGTTATCTTCTCACGTACCATTCACTGTTAACAGTGCATTTTAAGGTCACTTAACAGAAGTCCTGTGTTTCTCTATTGCTCACTGGATCCACTCAAGTATCTCAACATTTCAGATTGATTTTCTTTTACATAATCTGGATGAAGCAAATCTAGCAAACAGATCTACCAGATTTGCAAATAGATTTGCAAATCTGGCAAATATTGTGCTGATGTTGTAAAGAAAACATGCATTTTGAATGCACTTAGTGCTGGCACACACCACCGTTTTTGTAGTTCAGTGCTAAATGTTCTGCATTGATCCCTCAAGACATTACCATAGAGGTCTGCATTGACCGGATGATCCCTGGACAAATTCTTGTTGCAAAAACCAGTGAATTCCAACAAAATGTATGACAGTACCCCTGTCACCAGTGATGACAATTCCAATACTTACTCCACAATAAGTGTTTCAATGAAAATCACTGTGTTGGGTAATTAACAAATCTACAAGGCATGTGAGATGACAATATGTCACCAGTTGTGTAAGACAACAATCACGCTCAGTCATGGTACAGGCAATTGTGCGTAGTGTACACCTAAGGACAGAATTTCTAGGCATAGCCAGGTGGCAGAAAGCTTCCACTTTGGTGCCCTCAGAATCTCATCACTGCTTTTTGCAGATGATGTGGTTCTGTTGGTTCTATGAGGTGTGGGTCTCATGCTCGCACTGGAGCAGTTCGCCAGTTGATCTATGTCCCTACCCTCACCTGTGATCACAAGCTGTGGATACAAGCGGCAGGAATGAGTCTATTCTGAACTACTGTGTTAATGCAGCCAGGGATATAACCACCAACCTAAATTGTGAGTTAGTGGAAGGCCTACTCTACAGGCACCCCTAATTAAATTGCCCAACTTTAATAAGTTAAAAACCACAAATCAGCAGTATAAAAAAGTCTTTTGGTCTCTTTGAATAGTTTGCCACTTCGTCAGCAACACTAAATGGGGCTAATTTTCTTATAACTCACCTACCTGGATAATTGTTTTGGGCTCAAACCAATGATCACATTGTCTGTCAGTTCTTGTGATTGGACTCTGTGGGGCCTCATCTACTTCTTTCAGTCGTTAAATTGGACTGCTTCACTGTAGGTTTCTTCATGGCGCCTTTTTGAGGCATTTTAATTGGTTATTTGATGCTTTGCTGTGAGGTAGAGACCTTTCAAGTAGGTCAACCAATATAATTTATGAACACAACCAGCTAGCTAGCATTAGCTGCTAACTTAGGACTCCATCTTTTTATTCATTCATTTCTGGCTCCAGAAACAAACATGGCAACTGCTAAAACATTAACATTAAAGCTCCATATTTGACACCCATAACCAGTGGTGACAAAAATCATCATCGTCATCATCATCATCATCATCATCCATGGTGCCATGTTTTAGTCCTTTGACATATATATACATTTAAGATGTGCTGTGAAAATGACCTTGAACAGTAGCTCAGCCAAATTAAACTGGTATGGATTTTGATTTTTTCGGGAGCCTGTTCCCAGAAGTTTTTGTTCACATCTCGTATATCTCTACGTGTACAACCCCAAAATGAAAATGATCTTTTTGTGATTGTCATACTGGCAATTAACATAATTTAGTAGAAAGAATTAAACTAACAGATCTGTTTCATGCATCCGTTTAGTTTTGAGCATTTGTGGGGCACTCTGAAGACATTCCTACCCAATAACTCCACTCAAGACACTGTATGTATGTTCAGCTGTACTGAGTGATGCAAATGGATTCCATAGAGCCCGAAGATGGACCAAGATAACTGATCTGTCGTGTAAACAAAAGCACATACTAGTATTGAATGTATCAGATCCATTCTTCAGGGAGAGGATAATGAGCCATGATCATAATTTTTCCATCAGAATGTAACACCACATTGTGAGTGACAAATAGAATAGAGTGAGAAAGTAAAAAGATGGTGCTTTACTAGTGTGTGCATGTGCATGTGTGATGGAAAGTGGATATGGAGCCACTGAAAATTTGTTTTCTTGCTGCTTGCTCAACTATGGACAAATGTCAACATATAATAGTTTTCTGGATTAAAAATAGCTCTACTGTCAGACTCTTTTGACAAACTGTGTGCCATTCCACCTAAGGTCGCAGAGCCATCAACCAGTTTTAACTTGAGGATGTACATTTGAAGCATTCTTGATCAATTGCAGATACATGGAATACATCGACTATTTGTGCATGTACACGAATACATGTAGAGAAAAAAAAGGTTCTTGATAACCGTGAGTTTGTTGACAGAATACAATCAGTGGAAAAAATGTAAAGTTTTCTTTGTACAGGTTGATATATGACTAAGAACTGAATGTATTGTACTTGGATTGTTTCTGCACAATTGCAGTTTGCTTACTGGAAAAAGGATTGACCTCAGTACTGATTAATATAGAGCTCTTGTGACCCCAAATCACATTTTCTGCTGTGTATACAGGCAAATAAGACCAGGGTACAAGAAAGAAATGGCAGCGAAATAATACATAAGTCTGCTTAGGCATAAAGTTAAGGAAAATGTACGCTTTTATGCAACCTAACAAGCATCTACCCCTACAAAGTTGCTCTAGAGATGACCTGAAACAGACATTCTGCTTCCTATTATAATAATAACAACAATAATAATGCTATTATACTAAAATTATCTGCAGTCCAGTCAGAAGCACAACAGAGGGTGTGTGTAAGATGGTCTCCAATAGGAATTGTAATTAATGGCGCTAAATGGTTTTAATAGTTGCATATGCTTATGCTTCAAGAGAAATAAACCCAGATATTTATTTATTACATTTTGCAAATACAGTATCTGTAATATTTTGCTGAAATCTGTGAAAAAAATAAAAAATTGAAATATTATGTTTTTGTCATAAGCCAGTCAAAAAGAACAAACAAAATTTACCCTTTTGGGCCCTGTTCATTCTGGACCATTACCTGATCGTAATATAATTCCAGCTAGCAAAAGCTTTTAAATATATTAGAAGTTCTATGGTAACTCTGTGAAATAGTTCATCTGGTATTGGACATGTCATCCCCTTGAAGGCGAAATCTGTCCAAAAAAACTTTACCCAACGGTGTGTTACCAGCACAAATGGAGACTACAAAATATTTTTGGAAATCCAGAAAATATTGCTCAATCATCAAGTGATTTACAGTAATGTGGAAACAATTTTATTTCACTCAGATACAAATTTGTCTCCACATTGTCATTGTGAAATTGACTAGACGTTGTATGTAATTGCGCTACATGTTGTTTTGCAATGAACACACAGTAAAAGAAAATGTCTTTGACTTTGGTCTTGGTCACAGAGCATTGTTTGGGAATATCTTGCATTAATGCAAAAAAGTAATGAAACCAGTCTGTCCAAAGAAGATTCAAACTGCTTTGTGTAGTTTGAAGGACAATATTTGTACCCATATAATGTTGATGAAGCTTCAGTCTAGTGTAAATAAGACTGAACACGGAAGCTAAAGAAAAAACCTTTTACAACACGTATGTAAAAAGATCTTCCTGGCTAACTGGTTTGCTTTGAATGACTTTTGGATGATGTGCTGGCATTACAACTGGTCAATGTGTGAGTCATTTTTTTTTTAAAATTACTGAACTACAAAGCGCAGTTTACGAGTAAAAGAAGGCAAGTGTTATAAACTCTAGATACCTGTTTATCATGCATGCAACTACAATTCGTAACTTTGGAGAATTAAAAAGAAAAAAAAGATTTATTGCACACTCATTTATAAGAGCTGTCAGCTGCTCATTTTAGAAATGACACAATGCCGTGTGAGCCTACATCTAATAAATAAATAAATATTAAAAAATAAAAAATAAAAATAAAAAAAAGTCATTGAATACTTCAGGTGTTGTATGGCCTTGGTCCCATAATGGAATGTGAAATGTTCTGTGCTGCCACAAAATGTATTTAGGCTTAGATTTATACTGTATATCTCTGTATGTTTCTCTTCCTTTTTCGGTAGATTTCCATGTTAAAACATCAAATAAATGATATACATTGTACTTGTGTACTTGGTATTGTATATATCATACAGCAAGAAGATGCACCTTCCTAAAGTTAGGGAAATCCTTACAGAAACTCGGGAAACTAGTGAAACAGTTGCCTGGAAGTCCAGAGATTGGTGGGGATGACATCTCGTTTTGAAGCAGACAATTTTGCTCCAACAAGGTACTTGTTTCCTGTCTTTTTCCATTTTCAGTTCAAATCCATATTGTAATTGACCACTTACACTAGGATACAATATCATATGGTCAAATGAACTTGCTGAATGCATGCCAGAGTGATAATCTACAAGAGTACCGTAGGTTCCTGGATATAGGAAGAATTGGCAAGCCTATCAGACTTGAAGTGTATAGTAGCATCTTTAGTAGATTAGCTAGCTCCCTTAAAAATGCTAAAATAAGGTTCTCTCCAAGCTAAATTAAGTTGTTAATCCTGCAGGTCAGGGTGTTCAAAGCACAGATTACATGTTTTCTTATAATGCTGAAAGACAAGCTTGTACTGTCAGTCCAAGTTTATGTTTTTCTGGCATAGATTCAGCATCAAATCTTAATGCTCCAAAGGCTCTCAAAACTTGATCACAGCTCAGACAGACCTGCTGGGACAACATTTCTTCAAAGACAATAAACCTAGGTTGAACACCATGTATAAATAATACATTGCATTTAAATAACTTTTATGTGCCATCTGGGTGTATAATCTGAGCAATGTAACTCATCAAGGGTTAGTCTATCTATTTCATAATATAGTTTCTTTGAAGCAAGTTGTAAAAAGATACCTCTGAGACATACTGTTATGTGCTTACCCTTAACTAAGCAGTGAATCATTTTTCAATGACCTAAGTCTAATACCTATGCAACAGGCAGCTCAAAGGAAGAGCAGGAAAACACAAAGCTGGATTCCAGTTTCAATGGCCCACTACTGTTCATGCATACATAGTTCTAAAGCTTGTTGAATGAGGCAATGTGAAAACATGCCAAATTTTAGGGATGTAAAACTTTTTTAAAATGGCACTGCACCAATATTTCTGAGAAAACAGATGGGGCAGTCTTCTCAATTTAATTATTTTGTTCAACTAAAATTGGAAGCTAAAAATAGGCATGGATGTTAGCTGTCGTCAAGGAGAATGGGTTTTCCCTTGGTGCTTGTAGTTATATCTGAATATAATATGTTTGTATGCCCTACCATTTCTGTCTGCGGCAAAAAAAAAAAATGTTCTCAGTGTTGCAGGATGTGTTCAATTGAACTGAATTGACTTTCATTTATGTTCCAACAGCAGTCTCCTTAAGGAGCTTTTGTATACTATAAGGTAAAGATTAAGGAAGAAGCAGCGATGCAAGTGTGCTGGAATAGTGTTTAAGCAGGGCTTGCGGTTAATTAGAGAGGAAATCATGCCCCCTTCCAGCAGTTTCTGACCTGGAGAGGTGAAGGTTAATGGACATAATAGTTCAGTTATTGTGCTAATACTATGAAATGTAGCTGGAGACTCTAATCAAGTCGGTGTGACTGCAGCAGTTTGATTGTGAAAACCCAAAAAACTCGGTTTCAAGTATGATAACAGTAAAGTCTCATAATTAAAGAAGTGAATGTCTAATTCTTTAGTTATTATTCATAAAGAATTGGGTTGATTCGATTCATAGCACCAAACTGCAACAGCAGTCCCTTCAAGACACTTGTACTGTAAGGTAAAGGCTATAGAAAATAATGGGGAGAAAACCCCAACAATCAGATGACCCCTGATGATCAAGCACTTGGCAACAGTGAGAAGGAAAAACTCCCTTTTAACAGGAAGGAACAACTGGCAGAACCAGGCTCATGGAGTGGCGGCCATCTGCTGCAACTGGTTGGAGGTGAGAGGAGGGAGACAGGCCAAAGACAAACTGTGGACAAGAGCTAGAGACTAATGATAACTAATGTGTCATAAAATGCTGTGTGAGTCAAGGCAGGACTCAAATGCAAAACTGAAGTCAAAGCATATACACATGAGGAAATCAGGACTGAGCGGACTTTAGGCCTCTTTAGTATATTGGATAAGACCTTCCTTTTGTCTCAGGTAAAGAAAATACACATTGGCTATATCATAACGTACAATAACTTGAGAAAAAGCTGAGGTTGGCTTTCTTTGCTCCAAACGCTCTACAGTATAAGTCCCTTGGGGTATGTGTGAGAAATTAGAATTTTTCTTTTTCCTCTGGTGTCTTTATAATATGTATAAGGGTTCTGACCCCAAGATATAATGCAGTTTATCATAAAAGAAATTACTGTTCAGCAGTTTGTGGGAGGCATGTGAGTGGGACTGCTTGTTGATAGCAATACATATATTTTTCCTCAAAGAGAACTGGCCTTTTGAACAAGCTTCCAACGATGTGTTGCAGCAGGGTTTTGGAAGCGTTGGTAGGTATAAATAGCAAATCCAGTCGATTTGTTTATCCAGATGTACCTACCTGGCTAACTTCCTACTCGCAGTGGTGCAGGTCTTGCCTTGCCTCAAAGAAACTGAAGTTGAGATTTGTAAGAGTCTTCTCCTCTTGTGAAATTGTTTCTAGCATATCAGGTCCCCAGGTCATCCCTGCACTCAGTTTTGAAAGGACAAAAATAAACTTTTTACTCTTCAACTTTGTCAGATTCTTTCACAGCCCTATGTTGTTTTTTTTTCTAAAAGCATCCAAACAGATGAAGGATTGCTGTTCTTACTCTGGAGTCTGACAGGGATATTGTGATAGATGACCTCGGGCAAACAAGATGCCAAAATTGCTAATAAAAAGCACTCTAGAGGGCCATCAAGCAAAAGTCAACTAAAGGTTATCGGAACAAAAGAAAACAGAAGCATCATCTGTTCTCTCTTCTGCTATCACTCACTCTGATCTTATTGACCGGATACTTCAGAAATAAATAAAGAAGCAGTTCAAATGTGAAAAAAAAATGACTAATAGGACCATTAAACTTCATCAAATGGGAACAAAAAAAGATCTGGATCCCTTGCTGAACAATGTAGCCCAGGTTTTCAGGGCACGTGTTGTTGAATGTTGTCAAACTCTTGTGGAACTTAAGTCCTTCATTTAGGCAATAAGTCTCCAAAGGTTTGCTGATTTTCAGGTGGGGATGGGGTATGACCTGAAGCAAAGATTTATGTGTGAGCTGCTCTGAAGCTCTGCACTGAGAGACTTATTACTTTCATAAATGCAGTGAAAAGAATATGAATATTTAATTACTTTTTTTTTCTTGTCAAGAATTAGACAGAAGATACAAGTTTTATAACCCCAGTGGGGAAATGGGGTTGCAACAGCACCAAATTATACAACAAAAGAAGCATGTACTAAAAAATAATGCAGGAAAGAAATGTGCTAGTTATGTAAAAACACAAAAAAACAAAAAACAAGATGTGATGCCACAGCATACTTACTGTGCTTGGAGATATATCATATTTTTAAGTAGATACAGCTTACCATACTTAACACTATAGTTCAATGCATAAGCATTCTGGGTTTTCATTAATTGGAAATCTAATTATTGGGTAATTTTAACATTTTGACCGAATGATGATGCTAAAGAAATACATTAATTAAGTTTATTTTGATTAGCAATCAATTGCTCCCTAATTGATATACTGCAGCTACTGTATATAGAGTGCCATAGTGACTACCCACTTTTTTAAGGGCTCTGCATAAAGCCCAGTAATATAGGTATTGACCATTTTTAATTGATTAATTAAAAATACAAGTCCAAGTCCAACATGAGTTTCACACACTTTGTTTATTAGACATTTATTCAAAAGTGTGTTACTTGCTTAAATTGTCATGAACAAATTTGTGTATTTTTCACCAAAAACGTAAACCTAATTTTTCATGATTTATTGGGTTAATAGCACTTACATTTATGCCACTTCCAGAATGCAATAATCAATAATCAGAATGTAATAATCAATAATCTGAAATGCCTGTGGTGTTGAGTTAAGATGCACTCTGGATTAGGACTGGGCGATATGTCGAGTTTTTAAATATATTGATATATTTTTATACGAGATATGAGATGTGACAATATCGTTTATATCAATATAGTCTATGGTACGTTATAACTATACTCAGTGGCGGTCCTAGCCTGTTTGGCGCCCTGGGCGAACACTCCCTCTGGCGCCCCCCCCACCACACACACATTTTTACCATTTCTTCTTGGAGCAACTGTAATCCACATTATTTCCTTAGGGATTAATAAAGTATTCTGATTCTGATTGTTTCAGGATGACCTGCCATTATCCAATCACACATCTGCTTACCTGTATCTTTTGCTCGTTTCTCCTCCTCTTCTTTTCTCTTTTTTCTAAACTGAGGACCTGATGGCTTTGAACTTTTCTTGTCCATCTTCCATTGGTTTTAATTTTGCACTCCAGTATGAACACCCATCCCTCAACCCAAGGATCACCACAACATGATCTAACACACCTACACCTTAGTTCACAGATTCACTTTGTCTAGGGTGCATTTCTGAGGTTTCACACAATCCAGGATTCAAATCATGAATACATAATGGGCTTGGATTTACAACATTATAAATGAAATGTGCTCTATTTGGAAGCAGCCGCTCCTCCTCCCCTTTCGACAGGTTGTGTGTGAGACTTTAAATCATCAAACTGTAAATTTTAAATTGTTATTGATCCCTTTACCTTGAGCCCTAAAGTGTATATTTATTTTCTTACTCTTCTTATATATATTGTTTGTTTACTTGCACTGTTGTAACTGGAGCCTCGTCTTGTCTCTCTATATACTGGACTGTATGTGATGGACATGACAATAAAATTTATTTTGACTTCGGCAGCAAGCAGGCGCACCGAGGGCTCTCGCGCTCACTTTTCGTGTACAGAATTTCGAAAAAACATCGGTGCAAATTATAAGTCTGTATTACGGAGCCCCGCAGGGGACATGGGAGAAAAAAAAATTAAGACGGACTTTGCGAGATCTCGCAAAACTTTTGCGAGATCTCGCAAAACTAACTCGGGATCTTGCAAAAGTTTTGCGAGATCTCGCAAACGTTTTAGCCGCATTCTTCGGACGCTGGCTCGAAGCCGACCGGGCGGTCGAGGCACGATGTGCCGGGAAAGCGGTGTTCCTCCCGGGTGTAGTAGGTCTCGACCTCCCATTAGCTCGAAGCTAACGGGAGGTCGAGACCTCCCGTTAGCTTCGAGCTAATGGGAAGAATGTGGCTAAAACTTTTGCGAGATCTCGCAAAAGTTTTGCGAGATCCCGAGTTTGTTTTGCAAGATCTCGCAAAAGTTTTGCGAGATCCCGAGTTTGTTTTGCGAGATCTCGCAAAACTTTTGCGAGATCCCGAGTTAGTTTTGCGAGATCTCGCAAAAGTCCGTCTTAATTTTTTTTTTCTCCCATGTCCCCTGCGGGGCTCCGTACTGTATCATGATGTCTGGTGTTTTCGTGTTTGTTGGTTTGTTTTTATTTTGTTTTATTTTGCGAGTTGATTATTAGATGCTGCTCCAGCCAGCCGGAGAATCCCCTGTCACCCCGCCCTCTCCTCTCTGCGCCGCAAGCAGCAGGGGCACCTTGCAAACGGAGGGCGCCCTTACTCCCACCAAATGGGCGATAGAAAACCGATCGCTGCCTATGCCATTCCCAATATGCGCTGGCATGACGTACAAGCAATTTTTTTTTTTGCCGATACCCGTGATGCCGCCCCCACCACGATGCCACCCCAGGCAACCGCCCATATCTAAAACCGCTACTGACAATACTTGTGGAGCTGCAAGTTTGCCTCTCTTTCGTCCACTTTAGTCTCTACGCTGCGTTACTCCGCCTCGCCTCTCTCCTTCACTGAACACAACTCCCCCGCCCCCATCGCTTCACCTGCAGGCAACAACAACATGGACACGGCAGCTATCAAAGAGGAGCTAGTCGGTAAAAAGAAAACATTTGGAGATTACTATTTTAGTGCTGTCAGCGTGACGTTAACGCCATAACTGCATTAACGGGGCAAATCTCTGTTAACGAGTTACCGCGGATCGCCCCGTGCATGGGGCTGGACGGCGTCAATGCGTTAATGAGCTAACAGCGCTAACGCGTTGACGCCTAAAATCCTTTTATTTTCTCAAAAATCGACAGTGTGCCTTATGTATGAATTCTGGTTGTGCTTACTGACCGCGAACCGATTTTATGTGGTACACAGCGCTCAGAAACCTTTCAAAAAATGTTTTGGTACGACTTTGGTAAGCTACGAAGCTGCACTGCTTGATGGATTGTTGGAGCATTACGGCTACCGGGGAGCCTCGCAGAGTAATACGTACTCTGCTTCAACGTAATATTACTATACTGTGTGCGTATAAAGACCACAAATAACACCTGTTCAGAGACATGGTTACAAAGAGGATTTCAAACTCAAGGCTGTCAGTCACAGAGTAGAACTTGGGAACAGAGCAGCTGCGAAATCTGTCTGTCTTTGTTATTATACTCAGCGTCTTTTAGTTTACATTTTGACTGCACAATTGGGAGCTTTTTGTTATGCACAAAAACAACATTTTTTTATTTTATTCATGGAGCATTATTATTTAATAAATGCTAATAATTTATTTCTGAGTAATTTTTTTCTTGTACATCCACGCTGTATGTTAATAAAAGTGCCAATGTGAGATTTGGGACACAGCTTTAAAAATGACTTTAAAAAATATCGAGATATATATCGTATATTGCCATCCAGCTAATGAATATCGAGATATGAATTTTGGGTCATACCGCCCGGTCCTACTCTGGATCATAGACATCGGTTGGTATTGACAACAAGAACAGATGCAGTGGGCTTTTTCCATTAAGGAACCAACCAAACAAAAAAGTTTATTGCATGAATAAATCTTTAATAGACACATCTGTATATGAGATTTAAAGGAGCTTTACCACGTTAATCTCCACTAGCGTCAGATAAAGTTAGATCATAGTTATTGTTACTCTCCTGATTCGGCTAGTTAGCATTTGGCATGGCTCACTTTTCTCTGAATGGTGATTTGGTTTTACTTACTTTTTTTTAATGCTGTTTCTTTTCCTCCATATGAAAATATTTGAAGGGTAAAGGGTAGGTAGCATTTTAGCCACATGCTAAATAGGTATACTTGTAGAATGTATTTATTTCTTTCAGATCAACTCTCTTAGGAACATTTTTGCATTATATTTCTTCTGTTTTAAGTATGTCAAATTGGGAAAAAATTCCATAAAAGGTTTTAAATTAATTTAACCCTAATTCTTTCATCGATGTGCAGCTAAGAAAAAAGTTGCTTTAAAACATGTAGAAGTTATTTTATTCATACTTTGAGCAGGCTGTTTGGGAAGCTACCATTACCTAATTTTCACTATTCAAAAATGTAATGAATTTTTTAAACCTGGTATTTTAATAAGAGCTTGCTGTGCTGTTGCACTCACAAAGACATTTCAACGTTTAGGTTAGCAATGCTGCATTGTACTCTTGTACAGGCCTTCAGCAGTCACATAGCAACAACTAGACCTTTCCGCTTCCAGTAGATGCGTTTTGAGCTGCTTGCTAAAAACGAGCCAGCCCATGAACAGAGGCCAAGTTGTTCCGATGTAAAAATGAAATATCCTGATACATTTGTGTCAGCCCAAACGGAAAGTGCAAAGTGTACAGATTCAGGTGAGTTCTTAGCCCTGACAGCTGACCCAAATAACTCCCTTCAGACCTTAAAAACTTGTGAAGCACTGAGCAGTCAGACCCTGTGTTTATGTTGGAAAAACTAACTCAATGAATGAATTCTTTCTGATGTCTTCGTTCTCGTCTCCCCTCCCTGCCTGCCAACTGACATACTTTCTTTTAATTCATCAGCAGCATGGTGAGCGATGGAGGGAGCGTGGGAGAGAGTAGGAGGGAGAAAGGATGGATGGAGAGAGAATGAAAGTCTGTTTCAGCATCAAAAGACTTTCTTGGAGACTAGGGGGAATACATTGACTCTTCTATGTGCTTTTTGATGATGCCTTTCTGTTTTATGAGCTCAATGATACACAACAGCAGCAGAAACGTATTAGCCTACTTCTCTGTCTCCCGTTCTTGCCCTCTGTCTCGCTCTCTTCTTTCAGTCGTCTTAATTCTCTTCTGTTGCTCATTATATCTTCTCTTCCATGCATCTTACCTTCTCTTTTATGAGAAACCGGCCAGGATGTACTATGCAATACAGTATTTTAATGGCTCATCCTTCCTATGTTCTATATGATAAAAAAAAAACACCAAAAACCTTTTCTTAAACCGCATAATACATATCTCCAGATCATTAAACATTTAAAGGGTTGTTCCCTAAACATTCAATACTACAAAGAAGAACATCCTAATATATATGACCCAGAAAAAACCTCAGTCATATCTCCAATCACATCTGCTCACTGCAAAAAAATATTACAAAAAAAAAAAAGTCTCTTTAGAGACAGATTAAAGAGAATACTGACTTGTTATGATTATGACGATCATAATGCTGGTTTGGCTTTGTGAAAAAAGAGAGAGCAGGGTTTTTCACAGCATAGCTTTGCATCAGTGAAAATGATATAATTCTGATTAATGCTAGATTTAATTCAACATGACTGCAGTTGTGCATCAGAACTTGTTCTGCTAATTAAATCAAACATAATATGTTAGAAAATAAGACATACAAGCACTGCAGCAGCTGTCTTTGAGGAATGATTTACATAAATGTGATGTAACTGCAAAAGAGCTATTGTCACAAAGCTAAATGTTTATCATGTTACCTGTCTTTTTTAAACTGTATGAGCACAGACTGATCATGTTTGTAATTTGGTTTGAAGTCATTCGATTGTTTCCAGTTGTTAAACTGCTACAATCAACATTTTTATATCATCCATCGAATAACTACTTCATGTATAATGTGAAAAATAAATAAATTTTAACCTGACTTTACCAAAAGAATTGGAGGAATTAACCTTTTAACATCCACCAAGTCACAGGTAAATCACTTAGGCTACATCTACACTATTCCGGATACATTTGAAAATGGCATTTTCGTCTAAAAACGCTCCGCGTCCACACTATCGTTTTCAAGCATTTCCGAACAGTTTTTCATCCACACTGAAATGATCAAAACGCTTACGTTCCTGTATTTCACATGGGTGAAACGTAAGACGATTTGACCTGCGTCATTATTTACTTTCCGTCTCTTTGGAACGTCGCGGAAAAATGTCGAGGAAAAGCACCAAGTTTTTTAAATGGACTAACAATGAGGTGGAGTTGTTGCTGCGAGTAACACAAAAGTACAAAATTACAAAAGCGAGTGAGAGTTAAAGAATTTGAAGAAAAGCTATCTGGAGCATGTACAAACTGATATTAATCTTCAATAGGGCTGTTAAAATTGAGAGGAAAAAAAAACAACTGCTGTATAATGCCATCTATCTTAGTTTAATTGGTCACATGACTGCAACACATGACTAAAATGTGTCATCGTTTTCGAAAAGGCTCCAGGTTCGCTGTCCACACTGCAACGTGAAAACGGCGTTTTCAAATGTATCTGCTTTGGAGAGCGTTTTCAAAAAGCTCAGTTTTCCTTGACCAAAAACACCGTCTGAGTGTGGACGGAAGGCCAAAATGGAGAGAAAAAGATGCGTTTTCAAACGAAAACGTATTAGTGTGGACATGGCCTTAGGGGCAGGGTTACATTGCATTTTAGCAACATGCTAAGTAAGCATGGTTTCATGAACTACAATTGATCTTTCAAAATGTGTATATGTATTTTGTAGTTACTTAATCTAAGATTTCCTTTTAGATATGCCAAGTAGATGAAAACTGCATCGCTGTGTGAACTCATAAAGGTTGCTGGTACTAACTTCTAAGCTAACAGCTAAGACATTTTACCAAAGTCATCTTCTCTTGTGTGTTGAGGTGAAAATATCTGCTGAAGTTACAGGGAGTCCAGTTACCTGACATTCACTCAGGCTGGCACTGAGGTGAGGGTAGAACGGAGAGCAGACGAAGCTTTGGGTCAAGTGCAGTCCCAGCATTGTTGCAAAGCTCTAATGAGGTCCATGATAGCTTTTCCAGCTCAGCTCTGAATTCCCCATGGACCAGGTGTGTTGTAAGTGGTTGCTGGATTGCTATGTGCAAACTGAACAGTTGACAACATGGTAATCAGAGATGGATATTAAAGTAATAAAAAAGCTGTATCCATCTACACTAAGTTGATCATCCACTCTGTACATAATGTTCCTCCTAGTCTACGTACTCTAATCTCTTCTATTGAGACAAGACCAAGCAAAATGCCATTTCTGCTAAGAAAGAGGAAAACTGGAGCACATCCTAGCAGCTATTCAAAAGCAGTGAGGAAAGGCTATTTTTGTTGCTGCAGCAGCCATGTGCTAAAGGTAATATCCATCAAGAGTCCATCAGCCACACCATTGTCAAGTACCTTCAACCACCAAAACAGACAATTAGATTTGTCAGAACACCCAAATCCCCAAGCAAAGACCCAAGCCTTAGAATATGTGTGTGGACCTGGGGAAGCAATTTGGATTCCTTGAAGACTCATTATTATCGCTTAAATGTCTAAGCAAGTAGTCGTGATGGAGATGACAGTGCCCTGAGAGAAGCAGATGGAGGAAGCCAGAAAAAGAAAAAAAGGATGATGGAGGAGTGCTGCTGATGGAGGTGGCAGTGCAAACCTATAGCCTGTTACTGGGGCATGTGAAAGAACAGGCCTCCTCAGCTGGTCAAAGGCTGCTAAACAGAGCACTTGCAGTTGAAAGACCTAAAACACCTAATGACTCCAGGTACTGAATTTGTGTCCACGTTCATCACTACATATATATATAATCGCCAAGTTAGCATACTACCCAGGTAGGTCATTGTCTCACCATACAATATATGTTAAAGGTGGGGTGATGGGTCAGTGTAGTATTAAGTTTATTGAAGACCAATAAGTGAAATAGTATCCAATGGACAGCAGAGCTCTCCTTCCAAACATATTTTTTCTTGCAAATGGCTTAAAATGTCCACCAGCATTTCGTAAAAAGACAAAAGTAGTTTCAGTAGTTTCTCCAGTGGTTGGCTGGTGGATCATTTCTAGGACAGTCTCAATAGAAATGCTCAATCACTCAATCAGTTAGCCATGCTACGGTAACTGAATCTAAGGACTTTTAAGTAAAGTTTAGCAAAGGCCAACAAACCTCTGCCAATTACTCCAGTTCTACCAGCAATAGCAAGAAATACGCTACTCACTTCTACTACACTTTCAGAAAGAGGGCTTGTGAGTTAACCCTATCAGCAGAGAGCATTAAAGATGATACCTTGTATGGTTTAGTTTCACGAGGATTTGAACACAGACATAAAATATGGTTTGGGCAATAATATATTCAAAAACAACCCAGAGAAAAATAGACAAAACCAGAAGCGGCCAAAGTAACCTCTAGATAAGCCTGAAAGAGAACATGTAAAAGGCTGCTCCAAAGAGTTCGTGCTACACAGCATATGAAAATAGGACTGTCTAGTCTTTCTGGATACAGCCTGATGCTAAGACCCATTCATGTAAAATAGTCTGTGAAGACAGAGTTTTTTCTTACCGAGAGGCTAACTTGTCATTAACAGATTTGACCTTTTAGTATAAAACATATGCATATAAATCGGAATTTAATTTAATTACTGTGGTAAGGATGACTTCACAACGACTAGGTCTATACATTATATTCATTTTAATGTGTTTAAGAGATTTTAATTTAAACACACTGCAGCAGAACTGTGACGTTAAAGCCCAGTTTGGATACTTTCTGCTTAGCTATAAAAAAAAACTTGATCTCTTGGTTGAGACAGCTTCATTTATTCAAAATATTCAAGTCTAAGTGAAGTTTTCTCACAGCAAGCCTAATTAGTGCAGTCAGTTTCAACCATTATAGGAAGTTCTCACACTGCCCAAAATGACCAGCCCACATTCATCTCTGCCAGATGCAGTGGAATAATTTAAATCTTCCTACAGCACTCTCTCTCTCTTTCAATTCATCCCCCCAGTGATAAGAGTACTTCTATTCCTCGGACTCATTATGATCAGGACAAAGTGAGCGGTGGCTGCCAGGGAGAAGATGAGCGTAGACTGAAAAGTATCTTTTAAATGTCACCATACATCTCTGAAAGGTTAACAAGTCCTTGTTATCGTCCTGGTTTGGTTGCAGTCTCTCTGCATGAGGAAACGACAACCGACTGAATTTATTAAAGTTTGTTCCACTCAGTGATTCACTCAGCACGCTCTTTTCTGTGAACAATTTCCAAAGACAAAAACGCTGCAGTATATACAATTCTGGACAAAGCCTTGTATTTTGAGACAACTATAATGCTAATTTTGACTCTTTCTAAACCGTCAAAACATGTTTTGATTCATCTTAACAAAAAGCACATTTGGATTACAAAATAAAGTCGACTTATATTAACAAAAGACTGAGACATGGCATGTTTTAAAATAATGGTGACGTTGAACCTGGCGCCTTGAACGATAACTTTGTCTCTTCTGCACTCTGCTGGCCACTTTAAGTACCTGCAGTGCACACACTGTATTTACTCCACCACCCCTCTCTTTGTCAAACACACATTTATACGCCCACACGCTCATCTGCAGACACAGGGAGAGGCGTGCTCATGTGATTAATGCTCTCTCTTTTCACATTTTGCACTAATTAGCTGCTCGTAGCTCCCAGTTACTATTATTGAAAAGACATTTTATTCTGCCTGTGTTGACTGTGGCATACATACTAAAATTACTGTTGGTTTATATTTAAAGATATGTCTTTTTAGCATTTAATTTTTTCATGTTCAATAAATCTACATAGTGTGTATCAGATAAACACATGCCTTGTGAACTCTTTTTCTGAACATTATACATCACTAATTCAGGTCATTATACAATGAGCAAAAGCATTTTCTATTTATTGTGTTTACTAAACACTTAATATCCTGTTGTTGTTGTTGTTGTTGTGGTAGTCAGAATCATTTTCCTAATCGTTTCCTGCAAGCTTCCCAGAGAGAACTGTGTAATTTTGGTACTATTTATGGAGAAAAATGAGATGCGTTCAATAGCACATCAAGTAAATGGCTAGCATTTCCATGAGGGTCTTTCAGTCAGTACACAGCAGGTGAGCTGAACATGCGAAAAAGCAACAATGTAGCTACAGGCACACTGGAAGAAATGTGTCTGTTGCACTAGAAACACAAACAACCTCCATCCATCCATTTTTCTAAATGCTTTCCAGTTCAGGGTTGCAGGGCCTATCTCAGCTGGAAGGGTACACCCTGTACAAGGTTTCCTGTCAATTACGGTGTCCTTACCTAAATGATGCTAGTGTTTTTGTCTGAATTTACAGTAGTGTAAGTTTACTTAATTACATGGATATTTGTTGCAATCAATAGTGTCTCAAGAACTCTTCTGCCATGTCAAGTGCAAATGCTGTTAGTGTTTACCTTCATATCCTTCTTTATTATTGTTTTGTCCTTTGTCTCGGCTGTTTTGTAATTAGATTTTGAATTTAGTTGAAATGTAAATCAGTCATGGTGATTTGTGACAGAAATGGAAGGTTTACAAGATGTTAGTTGGACCTGCTATGGTTTAGACATGGTGGCCCTAATAAAAGAGACAGGAGGCGGACCTGTCCAGTCAGCTTATTCATAGTGACATTGCCTAAATTTAATATAAAATTTGCAAAACTAACATACTGTAAGGTTCACATTCTTTGTATGTACCGCACACTCAAAATAAAAAACTTAGCATAACTTTTCCATTGAGGTTGCAGTGACTTTAGTTGAGTTTACAGTTTTTTAAGTGAAGCTACATTATAACATTTTACAGTGTTTATTAGCCAGCAGTAAATAGCTATTTTGCAGAGTTGAAGTATATTTTACAGTATAATACTGTTAAAGTTTTGATTACATTTCTACTAAAATTAAAATATTATCATTCTAATATTATAATATTACTCTCATCTCTAAATGAATAAACAAATAAACAAATACCTACAGTAAATAGCTTATTACTGTGTAAATGCTGCTTAAATGTATCTATATATATGTTTAGCTAATAAAAGGTCACCATCTTTCAGACTCCATGCAACAATCAGTCTACTTTGTTCTAAATTCCCTGGTCATACATAAGTTTGCTGCTGTATTCAACAACTAAAGCGCCCTGTTGATAAATGATTATCACTACAGGAGCTTCAGTCACTGCGGTCCACCTTTATCAAAGCCTCGACAATGTTCTTGGCCATTATGAAACTTCTAAATAAATGATTTTAAATAAAATATTTACATTCCTTTGGATCTTGAAAGAAACAAAGATATAGTGTATTAGACCAAAAAAATAAAAAATACATTGTTCCCAAAAGGAAGATTTTGTATTTTTAAAACCTGAGCTCCAGCCTGAAGCGGCATCAAGCTGTGTCCAAGGTTTTGCAGGGCCAGTTGGCAAAGTCCAACTAGACAGCACCCAGGGCACCGGCAGCCAGAGGGGTGCCAAGAAGTGTGTGTGTGTGTGTGTGGGGGGGGGGGGGGGCATGGGACTCTCTCTCATATAACCTGAGTATGCTTTTAAAGCTCTGACCATGTAATTCACTTTCCCACACTGCTGAGTAAGAATCACATTTCAGTGACCAGGTTACTGATGCAAACATTATAAATGTGATACATTGTGTAAGTAAGGTATGAAGTTGGATTACATGGAAGTCAGAGAATCAGTGGTTCAATAGGTAAAAACTGTAATGCGTGTACATAATACAGGCTAGTTTGTACTTTGCGTGCGCGCGCACACACACACACACACACACACACACACACACACACACAGAGAGCTGTATTCAAATGTTATTAAAAGAGACACATGTGGGTGTGCAATGTGGTTTTGACAAAAGAAGAGGAGCTGATGAGCTGTTTGCTCACAACTGTTTGTAGGAGTCTTTCCTCTGAGGATCTCCCACAGCAAAAGAGTTGTGCGCGTTTATACATGTGGCACAACAGCAGGAAGCGTATGAATTATTGTTAATTACGATTCATTGTCTGAAGTAAGGAGACAATAATAAACAATGTTGGTCATTGCCACAGTCAGCACCAAAGAAATGCACAATGTTTCTTTTAGACTGGTGAGTTCATGCAAATACCAGGTAGGAGCAATGGCTTCTCAGCTGTCATCAAGCTTAGGGGGACAGGTCGCCAGTCCTTCCCTGTTATCCTCAATTAACTTACAATACATGTCTCTGCAGGAAGCATGTAAAAGAAAAATTAGGGCCACTAAAAGAAAATAACAGGGTGACTGGAACTGTTTTTTTTTCATAGTTCTTAGATCAAACCATTTTCTTCTGCTTCTTACAGTCAAAATTCTCTACAAACTCAGGTGCCAGCCCACTAGGAGGTTGAAATTCGGTACTTTCAGTCAGTGAAGCAACACTGAGCCAAGAGCACTAACCACTGCACCGTCATCCCCCCTACTCTCACGCCAAACACTGCCTTTTGTGTCTTACAACCAGAATGGGCAAAAAATACTAGAAATTTCTGGTCAAACACTGCCCCCAGGTGGTGAAATTTCAAAACAGCATTACCTACAATACCTTTAAAGTAAGTCAAATAAGTCAAATACCAGCCCGGGCTCACTTTCTAGAGCCGATCATCCACTAATCCGAAGGTTGGTGGTTCAACCCCTGCCTGGGCCAGTCTGAATGCCAAGATACTGAATCCCAAGTTGCTCCTAATAAACATCAGAGTGTGATTATTAGACAGATGGAACTTAGGTGCAGAAAATGGTGCTTGGGTGAATGAGGGAAGTTGTATACAGCTCTCTGAGTATTCAGGTAAAAAAGCTTTATATCAAAACCAAAACTGTACTGTCATTATTCTCAGTACTTTTACCAAAGTTAGCGCCACATGTCAGAGCAGTGAATTGCCAAAGTGTGGAGCGGTGCAAAGGTACTGCACACAATCCTAGAAGAGCTACAGTATTAACAGAAATTCACATTGAAATTACTTACAAGTATCTGCAGTTACATAGTTATATAAATGTATTTATTTCTATAAAAATGAATTCAGTCTAATAATAGAGGTAGTTAGTTTGTGATATTACTCATTACTGTGACCCAAATTTACTCCTATTGTATTGAACTTTATTTACAAGTGCAGGTGGGTCACACATCAGTGTTTACAAATTAAGGCCTATAATTTGGCCTTAGCAAGTTACAGTCAACAGCCTGTGTTATTCATGTTTTTGGAATCACATGTTCAAGGAAATACATCACTCTCTCTAGTTTGTTGGTTAAATTGAACATTTATGATTGGGTGGGCCCTAAAGATGGGCAAATCAATCCAAATGGTATCAATACAAACGTTGGTATTGGTATCGGAATGATTGTAGCACGATAGGACTGATACTTTGTTTCTATCCTCTGAGTTTAGTAAGTAGCCCACCAAATTGTCTGAATCTCTTTGTGTTCACTGTCATGTCTATTTTATTAATAACCTATTGCACATTTTAAAACACAGAAGTTTAATGGAAAGTCTTTGCTTAAATGCACCTCAGGAGTTTTAGCTGTGGCTTTAACAGTGGTTTTACACCTACAGGAATGTATCTTCTCTCCTACTTGGCAAGTTTAGATAACACAATTTTAAATTGTTGTTTGAGTCGCCTTTTAGATTCCCTCCCACACAAACACACCCCACAACCCTGTAAATAACTTTCATTGCGTTCCTCAGATGAAATATGCTCAAGAATTATGAACAATTCTTCTCACAGTGCATACATCGTATTTGGAAGTATATTAAAGCCTTCCTGTATTGCCACTTCTCCACACATAAAATGCAAATTCAGCCCCAAATGCACGGCAGCTTGGCAATTAAATTGCTGCTTGTATCCTCGCGAATCTAAACAGATGTCTTCCCCTTGTGATGCACGATTCCATCAGCATCTAACAAAGTGCTCACCTCCAGTGAAACAGCAAAGCTTTCAGGGGCATGAGAGGGACTCTGCCACGCTGAAAAGCTGCAGTATCTGACAGAGATGCCCACTGTTTCTTTATATAACACCTTTTTATAGCACCTATTTACCTTGAAATGATGTTGCCAAGTAACAACATCCCAACTGTGCAGCGGCGGTGGGGATGGTGGTGTGTGTGTGTGTGTGTGTGTGTGTGTGGGTAGGTGTGGGTGTGTGTCAGTGATGGATGTCCTGAAGGGCTGTTATTGACTCTAAAAGTGGGGTTCTAACAGCGAGCTGGGCGAATGAATTCCAGTGTTTTTCGCTCTCATGCAGGTCTGCTGCTGCAGTAAAGGTGTAGACAAGAACTCATCCATCACTGCTGCAAGTTCAATCCTTAATGCTGCTAATCGTCTTGCACGGGGCCCAAACCTCTATGATGCTTCTACATCCCCCCCCCCCCCCTCTTTTTTTTTCCTTTTTCACAAGTTTCTCCAACCTCTTCCACTCCCTCCATCCCCTTTCTCTCTCAGCATGAGTCGCTTAACTGATACATGTACTACAATAATCCCTCTTCTTAGCGAATGGGATTAATATTTAATTCAAGAAGAGCCTTTCATCAATACCAACCCGTGCCTTCTTTGTTCGCTCTGTTTAACCTTTTTTTGCTTTTTTTTGTGGCAGATCCAGCAATGATGTAATAATCAGGGCAGATGTAGTGATGTGGAGTTAAGTGCAGCAGATCCAGTCACTTTGGTTAAAAATGATACGTGTGGAGGGAAAATGCACGTATAGCAGTTTGGAGAGGGGAAAAAAAAATCTATTAACAATGCATCAAAAGAGGATTTGGACTCAAATTGTCCTCAGTGCTCTGTTTTAATGATGCCTTCTGGTCTGTTAGGCTTCTATGAGAGATCAAGCTACTGCTTTTAAGTCACCCTGCAACAGTATCTGAAGCTGTTTGTGCTTTATCTTTGAAACTCCAGCACTTGCATTGATAGAGGTATCAACCAGAGCCTGTTATGCACTGATCCAATCCAATGCTGATCCAGGATTAGCTGGGGAGGCGAGACCACATGACCATGAGTAAATTTGAGAATGGAGGTAAAGAGTTTACCCCGCCTCCCCTCTGCTCATATCCACACACATATATTTTAACATGATTTTTGATGGTGGGGATAGTGGAATGTTTCTTTTAGACAGTGAGCTGTCTAAATGCACTCCCAGCCTGGAGCAAAGGGGGTCAAATCTATCTGAGGTTGCTCTCTGCGTGTGTTTGATAGTGTTTTGCAGTACTGCAAATTTTGGTATCGATCCAATACCAAGTAAGTACAGAGTCAGTAATGCCAATACCAATACCGATATTTATGTAGTATATGTAAGGGAGACCAGTGTGTCATGATTGATGATTGACTCACCAATAACAACAATTTATTTAACACAATTCAGTGTATTAAACGTAGAGGATTGAAACAAAGTATCGCTCCTATTGCTCCAGTATCGATGCAATACCAATACCAGAGATGATATCTATATTATTGATAGGGGTGTTTGATAGCTCAGGGCCTGCTTATTTGTGTTAAACAAGGAGGGATCTCACTTCTTAAACTGCAGCAATAAGGTTTCCAGGGTTTTTGGTGAAAATGAATAACGATCTTATTTTATGTTCACCATGCAACAGGATGGTGTTAAAATTTTGGTGTTTTTTATGGATGGAAATGGGTCGTTGTGGTTCAGAGATTAAAAGAGGAATTTGGCTCCACCTAGTGGTTTCTCTCGTCAAATTTATTTATTTATTTTTGTATTTGCGTCATCACCCTTTCTCAATCCTTGGAAATCTGAGATCAACCCACCGAGGAAGGAGTCAATTGGTCGAACGACAATTGGAACAAGAGGAAGTCGCCTTCAAAATAAAGCGTCTAGCGAGCGTTGACGATCGTCTGAAATGGTACAGAAAAAGTAAAACAGACAGTAGAACAGCCATCTTAAAACGTTATGAACTGAATAATATTAAAAGACAGTAACACATCACATTCACAGGAATTTCTAACAGATTAACTGCCTAACAATTCAGATGAAAGTAAGCGCGGATAGAAACCAAGTGCATTAGATATTAATATTATATTAATTGTACCTTTTTTATACTTACATTGAAAATATAATGCTAATATATGGTTGTCATCAATAATAATAATAATAATAATAATAATAATAATAACTCTTAAAGCTTAGGTGTAAACGTAAGGTAAATAAGATAAGTAGAAGATCATATATGCATTGATGAATACAGCAAAGATAATACTAATAATAACATTAATGCGCAATACCGATTATATACATTTTAGTTTGAAATATTTAACCGGAAGTGTGACATCTTTAGACTAGCTTGAAAGTGGGTGAAGGTTTTTACACAGAACGGTATTTTTCTGTGAATGCATTGTAGGTTGTAGCCATTTCTTTCATCGCTCAGAATCCTGTTCTTCAGCGTTGTTTCTGGAATCAACATCTCTTGCCCGTGACTCACACATCGGAGTAAACCCAAGTCTTATTTTTTTTGATAGTTCTCACCGGCTGGCTCGTTTAGCCAGCTGAACCTTGTCGAAGATGGACCCAGCGAGCCGATACCAAGTGGTGAGTGGAAGCTGATCAAAACACCGTTTGATAGCTCGGCCTGCCACCCGTCACAGGCACCAGGCCCTTGCCAAAAAAATGAATGCTTATTGTTTGTATTGACTATTTAAAATGCGTTATGTGGGACAGACAAAAAGCCGTAAATAAAAAAAGCAAACTTTCACAAGTGTTGTGTTTTTCCTCTAAATTGGTTTTGCTATGGTACCCAGCCTTTGATTAGCCACTTCCGTTAGCTGGCCAGCCAAGAGTAGTCACGAAGGCCGTTTAAGTGAAAATGCTTTTAACAGCGTTACACACATAAAATACACTCTCTAACTTGTAGTTACATGTGTACATTAAAACAAAAGTGTAGTTACACGGTTTTTGGCAGCATAAATTCTGAGAAGCTTAGCTGTAAGTTAAGTGGTTAGCATAGGGATTTAGTAGCTGGCTCATATTAAATGTGGTAACAGGGCCTTTTTTCCCCCTCTGGTTGTATTTTTTTAAGCTGTATTCCCGGCTTAAACCGCAGCTTAAAGGGCTGGTACGAATCAAGAGAAAGGAATGACGGTGACAAATAAGTGTTAACGAACTAATGTTTTAGAAATATGACTTATATTATGTCGTCGCAGAATCATAAAATTCTATAGTAATGCAGGGGAAAACTAATGCTACTACTGTTAGTCAAAGACATTAATGGATGCCAGCCTCAGAGTATGGCTTCTTTGGTTGAACTGGCCTAAGCATGTGGAGTTTGTTCTTTAATGTATTGTTCCTGTTAATGTATTGTAACAGCAGTGTTGGTAAAACTTTGGAGTCAGCTATGAACCTTGGGAGATAAAGTATGCTTTGTGCCTTGTATTCTGGTATTATGGCTGATAATCCCACAGCATTTGGTATGAGCCAAGGCAAATCAGCAATGTCCTTTTTAACTTTTCAGCCCTGAACAAAGCAGCGATTCACACAAAGTTCCTTTTTTTTTGTTTTGTTTTTTTTGAAACTCTAGCACAATACAGTGGATTCTCAAGGATGGCTTGGATGTGGCCAAACGGATAAGTTATCTGATATTGTGGTTTGTGAAAACAAACAAAAAAATATACTAATAAAAAAAACAGTGTTCATCACAGTATGCCTACACTGTCATCTCTTGCTCTGTTTCCTTTCTAAATAATACTACAGGTATGGGGCACTGCTGCTGTGAGGTTCGGGTGTATTTGGACACATGAGGAGGCTTGTGGCTATGTTGTTAAGATCTTATGTAATCCCCTGTGCTTGCGTGGGGGTGCAGTTATGCTTTGTCCTTGATTCTGAGCCAGTCGTCGGCCGCTCATTCACTTCCCTGCCTTGTTTGCTGACCCAGCGCTGGTGGAGGTTCAAAAGTCAGTTGGGACGGCCAAGATCTTAGTTTTTCAGAAGTCTATCAGTGTGGTAAACCAACAGATTTCACTGTGACTGTGCTTATTAAAGAAGCTATTTAGGTTTGTTAGTCACCTCTGGCTTTTCAACTTGCGTGATATCCTTACTTATCACAAAGGGTGTTTCCCCTGTTTGTCGCGGTGTTTTACCACTGTTCGAAAACCACCATTACTTCATGGAAAAGGTTTCAAATGGTAGATTCACCTTTCAAAAACATCATTTTAAGCAGATTATCAGAATTGTGGAATTCAGTCCTGCTGACGCAGAGTCAAAATGAGTTTCAAATGAAAACTTGCATAGCTTCAAGCGTCACAAGGCAACTAAAATTTGCCGCCTTTTTTTTCCTTCCAACTTTTTACATATAAAGCAATCATTTTGTTAATCAGGATTTTTTTTTCCAGTACAATAATCATGAAGTGAAAATCATGACATGCTGCGTTTGTAATTTTTTTTTTTTTAAACCTTTACAATCCTAAAGTAAAAATCTGATATCGGCACATGCTTAGTCAGTATTTCTAATTGATAAATCTGACATGTAATGAAGCTGAATGTCAAACCCAAACTGCCTCAAGCTTTGCAGTGACATCAAACCAATCTCCTCTTGCTAACTGTAAACTTGGTGAATGTATCTGGCTCAAACATTAGAGGCAAGCGTGTTGTATTGCCTATTAGATCAACACAAGTCAGCAGAACAGCATACCAACTCACCCAACTAAATGTATCACTGTAACTGTTTACTGACGATTGTGATAATTTAAAATTAAATTCAAGATTGTGTCAATCACACAGATCATAATCTCATCAATAATTGTACTTTTTGTAAGCTTAGTCTTTAACATCATACTTTTGTATGTTGAGTTCATTTTAAGTTGCTGAAAAGACAGCACGCAGTATACTAGATTTGTGTTTGGGGTTTTTTTTGTTTTTGGCATGGCTGTCCCACCTAATATTCATATGTGACAAATGAGGTTCCAACTGACTTTTGGCAAATTGCAGTTCCATTTACGCATTATGAAGGTTCAACAAGGGGATTGGACCTAAACATTAGTGGGCCATGGGCGTTTTGGGCTCTCACCCTAGTGAATGGCACCATACAACAAAACTATCATTAAATCTGCTGGTCCATGGTGTCGTTTCAGGCGGGTGATGTGCTTCTTGAGTTTGTTTGCAGGTTGAAGACACGAGTTGACCATTGTGGGGATTTTTACCACCATTTAAATGATCTATCAGTACAGAAACATACAGAGAAATGTTGCAAGTTTGTCTTTTTGAGGAAAATCTTTTGAAAAAAGCCTGCAATTTCTTCACTTCTTGGTTTTCACTTCTCTTATATCATCGCTGGTATAAAGGATACAGAACTGTGGTGACGTCACCACTGACGTGCAAAGTGACCAGTGGAAATATATAGGACCCTTCGATTGCTCTGCTGTTTTTAATATAAACACGGTCCTGTAGAACAGCGGTATAGTGATCCACCCAAACTATTGCTATTACAATAATTATATTGATGATGAAAATCAAGAACTGAGGATTATTGTGACAGTTTTCATCTCAACTTAGATCAGTGTTTTTCCTGTGGTTCTGCCTCTTTGATTACAGGCACTTTACTGTGCTCTTAGGGAATTTGTTCTTAGACTTTAAACAAGCTAAACTTGCTTAACCACCTTGAGACAGCTTTTGTTATTCTTTGGGTTATCAGCATTCTGACGCACATTGTCAGGTTATCCTGCCAATCCTGGGTCACGTAGCACTGTCCTTAAAGTTACATGTAGTTTAGTTAATTCTAAAACTACAATCTTATACCTTTGGCCAGGAGCTGACTAGATTGAACTTTCTCATGGATGCCCTTTTGGAACAGAGGGGCGGAGGCGATTCCCTCTCGGTTATACTGTAACCATCATCTGTAATTTCAGAAGGTGTTTGGCTCTAAGACCTGACAAAAAAAAATCTGCTTAGGCTTGTAGATGACCCTCTCAGATGTCGCGTGGTCTGTCATTAACTTATTACATGTAGATCACTTTTCCAGAGACCTTCCTCTGTTGACATATTGATGTGGCTTTATGTATCTGTGCTTGCTGTGTCAAACATTCTGCTTAGGGCAAATCGTACTGCTCTTACTCATTTTACTCCTCCTTACATGCAGGCTAAGGATATCACTGTAATTGAACATTTCTTAAGCCTCTACATACTGTAGCAGTTCATTTCTTTAGGGTTCAGATTGTGTTAGCTTTCATTGAGTACAGCTCTGACAGATGCCAAAGGGTAAAGACCAAGGATTAATCTGTAATGCTTAGCTAAGGAATTAGAACTAAGCAAGAATAATGGAACCTGCCACTACTAAGAAAGTCTCCTATATAGTGGTAATCACATTTCACTGGGGTAATACAGTATTTAACTTTATCTGTGTTTTTGAAAGGGCTAAAGGCATAACTAATTATTAATGTCAGCACCCATCATGTTCCGAAGCAGTAGTGTGGGAGCCCTGGCAATGCTTCCCAGTGCTAACATACATAAATGTGAAGTGATAAGCAAGATGGAACATACACTTAGCATAGTGTAGCTGTTTTTGGATTGTTTGTATGTATGCAGTGTCAAAACTAACTCACATGTGCCCAATATTAAATTTGTAGTGCTATCAGAGCTAATGTTAGCCACACATTCTGGGAGTTTTCTTACTTTTACACTAGTTGATTACTCTAAATTTTCATTTTAGTTAGAAAACTAGTAGCTATGCACGGATTTAACATCCTGACTCCATACATTTTCTCTGGAGGACTGGCATTTGCTGCTTTTTTGAAGTCACCAAAAAGTAAAAAAAAATCCACTTTGAAGTGTTGCCCCCTTTAGCCACAACTTTCCAGCAAATAGTCCATACCGCCTCACCTTTATTAGTGAGACAGAATCCAAAAAACATGTCCTTTTTACACTTTGTTTACCCCTGTTGTTTCACAGCTCGCTGAGCTTATTTGATTTTTCTACAAGTACTCTGGTGTTACACTGACAACTTCTTCTGTCAGACGCTTATATTTGAAAACAACCTAGAGCACTCAAAATGAGACTGAAACATACATGTTCAGATTGTTTGTTTATGTTTACCGTGATACAACAACTAACTTGTCCGTACATTGCTATTGGTGCGTGTTTTTTGTTTAGACTGGCCATAGCTTCCCAACTTTGGGCCTTCCTTTGAGAGCGAAACCAGAGTTTGAGAACCACAGTACCGAGGTCAGCTAATAATCTGGGATCTCTAAATACTGACCAGCATTAAAGACAAATTAAAGCAAGAATAGGTTTTAATCAACATGATTCTGACTGTTCAGTAAAATGTCTCATAATTGTTACTCATGGTTGAAACTAAACTGGCTTAAGACAGCCATCTCCAGGTTCTTTTTGAACTTTAAGAGCAAAGATAAAATTACCAACAGTATGTAGAAGCTTCATGGAGGAAAAATAATCATCTGCTGTAAATACGCCCACGTCAACCCACTCATTCAGCCTGAATATTATATATATATATAACAGCAAGCACTACAAATGTCCAACTCTTTAATATTGAAATCTTTTGCTTTCTGGTTTGTTATTTCAGTCGAGTAGCAGCTGTTTTCATGCAGTCAGAGGAATTGGAGTTTTCAGACTTTGAAACTGCCAACACTCTGGTGCTTTCTTCTCAAGTCTTTCAGAGATGTAGGACGAGAGTGTGTGCATGTGTGCATTCCCCTCGAGCAGCAGCATTGGTTTTGGCTGATGATCTGCTTCTTGTTATATTCAGTTGCACAATGAGGACGACTCTTCGGAGGCCGGCGCCAGCGAGCCACAGCCGTGCACTTCTGCCACAGCCCAGCCCGGCACATCCGGCCAGGACCAGAGTCAGACTCAGGTGAGCCCGACCCCAGTCCCCGCGGCAGGGGAAGCGTCGGGCGTGAGGACTCAGGGGGAGGCAGTGGACACGGCACCACCTCCATACGCTTCCATCGACTTGGGAGCAAATGCTGCAGCACCACCTGGTACTAATTTGACTTTAATTACACACAGAGTTTGGTCTGATTGCAGCTCTGTGGTGACTGTTTGGAGTGTTTGTAGCTTTGAGTCACTTTAGTTTCCAGGACGGTCTCAGAGCATTATAGGAAGTGCTCAGCTCCGCTTTGATCCTGCGTGCTTTCTGTCCTTTTCTTACTCTTTTCCTCCTCTCTCTCAACAGAGACTAGTTTCCGAGGTGACTTCCCTGTGCCTCCACCCTACAGCGTTGCCACCTCATTGCCCACATACGATGAAGCAGAGAAGGCCAAAGCAGCTGCCATGGCTGCCTCAGCAGTGGAGGTGATGCCACGGGTAAGGAGCCCTGCTCACACACGATCGCCCCTCTCAGATCCCCTCTTATTATTCTTGGGTTAAAGTCCTTCCACTGAAACATTCTTGTGGTTACTGATCTTTGGTCTGGGTGTGGTTCACCTCAAAGTAGGGCTGGGCGATATGGCCTAAAATTCATATCGCGGTATAATTTGAAGCACGTGCGGTAACGATATATATCGCGATATATTCTTTTCTTCTGTATAACGTATTTTCCACACTATAAAGCACACTTAAAATCCTTTCATTTTCTCAAAAATCGAGATTGTGCCTTATGTATGAATTCTGGTTGTGCTTACTGACCTCGAACCGATTTTGGCGTGCAGAAATCTGTTAAAAAATGTTTTAGTACAACTTTGGTAAGCCGCACTGCTTGATGGATTGTCAGAGCATTACGGCTGCCGTAGTGAGGAGGTTCGCGGAGTAATGTGGGTCCAAAACTTCGTCCATTTCAGGTCCCAAAGTCAAACGAACACCGAGAGTTAAAGAGTTAAAAACATGACATACCATGTTCTGACTGAGAGACTTTTGAAACTAATTAAAACGTACGGCTCTGCTACCACTTCTGACATAAATGAAGACAGAAAACTAAACAGCAGTGGCGTTTGCAGGGTTACTGAAGTTGGATTACCTGGTATATAATGTTGTACCATGTATGTTAGCATAACATTAGCACTGTGAAGCTGGAGGATGAACCCCAACTTTTCTTCCACTCGATAAAAGTTAACGTGAGGGATTCTGGTGGTCAGGAACAAATGCAGTCACATAGCAAGATGCTATACACGGGCCAAACTTCAGTCAGGAGAACAACTGAGATCATTCATCAACAATACGAGGTTAGTTACTAATATACTGCAACAACATGGGAATAGAACAGCTGCGAGAGAATTCAACATTAATGAATAAATGTTACGGAAGTGGAGGAAGCGCAGTTTTTGGCTTTCCCCATATTTCACAAGTGCTTCATCTCTTTGCTATGACTGTCGGCTTAATTTGCAGATGATAATGGTTGTAGCCACTGCGATGCTTTCGACCAAAACAGGCGCAGCTTGATGACATCATCAACATGCGCTATTGCGAAAGAGCGGTATAGTCAAAATGTCTATCGTTGGCCAAATTTATATCGTTTCTATCGTATATCGTTTATATCGCCCACCCCTACCTCAAAGCATACCAGAAAATGTTTGTCTTGACTACCCCACGCTTGTGACACTCGGGACCAAAATAAATGCTGAAAGGCTTTATTTCTACCAGCTCTGAGTGTTTGCCATTCAGAACAAGTAAAACTGCATTTCAGTTAACTTGAATTTATGCTCTGAGCACGTTATATCAGCACTTTAAAGGTTATTGTTAAGGTGACTTACTAATTCCAAAATACATTATGACTTTTAAAATAATATAACATTTGTACATCTGTGTGTGTCCGTGTAAGGATGATGACTTCCCTCCCAGAGACGACTTCAGTGACGCCGATCAGCTCCGAGTGGGTAACGACGGGATCTTCATGTTGGCCTTTTTTAGTGAGTCTCGTGTTTTCTTTTGTTTGCTTATTTATGTGCAAAGTAAAGAGACCTGGTAGCAGCGCTGTTTGCTTTGCCCAGATTGCAACACACTCGTAAAACAGCACGTGACTCGCTGATAACAGATGAATTAACCCTCAAGTCTCACTCATAATTCAGTGGATAAACATTTAGAGACGCTCAAATCCACTGAGACTGTTGTTACTTTTAGATTTTTAACATATAATTTTAAAAAAATCCATTGCTGATTTCAAAATAAAAGTCACTTAGATGCCCAAATAAAAACAAGTCTTCCTGATGTTCCTTCAGTGGCCTTCCTGTTCAACTGGATCGGGTTCTGCCTGTCGTTCTGTCTGACCAACACCATTGCGGGGCGCTATGGGGCCATCTGCGGCTTCGGCCTTTCCCTCATCAAGTGGATTCTCATTGTGAGGGTATGTTTTTCCACTGTTTGTTTGTTGTGTTTGAACGATGAGGTCAGTGTTACACACGAGGATCAGGGTTTAACGAAAAGTTGGGCAACTCAGCAGCAATCTTGGAAAGAATCTGTGCGGTTTGTTTGTTTGTTTTTTTAACTTATATCTAAGTGAATGAGAATGGAGCCATTACTGAACATTTGAATATTATTCTCCCACAGCTACACTATGTTGTGGATGTTTTCCATTAAAAAAGCCTTCAGACAAGCGGTGAGCGGTAGCTAACGTCCTTTAATCACAAACAAAGAACAGAAAACCAAGCTTGGTGGAGAGCCTGCATGATCATGGGGCAGACGGTCAGCAGAGTCTCACAGAGCCTAGCATGGCTCTCAGTTAAATACCTTCTTCAGGAACAAAAGGCAGCACACAGCTGTTTCACACCTTAAGGTTCACACTCCCTTGCTACCTCCCAGAGTCGTCAAAGAGAGAAAAGATTCTTCCTGCGGAGTTGTCTGCTTCCCCCAACTTCCTTACCAGACCCACACCATCTGTCTAACTGTATGAGTGTGAGACATGTTAAAATCTAGTGGCACCAAGGCATTATACAATAAAATAATGTGATCAATACATAGATAAAAGAAATTCCTATACAACCACGTGAACCTCTGAGCAGTGCTATAGGATTAGCTTTTTGGGGACGAGTCTTGAGGGCTTTGGACCGTACTGCTGCCAAGCCGTGAACTAAATGAGGTTTCTCTGTCAGACACTCTGAGTCCTTTACGCACTCTCTCCAAATCAGCATTCCTGCATAGTTTGTCTAAGGGAGTTACCCAGAGTTCATAGCCCTTTGATGTTAAACACAAGGTTAGTAGGTAAAGGAGGGAAAATAGCAATGTCATACGCTCTGCTCCTCTGTGCACAACTACTACTACTGCAGAGGCTCATACAGTGTTCATACCATTACCAGCCTCTGGCAAACAATCAGCTCGTGTTACTGAGCAGACGACCTGCTGATCTGCATCCTCAGTCATTCTGATGTACTGGCTTTGAAACGCGAAAGATTGACATAAATCTGTAATATTCTTTGTTGTTTGGAAGTTTCATCAGTTGGGTTGACAAAGACTAAGTCTAATGTGGTCTACAGGCGAGAGTTTAATTGTGCTCGCAGTAGAAGGAGCATTATTATATCAGTTGGGAGCTGCAGCTCTCAAGTTGGTGGTGGTATTTGTGATGTTTCATTTCCTTTGCACATGTCTTTGAAGTTTGCAGAGTCTTGTTGTTATTATTATATCTTTTCATTTGTGAAGGTCAAAAGTCTCACTGGGATTAAAAAAACCTCCCCCAGGAATGACGTGGCCAAGAGGCCAGCAGAGCCCTGAGAGCTGTTCAGAGTAAGCTCAGGACCTGCGACGCCCGCGCTTCCTGTCTCATTGTTGTAGGTTGAGATATCGAGAGCGAGTCTGATTTGGGCGTCTGATAGAACTGCAGCTGCTGCTGCGGAAGAAGTCACAGGGGGACATTAAACACACTTAAAAACAATGCTAACTGCATCCTGTGTTAATGTCTGCACACTCATGCTGTTACCCGTGTGTGTGTGTGTGTGTGTGTTAGGGTGACCTTGAGGTTTGACTTTTTTTTTTATGTATATTTCTGTTTCCAGAGATTGCCCTGTTTATACACAGCTGTCCTTTTCCACACAACACATTTAGCAATATTTCATTTTAAACTAGTCAAAGTAAGCCGGTTTCATACCATCCCCAGTCCTTTTTTTATCTATAGAGTGAGAGCACAGGACTGCTGGTCAGGCTTCATCGATGTGGGATTTGTATTTTTTAATGGACTTTATGAGAGAGCGTCACTTTGTATAAAGAGCAAATTAGACACAGCAATTGTTTCCTTCTGATAACACTAAAGCCAAACTCTCTCTTCCTGTGTGTGTCCAGTTCTCAGACTACTTCACTGGCTACTTCAACGGTCAGTACTGGCTGTGGTGGATCTTCCTGCTGCTCGGTGAGTGCGCTGCAGTCAGTAATCTTCCCTAAAAGCCAAAAAGCCTCCGTGTCAGAGTGACTTCATGATTCTCTCTCCCACAGGTCTCCTGCTGTTCTTCAGAGGTTTCGTGAACTATCTAAAAGTTCGCAACATGTCAGAGAACATGGCCACATCTCATAGAACACGCCTCTTCTTCCTCTACTAAAGGTATCAAAATCTTTGTATTGAGCTGGCTCTGTTCAACTGGATCAGAGTTTTTCAGTATGTGAAGTGTTCAGATCTGCATTTGTTTTCTAGGTGTTTGGTTTACAGCTCCAGCTTAAACTGGGGAGGTTTGATGAGATGAATTCAGGACTGGAGTCTTTCAGGGTCTCGTTCGTGAATGTGGTAGGCGCAGAGCTGACAGGTGGCTGTGGTAAAGACATGGCGTGTCAGCGGAACTGTTGGTCGACCTACATGCCGAGTTTTTTTCCCCTGTGGCTGTGAGCTGTGGGAAATGAGTGAACGAATAACCCAGCCAAGACTCGTGACATGTGTCTCAGCACCTCGCTGCTGCTGATAGACCCTGTGCACGAGAAAATGCTAACTTCCTGGTTTGAGACCAGATGTGGGGTTGTACATTTCCGGTAGCTTTACTTTGCGGTCAATCGCTACTGCGAAGATATACTCCAAAATCATGTCCAAAACTCGAAAAATCAGTTGTTTACATCACTCAACATAAGCAGAACTGCATCACTGCAGCAGAAGACACATCGTCCACATTCAGAAGCACATCTCTGTATAGTGACTGGTCTCATGATTTAAACAGGCAAATGTTCAGCATTCAAACTACAGGTGAAGAATAGTCCAACCAGATGTTTCCCGTTATGTCGATGTCAGCTAGTCAAGCACACTTACCTTCACAATTACAGCGGTCCCTCGCTATAACGCGTTCACCTTTCACCTCGGTGTTTTGCGGATTTTTTAGTGCAAGTTTGCATGTTTTTTTTTGTTGTTTTTTTTTTTACATCACATTGTGTGCTGCGTCCTGATCGCTGCAGACGATCTCCTCCGTGACGTCTCTCCTGTACAGTACAGAATCGCTGCATCGATCGCTAGCAGTGTGACTCTGAAGAGCAGTACTGTATGTCCACGATGTCCACGAAACGTTTTGCACCGTCAAAAAATAAAATTGGCTACTTGATTTCACCTATCGCTGGTTATTTTTAGAACATAACACCCACGATAAACGAGGGACCGCTGTTTACAGATACTGAGAAATATAACATTTGAATCCCTTTTCTCTTTTGCTCTGAGGCGCGAGGGAAAAAATATCGACAAGTCGATGAACATCATTTACAGATATATTGGATAAATGCCCAAGACATTTATAGAAATGTAAATCACCGCTTGATTCATTCATTTGCTTAACTTGTTTTGGACCGTAAACAAGGCGCGAACAGGACACCGGAAACAAAGCTCCCCACAGGAGTTTCCGCACCGGAAGTAGCATATGCTAACATGCACATAGTCTATTGGCCACTTTGCCAAATTAAAGCCTGGTGAGCAGCTGCACCCGTACAGAGGATCTGTACCTGGAAAAGAACGAGACAGGAGAGTTGCTTTCCAAGTTAAACGCAGCTTAAAGCAGCACATAGCTATTATCTTCAGCTCAGGTGATCTTTGTCAGTTCTAAAATTAGACACAGCCCCATTCATGGTAATCCTTTCATGATGTAATTACAGATAATCGTTATTTAAAAACAGAAAAACACACCATTCTCCAAAAACCCAGCAGCACGCAGCTCCTGCTGATAGATTGAACAGTGGACACTTCTGTGTGTTCCTGGGTTCACTTCAGCCGGTTATGTTAGAACCTCTGTCTGCTCTGTGGCTGGTTCAAGGGCCAACAACAACACAAGTAAGAGTAGCCCACAAACTGGTTGGTCCATATATTTTTGGCACTGCCTAAACAGTAAACAGCTGCAGCGTGTAGACAACTCGGAGTAAAGCACAGGCTGTACACGGGACCAGTACAGAGTTACTGCACCACGCCACAGTGAGTTTCAGTGATCATTTTACACCATGTGCTGAAATCTAGAGCCAACGTCACAACATCTCTTATCTTTGGAAGTGTCACAATTTAGTCAGCGGAAGTCATAGTCACACGAGCCCTGAGGTTCTTTGTTCAAGGTCGTGAATGCTGAAGCTTCACGACTCACGTTTAGTGTAGAAATGTTTACAGTGTCCACCTGACAGTGGCAGTTTGTACAGTGTGGGAGAAACATGGTGTCCAGATAAAGGTCATCAGGACAGATGTGCAGTTTAAAGGTGGTACTGATGCACTTACAGACAGGAAGTTGCAGATCAGATATGTTCTCATGTTAAATAACTGTCACTGTTCACCCCTAATGACTGGAATTCATTCCCTCCAGGTTCTCCGTGCCGTCACCGCTCCATTCCAATGTGAACGTCCTTCCCTCCCCCTTGAATGACCTGACTAAAGAGCCTTGCAGTGAAGAGAGGAGATGGGGAAGGAATGGAGGAAAAGATGTAGGGAGAAAGAGTTACCAGTTTCATTAAAAGTAAAACACGGCTCACTCTGAAGCAGCTGCTTCAGAGCTGAGCTGAAAAATCCGACTTTGATGATCACGTCTCATCCCTGGCCCGTTTTGCGCCCCCCCCCACTTCATTTTCCTTTGATTCAAAGCTTTTCACACTGTCTTCTCTTGGATCATGTGACGGAAACACCAGACCAGCTCATGTGTCACACAAACCTGGCCTGAGGCAAATTTAAGAGTTAACATTTATTCACAAAGCACAACAAAACAGTGTAGGATGTACATAAAAATAGCTTTGGCAGTTCTAAGCTAGCTTATGTGATGCCATGCGGTGACAGCAGTGCTAACAGCTTAAAGCTGAATCACAAAACCTTCATGACTATAAAGTAACATTTGGAATGTTAAAATAGAAAACGTGTAGGAGGTGAAAACCTATTATGAGACTTTGATATTCAGATTTCCCCTCCAACACTGCCTTGTTTGTCTCACTTGAAACAAACAGGAATTAAGGATTCAAACTGACAGACTTTTTAGTTACTCGTGGAATTTTAAAACACACCACTGTTTACTTTATATGGTTTTATTATAAAATGAATAGAATTCATGGCACATTAATGTTAAAATAATGTAGTTAAAAGTAGCATGAAATACATTAATTATTTAACAAAAACATTAAAATAATACTAGCGGTGTGTTTAAAAATTCCCTGATGATTGTTTCATGAACTTCTCTTGAGCTTGAACTAAGCACTAGTTTTGCCATTCCATATTATTTAAGCTTAGGGTGTTATAATGAAGTCTTAATTTAACACTGATGTAGCAGTTTGACAGCGCCGGTCCTTTTTCGTCATCTCAGATTTTCTTTAAATCAAATTTATGCAACAGTTTCCATTATGAGGGCACTCAGAACCGAACACCGAAGCTCTGCTTAGCTGGAATTGGCTCAAAATATAATAAATAATATAACTTTTTCCCCCTCTTTTTCAGTCAGTTAAGTTGGGGCTCTGAGCCAATGGAAGGTGTTTGAAATTGCAAACTGGAATCTTCTATTATAATAATTTAAGATAATACAGGTGCCAAAAATTAGCATCAGCAATAACGGCACTCTGGACTGATATCAGTCACTGGCAAATATTTACTGATGATGTCACATTGCATGTGTGATGAAGAGCTTGAAACCTTTAATGACAAACCAGAAGCTTTTATTAAAATGATATCAGATAACAGATGTGCTGGCAGAAACTTCGCATTGGCTAATATTGGCTCTATTGACTGATATCGGGAATGACAGCCACCGATATTTATGCATTATCCACCAATTAATTACAGTATGAAAACCTAAATAATTCAACTATAAAACAGTGAAGGGGGAAAGGAATGAGAACAAAAGCAAATTTAAAATGCATAACAAAGTGGTTGTTTTTCAAAAATAAATAAATTGACGAGTCATACTGATACTGTTTTTACTTTTACTGTTTCCCTCTGTGTTCTGTGTCATAAACAGAGCTTCCCTGTTTAAAAAACAAAAACAGAAAAACTTTGAAGTTTTCCATGGTTGAGTCATGTGACCGACTAAATATCTGCTGATATTCCTGGTATCAGTCAGTAAAGCCAATATCAGCCGATACGGGTTACCTGCTGATATCGGTGCATCTGATATTACTCGAATAAAAGCTTCTTGTTTGTCTTGTTTTTCATTGCAGCGACTTTCCCTTAGAAACGATGGAAACATTTGCACCAGCAGATTTCCTGAATTGATTTTTTTTTTAAAATCTCCTTTCCCTTCAATAACAATCATTACTCAGCCTGTTTTTTTTTTTTTGGTTTTTTTTGTAACATTTTTGAATCAAAGAAAAATGAAAAGCTTTAATTAATTAATTAATTAATTAATTCTTTTTGGGTTAAACAAAAAAATAACAAAAAACCCAACCCTCACTATTTCACAGCACAAGTTCACCTCGTCTCGGTCGGCAGTGAAACGGCTGCCTTTTCATCTTCAGAACAGTGTCTGTTTTCTACAGAGGCACTAACCAGCGAGAGCTCGGTGGGAAAAGTTTGTTTTCAGGCTGCTACGGTCAGATCAGTAGAAAGTGACCCTAAAGCGGGCCTCGTATGCATCTCCTGCTTCGGTGCTGTTGAAGTTTAAAACGATAATAAGCAGTTTTACATAGAGGGCAGCGACATGCCAGGCTCGAGGAGAAACTCCTTGAAATACACGAGTCTTATGCAATTTACTCAATTGTAATGACCTACGATTATTGTGGCTGTAAGGTCCTGTGATAATGAAGTAGACGTAGTTGAGTAGTTTAATCATCAGAGACTGAGATCCAGTTGTGACATCAGGGAGTGAAGGGCTGTTATTGGACAAGCTGGTTCTGCATGACCTGCATGACTCGGACAAAAGCCAACACACGGATCTCTCTGAGGTTTCAGCTTTTCTGATTACATTTAGGATTTCTTCCTCTTTCTTTTCATGGCGTGAGAAGCTTTCAGTGATGTGACTCTTCTTTTTTTTTTCTTTTTTTTTTTAATAAATCAATGTTAGCTGACGTTGTGACTTCCAGTGAGTGCGATGACGGCGATGAAGTCTGGGGACACGCTGTTGCGTCTTGAATATGGAGCCTGACTGGACAAAGAAAAATAAACTTTTTTTTTTTGTTTAATTATTATTTTTGTCATTAAGAAAAAAGAAGTGTATATACCAGATTATGCCAATTCAGAATATTTGCACTTTGAAGAACTTCTGTACAGTATGATTTATGAATCTGCAAAACTGGATCTGGGTTTAGAAAAAGGTTTTCTTCAGCCATCATTGAATTCTTAAATCATCCCAAGTGGAGAATTTGCCTTTTGCACTTTTTATTTTTGAAAATAATATTTGTGTGTGTGTGCGTGTGTGTGTGTGTGTGTGTCATCGCTTTTAGCCTAAACTGTGACAGCTTGAGAATTGCCAAACTTTTTTTTTTATCTTTTCGACTCTCATCATATCCCACTAAAGGCTCTTTCAGCAATATTCTGATCTTTTGGTGAATTGATGCTCTGCTGCATGATTTTCCCTCCCAAATGAGTGGGTAATGTTAGGATTAATCTAGTGCAAAATATTTCTCTTTGTATATAAATGAGGAGGGGGAAAAACGAGGCGGCAGCCACACTGTTTCTCTTGTCCAAAATATGTCCAAGTAACATGTTCTGAAGCGGTTGTTATGCATTTATTATAACTGGAATAATGATGACAAATAAATAATGTGTTGCAAAAATGAGAATAAAGTTCAAAAGTCTGCCACTTACATTTTATGTTGGCGTCTGCTTGAACTCATTTGGCAGTATTACTTACACTGTTCCTCTTACAGGTTACAGGTTAACATGCTACTGTCCTGTCAGATACTTGAGTTTCTGTGATCTCGACATCATCGGTGTCATTTTGTTTTTCTCCCTCTCACTATTTTGGTATAATTTCCTGGTTCTGGCTTCACAGGGATAAAGCTTTCCCAAGTAAGTATAAAAATCTGAGAGCTAATCTGCCAGGTAAAGCCTGTGTTATCATCTTTATTGTTTATCGCCACACAAAGCTTTACCCAGAATGAAAGCTGACACAGGATATCTGCTCAAGATGAGTCGCACACAGAAAGTGAGAACACCCACAGGTGCTGATTCAGCTTTCAAAATCAAAAAGGTCGCTTGAAGATCATTTGAGGTCACCGGTCCAAAGGTGAAGCACGATTCACCTTATCCATCATCAGGATAATGATTGCAAGCTACTGAGCAACGTTTCAAAATAAAGGGCGATGCAAATCTAAAGTTAAAGCCAATGAAGGGATCATGAATAGATGCCTAAAGTTGTAACACAATCTAAAATATATTTAAAAACAATCCTGAAATGACACAAATCAATATTAGGAAGTAAAAAGTGCCAGAAAAACAGGTATTAAACCTGGAGGGGATTTTAATCCTCTCTAATGCTGAATGGGATTGCATGTTGCAGTCTTTCTTCAAATAATCACATTCAAACAGTTGTTATATAATACACCTACATATATCTATTAATACATGTCATTATATCAATAAAATATTAAGTAGAAGATTAAAAAGTAGGTTTACTTTTTAACTAATATCAATATGGAGTCCCTGCTCTTCTAAATGGTAAGTCTTTAATCTTATGACAAATGGTATTTCAATAAGTTTGTTCGTTTTCATGTAGCTTGGAATACCAATTTTAAGTTACAGATGTATTCAATTTTTCATTATCTCTAAAGCTGAAAGCAAAGGTTAAAAATGAATGAATGTTTTCACCAATTCCACTAGATGGAGCCAAAGATTTATAGTTTATGTAGGTCAACGCGTCCCATCAGGAGAGAACCTCAAACTGCCTTTTTCATGTCTGCAGCTAAGTTCCTATTAACATAATTTAAACCGCATGCCCCTAAAAATGAAAAATAAAAAAACCCTTCATATATCACTGCCTCTGGATTTTTTTTATTTTTTTAGCTCTTGTCATCAAAATGCAACAAGTTAGAAATTGAATTTTACAATGATGTTTGTGCTGTCTTGGAAAGAAACATGGGTTTTTTTTTCTTTCCTATTTTTATTTTAGTTGTGAATCTAGTCAGATTTAAATTTGTTTTATAGTCAGACATGGGCTTCGACCTTTATTTCCTGTGGTTGAATAAAAACGCTGAAGTCGTGACAGCAGCTGTGGATGAGCGGAGGATCATTTCCACAGTGAAAGAAAAACTCATTCATCCATCCAAGTGCAGAACACTCCAGGTGTAGTGGGAGTTTTTGAAGGTAAAGAAGTGAAATTTTCTGCAATTTGGTGGACATCAATGCAACTGAGGATGTATTTCACTTAAGGCATAAAGATCCATGGCAGGATCACAATAAATCCATAATATAATGTGTCGGTGGCCATAATGATATGAGCCTAACTGGAGTGGGTTGTTTGCTAATCGGAAGGTCGGTGGCTTGTCAAAGTATCCTTGGGTAAGATACTGAAATCTCAATTTCCCCTGATGAGTCCACTGGAGTTTGAATGCCGTACTACATATTGACCCTTTCATGCATTGAATTATGACAACATGCATGAAAGGCATGAATGACAGTCAGGATTTTTTCTCAAATATTTTATTCATCTTTAGGCATGAAAAAAAGATTTGAGAATTACATTTTTTAAACATGTATTTTTCAAATAGTTTTTACATGTCCACTTAGGTGGAGAGCATCACCACATCAGTGTCCAATGTAGTGGTTTATATGCAAGTATACCATCAACACTGACACAAATACTAGAAAATAACCTCTGTCTACTGTAGTGACCACCATGTGTGAAAGGGTTAAACAGAGCAGAAAAGTACTATGTAAGTACCATGCTGTATCTTATCTGGCTTCGTAATGCAGTATTGCTGTTCTTTTCATCTGAGAACCTCCTTAAACTCAGTTTTGGGCGACTTCCATGATATCCTGGATAAATGTTGTCAAATGCTAAATACTCAAACCTTTCAAAGAATTTGGGACTTGCTGTTCAAGTGTCTGTATGTCTTCTTCTGAATAAACTTCCCCGTTTTAACCTTCAGCCAAAACTTCAGCCATCTCATCTAGCAGCACTTATAAATACTCTTTGGCCATCTGTTAAAAAAAAGAAAGATCAATTGAAGTTGACATGAAATGTAAATATATCCCTTTTACCACACAATATGTAATCAGTTCAGCTGCATGGGGGAAAGGGATGCTGTATAGGTGTGCAGTACCAGAGTGTGACCAATAAAGATGAAGAGCTTGTGTGTTTTTATTAGCCCTCAAATCGTGAAGCTGATCTAAAACAATGATTTCCTTGTTTATGAGACGCTCACTGATGTTCTGATCTCTTGTTTTTATGTTCTACTTTCTGTGAAAGTCAGCTATGCTACAGCAGCGATCTGGAACCCATTTTAGTCTCGCAGCTTTATTGAAGTTTTAATGGTGGTGTAACTTAACCACTGATCCAAGTTCAGCGGTCCCTGTCAAAGGGACTTGATAAATATAAGCCAGAGGCTCTTTAGGACTGCTCTGGGGGTACGTTTTGCTCTATGCTAGATCAATGTGTTCTCACACACCAGCGCCTCAGGCTATTAACTACGCTCTCTGTCCTTACACAGCTGTCTGCGTTATCATCTAAAAGCCTAGTTTCATGTGAGAAGGCACCACGAGTCTGAAGCAGAAAAATGTGTAGGTCATTAATTATCATCGTGATAATAAAGATAAGTGGCTCGCTGTCAGTTCACAGAAGAATGGACAAACTGTATTAACACACAGTTTAAGTTAAAGCCACAACTCGTGAAAAGTCCAAAGGCTTGAATTAGGTTTCAGTCTAAGAAGCAGGAGGTTGTGGTACGGTGATTATTTTCCAATTGCTTTATATTTGTGACTCTAGCGTGAAGCTGATCTAAAACAATGATTTCCTTGTTTATGAGACGCTAAAGTCAGGACATTACCAAATTTGCAATGTGAATGCAAATATGTCAGGCAGATATGTTGATCAGGTGCATCGTTTTTCTTCTGCTTAAGCTTGACAACAGTTGCTATTAGCAGCAATCTCAGGGAAAGTTGCTGTTTGCAACTTTTTAAATAAACACAAATCTCACAAATATAGCTTGCTCTGTGATACAGACTGTCCAATGAATTTTATTACTAAGCATTAATTAGCACTTGCTAACCAAGCTTGCTAACTTTGGCTAATAATTGGTAATAATTAATAAAGTGACATCACAGTGGCTACTTCCATCTTTTGGATACAGTCTATGCCATGAACACGTTTTCTTTTGATAACATATATAAATTACAGTAAAACTTTTGCTTTTTGTTGAAATACCATTTAGAAAATGACAAAAAAAGTTATTAAAAATAATTGGGCAACATGAATACCTGAACTGAATTTCAAGGCAATCCGTCATAAATACTTATATAGACGTGAAACTACTTAGGATTGTTCCTCTGGGGAATACATGTACATACAATGGAAACAGATCAATTTAGTATTTATTAATATATTTCAGTATGGATTTACAGGATAGCCAAATCTAGAGATCCCAAGAGCCACAGCACTATCATTTCTGTCACCACACAGATCCATTGGGAATTTTTATATATGTGACGTGTCAGCTTAAATACACATTAAATAAACAAACTAACACACAGATCTCATCATCAGACAACCCTCATTCTCAGAATGCTCCAAATTGACTCGTGGATAATAGTGGGTGGTTATGTTCACAGCATTCATGGTGGGAATAATTTCATTTTTGTACCACAAGGAGGCGCTGTCTACATATGTTCTCATCGCCTGTGGAAACTAGGTATGTATGAAACTAGGTAAGTAAAAGCACTTTATGGTGAGGTTTGACTTCAGTAAAGCAGTTACAGGTCCTTGTGAACTATTGCGTCTGCATACTTTATGTATGAAAAATAAATCCTGGGTACAATTAATATTATTTGGCTCTGAGTCTGACCATGTTGGACTACAGTGACATATTGTGGAAATTTAATTAGAGTGGAAACTAGTACTGTAGTATTAATCATACTTCATCACTTTTCTTGTATCATTCAGGGGAGAAAAAGGTATTTTAAAAAATGACCTCATAGTGGGCGATGACTAAGACGTTGGTAGTACCCTTGTATGTGTGTGCGTGTGTGTCACCATGCTTATCTGTGAACTGTGAAATGCTTGGAGCTACAAGCTGTTTCTTGCCTCCTGACAGACAGGGCTCAGGTGTTGCTCTTCCTTCCTGTGTAAATTATACACTGAGTTTTGATACGTGTCACATTAGACACAGCACGTTGTTCCCCTTCGGTTTCTCTCTACCGCTGCCTTTTTCATGTCGCTGACAACAGCTATGTGCGCCAGAACCGGTTTCCACAAAGCAGCATTCTGTTTTTTTAAAACACTGCTTTGTTTGACCATTTCTTCCTTTTAATATTCAACTAAATTACCTTCCTGTTTTAAAGAAGCGAGTACTTCAACAAACTCACTTTTAGAAAATATCTGTATCTACCTCATTGTATACTGAATAGGCATATTCGATATACAGTGTGGTCACCAGTGAACACACACAAACGTGTCCAAAAAGTCTCTTCAGAATTCTTTGGATGAAGTGTCCCCTTCTTTGTGTATTAGTAATACAGTAAAGATAGTGGCTATTTAAGACCTAGAACTCCAGTATTGGGATCTCCTTGAGGCCCTACTTGTGGGTAGGCACTCAACAGAAAAGGAGATGTTTATGTGAGGTCTAGAGATGGAGATCTGAAATACAGTGTTTATTAGGCCTTTCACTGTGTTGGACAAAGTAGAGCAATATCTAACAGTATGACAACCTCAATCAGGATTTTTTTTCTTAAGTATTTTTATTCATCTTTAGGCATGAAAAAATATTTTTGAACTTCATTTTTATAAACATGTACTTTTCAAAGAGTTTGTTACATGTCCACTTAGGTGGACAGCATACGTTTTGACTTATGGATTTGGTATGGAGTGACACATCAGTGTCCAGTGTAGTGGTTTATGTGCAAGTATACCATCAACAAAGACACAAATACAAGAAAACAGCCTGTGAATAGCTGTCCACTGTAGTGACCACTATGCATGAAAGGGTTAAATTGGAGCCGTCCTCTCTCAGTGTAATCGCCAGCCAGCTGAACAACTTTTTGTGGCTAAAATTCTGCTTTACCAACTCTGAAGTCATCATGAACCCCGCGACACACAACTACCACATCCTCTGTCCTGTCACAATGGTTGTTGCTGTTGTTACATCCACAGTGTCAACATGGCTCTTACATGGCATCTTGATGGCATTCCTTTTAGCAAAAAGAAAGTCTTTAAGCTTAGCAGTGGAGCTGGTGCAGTTGGCAGGACGTGACTAGTGGACATGTAGCCGCTGGAGAACACAGAAAGTCTATGATATTTTGCAATTTCAAGCAACAACCAGCAAAATAAGAGCAGGTCAAGAATTAAATAGTTGTGACTACGATTGGGGGTGGAGATGCTGATAACTGATACATGAGAAGGGTGATAAATACATTAAAGAGCTACCAAGGCAACCTGAGCTTATATCATAGTTTATAGAGATTTAGGACCCAAAGGCAATATATAAGCTGACTAAAGGTGAGAAAATTTATCAAGCCTGATAATTAACTCCAAACATTAACAAGGCCTAGAAGGCAAAAACAGAACCAAAAACTAAATAGATGCAAAGGGGGAACAGAGATGGAACACAAGTGGGAAGTACAACAGATGATCTGAAGAGGACAAAGGGGAAGCTAGGACAATTTATACACCGAGGGCTGAATAATAATCAGACATAAAGACAATCAGGACAATCAGACAGATAAGAAGCAAAACTAACACAGGACATGAAAGAAAAGCAAAAAGACTGATACAGACATGATCGCTTATCAATTTTGAAACACACTGAACATAGAAATAAGAAGACACGCTAAATATGAAGACAGAGACAAAGACACACTGGAAGGAAAAAGACAGAAAGATGAGTCACAGGGAGGGACCGATACAGTGGAATTCATGGTTCAGCAAGAGTAGCACATTGGCAGTCTGGGGATGGCCCATCCGTCTGCAGACAGCACTGCTGTCAATGGAGCCAGTGTACAAAGTATGTGGTACAACCGGTCTGTTGGCCACTCTTGATTGGGCTTGTTGGTGCATCAGCCAGCAATGGAGAAAAGCAAAGACCTGATACAATGATCTGAAGAGAGTGTTAAAAACAATGAAAAGTGTCTACCCCAGCCACAGCCTGTGCTTTTCATGCTGTATTCTTTTATCTTTGATGTTTTTTTAACCGATCCTGTGTGAACTGGTTGGCATTTGGCAGTCAGCTGCTGCCAGTGATGGCCAGTTGGGATTTTGGAGAGCTGCGCGTGAGCGTATCTGGTGTGGGTGAAAACCCCCTCTTAGCTCACTATAGGAACAGAAACGTGTACGGATTTGCGGGATTATAAATTACACTTAATGACACACCTAGGGAACTAAAATGCTACTATTAGAACTCAAGATGTGTACTATAACACAGGAGACAATGCTGGAACTTATCACTAGAATAACAGTGAGGTAAAAAGGCAAAGTTAAGGCACTCCATAATAGGGCCCGTGCCTTGAAAAGTACAGCGTACCTACAATGTAAAATGGGGACATACCGTCTGTTTTTCCACTAAATTGTCAAGAAATTCCTTAGTATTCCTGTAAAACGAAGGTGTACCTACATTTAAATACTTTAAGTATTTGGACTGAAATATAATTATATTATAATTTCAAATAAAATACATTGAAATTCCATTTAATTACAGGGGAATTGTGCCCTTAGTGGTGGATCGTATTGTAAAGTGTTGCTATTTAAAGAGTTACTCTGCATGGGTTTTAGCCCTGTGCATTTATTTTGAAAGCCTACAGTGTTAAAGTAACACAGAGTTACACTGAGAATAGCAATCATTGTCTACCAGGGGAAGCTCCACTGAAAGGATGAGGCAAATAAAAGCCTCACTGCTACATGAAATAATGACTGCTTGAAGCTTTGGTCGATATTCTGGGTATTCTTAAATTAATATTTTAGTAAAGACTATAACCTGAAAACAAAATCTAATCTTTAAAAGAAAGTGGGGCTTACTCTTAACAGAGAGGCCTATTCATATAATGGGTTTATGTTCCCTAGTTGCCTACCCGCCTGCCCCTGGCCCCAATCTGGCCTCCTCTTTTTTAGAGGCTTTAATGACTAACCCATTTACATAACTCCCTTTCGGTTTGAAAATGTTTCCCTTTACGAGGCCCTTGCTTCCCCTTGAAAAGCATTCTCTTCCTCCCTCCCTTCTTCCCTCCGTTGCTCTATCTGAACGTCTCTTGCCTTCGGTCTGACCAGGTGAAGCCTGGCCCGGCCCCGATCCCAAAGTAAACCTCTCACATGCAGAGAGAAAAAGGCAGATGGAGAACTGTGCCGACAAACACTGTCAGCATCTGAGGGCCTTGATGCCCACCTACTGCCAAGCGTGTGTGTATTTGGCGCGCAAGCTTTCCGGTGTGTGGGTGTCCCTACTGATAGATAGCAAAAAGCTTGCCTTAGCCAAAAAGATTTTGCTAATATTTTTCCTAACATGGTGTAAAATGCACTAATTGTACAGCAACCAGTCTCATTAATTGACTTAGAACATGACATTTTGTCAATATGACAAATTAAGTTATATTATTACAGTCTGTGCAAGTGTCTTGAGCTACCACTGATTTCTTTATATTTTGCTAGGAAAACAGGTAGATACAGTTGATTGAAATATGTGCATACATGCATCATCATATAGTATATAGGGCAAAAACACAGTTTTACATTTTTAATGGGCTTGAAAGTCAATATTTGGTATGACCACCTTCAATTTTCTTGTCATTTCTTACAGTAGTTTTCAAGAAGAGATCTCCAGGCTTCTTGAACAACTCTTTAAAACTCTTCTCTAGATGTCGGATGCCTTTTTTTCTGTTCTCTGTTAAGATGATCCCACACTGCTTCAGAAATGAGGCCTTGGGAGGTCAATCCATGACTGATAGTGTTGCATTGTGTGTTTTTCTGTCTAGGCATATCTCTTTGCTTCCAATTTCCCTTCCTTATGGAAGGCTTCTTGACAGCCACCCTTCTACTGAGACCGTTTCAAACCACATCAGATCAGGTTTTCAACAACAGGAGACGGATAAACTGAAGGATCAGATTCATCTCAGGTCCTGCATCAGTTTTTTGCTGGATATTTTTAAGAGCGTCACTTTCATCTACTGAACATTTGGGTTCTTGCACTGCAAGTCTAAAGCATGAAGATAAAAATACTCAAACTACACTTGTTCAAATTCTTACTATGAGCTGGACAAGGAGATTGAGATCACTTTCTTATCTTTTCCCAAAGTACTGAGCTAGCACCAGAGCTTCAACATGTTATTTACTGTTATATTTTATTTCTATTCTTATCTTTATATTGTTTTAGTGTACACTAAGGGCCATGTGTATATGATTTTTGACAGTAAAGCTGTCTTTGACTTTCACTTATATAGCAGTGTCTTGTGGAAACATTTCTGAGTGACTCGGGGAAAAAAAGTTTGTACTGTGGTAGCGATCTGATCACACTGATGATACGTTCATGAAGGAAATAAACCACATATAAATATAGACAACCTAAATGTAGAACTTCATCTGGTGTCAGCGCTTTGATCTTATCAAACCACAAACATAAAACTTTCTTCTTTTATTTGCTGTTGTTTGTTTGTTTTTAAATTGCATGACTTAAATTTAAAATGCATTTTCTTGCAGAGAGGTGGACGCGAAGACTAAACTAATTTCGTATCTGTGAGATAGCTTAGCCTAGCAACAAGATGGGAAACAGCTATCAGAAATCAGATATTTCGTACTTGTTTATGTACTATGTTTATCATGGTGTGAAAATAAGAAGTCATGTTTTTCGCATCAAGACTGGAAACATTTAGTGGTGACTTTCAGAAAATAACTTGTGGCTTGATAACAGTCAAATCATGTTTGCGATAAGCTCGAACTGGAAATAAGCCGAGTGTAAATATAGAAGACCACTGCAGAGACTCTGGGGATGTTTCACAAGTGTTGATTCACCAGCCTTATCGGACCGCAGATTTGGCTGCTATTTTCCATTAGGTGGTAAATTATGTGTTTGAGCTGAAAATGATTTGAACAGTGGGGTTAAAGATTTCTTCTGGAAATGACTGTCAGTGTGATATAATGGAATGCCTATTTTTTAAATCTCTGTACCTTATTTTGCAATTATTAATATTATTACTATTATTATGCAACCTGTTCAAATTTAGAACATCCCATCTCAGAGTAATGCTGAAAAACCAGCCCAAGCATGTCTTCTTCTGACTTCTGGACCAGACTACTGTAATTCCTTACACTAACCTTCCCTGAAAAGCATTCAGCTTTTCTAAAATGCTGTGGTGAAAGTATATCAAAAATATAAATCATATTTCTTCCATATTAGCTTGTCTTTATAGGCTCCCTGTTAAATTCTGAATTTAATCTAAATTTTAATCCTTTCTCCCCACAAACAAATAATCTCACGAAAGGAAGGTTTGTTTGAATGATACAATGGGTTTATAGCGAGAACTTAAACCACCAACATGTGTGAGTTAATATGTTTACAGTACCAAAACCACTATTAAAATACAACACAAGTCACCCACACAAAGTTATTTAACCCTGTAGCTGTGAGGAAACACGCAATCTCGTTGGCACAAGGCAGCACGGCTTTCAAGTGGGCATGAAACACAGAGTTGCGGGATTACAAAATAGCTGCGTGTTCCGCTTTCGGCGCTCGCATGTACACACATGTCTCCTTTATTCAGGAGTCAAGACAAACAGCAGGGCCTCGAGGCATCTTTCACTGGAAGAATGGGTTTGGAATGGCTTCCAGGACACATGCCTGTCTGTTGTCGAATGTCAAACACAGGACTGTGACATTTCGCAAGACTGCACGTACACACAACATGCAGAGAGAGGTTTTCAGGGCATTTTCACAGCTCTAATGTGGCTCCAAAGGTTATTCCTTTAGGAGAACAAAGAATTTATCAATGAGATGTGAAGATCTCTTCCAAGTCTTTGGCCAGACTTTGTGTCATGAATGTGTCCTGTCGTGGGACAATTGTAGGGAAAAGAAAGTTTACTTTAATCCTTTCCTGGAATTTTCTAAATAGTTTTTGTATTGTCCTGCGCTGCAACTGACGCCCAAGATAGTTGCAAAAAAAATGACTGAATAAGGATGTGACCTTTGTCATTTAGGAAACAGTTGCAGTTCTAATGCCATTTCCCTGTGTTTGTGATGACTTAAATTTGCGACTTATATGCATTTGCCAAAAACTATTCAAGGCAACTAGAGTGAGAGCAGAGCAGAAGGCCTGTCAGAACACCTGTAGTTGAGCAGCTAGTGTAGCCAGACAGAAATCTTACACCAATTTTGCAAGCTAAGGTCATGCGTCGTTGCTTCAAGACTGAGGTTAATTCTGGATATTTACTTTTAAAAATGCTTTTGTTTGCATCGTTTCTCTCCGCGCATTATTCTGGACCGCCACTTGAACTTATTGACATTTTAATGTGTACAGTATGACATGAAATAAGATTAATGGGTCAACGAGGTATTTTGAGCCTAAAGCCACATGAAACTGTTCCCTTTTAACTGTGGTGACACATGCTGAACCATCTGGGCTGAAAAACAAACCCAACTTCCTCTAAGTTGAGGCTGGCTCAATTGATATGTAGACTCAGGGGTCCACATATCAGGGGGTAGGGTGACCATATTTTGATTCCCAAGAAAGAGGACACTTGGCCCAGTCATGTAGAACTTTAATAATACTGTTTGCTTAAAGAAACCTTTAACATATTTAAATGATGCCTTCTCTGTGTGGTTAATGAATGGTGAAATAAAAAACGTCATATAGACTTTTACAAGTCAACAAGTGCAAATAAGAGGCCGTTTGGTCCCTTGTATCTCGCACCTAATGTTTATGATAAATGTAAGTGCTTATGTGGACATATTAACTCTTCTAAACTGTAATAAAAGTGTGATGAAAGTAAGATTTTTTTCTTTTTGTGGTTAAGACAGTCCACCACCCACTTCTGTAGATAGATATTAATGGATAGGTGGGTGCTTTTCCCCAAGCACCCACGCTGTTGATTTCTGAAGACATAAACATAAACAATATCAGTATGTTCATGGATTAATTGGGTAGAGAAACAGGAACTGAAAGACTGTAGCCTATGTGCTTGAAAACATGCTAACACGAGCGCCACCTAAAACCATAGGTGGCTTGGTGTGTTGACATAAATCAGTCTTCCATTCAGTGTATGTAGAGCAGCTCACTTTATACCTGATGACATTTCAAGTCTTTAGCGTGAGTTCTCTGGTTTCCGGAGGGCCTCCGTTCCCTTTAACTCCTTCATGTGTGGAAAGCCTTGACACGTGGAACTCCTGGAGAGTGACCTCTTCATATTTTCAGAGTAAACAGCCCCTCCAAAGGCACTCGCTCCTTCTCCTCCATCTCTGAACAGTGGCCTCCTTTCAGGGCCATCACTTAAGGGCCCTATTAATAATTTGACAAGTTTTCTCAAAGATTAATTACAGCCAGCTTCTAGGCTGCAATTATGCAGGGTGGAGAGACTCTGTAAACCTTCTTCAACGCCATTTCCAGGCCCAATTTTCCACTTATCAAGATGTCAACGCAGAGGAGAGCAGTCTTCTGATCCATTGATCCCAGTTAGGTGGAAGGAATGAACAGCTCTCACTGGCAAATGCTCTCTGATTCCCTGGCAGATGGCTGAAATTGAATGCCAGATTGAAGTCATTAAGAGCAATTTTTTAAGGCCAAGAACAAATAAATCTGCACCCATCAGAATCAGGGAGTTGTAAATCTGAAGTTCTCTTCTTAGGTGGGTATTTCCTCTTGACTGGACTGCAATGCAGGTTAAGTCCAAGGGGGTTATCACTGAAAAAAAATGCTCTCCCTTGTCTGAAGAAAACTTGTCTATTAAATGCCAGCAGTGCACACAACCAACAAATTTTTGTGTAACAATCGAGAGAAATAAAATAACTTTGTAAAGTAATAAATAAAAAAAATTGTCAGGTAAAGTATATTCATTCAATTTAAGTTGCAATTTTGTGTTTGACGCAAGTATTTATTTCTAGCATTATTATGGTCATTTAAACGGCCTCTCGCCAGCTCCTCAGGGGACAGTGGTCCACAGTTCAATACTTCATTAATCCATTATCCCCAGTTGGATTGGACATGGATCGGCTTTTGCAGTTTGTGCAAAATTCCTGTACACAGAAATTTGATGTAAAATCCGACTTACAGCGATGCTAGTGACTCTTCAGGCTATAATAAATGCTAATGCTAGCATGGCAACACTGTTTATATTTCAAGTTGTTTGTTGAGCCATGAATATTTGGCTAATATTAATATTGTGCCAGTGGACACCCTGACAGATTTAATGAAAATAACTTACCCAACTAAGCAGCATGTCTATAGGCCGTGAAAATCAATCCACATTCAGGGGGCACGTCACTGACGGCCAATCGGTGGCTCTAATGTGGACCTAGAGGTCCAAGTGATTAAGGCCTGGAGAGACTATAAGTAGCACAAGAAGAAAGGAGCACAGAGGTCACCAGAAGTGACGCTAGAGTGCGACACTAGTGGAGGAACTGTGCCACTATGGCTCCATCACTGCTTCTACTTCTGGACACCAAAAGGAGACCCTGTACTCTTTTCAGAGTCAAACCCACTACCCTAAATCCATCAGTACAGATGCGGCAGAGTAACATCTTCTGTTTCTTCTTCTTGTGCAATAACTAGTATCATAGTGTCATGTGGCAGCTTTAGAGTTTTGTAGCCATACTGGCTTTGTAAAGAAGTAATGCTCAGGAAGAAGTATCCTGAGAGAGCTGCTGCACTGAAGAAGGATTGCTCAAATGCAGATTCAATGCTGGACTTTAAGTCAAGCTTTGGGACAAACAGTGATCTCTCTGCATTGAATCATACTTGTTTTTAATCAGGACAACATGCTGTGTCCTGTCTCCTTCCTCGCATCCCAACCCGTTGCGGTAGATGGCTGCCCCTCCATGAGCCTGGTTCTGCTGAAGGTTTCTTCCTGTTAAAAGGGAGTTTTTCCTTTTAACCAGCTGAGAGTCTCTTTGCTGTGGATTTCAATCCACTCAGAATTCAGAGGAGTTGCGCCCTGCTGAAAATGACAGAGAATCCAAAGGTATAGCACTTCAGTATTGCTGGAAGTGCCTTACCACCTTTTGTGACTCAGTCATTGTTTAAATATCTATGGCTGCCATTGCTGCCATCCACAGACTCAGACTGCTGCAAATTTAAATCAAGAAACAAAACAAAGTAGATGACTTTTTTTTTTTTAAAGACAAAACATTTTTCCATTTTCCATTTCAAATACTCATTTTCAGTTCAGTATCAACAAGCCAGGAATGTTGTACAACAAAGCACTCAAAGCAATTAGCGCTCGAGTCTGACCGACTTCCACCTCTATATGATGAAGTGCTTGAACTTGTGACTGCAGGGTGAGGTGGCAAGTAGCAGCCAGACTCCATACATCACCTCTGAAGAGTGGAAGGCTCCTGTCGTCCAAAGCAGATGGTTCATCCTGAGCCAGCCAGCCGGCCTCTGGATAAATGTGTTCAAGAGTGTGTGTGTGTGTGTGTGTGTGTGTGAGAGAGAGAGAAGTGGCGAATACAATGCAGTGAGTGTCCCCATGCTGTTGTCTGTCAGAGATAAGAGCCACCTGCCTATCCCATTCAACCAGAGCCCTCAGTGTCACTATAACCCATATACATCAGTTTAAAACTACAACGTGTATGTTTTATTGTGTAGTAGCAGTGCAATTCATTTGGGGTGTACATAGTAATACAGTTGAAGTGTGTAAATGGTGCTTTTTAAGTGAAAAATTAAACAAATATAGCTCTCATTCATTAAGCCCCGCTGGAATAAATAATGGCCAACTGCTGCTTCCTGCTCTGACTACTATCTCATTTGCCTCATGTGAAAAGTGTGTTTGGGTTTTTGTTTGTCATTCCAAGCTAATGCATTACCATCTATCTGTGCACCCGGAAAGAAAATGAGAAAGAAAGGGGGGACGGAGAGGTGAACTCGGAGCACAAAGCTCAGATTGTTCCTCCTCGCTGTCTGTCCATGATAACAATGAGCCATTCATTTGCGCTGCCATGGGCCCTAATTAATTCCAACTTTACATTCTGACCTACAATCTCCCTTTGCTCATCCCGTTTTCCTCCAGATCCATCAGTTATTCCACACGCCCAGATGACTTCACCCTGTGTCTTTATCTCCTTCACTTCCCTCCTTTTTTTGACCAAAACATGTTAGCCTCATTGGGCAAATCTGAATTCCCATATGAAGCTATTTTCTTTTGCACAACTACACATAAAACTTTAGTACTGAATATATCTGCATTTTAGAGGGTTTTCCTTGTTTTTATGCATGGACCAGAGCCTTCCCCATGCTGAAAGTTGAACGTAGTGGAGGCCTTTTGATTTTGAACAGTATTTTAAAGCGTAAATGTTAGCATTTTGGCTGATGCTAATTCCGATTTTTAATGCCAGAATTGACCATATTTGGACAATAGGTTAGAGTGTGACAATATCTGCTAAATATACAATAAGGCTACAGATATGCTAAAATTTCACTCATTCAAAACTGAAGCACAAAGTTGTTGGATTGTTTGTGCCACACATATAGTAGTCATCTGCTTTATCCACATACATGAGCTACAAAATTCAAATACTTAGCTAGCTAGCTAGCTAAGTATCATGTTATTTAAGAGTCTAATGGTTTTCTGTTATGTAACTAAAAGTAAAGGTAGCTAGGTAGCAAGCTAGATAGCCTGTGAGCACAGCGGAACATCTAGCCACTACCTGGAGATTTAAGCTTTGGCGGGAAATCTGCACCATAACTAGGTTGTAACCGCAAACTCCTCTGAAACCCTATGGCATAACCTAACATGCAGCTTCCCAGAAATTTAACTGCACATTGGTCAACACATCCCCCAACTATTGTGATTGGTCTGTTCAGTACTGCTAATTTCCGAATGGTTTGTGGCAGCAGTTTTTGAACTGAAAGACATCAACAAAACAAGCTTTAGGCTTGAAAAACCAAAACAACAAACTAAAAGAACCAAAAATATTCCATTGGACTACAAAGATCCCTTTCACATTCACAACAACTGTGCACTAACATACTGAGTATTAGATTTAATTAAAAAAAAAAAAAAAATACACAGCCCACCTTCCACCAACCTGCTAAGCCTTTAGTAGGTCACCTCCACCTCCTACATTATCCTTTAGAGAGTTACAGTCAGTTGTGGTCAGTAAATGTAGGTGGATAGCTTATTATTTCAGTCTCGCAGAGAACGCTGCTATTGATGTCAATCAGTTATATCACTGCAAGCACATTGTAATTGCAGTATTCCTCTGCTTCTGATTTGAGGTGAATTTACAATTGACCTCCTTTTTTTTCTTCTGCAGTTGTCTTTTCCACGATGGATGAATGCTGCTGTAAAAACAAGTCTGCTTCTTAGAAACTGGCATCAAAGGCTGACATTTACTATTTCATGTTTCACATCACATACAGAAGTAGAGGTTTGCAGCGTTATTTCTTTAACACTCTCACCACAGAATTTCAAAATAATAGACATGTTGAATGCAACAACTCAGATCTTTTAATAGAAGCGTCCGTGCATACATGAATCAAACCCGGATACGAAGTTTTTCAGCCATCGTTGCTTCTCCTTTTATCTGCCTTTTTCTCATTCATAATTTTTATTAAAATACCCTGCCAGCATCTTTGCCCACGATTTACATCCTGCATCAGCCCACACAAGCGGTGTAAGCAGAATTTCCTTCTTTTTGACCCTTCGTCTTCTGCTTCCCCTCCCTTCTCACTCAGCTCCTTCCTCTACTAACCAGGCACTGAACACCCCCCCCCCCCCCCCCCCCACACACACACACACACACACAAACCCTTCAAAAATAATCCCTTTGCTTCAGTCCCTGCTCTCCCCGTGTCAAACAGAGCTTGGCGCTGTTTCCTTTTTCCTGCCCTACATCCGAAATGTGAGGAGAGAAGAATTAAGAGAACGGGATTGGGGGCGTGGCGGAGTGATGACGAAGAATAACAGACAGAAAATAGGTGGGATATAGAAGGGAGAAGCCATGAAATATCCAAGAGAGAAAAGTGGGAGGGTAGGAAGGAGGGGGTGGTTGTGTTAGGGGCACAACATGAAGAACAGAGGCTGCTTTGTCGATAGCAACAGCAAACTTTTACAGCGATCGCTTGGTGCTCTCACTGCGTGTGCTCAAAGTGAAGCAACCCGTGTGTGTCTGAATATGTGCGGCAACATGTGAGTCTAAACACAAAGGATTCTTCTTCCAAGAAGGATGTAACGTATGGAAAACACACAGAGTCACACAGGGTACTGGGTTGGTTAAAGCAGCAGTAACATGACACTTAGCTTGGACCACGATGACCAGATCCTTGATTGTATCCTCTTTAATAGGGGAGAGTATTCGGAGCCCAGCAAAACCAAGCTTACAGATAGTATTTCTCTTGCTGTGAAGCAATGGCCAGAAACCAATTCTTTGACTAAAAGCTACTATGAATAGATAACGTTTGGACAACACAGACGTGTGTTAAGTGGATGATATTTATGTGAATATCTCATTTAGAATGAGACAGGTACTTAGTTTACACACACTTTGACGATATATCAGCCCATTCTCTTCCCAGGGACAGAAATTGCTGATCTTTGTCAAGTTTGGCAATATATGAACCACTCCAATGACTTTGACAAAAGTCATTTTTTGACATTTTTTGACAAACCTGAATTAAGCACAAATTAATTAGGCCTATGGGTACTTGTTAAACGGCCCCAAATGTCAGTTTCCTGCCTATTGTCTGTTATTAGGTTTTGTTCAAAATTTGATGTGTCATACCCAATTATCTGTGGCGAAGAGCCCACAGATAATTGGGTAGTCTATTGTAACCTTCAGAATCCTGACACTGAATATTATTAGTCAAACTCTGCTGGCCTGTGGAAAAAAAAGAAGATTTGATGGCTTTTCTTGTAGAAAAGTACCTTGCAGTCTGCAATGGTTGTTTGTTTTTTAAGAACAAAAAAAAAAAAAAAAGGATTGTCCTTGTCTTTCTGACTAGAAAAAATGATACTGCTACTACTTTCCCGAAGAGAGTGAAAAATAAATAAAGATTAATTTCTTTGTCAGTGGTAGGAATTTAATTTTCTGCTGCTGTTTTCAAAATCAAGGTAAGAGCCCTGGGCTTCAAAGGATGTTCCTAAATCTTTCAAAAGGATGACTTTGTGGAAAAAGCTATATTGGAATGTCCTTATGTTCTTGTAATAATCTTTATTGTGATTGTAGTTGTTTGAGGTTGATGCCAATGCTGGAGGGTTAGCAACCTCATTTTAACATAATTGGGCAACACTTTTCACAAAGTGCTTAGTTCCAAATACTGTCCAGTCATTAGTGTCCACACTCACCACTGCCAAGGGGCCGATGGTGCAATATGGCAGCCTCGCTTCTGTCAGCCTGCCCCAGGGCAGCTGCGGCTACAACTGTAGCTTACCTTCACCAGTGTGTGAATGTGAGAGTGAATGAATAGTGGTATTGTAAAGCGCTTTGAGGGGTCCTGAAAAGCGCTATATAAATGCAATCCATTATTATTATTATTAAAAATCACACGCTGTAACCACGAGATGCTACAATGACAAGTCTACATGGCAAGTGCTTGACCTATTCATGGCTGTATCCCCCCTTGTACCCCAGAACAACACTTTTCATTGCTGACAGCGTGTGATAACCAAACTGCTGCTGAAGCCGTTCTTTAAAAAAAAAAAAAAGATAATATAACTTGGAAACAATTTGATGGCAAAACATCTTTTTAGCTTACATTGGTGTGATAAAGCATGTACCCCCTACCTGATTCCCTGTTTTTCTGTATATTTGTCACACACATTTAAACACATTTAAATATAAGAAGAAGATAACACAAGCCAACACAAAATGCAGTTTCTAAATGAAGGTGTTTATTATTAAGCCCCCCCCCCCCAAAAAAAAAAAAACTTGAGCAACTCGGGTAGAAGGACCTTAGTCAGGGAGGTGACCACCAGAGATGGGCATTACTTTTTTCGAGTAACGAGTAAAGTAAGGGATTACTATTGCAAAAAAGGTAATTAGATTACTGTTACTTTCCCGTAAGCACGCTGCGTTACTGCTTTACTAAAACTGTGATTTTTTTGCGAGAGTGTCTCATGACAATGACGTAAGCCAGTGCAACGTTCGTGGCAACAGCTGTGTGCAGATCAAAAATGGATAATATAACGAGTGCGGGAGAGAGTATAACCGTGCAGCGTTTAAAGCGTGGAAGTACTGACCTTACTTTGAGTTTGATTCCGTAAAAAGTGACAAAAACATTAGCGTCCGCTGCTCACTGCGTGGGAAGTAAACTTCTTTTTACAGCGAAAAAACCCTAAACGTCCGAGAAAGCACCAAATACGCTGCAGCTGGAATGTGACATTCACAGAGAAACTGCTGTATCCTTCCACTGACCGCTGCGGCACACCTGCACCAGGGCAAACCTCCGCCTGCCCCACTCCTGCTATACAGGTGAAAATAGAACAACAGGACCGCTGAGTCTTTCATTTTATTTATTTTCTGCTGTGTTTTACGTGCATCTATTTGAAAGAGTGAGTGTAAACACAAAAAAGCGATTTTATTTTATATGCTGGAATATGCAGAAAATAGGTTTAAATGTTAAACAAATTTCTTCCAGTCAGAGAATGTTGCATATAATTTAACGTTTGCTTGATGCATAAAGTTAAAAGATTAAAACTAATAAAACAAGTTTTAAAAAGAGACTTTTTCATTTGATTACATTTTATATGATGGATTATGCAGAAAGGGCTAAAAGATCTATTGCTTTATTGCCTATTTAGGGGATAAATCACGTTTTAAAAAGTAACTAAGTAACTAATTACTTTTGAAAATAAGTAATCTTAAAGTAACAGGACAACCATTTCTGCACTGTGCCACCAGTCTGCCCTTTATGGTAGAGTGGCGAGATGGAAGTCACTCCTTATTTGCCTGAAGTTTGGAAAAGGCACCTAAAGGCCTCTCAGGCCATGAAAAACAAAAGTGTGATGAAACAAAGACTGAACTCTTTGGCCTGAATGCTTAATATCAGGTTTAGAGGAATCACCAAGCCAAAACCATCCCCACTGTAAAGCATGGTGGAGGCAGCATCATGCTGTTGGGATGTTTTATTTGGCAGCAGGAGCTGTGAGACTATTCGGTGTTGAGTGAAAGATGAATGCAGCAATGTACCTGCTCCAGGGCACTCTGGACCTTGGACTGGGGCGAAAGTTCATTTTCCAAGAGGAAAATGACCCTAAGGACACAGCCAAGATAACAAAGGAGTGGCTTTGGGACCACTGTGTGAATGTCCAGATACCAGAATGTCAGAGACTCGATTGAACATCACTGGAGAGATCTGACAATGGCTGTGCACTAACACTCCCCATATCAGGTTAGATAAGCATACATTTTTTAAATACATTCAATGTTTCTGAAGGCTCTGTTCATCCACCAAAGCCTGTATGCCACAGCTGAAGAGTGGCTATAACCAAGTGGACAGTTTGGGTAGTACAGGCCCTTATGAGAGAGAGAGACAGTGAAATTTGGTCTGTAAGGGTCTCTTTCTTCAGGGTTATTGAGCACGGATGACCACAGGAAGCCGTTTCCAGAGCTTTTCCACTGGTGTGTGTGTGTTCAGCTTAGGACCGTCTCACCACAGGAACTTCCTCGTTGGGTAAACACACATATACACACAAACACAAGATTCCCACATACATGCATCACCTGTATACACACTAAATTCCAAAAGGACAAGCACACCCGTGTGTCCAGTGATGGTGTCAGCTTGCACAGAGGGAAACTGCTGTTTATACAAGTGCTTTAATGAAAACTGACTTTTGATTTTTCCTTTGATTAACAAATGACAAAAAGCCGATAAAAGCTTGGCTTCTTATTTCAGAGTTTGGTGCCAAAACATTTATAGATGTTAAAATAAAGCCAAAACTAAAAGCTGATTATACTGATTCAGTCGACTTGGCAGACATTCCTTGTTATTTTGATAGGCAACTTAACTAGCAAGAAAAGTGACACAATTCTGCACCAAAATAAGCTCAAGCCAGACTTTGTTTTCTATATTAATCAAGCAGGCATTCCAGGCTGAAGGAATTCTGTTGCTTTTGGCGACAGTTCAACTGCAGTGCTGCTTCTTAAGATGCTTGCTGTGAAATGACATGTTAAGTGTGCGTCTTGTTTTCTCTAACTTCAGGGTCCCGGCAATGAGGCAATCTCTGTCTAGTGGTCTACAGCGGCCCTACAGACATGGAACGTATACAGAAAGTTTTAGCCACTTTTTAAACTGTAAGACATGCGGGGCTATCAGAGACAAACACATGTGCAGTAAATCAGAACAGAGCATTTTGTTTTCATATTTAGTGTCACTCCTATTTATTCATTTATTTATTTAATGGCAACAATTTTCTAAAAACTCATAATGTACACAATAGCCCATGGACTCACAGTGTCCCGGACACCAAATATCTGATTTTTGTCAAGGTTTTATTGTGAACATTTAGCTTAGACTTAGCAAGTACTCTAAACCATGAAGCAACATAATAATAATGATAGTCTCAGAGACTCTCTTGCCTGAAGTTTAGTCCCCTTTCTGCATCTTTTTCCTGTCATAGGAGGGTAGTTGTCTCAGCTTATCACAAATGCTCAACATGAACTTTTATTGAGAAGAATCTTCTTTGTCCTGTAGTGTTTAACCTCCTAGGACCTGGCGTCCACATACTGTATGTGGACATCATATTTAGGGATGTCTAGATGAAAATACTTAATTTTTCTCTACAAGGTCCTGATATCCACTTACGAGGACATTATACTGCCACTGTTTTATCAAAATTTAAAACCAATGTCCTCATATGTGGATCTCATTTGTCTCAGAAACAAAAATTAGGTAAAAAAAAAAAAAAAAAATCTGGAAATTCTTTGGTTTTACATTCCTCAGGTCCCAATCAACCCAAATAGCAAAGAAACGTTTAAAATGCATGCCATGAAAGAGTTTGGGTGTTAGGAGGTTAAATTAGCCTAAACATAGATTCTTAGCTAGCCACCACATCATTATGAGCCCAAATACTATTGGATACACAACTGGTGATTTAGCATGTTAATCTCTTCTTTTTCTTTTTCTTTTTTTTAACCTCAGATCTGTGAATATTTAAGGACATTTCTATTCTGTCATAACACCCAGCAGTTCTTTCTTGTCTTTGTCTTGAGCTTTATACTGATACCAGATTTGTGGGGGTTTGACAAACAACGTGGTCTTTCTTCTCAAGAAGATAAGCATTGCAGCTTCTTCGTTTTATGGCAAATTAAAGGCACAGTCTGTAAAATATCACCACTACATGTCAGTAGATTGCACATCGCAGTGAACTGAATTATCTTTTCTTACAGCTCTACATTTAAGCAGCTACATTGGCTGCTGAAAACACACACTCGTAAATGTAGAGTGCATAATCAGCCAAAAGTTTGGTTTCTTAAACTATTTACTCTGTTGATTTATATAATGAATATTTTCTAAAAGTATAATAAACTGTAACTCTCTTTTATCAATTCAAAATTTCAGCACTACTGAAATTGGGTTAAAAGAGTTTTTAACATTAAACATGAAAACCCAATGCCCACAAAAACCATTGCATTAAAACAGTAATTAGGCAACCGTATTTTTAAAAATGTCAAAGCACACAAACCAGACCAAGGTCTGCAACTCTGAAGGTGCCCTTAAACGATTCTTCAGCATATCTGTGTACGTTGTATGAATCATATCCTAGAATCTAGATATATAAATCAAAAGAGTAATGAGTATAACTAATAAAATATTACCAAAAGTAAATTAAACTGTACCTCTTCTTTATCAGTTTAGTTTTAACCCCAATGAAATCGGGCTAAAATAGTTTTTAATGTGAAACATGAGAACAAGACAATGCTGCCCACAACCACCAAAACTGGTGATTGCATTAAATAGTAATTAGACAACCTGGTTTTTAAAAATGTCAAAGAACACAAACCAGAGGGAGTTGCTCATCCGTAAAGGCAACGTTAAAGCTAAAAACTTTCTTCAGCATGTCTATATTCATGGCTGTGGCTGTAGAGCAGGTTGCCTACTAATTGTAAAGTTGGTGGTTTGATCCCTGTCTGCTCTAGTTTACATGCCAAATGTCCTTGGGGAAGATGCATCAGAGAGCCAACTTGCTTTCTGATGCATCCATCGGTGTGTGGATGTTAGATAGGAAGCACTTCCATGGGAAAAGCATATAAAAAAGTGCACTGAATGCTAAGTCAGGGTGGAAACGCACTGTATAACAACCAGTCCATTTACCATATCGATATGGTAATATATCGTCATATCGATGGCATGATGACCAGAACACCATCAATAAAACTATATATCATAGTGTTCAAATGTGTTTCCTTCATCTGGATTTGTTTTTACCAGATTTCCACATTAAAATGAAAAGATTATTATTACATCACATTACATGTTTCGGTTTTCAAGCAAGACCCAATGTCCGCAACAAGGGGCTAAAGATAAAAAAGAAGTAAATAACAGTTTTGACAAGAAGTTTTGTTGTAACGTTTCTTTGAACCACAACACATACAAATATCCTGCTAACTTCGAACTTTATTAGATGTTGTAAATGTTTTTTATGGATATCTGGATGTGAAACTTTATTTTAACGTCTTTTAGAACAGCCACACTGATCATTTTATTAGATCTAGAAGAACTTGGACTTTCAGTAGTACCTCAGTGTTTGATTTTGGGAACCAAAAGACCATTCGTACTGAAAAATGGCTAACTTCCCAAACTTATCCCAAAACTGTCTGAAATTCATTTCTGAAAATGCCTCCTATCGACTCCTCTGGAACTAAGTGGATCACATGTTATTTGCTTTTCCAAAAAGCCCCAACAGTAGTGGATAGTTGAGCACACCCATCCCTTTTTACCTTAAATATCTGGGAATATTCAGGGAGATTTGTCATAGGGCAGCACGGTGACGCAGGGTTAAGACTATTGACTCACAGCAAGACTGTCTATTGTACATTTATTCAAATTGTTATGCATTTAAAATTGTTGTAATGTGTTACTGTAATGTACATAACAATGTCATAAAATGAAATTTAACTACACTCAAAGACGATCCCATGCCAAATGTCTGTCTCAAAACGTAAAAATAACCTCACTGGCAGAGGTTAAAAAAAAAAGGCCAGAAACAAACAAACATACAAAACGCAAGATAAGCTGAGTATTGCTAAAGGAAAGTACAGAGTGGGCCATTTATATGGATACACCGTAATAAAATGGGAATGGTTGGTGATATTAAAGTCCTGTTTGTGGCACATTAGTATATGTGAGGGGGCAAACTCCTCAAGATGGGTGGTGACCATGGTGGCCATTTAGAAGTCGGCCATCTTGGATACAACTTTTGTTTTTTCAATAGGAAGAGGGCCATGTGACACATCAAACTTAAAGAAAAACAATGGTGTGCTTGGTTTCAACGTAACTTTATTCTTTCATGAGTTATTTACAAGTTTCTGACCACTTATAAAATGTGTTCAATGTGCTGCCCATTGTGTTGGATTATCAATGCAACCTTCTTCTCCCACTCTTCACACCCTGATAGCAACACCGCAGGAGAAATGCCAGCACAGGCATCCAGTATCCGTAGTTTCAGGTGCTGCACATCTCATATCTTCACACCATAGACAATTCCCTTCAGATGACCCCAAAGATGGTGACCCTGAATCCTCCCTTAGTTATGCTGCAATAGATGTAGGCTGCCGGGGGATTCCCATGATGCATTGAGTTTTTCCTTTCCAGTCACCTTTCTCGCTCACTATGTATTAACAGACCTCTCTGTATTGAATCATATCTGTTATTAACCTCTGTCTCTCTTCCACAGCATGTCTTTTATCCTGTCTTCCTTCTCTCACCCCAACCGGTCGCAGCAGATGGCCGCCCCTCCCTGAGCCTGGTTCTGCCAGAGGTTTCTTCCTGTTAAAAGGGAGTTTTTCCTTCCCACTGTCGCCAAAGTGCTTGCTCATAGGGGGTTATATGATTGTTGGGTTTTTCTCTGTATCTATGAAGCGCCTTGAGGCGACTTTTGTTGTGATTTGGCGCTATATAAATAAAATTGAATTGAATTGAATTGAATTGAAAGATAAAAGTCTAAGGGGGTCAGATCGGGAGACCTTGGCAACTGGCCCATGACGACCAATCCACTTTCCAAGAAACTGTTCATCTAGGAATGCTCAGACCTGGCACCCATAATGTGGTGGTGCACCATCTTGCTGGAAAAACTCAGGGAACGTGCCAGCTTCAGTGCATAAAGAGGGAAACACATCATCATGTAGCAATTTCAAATATCCAGTGGCCTTGAGGTTTCCATTGATGAAGAATGGACCCACTATCGTTGTACCCCATATACCACACCAAACTATTACTTTTGTGGTTGCAACAGTTTTGGAGGGATCCATCCAATGTGGGTTAGTGTCAGACCAATAGTGGTGGTTTTATTTGTTAACTTCACCATTCACATAAAAGTTTGCCTCATCACTGAACAAAAATCTTCTGCGTGAACTGAGGGTCCTGTTCCAATTTTTGTTTTGCCCATTCTGCAAATTCTGTGCGCCGATCTGGGTCATCCTTGTTGAGATGCTGCAGTAGCTGGAGTTTGTAAAGGTGCCATTTGTGAGTAGCTAATATCCACCGAAGGGATGTTCGACTAATGCCACTCTCCAGTGACATGCGGCAAGTGCTACGCTGTGGGCTCTTGCTGAATGAAGCTTGGACAGCCACTGATGTTTCTTCATTAGTGACAGTTTTCTTGCGTCCACATTTTGGCAAATCCAACACTGAACCAGTTTCACGAAAGTTAGCAAGCAGTTTGCTTACTGTAGCATGGGAGATGGGTGGTCTCTAAGGGTGTCTTGCATTGAAATCTGCTGCAATGACCCGGTTACTGCGTTCACCAAATATCAGCACAATTTCGATCTGCTCCTCACGTGTTAACATCTTCGACATGTCAATGGCTGTGAACAAAGAGAAACTTGTAATTAACTCATGAAAGAATAAAGTTACGTTGAAACCAAGCACACCATTGTTTTTCTTGTGACATTACCAATAGGTTTGATGTGTCACATGGCCCTCTTCCTATTGAAAAAACAAAAGTTGTATCCAAGATGGCCGACTTCTAAATGGCCATCATGGTCACCACCCATCTTGAGGAGTTTGCCCCCTCACATATACTAATGTGCCACAAACAGGATTTTAATATCACCAACCATTCCCATTTTATTACGGTGTATCCATATAAATGGTCCACCCTGTATACACCAGTTAGCCTAATTTAAAACTATTAGCACTGCTTTCTAAAATATGCAAAAAGTGGCAAACTTGCTTGTTTATGGATACTGGGGATACTGGACACCACCAACATGTGGAAGTGCTGGAACAATTGCAGACATGAAAACCAACAGGTCTGCTGTTTGTTCCACCAAAACGTGTTAGGTTTTGGGAAAGATTGTGGTGTAGATGAAAATATATGTTTCAGCAATGCTAAACATGTGTTAGAAAGCTCAGTTTTCTATCTGGAATTTCAATGGCAATGGTAAAGGTGTTGTCTACCAGACATTTTTGTTCCCCTAAGTAACAATGTCAGCCTTGTAGCTGGCTAACAGCTTTTGCAGCTGCCTGAACTGAAATTATTTAAACAAAGTTTGGTTTAATATTTGCATAGCTTGAAAACTCAGTCACATTGCCAGCATTAGCACATATTATGTCACATTACAGCTTGAGAACTGAACTGAATTCTATCTTCTCATTATACACATTTTTTACATTATTTGTGATAGTGCTTCTTAAATAAACCACATAATGCGCCTTATAACAAATGGACCAGACATCTTTCTTAGAGCTATTTCAAGCAATTGAATTTAAATGTGATCATGAAGTAAGTTTTGCTATATTTTTGTTCTTTTCCCCATCAGCATTCCAAAGGTGTACTCTACCCCTGTCTCTAAAGGACTCCATATGTCATGGCTATAAAGCAATGTGTTCCTCTAAACAGAGGAGGCTTTATCTTGTGAAATATTGCACCTGCACTCACTGCAGAGTGGATGCTTTTGGCACAAAGCCTCTCTCTTTGTTTTATATACCTCCTGTCTTGTTGTTGGGAATCTAGAGGAATCTCAGGTATGTCGACAATCTCTACAGTCATTGACAAATCTCTGTCTGCAGGCCGGGGAAACACGCATACATATACACGTTTTCATGTGCACACAATAAAAACGCAAAGTTTGGCCGGGATTGGCTGTCATCATCAGCTTGTCAGCGTGCTGCACCTGTGAATGGTAACAAGACCCTGTGGCTTGCAGTGTTCTCATAGCTGCCTGACAGACACAAGAGATCAATTTCCTCCAGCGCAGAGCGTGTTAGAGGAGGAGGAAGTTTCCTTCAGACTTTAAGAATTTAGCAATCAGCTTAGATGTGTTTTTTTTTAAATAAAAAAATACATTATTGTAAAATGTGATAAACATCCACTGTGCTGTTAGCTAGAGTGCTTAAAATAGGACAGAGGTTGCCTGTATGTTAAGCACTGGCCCATTTCCTTTGCAGCATGTACATGCATGCATTCTGTGGTTAAGATTCGAAAATACTGAGTCAGTCAGACTTGTCTAAAGAAAGAGTATAAAGCCGCAGGACACTTTAAGGCAGTGAAATCGGATTGCAGCTCTTATGTAGCATCAGAGACGCTCTGATTTAACACACTGTTTCTATATATGATTAATAGCTCCTGGTTTAGCATCATTCTGGCCTTAATAAATGACTATCTCTACAAATAACTAACCCTAAAATTATCTTCTCTATCAACAATTTATCCAATTGTATTTTCAGGGGGTTTTTTTTGGAATCAGTAAAGAGCTTCCATGAAATGTTGTTCATTAGAAGTTCTGCTAAACGTACTATGCACAAGTAGTGCTTTGAGCTAAATGCCAATGCTAGGATGCTAACACGTGACACTAATAAAAAGTAGACAAACAATGCATTGGATGCATGACCGTAGAAAACAAGAAACCTCAGATAAGTAGAGATAACATTTCACTGACACAAGAGAGCTTTTAGGCCTACAGCTAAAACTTGTTTTTTTGGACTGGAAAGATAAACTGTTTCCCCAAAATCTGGCATGCTAGCATTTGACAAAAACCATAGACAGTATAGCTGTGGATGTGATTGTATAATAATAATAATAATAATAAAAACATGTTTTTAAAACTTTAAATTTAAGCACTTATTTCTTAATTCCAGCTTCACAGACTGCGTTACATCGATGTAAGAGCAGGGACTTTGTATGCGTAGCATTTCATGTCCCCTTTAATCTTTGAATTCGGGTGTTTTCAGTCCTATTGCTGCAGGTGTATAACAAGCCTCTGCAAATGTTTGTGAAGGAAGTAATCATAATAAAGAGATCACTGAATTCAAATGTGGTACAGTAACAGGTTGCCACCACTGCAACATTATGAAGTTGGGTCATTTCTAAATATTTCTAAATATAAGGTGTATTAATATGTCAGCATTTAGGAAAAACACAGTGAGCCATAGACTCCATAAGACCTCATGCCAGTCCAGCCATAGATTAAAAAAAAACATAATTCAAAACTAAATGACCAAAGAATAATACATTTAACAGAAATGTGATGACGGAGGTTAGTTTGGACTAAAGTGGTGGAACAGCTCATTTTCATGCGGAGTTTTTTCTGATTCATAGTTTTGTTTTCGCTGGGTCAAAACATCTTCATGTTATCCAAATCTAACCAGGCCACATCAGACGATGTGCTGCTGTAGTTATTAAAACAAGATTTTACTGTTTATTTCTGTACATAGTGACATAATCTCTCTTTTTTTATTACGCCACAAAGATGTAGCATAAAATTAAGTCAGATTAGGTCCGAAAATACCAAAAAACAAGCAATGTAAGCTTTTTAAGGTAGCATTCACAACTCTCCAGTTTAGAAGGCAAAGTACAATTAAGTGCAAACACATGCCCATAAGCCTCAAGTGTATTTCTCGCACAATAGCGCATTTTTAGTGCAGTGGAGCCTGTTTTAGTTACAGTCTTTTAACCTCCAAGACATCCTAAGCGCATCATTGAGTTTGAGGCATAGGAAAGGAAAATCTGTTTTTAATGGAGCTGAATGACACACAGGTTGATAATATCTTTTCCTTTCACAGCTTTGTTCCACATGGTTTCACCCTCTGCTTTCCCCAATCTCTCGCTTAAATCAGAAGGATGACAGCGAAGACATATACAGTAATATAACCGTGGAATTACTTTGAACTCTTCACTGACACGATGGTCCGCTCCAGATAGGAGGAAGGACGTTAGCTCTTACATCTATCTCATTCACAGCTGAGCAGATTTCAGAGCGATAGCATGCACGTGCCTGTGTCCTGTAGTGTGCACGCACGCACTTATATAAATATATGTTTCCATGACAGTTACATATTTGACTTGCAGATGCCGTCACCTTCCTTCCTTGTGCTGTAATTTGAATAATTAGGGCCTGGTATCCATGTGAATGCTCAGGTTACATGATGTCACCTGAAAAAGGAGAAGTTTGCTTGCAAATTGTGACCAGAGAAAGCAGAAGCCACAATACAATGATAAGATATTTGCCTAGAACCTACACATGAGAGCCAGGCTTCTACGGTAAACAATGATGTTGCTTCCTGTATGAAGAAAACCAACCCTTGAAGCTTGCATAATAAAACACCTTACTCAACGATTTGTCACACTGGTATAGAGCAATGTTCCAGCGATGGACTGTTTTAGTTCAGTTTTTAATTTGTATTGTTTCAAATCTGGATTAGATAACTTTGTACAGTACTGTACAGAAGTCTTGACCCGACTATCGTTCGTTCTCATTTTTCTAGTAAAATATGAGTTGCTGTAAAATATGAAAAGGCAAAAACTGAGATTTACAGTTCCAACAAACTTCAAAGTCAGCATTTCTTCAATAGTTTGAACATTTCTTTACGTAGTCTTTAGGAATAATTCTCGAGGCTTCTGAAGGACATTCAGAGTACTTCTTGGGATGTCGCTGCCTTTTGTTTTGTTCTCTGTGTATCTTCCCTCGAGTTGACTTTAATACTTTAATAGGCTAGTGTAAGTGGACTAGACTAAATATAAATAGAGAAAACCTTTAAAAGATCTTCAGAAAGCCTGGAAAACTACTGATAAAAAAAGAAAAATGAACTCACTAACAAGGTTAATTATGTTTATTTCTGTGGCAATTGGCTTCATTCATTAATTCTTTCACTCTGCCACGTCTGTTTGTACTTTTATAGCATTACTAAATTCATACTTTGACAGCTTTATAAATGATTTTAGTTCAAAACAATTTGGTTTTTAGTTTTAACCAACGGGCTACATGGAACAAACAGAGTTCAAAAACTGTGGCAGTTTCCACAGATTCTCTTGTTCTGAATTAGCAGCTGTGATGCGGCAGCTCTCGTTACTGAAGATATTTCATCATATCAGTCCGTCATTAAAGATATACAGAGGAAATAACTTTTTTTTAAACAGCATTTTAAGAGACTTGAGACAATTTATTTTCCTCTCGAGTTTTTCTTCAGTTCTTGGAGAAAGTTGCTATCAGAGTGGTAACAACTTGGTGTCCAACTGATGCAGCTGACCTACTTATTTCCTTCTGTGTGTGCAAACAGTGTTTGGCTAAAGCTGTATGAGCACTAAATGTCTGCTATTCTCCTCACAGAATGTAAACTGTTACTGTATAATTCTAAGTCTGTTAGCGGTTACACGCATGCACCCACAAGCCCACGCACCTTCCCAAAACACACACATAATTGCCACCATTGCGCACATCCACACACTAAATGTGATGTGGTATAGTGAGCTGTCAGACCGCACTAATTCCTCTTTTTATGTGTGTCTGTCCTACTGTGTAGCAGAGGGATCAGGATTGCCTTTCAGGATAACAACTGAAGCTCTAAGCTCTTTGTGTGTGTGTGTGCGCGTGTGTGTATCTGGGTGAACAACAATTGGCCGCTAAGCTGCAAAGAACCTTGCAGCCATGGTGTCGCCAACAAATATCCACTGGCTGTCAGCAACGGACCAACTCTGAGTGTGTGTGTGTGTATAGCCAACTTCCTGTGGTGGATTGAAGTTAAGTGCCGCTATTAGACTTAGGCCTCCAGTTGGGGCTTCATTATCTGGGTGAAAGACTTGATTATGCTGACAGATACACACACGTGTGCAAGAATACACATGCATACATGAACTCTAGCACACACGCACGCCTGCAGGTCCGACTTTTACCATTTCCAACATATGCAAAGACTTGTCTGCAGCTTTTTCTGCACAAAGACACACACGCACACTCACACGCCCTTCATCTCCTTCACACCCACTAAACTGTTATGACAGATGCATTCTCCAGTGTCTCCTTTGCTCCCTCTATTTGCCTTCCTGGCTTCTATAATCTCTCTCCTTAAGGCATAACAGTAGTTCAGCTGTCACCGGGATGGAAATGAGTTACATAAGATTTCGTTTTTTAACCACAGGCACGCCCCGTAATTCACCTTGTAAAGCTTCGCATGTATCCTAGTTAGTGAATATGAGAATGCAACACCAAACAAACAAAAAAAAACAGGCCAAAGTTCTCATACAATAGGAGATCATTTTGGAAATATTCACACCTGTGATGAGTAACGTAGGAGAGGGCGATGAAGCGGCCTCCTAAGGCATCACATAATCCATATTCATACCAAAAACGCCACTAGTTACTTCCTGTACCTCGAACTGCACAAAATGACGTATGACAGTAGCAAGAGGAGAAACTCAGTGGAAAGTAAAACCACAGTCAGGTGGGGGGATGCGCTTCAGCTCTGAGCTCTAGATGTGCCTCTGCCGCCCACATCGGAAAACAATTAAGAAAAGTTCAGCTTCTGAGAAAACATTTTCACTGGTAGAGAAAAGAAAGGTGTGGTGATTTTTTCTTCTTTTACACCTACATTCTGTGGGGTTGAAGCCTCACAGCCTCTTTAACACCACCAGTTGAATTTATTCAACCGACTTTTCTCCCAAAGTAAAGTGAGTACATTATAGGTCGTATTACAACAGATAACATTTTATTTTAAATCTGAAATGGATGGTTTTGGATTTAAAAGCATTGTGTTGTGTGTGTGTGTTTTTTTTTAAATTCAAATGACTTTTATTTATATAGCGCTAAACCACAGTAGCAGTTGCCTCAAGGCCCTTTATATTATGAGGTAAAGACCCAACAATAACACAAAGAAAACAGAGAGAACCCCAACAATCATGCCCCCCTCTGAGCAAGTGCTTTGGTAACAGTGGGAAGGAAAAACTCCTTTTAAACAGGAAGAAATATATCCAAGGGATTTTAAAAGAAATTCACTGTACTTTTCTGCTGGGACAAAGAATATGTAAATACATTGTCCAGTCCAATAGATCCACATGTGAAATGTGAAATCTACAGAGCCCCTGAAGTCTCTTCATGTGCATTTGTAAAAACTGTCAAGTTTTAAGTTTGATCAATTTTAATTAAAACTTAAGCACACATTACATTTTCTTTCAAGCCTCAACTTCTGTGGTTCTTTATGTTATTCTAAGCATAGTACTTTGTACCTTAACACAAGGGAAGAGCTAAAACTTGTTGGAAACATAAGGGTAATTTGCACTTACTGGCCAATTTGTTAGTTACAGGTCTTGAGCTGCTTGCTAACTCGAGTATCTAATCAGCGGTTCAATTCATTTATTTCATTGACAAAGATGAAGCCTGCCCTGTAACGAGTGTTCATGTATGTAATGGTAGGGGATACTTTCCTGGCAAACTTTGGGCCTCCTTTGTACCCGCTCAGCACTCAAGAATCGTTGCTTCCAGCAAAAAAACACATCACGAAGATTCCATTTAAATATCTGTGTACATATATATATTTAAACATGTAGAGACCTGGTGAATTGAAACTGAAAATACGACTTATCACTAGGACTAACAACCCCTCTTTAACAGATCCCCCCCCATTGAACCAAACCAAATGCTCTCCCCTGACCCCCAACATAAAGTTATAGTCAAATCCAATACAAGCAAGCTGTACTTTCATTAACATTAAACTTTTCTCAGAACCCATCCTGTTAAAACTGTAGTGGAAGTGGAGAGCAGGAAACCTCCGTTTTCATTAGTGATAGCATTTATGCAAGCGACAACATTTTCATTAAACTGTGAAAATGTAATTTCCTGGAGTGCAACTAACCGTGTTAGATTTCAGAGAAACAATATCTTGTCCTGTATCTTTTTTTTTTTTAAATTAGTGCAGATAGTGTGCTACATAAAAGTGTACCAATACAAAAATCCAAATGGAGACATACTAAACACCAGGGTGAAAAATTCACAGGCTTTTGACAGCCAAATTACACTTACATTACTCTTACATAAGCCCTGTAAAGCCTTAAGCATGACATAATTGCCAAAAAATGTTTTGTTTTTTTTGAAAGTCGAGTGCTTTTTTTTCAACCTTCTGACAAATTCAAAAAAGAGAAATTAAATATCACTTTGTACATATGAGTTTTAACTAGTGTTATATTTGCCATCTGGCATTTTTGTGCCAAATCGACAAATTGCACAATACATAAAAATGTGTTGTGTAATTTCTTTAGGTTTTCAGGGGTAGGCAGAATAGTATAGCAAAGTGCAAGTAATCATTATTTACATATGGCCCTGCAACAATTCCGGGGCCAGGGCCATGTGTCTTTGTGATCTTAATATGTTTGACAGTTTTCACAGGGTGGTGCCCGTCTCCCTCAATTTCCTCTTCTGCTCGTTCTTGTTCTCTCACAGTGGTGTTTGATTGCTTATGCCTGGCCGACCTTCAGACAGACAGACAATGCATCCATGAAGAATAGCCTCGCTTCCTTCCTGTCTTCCTGTGCTGCGTTCTGCCTTGGTGAGCAGGGTGAATAGGCTGCTCTGCCCCACAGCCGCCATGAACCGCAGGGGCCACTGCGGCTAAAACCAACAAAGAGAGCCGTTCTGGGACCTTTTTTTTCCCTCTCTCTTCCTCCGACCCCCCCTCAGTCCTCTCCGCTGCCAAATCACTGCGACAAGCTTTCCCTTTCTCCTGCATTTATTCTTTTGTGCACCAACTTTTACTCTTTTTTTTGTTTTGTTTTTGGTCCTCCTGGTCACATACATCAGTAAAGCACACTAGTGGCTTACCTTCCCTCTCTAGTAATGTGAAACCCTTAAAAACCCAAAGAAATGACTGAGTGAGCCAAATGAGATACATCTTCCGAAGATGCCTTTAATCTAAACGTGACTTCTGCTAATGCAGAGCGAACATGCAATAAAGGGGATTTTTAAAAAAATGTATTAAAAAGAAAGACCTGGTGAATTTGAGCTGAAAATAATACTTCTCAGTAGCATTAACAAACATACTCTTCTTTTTAACTGACCCCCCCTCCCTTATTGAACCCAACCAACTGCTCTCCCCCTACCCCCAACAAGAAAGCCATCTCCCTATGGGAATACAAAGTAGGAGCAGGTAGCAGAGAAGAGCGCTGGGGAGCCAAAATAACCCCCCCCTCCCTTCAACTATTGAAAACAGGATGAATGCATGCCGGGCTGAATACAGGGGTAAACTGTTAGGTCTTTGTCATTCAAAGTGATGGTTTTAACCCTTTGCAGTCCCCTCTTCCTAACAACCCACTCCTTCTGCCTCACCCACCCTTCCCTCCTTCATTCACAGCTGAGATAATGGAGGGGTAGAGGCCTGTGTCTGCAAAGATGAAGCCTAAACACGAGATCAACTCTCTTTTCTGTCTCTAATGGGATTCTACCCGTTATGTTTCCATCTCCTCTGCCACCGCTGTAAAATAGGTGAAAGTTGATAATTATGTAAAACACCCCCCTTTCCCCAATCAGTCAAAGGCTTTGGATGAATAACAAACAAGTGAGTGCAGGTTGGGCCTCGGCATGTCAATCACTTCCCTGAATGCATACCGCACTGCAAACACGTCCGTATGCTGTCAACAAGTGTCAGGGGCTTTATGTTTCAGGCTTATGTTTCCCCTGCAGGGACACTCAAAACCAAGGAATTCCTGAACAAACCTTTGATTAAAGGAAAAAAAAAATATAGGGGACTGAGTATCTGCAGGCTCCTGTGGATCTTGCATGAAACAAACCTGAAGCCCGGCCAGAACGTAATAGCAGGCTTACATGAACGCATATTTGCAAAAACACAGGTGGAGTGTTCGACTTTAGAAGATGAAAAAGAGGCAACGATCGCATTCCTGCACACACGGGCTTTACTGGAGGCTTTGTCTAATGAGGTGAACATTAATGTGTTCCCGTTTCCGGTTTTGATCTCTCTAAACAATTTAAGCGATTGCGTTGTGGGGAAAATTCCAAAGCACCGGTTAATGACGGCCCCGCTTCGGATTTCGTGCTGAGGCTCAGTTAAAAATGTTGAGAATGTGCACCTTAAATTATATGAAGGAAAGTGTAAATCTAGATGAAACGGAGCTGCTCTTATGCCACAGTAAAGAGAAGCATATTCAGACAGTGAGAAACACCAACAAACAGGAACAATACACAAAAAAACAGGAACAACTACCGTCAGACTTCAGGGTTGTTTAATGTCAAACGTTAATATATTTGTCTCCTAATCCAAAGTGAAATATTCATCCAGCTTTGACACTCGTACAGGGTCATCTCTGAGCTTGCAGTGACTACAGAGTGACCCCTTCTCCCACAAAGAGGCGAAACATTGATGCCTTCTCAAAATAAATATTTTATCATTATAAAATAATAAACCTTCAAATAAATATATAGTTTTAACTTTACACTAGGCAATGTTGGAATTAGAAAATAGAATTTTCATATAAGGTCACTGTACAATTTACAAGTAGAAGGGATAACATCTTTCTTTTGTAAATTACATAAACGTGATTAAGAAACATTCCAGTGAATGTAAAACAAAATTTCAAACAAACAAAAAAAAAGGTCAATTATCTGATTCATATACACCCATTAGCCAAAAACATTAAAACCACCTGTCTCCCTTTTCTTAAAAAACACTGTGATTAATGTTGTGTCTGGCAGTAGGGACACTGTCATGGGTTGTGGGTTGGTGACTTTGTTTCTGATCAGTTTGGGATATTTTAACGTGTTCTTTCAAATCGTTCCTGAGCAGTTTATGAAGTGTGATGGGAACACTGTCCCCTGTCCCGGGGTGGGGCTTTGCGTAAACGACGTTTAAATGGGCGGTACGTTTCCCGGGCAAACCTTATACTGCAATGACATCATTGCTTCGCTTGTCAGTGGTTTTAATGTTGTGGCTGATTAGTTTAGGTATGGATTCATCAAGGTGCCTCTGGCATGGCAGAAAACTTTTCCCAGTTGAAGTATTATGTACAAAAATAAAACATCTGTTCAACTCGTTTTCTGACGTACGCACACCGTTTGCAATTAAAACTTTACAGTCAGTAACAGGAATCTGTTCTTAGCATACAAGTTGTATTAAATGTTAAAACAACAAAAAGAGAGAAGACACTATCTGCTGGACTCTCATAACAATAAAACAACGAGGGCACTTGAGTGAACAAATTTTCAGGACATTAAAAAAAAAAAGGAGGAAAAAAAGACAGTAGTTGAATATGTCTTCATACCTTTAAATGTAGAGCGCTTCTTTTGGTTTACCTTTCAAGTGAAACTCCTAATGCTAGGGTGAGTGAATGCACCTCCCGTGCCTTTAGTACAGAGATTTTTCTGAGCCCACTTTAAAAAGGCAGCATATTAAGGCGATTTTTCAGCAGATATTGTAATGACCTAGATGAAAAATACAAAACCTTAAGCACAACAGCATTATTAGATCTCTATTAAAACCTTTCATCTACACAACTACATGCCTATCGAGTTGAGCGAGCGTAGAGCCATTCCATCCATCTCCATTTCAACACACACACTACGTCTACGTTGGTTTCCGGACATCCTCATAGTGGACTGAATTTGAGTTCTTGCACCGACAGCCGGGTCGTTTGGCTCTGTCATAGCAGCACTGACACACTGCCATGCATCCTTTAACCGGGAGGTAGCACAGGATACAGGGCAAGAACAAGGAGAGGAGCGACACGGTGACCCAGCGGACGCAGCAGTGGGACTGCGTGCACGAGAATGGCTTGTCCGTGCACGTGTCCTCGTCGTCGCTGGAGCAGTGGTAGAAAAGGCCTTTGATGCAGCAGACGCACGTCCCGTACTCCACTGCACTATCTGCTGAGCACACGCACCGCCGGCCGCACATCCAACAGGAAGGGAGCACCCGTGGGCGACGGCAATCTGAACACTGACATCGGCCGCAGTCCTCACACCTAACCGAGTGTTTACCTTGATTTCTATTGACACTGCTGCTCGTCATCACCACTACTGGCCTGGACTCCTCATTCAGGGGTTTCAGCTCCTCTGAGTTCAGTTCGGAACGGTTGGGCTGTGTTCTGATTATCTGGTCGCTGTTCTCTGGGCTGCCGATAAGCCTCTGGTCTGAAGAAACGCTTCCCACGCTGGTCCTGATGCTGCTATGGGAGTCGTCTATACTGGAAGACTGCATAACACCTGGCGTGGAAGAGTTTCCGTGCAGGTTGCGGAGATTATAAGGCCTCTCTTTTTGAGTCTCCTGCTGTTCACTGCCTCCTAAGCCCTGTGATGTATCCTGAGTACCTGAAGACTTTTGGGCAACAGTGGGCCCTTCTGTGTACTCATTGCTACTCCCAGTTATCCTAATCTGATCCAGAGACAGCACTGGTTCAGTATGGGGCAGCTGTCCTTTGTTCAACCCGGGATTTGGAGGACCGTCATCGGTCTGCCGAGTCCGTGGTTCAGAGCTCCCTTCGTCATTCAGTGTACCCGCTGGCCGGTTCAATGATGACCCCCGCTGCCCTCCTCCCCCGTCGCTGTCGTTCTGACTTCTGGAAAACATCTCGTGACTGAAGGGCCACTGTGGCTGGCAGGGGACACATCTGAAGTCCTGTCAAAGAAACACACAGTTTATATCCGTATGGAGTGGCACGTCATGCAAATTATGCCATGCAAATCCTAACCGATGTCAGTACGAGCACCACTATGGAAATTAGGTCTAACAAACACATCAGTGTGGCAGAAAAGATCTGTTAGATCGCACAGTCGATGTAATGTTTTAAGTCACTAGCTGCTGTCTGCTGGGGCCTGCAGAATCAATTTTATGAAGGCTTCCTTTGAATCACAAGCGAGTCTTTGTCTGCTCTCAAAAGGCAGGATAACCAAAGGTTGTTTGCTCAAAGCTGAATCTAAATCCACTCCCAGACCTTACGTTTATGCCTCTGATATTTGAATTTAGGTGCTTTCCGGCTGCTATTTTGTGAAAACTTCCTGTTTTCTCACATGTATGACAATAACTCACCATATCTGAAGAGAGAAAATTTGCTTGCAGCTTAAAACAACAAAAGAACAACACTATCCTGCAGGTCTGACTTACAAGGACTCACAATTTGTTATTTTGCGAGACACTCATCTAAAATGAGTCTTTAAAACAAGTTGTCAAACAGGCATTTGAATGCGTGTGAAAAACGCCCAGACTGCAATGGGGACTGAGACACACGAGGTGAAATTAATACCAGCTATGCAATGCTGGTAATGAATTGATGCCGTGAGGTCATGCTGCTGAACATGAAGAATCCTGCCCCTGGTACAAGTCCTACCACAGACCCTTGCTGCAGCGCTCACGCTTCCTGTCATCGATCTGGCATGTAACAAGGCTTAAAATGGCTGAAACTTCAATTTCTCAAATGATGGCTCTTTTGGTTGGCCATTTTAGTTTGCGTACTATATGCATGGGAAAAATTCACTATATTGTGGTATCTATTTAAAAACAACCCCCACCCCCCAAAAAAACGCAATAAAAACAAAGCTCGCAGACAAATTCAACTACAGCTTTGTTAACTTCGTTAAACTCAATGTACCAATGCAGGCGGCAAGAAGGTCTAAACACTCCTATAGAAAATTACAAAATTATTCATGAGATTATAAAATTGTACATTTTATAATATCTCGGTTATCATTAATACACTGCTTTTGTGACACCCCTAATAAGCTTTATGATTAGTAACGCACCTACTGTTCCAGGTAAATCGTGATCTTAAAAAATATATTTATACTAAAATATAGATTTCCCTCCCCTCCTCTTCTAATGGACATGAAGAAAAATTTCAGGTCATCATTCATCACAGCAGCTTTGTTGCTTATGTCAGTCAAAAGGCTGATAAAATTAGGCCTATTATAAGTGCATCACTAATCTGTCAGATTGAGCTTCGGGGCATGGCGATGTGCAATTTCTACCTTTAACCTTTATTTTAGAAGGCAAAACGTTAAAATAACCAGATTATAGCAGCATCAATACATCAATTAATGCTATGACGGTTGTTTACCTTATACTCAGAAAAGCCAATCGGTTGCTTGGTAGTCAACTGTCAGATCTGAAATTGTCGTTCTATCATAAGATGTTAGAAGACATCACCACTGGCTGAGGAAAAGTAAGATATTTTTCACTTTATTAACCTTCCAATAACCAACACGATCAGCCAACAGTCAAAATATCGTCTGACACAGCAAAAACATCAGAGGTAAATTACGTGTCAAATAACATGTTTCACATTTTCTACGCTCGTCTCTCACAGGGTCAACATTTCCATCGTTAGAGGTTGCATACGCTGATGATCAAAGTTCATTTCTTTTTTAAACACTGAAGACTGATGTGGGTCAAACTGATAACTCAAACGAGGAGTTGAAGCGCATGAAAGAATGCATGTAAGAGGAGAGGAAACCAACTTCATTTCTATTAAACTAAAAAAGAAAAAAAAAAACAAAGCAAAGAGCCCCAAGTGTCTAATAAGAGTTTAAGATGAAGCAAACCAATACAACAGCTTCGACTTCCCAACTACTGGATACTCACCCCAGATCAGCCATAGTTTCCCTTTGAATGTATTAACAAAAGTGCTCTGTACACAGGCTCATTTTCACCACCGCCTCACACCAAAGTGATAGGGTGGTGAAAACGAAAAAAAAAAAAAAAAAGGTCTTGATTCTTGTGCTCGTGCTAATTACCTTTTAAATGCAATCTTTTTCGAGAAGTGGAGGGACCAAGGCCACCCCTCCTTTCAGTTACAATACAGGAACGGCTTTTGTTTGTTCCTGTGGCAAGTGGCAAATGGCCTGCAGCAACCTTCCCCATTCGAGCACATTTTTACATTGTTAGACAGCTGAAAAGATGATGAGTGACAAGATTTGAAGAAGAAGTTTGGAGCAAAGAAAGAGGCCATGTTAAGTGGGAGTGCACTCAGAGGGTTTGTGTATGGTGGGACATCTTTGGGAATATCTTGGGTTCTTTTGGTTTTATAAGCCTGGTTAAAACAGACGCCTCCACACAGGAGTCTGTGACAGTGGGAGGGAAGCTGGAGCTCTGTGACAGGATCGAGCTTCCTACAACTAAACAGAGCATCAGCCAAAAAGAAAAAAAAAGACAAAAAAAATTGAATGCTGAGTAAAACCAGAAAGCCCAATAACTCGCGCGGGTTTTGATACGCAACCGATAAGCGCGTTTCCACTGTGTGCATGAGATTTATAATGCAAACATGCAAGCGTGCGGCACGGAAAACACGTTTAAAAGAAAGAAAAGCTAAGCGGACAGCTCGCAGCAGCGGACGGAAACAGTGCAAACTGTGAGTGCACGTATGAGCAAACACGTGCCAACTTGGGCACTGCTACTTCCTAATAACCAGACACCAGCGGTCAGGTGAACAATTAAGCTAAATGAGTCATTAGTCAGAGCGAAGGCGGTGGCTAATTTTAGAAGTTAAAAGGGGAAAAGGGACCTTATAAACTTAAGAGGGGGAGGATGACTAAGATAATGAGCTCAAAACTAAGCCAGCAGCTATGTTAAAACCATAACAGTGCACGTATGAGCCAAGTGCAACCTAAAGGACGGGAGTGACAAAACCACAGCTAAGAAAACTGTGAGGGGGAACAAAGTTTGTTAGTCCAAAGCTTCAACCAAGAGCATGCGTATTGTTAAAAAAGAGAGAAAAAAAGAATAAGAACTACACAGGTCACACTTACCGTGCTCGCGACACTTTTAGACCCCCGTTTAGGTGAAACAAATCCAAGTTGAGGGGGCGAGTATTCCCTGCGGCAACACTTCAGTCGGGAAAACCGTCGGTAAAATCCATTGACAAAGCTTCCAGACGGAGCGCTCCTTCGGGAGAAGCGGCGCTAAGATGTAAATCCCATGTTTTTGCGCAACAGCACGAGGCGTTAAAGCACGCGATAACTTCAAACAGCCGCCGCACGATAAAGTTTATTAGCAAACTTAAAAAAGGAAAGAAGAAAAAGACGGGAACTAGAGAAGAGAAGCAGGCGACAAACCTCCCATTTACAGGTAGTTTTCACTCCGTGTGTTTTATCCGCGACGCTCAGAACGTCTCGCAAGTACTTTTTTTTCCTCGCGTGTGAGTGTGATTTTTTTTTCTCTCTCTCTTTCCGGAGAGGTCGGGATTTGCGCTGTATGTGGCGTCAACCTGAAGAGGGGGGGGCAGAGCGCTTGTTGTGACAGCGGATATATCGCATCCGGTGCTCAGCCATTGAATGCCAGAAAGTAGCCATTCACACCCAGTCTGATCAAGCCGATTAACCTCTTTGGAAATATGTGTGCTTGGGCCCGTAAAGTCTTCAGTTTCTTATAGCTGACACATTTTTTTTTAAATAAAAGAAGCACGTTACAGAGCAGTCCCCTGAAAATAATGTGTCATATGCTTACCATGTGAGGGTGTTTATAGGTTGCAAATGAACAAAATGTCAGTACATTTGATTCGTTTTTAGCTAACTTTACAGGGTACATGGGCAGCACAGTATTAGTATTTTCTACTTAATGCAGTTTGTGTACTTTGTGAAAGTGAAAAAATGTAACGGTTACATTACATTACATTATGAGAGAAGGTGGGTAATTGAGCACATCTTGTGAAGTATAGTATAACTGCTAGTGGTTTTGTACATTTGTGTAACATTATTTTGCTGAATATTGAATTAACCTATATTAGGATTTATTACCCCTTTCCAAGTGCAAATTATGGCCTCAGAGTTAAAATTTGTCAATATTGATTTTGTCCAATAAGATAAAGTTATCCCTCTTCAATTACTGTTTTTGCTGGAAAATGAGATTGACAAGCATACCAACACTAAAACCTGCCGTAAATGTTGCAATAAGATAGAGTTTGTAGTTGCAAGCATTTTGCCGCCCTGCTTTTACTCGTGTGATTGAGCCGTTAACTTGCTCAGAGTTAGGAGCTCGGGTTGTCGAGCTAAGTGTGTCCAATGTTCGATGTTTTTTCAGTTGAGGCAGTTAAATGTAAGTCTACTTCACTGACATGGTCTCGGGGTGGTGGTGTGTAAAGATGACCTCTCTTGTTTGTAATATTCCCACAGTATTTACATTTTATTTGAGAAAATCTTGATATTTGGTGTTCCTGTACAACATTACCATGTAAAATATCACGATGCTATGCCGTATCAATTTTTCCTTTTACCCTTACTGCTTAGGTAGCCTTTTTCTACTGCTGTCTTTTTTTGTGCTACTTCTCAGTGTTTATGTAACAGCTAATTTCATTTTATACATGATTACATTTTCAAAATTTGACTATAATATAACAACAAAAACATATAATATATAGAGTACATTTACTCAAGTACAGCACAAGTTCACTTCGATTCCACTTCCTTTCTCAGGGAGATTGTGTACTCTTTAATTTCAAGCAAACAACTACGGCTAGATGCCAAACTGTTATACAGCCTGCAAATTGTGACTGTTTATAAAAGATGGTGTGACTTTATTTATCGAAGTGCTTGCTAGTAACTGACAGGGATGCTTTTGTAATTTTACTTTGAAACACAACATCACTTCTTTTCTTTTTTTCCCACACTCCCAAGTCCTTAATGGAAAACTACTGTCTCCCTCTAAAATCAAGGTAAGCTGAAGACAAACTGTGAGATGCAGTGCCAGATGGAGTAGTTTCACATACTCATATTGACTTTCCTTTGACGTACAGGGCACTGAGTTAATCTTACTGAACACCTCAGGACACTTTTCTTATTTCACACCTTTTTAAGCTCTGCTACCAGGCTGCTATGGATTTAAATCCAAAAGCAATCAATGAGAATTGATACAACTAATTAGCAAGTCAATACTGTAGTTACCCCAGAGCTCTTGTGAATAATTATAAAGTGGCGCCACTGTGTGGCCATCTCCATATACTACAGGCTACAATCAATAGCATGTGGATTTTCTAATATAATAATAGGTTTAAACTAGCTTCAAAATCAGTCATATTCCTTTAAATGACTATGATAAATGCATGGGTACCAATAAAGAAAAGCAGAATGGCATAAAGATGATATAGGATGCGGATCAGTGAGTCTGGATTTAGATTCAAGGATGAAAGACTGAATGGTTGTTATTTAGTAGTCAAGTCATACACTTATATCATCTTACAAAAAGGCCCGGACAGACTGTTACCCGCCTTGTGTCCCTGCAAAATAATAAAAAGAGCAATTAGCTTGTGTTCAGCGAGCCTGAACTCAAGCAGAAGAGATTCAGTGAAAACAATGGACTTGGACATCTCCATTCCCCCGTTTTCCTCTAATTTAGTAATAGAGTGTCTGATCAATTTCAGACAGAATAATTATGAAGTTGTGAGAAGCACACTGATGAGAGAGGTCACTTTAATCAGCTCAGTGTATGACTTGGCAAATTAACTTGGATCAGGGTCAGCAGGCTCTCAAGACTTCCCACTTTCTTTCTACAATTTGTCTTCCTTTGTTCCTCCCTGGCTGCTCTTCATTTACCCTTAAAGCTTTGTTGTTCTTGATAACATGTTACATGTCTCCAGCAGCACACACATACACAAAACGAGCCAAGGCACAATCAAGACTTGCAAAATAATTCTGTTTATTTAGGTGCTACATATGTAATTCCCCCTTTTTGGTAATAAACACTTTACGTCACTTACATTTGATAATTTAGACACATTCTGTTGTTGTTTGTTAACTATCAAACATCACATTTTCAGTTAAGCTCTGAAACAACCAGATCTGTTTTTTCACTATGTCTGGTCAGACTTGATTTTTGTCCTTTTGTGTGATTATTATTATTATTATTATTATTATTATTATTATTATTATTATTATGTTGTAATTAGTGTGTGAATTCTTGTGTTATGGCTGAAAGTGTGTTTCTTTCTTGTCATAGTGGCCTTTGAAACAGTCTACTCAGCTAATTCTTGATGTTTGTGGCAGTTTGTTAATATGAGTTGTGCAGTTGTGTCAGTTTCGGTAGGCATTTGCTTACGGAGAAGGGTTATCAACCTACGCAAACATGCTCCCATGCAGTTCTTCCTAAAGCTCAACAGCACTTAGTTTGTCTGTATAATGGCATGAAAAAGTATTTGCCTCCTCTTTGACTTCTTTTTCTTTTCTTTTTTCTTTCTTTCTTTCTTTTTTTTTTTTTTTTACATATTTCTCACCTTTAAATGTTTCACCTTATCAAACAACTTTTAATATTACACAAAGTTAACCTGAGTAAATATAAAAATGCAGTTTTCAAATGATGGGGAAAAGTCTCTGCCAGCCTACGTGGCCCTATGTGAAACTGTGAAACTGGTTTCACCCTTGACAGCAAGAACTGCAATTAAGCATTTTTGATAACTGGTAAATGGTAAATGCACTGGTTCTTTCATAAAGCTTTTCTACTCTACCTGAGCACTCAAAGCACTTTATAAAACATACCTCATTCACCCATTTCTTTAGCTCATGTCACCCATTCATTCAAGCATTTTTCAAGTACGTTCTGTCTAACATTCACACACATTCATTCTCTGATGAAAGCAATGGAGAGCAACAGTCAACCGATTCTTTTCCGTAAAAGTCTTTTGGATTGTCAAGATGTTTATTGGCACTTTTGTTTCGTTTCAATCAGTAGTTGTTTTCGCCTTTGAACTTTCCTATGGAGGCTGTTTTTGCCCAGTCTCTTTCTTATTGTTGAATGATGAACACTGACCTCAACTGAGCCAAGTGAGGCCTGCAGTTTGTTACATGTTGTTCTAGGTTCTTTTGTGATGTTTTGATGGAGTTCTTGATGCACTCTTGGGATTTATTTGATAGGCTGGCCACTCCTGTGAAGGGTACCATTGTTTCAAGTTTGATCCACTTGTGGATAATGGCTCTCAACATGGTTTGTTGGAGTAGCAAAACCTTAGAAATGTCTTTGTAACTCTGACTGATAGATGTCAGTGACTTTGTTTCTTGTCTGTTTCCTGTGTTGTGTTGCTGGTGATCTGGTGGAAGTTAAGAGGTTAAGCTATTCAAGTTTTGGCCAAACCTGCATTGAGAACTACACATTTCAAGTTCAGGAAATGCATACCAAAACTACTCCAAAAAACAAAAGCACAATTTCTGCCATCTTTTGTTTATTTTTTTGTTTTCAATATGAGTTAAATTATTTAATGAATGGGTAACACACATAATACACAGTCTTAATTAAGAGCAAAGTTACCATCTTCCATCTGTTATGGCCTATCTCCTGCTTTTATTTGGGACTAGAGGCCACATGAAGATGTTAGTCTAATCATGGAAACTGTAATAGATTGAAGATTTGCTGGGCTTGTTGAATTAAAAGCATTCAGTTGTGGAACAAAAAGGCGGTTTTAAAGTTAGAAGTCTGACCTTTGCCTGACATAAAATAAGGTCAAGCACACAATGTTTCCTTGCATTTTTGTCTCGTCGATATTCTATTTCCTTTTGTGTCAGCGATTTCCTCCTCACACTCTTATGAATTTCTGTGTCAACAGATGAGTTTTCACATCTGCGGCACAATGATGCAATGGTAGCAGATCCTTAGCAGACACACTTGTGCCGATGAGCCAGGCATGAGTGAAAGGGTAAAGATTTCAGGGTATGACTAATTTTCCTATCAACTCCCACCTCACTGATTATGTAAACACAAAAAACTTGTGCTCAACTGGACAGACACCCCTCATTTCCCGTCCACTGTGCATTTTCACTCAGAACTGTGTTTCCTTAAGGGAATTACTGCAATCAAGAATAGATGTATAACACTGAGGCTCTTTACTGGCTACATTCCTGCCCCTACCAGTTAGAATCAAACAGAGCAAAAACTGCTAAATTAAAGAAGCTTTTAGTATTTCTATTCAAAATGTAAGTGCTAGAAAGTGAAAATTAACCTTTGCAACCCTATCTGGAACCCCTCAGTTTAATAGCTTGATACCATTGTTTCCCCAGAATTATTTCTTTGGATCCTACCTAACGGTAAAAAGCCTATTAATTGAATTTAGTCATTCCAGTGTTGGAGGGCTTTACATCTGTCCCAAACACTCAGGCTGCTGAATAAAGCGTGAAAAATGACCATCTACCCCGGAGCCAGTAAAGTCTGGAAATTGAGTATTTAATGACGGCTGAGTTATTGCAGTTCCAAAAGTTTTTGTCCTGCACCACAAGCGATAGAATTTCTTTTCTTTTCCCAAAATACTTGAATGGTGATTCTCACTTCCCCCGCTGAGCTGGTCAGAATGCTGTGCACATAAAATAAAAGTAGAGAAAATTGAAATGAAACCTAAAACCCCTGCTGCTGTGGGAGATGAACTGTGTCTGGCTTGTCAAGCAGACACTGCAAACTGTTTGAAATAGCTTTGTAAAAGGACCGAGACTCCCAAGTCCATCACCTTTCCTCCCTCGCTGGCACACGCTGAGATGGAGCTGCTGTATTGCTGGGCCGTGATCCTGTAGCCAGATGAGTGGGCCATTACAGCTGCCAGGTTTAGTACTGTGCAACTACATTTATTAAGAAACACGGTGAATCCAGAAGTCATTCACTTTCCAAGATGCATCTGTATGAATATCCACGTAGAGGGCACATGCATTTACGGTGATGGTTTGCGTGGTAAAGGACACTCTCTAGTTTCCAATTCATTTTCAGTCAGGACCTGGTGGGTTGGGGCAGATTAGGCAGATTGGGTGGTGCTATGGTGGGGAGTTTTAGGAGTCTTATACTTATTAATCAAGAACAACTCAGCCTACCTTCCAGATAAAAAAATATTAAACATCTAAGGTGGCAGCCAAGCCAACTTTCAGGCCGGAAAAATGAACAGTGCTCCCTGTATTACAAGTGTGTGTACAGAGCTAAATATTATCAGCTATAGTTTAAAATGCAGTTACTGTCATTTTATTAAAACTTTATGTCCGAGTTTTAATGTGGGCCCTTGGCTTTTTAGCAGGCACGATCACGAACTGTTCATTTAACATCTTTTATGAGAAAAAAAGGGTTTTAAAATTTGCACTTTATAAAAACCTTCTTGGACATCAAGATTTTCTTTGATTTTGAATCTTAGCAACAACAACCATATCCCTTAGAGTTGATATATGTTTTTTAAGCACAGGTTACTGTTTTTTTCCTGGTCTTGGAAGTATTACGTATTACACACTGTTGTGTGTCAGTTAACAACCTAAGCCTAAGACTACAGTCCCATATACGGGCAAATCTCAGTCCTAATCTATAAACATAAGGGAAGTCGAAAACCAGCCAACACAGTAGACTGAAATCATTGTGACGCAGGTGTTGGAGTCCAGCTAAAGTTACCCAATGCCATGAACGGATGAATCTGGCGTTTTGCAGTGCACATGCCCTATAGCAGGCTCATAGTATAGGATCCAGTGCATAGGGTAACTTTTATTATGACTTGGGTAACTTGGGTGTTTTGCTTTTAGCTTTCTGGCTTGATGGGGCCTTAACAGAAAATCGCTTTGGCTATTGATTGGCTGGTAGTGCTTGAGTTTAAAGCTAGAGCTGACTGGCTGATATTAGAGACACTATTGCCTACAGCAACAGAATAAAATCTGACAGGCTCAGATCAGGAGAGTGTGATATTGAAGTAGACTCTGGAGGAATGACCTAAATAAAAATGAACTGGATTTTTCATTGTTATTACTTCATATGTCAGAAGTAAAATCCACAGAAATGGGATTGTCACATCTACCCGTTTCATTTAATGGATAAATCTCACATTGTGACCTTGAGCACATAATCAATAAAATGTTAAGACAGTTTCTTTCTACAGCTAGTCCCACTTTACATTGATGTGCCAATCTTCCATTATTCTGTATTCTGTGTTTTACTGTGTGCACTAAAACGAAGAGCACAACACTATGGAGTTCTTTGAATACAGAATCTGTTCCAAGTCTTGTTGACTTCTCTGCTGCCTCCCTTTTCATTACAATACAGACAATACATGCAGCACAGAAAGGCTGTGCTGAACCGTCTCAGTGGATGCTTATAGCAAGCCCGGCCAGGGCAGGATTGGAAAGGAAAAAAGGGAATCACAGAATAGTTGCTATTGGCGCTATGAGTCGTGATATGAGTACTGAGTGAGTCTCAGCTAGCCTTGCTTTTTGTGTAGGTGGTGAGAACCTGATTATTCACTGGGTAAAAATCCAACAGCAATAGCAATCTCAAACAAATAATTCAATATAGTGAATTTTATACTTATTTAAAGGTCTTCCTTGAAATAGGGCTTAAATTTGCAGCACATTTCAGTCTTTTTTTTTAACAAGGAAAACTCTAATTGTCTTATTGTAAGACTGTAAAAACAATATTAAATGACTTTGCAGATTTTTTATGCTTTTCACTGCCAAAAATAGCAATGATATAATAATATCATTATTCACTTTAATTAAGGACAGCACAAAAAAACAAAGAATGGAAAGGTGATGAATCCTAAATTACATTTAGAGAAAAGCAAGCTGCTCAAACTCATTTATTGTTCATTTTCTACTGACTTTGATGCAAACTATTAAATATGTGATATATAGTAACTACATCAAATCACACATTGCCTTGTCCCATTAGGAAAGGATTCATTTCTGCTGTGGAAGTAGGTCGATTTTAATATTACATGCCCCAGTCAGAGATTTAATCCGGTCTGCAGTGTATGGGAGTAATTTTTCACCCCGCTGCTGTAATTTTTCAGTAAATTTTACTGGTCCTCTCTGTAATTAAAATACTGTCCAGAGCCTGATGAATCTCAGACTGTTTAACTCCTTCTCCTGCAAAATATCAGGTTAGTGTAACGTTCTGGATTTATGTGAGATGATTAAAAGATTTTAATGCCATCATAAAGGTCTATATATAGATTAACAGAAGAGAATTATAGCTGAGAGTTGTGCTATAGCTATAAATTGCTGCAAGATCAGCTACAGCTGGGTAAAGCTGTTCTGTTTTAAGCACTATTTATAGCATTTATAAAATATTTATGTAACTAAAATCTCTTGTATTGTATTTCTGGTTTTTTTTTTTAATTTTTAGTTTAGTTAAGCTAGTTTAATTTCTTTAGTTATTATCAGGATTGTTTAGTTAACTTGTGACTCGTGCTCGTTATTTTTCTGGCTAAATGTATTACTTAGTTCTTCACCAGTAAACATAAAAACTTCACACACATAAACCCTAAACGATTCAATTCAATCAATTCAATAATTGATTCATGCCTAGTTTTAGCTGTGATGCTAGATAGCTATCTAGCATTATCTTCATGATCATATTGATCATTGCTAATGTATTCTGCTTTTGCTGGAAATTATTTGGTGGTCCCTTTCTTTCCATTAAATAGCTTAAATGTGAGCTGTTGAGGGAAGTAATTATACTTTGGTCCCATATAACACTTTGACCATTATGACTACACCACCCTGATTCTTGTAGTCAAACTTAATGTATTTATACAATCAAAATAAATTAAATAATGACTAACAAGTAATTACTCAGCCTTTCTAACATACATTCATGTTGGCTAAGCGTCGTTTTGACTAAGCATCATTTTTCCATTCATCTAGTATCATTGTTAGATGACTGTTTGGCTCATTCATATCATAGAAACATTTTGAGAGCTAATGATAGTAACAGGACAAAATAGCACTTACAAATTAGCCAGTTTTCACCAAGTCTCATATACTTACATTTCTTTTCTTAAATATAATTTACACACACAACTACAATAAAAATGACTTATTGATATTACACTGGGACTATGTCAGTATGCTACAAGCCTAAACATGTCTTCTTTGTCTTTTTCAGAACCTAGAATAGTACATAAGCAGGGACTAAACCAAGGTGAAAATAAAACATATTTATTGATATGGACCTGGAAGATCTACCTGATACTTTTGAGAGAGGCTGATAGAGAAAAAAATGGAGCAAGTGGTCAAGTAGACATTTATAGATGTACAACTGAAAGGTGAGTATTTGGGGTTCAGATAAGTTATCTTCAAATCTTAAGTTAGCTAATATAACAGGTTAGTATATGCTTTCTATCAGCTATTTTACACACATATAAAATATACACATATAAAAATAGGTTGAAAAAGTAATAAAGAACCAGGCAAATGTTGTTGTTGGGTTTGTTAAAATAACATTTTTAGCTTATTTCAACCCACTCATCTCTACTCATTAGATTTGTTTTATGTATATAAACAGGATTAGCTTCAGTTAAAGTGGGAAATAAGCTCTGGTGTGTCTCATCCTCTGTGTGTGTGTGTGTGTGTGTGTGTGTGCGCAGACGTTCAGCTAAGCCAGCACGGCTCCCCTGTTCTGTCTGTGCCTTACAATTAGCATTATAGCAGATTGATAATGCTAAATTGAGTGTAACATTTAACCTATGGGACATTGCAAACCATCAGAAGAAGAAGTAAAATACACAGGAACACTGGAATTATTTATACATTTGTGGAAAGGCAGGTTGGTGGAAAAATGAGAACTTTTATAATCTCAGTAGCTGTGATTAAAAGTGCTGTATAAAGAAGGTAGTATGAAAACACAAACTAATTCAAAAAGCATCAAAAATCTAACTGGGAACAAGGAGTTGAGGTGACTTGATACAGATGGCAGATGCAGCCTGAATACACGCCAGTGTACAAAAGAACAGGAGAGCTTCATCAGACACTAATGAACACTAATGAAAAAATATGTCTAACCTTCAAAATAAAGCAGGAAGTAAACCAAAAGATGTGGGAAGTAGCCAAGTATAAATATTCGTTCTTGTATTTAAATGGAATTTTCAGGCATCTGTACTTTACTTGAATATTTATTTTTCTAACAACTTTTTACTTTCACTCCCTACATTTTTAAACAAATATCTGTACTGTGTTGGACTGATACACAGTGGCTGTGGTGGTCAGTTACATCAAGTCTTCATCATTTAAGTTGATGATGCTTCAGTCATTACTGTAAAATCTAATTAGTTCCCAGAAAACATATGGAAAATCGATGTCTCAAAAAAACAATTAAATCTTACTTAAAATGACTACGTTAGGCCAACTTATTCATTGTGAGTAACTTTATAGCTTGTACACTAAGAAAATCTGGAGCTCACATTGAAACTATTGTGAGCTGATAGTATTTCCCCCACGCTGAGACACAAATCTCTTTGGGGGTGTTTCAGGAAAGGCATCTGGCATTAAAGAAAAAAAAATCCACCAAGTCAAACATCCGATACTACCCCTTGTGGCGAGCAGCTGAAAGTAACTTCTCCTTCATCTAATTTTCATCCAGTATGATGAGCTAAATTAGCAGGGACGTCTGGGAATATCGCTTGCCCCTGTAATGTTAATCATCGTACACTGGCTTCCCTTCAGCAAAATTAAAAACCCACCCTTAGCAGACATACAAATTAGCATACATGCCTCATTTCTCCGCAGTCGATGGTCTGGTCGCTCTGACCTCAGCAACGCTCAGCGCTTGGCTCCTATGCAGTGGACCCTCATATGTTTTGAGCTCGTTAGCAACTGCAAATGACAGGTCTGCAGAAGAGAAATATAGAACGAAAGAAATGTAAAGCCCTCCCCTGAAAGAAAAAAGGTTCCTAACAATGTCAGCCTTTAGGAAAAGCTTGAGTGTATAAAAATACATTCTGCTTTTGCAAAGAAGCTTCTGCACTCTAGGAAATGTCACAGATTAGCAGAAGAGGAAACCTCAAGGGCCTTTGGGCTGACATGTCTGCATTCCCTGTCTGTAAACAGCCGCATGTCGGTGAGTATATAGAAGTTTGTGTTCAATGGCAGGGTAAAAAAAGAGGCTTCATAGAGAGAAAGAGACATATTGTGTTCATCCAACACATTTCAGGACTGCGGACCTATGAAAATGACTCAAGTGGGAACAAACTCAACAGGACCAGCTGTCCTGGAGAAAAGAACAAAATAAGTGCCAGTGTAGCTATAAAACCAGCCAGAGACGCTGTAGATGCTCTCTCTGACACTCTACCCAATCCTTCATGCTGGGATTCTCTTGTGCTGTGGCACAGCAAAAGCCTCAAGTTGCGGATGAATTTAAGCTCATGTTTTTGTTTTTTTTAACCTCTGTTGGTTTAAAGGGCTACTCTCAGAAAGATTAAGGTTCTTAAATGGTTCTTCAGATGTCTTCATGGTTCTTTAAAGAACCATCATACATCAAAGACGCTTTTTATTTTGTGGATGGTTCTTCTGCTATTACAAATGGTTCTTTAAAGAACAAAAGGTTCCTCATCCTTAGCTATCTATGGTGGTGTAAAATGGCATAAATATTTATTCACAAAAATGAGGGTGTGAATTATACTGTGTGTGTGCGTGTGAAAGGGGAGGGCGGGTTAACTGCTGATTACCCTTTAAGAGCAGATGGCAGGAAACTGAATATTCAAATAAAAGTTAGAAATACTTGCTTAAAAATATACTGGTGGCAGGGGTGGGGCCAAAGCCTAAAGACCCCCCCAGAGAGTGACGTTAGAACACGTCATACTATGGCAGGGGACGGAGGGGGGTAAATCATTGGGGTGCGCATGCGCAGAAAGATGACGCGAGCAGCAGGAAAAAAGAAACATTTTCTCATGGACAGCAGCGAAACGGATAATGGTCTTCAGTACCTGCTGGTCTTTGAAGCTCTGGATTCTGGGGACTGTTGGAAAAGGTAAAACATTTTAATTAAAACATTTTTACTGTTTTGTTTTTGTTACTTGTCATTGTAGCTTGCTGTTAATGTTGTGCTAACAGTAACGGTTAGCTATGCTAGGTACGTTAGCCACTGACGTTAATGCAATTTAGTATCGGTATACAGAACTGTTTTCCTAACAAAACCACTGTTATAATTAAGTGAAGGTGCTCCCAACTAATTTGAACCTTTGGCTGGTTCTTCAAAGAACCATTGTTTGAAAGGTTCTTTGTGGCACCAAAAAAGGTTCTTCTATGGCATCAGTCTAAAGAACCACTTTTGGTTCCAGTTGGCACCTTTATTTTTCTGAGTGTAGAGCTGTGACCTCTTCAGAAGGTATACTGAGACAAGGAGCCAAACAAACTCAGACATGCCACCATATCTCAGGTTTTTTGGCTGTCCAGCTGGGGTCACTGTTGTGATATGTTAAATAAATCTGTGTGCATGTGTCTCATAGTGTCTGGCCACCTATCACATTAAGAGGTACTGGAGAAGAAGGGCGCAAGGTGAGGGAGTATGAGAGGAAGCTAACATGTTTGCAACCTTTAGCGACACTTGTGACATATGTGCACTCAAGCTTGAAGTGTTTGAGAAGTGTCTGTAAGCAAGTAATGAGGTCAAATATTCATTCATTGAGTTAGACATATTGTACTCATCCAAGCATCAGCAGTGGCTGATATTGGCCTTGTGGGCTGATAACGTTCTATATGCAAACAGCATAGTTTTGAATAGTTTCCCACTTCATATTAACTGTATGGTGGGTGATTTTCTTTCTTTCCTTGTTTTTGTTTTTGTCACGTCCATGGGGAACCTGGAGTTAGAGCAGTAGTTCTTAACCTTGTTGGAGGTACCAAACCCCACCAGTTTCATATGTGCAGTCACTGAACCCCTCTTTAGTGAAAAATAAAATATGATTTTTTCCAAATTCAAGACATTCGATGTTTTTTACTGGTGCACAAAATGAGCCGTGCATGTCACGGCGGAGGCTCTGCCGAACCCCTGAGACCGACTCACCGAACCCCTAGGGTTCGATCGAACCCAGGTTAAGAACCACTGAGTTAGAGGAATGGCCCCTGGAACAGTAGGGGCAGCAGTACTGAGGAGACATGTATCTGTGCATTGTCCCCTATGATTTATGGACTTAGCTAATGCTAACCATGCTTGTTAGCTTTAGCTTTTACTTTTACAGTAAAACTCCAAATATGGTCACTTCTGCCTTCAAACACAGAGACTTAAAAATGCAGCATCTCAAATCATGTGCAATGAGGGATTGCACCATGGCTACATCTTTTATATACAGTCTTTCCTCTCATTTAACTCCTTTACACACGAATGCTTCTTTTAATAAGACAAATGTAGTTTCCTCCTTTTATTCATAGATACTGTGACCCGTGTGTGCTCAGCATGGTAGAAACAAAGTGCCCCAGCTTGGCTAAAACCAAATCTCTGTCCTTAACAGTGAGAGACAGCAGTGTATACTAGTTGCATGAGCTTTTAGGGACTACTTCAGTACAGAGGTGCAAAATGCTGCACATTGACTCCATTTTACAAACTATTTTAAAAACTGGAAAACAGTGTCCTTGAAATAAATTGCAGTGGATGAAATTACATCCTTAGACAACCATGTTACAATGGTAATATTTTAATAATTGGACATGAAGAAGGAGAAATGAATATACTGAAACTGAAGAGGAAAAAAAAAGGAGTGAAATTACATCGTCATGGCAACCTTTTGGCAGAATGAGCCTTGCAACGACATATTTCCTTGCTCTCCAGGGAGCTGGGTAAGCTGTGAATATAATAATGTGTTAATGCATCTGACAAATGCAGGAGGTGTGATGGTGTGTTTTGTAGGTTCTCTCAGCTGCCATGATAGTGTTTCCCTAATTTCCTGTTCAAAGGAAGGAGGTGTCACTCCACAACACAAGTTATTAGCTTTACTTTGCGAATGCTACGTCTAAAGTGTGGTCTCTGATCTGCATAATTTTGGAAGGTGCACCAAAATGCACTTTTTTTGGTCTTTCTGCCTCTGGTTTTGTAGTAAAATGATCCAAATAGTGCTTCAATGGGCTACACGGATATTGCTTCTTTTAATCATTCAGGCACAGATTTTTAAAGTCTGGCACTGTGTGCTGAATGTCCTCCCCATTGTCATTCCTGGGCTGCCAAATGCTGTCATTTTGTCAAAAATGCTGGATTCTCACAGAAAGTCGCTGGTTGCGTTGCCACACACTGGTCATGGCAAAAGTGAAGTGGTTCACACTGCCAAAGCATCACATGTGGACAGTTGTAAAGAAGCATGTGGTGTCACATTTAAATTCACTGATTCAACTTCAAACCTTCCAAGGAGGGTTAATGTTGTGAACCAAAGACACAGACATTTCCAAAATAGAAATATGCCATTTTCGATGTCTGAACCTAATCAGTGAGTGAAAACAAAACAAATAAAACATTAGCCCATCATCCAACTTTAAATTTGGTCACTATTTGTTGCAAACAATTTTGTTTTTAAAATTACACTGTGTATAAGTTTCATTGCTAAATGTCAGTAAATTGCAGATTAGAGTCAAATGATTCAGGTGCATAATCCTGGCTATGGTGACAGTGATGCTGAGGTGAGTTGAGGATATGTTGAACTTTTCTCTTTATAAGTGGTGCTGCTTTTATTGCAGTTAGCCTCTCTTAGCTGCTGTTAGCCTCGCTTAGCTGCTGTTAGCCTATGTTAGATGCTGTTAGCCAGCATTAGTTAAACTATATTTGAAGTGGATCTAACATTACAACCTGGTGCTTAGTGAAGAAACGGATAGGATTAAGAATGTAATCAAGCTGTTTATCAGAGGGAAAGTGTGATTACTGGACATAAGCTAACATTATCCCAACTAATGGTAGCTTTCATAATGTTAGCCCATAACTAGCTGTTATTGTTCTCATTGTTAGCTGCCTAGAGATGGGAGGGTGAAAATATGATGTTTTATTCAAATGCCGATCATATTGGTTTAGACCAGTGGTTCTCAAAGTTTGTGGCAGAATTCTGACAGGTAGGGCACAAGGTACCTGGCAGAAAAGTCATGTGGAACCAATGTTTAACATCGGAATCACTTTTACGGCGGAACAAAGAAATTTGCGGCAGTTACGTTAATAATATGTGCATCACTGCAGCCGAAAGTAAGTTGACTGTCGCGCTAAAGAAGTGTACTGAAAAGTGTGAACATGTGGTGGGGTCTACACTGCTTTATTGCGGCTGTCGACTTACACATGTGGCTGCAGCTTTTCGGCTACAACCTATTCACATCAACAACAACAACGCCGGTGGCGCCTGTGTCCGGCAGCCTCGCCTCTGTCAGTGCGCCCCAGGGTAGCTGTGGCTACAATGTAGCTTGCCATCGCCAGTGTGTGAATGCGTGTGTGAATGGGTGAATGACTGAATGTAGTGTAAAGCGCTTTGGGGTCCTTAAGGACTAGAAAAGCGCTATACAAATGCAGGCCATTTACCATTTACAACATGACCTAGTTCATTCTGTTTTAAGGTGGGGAGGCGTACCTGGGGATACCTCCCCTGCAGCCATGCTGCAGACCACGCCCCACCACATATCCGCAGTCAAAAACAGGCTGACTGGAGCCACTTAGAGTGAATAGTATTAAACTCTCACTAAATTCTATATTTTTCATCTCTGTTCACAAGTTTCTTTTTTCATAAGACTAAGACTGAACTTTCCCACATAGCAGACAGGTCTGGGCCGGATCTGGTGTCAAGCCAGCACTGCTGGCTGACTTCTGGCATGGTAAGTGGTATGTCATCCAGATATGGGCCGGGTCTGGCAATGATGGCACTGTGTGGTGGCATGCCATATCTGGCCTGATTACGGTTTGCTTTATGTGGCCCAGGCTCACAGAACACAGGTCTGGCCCGGATCCGGCATCAAGCTGGCACTGACTGGTGTCATAACAGGGTGTATGTCAACGACCTGGCCCACAAATGCAGGTTTGACAGGTTTGTGAGTGTACACTTTATCCAAAACCTAGTGAGGGTTTACTTATGTTTACCACTGGGTGGCTGTAACTCAGGAGGTAGAGCAGGTCCCCTGCTGATCAGAGGGTTAGTGGTTCGATCCCTAGCTCCTCCAGTCTGCATGTCAAGAGTCTGAATGTAGTTAGGAAGCACTCAGTTTAGACAAAGTGTGTCAATGTGGCATGTTGTATAGAGCACTTTGAGTTATCCGGGAGAGTAGAAAAGAATCAGAATACAGAAGAATACAAGAATCAGTCCATTGACTGCCTGAACAGAGTTTTGTCATGTTACTTTCACACTACTATGTTCCGGCACATGTTGCTATTACATGACTTGATTAAATTCCACACTAGGCTGACATCTGAGGCCAGCAGTGTGTCTGCAACTGGTCTTGTGTTGGCCAGATCTGGGCCACCAAACGGCCGTCATTCTTTGCGGTATGTGGGCCATGTATAAGCACATTGTCTGGGCCAGATCCGGACCACACCAATTTTGCTATATGGGTTATTTTTCCATGTTTGGGAATGATCGCATTCTGTTTAACTTGTTACTTTTTTGAAGAAGTGGTGAAGACTAATGAAGTATTCTAGTGACGAAAGTTACAAATAGTTGTTTGAAATGAATATTGTTTGTTTAAATCAAAAATTACTGAAGGATTCATTGTGAATGAGTTTATTGTCTAAATAAAGTTGCAGCTAGGCTTTTCTGTCATTGTTTTGTTTAGACGGGGCATGGAAATATTTCTTCCTGCCATGTGAGGAATGATGTAAAAAGTTTGAGAACCACTGATTCAGACACCAATAGCTCACATCCAAAAACATTTCAATACACCTACTGGTAAAACACTGCCTCCTAGTGTTAAATGTGGTCCAAAAAGTACCTTCAAAAGAGGGCTGGCATCACTAGGTGGACATTTTCCTTCAGCTGCTAGTAGCAAAAAGAACATTTTTTAAGACATTTACCATTTTGGTAGGCTCTTGGTATTTGATGTTGAATAATACTACAAAGAAATAAAACTAAAAAGCACATTTATAGTGATTATCAGGGATATCCTCATAACAGAAGCACACATTGCATGTGAAGTGCTGTCCATATGATGAAGTGCATATGGACAGCAAGTCTCACTGCAAGTGCAAGTCTCATATGAGATTTACCAATTGGATCTGTGGAGGGTTATCACCTGAGTCATCAGCTTATTTGGTCTGGTGAAGAAATCAACTGATCTGCTGGGATTGTGGGTGAGCTTGATTTAGTGGATACATAAGCTAACACAAACCTCAGCGTATTTCACTCTTGTGACCAGAATTCTTCATTCAAATTGTATCAGACACCTAACAGCTTAAAAATCTATTCATCGGGATTAATGGAGATAAACTTAAATTAAGAGTAAGTAACATTTTGAGGTTATTTAATTTAAAAAATGCTCATAAATATACAATGATTAGTGTGTAATTATATCTTCCAACAAACTGATGCATTGTCATAAACTTAGAGTTAATCTATTAAAAGTATCATCTTGAACAAAGTGGCTGAGATGGACATTGCTGTTCTGCCTAATCATGTTTTTTACTTGTGGTCACCACCTTATAGTATATCATAATGTATTTAAGGTGTCAGCTTATTGGGCATGCATATATTATATTCCTTCTAAGTTAGTTTTAGTTTAAAGATCAGAAATAGCTCTTTCAAATTATACAGTATACACATATATATGCATATATATTCGTCATCTCTTTTTCATTGTATCTTTCTCCTCCTCAACTGCTACTCTCTCTCCCTTCCCTCATTTCCACCTCATCATTATCCTCCTCACCTCAAGGCTCATCTCCTCACAGGCTGTTTCTGATTGTTTGGTCAGGGACATTCATACCAGTGACCTGCTAGAGATGATTTTGTAGGACTTCCATGCAGATACAGTCCTGGTGATGGGCTAAGGACCTTCTGAAGCCATGTCCAGCTCTCCTAGAGAAAGAACCTGTGTCTTTGCATCTCCTCCATGCTCTGGGAACTTTACTGGGATGCAGAAGAACCTGTCTGGCAATGACATACATCAATGTGCCATCCTAGAGAAGTAGGACTACCTGTGTAACCTCTGTAGGATCCGGGTATCACCGCAGGAGGTGATAACACGAGGTGATAACACGAGGTGATTAACAACGCCCTCTGCTACTTAAATGACCAGATCAATATATCAGAGGTCTAACTGAATTGAAGTGTTCCTTTAACTTTTTTGAGAAGTGCATGACAGCCTACACTTGCTGCAGACGGACAGCGAGTTATTTCCTAGCTACTGTAGCTGTGAATTTCCACTTTAGATGGAAGGGGCAAGAAAACAATATTTAGTTGACTACATTCTGGAAACACTGACATGTTCAATTAAATTCAATTCAATTTTATTTATAAAGTGCCAAGTCACAACAACAGTTGCCTCAAGGCACTTTGTATGTATTATTGTAGGGTCTACCTTACAATATAGAGAAAAACCCAACACTCATATGACTCCCTATGAGCAAGCACTTTGGCGACAGTGGGAAGGAAAAACTCACTTTTAACAGGAAGAAACCTCCAGCAGAGCCAGGCTCAGGGAGGGGGCAACTGGTTGGGGTGAGAGAAAGAAGACAGGTTAAAAGACCACTTTATCTCCACAAAGTTACCCGTTCAGAATTAGAACTGGGTTTTGTTTCAGTCACATGCTTAACAAGCTAATTTTGAGAAACTAGATGAAGTTAGATTGCAAGTAAATTCTCCTATATTCAGGCTCTACAGACATTCTCTAAAAATATTTGTCATTTAGGTTTTCCACACAGGTGCACCAAACCTTACCTCTAACCCTAAACCTACGTGGGACACCAATGACCTGGTGGCTGAAAAACAAACAATCTAACAAGCTCTGTGGTTTCAGCTAGTGCTTCTGAGACTTATTAGCTGGACTCAACATATCCGTCAAGCAGCTTGTCTGAAAGTTCCCACTGAGAAATACTTTCATGTACAATATATGCCTGCAGTATGGACGAAGCAATTCAAAAAAAAAAAAGCACTTTTCACTCTAGTGAAATTGCAGGCCAGACTGTATCGAATAGAATACATGCAAACAGACACCCGTGCACACACACATCCTTGCTTACACAAACACACAACAATTTCTACCATATCATTACTGTGCAGTCCCATACACCTTTCATCCTCCCTCTCCTCAGAGTCACTGGGAGCAAAATTTGATTTCCGCCTCATAACTCTCTCCATAATGCGATATTGCCAGCACTAAATTGCCAAGATAACCTTTATCAGAGTAGAGGTGAAAGCCCTGGATCGTTGAACGGTTATTCCTCTGCCAGGCAAGAAAAACAAGGAAGAGGGGTGTGGTGTGGTGTGTGTGTGTGGAGGGGGATAATAGATCTTTTCCCCCGGGCAAAGCCACGGACACCTCAGCAGTGTCACTGAGCTATTTGGATCAATGCCAGGTGGTATAGAAAGGTTCTTGAAATGGACATATGTGGTGGAAAATCAGAATAATCCTTCTGCCAGGTGCCTCTCGTAGAACCTTATTCTCATTTGCCGCTTCTGATGGGATCACAACATTTGCCTAGTGTGTCAGTGTATAAGAGTTTATGCGTAATGCGTGGGCTGCAAAATATGGTATTTCAATAAAGCTTTGTTTACTCAGCCTTAGAGAAAGTATCAGAGAGCTGGACCTCTTGGGGCTCACTGTGATGGTGCGAGTACATCTCTAAATGTACCTCAACCAAAGACCTTGTTTAGTATAATATGTTTTTGTTTCCACTTCAGGAATTATTCTTTCTTGTAGGACTAAAAATATGCATTTGATTTGATGATGCAATGCTTCCATCTTCTGCTCCTTGTATTTCAGAGGGATGTATTCACTTCCTATCCATTATTTTTATTTAGCCGCCTTAGCCATACGATAAGCTCAACTTGTACTGTTTAATATTAAACCAGAGGCCCCTAAAGTTCTGATGTATAACAGTGAATGTATGTATTCTAATGATGTCAAATTTAATATTAATATAATCACATACTGGGGCAATTATCTGCAGGTAGTTGTCTCAACTTTATATCCAAATTTTTTTGGACTAGTACCAAAACTGAAATTTAATTTGAATTATTTGTTGCTTTAGTACCACACGTATATGTTCTTAATAATTTTTTTTTTTTTTTTTGTAATTTATGGAGTTCTGCACAACTTCCGGAAAAGCATTGTTATTAATGACATATATGGCCATAAATAAACTGTGTGAGCGTTCTGCTGTCCGAGTTTGTGTCCAGCTCATGCTCAGTACAATTCCAGATACATACATGTGAAACAAGTTTTCACAAGACGACATGATTCAATAGGTTGTAGAGCCACCTTTAGCATCAGTAACTTAAAGTAATCTTTTTGCATATGACTGTATCAGCCTCTCCCTGTAGAATGACTTCTATTTGTTTGAAAATGGCCTTATAACCCTTCAGAGATTGATAGGCAGCAATAAGTGCTTCTCTAATATAATTGTTGATGACTTTTCTCCTTAGCATTGTGTTAGGACATACCTGAATGTTCCAGACAAGCAAACTGGCAGAACTTCTGCTTCCATAGATGTGCTCACGCTTGCTAACGATCAATTCTTGATCACCAGTCCTCTTAATTATTACAGAAGCAGTAAGAGTGTCCTGAGTTGTCCACACAGTGCTTTTGCATTTTGACTTAATTCTTGATATCTTAATGACATATTATAATATGCTAAGTATTGTTGTTTAATCTAAATTTAAGACCTGCTAAGAATCTGATACTTTTTATTGCATGATGTGTAACAAGTGAAAGAGGGCGTGCTTTCTTTTTACCATCACTGTATCTGAATGGGACAAATCTGGTGATGGCTAGCGTGAGCAAAGCCAGCTAATATACCAGAGCAGCCCAAGGAGTTTATTAATGATCCTTATTAACTGAACACTAGAGGTAGGCAGATCGATCCAAATAATGATAGTGTCGATGCCAACATTGGTATCAGTATTAGATCCATACTAACGCAACTGGAGCGATACTTTGTTTCTATCCTCAAAGTCTCCTATGTGGGGGTGCGTGGGGGAGTTGTCTTAGGGCGAGAGGCCAGGCACACCCTGGACAGGTTGCCAGTTTATCATAGGGCTAACACAGAGAGACAGACGATTATTCACACTCACATTCACACCTATGGGCAATTTAGAACCACCAGTTAACCTCAATCCACTGTATCCCCTGAGTTGTGTTAAATACATGTTTTTTGTTTTAAAAAAAGAAAACATACCATTCTTTATAGCCTATAGGACAGCGGTCCCCAACCCCCGGGCCTCGGACCGGTAGCGGTCCGTGAGTCGTTTGGTGCCGGGCCGCGAAAGTTGAGGCTCAGGTGTGAAATGTATAGTTTTCAGGGTTTTTATCAGTTTTCAGCGTTATTTTGTTATCGTTTTTATTGTTTACTCGGCTTTCCTGGGTCTTTTCACGTGTGTTATGAATAAATCTTCTTTTTTCGGTATCGGTACTAGTTTTATTTTGTTGTATTTATCCACGACACCTTAAAGGCCGGTCCGTGAAAAATATTGTTGGGCATAAACCGGTCCGTGGCGCAAAAAAGGTTGGAGACCGCTGCTATAGGACATTTAAGCAACAGAAGCTGCCCCTTGTAAGGACAGCCACATTTACATCCCAGCTCTCAATATATAAGACAGCTGTGTTAATTAATTACTGTGGCAGTTAAAACCACAACACTGTTGTGTTGGTGTTCATTAAGTCAAGTCAAGTCATCTTTATTTATATAGCACATTTAAAAGACATCAAGTGTCGGCCAAAGTGCTGAACAGAGGGATAATATAATAAAATAATTAAAATAGAAAGAAAACATTTTTTAAAAAAGAATTGTAAGACATGTAATATCAAAGAGATCCGAAAGCCTTGGAAAATAAGTAGGTCTTGAGATTCGATTTAAAGACTTCCAAGGATGAAGAGAATTTTATGAAGGGGGGAAGACTATTCCAGAGTCTCGGGGCGGCAATGGAGAAAGCCCTGTCACCTCTAGATTTGAGCTGGGAGCGTGGAACTGATAAGACCATCTGACTGGAGGAGCGCAGAGATCGAGTGGGCAAGTGCAGGCTAAGAAGATCTGAAATGTAACCTGGAGCCAAACTATGGAGGGCTTTGAAAACACATAATAAAACCTTAAAATCAATTCTATGTTTAACTGGTAGCCAATGTAGAGATGCGAGTACCGGGGTAATATTCTCTCTCTTTCTAGTACCCGTCAGGAGCCTTGCGGCTGCATTTTGAACAAGTTGCAGGCGTGACAGGCTTGAGTGACAAATGCCTAAATAGAGAGAGTTACAATAGTCAAGACGTGACGATATGAAAGCATGGATAACAGTTTCCAGGTCTTTAGATGACAGGATATTTTTGAGTTTAGAAATGCTCCTGAGTTGGAAAAAACTGCCACGAACAACTGAATTTATTTGCTTGTCCAGCTTGAGAGTGGAATCAAAAATGAAACCAAGATTTTTTACATGGGGATGTACATTAGCTGATAATGGGCCCAAATTGTTTCTTATGAGACTAATAGAGTCCTGCTTACCGAAGATTATAATGTCGGTTTTGTCATGATTTAGTTTGAGAAGGTTCAGAGACATCCAGCAATGTATGTCGCTAAGACACTCTGAGACTTTCTGCAGCATACTATCAGCACCTGGTTTTAGAGAGAGGTAGAACTGTGTATCGTCTGCATAAGAGTGGTAAGAGATCTGGTGTTTCTGAAAAATGGAGCCTAATGGGAGCATGTATAAGGAGAATAAGACCGGACCCAGAATAGAGCCCGGAGGTATTCCACAGGTTAGTGTAGCTGGGGAAGAGTATTTGTTACCCAGCATCACAGAATATGTTCTGCTCTCTAGGTAAGAGGCAAACCATTTTAGAGCAGAACCTTGAATGCCGACACATGTCTTTAGACGGTTTAATAGGATTGTGTGGTCGACAGTGTCAAATGCTGCGCTCAGGTCTAAAAGGATTAAAACTGTACTTTTTCCAGAATCAGCAGCTAGAAGCACATCATTGAACACCTTCAGTAGAGCAGACTCTGTGCTGTGGATGGCCCTGAAACCAGACTGATATTTGTCCAGAATATTATGTGTGTCTAAGAATGAGGATAATTGGTGGAGGACAATCTTCTCAAGAACCTTAGACAAAAATGGCAGCTTAGAGATTGGTCTAAAATTGCCAAGAACTGACGGATCTAAACCAGGTTTTTTTAGAAGCGGCTGGACAACAGCTTGTTTAAACAAGTCAGGAACAGTTCCATATGAGATACTGCCATTTACAATAGCAAGGATGTTGGGGCCGACTGTCTTCAGCACATCTCTGAGAAATGGTGTAGGTAACATATCCAAGGGGCACGTAGTTGGTTTCATGTGCATTATTATATCAGTGAGATGGGATAATGAAACCGGTTTAAATTCTGAAAAAAGGAATGAACATGTAGTTGGTTCAGAGGGGTCTTGGGATGGGAGCGGGATATGTGCTCGGATATCATTAATTTTTTCAGTAAAGAATTTTTGAAAATCCTCAGATGTGTGTGGGGCAGTCTCAGATATGACTGATGTGGTGGGATGCAAGACAGAGTTGATTGTATTGAATAGAGCTTTAGGATTACCAGACTTCTTGTTAATGACCATGGAGAAATAATTTGCTCTTTCTACCTTGATGGTGCGCTGATAGTTATTTAAGCAATCTCTAAACACTTGATAAGAAACGTGGAGCTTATCTTTCTTCCATTTTCGTTCTGCTTTCCTGCATTCCTGCCTGATGGCACGAGTGACCTTATTTAGCCAAGGCTGAGTTTTAAATTTTTGCTGTCTACATTTTAAAGGAGCAATTGAGTCCATTATGTTGGTACAAGCACAATTAAAACATGCAAGAAGCTCATCGGGACTATTGCTATGAGGAGAACTTTCATCAAAGATGGCTAAAGGAGATGCAGCGAAGGCAGCTGAGAATTGGGGAGCAGTTTCAGGTGTTATAGGGCGTATAAGAGAGGGGGCCTGGGTTTGTTTGGGGAATGAGTGAGGAATTGGAATATTAAACAAAATGAAATTATGGTCAGACGGACACACATCAATCACTTCAACGCCGATCACTGAGAGCCCAGATGACAAGATGAGGTCAAGAGTGTGGCCCTGCTTGTGTGTAGGGCCGTTGACAGACTGGGTCAGATTAAATGAGTCCAAGAGTTGTAAAAACTCCCTAACCAAAGGTTTAGAGGGGCAACACATATGGATATTGAAGTCGCCAAGGATTAGAAGCCTATCAGTGGTTGGTAATGTCACAGATAGAAAATCCGAAAATTCCTTAATGAAGTCTTTGTTAAGGTGAGGAGGCCTATAAACTAGAGCACAGAGTACAGGAGAGCACAGATCCAGCATAAACAGTTGCAGTTCAAAACTGGTGTAGACACTTCTGGGTAGCATTCTACATTTAAAGTGATCTCTGAAGACTGTTGCCAGGCCGCCTCCACGACGGCAGGTCCTAGGTGTGTTGAGGAAGTTACAGTTTTCAGGAGTCAGTTCCACAAAAGCAGCTAGATCATCAGTAGGTAGCCAAGTTTCAGTAATAAAGAGAAAGTCCAAGCCATGAGAAACAAACAGGTCACGGTATATGAAAGTCTTGTTCACCACGGACCTTGCATTGATTAATGCCAATTTAAGTGGTGAAGAATCTGAGACTGAATGTGTGACAGCACCAGATGGTACAAATTCCAGATGCTGAAAATTGGTGGTGTTGGAACCTCTTTTTTTTTTTTCCTGTCCAGTCTAGTTAGGTTACGTCGGAAAGCTGACCAAATAGATGGTATTTGGTGAGAAAGTCCGTTTCCCACAGGATGATTATACACATGCAGATTATGACGGCAGCGCCGGTGAATATAGCGTGGACAGCGAGCTATCCCCAAAGCAACACAGCGCGCATAAGTTTGGGGAGGCAGCCGAGTCCTTGTGTTAAGATGTAGCAGTTCCAATTTTGAATAGTGCATTCCGTCATTTGCACAAAGGTCCGAGCCTTTAATATGGCTATAAAAAACACTGCATAGTCCAATGATAAAACCAAGCAACAGTAGGCATATCCATCGTATGGTTAAAAGGGGAATCATAGTTTCTCCATTTGTTCACACAGCCAAGTGAAAACCACGTTAGCCAGCTTGCCACAGCCACGGATTACAGCCCAGTGCCGGAAAAGTAGCTGTGATTACCTACCTGGCACTGTGCACAACGTCGGCAGCTTGAGAAGACAGATACTTGATGGGATGACAGGCCGAATAGTAGTACGTGCGGGGGGCAGCGAGGGCTCGCGTTAGGCTGGTGAAACAGGTCCCCAGGAGAGTCGATCACAGAAAAAAAAAGAAAGATAAAATCCAGGTTTTCCAGGGTCAAAAATAAAAGCCGTGCTCGGAGGCTAAGACTGTAAAAATTAAATACTTTAGTGAAAGATTAAAACAGAGCTACGCACGGAGAACACACACACGGAGAGCAGCGGCAGAAAGACACGCCAGCGTACGCTCACCCGGAAGTCAGAGTGAAGACTGAAGTGTTGATTAAAATGTGTTCAGAATCTGGCAAATGTACAATGATTCAAACACTGCTCTCCCCTACATCAACTTCCTTTATAGGTTAGTAGTATCAGTATCGGTATCGGATCGATACCAAAATTTGCAGTACTGCACATCACTACTCAACATAGTAATTTACTATACATTAAATCTTGTATCTAAATGAATCTATGTGTTAATAGGGATGCATGCGTTAGCTAACATTATCCAGACAAAAATATAATTTTGTCAGTTTCTTGATGTGTGGATTGCATTGTTGAAGTTGACCCTAGTTTTTCCCCAGTGGTGAAATAGAAAAATCAGACCACTGTAAAAAGATAAAAGAGTTTCTATCTACTCTTGGCTTACCAGTCAATCCAGACAAACTGATCTGAAGTAACATCCCTTTTTTTGTATGTTTGTATTGTTTGTATTGGACCCTGTTTTGTGCTGTGAGGTGTTTTGCTGCCGTGACTGATTAGTGCACTGTAATTCTAAGCTACCCTAGCTAATTTTGCTCACCGTTGATAATCACTGAAGGATGATGACACAAATGCCACACCCTTTGGATTTTTACTTAAAATTCAAGCTGCATGTGCCTCCATAAATTCAGTCTTCAGCCTGTTGTAGTCAAGAAAGCCAGGGATAGTTTAACTTTTAAAATAAATTCTAATCAGTTTTGATACTGACAATAAAGAAAATACATAAATACACGAGGAAGAGTTGCATACAGCAAATATATATAGGCTGTTGAATCAAGCTGTCACTGGTAATTGGATATTTATAGCTTGTTTTAACGGTACATTTACTTGAGTGCATTCTCCATCCACCACTCACAGAGCTGAGACTGAAATTAAGTTAAACTTAATTCATAAAGAATGATTGGATTTCAGAGAACTCCCAAATGAAATTGCTGTAATATATGGAACAGTTCCCGAGTAACATACTAATATTTTCTCCATTAGTAACAAATACGAATGACAAGTGCCAGATTTATTGTATTTAGCTATTTGTATTTAGTGAAAGCACAATTCTGTGTTCTTCAAATTAATAGCAAAAAATTCACAAGCTGAAAAAACAAACAAGCAAAAAGAAGCTGCCAGCTGCTGATTATGTTCATCAGTAAATGACAAAAAAAACCAACAAAAAAACAAAAGGCAACAGTATTTGTGTACAAAAACATGTGCAGGAACAGTTTTCTGTTGCCAGGCAAGTTTGAGCAGAATTTCATTTTGGTGAGTAGCCTGTGGGGGCAAGTGCTGGTGAGTCATGGCATTACAGGTATTCGCCCGTGCAAACTCTACATCCTGCTCTGCTAGATATGTTGGGGGTTAAGTGCTTTTCTCATGCCACTTTCTCATGATGTGTGCTGGTCAGTGTGTGTGGGCTGCTTTTTACCACTATTATTTTCTATGCTAGTCTGGGGGTGTGAGCCATTACTGCCGAATTCTGTTTTTATTTCAACACTGACAGATTTCCCATTAATGTGGTTTTGGAACATAACTGCATAACTGCACTCTTCAATATTGTGGAGGTTTTTGGGAAACGGGGAAATAGGAGTGACAGAAAACAGCGCATAAAAGGTGTTTACGGGGGTGACTAGAGTCAGACAGATTTCTAAGATATGAATCATTTTCCCTGTAAAAACTGAATCTAGGAAATGCAATAACTTAAGTGCTGACACTGTGACGCTCAGTCTCTAAATGCTATAAAGAAAGAGTACTGAGGGGCATTTTGAGGTGAAATGACCCCAAAGTGATTTTTGAAACTTAGCATGCAACAATAAAATATTTAACAGCTGTGTCACAGTAAAGTAAAAACAACAGGGCTACTTCCTGGCAACTAGGACAAATTTGTGCTTTCTCTGTGATTATATTCTCATTTTTTGCTTTTGGAGACCAATTGAAAGTGGTTGTGGCAACCAGTGGGACCAGAGGCAACCAAATAATTGCATTCTGGTTCAGAATGACAGCAGTCACTCTCAGACAGATTGCAAACAGTTGAAATTAATCTGAGCAAGTCTGCGCAGAGAAGAGCAACTTGTCTCTTTGCAGTAGGGGACTGGACTCAACTGGTCGCCAACTGGTTGTGTTCTAATTACACTCCTATATAAAAGCAAGCATGCTGAGTGCCTGTGCCATTTTGTACTTACATGCCCCTCCTGCATCAGTTACACTGGTTCATATCTATAATAGTCGACTCTAAATGTAAATAGTTAATGTGAGTTTCTGTTTAATATGAATTTCTGGGTATGCAGATGGCAATAGATTTGTAGTTTTTACCAAATTATCAGAGTTATTTAACATGCAGATTTCATGTAGTTGCTAACTTAACCACAAACAAGTGCAGACTGTCACTGTCTTACCATTTTATTGTCAGCTCGATGTACCAAATTCACTTTGAAGATGGCAACAGATTGCAAGTGTCTGCTGACATGGTTTCCCATCTTTGAAGAAACTTAATTAAGTTGCAATAATTTCTGGTTGTGCAGCAGTCTCCAACCATTGCTTTCCGTAATATGATAGTAGCATAAGATGGGCACAGGGTTTACTTAATGGTGGCTCTCATGACCACTTGAGGAAACAGCTTTTTCCCTTTCCCCTTTTGTTGCAACTTTATACGTTTTGACTTGTTCAGTGTTTGGTTGTACTCAGTGCTGGGGTTGTTACTCAAAAGAAGTAATGCGGTATGTTGGGAGAAAGTAATTATTTTACACTGTTAGGTTATTTCCGCTTTACTCCATAAAATGACCTGAAATTCATTGTTGTATAGTTAGCAGTTAACAATATAAACACTAGACTACAGTTCCAGAGATGTATCCTGACAAGAACTCGCATACCAGCTTTCTTTTAGTTTTTACTTCTGAACACAAAATGCGACAAAACAAAGCAAAGATGAAAAGCAGCCCAAAGAGACTTCCCAAACAATCCACGCCAAAGTAACTCTACCCTAGGAACATGCACAGGTGGAAATGGAGGCTACAGTGCTGCAAACCCGAGTGCTCACTGCCTTTGTTACCTGTTTAAGTTTAGACTCTGAACACAAATACAAATCTGCTGAAAACAATATAATTTATAGCTAAGAGCATCACAGGCCCTTTATAATAGTGGCCTCTCTATTGCTGAGCCTCAGTCACAATTACTTGTATTAACACTGTTCATATTCTAAATAGGGTGAAACAAGGGCCAAATTCAATTAAGCAATGGAAACAAGCACTCCGAATATATGTGCAAGTGAGCATGCAGCACTGTGAGCAAACTTCCCCTTCCAAATCCCAGACCTGCTTTATGCTTCATTCATGCAAATTATCAATAATGCCTTTATCTCCTGTGATTAAGAATTACATAATTATTTTTGAGCAAAACGTTCAACAGCGGTTCCAACAGTTAATTATGAACTGGGACTTGAAAGCTTTTAGACGCGTATGGACAGAAAGTAGACGTGACTTTTACATTAAAAGGCAGGAGATATTCCAGAGTGCTTTGTTTTAGGCAGCGAAGTGGACTCGGTACCTGAGATAATAAGCGTTTTGATAATCCTTGTTCGGAAATGTGGAAAACAGATAGTCCCTCACTGAGCTCAGCATGGAGTTAATGGGCTCATAGCAAAAGAAAAACAGGGAAATTTATTATCCTCTACTTGTTAAATCTGGTTAACAGTGTTTCAACCACTCCGGTGATGGATGAGGCGCAGCTCAGAGCCAGTACTCCTGTTTGTTTGGCAGGATGAGGTACCAGCAGGTAAGGCACATCGTTTTGACTCAGCCAAAGCAATCTGACAACTCTTCCAGGTAATCCACAGTCGCCTAGATAAAAAAAAGTCATACTTTTTAAATGCTAAAGTTTAACACCATAAATATCAGTAATGGATTTTTCAATAGTCTTTGGGCACAATGAGTTGTTTTGCAGCTTTATTCTGAATCTGGTCACGACTCAACACTTAAATCACAAGCCATCAGTTCTGGAGTGCTGTCTTTGTTGAATAGAGTCCCAATACTTCAGAGTTTAGAAAAGATTAAGTCATTGCCAAAGCCATGCAGCAATGGAATAGGATTTTAGGTCACAGGAGAAACAAGATCTTATTCTGAGGCTCTGTTTGTCTGTACAGGAAAAGACAAGTTGATTTTTAGCCTAATGCTTCCCCGATCGCATCTCTTCTCTGTTTCAAAAAACGATTAGTTCTGGGTCATATCAGGTTAAAGATGTGATTTTCTTTTCCTCGATGTGAATAAAGCTACGGTGCATATGAATCCCAGAGAGGAGAAGAAAGAAAAGCTTTGGCTCAGACTACATATCAGTGAGCACCAGTTCTTCCTCCATTGACACGTCAATCTCTTTCCCTCCTCTCCCTCCATTTGAATCCTTCCCCATTCTTTTTCCTTCGTGGCACAAAAGGTTCTATAGTGGACCATCTGAGCAGTAGAAAAGACCTTAATGTTTTCAGGAAGCCAATGATGCCTGAGCCATACCCAATGTACCATGAGCCAATAGTGGTGCTGCGTTAGAGCAGGCAGGGCAATCTGCTGTTGGGCCCAACGTGAGCAGACTTGAGAGCAGTGGTCTCGAACAGTGTTTAACAGCCAGGCTTGGCTGCAGAGTCCAGAGTCAGTGGGGACTGTGAGACAATTCCCTCTGGTTATGGATTATTATTGGAATAGTCTGTCCTGCTGGATAACAGCACAGCTGAACTCTCAGAAATACACCAAGTTGGCATTTTCGCTGTGCAAAGTATTTTATGGTGGCTTGAATGATTCTAACTTCACACTGTTAATGGAATATCCTTGAGTAGTTAGACTACATCGAAATAATTTTGTTTGCCATGTGAGTAGTGCAGAATGATGCTCAATTACTATAGTGGTCCCAAAAGATTTTAGCTTATTCATTTGTAAAGTAAAAATAGTTTAATACCAACTGCAGCATTTACATAATGTTTGTACTTTCTGGATAGTTTTGAATAGTTTTTTCAAATACATGTACAGTGGGTGATATATTTACAAGTTATAAATTGATTTGCACATCAATGAGTGAAATAAGTATTTGATCCAAAAGCAAAACATGACCGAGAACTTGGTGGAGAAACCCTTATTAGCAAGCACAACCACCGGCTTTGCAGACATCTCAGGAGGAATTGTGGTTCACTCCTCTTTCCATAAACTCTCCAAATCTTCCAGGTTTCTGGAAGATTTGGCTGGCTCACTCCAAGACCTTAATGTGCATTTTTAGCTACTCCATTGTTGCCTTTGTTGCCTGTTTTGGGTTACTGTTATGCTGGAAGACACATTCATCTTCAGTTCTCAGTGGCCTCTCAGTGTGGGGAAGCTGTCCTGTACACTTAGCAGAAAAATTTGGTGTTCTTTGGGTCATACTCAGCATCAACTCAAGCACGGTTTAGTTGATGGCAAGGAGCTCAATTTTACTTTCATCTGAAAGAACGCTTTCTTCCAGGCCTTCTCTCAATCATTTAGATGTTCACTGCCAAACTTAAGATGGACCTGTACAGTGCTTTGTTGGGCAGGGGGACCTCACAGATGCTACCAGGTTTCAGTCCATTACAGCATGAGCAAACTTACAACTTCAGCAGGGGATGAAATCATTATTTCCCGCACTGAAAACCCTGTAACTAAAACCGAGATAAAAACAATTGAACACTGACAGGTGAGAAAATGCAGATGCAATATGTATGCCAGGTTGATTGATAATAATGAACAGGTCAACTCACTCAAGACAATAACCAAGATATAAAAAGAACAAAAAAAGAAAGGAAGCTTAGCATTGGCTTTCCGAATCAAACAACTGAAAGCCGATGCTAAGCTGACCTTCATAATAAAGGAGGAAAAGCAGGCACCAACTCTTGGTTACATTTAGGAAAATATTGTTATGTTACTGTCAGCAGGATGAAGCAACCTGTCAAGAACAGGTTATTGAAAAAGCATTGCATAAGACAAAGACATGCATTATCCCTTCGTCCAACCGCTTTCGTATTCTTATCTGGAGTTGCGTCAGACTGGCAGCAGGCTACCCATTTCCCCAGAAGTTCCTTCTAAGATCCCCAAATCCAAGATTAGAGAGACGTACTATTTCTCCTAGGACTTGTAATCTATTGCAGATTCACCTCCAAGAAGAACATTTGTAACACGAGTAACAACATAATTGTAACTGTAATGGAATTACTGAATTTCAAACACTAATATGTTACCTTACTGTAATCACATTACAATTTTCAGTTATGCAGTAACACATTACTCCTAATCAGACATCCAAACTACCTAAGCTTCCTGCTTTTTTCCACCAAGGAGCAGTGACTCCACTTCAAGCTTCCTCCATATGTGTCTGAGCGCCTCTAAACATCTGTCAAGAATCTCTCAACTGTCTTTTGCTTGAAATTGAAACCACTTGCATCTGTAACCTCATTCCTTAGGTAATTACCCATTACCAAATGGCAAAACTGTCAATTTGCCATTTGATAGCAATGTCTTCAAGCAAACACGCAGTTTACATTCCAAAGGACGAAATGGTAGTGAAGTCCACAATCCAATGTACATTAAAATACTCATAATAAAGTGTATGATTGTTTTTTTTTTCCCACTTTCAATCACTGTTAATATCCTCATTGTCCTGTGTTGTGACAGTTCACTGAGGTGGTATCCCATGTGGTACATGTAACTTATTATGTCAGTTTGCATGTCTGTGGAAAGGTGGAAAGAACTGACCCAGAAACCATTTGCAGTTAAATCTTTCATAAAAAAAGATCAAGTGGCTTTCCCCACAGAGAAACTGTGAAGTCAGAGATTTAATTAACAGCTGGCAAGAGACGTCATCATGGACCCAAGTCTGGTGATGAACACCTGCTATCCATGTGGCACAAATACAAGAGGCTAATGGGAGGTAAAAGGCCAAGGGAGATGGGTCCCTTGATCAACTGGAAGCTGTTGTTGATACTTGACCTTGCTGCAAGCTCATCACAAAAGAAGACAGAAAATTGCATTACCTTTATCCCAGCAATCTTTATGTTTCCTTTTATGGTACAGAAAAAAAGCTTTGTCCTCTCACCACATTGTAAATCTGGACTTTAAAATCTGCTGTTCAACTATAACCCTTTTTTCCAGTTGAACAGTAAACACAAAAACTCCCACACGAGCTCTTAACTTGCACATTTAATTTTACAGATTTGTTATGCACCAATTTGGCTCAGAACGTTCATTAACCCTCGTGGGTGGTTTTTTTTAAAAAATTTATCAGGACACCATGACCATGCTTTCTCTTGCCCATGTGACAGTTGTTTTCATTTTCAACCCCCCCTCCCCCCACACACACACAAAAACGCTGCCTTTTTGTCCAAATGCACATAAATATGGATCTGCAGGTGCTTCTCCGTTTTATAATGCTCTCAGAACACCCAGAAACCTGCAAGCGGAAGGAGTGAATACATGCATTACACTTAAGAGTTGGATTCTGGCTTTGAACTGAAAAGAGAAGCACCCAGTCTTTGAAATGCAGCAAAGCCAAATTAAAGGCTTCCTGAAGTGGAATTATTTAAGATTAGCTGAAGTGTCAGAAAACTTCCAGGCTGCCTTTCATACAGAAATCTGAAGGTTGATGGACTGAGCAGCAGACAGAGAAGCGGGTTGTATGTACTGGTGTTTTAGTGGCTGTTTCAGGAAAGGCTCCATTTCCTCGCAATTTTCAAAATCCCAGTTTGGCAGTACACGGGTATGGTCGTTGGGTTGGCATACAGCCTGAAGGACAGACTTCAGACACTGCACAGTGCTGATGAAAGCACTTCCACCTCCTCCTATTCTCGTCCCACAAGAAATTTGAATATAACATCAAAGATAGAAAAGTAGTCCAGGTCTTTTAAAAGATTGTTTCTTCCTTTTTTGACAGCTGATTCTTTCAGTGCTTCATCAGCCCCCTAATATTTCTTCTGTCATGTCAAAATTACAGTATTTTATAGGTATACTGAGATGTATTTGATTTATTTATCTTAATAGTACTACTGGATGCTTTAATTTAACTATTAAAACTCTGGCTGTCACAATATCACATTTTCACAACAGAAATATGGGCAAAATAATTTAACATAAGAAAACCCAATGTTTAAAAAAATGCTATTAATAAAATTGTATTTGTTTATTATGCGTTTTGTCTATAGGATATACCTAAAAGAGGGGTCTAGACACTGATATTATGCAAATCAAATTTAGTGCTTTGAACCCTTGATGGAAACTATCCATAGAGGCCAGATAAACAGAGTTTATAACCCTGACTGCATCAATCAGTTAAGTAGAACCGACTGTGTACAGTCAGGGTTTAAAGTGGGATTCAGGAGTTGAGATAACCCTAAAATCAGTTATAGTGGCTCAGCGTGGGGAAAAGAATCACAACTCACAATACTTTCTATTAAGAGCTCCAGTAAATTTTCTTAATGTCCAGGCTGTGATCATCTGATCTGCGCTACTGTTACTCTGAGGTTTATTGCTCTTTGTGGATATACACAACTAAATTCAACAAGATGTCAGCAGATGTTTTACTACTGCTACCCTTTAAGTAACCCAACTCTGACCATAAACACCAAGCCACTGTGCAACAGTAACAGACTAAATCCATCACAGTGCAGCAAACTAACCTGTTAATTCTGCACTAACCTGCAGAGATTTTTCCTGCAACCTTTAAATATCACAGTTAGTCTGGATTAGTTTGTTTTGTATTATATGAAAAAATACCCCCAAAAAACAATCCCCCAAAAAGCCCACTTTAACCCCTGACTGTGGCACATGTTTTTTGGGCCTCTTTCATCTCTTTTTATGCAACATCCTGTGGTGATTAATACATGGGCAGGATTGCATTTCATGTGTTACGTTTTAGGCTCAAACCTGTTTGATGTTTGAAGGCTTGCAGTGAGGTGAAATAAAAACCCATCAAATGCGTTAAACCAAAAGTAACAAGTCTGTTTCGAAAGTGTAAAGAGCAGAAAGTACAGAGATTTGTTTTAAAAGTAAAAGTTTTCATAAAAAAACAAGCAAAGTACAGATACGTGAAAATCCTACTAGAGTATAGTAACAAAGTATTTGTTCTTCATTACTTCCCACCTCTGTATATATTCCATGCATGTAACACGTCTTAAATAAAGTAAATGTAATATCAGAGCCTCCGTTCCCACCTGTACAACCAAATCTATACTTTATGTTTTTGCAGGTGTGCTTCTTGTCAATGGCGCAGAAATGTTGTAAGGGCCTGCCTACTCTGCTGTAGATTGATTTATATGGCGTTATTTTTGTGCCACTATTCTGAGCGCACGTAAAAAAAAGTTTGCGCGCATGTAAAAAAAGTTTGCAGGTGCAAGTGTTGTATTTTGAGGAGAAATTTATTTTGAGCTAAGAAAAGCTGAATTTAAGTGAACAAAATTCATTCCTGCGTGCAAAAAATGTATTTCAGTGTTTGCTATTATCCATACACACACACAATAGCAGCCCATCTCACTCAGTTTTTGCATTTGTGCTCGCGAGCAACACTCTCAACATTTCTGCCCGTGCGCGCTCAACTCTTTCTCTACACCGTTATATAGGGCTTTGAGTTGACGTCACGCCGCAATGTATTGTGGGAGCGCAGCGCCATCTTCAGGGTCCACAAATAAAAAAAAAAAACGCACTGTGTTGGAACGAGGACCACAAGAAACATGCTTAAAATCAGCTCAAAAGAAAACGGACGGTATAGAGACCAATTGCGTCCAGAGGTGAAGCGGCGGCACTAGAAAAAAAAATAGCGTGCATCGGTAATGTGGACCCATATGAAATACAGCCGTGGAGTGGAAACCCAGATGACCTACCGCCGTTGTCCTACCCCGATATCTTTACGTATCTTGTTTGTGGAATAAGCGCTTACACTGCGAACCAGTCTCGTAATTACAAGTCGCTGGAGGCTGACATCCAATTTACTAACGGCTGGGTGAAAGATTTGGCTATTTTCAAGCTGCCAAACTGTGAGTACATCGTCAGTCAAACCAAGGTAAGTCAGCTGGAGTGCATCGAGTGTTGCCATGGTTCACCCCCTACCACAATTAATATTGTACATTTTTCAATGAACTGCTAAAATCTCGTTGCCATATTATGTGTCCATAATTGTAAAGTTGATGCAAACTCCCACATTGATAATCGGGCAAGATATTACATCCATTTCATAGGCAGGCTTCCCTACAGTTGTGTGAAAGAATTAGCAAATCGTTACATAGCACGTATGTCTGCAAAGTCACTCCATTCGATGTTTGTTCGCAATTTCTATAACCTCCGAGACCACCAACGATAATATTATTAAGCTATACACAGTGATATGAACATATATAGAACCTACCGGAAAGAAAATGCCTGGAGCACACCAACAGATATCTGGAGATGGAAGAGAACTGGATATCAGCTCATCTCACGGCTGGCTGCTGGCCATCCTGGCTTTAAGAATATAAGCTACAAGCATACTCTGATGGGCAACATTAAGTGACAAACCATCATACCTACTTAAAATTTGTGCTGGAATTACTCTGTGACTGCAGAAATGTGCATAAACTACCTACGGTAGGACGTTTTGCCAAAGTAGGATGGTTTGTCAGAACAGGTGCGATCGAACATTGCAGTACGAACCATGGCTGTTGTGTGTGCCTTCGCTCCTTTTTCGCTTGCGCTTTGTTTGGACCCGAAAATGGCGCAGTTATGCAAATATGTGATGTCTTGATGAATCGAGCAGATATTAGAAGTTTACACAGCTCCAAAAATATCTTAAAAGTTTATTTTGTGACCCAGAACGAGTAATATTTCAAACTCCGCCACTGCCTCGTTTGAGTTTTGGACGAAATGGATTCTGGGATATTGCATTTTGTCATTTCGAGCTGATAGGAGACCAGAACAGCCAATCAGATTTTTTTTGCATCCAAGTCTGTGATTAGCTGGTTTTGTGGCACAAATATAACGGTGTAGAGAAAGAGCAGAGCGCGCACGGGCAGAAATGTTGAGAGTGCCAGCAACACATTGCGAGCAAGCGCAAATGCAAAAACTGAGCGAGGGGCTGCTATTGTGTGTGTGTGTGTATGGATAATAGCAAACACTGAAATACATTTTTTGCACGCAGGAATGAATTTTGTTCACTTAAATTCAGCTTTTCTTCGCTCAAAATAAATTTCTCCTCAAAATACAACACTTGCACCTGCAATTTCTTTTTACGTGCGCTCAGAATAGTGGCGCAAAAATAACGCCATAGATTTAGAGTGCAATTCATCCAAACACACATGCTAATTCTGTTTAATCACTGACAGTGTGAAGCGATGCTGCCTGAACAGACAGCAGAGGGAGCCACGGCATGACCGTTCCATCTGCAGGAGCTAAAGAGCATATTTTCAGCCCTGCACTAATGCGTGTCCACCCACACACTACAAGAGAGAGGGAGCAGCAATTAAAACAAAATGACATATGATAGATCAGCCTTTTGTTGCGTTTGATTTTTCACGTCTTAAAAGAGCGGGAATGAGCCCACTCCCCTCCTCCTCCTCTCGCTCTTCTCAGTCTCAGTTTGTTATTGACCCAGTTTGCAGCGGCCGTGTGAAGTCTCGCTGCCTGTCATCTTCACATGAGGAAAGGAAGGGAGGGAGTGGTGTGGTTGGGGGGTAAATGACGAGGTGGAAAGAAAAGTTCTGTTCTACAAAGGAGACGTGGTCGTGGAGTTCAGTGGCGGCGCCGTGCTCCTTCCACACAGTCTTTTGATTTGAGCGGTAATGAGTTCAGAGCCAAAGGCTGCCATCCTGCTCCAGAAATGGTCAGGCCCTGCCCTTCCCTCTCGCATCTGTTGTTCCTCATAAACTACCATTTAAATGCCAGCATCTGCTCTCATCATCTTTGCCATCCTCCACACTTATCTTGTCATTTTACATCTGTAAATGAGGAGGGCGAATGGGCTGCACGGGAAACGGGATGGATATTTGGAACAGGACCAGGAGAGACGCTGGAATCTATCTATAGAGTGCAAGAGACCAAAGATCAGAGAGAGCAAGACCTGCTTTGAAGAAAACAGAAGAACTGTATCATAGCAACTGTTGTCACTACCTGGCCTTGGGCTACATACAGTGTTGAAAATTATTTGCCTTAAAATACAGCATCATAGATCTTATATTGTGCTGCTAGCAACTGCACAGCAATGTTCCTTTTACAGGTTAAATCTGCTTCTATGGCATTCAGTGTAAATAACAGGGATAGCTTAGATTTCATTCTCACAATAAGAGAAAATTTGAATGAGCTTGTTCATATAATTTATTTATTCCTGTTTGATGTAACATGACACTAGCATTTAGGCAAAAAAAAAAAGATACATTATGATTATTAAGACATGAACAGCTCTTTACACAGTCCTTTGAAAAACTAAGTACACCTGATAAATTAGTAGCTTGTTGAACCACCTTTAGTAGCAATAACTGAATTATTTTCTGTATGTCTTCATCAGTGTCTCACATCATTGCGGATTTATTTTCAACCACTTTTGTTTTCAACATTGCTTCTACTGATTGCATTTTTTTCCCTCTTATACACAACTCTCATATGATACGACCACAATCTTAAACGTTACAGCCTGGACTTTGACGGGCCCATTTCAAAACTGTTATTCTTATCGTTTTCAGACTTTCTGTTGTAGATTTGTTGGTGTGCTTGGGATAACTGTCCTGTTCCATGACCTATTTTTGGCTGTTGGACAGAAGGTCTCACATTTGACTCTACAGTACTTTGGCATATGGAAGAGTTTATAGTTGACTCAATAACTATAAAGTGCTGAGGTCTTGTTGCTGCAACAAAAATCCAAATCATTACCCCTCCACCCTGCTTGACAGTTGGTATGAGGTGTTTTTCCTGATATGCTCTTCTTGGTCTTCACCAAATGTAGTAATAATAATAATGGATTGGATTTATATAGCACTTTTCAAGGCAAAGCGCTTTACAATGCCACTATTCATTCACTCTCACATTCACACACTGATGGAGGCAGCTACAGTTGTAGCCACATCTGCCCTGGGGTAGACTGACAGAAGCGCGGCTGGCATATCGCGCCATTGGCCCCTCTGGCCAACACCAGTAGGCAGTAGGGATCGAACCGGCGACCTTCCGGTTACAGATGCGCTTCCCAACCCCCTAAGCCACGGATATCCTTACGAACCTTTCGTTGACCCTGACAAGCTTCCACAGTATAGATCAAGTCTTTCATTTCAAGACCTAGTGCTGATATTATGGTTAGACATCTCCACTTTAGTCTTGTCTGTTTAAAGGACATTTTTCAAGTCTTGCGGTCCATTCCGGTGTAACTTTGCAAACCCACATGGTGCTGCCCTGTTCCAGTTAGAGACTAGGTTTTCTCCAGGAGAGGGTTTGAACTGGCCAGATAGGAAACAGTGCATAATTAATTAGCTTAAAAGTAGATTTGGAACATCTGAAATACAAAATTGTGGCAACTATGATCTGATTCCACCACAGACGCATCTTTCAAAGAGTAAGCAACGCAGATAAACATTATTTATTTCATGACAATCTACAGCTTTCAGCCGATGCCAGAGTGCCCCCCCTGCTGATACTTTGGCAGCACAGTTTGATGTTAGCCACTTTGCTCTCTCTCTCTCTCTCTCGCTGGAGTTTATTTACTTTCAACACATTAATTCAACTGAAAATTTCAGAAACAGCCCCTTGTCTTCTGTCTTATTCAGCAAATCCATCCAGTGTAATTGCATTTGAAGATTCTTGAAATGAGTTTTTCTGTAAGATACTCCATGCTTCCTATCACAGTCCTCAAATAAATACAATTAACGCCGTTTTCATTTCTTCGAGAAACTGGCAGAGCGATGCGCGATAAGAGAAGGAAGTCATGTAAAGTTCAGCCTCTTGAGTTCTGCAGCTGTGTGTGTGTAGATGCGTTTCAGTGTGTGTGTGTGTGTGTGTGTGTGGGGGGGGGGGGGGGGGGGTCGGGATTTCAGTGCATCCGACTCTAAACTGTCATTTACAATGTTGTTGCCTCTCACTGCAGGCATTGATCAGTGGCAGAGAATTAGCTATCATACTCCGCAGCAAACACGAGTCTGTGTCAGCCCATCCTCTCTAAAGTTTATCTCCACTGTCAAGGCGTTCGCTTGTTTAATCAAAACTGTCTGCCTGTCTGCTGTAATTGTTTCCACCCAGGAGGGGGTTTCAGAGGTTTAGGAAATTGGCTTTTTATGCTGCATTAGTTCTCTTGCCATTTATTTGTCTTTCTCTATTTCTTTCTCTGTCTCTCGCGTTCGGTTTTGATATGGTTATCTTTCCAGATTCACCCCCCGCCACATCCATCCACAGCCACCTTCCCCACCCTCTTCCACCTTCTCCCATTTCCTCTCGCTCTCATTTTTCTCCACCGTCTAATCAGCTGCATTTATTTCACAAACAGCTCGTCTGCCTGTTTGCGCTAATGAACATGATTCCTCAGTTAAATTTCCCTTCCCAGAAGCAATGGAAACCTTATTAGCAGAGCAACAACCCAACATCGGTCTTGTCCCTGAAAATGGAGGTGATTGTCCTTGACTGGGATGCAGTAAAAAGGACAGAGAATGTAAAATGTGACGTCAAAGTTAATCTAGGCATTCTTCAGCGACAAAGCTGGGGATTGATTCAGCGACACCCTCTTTGCTTGACCTTTTGCGCACAAAGGGGGTTTTATTTTATTGTGGACCAACTGAGCTCGATTCTTGGACCCAAAAAATAAATAAATAAAAATCGACAGATATTTCAGCCTTTCTAGAGTGAAAAAGCTACATTTCCCTTCTTAAAGCCTCTACAGATGACAGTCTCATCTCCATGTTAGCTGAAGTAGAAATTTTCTCCAATCCTAATAACACCACATTATACAGTAACGGAAAGGTGATATTATCCCCGCTCTCCTTCTCCGCATTTCAACCTCTTGTAAAGGGGACCTATTATATTCATTCCCAGTGACACATTTTATTCTATTAAAGAGGCTTTGCATGAATTACTGTTATATGTTATACATGTGCCTTCCAGTGTCTATTTTAACATTCTTGCCCTTTTATATAAGATAACCTCCTTCTGATTGTTTACCCTTTAATGGCCATATTAGGACTATCCTTCCTAGCAGGGTTTATTTCTATGCACAGTGACCTCATCATTTGAAACCTTTTGCCATGTTGACAGAAAATCCTGGCTTTGAGTGCAGTGTATTCATTGCCATGCTTAATTCACTTAAATTTTCTTTCTTTCCCATTCTAATCCTCCCTTGAACTTCAGCAAGTCATCTTGACGATCTCTATATGCCTAAATGGAATGAGTTGCTGCCAACTTGTGATTGGCTGATTAGATATTTTTGTTAAGAAGCAGTTGACCAGGTGTACATACTAAAGGGGCATGTAAGTGTCTCTCCATATAAAGCTTGTCATAGCCCAGCAAAGTCACCTAAGATTTCTGGATTCCCCATTTCGATGCTCAGTGAATATATATCACGTCAACTTTTAGTTGTGTTATTTTGAAGGAAAGTGGTAAGCCCTTCGTTTTTTAAGAGTTTTTCTGCAAAAACATGTTTCACTGGGCACCAATAAGACTTTTAGGAACTTGAAATCTATGGCAGGGATACCTTAGTAGGTACAGTGATGGCCCCATGATCGGAAGGTTGGGGGTTCGATTCCCCTGAGCAGCTACCCTGAGGTACCCCTGAGCAAGGTACCGTCCCTACACACTGCTCCCGATGGCTGCCCACTGCTTCAGTGGGTGAATGGGTTAAATGCCGAGAGGAATTTCCCCACGGGGATCAATAAAGTAGACGTTATTATTTCAACAGCTCTCATGTGTTATATACCAAATATATAATTTTTCTAATTGATCAGTTATTACTTTAAGATCTCTGACGGGGTTTAGCACATCCTCCTCATCATCACACAACAATACCCTCTATCCCCCTTCACACCTCTGACTTTTCACGCTCCTGCTTTCATTTAAATATCAGCCTTATCCGAGGAAGCCAGAGCCCTTTAAAGCTGGTTAGCGATTAGTGTTAGTAGAAGATTGACAGACGGCAGGGTCTTTTCATACTGCTATTTAAACTCCAGAGGGAAACATCATCTGTTGCAAACTCATGTCTTCTAAAAACATTACATGTACACTTGATTATTACTATGCTTTATAATTATGTTTTCAGGCTAATTGCTGGCAAAATGTTTTTTCTACTAAACAAGCAATATTTGCTTTCCAGACATTAAGTGCATCTGCCTACACAATTATATATAAAAGGGGAAACCTAGATAAAAATAAATAAATAAATCTTCGCCTCTCACTCAATTTTATCTATTCATAATGTTGTTTATGTTATTGCCAGTTAATAAAAACATTTTTCTGAAAAGCCTGGAATTCATCCTGATGCACAATCAGTATCATCGGATTGATCGACATGTCCAGCTTTTGCCAGTCTTTCGCTAATGAACACTCTAACCCTTAACAGGTTATAGTGGAGCTCCACTAGCTAAATGCCACAGCAAGAAAGTACTGAAGAGGTGCAGCAGGATTTTAAATTATTCCACAGCACTCCGCACTTTGAACCTGAGATACCAACGGACACCTGTGACCTCGTCTTCTCCAGCCTGAGGCAAATTAACCCCACGGAGGTCAGACCAAAAAAGCCTCTGTATCAGACTCTGTAACTCTGTATCGGTGTTTGAGTGTGTGTCTGTGTGTGCGTTTTGTCTCAGATTCTGCAGCTGCTTCTTAATGCTGCTTGCTGCGACCGGGGCAGGCTCTCCTTCAGGGCAATTAGCGATAATTAAGATTTCCATTAGGCCAAAGGCTTAACATCTTTACATCTTTACTATCTAATGGGATCAATTTATTTGTTCACCTGACCCGATCTTCATGCAAATGAGGCAACTTTTTAGTCGATTCTTCCCTCTAAACTAATGGAGCTAATTTGATCTTTCTGTGGGAATCAAGCTGAGTAGAACAGCAGCCAACTGTAGCTCTGTGAGAACCATTCACAAGCTTATGTTGGGTATTGACCAGGGGTTAGGCTGGTATTAGTGTGATGATGGAATGAAAGCATAAATAGCCCCTGTGACTGAGATAAGCGGTAGAAAAACGGATGGATGGGTTTGGCTTCTCTCTCCCATAAAACCAACTTTCTTCTGATTGGCTGCCCCTTGTGTAAAGACGGTTTTACTAGCATGTTTGTTCGACTTCTGTACTGAAAGCCTGAAATCACCACATTAGGGAAATCCTTCCCCATCCTTCTGTGCCATACATTTATTTTTTTGTGGCTCACAGCTGTTTTGTGATTGTGTTGGATGAAGGTTACCCAGTACATTTGTACTGACATTCACAGCTCCCACTCATCACTACTCCTATGCAGGGTCTAATCATTGACCTCCCTAACTTGCTCCCCATTAAGAGTTTACGTTATAATATAAGAGTTAAAACACTTTCCACTCACCTCACACTTATGCACATCCTCAATATACTAGTATTTGTGATATAAAAAACCTATATCTGGCCTTCCTTAGAGCTTCCATCTGTTTACCTAAATGTTTTAAAACTGGGTGATAGACACGTTTTCTTCACATTTACTGTCTGTCTGGGTCCATGGGAAACTTGTGGAGTAATTCATCCCACTACATTCATGTTTCAGATGTGTTATTCCTCGCACGTTGCATTCACTTTACTAAGGTTCCTTCCTCGCCTAATAACCTGTGCCATTTAGAGTGCAGAGGTGAAATTTTCCCGCCATGAAAGGAAACAACATTGAAGATTGAAGGTGCATTCTATTGAGAAAGTAATTTCAATAGTTCAGCTGGGTAAGAAGGTCATTACAGAGCCTCGATGTAGAAATGATGGTGCACCATAGGCGGCATACATGATCGGCACCCCTTCTTTCTGTCTTGCTCACACACCCCTGACGTTTATTAGATTTGAGGAAAAACGGGCTAAGAGAGACAAATGGAAGCTGAGGACGTAAAATATTAATGCTCAGTATGTCCAGGCGCCTCATTTCTCCTCCTCGCTCCACATCTCCAATGAGTTCGCTCTCTTTTCTGTCTCATTGTACTGTGGCAGGATGGTGGCCCTATCCCCCACAGGTCTTTCAGTGTCTATATGGAGAAGAAGTTAGTCACCAAGGTACATCGAACTCCTATAATTGGTTTTTAAGGGCGAAATGTGGGTCACTCAGTGGCACGTCTGCCTGCCACTGTACGCGTTTGTCTTGACACTTTAGCAATTGTCTTGCACGTTAAGTCGGTTTTATGTGCTGGAATCAAACAGCAGGCTGTCCACCGAGACAGAAAAGCTTTCTTTCTTAGCAAAAGACAATGGGGCGCACCTCCCCACCCCTTTCCTATGAGGATAACTTCTATTTATATTGCAGAAAATGAGCAGTCGCACAATGCATTCCTAGTGCCCAGCATCCCTCGGGTGTTTGAGTGCAGCAGTGATAAGGCACATTTTGTTATTCTGCTAAGCTTGAGAAAAAAGAGAAAAGAAAAGGCTGCACGCTGCTGTGGCAGGTTAACATCTGAAGCCAGTAAATGTATTCTTATTCAACTCATGTGAATATTTTGAGTCATTAGAGCAAGAAAAAGTTTGCCACAACTTTGATTCCATTAAATTGGACCATGACTGCCAAATGCTTCACCCCCCTGTGAATCAAGACGTAACAGATGGCAGGGTGATGTTGAGAAATATTCACCTTCATTTCTTCTGAGTAGAAGAGATGATCAATCCAACTTAAATAATTCTAACAGCTCTGCTTATATTGTCACAGTTTTTAAAAAACTATGCAACTATGCTAATAATAGACTGTAAAAAGGATCACAGCAGCTCCCAAGATATTGCTTACTGGTCTGTTGACTACATATCTGAAGCCCATAGATTGGTATTTTGGCACTTTTCTGTCATTGTTTTTAACCTGGTGTGAGCATACAGCATACATAAGAGGGTAGAGCTCGAACGCTATCCGGGCTTTAAGTCTGACGTCATTAGCTGTGACTGGGCCAAAACTCCGCTGCAGGTCCCAAAGTCAAATGATCACTGCGGGATCACTGAGAGTTGAAAAACTGTCTAAATTATTTGATCTGTAATAAAATGATCAGTGTGGCTGCTCTACCAGGTGTAACAATTAAGTTTAACATCCAGTCATCCATAAAAACAGAAATTATAAAATTTAACTGAGTTACTTAGTAGGGAGTTAGCTCGCTAGTTTCCATCTAAAAATAATGTACCATGTTCTGACTGAGGGATTTCTGAAAAATTAAGACATACAGCTTTAAAATGAATAGAGGTAATACAAACCGAGAGAAACCCAGTGATCACTGACTGTTTTTAGGGGCTTGTTCAGATTAAATAGAACAACATACAAAGCATCAAAACATGTTAAAAACACAACAGCTACAGGTTTATATTGCCCTTTGGAAAACCATAGCATATGATTAGTTGGGAACCTATATTTGTGAGATTCCTCTCTTTGATGGGACTCTATTTTGCCAGAATACTTGTCCGAATGTTTCTTAATATTCTTGCTTCAGTTCCTACTAAAATATTCACAGACATATTCGTAAGTCAAAAAGAAACTGTCTTCATTGTGTGCTTAATTCAAGCCCATGCTCTCCTCTCCATCTGTCGGTTCTCTCCATCCCATCCTCCCGCTTTCCATCCTGCCATCCGCACTGTGGTCTTTGATCATCGGAGTCTGCAGAAAGTATGAGCCTAGAGGCATGGGAACCATGTGTTCTGCCTTCAGATTTGATGTTGTGCCTATAAACACTTCCATGTTTTTGAGTTTGATCAAAATGTAAAAGCCATCTTTAACCTCCTAAGACCTGAAGTCTTCCACGGCATGCATTTTTAATTTCTCTTTGATATTTGGGCATATTGGGACCCGATGAATGTAAAAACAAAGAATTACCAGATTTTGTTTTTTTTACCTTATTTTTGTTTTTAGGAAAAATAAGAGCCACATATGAAGATATTCATTTAAAATTTTGATAGAACAGTAGCAGCATAATGTCCTCGTAAGTGGATATCAGGCCCTTGTAGAGCAAAATTGAGTATTTTGGTTTAAATAACCCAAAATGTGATGTCCACATATGTGGACACCAGGTCCTAGGAGGTTAAAATCCATAGATGCAGAGAGAGAGGATATTTATAAAAAAAAAAAAAAAAAAGCCCGGCATCTTCAGATCTGAAGAGCATTGGGTCTGAAAGGGGTTTTGGATAATACGACGGACGAGTGTGGGCGAGACGCTGACCTCTGCACAGCCGTTGGCCTATAAGAGCTTTCATCTCAAAGACATGGGAAAGAGGTGGAGGACGGCGGCCCAGGTGTGCGTCACGTTGATAAGCCTTCCCCCCACTTCAGCCACCCGCTGCCCTTCCCCTTCCTCACCTCCATCTGATCCCATCTTTATCCTTGTCCTTTGTCTGGCTCCTCTCACTCCTTCTACCTTCTTTCTGAAGCCCAAGTATAATCCCAGATAGGAAGGAGCGATATGAGTTGAATAGACCCCGGGAATTAATTTTCTCATCTTTCTGAAATATTTCTCATCACTAACCCTCCTTCCCCTGTAGTGGCTTGCTCGCTATCTCTCTATTTTCTCTCTCTTTCTCCATGAACAGTTCAATTGGGTCAGCTAAAAAGAAAAAAAAAGACCTTTTTTGTAATAGAATTTTTAATTCACCAAGCAAAACATTGTGAAATTAGAAGCGTAGTCTCACACATGGCACAGTGATCTTCACTCAGTTTTTTGTTTTTTTTAAATTAAAAAAATTTAAATTAAACCACCCTCTCTCTTTCTTGTGCTCCTGGCTGGAAATGCAAGGCCTGTCTATATTGACTGCCATGCAAATAGCAGATTTTCTAAAGCTGTATTGTCGGGCACCGGTGAGAGTGTGGAATCCATCAGCTTGAACAGAACTTAGCGCAGAGGCATCTTTCTTTGCTAACAATGAGTCATGATTGGCAGCGGGCCTTCTCGCCACTATCCACGAGTTTCAAAAGACATACAAATGAGGCAGTGCTTGAACTGATATCAGATTTACCTTAACTCCAACTTTTGCATCCTGTGGAAAGTTGCATAAGAATATGTCTCATTGACTGTTAGGATGAGAGAGAAATGAAGACTCTCTGAAAACTTTCTTCAAAACTCAAACCTATATATTAACATCATCTTGTATGATTTGCATAATGAAAAGAAAAGGTCTCCATGTTAATTTAATGCATGTGTATATGCGAATAGCAGCGATTTTAATAAGTTATGCTGCATTTCAAGAGGGACAAGACAGCCTGTAGCCATGCTAGCAGCCCTGTAAGACTGTACTTAGTGCAAGACTTTCAGCTGAATGCACATTATGGCAGATTCCAAATGCATGGACTCATATACTTAACAACTACATTCCCAAGAGGTCCATAAATGTGTACTTGGGGCACACTGAAGTGCACTGGAAATTTCACTTAATCTACATGGAAAGAGGAGGCCTCATAGAGATTTTCAGTCCCCTGTGGTGTAGAGCACTTCCAAACTTTATGTATACCTGCATCTATGTATAGACTGTATATAAAAGATGGACGATTTCTGGACTCAGGGTTTTAAACCATCAAAATTAGTGTTTTTGCCGGCACCATTGTGGGCTTTTTAGGAGCCCACAGTGGCTATATTCCGACAAGGAAAGTGGAATGCTAAGTTATCAGCTAACACTAACATGTTTGGTTAGCATGCAGCATCCATAATAGTAGAACCAACAGAATCAAAATCCTGCTCCTCACATGCAAAGTCTTGAATAATCAGGACCCATCTTATCTTAATGATGTTATAGTACCACATCACCCCATAAGCGAACTTAGCTCTCAGACTGCAGGTTTACTTGTTGTTCCTAGAGGATTTAAAAGTAGAATGGGAGGCAGAGCCTTCAGTTTTCAGGCCCCTCTTCTGTGGAACCAGCTTCCAGTTTGGATTCAGAAAACAGACACTATCTCCACTTTTAAGATTAGGCTTCAAACTTTCCTTTTTGCTAAACCATATAGTTAGGGCTGGATCAGATGACCCTGACTCCTCCCTTAGTAATGCAGCAATAGGTGTAGGCTGCTGGGGGATTCCCATGATGCATTGAGTGCTTTTTCTTCAGTCACCTTGCTCACTCACTATGTATTTATACACCTCTCTGCATTGAGTCATTACTTATTATTAATCTCTGGCTCTCTTACACACCATGTCTTTTGTCCTGTCTTCCTCCCCTCACCCCAACCAGTCACGGCAGATGGTTTTTCTATTATTTCTATTATTGTAGGGTCTACCTTACAATATAAATTGCCCTGAGGCGACTGTTGTTGTGATTTGGTGCTGTATGAATAAAATTGAATTGAACTGAATAGTATTCTAAACCTCTTAGAACTGCTAGTCCCACAATAACAGCAGCAATGGCAAAGAAGTGATTTCTTGAAGAAGTTAACTTGTTAATTTTTGTCTAATTTTAAAGTAAAATTTAACAAAATAAGAATTTAAAATGAAGTTTTATGTGTTTTTTATTGGTTAAAAAAGATTATTATTTTATTATAATTGTACAGTTTAAATATAAGAATTTAATTATAAACAAGGCGTAAAACGAACAACACAGCAGCTAAAATGTTTTAATAATTTAATTATTGTAGAAGAAAAACTTAATGGAAAATGTAAAAATGTCTAAAAATGTAATTTTGGATGAAGAATGGTGTTAAAAAAAGGCAGAGAACTCACTGTGAAACAGGTCATTGCATTGCATGCATTTTAAAACAGACCTCACAGTTGACTACAACAAATTAAGTGACCGACTTTAGTAAAGTAATTACTGTAAGAGTACAACAGTGAAAGTTGAACCACATCTGCCTCTGCTCACTGGACCTGCAGCGTCTCGTCAACTTTTCACACTGCTCTGCCTCGATCTCTAGCCCTTCACCTCCGCAGCTATGCTCTTCAGGCCTGAAACCTGTCAGATTCAGCTGCTCTGCTCTTTATTTGCTCAGATCATCACACAGTTCCCCGCTCTGACCCGCTCTGCCCCAACTCAACATCTCAACTCAACAACAGAGTATTGAGAGTTATAAACTGTCTTAATTCTTTCATCTTTAATAAAATGATCAGTGCGGCTGCTCTACCAGGTGTAACAATTAAGTTTAACATCCAGGCATCCATGAAAACAGCATTTATGAAATTTAAAGAAGTTAGAAGTTAGCAGAGAGTTAGCTCGCTAGTTTCCACCCAAACATGATATACCATGTTCTGACTGAGGGATTTCTTAAAAATTAAAACATACAACTTCTGCCATAAATGAAGACAGAAAACTAAACAGGAGTGATGTTTGTAGGGTTACTGAAGTTGGGCTAGCTGGTATAGGGACAAATACAATCTCATGGCAAGATGCTGTACAAGGACCAAACTTCAGTCAGGAGAACAACTGAGATAATCCATCCACAACACGAGGTTAGTCATTAATTTACTGCTGCATGGGCTGGGCTGTAGTTACATCGTAAGGTTTTAAAAACTGAGCTTTAAAATGAACAGTGGTAATAAAAACCGAGAGAGGCCGACAGTGATCACTGATTTAATTTTTTAGGGACTTGTTCAGATTAAGTAAAAAAAAACAATACAAAGCATTAAAATATGTTAAAAACACAACAGCCTTAGTAAATAAAGAGTAGTTTGGACCAGGAAGCAGGGTTCATACATCATCATTTAAAGACCGGATAGCAGGTGCATCAGTCAGATAATTGCATTTAAATCATGAATACCACCATGAACTGAATAAGCACTGGTAACAACAGGTACGCCTGACTGACCTCTAGCTTTATGCCTTACCACTACTTAAATATCAAATGTAACATTTTATATAGCTGGCTGTAAACTTTCATTGTTCATTGTTTATTATTGGCATTTTAACATGGGAGTCTCTGGTGATTGACTCACTTTTAGAGCTGGCCCCAGGTGCCCACTAGAGGAACTGAAGGTTTGGGCAACCTACGTTGGCTTCATTTTTCGTTTTGCTCTGCAATCACATGAATCACAGTCACTCTATTCGCTGACATAGTTCTCTTGACGTTAACAGGTTGTGGCTTTCAGTTTGCACTCAGGTGAGTCACAGTCAAATGTGAAGGGGTAGGAATTAGAATTAGCACCTCTAAAGCTCCAAGGTTGTCAGCTGGAAAACTGTGAAGTGCCCACTCTAGGTCAGGGATGAGTTGTTGCCCCAAATGGAGGAGGCCCCTCAGCACACCCATGATGTGCTGGAGAGATTATGTCTCTCGGCTGCCCTTGTAACCTGGACTTGTTTAAGTGGCAGAAAAAGAATGGGTAGATGGATGGATTTGGAAGATAATCATTATGACCTTATGGAAGTGCTAATTAAGGTCAGTACTTTCTCTTTTTTAGTAAACAACCAAGTGGGCAAATCACAAATTTCGGCGGAACAAAAAAGTTCAGCAGAAAATTTCACAATTCTGTTTTGGGATGGGAACCTTAAATGTATGTACTTAATTCAATGCCAACCCATGTAATAGAAACCTCAGCAATCATTTTTATGTTGAACAACAGTTTGAATAAGGTTCAAAGTTTCCAATGGTTGTGCCAACGTCCTGGACAACACTTAATACTCAGTCAAGATAGCAATACAGTTTGCATTTAAATAAAGATAAATGGCACTAAAGTCGATTGCATATTTTTAAAAAATAGTTAATATTAGTTCTTGAATAGATGGTCTCTAATTTACCTTTAGATTGACAGAAGCAACTTCCCCTCGAGCTGCCCATCTCATAACAATTGCTCCATCTGACCATGACCTTTTTTTTTCGCCAGGGACACAGCGTCACTTTCCCAATGATGTTTGCTGGGACAGATAAAAAAGTCATGAATTTTAAATCTCTATCCACATGCCTCATTCATAACTCATCGACCTGAAACAACACACACACACACACACACTAAAAACAATCCAAAGTCTTCCAAGTGTTGGTGGAGAGGGGCTTAGTTGTGACAACTCAAAGGGCTCAGTGAAAATTCATGTCGGAAAACAGCATTGAGCATAGTTCAGCTTCCAGTCATCTTTGCTGGTGAAATGCAGAAAAGACAAACATAGCAGTATATTTTTAGCTTATATTTTCGCAAGCGAGCTAAGAAAGACTCCTTTTATTCACCGAAATGTTTAAGGACATATCCACAGAAGTAGAGGACAGACAAATATTATATCAGCAGCAAGAAAATTCAGGTTTTTTCTACAACGTAGCACAGCCAACGATAATACTGAGCAGCAAAGTATGTTGTACTGAAGATTGTGTAATTCAGTGTCAGGAACCAAAGAGCAACACTATAATTCATCGATGAACATGTGCCATAGCTTATAAAACCAGTTAAAATGCAATTCTTCTGTCACGGTCTGGCTGGCAGACCGTGGGGATGAGGAAAGTAGGACCCAAAACGCAGGACTCTGTGATGCCACAGTGCACTTTATTTACAGTGAATAGACAGGTAAGTCCAACAATTAACTCAGGTGTAATTTGCCAATGGTGCTCATCCCTTGCTCCCAGTACGTCCCGTGCTGTAGCTCCCTTAGTTTGTGTGCTCCCCAACTCGCTTCTTCGCTCGACTTTCCTGGAGGAAGAAGGAAAAACCACAATTAGCCACACACGCTAGCCGACTACCAAGACTACACGCCTAGCACAGACTATACCGGTCAAGAGTAATAATCCCACGTCGACTGTCGCCGCGAGTCCAGGTTAAATACCTCTTCCTAGCCGGGAGGGATGATTACCACCAGCTGGTCAGGTAATCAGCTGCAACAGCAAAGAGGGACTCCCGATGACGACAGTCGCCCGGACACGCCTCTCCCACGACGCGCGCTTCCGTCAACAGCCCCGAGGGCGGGGGGGAGAGAGAGAAGCAGACACACGCACTCTACATACAAACGTGGACAGAACAGTAGACGACACAGACCCCAAATAATAGTCGTAATAATAATAATAATAATAATAATAATAATAACAATAATAATAACCACTGCTCACGGACCCCTGAGTCCTCCAGAGCCGGGTCCGTGACATCTTCAGCAAGCTGGTTGACAAATGGGTGTCATTCAAGAGCTCACCCAGAGATGATTGTCCGCTTGTCCACTGAGCATGCAGTTTCTTCGCCTCGGTGAAGTCCTGATCAGCACTTACTGCTCGCAACTTACTTTTACCACATACTGCTTAACTTGGCACAACTCTAACAGAGAACAGATTCTCTTTGAACTATGGCACAGGCAGTTAACTTGACAAATGGCAATTTGCAACCATTACTTAATCATTTGCAAGTTTTCTAACCTACTGAAAATCCTATATAGAGAATCCAACAGTGATTCATATAGAAGCAGTAACCCACAGAGCTGCTGCACTTACAAAAGAACACTGCAATTAAGGGTCAAAGGAGGGATTGTCACAACAAAAGTATGTAATGGACAAGAAATAGAAAAGCTGGTTTTCTCATTGTGAACATGTGGTTTTTAATGCCCTGCTATGGTGGGAGTGGAGTGTAAAGCTAATGGTAGGTGTTCTATCTTTGTATTTATAATCAGTGTTTGCATGATAAGAGCTAGAAGAAGGATCCAAGTACAGACACAGTGAGACAGGGAGGCACAGTTCAGTGGCTTATGAAACTGCAATAGGAGGCAGTTAAATTGTTTTTTGTTTTGTTTTTTTAAATCAGAGAAGCCAACCAAAGAAAAAATCTGAGGATACTTGGAAAAAGGTAGCATTAATTTTAAATTCAAAGGGAAAAAAGCGAAATGTCTTTCATCACTGCAGGTTTCACAGAAAGCTACTTTTTGCCGTACACCATCAAATCCAAGTCTTTTTGCAGTTGCTGAATTCCTGCTCAGCGGGATATGTTGTTCGGGAAGCAAGAAACCTACTACTGGATGTCACAAGATGCTGCTGGGAAATAGTTGGCATTAAGTCACATCTGCCTGATAGGGCAGCTGTTCCAGCTGCACAGGAACACAGAGGGTAAAGAGGTCCCTGAAGTGGACCATGTCAGATTTAACAAAGGCAAGATGAGGAACAGCCACTGTGCACGGCAGTGACAGTAATGGCGGACGACTCCAGATTATAAACAGGAGGCAGCTACAGCTGAACTCCTTTGGAGGTTGTTTCGTAACAGAGGTAGGACTTTATAGGGTGACGAGGAGGCTGGGAGAGAAGGAGCAACCTCCATGAAAGGTAAGAAAACCCAGCATGACAGAACCTCCCTGGGCGATGAACTGAAGGTGATTATTGAAGATGAGGCTACTCTGGAGGACTAATGCAAGGTCAGTAATGAGAACAGAATAGGTGTAAGCATGGAACCAGCAGCAAAGGTGGGTCTGAAAGAGAGTGCACAATAAAAGCAAGAAGGGGGACTGAAGGTGGCTTCACCACCCAGTATGGAGGAGCATTTATAGTTTTTCACTCGACTGCAAATACAGGTAAGTAACAGAAAAAGGACTAAAAAAGTATCTGGTAAATGTTAGGAGCTAACAAACAATTTGCAACCCACTAATGGTTAGGTTGTGTTTTAGCAGCAAGAGTATTTGCAGAAACAACAAGATACAACCTTTATCTGATATGTGGATGATTTGGCTTCAGACTTCTGTCATAAGAGTTCTATTTGGGTGTGCCAAGTAGGTGGTAGTGATGTGCGGATCGATACTGAAATATCGATTCCTCCGATACCGGTCATTTATGTTCTAGAATCGATTCTCATATTAAAATATTGATGTTTTAGTGATTTAGGGTAAATTTGTAGTTTATCCTTAACAGGAACACAGTGGAAAGAAACTATATCATTCAGATTGTCTACATTGGAAGGAACTACTTCCTCTTTCATAGTCATGTGCAAAATATGGCTGTATAAATGTGTCGCAGCCCCTGGTGTGCGCACTCACAACAATGGATGAGCATACATGGAGTCATGTGTGGACGTATTTACCTCCACAAAGAGCCGGGACGTGGTTTGTGATACATGTGGAAAGTCAGTGAGGTGTTGTGGCAACACCACTAACCTTGTCAAACACCTCAGAGTAAATCATATCACAGAATATGACGAGCGTATGTTGAGGTAAACTGAAGAGGAGGACAGGGACAGGGACATGTGCTGCTGGGGTGAGACAGACGTCTCTCGTGGAGTTCTTTAGTGCTGCAGGCAGGCAACTTGTTCAAATAGCGCACAACTTCAGGTTTTTAATTTCTATATGATGAATTCTGCATTATTAAGCGATAAGAACAAGTAATCTGATGTCCAGTAATCATTATGACGCTATAATTTGAGATACAATAAAACATACAATAAATAAAATGTTTTTGTACAAAGTATCGGTATCGGATCAGTATCGTCGATGCCACCCTGAATTTTACTTGGTATCGGATTGGAAAGGAAATCAGTGGTATCGAACATCACTAGTAGGTGTAAATTCCATGAAAAAGAAAGAATACTTTAATTAGACATAACACCAGTCGACTGGCTAATTAAGGGGAAGCAGCAAAAAAAAATTGCGGAAAATTTGTAGTCGTCTTTTCAGAGAACATCATCTGTGGATGATGGAACTTTTTCCTCACATCAACCCAATAGAGCACTTTGCTCTTAGACTGCTGGTTTACTTGTGGTTCCTAGGATATGTAAAAGTGGAATGGGAGGCAGAGTCTTCAGCTTTCAGGCCCCTCTTCTGTGGAGCCAGCTCCCAGTTTGAGACAAACACTCTCTTAACTATTAGGATTACACTTAAAACTTTTTAAGCTCAGTTAGGGCTGCATCGGGTCACCCCAAATCGGTTAAATAGGCCTAGGCTGCTCGCCCCCCTTACCATGATGAGTGTTTGTTCTTTACTGACCTTCAGTGTATTTATACACCACTCTGCATTTAACCATTCGTTACTATTAAGCTTACACCCAAATGGTTTGTGGCAGATGGCTGCCCCTCCCTGAGCCTGGTTTTGCTGGAGGTTTCTTCCTGCTAAAAGTGAGTTCTTCCTTCCCACTGTTGCCAAGGTTTTGCTTATAGGAAATCATTTGGTTGTTGAGATTTTTTAAATATTATTATAAGGTCTTTAAAATATATAATTTCCTTAAAATATAAAGTGCCTTGAGGCGACTGTTGCTGTAATTTTGTGCTATATAAATAAAACAGAATTTTAGCACAGATACTCTCCAAAGAAGATGCATTTACACGTTTGACTTGGCCCAGATTTTACACAAGAGGCCCATAAATTGACGCAACTGTCAATTTATCCAGGACTGGGAGAGGCACTAGAAGTACAGTATCTTATGTCCCCCTAAGGCTGGGTTTATGTCTCCTCCTGGTTTCAAACAAGGAATATTTACCTGTAAGACAAGTGTTAATCACTACACCACGGAGCCATAATAGATAATAATAATAATGCAATTCTATGAATTTCTCACCTAGTGATGTCACCAAAAATTAGTTAGTATTTTTATCTGGTCTCTACCTGTTCTTTCTACCTGCAAACATAAATGACAAAATTGTGAGAGTGGAAGGTGTTAGGGTTAGGATTTCCCTGTTTCCTGCTAGGGTCTGAGTTGAAGGTTGAAAAAATCAGTCGCTGATTGCTTCTGTCTGTGGTTTGGATGACCAGGTCTTCAAAGAATTTTGGGTGAAAGAAGACTTGGGCAGATTTAGCTCCCGTAGCAGAACTGTGACTGATGTTTGGGCTGAAGGTTAAAGGTTTGGAAGCAAACTGCTGAGCTCACTTCATCGAGAGCAGCTGTACAGCTGCAGCTTTCTTGCACTCTATGTAATGCCCAGTCTCCTTTCGCTGAGTCTGTGGAAAAGTACTTCACACTTGTTGACCTCAGTCAGACTATATGGCAATGAAAAGGTTAAGTTCTTCAACGGAGGGGGTGACATCACTGCCTTTTTGCACAGAGCGAAGGCTATTTGGATTTATACACTGGACACACTGGCACCAAAGGGGCTTAATGAGGTCTTTGACATTTGTCCTCTTTTCTAATAATTATAATGTTAGGGAATGTTTGGCTTGGCTATAACCTTTCTCTAATTGAACTGTATGCTCATCTGTCAGTGACCTTATGGGCCACGGTTTCTACAGACAAGTTCATAAATGCTATCATGCCTTTTGGCATAAAGAGTTTCTTTTTTCTTCCCTTCAAAAAGAGGATTTCTCTGACCCGGAAGGTTCTTGTAACGGTTATGACACAGACCTGATAAGGCCCATTATTACTCCCACTTGTCATTCTTTTGGTTATACAGCAAAATAATCCATCACAAAGACTAAGTGGAGGGAACAGCTAGCCTTTCCAATAGGGACAAACTAGTGTGCCTAGAAATCACTTTTCAAAAAGCAAAACAATGATTTAGTAGATCTTTTAATGCCTTTAGAGACATACCAAGGTAGGTGTCTTAACCTTCAACTTCAGATTTTAACAAATCCATGCCCAGATTTAGTAGTGTCGTTAAAGACACAAACAAATACAAATCACTCGAATACAAACAAATCTTGCAAGAGCTAGAGAGGAAGGAAAAGTTCCAAAAGGGCTAGAGACCAATGAATAACATCCGTGCTGTCACAAAACAGTGTGCTCAGGACCATATGCAGCTTGCTGCCATGTGTAACGGCCCAAACTGTCACTGTAATCTTATTTGTCAAAATATTGCTGCATCAGTGTCCTCGAGACAAACCCGGGCCCATTTATTTCTTCTGGGCAAATAAAGTTATTCGAGTCTGCACAAAGGATGACAAATTCCCGTGTGTCTCGAATAACAACAATTCACTCGTTTACCACTTCAAGTACAAACCCCCCCCCCCCCCCCCCCCCCCCCCATGATAGAGTCTGGAACACGGTCCTTATGAAGTCATAATTAAATAACTATTTGTATTTGCTTTTTATATGTGTAAGAAAATAAAATTTGAGGACAGAAGGCTTTAAAAATTTCAAGCTGCTTTAATATAAGTGAAAACAGAAAGACAAGTAGGCTAAAATGATACGTCAGCTAACAGATAGCAGCTAAAATGGTTACAAAGTTGCTATTAAGTTTCAACCTTTGCCAAGTTTTTTATTTTTTTCATTTATTCATTGTTTTGGACCACAGATCAGTGATACATTAGTTAAGGGATACCAGAAGAACAGGTTATTAAGTTAGTATAAAGTCATACAATTTACCATTTATTCCGTCGAGATTTCCTGTGGGGTTTTTAAATGCCACAAAGGTGAACACAAAGATATCAGTTAAATGTGTCTTTAAGTTGATATTAGGTCTAAACATTTGCCATGTTCTTTATTCTTCTTTTTCTTCCCAATAGTTTTTTAAAAAGCTGTTTCATATAACTTTTTAATATGCAGAAGATGAGCAGGCACATAAGCAAAGAGATTACAAAATGAGATCAAGTTATAACATTTGCCTGACTTTCTTTTTCAGCTGGACTTTTTATAATACAATTTTAAACAGTTAAAGTGAAAAGTAGGTTTACCAAATACATAATCTAATGGATACCAGTCAGTCAGCATTTAATCCAATTTAAGTGATTACTTCTGTTTGTTTGTTTTTTCAAACTACATTTATGTGTTTTGTCTGTGTTTTACAGGAATTGTCGGTTAAAAAGCTAAATCAGCTAACAGATACCAGTTGAACAGTTAATTAAGTCAATATTAGGTCGTAACACTTGCCTGGATGCCTGTTTTTTGATTTCTTTATAATTTCTTGTCTGTAAGGAAGATTAACAGTAACATTAGGTTACAGAGTTAAAGAGTTGTTTTAAAAAAGCAATTGTTGGTCTTTAGACAAGCAGGTGGTCGACTTACCTTTCGAGCAAAACCTGTGGAGATAGATTTAAAATATCACGACTAATGATTGTTTTAAACCCTTTCTGAACACACACATGCACACACATCCTTGGAGCTGGACCACAGATCAATGCTATAATGCAGACTCCCGTGGAAAACAAATCATCATACATACTAAGTCTGCATGTGCAAGAGAAACAATGTGGAATTTATTCATGAGGAACATCACAAAGTGCTCAACAGGGAAACCAAGGACACCACAATTAAAAAGCACAGACACAATTTGGAAATTTCAAGTCAGAGTGTGCCTGTTTTGTTATGTGGGTGGTTGCATGCAGTACAGAGGAGTTGCGTTTGTGTCTGTATCACTGGGCTTGTTACATTCCAACACCCCCCCCTCACTACCACCACACCTCCTGCCCCCCCATTTCTTTCAAACTAATGTACATAAACAACACAAGACAAATCACCAGAGAGGCTGAAAGAAAACTCATGCAGCAGTTCTTGCACTAATGTTGCCTGGCAACCAAACCAAGGTGATTTTGTAATTGAATAGGTTCTCGGGATATTTGTCTCGAAAGTGGCATTTCCAGTTGCGCGGCCGGTAAATGTCGGACAAAAAGCTTCAGGTACGACTGTTTCGAATTGCTGAAAAGCTTGGACACAGACATAGGTTTGTGAATGGTGAACTGCAACTTCAAATCCTCAGGCTGAAAAACTTGGGGTAAAAAAAGCGTACCCTTTAACATGGCGTTTAACCTCTGACAGTCACAGTGGAGCTAGTGAATGGCCACTAGCACAAAACTGCACTTGTACTGGGCACATCTCAGAAATGAAAGTCAGCCGTAGCAGATAGAGAACATACAGTTTTATCAAATCTTGCTGTGGTTTGTTAAATCCTCCCAATTCTTTTGATCTTTGGGCTGAAGGAAGGACAATACTCGGTGTATAAATATTCAATCAACAATCTTTTATGTCATACAATTCAACACTTTATGAGCATAAACCATCCGGAGGGGAGATGAGCGCGGGAGGGTGTCCGCCTGATCTCGAAGTGTCTGAGCGTTCCTCACATTCTTATAGCTTCAGCCCCCCTCCACCTAGTCATAAAACCTAAACATCCACATTCTTTCTCTCTCTCAGTGAGCCTAAGTTATGACTTCCTGTGCAGTATGTTCTGTTCTTTTCTAATCAGACAAATAAGGCGATGACTCTCTGAAAACAGTATTTCTTATACCTCGACAGTATAATGTATCATAAAACAATATCATTCAGTCACAATCAATCAGCAGTCTAATGTAATACAAATCAGTTTAATAACTGTAATAGTTATCCCCTTCTTCTAAGTCAGGAGAATAATGCAAACTAAAACTACATAATGATTTCACAATCTTTAATTAGGGGTCTAACGTGGCATAAGATGATATAATAATCTCACAGGTTAAAGGAAAAAGAAGCAAGATTTGATGCTGTATGTGGGATGAAATCTAAAGGAAGTTCATTAATGGCTGAAAGGATTTTCAAAATCAAACTTAAATTAGAAGAAAATTTATCTTGTTTTTTGTCTTAAAATCTTAAAACCATATCTGTCTTATCATGTGCTTGACTCGAGGGATAATTTTTGCATAACAAGTTGAAATATGTGCAAAGACATGTATGAAATAAAAGGTTTGGAGGCTAATACTTTGGTGACAAATTTTCAACATATTACACCATTCTTCAATCACAAGGCAGCTTTTAACTCAGTAGCAGTCCTATGAGGAATAGTGGCAAAAAAAACATGGTATAACAATTTCTCCTCACGTCTTCCTCTTTTGTTTATTGGCTTTTACACAACACAACCTATTAATATTGTTCCTGCGTTTCAGCAATTAACATTTACACATTTGAAAGCACTTACAGTTCTGCACCTTGTTACAAAAATGTGATGGCATTTCAAATGCCTGAAGGTGGATTTCTACCCAACAGTTTATCTGTGGCATTTTCACATTGAACATAAAAGAGTGGTAGCACCAGATGGGAAAATATCTCAAAACATTTTCATGCTTGGCAGAGGTGGAGAAGGTTGTGTCTCAATAAAAGCAAAGTTCAGCTGAAAGGGACATGAAACATTTTGCTAGAAAATCCACTGGAGTTGAAAAATACAGAGTAGAGCAAAAAGAACACAGTTTTCAACAATGCTTTTACCATTTTACTTTTTTCACGTTTTCCTCATGAACTTTTCTTTGAGCTTTGTTTTAATTAGGCAGCTAAATAAAGCTAGTTTTAAGCACATGAAATGGAGGCAACTGGACTACCTGAAAAGAAATCAGTTTAACTTCAACTTCACACTATGCTGAAAACAGGATGGCAACTCTCTTGAGACTAGCAAAAATCAGTGTTTGCTCACAGACTGCAATTATTTTTTTGGTTGTAAAAGACTGATGGAAGTAGCTTTGGTGACAACTTTTGATTGCAAGGAAACTGCACAGATCACCTGGTGGAAACCTATCTCTTTGCACCAGGGGACTTGACTCAACTGGTTGTATTCCTATATAAAAGGAAGGTTGTGGAACGCCTGTGTCATTATGCAGGTTAACCACTGTCTAGCTTTTATTATTTGATAAGTTTCTGAAGGTTCTTCCTGACTCTGAATATAAGTATTAAGTGTGAATTTCTGTGTATGTGTCAGCAACAGATATGTGATTTTCATCTATGATCTATCGCGAGCAGATTGCGTGCAATTGCCAACTTGACTCAAACTGGCAGCAGTCTGAATCCCCCTCATTACCACTGTACTTATCACCGTTTTCTGAAGATGCCAAATGACTGTGAGTCGTCACAGACAGACCTGATCCCCATCTTTGGTAAATGGCCTGTATTTGTATAGCACTTTACTTAGTCCCTAAGGACCCCAAAGCGCTTTACACTACATTCAGTCATCTACACATTCATACACTGGTGATGGCAAGCTACATTGTAGCCACAGCTGCCCTGGGGCGCACAGACAGAGGCGAGGCTGCCGGACACTGGCACCACCGGGCCCTCAGACCACCACCAGTAGGCAACAGTTGAAGTGTCTTGCCCAAGGACACAACGACCGAGACTGTCGGAGCCGGGGCTCAAACCGGCAACCTTCCAATTACAAGACGAACTGCCAACTCTTGAGCCACGATCGCCCCTTTGAAGCAACCATTTCAAAGGCAACAACATCACAAGATCTTTGCACACAGTTGCAATAATTTGGGTCTCGTTGATGGTTCTCCTAACAGGACTGTAGCATTAGGATAACCATGGTATGGATTACTGAAAACTTATACAGACCTACATAAAGCTATATTTAAACCTAGCATAAGTAAGTAACCAAGATAAAATAATAAATAAATCTGGTAACAAGTATAAAGGATAATCCCAAAATCACTACCTCTCAAATTCATTATCCATAAAAATTAATAACACATATGCCCAAAAGACCTAGACCAGGGGTCAGCAACCTTTAACACCAAAAGAGCCATTTGGACCCAGTTTCCACGCAAAAGAAAACACTGGGAGCCACAAATACTTTTTGACATCTAAAATGAAGATAACACTGTATATATTGTTTTTTACCTTTATGCTTTGTGAACAACTAAGGTGTGTTGCTTATGAAATCCATGAAGTGCTACAGAGAAAACTACATTATGTTTATGTAATTAACACATTTTGAACTCTTAAAGAAATATAACAAAAGGAAAGACAGCTGAACTAAAATGATCCATGTAGCAAACAAACACTGTGAGCCGCCAGCCTTATATCGCCTTTGGGCTTTTGGAGCCTTGATCTGACTTTGAAAAAAATAATTGGAAAAAAAGCACTATGCTGCTAAAAAAAAAAAGAAAAATAGATATTTACAAAATTCTGCCTAAATATGTATTTTACCAGGTTAATGTGTGTGGCGGGGCGTGGTCTGCAGCGCCGCTGCAGGGGAGGCGGACGCACCTGAGCGGCACCCGCAATCACACCTCGCCGATTTAACGTCTGTGCTATCTATGCTGTTGTTGGTGTGTGTCGGGCTGTGAGCTGAGAAGCTACAGCCGTCTGTGTGCGTACAGCAACCGTGTGTGAAAAGTGGACAATAAAGAAATGCTGAAAAGATATGTTTACAATGGGACTTCTGCTCCTGAACCTCTGCGCACAGCTTCTGCAAATCGGGGTTGTACGAAGTCACTTCATCTTTACGCAGGACTGTAAGCTGTCATCTGTGAGGTGTGAGCAGTGTTTGTTTTAACATAGTTCACGGTGGAGAACAGCTGCTGACATAATGTGGATCCGAAGATCCATAATTGACCTACCTGGGGTTGAAAGTCTCGGTAAATGCGTGGCATTTCGGCGGGTACACCGGGTTCCGCGAGTGTGACGCTTATTTTGAGCGATGAAGAAATAATAGAATATGATTGTATTTTTATATTTTAATATCACAATAATCTAACAATTTAGAACTACAAGTTAAAAAAGAACTAACATAAATAAAATACACTTCAGCTAAATACTTCTAATTTATTTTCCCAAACCATGCGGAGCCGCACTATAAGGACTAAAGTGCCGCATGCAGCTCCCGAGCCGCAGGTTACCGACCCCTTACCTAGACCATCCTAACATGTACAATATTATTTTTATATCGCTGTCTTAGAAGACAGCTAATCTAATGTTTATGAGCTCTTTTAAAAATCCACAATCTGTAACTTTGTGTCAACTTTCTAGTTACGAAAATAAGTCAGTAAGATAGTAACATGAGTTTAGTACAAATGTTGAGCTAACATTAGCTTGCAAAATGTCTCCTGCTGGACAGATTACATGCTGCACTCAATCACTGCTCTGTTACATTCTATCTCTTTTTAAAAGGTCTTAAACTCTTTAAAAAACATTTTTATTCAAATATTACCTTCAAACAACTCCCAAGGCCTTGTTATTCCGTCCTCGTTCATTGTCTCTTATTCATACAAAGCAGGATACATGAGGCACTGAATGATGAGATTTGTGAGGAAAAATGAAGCACTGGGATTCACTGAGAAGTGAAAGTTGATGGGTCATCAATTAAGACTTTATCTTCATATTAAGGTTCAAAACTCATCACTGATGAAGCCACAGAGTAGAAAGCTGACTCATTCTCTAATACATCGCACTGTGTATTCTGACAGTTTCCACAAAAACGTCCTATCATGTCTGACCATCCATAGTCATCCAAGTCCTGTCTTTATCACAGAGATGAGTAACAAGCATAAATGAGTCATGGCTTAACAGGTTTAAGAATTAACTAAGTAAAATATTCCGTTTTGTTTTTTTTTTTTTTACCAATTTGACATACCTAGACACAAACTTTGCACATGAGTGACTTAATCTGAAAGGTAACATATTCAGCTTTTTCAAAACTAGAAGAAGAAGAAGAACACTGCTTGTTTAGCATGTGGCTAAAATACATTTCTGCCTCAAAATGGCTCAGTGATGCCATGACGGATTAAAATAAATTTGTACTCCTTTTCATTTAAAAAATATCTTCTTAGCCATCATGTTACCACATTAGCTTTTGCAAGACATGTAGAAACAAAGAGTAAGATTGTGATTTTAGCCTAATTTTGGCATCATTAATTTGCTGTTAACAACAGCTATATGCAGAATTTCGCTGTTAGTAATGAGAGGGCGCTTGATACATGATTTGTAAGTCTTTGCTTGCTAGTTACTATAATGTTAGCAAGATACTGTCAATGTGAGGGAACATTATAGTTATAAGCATAGATGGTGTTGCCGCTTGAGTCTATTTGTGTCTTACTTGTAGTGTCTATGTAGTGACTTACTTTACAGCTCCTTGGGATCAAAATAAGGGGTTGCGTTCCTTATAATGCCCCATATTGAGTATCCTTATTTCCACAGTGGATAGGGTTTGACAACTCACTGATGTTGTGGATGGTTTACAAGATATACTTGTAAGTCATGACTTCTAAAAACATTTATGTCATCAGTTTGAACATCTACCAGGTTATTGATTTTCTGAGACAGGCGTAACTTGTGTTTTATTCACTTGAACAGGAAAGCAAGCAAGAAAATAGAAGATGTTACCTTTTGTATGAAGTGTTATTCATGCATTTTGTGCATTATAGTCCTTCTGTTACATGTTTCATTCTGCCAGCTAAAGCTAAACAGCTTTAGCTGGCAGAATAGTCAAGACTTTAGCAGCAGCATCCTATTTTCTGAGGTCCAGCTGAGCTTATGAGCAATTTGGACATAGAAGCTAGAGTCAGTTGTCTAAATTTGAAAGTGTACAATTAGTAAGATGTCAGATGTAATTAATTCAAGAGTGCAATACTGATCAATCAAGCATATCTAAGTAGAACCTTTAAGGCTATTGGAATAGAGGTTAATTCAATTCAATTTTATTTATATAGCGCCAAATCACAACAAAAGTCGCCTCAAGGCACTTTGGTTAAAAATCAATATAAAATAAATAAAAGTCCTCAAGGGTAGAAAGAACTGCATGCATATACAGAACATCTGGGTCATTAACTTTGCTGCTAATCATAGAATACAGAATAGGAGGAACAAAACAAAAGGGGGTGACATGACCAGTCCGAGGTAAGAATAAGACACAAAAACACTACCTCCTTCCATTTTCTTGAGTCATATTCCATAAACAGTTATTCAGTTGACCACCAGGTGCCACTGTTAACTCATAGCAGCCTGCCAGATCCCTCCCCATTTTGTTTCTGTCTCTCCCCCCCTGCACTCCATTTCTTTCTTTCCCTCCCCCCCTCCATCTTTTCCTCTAAAACAAAGTAATTGCCTGCAGCACAGTTCAGAGTCTCCTACTCTGTCTGACGCAGATCAGGCTCCAGCCAGTCAATCATTATTCTCCACCACAACAGTGAATACCTCGTGTGGTTCAAGAAGTCGCCGCAACCTGCTGTTGACACTAGTATGTGTGGGTGCCTCTGCACCCTTGTGTGGTTGTGTTGTGTTGTGTTGTGTTGTGTGTGTGTGTGTGTGTGTGTAAGTCTATGTGTGTGCGGACTTTCGCAACCACGGTGCTGAGGTCTGGCTGCTCCGTTTCGGTTCTTGGGAATCATATTTATGCATGACGGTGTGTGCATGTGTCACGCACACGATTAGCGACAGACATTAATCTCCTCCCTCTCATTCATCTGTCACTCAGACATCTATAATTCAAAGGCAGCCAGTCAGAGGTCTTGGCCGGGTCTGCCCGAACAGAGAGCTGAATCTTTATTATTATCGATTCATATTCTTCTAATTTGTTTTGTGTCTCTCTCTCGTGTTTGTATTTATGGGCAATCTGTTAGCATGTGTTTAACAGGAATGTGTATGTGCTTAGGTGTAGTGGAAGCACAGAAGGTCCATGTTAAGCGCCCAGCCTCTACGTAAGGATTTTGCTCTCCTGATTTTCTAATAAATGCGTGTCTGACCAAAGTGCAACGAGAATGTCATTGCTCTCCAATTTGATATCACTTTCTGCTGACAGAGAGAAAATGCGGCAGAGCGGGATAGAGACAGAAAAATGAAAGGTTGCGAAAGCAAACGCGTTAGAAGTCAGTTAAGCCATTTATTCAACCAAGAGAGGAAGACAATCTCTTTTTCAAGGTAAGTCCCAAGCAAAGGCAAAGGCAGCAAACGAAAACCTAGGTGCTAAATCCTCAGAGCATCCTGAAGGGAGCGTTTGTGCGTTTGCTGGAGAACACCGACGAGCGTAAATCCAAGTGAAAGCTATGATCTCGTATGGATTTCCTCCATTTAATCTCTTGAATCACAGCAGGAAGGGGAGATGTAAATAAAAGTGGAAGGGCTCCCACGTTATCAATGACACCTCACCTGCGAGTGGCTGAGAAGAGACAAAGCCGGAGTGCAGCGAGGACTGACAGCTTTACAACTTCAAACAGCTGCAGAACCACAATCTTATGTGTCAGAACAGCAAAGCAGTAGATATAGAAGAAGTTTCCAGTTGAATTGCTGTCAGATGAGCTGGAGTAAATCTCTATCACTTGTACTTTTCATGTTCAATTAGAGATCCAAAACAAGAAAAGGCAGATACCTTTCTATTATTCATTTATGAAGATACTGACATGTTTGCCTGTGTTGCACCATCAGTTCCCCAGTGGCCTTTATTTTTTTTATTTATTTAATTTTTTAAATAATAGACTATTTGCTATGTTTTGGCAATTTTTTATTGAATTGCAAAAATCTTAAAAAGTCACTTATGAGACAGCGGATGATTGTTTGGGGGATCTCCACCCAGATCTGGTCCAAACCATCACCTCCTGATTAGTCTGAAGTGCAACCTGGCGGTCTTGGAAGGACTGAAACATCTGTCCCTGAAGGTCTTCTATTGGATTTAGGTCAGGCGAATGTGGGGACCAGTCAAATTCTTCATCCTCCAGGAACTTCCTACATGAGAAATGGATTAATGGTTATTAATCCATATCTCACGGCCCTCATGCCTGAGTGCCCATTTGAGGACATCAGGCCCTCAGGCCACCCTCTGTTTATGAAGTCTGTTTATGATTGTTTTGTCAGAGACATTCACACCAGTGGCCTGCTGGAGGTCATTTTGTAGGGTTCTAGCCGTGCTCATCCTGTTCCTCCTTGCACAAAGTAGAAAATACTGGTCCTGCTGATAGGTCACTGTCCTAGAGCAACTGCCTGTGTCTTGGAATCTCCTCCATGCTTTTAGGACTGTGGTGAGATTAGGCAAATACCAATTTGTAATTAAGATTTAAGACATAATTCAAATTTTTCCATCCATCCATTTGCTTCCGCTTATCCTTTTCAGGGTCGCGGGGGGCGCTGGAGCCTATCCCAGCTGTCATAGGGCGAGAGGCAGGGTACACCCTGGACAGGTCGCCAGTCTGTCGCAAGGCTAACACACAGGGACAGACAACCATTCGCACTCACATTCATTCGCACATTCACACCTAGTGACAATTTGGATTATCCAATTAACCTATCCCCACAAGCTGCATGTCTTTGGACAGTGGGAGGAAGCCGGAGTACCCGGAGGGAACCCACGCAAACACGGGGAGAACATGCAAACTCCACACAGAAAGACCCCGGCCTGATGTTGGAATTGAACTCAGGACCTTCTTGCTGTGCGGCAACAGTGCTAACCACCGTGCCACCGTGCTGCCCAATTCAAATTTTTAATCAAATTAATTCCAGTGTCAAGACAGCCTCCATCCCAAAGCACTCCAAACCCAAGATGTGAACCCAGAAAAGAGTCTCCTATGTCAAATGGTGACGAGACTAACTGGCTTCTCTCAAACACACCGACGATTCTCACAATACTGTGTTCCAGTTACCGATCAGAGTACACCAAATTTTAATGCAAAGCAAAGAAACTTATCTGAGATACTGGAAAGAACTAAAAGCCAGAGCAGATGAGAACGTTGTTCTGCAGTAAACAGAGATCATGAATTGGCAGAATATGTATTAACTGCCAGAACACAGAGAGAGATCCTAACCAAAGTGTCGGCTCAGCGAGCACAAACTGGAATCTAACAAGGAAAACATTAAAAGTCGTGGGAACCAAAAAACAACAGGACATGTGATGGGTGGTCACATTTCCTCCTAAAATGTAAATCCTTCAGTCATCAATTCATGCAGGGAAGGTTAAATAACAATAATTACAATGAAACACATCATACATCTATAGCAGGGGTCTGCAACCTTTTACACTCAAAGAGCCACTTGGACCCGGTGTCCACGCAAAAGAAAACATTGGGAGCCAGTTTTTTTTTTACCTTTATGCTTTGTGTGAACAACTAAAGTAAGTAAGTAAAGTTTATTTATTAAGCACTTTTCACAGACAGGCAGTCACAAAGCGCTGTACACAAATATTAAAATAAACAATACAATCAATAGACATTATACACAATGTAAAAGATCAAATGTAAATAATGTAAAGAATATAAAATACGTAGATTAACAAAAGGCTTGTTTGAACAGGAAAGTTTTTAACTGCTTTTTAAAAGAATCCACAGAGCAACTAAGGTGTGTTGCTTATGAAATCCATGAAGTGCTACAGAGAAAATTACATTTTATTTATGTAATTAACACATTTTGAACTCTTAAAGAAATATAACAAAAGGAAAGACACACAGCTGAACTAAAATGATCCAGCAAACAAAAACTGCTGTGAGCCGCCATCCTTATATCGCCACCTGACTTTTAAAAAGTAATTGGAAAAAAGCACTATGCTGCTGAAAAATGAAAAATAGATATTTGCAAAATTCTGCCTAAATATGTATTTTACCTGGTTAATGTGTGTGGCGGGGCGTGGTCTGCAGCGCCGCTGCAGGGGAGGCGGACGCACCTGAGCAGCACCCGCAGTCAATAGTGATGGGATTTCCGGCTCTTTTTAGAGAACCGGCTCTTTCGGCTCCGAACTGGCTCTTCGGGTTGTTTTGTTGCTTTAATTAATTTATTATTAACAATAATATAAAATTATGCACAAAAGGAATTACTAATGTAAAAAAAAAGTGGTTTTATTTATATATTTTTATATATAAATATATGCGGTGGCCCCTAGAGACAAAGCACGTACAAACTCCAAAACACATTTCTAGCTTTAACTGAACTTCCAAAACAGAGCTACCCAGATCACTTAAATTACACAATTGAAAGCATGTGTGTATGGTTTGTGTATTTATACACAGGCACTCATATATATTCAAATAATTTTAAAAGAATGCTCATTTACCTGTTATTACCACACACCAAATCCGGTCATTGGTACTTGCTGGCTTGTGTAGCCACTAGGTAACAAAAGCTCAACACTGCGCCCAGCATCCTGGAGCACTTCTGTTGTATTTTGTACGTGTTTTGTACTTTTTACGTGTTTTGGAGTTTTTATGTGTTTTGGAGTTTGTACGTGCTTTGTCTCTAGGGGCCACCGTAAATATGTTTTTATTTATTCACTCCACATAAAATGTAATAAATAAATCATATAATACAAAAAACAACTATTCACAGTTCAACTTTTAACTATTTAAATTTTCAGCTTTTTCCTTTTAAACAAATTTAAAGTGAAACAACACAAAACACTGCAAAACACAACACAATTAAATATAAATTAAAATATGAAAACAAAAAGAAGATGCATATTCTCTGTCATATGGGCCTGCATGAATAAACTTTCTGAATCCTTTATCATCTGCAACTGAAAATAGTTGTGGATGATTACTATACCTTTCTAATGTAACGTTGTCCCTGGATCTCTTTCTCTGTCTCTCCCTCCCGCTCTGTTCCTGTGCTACTGCGAGTGTAACTACCGCCCCTCCCCCCTCTTCCCAGCGCAAAGCACAAGGCTCGCGTGCGGAGTGAAGCGGACAAAAAGTGCGAGAGAGAGGGTGAGAGAAAGGGGGGGAAAAAAACCCACGGCTTGCGATAAGGAGCCGGCTCGTGTCGTTCACGTCAAAGATCCGGCTCTAAGAGCCATTTCGTTCGCGACCGACACATCACTAGTCTGTGCCATCTATGCTGTTGTTGGTGTGTGTCGGGCTGTGAGCTGAAAAGCTGCAGCCGGCTGTATGCGTACAGCAACCGTGTGTGAAACGTGGTAGATGCTGAAAAGCATGTTCATGGAAACATCGTCAGGTCTGCCGTAGTATGTTTACAATGGGACTTCTGCTCCTGAACCTCTGCGCAAAGCGTCTGCAAATCGGGGCTGTACGAAGTCACTTCATTTTTAAGCAAGACTGTAAGCTGTCATCTGTGAGGGGTGAGCGGTGTTTGTTTTTAACATAGTTCACGGTGGAGAATAGCTGCTGACATAATGTGGATCCGAAGATCCATAAGTGGCCTACCTGGGGTTGAAAGTCTTGTTAAGGCACGGCGTTTCGGCGGGTATGCCGGCTTCCGCAAGTGTGACGCTTATTTTGAGCGATCAAAAAATAATAGAATATAATTTTATATTTCAATATCACAATACTCTACCAATTTAGAACTACAAGTTAAAAAGAACATAAATAAACATAAATAAAATACACTTCAGCTAAATACTTAAAAAAAACAAATTTATTTTCCCAAACCACGCGGAGCCGCAGTATAAGGAAAAGCTGCATGCGCAGGTTGCCGACCCCTGCCACAGTAGATATGCAAAAATTACCCACATTATGGCTTCAACCAAAACTCCAGAGTGTAGACACACTTAATATTTTTAAATCACACCAAGAAAGGACCATAATGTTTCCTTACGCTTGACATTTAAGTTCAAGTTCAAATTTTATTCGCCACATGTGGAATGAACCCGCCCCGACCTTACACACACAACACAGACATCACATGGGGATACAAGTCAGAGAACGGTTCATTCATTGACCTGTCTATGGTTTTTAGCTATTTCAGCCATTTCTTTAACACATTTAGCTCTAATTATTAAGCTAGCCTGTGGCTTAACTTACTAGCTACACCTATCAATGCAAACATATAAAACAATATATGCATTAGCTTGCTTTTGAAACACTTATGTATTAATTGTAGCTACTCATTACCACTTACTTTTAATATACTGTGCATTAAGCAATTTTAGCAAACCTTTTTGGTTTAAGTTTGCAGAAACTCGAGAGCGAGTCATCTACCAATCAGAAAGTTGGAGGTTTGGTCCCCTGCTCCTTCAGCCCAAAAGCTGAAGTGCCCCAGGATAACATATTGAAACCAAAATTGCTCCTGACTCATTCACTGGAGCGTGAATGCATACGTCATACTTCACAAACACTCAGAGGGATAGAATGAAGTGTTTTATGTGTGTGAATAGGTGAATGTGCCTTGCAGTAAGCACTTTGAGTGTTTAGTTAGAGCAGAAAAGCGCTACACAAGTGCCAATTTATTTTGCCATTTACAACTGCTAGCTTGATATCTGGTTGTCACAGACACTCAGTCAAAACATGGAGAGCTGAGGTTTTTATCTATTTTTTTTTCCAAATTAGCCGAGTTAAAATTTCTGCGTACTCCCTCAGACAAATGCAGAAATATCCCATGAGATTTGAGTAACCGTAGTAAGGAACTTATGTAATAAAGCAACCTGGTGAAATGTGGAGAAGAAAAGAGCAATTGAAAGAATGACGTACGAGGATGACAGGAGGAGACAGTGTTGTTTTCAGATTTACAGACCTTGCTGCCGAATGCAGCTCACACGAGGAGTAGCAGAGAGAGGCCTAATTAACACAGAGAGCACCCGCATCCTCAAACAGGGTGAGTGATTCAGATCCAGCTGTATTATCACCCTGCCATAACAGTGCCAATCCAACCTGCAACCAGCTCCGCTGAGCTGATTTGCCTTTTCCTCGCATCATCTGAGGTCATGACGTACTATCCACTCCTTCTGAATGCACAAACACATTTTCTGCATAGCAGTAGCCACAGAAGCCACAGTATCATTCCAGTTATTCATGCCAAATATGTCATATCCACAGAGGTTTCACTTCCACAACCACACAATCTAGTGAGGTGTCACTTGTGCTTCATTTGTGCATCCTTAAACATTTCACAATTAACAAAAGCTATCAACACAACCAGTGTTAAATTTCATTGACCAATCATTTTCTTCATTGTTTTCATCAAACTACCTATTTTTCTGTGATGACAATCACTATGATGAAATGTATCGACACCTACGGTGACGTATAAAAACAAGATATTCTGGAGAGACAAAATGTTTGGAAGTGATCCAATAGGAACTAATCTCCATGTGCAGTAAGGTCAGACGAACACATTTGATCTGCCCCTCGGGAAGCAGTGCAGCTATCTGCCACCCTCCTTGTTTCTCATGAAATTGCGACAAAATGTGAATACTTGGGAGGAAGAGAAGAGTAAGCGAGCTACGCTCTTTACTGAAAGCTCATTCAAGCAATTTCCAAGTAAAAGGAAAGACAATACAAGTAACTTGTTAAGCTACCTATTCTTTTTCTGCTTTTCAACAGATCCAATCCAGTCAAACAAAAGTGCAACACAATCAAGAACATGCTAAAAATGAAAGCTGGCTTAGTTTGCTGCAGCTCTTTAGATGTGACAGATTTTTGTAAACCTAGCAGCAGGTTGACAACATCTGCCCCATCTGTATCTGAGATACCTGTAGTGGCATCTCGAAAGAAAGTATTTCAATGGATTTAAAGAATGAATTTAAATATAGATAACACAGGGCTAATTTAGATTGTAGACTATTATAAATTCACTAATTGCTTATGCTGTGTCATTATAGATCAGCCCAGCCATGTTCCATTAAATGGTGATATGGCAGCAAGCATCAGATGACCTCCTTCAGACTGTCTTTCCACAGTGATTACTGTGACTGACAAAATCGACAAGATCATTCAAGATCATCCTGCTGCAGAGCTATGTGCGGAGTTTTCAAATCACGGAGGCTTCACACATAGACTGTGCACAGGCTGAGTCACTGTTCCCATCCAGAAAGCAACAGGAGTAGATCGAGCAGCTCCAGCAGCAGCTGAAAGCTCAGTGACACTATGGTAAAGCTCTTACACTTTCTTACACATACTTACACTTTCTCTTCTGCTTAGTTATCTTTCGGCCTGCTAGCGCCAGTAAAGGTAGATATCTGCTCTGTGGTGACTCTGATGTTAACACAAACAGATACACATGTTACTTTAGTAAAAGTCTGGGTCTGTCTGGGTGTTCTATTGTAAAACCTTGGTTGGATCTCATATCCTGCACCATGCACCTGCTCATTACTTGAGAACTGGCGCTCATCAGATGTGTTACCATGGTAACCAGATCATTTCAAATTAGCCAAGTATTGATTTAAAAACACAAAAAACAAATATTGTGTCTGGCAGAGTAAAAACTTTTCTATTTGAATTCCTAATTGAACAGTTTGCATTGTGGGACATTTACTCCATGCCGATGTAGTGTCCTGCTCTCGCAGCCGGCAGTAATCATCTGTTTTAATGTCTGTTAACTGTAAACGTAACAATTAGCTAAAGTGTAATTAACCAATCAATCAATTTACCCTTCATAAACAAACAAAAACATGCAGTCATTTGCATGAAGACAACTCGTTCAGGCTGAGTGGAGCAAATCTTCACATTCTCTGAGAACAAGTGCGTGTGATCAGCGTTTTTATAATGCCACCGTCTCGTAAACAGACAGCGCTTTTTTTGTGGCGAGATTATTAACTTCCTTTTTCTATAAGACACCTGTGCAGGATTCCTAAATGTCAGCAGGAGTGTGAGTACTATCCTAAGTAAATACGGTTGGTAATGTGTGTTACAGTTGCTTTTGTTCCAAACCACTCATCTTTTACACAGAGCTTTTGAAGAGGACTTAATGTACTTCGTAAACTAGTTTGAGTGGAATGTTGTCATTAATGGGGCGTAATGAAGCAGCTGGACATTCAGGGCAGCAGGCAAGGTCTTAAAATGACCATATGCTGTTATGAATTAATTAATTTACTGACTCAGATCTTGTTCACCTACTTTGTTAACTTTAAAGCGCTATACAAATACAGACCATTTACCATTTTAGTTGAAGTACCTATGAAACAAGATGCAAACTAATAGTTTCCTAATCCTGCAGCAGGTTAAACTTTGGATTCTTGGCATGAGTCAGTAATGTTTTGATTTCATCTTTATCTGTCAAGAATAACAAGACTAAATAAATACATAAATAAAGCAAATTTCCCTTTGTAGTCCTTTTATAGTGTGCACACAAGTCCAACACACAAGGGTCAAATAGAGCAATATAGGTAAATATGGACAAAGAGAAAAACCCTCCACCCCATCACAAAAAGCATTATCCAATTCAATTCAGTTTTATTTATAAAACATCAAATATAGATATAAATACACAGCGCTATATACCCTACAATAACGCAAAGAAAACCCAGACAAGCAGATGATCCTCTATGAGCAAACACATGGTGACCGTGGGGATGAAGAAACTTCCGGAAAAAACAGGCTCCAATAGGTTGGGGGTGAGTGGAGGAAGTCAGAACAAAAGACACATCAATAATAACTAATGATTAGATGCAGAGTGAAAGAGACTGAAAACAGCTGAGTGAAGAAGAAATGTTTAGTGCATTATGGGAAGCCTCCAGCAGCCTCAAAAAAGTGAAATTGTGTTGTTGTTACATGGACTGGCAGCTTGGTGGCGCAGTGGTTAGCACTGTTGCCTCAGAGCAAGAAGGATCTAGTCGGGGACTTTCTCCGTGGAGTTTGCATGTTCTTCCCATGCTTGCGTGGGCTCTCTGGCTTCCTCCCACAGTCCAAAAACATGAAGTTAGCGTGGTTTGGTTAATTGGTGATTTTAAATTACCCATACGTTTGAATGTGAGTGCTTCTCTGTGTTAGCCCCGTGGTAGACTGACAACCTGTCCAGGGTCTATCCCACCTCTCACACAGGTTTATTGAATATGAATAACTTGTGTTAATTTAAGTCAATTGTTTAAGTTGCTGCCAAAGCAAAACATCTGTGTGCAACCAATGTCCACTATTGAATTAAATAAATCCAACATGTTCTTTTTTTCAGTGCGTGTAGCATACAGCAGGTGATAATCTGCTTTGTATGCATTTGCAAATGCATACAAAGCAGATTATCACTCCACTTTCGTTTAGTCATTTGTGCTACCTAGACACAGTGTGCAGAAGGCAGGACACATGATATAAATCCTCCATGTGCTTACCTATATTGTTCTCACACTGAATCAGTCGGATATCTCGCAAACTCTGTACGATGGCGCTTCAAGGCCTTTTATTATTGATCTGGCTACATCAGCCATGGAAGTTCTTAAATGCACCTCTGTCAGGTAATTTGGAGGAAAGCTCGGGGCTGCATTCCTATGTGAAATTGCTTTAAAATCATAGACATTTCTAGTTTTGAAAGCATACCATCCTCATCAAAAACCCTGATGTGCAGCAACTTACAAAAACCCCTGATTTTTGGGAAACTGATATATTCGGTGTGCATTTCTTCACTATAGACGACACCTATTTTTTGATTCAAATGAGCCGAAGCGTGTATTTACTGTACAAGAGTTGGAAAAAGAATGATCCAGTCTTCTGGGTTTCAATAACTTGGAGAATGCCACATGCAGATTCACTAAGCCAGCAAAGGAATCATGCCGTTACGATCAATAAACAGGAGCGAACTCCAGTCAACATACAAATACCAAGTGCATGGGCTAAAATGTAGGAAAGGGTAAGGCCCTGACTGGTGCTGTAAGGTATGCAGGGAGTCAAGGACATGAGCCAAATAAAGGAAATTTGGCTTTCCTCTCGGATAACCTATTGCCATAATTATGTCAGTCGACACAGTCAAAATTAATGCTTCACCTGGCTTTGTAACAGAGTTGTTGGCGGCACTGCAGCAGCTATCAGGTCCTTGTGGATTGGAATGGATAGATGATACTCTGGATATACTGGAAAATGAGCGAATTTCCATATGTATTAGATGTCCACAACAGGACCAGGTGTCACAATGAGTCTTTATGGGATTGTAGGCGGGAGCAAGTACCACTAGTGAGCAGATAGTTAAAGTAGCTATTGATGTGCTCTTGAGATTTAATATTCCAGTTTCAGGCTTATGAGGTCTCGGGTATGATGGTGATTACTGTATGGCAGGGACATGCCAGTGGGAGAACAGCCTTTTGCTCTGTATGTGTAATTACTATGTGGGGGTAGTATTTCTGGCCTAGTACATGACAAACTGCAGAGAACTTTGAATTTCCCTAACTGATTCATAAGATTTTAAAGGTCTGTTGCCTGGACAAGCAGTATCACAGCGAAGTCTGTTCAGGGCTGCATTGCAGTACAGTTCTTCAAGACAAAGATTCATTCTCCAGTTTTGAGGAATTGGCTTCCTTTGCTTCAAAGAGTAGTGATTTCGTAGACCTCTGGAGGCAGAAAACTAGGTTTGTACTAACCCAAACTCAGAGAATGCTTTAATAAGCAAAGTTTAGATTGCTCTCTCTACTCAGGAAATTCCTATTGCCAAGTTAAGAGATTTTCCATGATCAACTGGAAGTGGTATTACTGCAAATTGGAAACATTTAGGAACCACAGCAAGTTGACTCACTAACAGCAGAATTCCAAACCTCCTCATCAGCACAAGAGCTGTGTCTCTGAGTTTTGTGGTTTTTCATAACCAAGCAGCTCCTGTACCTTACTGTGCCGCTACTGATTGCAGTGTTTTGAAATATGATGGAAGGCACAACATTTTAAAGTCATCTAAGAGGGCTAGGTCTAAAGCCTGGTCATAGTTTGTGGGTTTGTGAGGGATATGGTCAAATACGGCCACAAACTGCAGGATATGCAGAAAGAAAATAACACACTAAATTTTTACAGTTAATGGTGGAGAAATTAACTCTGAGCTTAATGAGTGATGCATGATGGCATTTTGAACAAGGGAAAATGTCATGGGTTTTCTTTTCAACTTGCTCACAAAAGTTTGGCAGTAATAAAAACTGAAGCTTATGAATTGTTCGGATCTTTGTCTTTTTAAGACTTGTTATATAACTTGTGCATGGATATATTGCCTGTACTTAGATGTAACCCATATGGAAAGGGAACCTTTGCAAATTTTATACAGTATACTTTAAAGGCTTAAAGTGCTTTCTGCACAAAAAGCGATAAGTGTTTAATATCTGCAAATATGAGCCAAAGCTTCCAAAAGAATGTGAAAAAAAGAATTAAAGAAAAAATAAGCTAGTTAGCTCATCAACTCTTACAGTTACAAAAGAAACCTCCGTTTGCCTCTGAATTCCTTCTACACAATCAGTTGAGCACCCAGACCTAGCACACAGGTAAATCTTAGCTCCCTGAAGGTTCTTATCTACATCAGATATTATGATGTCATTCTGTTGTCTAGCAACCACCTACCAGCTGGCTAAAGCAGCGGTCCCCAACCTTTTTTGCGCCACGGACCGGTTTATGCCCGACATTATTTTCATGGACCGGCCTTTAAGGTGTCGCGGATAAATACAACAAAACAAAACTAGTACCGGTACCGAAAAAAAGAAGATTTATTCATAACACACGTGAAAAGACCCAGGAAAACCGAGTTAACGATAAAAACGATAACAAAATAACGCTGAAAAACCGATAAAAACCCTGAAAACCATACATTTCACACCTGAGCCTCAACTCTTGCGGCCCGGTACCAAACGACTCAAGGACCGGTCTGAGGCCTGGGGGTTGGGGACCGCTGGGCTAAAGCATATCATCACTTTAATTTCACCATAAAAACTAATTAATTTATATCCACAAAACTTGAGTATGAACAGTATTGTATGATCTTAGCCATGTGACAGATACTAGTCGCCCATGAAAATGAATGGATGGATGGATATGGGCTTTAATAGCAATAGAGCCCAGAATTTCATGTCTACTCAGGTGTGGAGACCAAAGCTCGAGGAATGTCCTTGAAAAAAGCTAGCATTGCTCAGCTGTAGATAAATGATAATTGAGGCTGTGACACACTGTAACATCTACGATAACACTGGTATAAATTTTTGCATGATGTGATAATATCACATCACACTGTCACTGCTCTAGTAACACCATTCAATTATGGTCCCCAGTGGGTGCTACAACAGGACAAGTGTGGAATGACTGAAAACAAGAACTCTATCCCCAAAAAGGGAGATACTTTAAAAACCTCTAAGAAAAACACAATACTTTCCCAAATATGCAAGAAAATAGTATTGTGCTTAAGATGGAAATAACAAGCTTGTTTCACCACTTGAGGCAAAAACACTAGGGCTACAAAGGAGAAGATGCTAGCAGCTAGTGATGCACGACCCAAATTTAAACAAATGGCTCAACCATGCATTGCTGGGGCACTTGTTAACTGCACTTCATGTAAGTGGAAAAGCAAACGGTGGGTGTAATTTAGGTAAATGACAGAAGCTCCCTGGACAAACAGAAGGATGGAAAATTCCCATTTACTTACAGCTATAAATGCTGCTGCCAGCAAGCATCAATAAAATGTTCAGGTTTTTCACCAGAAATATCATTATCAGAAATTTTCTTGAAATATGAGGCTATATCTAAAAATCAGTTATATATAAAATTATAATGGGTTCTTATTTGTTTAATAAAAATGAAAATGGAAGAAAATTCAGTGGGAGCCTTTAGAAGCTTTTGACACACAGTGCACACGCACAAACATGGACAAACACTTTAATTACCATTTGATAAGTATTTCCAAGTACTTAAAAAGGTCAAAGCCAGAAACATTTCAGAAGAACAACAACAACAAAAAAGCAGACAAAGAAAAAATGGTACTGGCTAAAATCTGAATCCCTTTTATTAATGTAACCCAAAAAGGGCTCCAATTGAGAGGTGACCACTGTGAGGGACCTAAGAAATAAAAGCGCTGTGACTAAAAGAATGTCAGGGTGAATGAGAGCTGATAAATATGCCATTTGGTAGGTGTTTTTGCTGAAGGTCCAGAGGACAGCATGCTGAGTGCATATTTCACTTGGAGCTCTTGGAGACGTATACCTCCTGAGGCTGTTGCCTAAAAAAAAAAGCACCTTAATCTTTGCTTACCTCTGCTCCTTCTGCCCTGGCTATTTCACTCTGCTGTTGGATCTCTATACCTCACCACTACCATGCCTAAAACAATAAAAAATGATGAAACAGTGGATATTGTGCTAACTTTATTTACCTGAAATTGTACCGTTCTATACTTCTGACTGCTTTTTTCTTCTTCTTTTACTTCTGCTACACTACGCTGTCTTCTTCCTATCAAAAATAACATTCTGGACAGATTATTTATTTTTTTCACCAGACTGCAGGTCTAGGATTAACACCATGTTGTGGCATTTGGTTTTACAACTGGCCCTCCACAGGAACAGGCTACAAAGTAAAAATGTTCAATATCTGCACATGTTAGCCAGGAGTTGTAGTGATGGCAGAGAACAACAGCGGGTCCAACCAGCAGCTGGAACACCAAGACTCAAACAGCGACAAGTCCCGCTCTTTGCCACCCCGTTCCTGGCACCGCCGTCACCTCCGACACCATGCTGGCCAAGCATATGAGTCAATCCCCCCTGTTTTTATGTGATTGCGCCCTGCCGTGAATGCTCATTAGCATTTTTTTTGCTCCACAATTACTGGCCTGCCGTGTACCCATCTGTTGACTGAATTTGTGCAGCCAGGTGTGCTTGTTCGCATTTGTTTGCTCTTTTTATTTGGAATCAAATAGTGTTATTAATGCTAATTTGCACTGCAGTGTTGGCTGGAGCCACCGCTTGTAATCTGTCAGACACACGCGCGCGTAGATGGTGAACAGCCTGAGCTTTGCTTTCATGTTGGCGATCATTTTCTAAGGAGTAGGTGTCAATATTTTTAAAGTGCTGGGTATCTCATTTTTAGATGGCGGCTCTTTACGGCCTGTCTCCTATAAACTCGACTACATGGGAGCCCTCCGGCAGACTGGGCTTACGTCTCAGGTGCAGCTGCTTTTATGGGCTCTTTGACTATAAACTTTAACAGGTCGTGTCATAGCTGTGGAGTAGGAGGAAAAGAGCACTTATTTTTGGATTTTCAGGGTCTTAAAAGGTAGAGATCAGAGATCAGAAGTACTCAATTGCACTATCTTTAAAGGTTGCATTCATTGAGTAATTCATTTCATCAGTTGCGCCACAACAATGCCACACCTGCATGTAGAATTTACCTTATTATTGGGTCACAGTGCGCACTGCTTAGATTGTAAAAGGTAGCTGGCTGTAGATAAATTGCACAAATTCTATAATACATGGCCAATTTCTGCTTTTATAACAATGTAATCCCATGGAGACACTCCCCTTCCACCCACCCTTCGTGCTTCTACAGCAAATCGGCCTGTGTACAGGAACAATGACTCGAAATCAATGCTCTCTTTGTTCTAGATGGCAACTTCCACCTGCCTGAGCAGTGGCTTTCATTTCCCCCTTTTAGAAGAAAAGCAGCATTTGCTTTGCCATTTGCGCTTGTGTTTGAGAGAAGCAAGTTGATTTCATATATACATGGAGATCTAAAGAAGTCTACACCAAGACAGAAGAAAAAAAAAGCATAGTCAGAGACACTCGGGCTCCGGTGTTTGAGGGAGATACTGTATCAACAAATAGAAGCAACGACAAGGACTCAGCCGGGAGAGTAAATGTACCCTTTTAGCTTTGTTACAAATAGCCCTATTAGCATTTTAACCATGGATTTATTATAGGAACTATACACTGAACTGAAAGATAGGGGCCACTCACTTGAATGAAAATTGCTCTCCTGGCACATGAGCCAAAAACTTTCCTAGCTTGCTTCTACATTTTGCATCCCAGTAGACTGTATGCTAAAAATGGGCGCAGCCTTTGTGAGGTCACCCATTGGTATTCTGGCAAGCTTGGGATGTTTCTTTTCTTTTTCCTCTCTCTTTCTGAAGGCTCAGGTGGAGTTGTGAGCTGGGGTCTTCTTGCTGCTCCACCTATGGTGGTAATCAGGCCCTCTTAGGAAGCTGCTGCTTTGCTTTTTCTCCTGTAATCCTATTCTATCATGTTTTTTTTAACAATAGATGTCTTTAGCATTGGCTTGAACCAGAGCAATGAAAAGACAACACTGTGTGACGTTTACTCTGTGAGCATCCCGTTTTGTTAAATATGACTGAAAATTAGTAACTTCCCTCATAAATCTATCAGGGCTATACTACACTCTAAAAATATGAAGTAATTATTATTTTTGGGGGGTTATCACAGCTTGTCAATTGAGTGGTACCTTCTAAAGCTACTGCCAGTGTACACTTGATGGTAGAAGATCTTTTTGGTATAATAAAAAGGTCAAAAAGCACGCATTCATTTCTGTATTTTTATCTATCCTTACACTTGAAATTGGATTGGATAAATTCAGTAATTAACACACATGACTGTAGCAGGGATTTGGTAACTTAGAAGGCAAAAAAGAAGGTTGGTATCCATTTTCTTGTTTCTTTTTGCAACTAAGGGGAGCTCATGCAGAAAGTCCAGGAGATTTGAACCCAGAACCAACTGTCTACCGGGCATTTGCCCTGACAGAGCGCACCCTGAACAGCTCATCAGTCCATCACAGGGCCTTTCCAGTGTAACCACAGGCCAGAAAGCAAACATGACAATATAGTCACATGATGCTAACGAGTGAATCATCGTTATGCTGTGCATTATGCATACATAGGTCTTCAGGCTACATTATTTTTTTTATTTTTTTGTCCGATCACATCACTGTCACTGTGTGAGAATGACTGTGAGACAGGACAGAATATACACGGGTCAGCTTGCTGTGTTTCACAGCATGCACAATGCCACTGGGAAGGAGGGCCAAGGGTCGAACTACTGGAAACAACAGTGTGAATGATACTGGCTGACTTGCATCTGGAAAAAGCCTAAAAAGGAGGGCCAGGAACAAGACTGGATACGCTGAGTTGTCCTTGATTGTCAGTATTTCACTTAGTCGTGAAGCGTCTCCACATAATGAAGGTAAAAGTAGTATATACACAGGCTTTGAGAAACAGCACCCAGAAGAAATCCACTCAAAATAAAGCCTTCTCTCTTCTTCAATTATGCGTTCCATTGTGAAAACAACCAGAAACCACGTCTGAGTACAGTATACTCTGCTGATTAGCTTAGTAATGCACTAATAAGAAACCCCGTAAACCAGCTTCAAACCACAAGGGGAAAATTTTAGCCCAGACAGAAGTTTTACAATTATCCCTTTTTGGGTGTTAGCAACAACCTAAGTGCATTCCAGACAGCACCACGAGAAAGCAACTCAAAGTGCATGAACTCAGCTTTCAGGATAATGAATACAGAGCAATTCAACTGCATGAAAGCAAACTGAGCAGCCAGCAGCACAACATCAGATTCAAGCACCAGTGAATCATATTTCTCACAAAAAAAAACAAACAATAGCAATGAAGCTAAGTGAAAACTAGCTATGACATAAATGAACCTTCAGTCCAATGACATAACAGTGGTTTGGGTGACAGTATGCTCCTTCACAGCACTGACCCTGCATATTAAAGACAAAATAACATGAGAGTACCCGGTACTTTTAAATGTGACAACAATGGGTCTGCAGATGATGGGCCGGGAAACCTTGTGCGCTAATTTCTGGTCACAGCTGCTTTGACAAATTTGTATTTATAGCTCGCCTTGTCTACTTTCTGGGGTAACAGAGATATAATGTATTCTCATCATAATGAATTTTCACTTTGATCAACTTCTCTTAAAATCATAGTAAAATGCTTGTTTTCATTCCTAAACTCTGACACAAACCCAGTGTTTTTCAGTGCCTAAAGCTGATCAAGTTTTAAATGCCCTAACTCAACAAATCAAAGTGAAAAAAGCTAAAAGCTAAAGAGTAAAACAAAAAACTAAAAAGCTCCTCAAATGGACATGAACCAGTCTCTCCTGACTAACAAACCTATGTTAAATGTAACTGCCACCCCTCCAACTGTCCTAATATAGACTTTGTGGGTCTTTAGACTGGGACTTTTAGCTCTCAGCAGGAAACTATGCATATAATCTGGAGATGGAGGAGACAAGAACAAATGGGATGCAAACATATTGGTTGGTTATTTTTGACTCTTGTGAGTGGTTTGTTGGAAATTAAATTAAGTTAGTTAGAAATGAACAAACTGACTATTTAGTCTGATATCAGGTAATCAATTTTACACAGTAAATAAAAGCCACAAGCAGCAAACCAGGAGATACTTAGCTCTAACGTTGGTGTGACAACAGCACAAAAATCCTGCGTACTGCACCAAGTGAGGCCCACCCAAAAAGCATAGGACAATGTGTCATCCATCTGATTGGCATGCGAACTGGCAGGCTGACCTGACAACCATCTGACCACCATGGAAAAATTGAGAAAACACTGATGCTGTTGGCATTTTTCTGAAAGCAACAGTGATGGATGTCAGGATGTAATATTGTCTATGCTGTATAACTGAGTGAAGTACAATGTCAGTGACAGCGTGACTCTCCTAATCGATGATCTACTGTTTCCAGGTTTAAGCTGAAACAGTAACCTTAATGGCTAGACTCCTATTTTCTCCTTCCTCTATCCTGTTTATATTTACTGAGGTTCAGATTTACAGAAAACACCAGCTTATTATGTAGTTTTATTTTTAACCTTAATTTTTTCCCACAGGTTCTGGAACATTGAGCTTCGGGTCAAAAAAAGTCTCTCTCCCATTCACAAACATCTACTCTGGGCTTTTATCAGTGACGTTTTTTTATGCGTAAAAATAATGATGCACAAATGAAATATAGATCTTGGATTCATTCGAAGGTATTACAGGATTTGAAAGCATTTGATTTTTTTTTTTTTAAATCAGGCTGATTTCATAGTCTGTCAACGATCCATTTTTAATGACAAAGTAGTCAGGCATCATAGACTGACAATAAGAAAAACTCAACTGAGGTGCATTTCTGCAGATGGGTTAAATTCAGTTTTTAACCCTGAAATAAATCTTTTCCCTTCTGTCCTGTCTCCCAGTTCACTCCTCGGATGTGCCATGGATTTTCAAACTTAAAAATACACAGCACACTGACAGGCATTCACAACCCCTCCAACAGCCTCACACACACACACACACACACACACACACACACACACACACACACACACACACACACACACACACACACACACACACACACACAGTCACATAAGAAGAGACTCTATCTCCAAGCTACAGCCTTGACTGCATCACAAGTTTGTAACCTCACACACGCACACGGCAACACCAAAACATGCGCACGTGCAAATACAACTGCAGAGTCCCATGAGAAAGTGCACATATGGACAGATGTACATACACACTCATGCTCTCTCCAACAAACACATACACACACACACACACACACACACACACACACACACACACACATATAGTCATCATCCCACTGCTCATCTCTATTCCCCTTGCTGTCCAGTCCAGTTCAGGTTGGTCGTCTGGAGAGTGGAGGCAGGCTGAACCTGTCCACTCTACTTTCTGTCATTGTCTGGCAGCAAACCTACAGGGTCAAACACAACTTCACTTCCCCTCAAATGTCTCAGCAAGCCTTGATTGATCCTGCCTGGCACCACAGAGGCCAGTGGAAAGGAGAAGGGAAACTGCAATCCTCTGCAGATCTGGCACCAGACTATAAGGTCAGATTGCTAAAAGAAAGGAGTCTGGTGGGTTGCTGGATGTTTTAGGATTTGGGGAATGTAACATTTATGAGCACCTGTTTGCCCTCTAAGGGCTGAAGCACTGTAAACACAGACAGTGGAACAAATTGCTGTAAAAATACAATATTTTGTACAGCAATGTACAGTTCTTCGTGAGTACATATAAATACTGTAAATGCTGAGACGAACAGCAAGTTACAGTACAATTCTGAGATTTTTTTATTTTATGACTGTGACGACAGACGGGAAGGTTAGTGAAAGCTTACAGTGCTTTACTGTAAAGCTTATATTGTACACAAAACATGATTTTAAATTTACAGTAAGGCATATTAGAGTAAGGCATATTAGAGTAAGGCATATTAGAGTCAGTAAATAAGAACATACCTGCTTCCTAATATCAGGGTCTACAAAATGATGCTTACTTCTTATGAAAAAAAGTTTGAAAATCTAACTTTTTTCCATACTTTTATTTATTGAATTAGTTGGAGGTCTGATGATGTATCATTCTACTGTAAATTTACAGTGGAATGTAAATAGAATCACAGCATTTCAACTCTAAATTTAACTCTATTCCAAAAATCATCTGCTATTCTTCCTAGGGTTAGGATTGTAGTTATGGTTATTTATCACCCATTAACATGAACCAGGTTACTGCTGCCTCCTCTAGGGTTAGGATTCATTTCATATTTTTGTTATTTATTTTGAAATGGAACACAAAACGTCATTTATGAGATTTCTTTCTAATGTAGCAACATTTTGTAGTTTCTGAATAGTCACACTGTGCATTAAAAGGAGATCTAATTCAGCTGCTGCATGAAACATGAAATACCTTCCCTACTGCTACATTGCTACATTGTGTAGCAAACCCATGTTGCCACAGGATTATTTATCTATTAATCACAGCCAAAATAAGAAAAAATAAAAAACCCAAAACAAAGAGAAATGGAGATGGCGAACATCATTCAGGCATCTTGGGAAGTAAAATTTTGGAAAAGAAAGCATTTTCCAGTATTTTTGCTTGTTGGCATTCAAATTCCCTAACCTCCTCCCTTTGTGCCTGTGATTAGCCTGGCAGCAGCCGCCGCAATCCATCGCTGCATGTCTCAGAGAGATGCTTAATGAGTGAGATCAGTTAACAGAGACTGGCAGCTAGTCACACACACTGGGAAGAATGGCATTTGTTAGTATTTTTTATATATATATTAACAGCATGTCCTTAGAAACAATGTGTGCAGTTTCTATAAGAATAGATCGGTGAGCTTTAGTTTTGGATTGCTTTCTTAACAGATGAAACTGATTAGCTTTAATGTATTGAAGGTATTGGGATATTTTCAAAATGATTGCTGATAAATGAGCACAAGACCTCCTGCAAAAAGCCAGGCCTTATAAAAAAATCCATTACGTCAACCTTGTGTTTGTCCTGTGTGTGTCTGGTTTCAGCTGGTCCTGAAAAAATGAATCCAAGTGAAAATGACAGGGACAGACAGGGAAATGGATTCACTAAGTGTGAAGAAGTCCTTGATGCCTACCTGCACTGAGGCAGATTCCAGTTTATACCAGCACTACAAACATCATGGGACATTTCCAGGTGTTACTAGATCCTTCTCTAGTGGACTGAGACTCCACATGACTGGTTGACATTTGACAAAAGCCTGGGAGACTTTTTATGATGAGACAGAGACTCGCAGAGACGCCCAGATCATGAAATAGTCTTCACCAACAAAAACTGGCTTTACAGTGCTTTACAGCAATTATAGAAGCCTGAGAATTACCACGTGATTACCAATCACTTTTTGGAAAATCTTCTTAAAAAAATTCCCAGATAGCATATTAGCCCAGCTTGCTTGTAATTCTTGAGTGACTGATAAGTGCCTCATCATTCCTCACACTTTCCCAGTCTGAAAGAAGCCTATAACAGCATCACAAACAATGTGAATGTGGGGGAAAGTAACAGTGCATCATTATCACGCTGTTACCATGGATTCTATTGTTAAAAGTAGTACATCCACCGCTGTATCCAGAAGAGAACTGGTGAAATAATAAGGTATTACTTTTTTGGCTCTGGTGTGGCAATCAGGGCATGCTTGAGCAAAATCTCAAAAAAAAAAACAAAAAACATAGGAGGCATAACTTATTCCCTTTCTGTGCTGTTTCAATATCCCATATCCACCCCTGTAAAATATCCATTAGGGGTATCTTTCTGTCTCCTTATTAACCTCCTTATTATTTGAATGTTTTCTTTAGGGCAGCCTCTTTGAATGGTTGGTTGGATGGATGGTTTGTGAGCTATTGTGCTGTCACAGCTTTTTGCTTATGGCTGTATGTAAACACAGGCCAACAGCATCCAGACCACAAATGAGCAAATCTGTTCACAGCATTTGATGCCTGTGTGCTCAAATTGACATAAACCACTGAAACCACTGCCAGATCTCTGAATCATACAATTGGAGACATCGTGTGGGAAATGAATGAAAATGTGGGAGTAATTTGTGAAGACGACTGCTGTTACTCAATCCTTTCAAATAAAGAAAATGCTGTGTTAATGCATGGAGATTGTGCACACGTTAAAGGACAGAGTCATAGATACAGCACTCAGCTGCAGTAATGAAGCCAATAATGCAATAAAGTCTAAGACAGTAATTACAATTATCACCTCAGCCAACCATTTCCTAGTTTACTATTTCTTGATAGAGATGTGTTTGTCAAGCCTCGCTAGAAGCAAGGCTGTGTTATTGATTCCAGTTAATTGGTCACTTGGTCCAGATGGACATATGTCCAAACACAAAATGTGGGATATTTCATGATATTGGCATAGTAACAAGTAAGGATGATGAAGATTATGTCTTTGAAACACTACTATGCTAATGCTATCACTGTAAGCATGTCAAGTAGTACTGTGTTAACTTTGACAGACCTTGAAATAAAGAATTCTTCTGTTTGCTAAAAGCATCAAATGCCCCATTTCTCAATCTAATAATCTCTGGGCTTTTTGGTTGTACATCCCTCTGTGGGATTAGTCAGTCAGATCTGGTTAATGCTATTAAACTTTAGATGGATTTAGCTGAATTTTTTTCTTTCAGGGCAAGTAAGGCAGCAGTGCTTGCCCTGTGAAATTTAAAATAAACAGTAATTAATGAAATGAAAATGAAAGTAAACTCTGTGCTTACATCTTCAACAGTGTTCTTGTGGACAAACCTGTCATCGATCTGGAGACCAACAGAAGGCCAGTGTGCCTGATTGAACCTCCACTGCTTAGAGATCAGTTATGTCCATTAAGTTAAGACACACACAGACATGTGTGGTAAGATAAATAAAACATCAGTCTGTGACTAAAATCTTAATGCAGTTCTGTGGAATAATCAGAATTTAATTATTTAAAAATATGCTAAACCTTAAACACTGATCCATGTAACACTGAAAGGGAACATCTTACAGCAGAATAATTACTTTTCCATGTGATACTTTGATTACAATTTGCCAACAATACAAAATCATGGGTGGTTTGGTATTTTCATGGTGTGGTACTGCTGCTTTAACAAAAGCAAACGTTCTATAAAGTTCCTCTACTGCTCATTATTGTCAGCTAATGGTAAATATTTTGATGGTAACTAGAATAAATATATTTAACAATTCTTCAGCCCAGAAAGAACATGAAACAACAGACGGTAAGAAAGAAGTGGCATGTTTAAATCTGATCCAATTTGTGGAGCAACAGTTGTGAAAGATTTATTTTTTCTTTTCTCTCGGCTTTCCTATTTTTTGTTTGTTTTTTGCTTTGATAGACCTTCTGGTTATCCTGCTTTGACTGTCTGTCAAGGCCAGAGTCAATTATGAACCATTGTCCAATCACCCCCACCACACTGAGCTATAACCTCTACTACAACATCTCTGGAGTATAAGAACATTACACTACCTAGATATACTTCTAACTTGCTAACGCTCTATAGCACTGGATCTCAAATTTACTCTGTCATGGCTCACTTCAGAAGCTCTCAAAAAAGATCAGAACCCACAATTTCTGTGATAAAAATAATACATTTAAGTTGAATTTGATCCTGGGAGGAGACATAAACCCTTTGGTGTGTGATAGTGAGGGCACCTGGCATAAATACTTGGAGGTACTTGTGAATAAGGTAGATCTTTTAAAAGTGAGCTCTAAGATTTGTGCTAGTATCGTTTGTTGCACCTGCATTTTGCTTTCTTATTTTGAGGTCCTGACCTATGGCTCCTCCTGTCTCAAATAGGAAATAATTTCAACTGCTTGGCAATAACCAAATGTAGTTTTTCATTAATAGCAAGAATTGACACATTTTTCCCTAGTGATAATTGTTGTTGTGTGGCTCTCGCTTCTTCATAAAGTGGTTTGAAACCCAGGCATAGCAAAATCCATGCAATAGTATCTGCAAACTCTTGCTTATTTTTTTCCCAATAAAAAGTCTTGTAAAAGTTTAAGTTTCGATTCTCCTTAATACAACTTTTTTTCTTTTTGTGTGTTTTTTGTGTTGTATTTTCCATGGTTATCCATGCCAGAGCTCCAGTGGTTTCTCACTTCAACAGCATGACCCAGTCTACATTTTTTTAAAAAAAGCTGCTATACACATTTAATTAGATAAAGTTACGTACAGTATTTCCTGTGCATGCTTTATAATGCATATGCATGAATTACATTATGTACAGCAAGTCCCCGCTGATGTCAAAGTCTTCATAGTGAACGTAATTAATAAAACATGTACAAACTTTGCTAAGGAAAAGAACACTTGTTCTGTTAATTAACCCTTGCACTTAATGCACTCATGCATTTCATGAGCTTCCTGAATTTTTGATAACTGGCTTGCTCCTTCACAGAGTACCTGAATTATGAAAAAAGCATGGTGTTGATGATACATATGGACTGTGAACAACTTGTCAGAGCACACTCTTTGCAGTGACATAGTCAAATGGGCTGTGCACTGCAGCCAACTCTTTCCCAAACACCCACATGCTTTGAAGAGGAGCTTCAGCTCTGTGAAATGACTTCAGATAGACACAGGGTGCAAAGGAGATTACACCAAAAGAACATTTCATTCTCTTTCTTTACATAAGGCTCTTAAAAAAGGCAAGATTCCACCATTTATTTGACATAACTGGTGAAAGTGCTAAAAAGCTACAAAAACAGTCATGTTGATATGGCCTAAATTTTCAATCTTGTACTTGGTGATTGTAATAATGCTAGCTTGAGAATAGGAAATTGTAAAAAATAAATAAATACATTAAATACAGTACAGTTACCCGTACCATGATAGACACAAACTAATTAAGTCGCAGGTGACATTTTAAGGACAACCGTCAAATGATTGCAGGGGTGGCAACTTTGAACCAGATTGACACCAATCTTCATTTGATTTCTGAAGACTTTCTGAAGGGCTTTCAAAGGTTTTTTTTGGGACATTGGCTGCTTTTTGTCACTCATTTGCAGTCCAGTCCTTGTACTTGTTTTTAAATTGTTTAAACTGTTTAAGATTGTTTAAGATTTAAACTGTTTAAATCATAAAACAGTTGTTGGTAACATCAGGTTTTTGCTGAAGCTGCATCAGAAATGGCGTCAAAAAGCCATTCTTGAGGAAGAGAAACAGGAAGAAACTGCTGAGGTATAATAATAATAATAATAATAATAATAATAATAATAATACATTTTATTTATAGGCGTCTTTCTGACCCTCAAGGTCACCTTACAGTAACACGTAAACATACCATAAAAAACATAAGAAAAATGTATATATCACAAACATGGTAGATAAAATTTAGACATAAACAGTCATAAAAGCATAAAAGCAAATATAAAAACTGAGCAAGGTAAAAATGGCCTAAGAGAGATCAGGTGTATGCAATTCTAAACAGATGGGTTTTGAGTAGTGATTTAAAAGTGGTGAGACAGTGTGTGGTCCGTAGAGCAAGTGGGAGTGCATTCCAAAGTCTTGGGGCAGAACAACTAAAGGCTCTGAGTCCAATGGTAGTTAGACGAGCAGGTGGAACTGACAGAAGGGAAGCTGAAGAAGAGCGGAGTGTACGAAGGGGCGAGTATGTATGGAGAAGATCGGATAGATATGGAGGAGCAAGGTTATGAAGTGCTTTGAAAGTGAGAAGCAGGATCTTGAAATTGACACGGAGGTGAATTGGGAGCCAATGGAGCTGTTTAAGAACAGGTGTTATATGTTCAGTGGATCTAGTTCTGGAAATAATAATACGAGCAGCTGTATTTTGAACCAACTGCAGTTTATGGAGGGATTTATGAGGTAAACCATAGAGAAGAGAATTACAGTAATCCAGACGAGATGTGACAAGAGCATTGACAAGTATGGCGGTACTGTGTGGAGTGAGTGAGGGACGAAGACGGTTAATATTACGGAGATGAAAGTAGGAAGACCGAGTGATATTATTTATATGTGCTGTGAAGGACAGAGTGCTATCGATAATGACACCAAGACTCTTAACCTGAGGTGAGGGTGTGACAACAGAGTTATCAATAGAAAACGAAAGACTGGTTGGAACTGTAGTCAGTTTTGATCTGGTGCCTATTAAAATGAATTCTGTTTTATTGCCATTAAGTTTAAGAAAGCTGTGAGAAAACCAGACCTTGATTTCACTTAAACAGTCAGAAATGGATGTGGGTGGGAGAGTAGCTGTGGGTTTGGAGAACAGGTAGAGCTGGGTGTCATCTGCGTAGCAGTGAAACGGATGTTATGCTGTTATTACCTAGGGGTAGGAGATAGATGATGAAATGTAAAGGACCCAGGACAGAGCCTTGGGGTACACCGGAATTAACTGGAGTAGATACTGATCTGTGAGGGAGTAATTGAACAAACTGCGAGCGGCCAGAGAGATAAGAAGTAAACCAGGCGAGTACTGTACCATTGATGCCAATAGATGCTAATCTGTGAAGGAGGATGCGGTGGGAGATAGTATCGAAAGCTGCTGTAAGGTCAAGGAGAATGAGGATGGATATAAGTCCAGAATCAGCTGCAAGCAAAAGATCATTGATGATTTTTACTAGGGCTGTTTCTGTACTGTGACATGAACGGAAGCCAGACAGAAACTGTTCGTACAAGTTATTTCCAATGAGATGATGATGAACCTGTGCAGCCACTATCTTGTCAAGAATTTTTGCTAGGAAAGGGAGATTTGAAATTGGCCTGAAATTATTTAGATTGGAGGGATCTGAACCATTCTTTTTCAGTATTGGAGTTATTATTGCAGTTTTAAGGGAAGAAGGAACAGAACCAGATATAAGAGAGGAGTGTACGATATTAGCAATCAGTGGGGCAAGAGACGGGAATGAGAGTTTGACAAGATTTGTCGGCAGTGGATCAAGTTTACATGATGATGACTTTAAGTTAGTAATTATGGAAGATAGCTGAGTTATTGTGGGAAGTTCAAAATTGGACAGAGAGGATGACAGCTGAGAAGGACAAAAAATGCAGGTAGAACAGTTGACAATTTCACAGGATGAGGGCAATTGTTGATGAAGATTCTCAATCTTGGTGTAAAAAAAGTCCATAAATTTGCTGCAAACTGCGGCAGAGTATGTATGTATGGCAAAGGTATCTGGGGGTTTAACAATATTATGCAATGTAGAAAACAAAGTGCGAGTGTTTCCTTCAGCGGATTCAATAACAGAGGTGTAGTAAGCAGATTTAGCATGATGAATAGCTTCTTTATAGTGTTGTATATGACTGAGATACATGTCCTTGTGAATAGTAAGTCCTGTTTTCCTGGAGAGACGATCCAGGCGGCGTCCAGTAGCTTTAAGTTGGCGAAGTTCAGATGAGTACCATGGTGCAGAGCGAGAGAAAGAAACAGTTCGAGTTTTTTGGGGAGCCAAGGTATCTAAGAGGTTGATAAGTTCATTGTTATAGTGAGATACCAGGTAGTCTATGGAAGCTGAGGCATCAATGGTAGGTAAGTTATTAATGCCATGGGAAAGAGCTGATAGATCAATGCCCCTAATATTTCTAAAAGTAATTGAGCGGTTTTGTTTATTTTTGTATAGTGGGAGACTAGCATTGAATAAAACTAATTTATGGTCTGAAAAATGCATGTCCAATACAGCACAATTCTTAGGGGTGACACCAATGCAGCAAACAAGATCCAAAATGTGTCCTTTGGAGTGTGTGGGAACGTCCATATATTGTTGTAAGCCAAAATTGTCCAGACAGGATATAAAATCTCTTGTGGCTGAATTTGATGTGTTGTCCATGTGGATGTTAAAATCGCCCAGCAGTAGTATATTTGGAGATAAGAGTAGGATTTCAGTGAGAAAGTTAGAAAAATCTGTGAAAAAGTTGAGTTGATTTTAGGTGGACGGTAAACAGCAACTAATACTGTGGGGGTTGGTCCATTAATTTGAATCAGCATGGATTCAAACGAGGAGTAGGCAGGAGCAGAAAGAGAAGATACCTTATACTTGTTGTTGTACAGGATCGCATGTCCCAACACACGGGGCTGGCAGGTGTAAACAAATCCAGGCGGAGTGGTCAGGTTGGGGCGGCGAAATCATTTGGACGCTGCCAGGTCTCCGTCAGACATAGAAAGTCCAGGTTATGTTCATTAAGAAGATCATAAACAAGAGGTCCCTTGCTGAAGAGGGATCGGACATTAAGCAATCCGACGGAAACGGGATAGTCGTCGCAAGCTTTGCAAACCGACCGGGCAGGGCTAGCAAGCACACTAGGGTCAGCAGTCCATCCACCAGGCTTCCTAGCGGAGCAACGGTGAGATGACCACAGGGATGGTATCGAATTCCTGCTGTCGATCCTGTAATTCCGTCTGGATCCGCGGTGGACATACATTCGACGCGAGCGCCAGGCGATGCCAGGGTGTAGCAGTGAAGCCGGTGGAAAGGTCAAGAGGTGCTGGAAGCGCAGAAAGAGTAGCTCTGATGTCGAGTACCTCAGCATGGAGGAGACGGGCCGGAGTATGGACTGCAGAACAAACCCAGCGAGAAGAGCCCGGAAGAGCAGCACCTTAGCAGTAGTCATGATGTAATACCGCTTATCCGAAGATGCTAACCGCTGATGCTAACAGCTGATGCTAACAGCTGATGCTGACAGTAAATGTGTCCAATGCACACCGGCTAAACAGGTCAGGCAGGGAAGCACTTCACCTGGCAGACAGTGGGTTTAGAGAATAAAAACAAACAAACTTTTGTAACTATACTAAGCAGTAAGTATAAACTGTATACAGAGGGGAGCAGCGGCAGCCAAACGCGCCAGCGTCCACTCCTCCTTCCTATCATCCAGTTGTTGTGTGACACATTACACAACAACTGGACTTTAAAGCAGTGGCATCAGGGGTTGTGGGGTGATGAATCTAAACTTAAAATTTGTGGTTTAACTTGCTGGGGCTTTGTCAAGGTTTAGTGCTGCTTTTCTGCCAGCACATTCTATTAATTGGTGGAATTATGAATGTAGAAAAGCACCAAGAGATCTTAAACCACCATGCAACACTGGCTGGATAGCATCTGATTGGGAACAACTTCTATGTTCAAAATGATAATGATCCTAAACACTGTTGGATACACAGTGGAACAATATCAGTCATGGATTGACCTCCCCAGACCACACCTGACCATTATTAAACAGTGTAGAATAATCTTAATAGACAGCAGTGTTGGCCAAGTTACTTGAAAAAGGTAATCAGTAACTAATTATGGATTACTTCCTGAAAAAAGTAATCCTGTTACTTTACTGATTACTTATTTTCAAAAGTAATTAGTTACTTAGTTACTTTTTAAAAGATGATTTATCCCCTAAATAGGCAATAAAGCAATAGATCTTTTAGCCCTTTCTGCATAATCCATCATACAAAATGTAATCAAATGAAAAAGTCTCTTTTTAAAACTTGTTTTATTAGTTGTAATCTTTTAACTTTATGCATCAAGCAAACATTAAATTATATGCAACATTCTCTGACTGGAAGAAATTTGTTTAACATTTAAACCTATTTTCTGCATATTCCAGCATATAAAACTGTCATGGTCTGCAGTAGGTGGCTGGAATTTCCATAAGGCTCCTGAACCTACCTGGGATCCGCCCCTGGGCAGGGCCAACTCCTCCAGCTCCTGCACACCTGGAGCCTATTGCAGGCAATCAAGCCAGAGGGATTTAAGCCACACGTTGACGTTCATTCACTGCCAGTTCGTCATCAACACATGTTGGTAACAGGCCTTATACTTCAAGTTCTTGCTGTGATTTATCTTGTTAACCAGACTCTCTTGTGCTGCAGTTGCTGTTTTCACCTTGGCTCACGCTCCACCTCCAGACTCAGGATACCAAGCAATCATTTTGAAAATCCCTCTGTGCCTCACCTGCCTGCCCTCCTGCCATCACACTCCATCTGAAGCCCCGGATCTCAGGTCAGCCTTTCTACGCCACTCAGCCCTCCCTGGATTCTCTTACTCCCCTCTCAACACTCCATGTCCCCTACTGCAATGTGACTGTTCCCTGCTCAGCTCCACTCTGCATCCCATTCCCTCGCCCTAGCCACGTTTCCCAGGCCACGCCTCGTCAAACTCCACGTCTTATTGTTTTTTGTCTTTGCTACGTTTTTTGCACTACGCCTAATAAATTGTCACATCATCTGCTGTCTCAGCTCTGGGTTTCTGCACCTGAGTCCTGTTCAGTACAGGCCACTCGGCCCCGTGACAAAAATAAAATCGTTTTTTGTGTTTACACTCACTCTTTCAAATAGATGCACGTAAAACACAGGAGAAAATAAATAAAATGAAAGACTCAGTGGTCCTGTTGCTCTATTTTCACCTGTATAGCAGGAGTGGGGCAGGCGGAGGTTTGCCCTGGTGCAGGTGTGCTGCAGCGGTCAGTGGAAGGATACAGCAGTTTCTCTGTGAATGTCACATTCCAGCAGCAGCGTATTTGGTGCTTGCTCGGACGTTTAGGGTTTTTTTCGCTGTAAAAAGAAGTTTACTTCCCACGCAGTGAGCAGCCGACGCTAATGTTTTTGTCACTTTTTACGGAATCAAATTCAAAGTAAGGTCATTACTTCCACGCTTTAAACGCTGCGCGGTCATACTCTCTCCCGCACTCGTTATATTATCCATTTTTGATCTGCACACAGCTGTTGCCACGAATGTCGCACTCGCTTACGTCATTGTCATGAGTCTCTCTCGCAAAAAAATCACGGTTTTAGTAACGCAGAAACACAGCCTTCCTTCGGGAAAGTAACAGTAATCTAATTACCTTTTTTGCAATAGTAATCCCTTACTTTACTCGTTACTCGAAAAAACTAATCGGATTTGCCCATCTCTGATAGACAGCGGAACAAAAGACAGCCAACATCCAAAGTAAGATATAAAGAAGCACAAGATTGAAAGATTGCACAATCTAAAATGTACTGAGTGAATTGTTACTTTTTTGACTCTGATAATAAACCAGAGTAGTGTAGAATAACTGTGACCAAATCCAAACACCTGCCAAATTACTGGCAGTTAGCCTCACCTGTGTGTTTATTTCTTCCAGGAAAAAAATCAGTGAATGGTTATCAACGGATCCCCTGAGAATCAGTCGAATTTTTCTCTGTATGAGCTTAAGCGTATTTACAAAGCAATGAAAAGTTTTACTTCCATACTATGAATATTTTTGAATTTACGAACCTTCAAAGTACTTGGGGGTGGTTTAACTGCTCTAATACAAGAGTGAACATTTCCCAGACTGAGAAACACATTTATGCTCAAGCTATTAACTCTAATCATTTTTGTAAATGGCCAACTTTAAGCATTAATATCATGGGATATTTAACAATTTTAGTAGAAAGACTTCACAAATGTAATATCTGTGATTTCACAGGGGAAAACTTCAAAAATGTTATTTTGGGTTTCCTTTCAAGTGTTAGGTTACTGGCCAACATAATCTGTGATCTGAAAGATCTCCAATTTATCTACATTTTAACATCCATTAAATGAATTGGTACTTCTATAGCACCTTTCTACTCAATTTTGAGTACTCAAAGTCTCATTCACCCAGTCATACATGCATTCATATAGTGCTTTTCTCAATTTATCTCTTTCAGTATCTTGCTCAATGATGCTTTAACACATACATACACAAACTAGGGATTGATCCATCCCCATCCGGTCGTAGCAGATGGCTACTCCTTCTTGAGCCTGGTTCTGCTGGATGTTTTTCCTTCTCACTGTTGCCAAGAGTTTCTAATAGGTGATAGCTGATTGTTGGCATTTTCTCTCTATTATTGTGGGTCTTTACAATATAAAATAAATATAACAATATAAAGCGCCTTGAGTCGACTGTCGTGATCTGGTGCTATATAAATAAAACTAAATTGAACTGAATCCACCGACCTTTCGACTGCTAGATGACCAACTCTACCACAGTCGCCCCAAGCAGCCAATCCCATGCTTTAAATCCATCCATGTAAAAACTGTTTTCCATTATAATCATATTTTAGAAAAATCAAACACTGCCATAATTCTACCTTGTAAACAGACTATTACCCCTGATATTAGCATTATGATTAAAGAAGTTTCACACAGCCATTAGCGCAGACTCTTAGTCATTTTGAAAATCTCATGTAAATAAATATTTCACTCATCTCCGTCTTTTAACTGAAATCCGTCAATTGCTCTAAATTACACCTGCTTCTGAGTTGATTCCAAAGCAGAGGGAAGTACTAATATTTTTATGAAAACGTATTTGGTAGCTCTGAATATTTATGCAACCCCAGAGTGTTTAAAATAGCATAAAGTTCAGCAAGACGACTTGTCCTTTCGCTGTGGCAGACTTATCTACAAATACATGTTTTTTTTAACAGCGCGCAGCCAGCCAGGTTGCATGAATGCACTCTGGCTGACTGTGAATCACTGTGCCTTGTTGCTTTATGAACAGCTCTAGATAAACTCTGACATATTTACACACATCGCGGCATGACTCTCATACAGAACACGGGAGGGTTTTGTCAGCTTTCGAGGCATTGTGTGCGCGCAATAAAGCCAGGATTTTTTTTTCTTTCTTAGACGCTGCGAGGTTCTAGATAAAGAAGGAAACAAAACAAAGCCTCTTTCCCTCTTCTGTGTATATGTGCGCATGCATGCATATGTCCTGTACGTCCACATTTATCTATCTTCATCGTCAAGCTTTTGCAAGAGCGTGAATGCACCTTCGTCTGTATGAGTGTGAATGTGTTTATGCACAGTCGTGTACGTGTGTGTGTGTGTGCGTGTGTGTGAGGCCTGTTGCTGGCCATCCAAGCGGACAGGTGTCAGGTCGTATCAGAGCATCGCTCCAGTGACCAGGTGGAAACCTGGAGGAGAAAGGTGAATCACCGAGCCACACTGGGGCAGCAAAACTGCTCGGCTTAGTCTACTATTACTAAAACACACACATACACTGATGGGGACACATCTGCAACCAAATACTCCGCCCCCGCCCAACACAGACACACAAACACAGACAGTGTTATCACAGCGTGAGAAAAGAAAGGAAAGAAGAGTAGCGACACGCAGGGACACTAAGGAATGACTACAAACTGAGGGAGGCTACTACTACTACTACTGCTGGCACAACATGCGCATGCACCCACACACACAGACACACACGTTCAGACTGAGTCAGAAAAAGTCACATACAAAGTGAGAAACACACCCACTCACACATATGATTGCGTGACTGAATCCAGCGTGAGGCATGGAGCTGCGGAGAGGAGGACACTCACAGAAACATGCAGCAAATGGACACATCAAATAATTAGCAGCTTGATTGAATTGAACACACACACACAAACACACACAGCCTGTCTCCACAGGGGCTGTCTGTCTGTGTGTGTCTTGCCTGCATTTTGTCTGTGCTTGATGAAGAGAATGATCACTCTTCCCTCCATCCCTCATTTTCTCACTCCTAATTAATTTACACACACGCGCGCGCGCCGCTCGCACACACTGTTGTGAGGATAATTGGCACGGCAGTGATGCCAGCTAATGACAGGAGAGAGGAGCAGAAAAAACAGCGGATGGGACACCGGCGTCGATGTTCCCTTCAACCACTCTGTCGCCAGTCCTCTTCCTTTCCTCGCACTTTCAAGCCCGTGTTCCTGATTCACCCACTGCCTTCTTCTTGTCGCTTCCGTCACCACTCTCCTCCTCCTCCTCCTCTGCCACCGTGTTTGTTCCTCTCCTGCTGCCTACTCTCCTTCTCCAACACTCACATATATAAACCCACATTCACCCACATTTCCTCTCCTTCCTTCTTCTTATTTCCCTGTACTACCTTCCACTCTCCTTTCTTTCACCCCGTCTCCCCTCACAATCTCTTGTTCTCTACCCCTCCTTCGCCTTTGGGTGCTGAAGCAACAGAAGAGTGTCGGGGAGCCTCTGATCACAGCAGCGTTAACCACAATTGAGGGTGACGTGTGGCGGGATGAGACCCGTGTACCGGAAAACCTTGGCTGGCCTGCCCGCATTCCGCCTGCCGCTCGCCTCGCCTTTCCTTTTCTTCTCTGCCTGTGTGAGTGAGTGTGTGTACATGTGTGTGTGAATGCATGTGCATAGCTAGCCATCCTAATGGGAAGGAAATGTTACCAGCCCACTGGGCTGTGAAGGGCTTAACTCACCTTGAGCTCTGAGACAGAGAGGAAAAAGACTAAGAGAGACAGACAGGCATACAAGGGATAACAAGGTACATATACATTATATAGCAAAGAGAACTGGATAGAGGGACTCCATACTTTCTTAGAAAGTAGCGTTTTGATGTTGGATAAGATTTTGTCTGGGCCCTAAGTTTAGACATATTTAGACAAGAGCTTGAGGTGCTAAGAGTGCTAAGCAAAGTACTGAGGGTGGAATGAGCTAAGTGATCAGCTAAGGCTAGCAAGCATGGTTAGCATCCTATATTCTTAGTCCATATGGTTTCATCCTACTGACACACTTACCTGGTATATTTACAACTGTTAGGTGATAGATTCATACGACACAAGTTAACCAAAACTGAAGCACAACCATTCAGGACAAGCTGTACCACACACTAGCTCACTTTTGAATATCCTCAAATGGACATTAGCGGAAGCTAGCTAATATTGAGAAGTTTTCAGCCTGTGACCGATTTAGGATGCTGCTGAGTCTCCGTTTCAACTTGTGTTGAAAGTGTGGCCTCTAAACTCTATATTACAAATTGCATTGTTTGGCCAAGTAAAACCAGAGTTATGATAAATCATTTACACTATACTTTTCCCTGAATATTGTTGCCATGTTTAGTGCAGGAAGAAAGGATAAAAAATATAATTTTCTGAGGGCAGCGAGTGTATGGCTAGTGTGCAGTTTAGTTGTTTGTTTGACCTGATTGTTTAAATGTCACAGTTACTAGCCAAAAAGCTACCAAAGGCAGATTACAATGTAAATGCCTTCTCCAGGTGGAAAATGGGAGGAGTGATACACCTCATTGTTGCCAGGCCTCTAGTGTGCTCCTCAGTCTTGTTGTGAACAGGAGCTATTTTTGAAATAGCTCAAATAATTTGTGTGACATCTTATTGTGACACCTGATTGACATGTAGCAGTTAAAGTCTATTTAAACTCTATTTTTGTGAAGAGCTATTATAAAATCTAACAATGAAAAGAGGTTTTGGACGAAAACATATTGATGGAGTTAAAGTGAATTGCTAATTACATAATCAGAACTTTACTTTTCAGATTTTAAGTATGACACTTTGTTCAGATTTTTTTTTTTTTGCTTCCTTCTTAGTGGTTTTGGAAAAGCAAAAACTGAAAAATATGTCAATCCATCTTGGTAAATGGTAAATGGCCTGCATTTGTATAGCGCTTTTCTAGTCCTTAAGGACCCCAAAGCGCTTTACACTACATTCAGTCATTCACCCATTCACACACTGGTGATGGCAAGCTACATTGTAGCCACAGCTGCCCTGGGGCACACTGACAGAGGCGAGTCTGCCGGACACTGGCGCCACCAGGCCCTCTGACCACCACCAGTAGGCAAACATGGGGTTAGTATCTTGCCGGATGCAGCCAGGAGGCAGCCTGGGATCGAACCACCGACCTTCTGATTAGTGGCTGACCTGCTCTGCTACCTGAGCTACAGCCACCCCATCTTCTCTTTACTTCTTAAATATTTTCATACTTGGAGGGCACTAAATCCTTTAGCTTTTGAAGATGATTTGTATTTTTTTTTTGCTATTTAATATCATATGTGGACATGCGAAAATATGTAACGGTTGAATTTATCCTTTTTCAGTACCATTCAAAGCTGACTAAACAAAACGATGCTTTTGGAGGTTCCAAAAACAGGTCCAAAGTAGCTTTTGTAAAAGCTTTAACAGCAAACCATTATCCTTGGACTCAAAGGCACATTTATTAGTGATGGGGTTAAGGTTCAGGTATTACCACATAATGTATTTCTACCACTTTGCGTTCTTCCATTTTTCTTTTTTTCATTTTCTTGACAAAATAGTGTATGCTGCCAAGCAAATATTAGACATATTTATTGAGCATCTCAAAAGTTTCTTTTGATTAAAAAAATACCAAAAGCAACCACAGGTTTTTCTGCATGATAAGAGAGACTTAATCACATCAGGTGATAATAGAGCCATAAATTCTTGCCTTGACCTAGTCGATGCAAGTTTAGTTCACCAACCAGTCGTAATTTGGTGTTTTTCACAAACTGCATATTGTCCACTTTGTTAGATTGCTTTGAACTCCTATCAGTTAACTGTTAACATTGTGGATTGAAAAAGACAAAAAAAAACCAAACAAACAAAAAACAAATATAAAATCTTTTTTCTTTTGCTTTCTTCTAGTGTTTTTACACTGGGCATCTTGAGGTGTCCCAGATGCAGTATTGTCTGTTGTGTGCCATTATAGAATACAGGTATAAAATAATCAATTTCTCATGCCTGATGCTCACTTTGCAGTCCCAGCCACCAACATCTCTCAGGTTGGAGTAATTTGGTGCCAAAGTAAATCTAATAAATTATTGTATTTCATTGTTTTCTCCTTACAATGTTGATACTGTATTGAATTATTGCTGGTCCTCTGTTTTCTTTGGTATCATTTCAGGCTCTATTTTCTAGACTGAAGTGTTAACAAATAGTTGTCAAAACTTGCCAAGAAATATTAGAACAACCTTATGCTACCTAAAATTTGAGGACATTATGCTTTTTACATTTTAAGCGTATGTTATACTGCAGTGCCCTTGGCAGTGCCCACATCCTTGCATTTTGAATAGCCACATATTTGGCCCTCGCGGGCTATTCTGTATAGCTTCCCTGCTGTATAGAAGCATGGTGTTAGGCAATAACGTTTGCAGGCGGCACAGAGTATGAGAGACAATAGTACCCTTGGCTGTGTTCGGCCAGAGCTAATGCACATACACTAACAAACAAATATGCACCAGTGCACACAGAAACACTCTCACCAGGCTCCAAATCGACATAGCGCCTTTTGCTAATTACCTTTACATTTTTATACTTTTGCTTACTCAAGCTCTGTTTCAGGCAACAGCAGGTAATTGATTTCTGGGTGTGTATGTGTGTGTGTATGTGTGCGCAGGAGTGTGTGAAGTAATAGTCGATCTGTCGGCTGGTCGCTTTGTTGCCTGATCCCTATTGAAATCCAGTGCATCTGAAGCATACATGCCAAGCAGCACTCAGCGGACAGGAAATCTGTTCACATTAGCAATGTTGTCCCCGCTTGTCAAATTCATAGCAGTCGTGAGTCATAAGGAACGTTTTGACTGCAGGAAAAATAGGACAGAATGAGCCGGAAAGAGAGTTGTGGACAGTGTTGTGGCAGCAGGGAAGTGTGCAAGGCGAGCATCAAGTCTATTATCACTTAAAACTTGACTACAAGCCACATCCAGTGAGCAAATGGGCTATAGACTGTCCGCAGCAATCTGTGTTTTCAAGGCAACTGGACATTTTGCTTCAAAATAAGAGCTATAACAGCTTATTGTGATGACGTTTTGGTCAACATCAAAACGCAGAGAATTTCATTCTCAAGCGACCACACTTGCCCACATAAAGGTCAAGTAAAGAGAGTCCTGTAGTAACAAACAATTGCCTGCTAAATAAGCTACTAAGAAATCAACATCCATGCTAACATCAGCTAATACAGCACTAGTGTTGTGCGTTTTGAAACCTTGAGGTAGTGAAACTTTTTCAAGTTTCAAGCAAGTGTTTGGAGACAACCAATTGTGTTTCATGCAAACTACAAGCGACTGCAGCAATACGCTAGCAGTAAATGGAGGTTTATGGTGCAGCAAGCTCTTTTCAAAAGATTTACTTACCAATGAGTCTAGGGATACACATTTTTCCTTTGTGACTGGTGGCTGCATGTCGCATCCAGGAAATCTGGATGTCTGGCAATTCTTGAGAATTCATGATGTGAGAACATCATGCAAGAAATCTCTTACAATCGGCGTGCATCAAGACTAAGTATGCCTGGGTCCAGGGTTTTAATAGTTTTGCAGTTTTCATTAGTTTTTATTTTTATTTAGTTTTGACTTCAGATTTTCAATTTTATATCAGTTTTAATTAGTTTTTACCAATTGTTTGCTAGTTTAGTTTAGTTTTTATTTTTTTGAAAATCCTTAGTTTCAGTTTAGTTTTGATTAGTTTCAGTTATAGTTTTAGTTGTGTTTGCAATAATTAAGTGTAACAAAATCCCAGTTTCATCATATCAGTCATTCTGCTCATCCTTGGGTATGTTGCTATTCCAGCTACCATACTGCACCCTGGACAGGTCGCCTGTCTGTCGCAGGGCTAACACGCAGAGACAGACAACTCACATTCCCACCTATGGGTTCTTTAAATAAATAAATAAAGGCAGATGAACAACCATTGATACCAGGCAACTATAAAATGTATATCTTGGCCCCAATGAGACTATTAACCCTTGCAGCACCGGGTGTTCGTAATTTTGGTTCAAGTGAATTGATAAACTTTTTGAAGGTAATTGACTCACACAGTTGTGTAGATATCCCAGTCCTGTTGTCTCGGGATGCATCACGCTGCCTTGCCTGGGGTTAGCTTCTGTTTTCTGGGGATGAGGGTTGAGTGTGCTCCCATACCTTCTCAAGGTAAGCTAGGTTAGCCTTCTTGTGTGAGCTTTTCAAGTGCACTTTAAGGTTTGTGGGATTTTTTTCCCTTTAGAAATGTCCCACATAATTTGTCTGTTTCCACTACAAGACACTTGCTTTATCCAAAACACAGTCATATTCAGAGTAATCCCAAATTGGACTCTGGCGCTTTCTTCCGACTTTTCCTGACATGATTCTGCATGTGGATGGAGCAGCAACACAGACGACTCGACTAACGTACTGCCACCTGCTGGCATAATGAGACACAGCAAGAATAAAATCTGGAAACTAAACTTCATTTTCACCCTTGACTATTGTATGACACGCGCACATTAATGAAAACTAAACACATTTTTGCTATAAATTCAGTTAATTTTAGTTAGTTTTGTGAACACTCATTCCAGTTTTAGTTAGTTTTCCTTTTTTTGTTTTTATTTTTATTTCCGTTTACGAAAATGTTTTTTCACTTCTAGTTTTCGTTATTTCGTTAGTTTTCGTTAACGATAATAACCTTGCCTGGGTCCTTTAGTCGCCAGTAATATCATGACACAGCCACTTGTATTTTTGGTTGTTATTAAGGCACGGGTAATGACTGCAGTATTTTCTTGAAGAACAGTGTATCACCACTTCAGCACTCACATGTCACGAACACAAGTAAAGAAAGTGGAATCAAATATATTGCAGAGAGTTTTTTTCAGCATTTCTGTAACGATATATAATTAAAATATTGGTAAAAATGGACATGATTGCGCACTCATCTCTTTAACCCAACTGCGTCGTTGATGGCACAATGCAACATATTACAAAAATCACAAGGTGCACAATCAGCCAAAGCGATCCCAAAATGGCAATTGTGTTTTTCACCAGGTGATGGGGTGAACAGCGAGCATAAAATCAATATAGGGTTATTATGGTTAACTACAAATAAATGAAAATTTAAAACTAATTGTGGTAAAATATTTTATTTAAAGGAAATAAATCAAAAAGTAGACTTTTAGAAAAGAATGCCACCTAAATTTATCAAACTTACAAAACTAATAAACACTAAAATAGACAGCAGTTTTGCCATTTTGGTCAAATTTGTTACCGTGTCTGATGATACTGTGGTGGACATTTATCAACTGCCTTCACAAAGTATGTTAGAAGTGACCATACTTTTACAAAGTTTGAATTTTCCTAAGTCTTGCCTCTGACAAATATCGTGCGTGTGATAATTAAGAAGATTAAAAGTAACACTAAAGCTAATAAAAAGTAAACTAACATTACACATTTTCAAACAACAAAAATGAAGTTGAAATGAGCAAACAGGCAATGGAAGATTACTGTTTGATCTGAATTGAAAATGAAAAATGAAGGGGAAAACTTTTTTTTCTTTTTTTGGTACCAATCTGTGAAGATCTGTTCCAATGCTGTAAATTTGGACATTTTAAAATGAGAATTGATGGAGACTGACATGGGTTTTGGTTTCAACCTATGTCAGTCTCAATCTAACCTCAAGTGAACTATTTGGAAATTCTTCCTTGGCTTCAATTTTCAGCCCCGAAGGTTGCAGCTTGCTCCTTTTAATTGGAAAAAAAATTGGTATGCCCAAAAGCTGCTCTGTAGTTGCTAAAGTTACATCGCATCTTTTCTGTTTGAACATATAATTTGTCGCCCAGTTTTGGAAGGGGTGGTGGTGGTGGAGGGATGGGGTGGGGCTGTTGCATTAATTTGTCACAAAAGGGAACAGACACTTAGAAGCTTTAATGACAAGGTTCTGTGCAACACGGCCTCTTTATTATTTTGTTCTGACATTCAGTGAAAGCTTTCACTGACGAATATTGGACAAGAGTAAACCGCAGTTTAATTACATGTTCTCTGACAGTTCAGCTTAGACTTTAATCACAAAAGTAACAATTTCATCATTGATCATAAAGGTGCATGTGCTGCTTAGAATCTGATTTTTTCCTTCCCCTAGTAAGAGCACTAACAAAGCAGCCTGATTGCTGTTTGAAGTCTGTGCCTCTGGAAGTGAACTGTGTTTGCTTAATTCTGCCCCCAATTTCAGGGACCTCAAATCAATAGTCAGTTTGATTAAAAGTTTTTGTCAAATAAGTACATAATTGCTGTCAGGTTAAGTCAATTGTTTCACTGAGAAGGAGACAACGGCAGCATTTAACTTGGCAGTCAGTGGAACATTTGATCACATTTAAATCCAAATAATTGGATTTCAATCCAGCCATACGTTGGCTATTACTTGTCTTCTAAAGTGGCAGAAAACAAACTGTAGCAGACTCTATCTAGCAGTATCATATGCCCTCTCAATCCCCCTCCTTTATGCTTCTTTCATGCTGCATTATCCTATTTGCTTCCCAGTGGCATCAGTTGAGGAAAATGAGAGCATGCCTGATTTTTCTCCATCTTTGTAGCATATGACAGGGAGACGAAATTGTCAGGCTGTAAGAAAACAGGGGCCTTCTTTGGCCTCATCCTGATAACAACACATCATTATTTACTTGTCACTGAGTACAGCGTTGCATTTGAGATGAAGTTGGTCCTTTTTTTATTACCTCCCCCCACCCCAGTAGCAAATTTATCTTTAGATAGACAGTCCAGTTTTTAAAGTTCTGCTGTGCATATATATATATATATATATATATATATATTTAGAGGCAATGTCAGGTCCTGACACTCTCTGGAGGTAACACGCAGTGGAGCTTCAAAGACGTGTCTTTCATGAGTCGGAAGATGTAAGCCGCAATGGTGTCTCTACCGTTTGGTGTCAAGGAGGTGATGTATTATGCAGCAGCAGCACAGTGGGTCATGTTGTGTAAAGAACCAGTATGTGGCTCTGACAGGATATGTGGCACAGCCTCGAGGAGGGTTGAAGATAGCACCGGCTGCTTAAATCCTTTGTCCAAAATCTATTCAAGCTGGAGTGGGTACTCGGTGCTTGAGAGTGAGGTGTGCTTTTTTCCCCAATTTCCCCAATACCTTTCAGCCACAAGGGACACTCCAAATAACAATAACTCTTGTATAATGCTGAAAGTGATAAATCTATAGTGGGGTATCTACCCAAGATATTATTTGAATTAAAGGGTAGGAAGTTTTGTTGACCTTTTGACTTCCTCTGGGTTACCAGCAAACAATTTAAAATCAGGGTTGGAGTGAAGATTGCACGTAAGTGATACCCTACACTTTACATGCATTTTTGCCTGTCATAAAACTTCCTGAAATGTCATTTTATTAGCAATCTAAGGCTTTGGTTTGAGCTGAGGTTTTTGCCTTAGTCACATTATGCACAGGCATTTTTTAAGAAACTGAAAGATGCCTCATTCATTTCAGCATTACAGATTTTCTTTTATAGTCATTTCCATCTAGACCTAGAAATCACTGAATATTTTATGAAAAGGGAGTAGATGTGGACTGACCCAAAACTCCCCCTATCCCTAACCTGAACCTCTGTGGCTTAATAAATACATGGGACAACAAGGAGACTAGGAAATTTCTCTTTCCCATTAACTCTGTGGAAAGGTTTAACCTCAGTCACATACATTGCACTGATTTACAGCATCTTCTTAACAAGGAAATGCAGTAATGGCTAGGAGTTTTGGTATTAAACTGCAATACTAACAAAAATACAAATTCTCTTTAGTTCTTTTTATCCTTAAATGCTGAAGAAAAGAGACAAAAGGAAAGGCTCTAGGTTTGATCATGAATGAAGAAAAAGAGGAAGTTAAATTATTGAAAATATCAAACATGTTTTATAAGAAATAGTTACAACTGATGACTGTAGATTACATTGCTTTACTCATTACACAATGCAAATTTATTAACCACTACTGATCCAGAATAAAGAGTTTATATAAAACAGATGCCATGATATCTATTCGGTAGTACAGATTTTGCACTACGGCTGTCATTTATGCATTGCATACAATATTTGATGTGGAATCTGAGGATATCCTCACATGATAATCAATGATAAGGTATGCCAGACCATGAACCATATCTTGCTTTAACCTCCATTTGACTACAGAATTTATAAAGGGAACACTGCAGTATTCAATAATACTAGCAATGGAGACCTATGATGTATTTTTTGTTGCAACTTTTGTTGAGTTGTGCTTGTTTGTACCTCATGTAGAATGCAGGTTTAAGTCAATTTCACTTTTCTTTACTGTACTTTTCACACCCAGAAGCTATCCCTCTAGCCATTAGCCAACAGTTATGAGTCTTTTATATTATTGTGCTCTCTGAGAATATAGCCATGAACCAGAGGGGTATACTGTGGTATAACGCGGGGTATAACGCGGTTCACCTTTCGCACCCTTGCTGTTTCGCAGATTTTTTTCTGTGCAATTTTGCATGCTTTTTTTTTGCTGTACTATATGTTTGTAAGTTTTCTCCCCAACAAACACAACAATGTCGACGAAACGTTTTGCACCATCAAAGGCACCTGTGGTAGCACCCAAAAAGCAGAGGAAGATGCTAACCATTGCACAAAAAGTTGGACTTCTGGAAATGCCAAAGGAAGGTAGAAGTTACCATATTTTTCAGATTATAAGGCGCATTAAGCGAAACAAAACAGTCAGATAAGTCAAACTTTACTCAACTCATTCTTCTTGCTTCCTCTACTTCCTTACCATTGATTCATTAATGTTGCATTCTCTCCCATGTTCTGGACCTGAAAACAGGGTTTGATCTTTGGTTTGATCCCCATGAGTCTTCACCTGATAGGCCACCTGCCCTACTATAATAATTACTATGATAATCATATATGTCGGTATGTACCCCATCTCCTCCTCAACATGTGGGCCAATATGAACAAAACTTTGCATCAATAGCATCGCACGTAGAGCAAAAATTATGATCTATATGTTCAATTATAAATCCCCAATAAATCCCAATTAATGCCATGTCTGCACTTGTTTCATGTCACATAAATTTGTATCCACAACAGAATTTTGTTCAAGTCACAACGAAATACAGAATGAATGGTAAATGGCCTGTATTTATATAGCGCTTTACTAGTCCCTAAGGACCCCAAAGCGCTTTACACATCCAGTCATTCACCCATTCACACACTGGTGATGGCAAGCACAGTCACCACAGCCACCCTGGGGCGCACTGACAGAGGCGAGGCTGCCGGACACTGGCGCCACTGGGCGACCGAGACAACTCGAGCTTGAACCGGCAACCTTCTGATTACAAGGCGAACTCCCAACTCTTGAGCCACGATTGCCCACTAATAATAATATGAAAAAGTGTCAAAGTAGTGACAAAGACCTATAAAGGACATTACAGAAAAGCCAACTCATTAACACAATAAGATGATACATTTTTGCTTCAGAAACTGGTGAATTAGCACAAAAAATGAAGATTTTAATTCAAGTTAAGTATTTTGACGAGGAGTGCACTCTTGGTGCTGGCATGTAAGGCAATTACTGCAAATCAGAGTTCTGAAACTTTAAAATGTATAGATTTAAATAATGAATATTACTTTCTCAAATTACACTTTCATAACACAAAAGATGTGGAAATTGCTTGTTGGCAAATCAAACTGAAATGAATGTTAATAGGTAAAAAAATATAAGTATAGGAATCTTTACATATATTCTGAATAACGAAATGATTACATGCACATTCCACTGATGATGCAATGCACAGTTTGCATTGCTGTAACCGAGCTGCAGCCGAGATTCATTCATGGAAATGGGAACCAAACTACTATTCCCAGTAGTTCAGTTCCTTGGAATGCTTGCCTATTGATCCCACTCATTGGTTCCATTTGCCAATGAGTGGCCCGGACTGTACGCCACAGTCAGCTGATTTTCGTTTGTGTGCCAGAGGTGGAAAAAAGGAGCGCACTCCTTTTGTGCACTAAAAGTGCTAACTGGACCCAGAACATAAACAGCTGCATTATGTTGCTAAAACAACTTTGACTCTTTGTAAGCATGCTAACACTAAGCTAGCCAGTGGTGACAATGCTCAAGCTGAATTAAGCCCAGCAGCCAGACCCTGATCTACAATGGATAGCAGATGGATGAGCAGTCAGGCTGCAGCCTCCGTTTCTACATGTTCATGTTTCTACTGTAGAATAACTGTGGCAATCGCTTTGGAGTCTCGTTGTGCTGGCTTTCATATTTGCTTTGTGCTGCTAGCTTTGTGTTCATACCTACTGACACAGTAGGTATTGACACTGGGTGTCTTCATTAGGATAGGGATTTTTGTTGGTCTGTGGGACTGCAGCCTATAGGTTTATATTGTTAAATGGTAATAATGAGGCAGTGCATATGAGACAGGTAATTATACGGAGAAAGGCAGAGTGATGTAATGAGGAGCATAAAAAACCTTTTTTAAGAAAGTAACGTCGTGCAATACTTTTAAGAAAAGTCTTCTGTGTAATTTGTAACCAACACTGATCATAACAAAGAGGTGATCAGTGCACAAACATTTGACCACACAGCATGCAACTAATTTGCATGAATGTAATGTCTTTGATACTGTCAGGGTCCTGGGTTTTTTGACTAGGTGTTTTGAGTTTCCTGTGTTTTTTGTCACTCTGTATTGTGAATTATTTTCTCATTGTTGGTCTTTGGTTACTCCTTGAGTCTAGTTTCTTGTGTTCCACACAACAAAATGCAGTATTTCCCTCTGTGTATTATTTATCATCTCTAGTCTTTTGGTTCTTAGAGTTCTCTGCCTTATGGTTATGTCTCTGTGTTTCTTAGTTGCTCTGTCTCCACCATGTCAAGTTCGCGTCTCAGTGTTATACTTCCTGTTTTACTTTGAAGGTCTGCGTCTCATGTGAGTGTATCCTGCTTTGCTTCCTTGTCTCGTCACTTCTGATTTCTCCCAGCTGTGCCCTCCTTCTGTGTCTCATTCCCTCGTTATTCCCCAGTGTATTTAAGCCCTGTGTTTCTCTGTATCAGTGTTGCATCGTCCCTCAAGGTGTGTGTTCCCTTGTGTGCCTCTCTTTAAAGTTTAGTTTATATTTTCCCAGTTTAGTTTTGTATTGTTATTTGTGTCCCACCATGCCAGCAATAAAGCTGTAATTTTGTGTCCAACTCCCGCCTGCCACACAGCGATTCTTGACAGAACGATGCGACCAGACATGGACCCAGCGGCACTCAACCCGTCAGAAGACCTTCATCGGGACATTATTCACTCCGTGGAGAAACTCCTTCAACTGTGGCTTGAACATGAGGGGAGGGAGTTTCATCGCACTGTGGAAACAAAGCTACAGCGCTTAATTTCCGGTCTTCCTTGGTACTAGGTGCACTCCACCCGCTCGAACAGGATCTTATCCTAAACGAGCTCCTCCTTCATCCCCCAGCTGCTACTGCTCACCTGCCCGACTCGCCGGATGTGGAGCTGCCCGGCCCATCAGAGCCGTCATCAAAAGGGAAGCAGCGATCGCTGCCAACGCCCATTGCCACAGCTGGACCCCAAGACTTTTGAGTTGCCGGCTGTGGTGAGTGAAAGAGAAAATAACCAAGAGTTTTCTGACTTAGGGAGTGTTTATTCCAGGGCCGTGTTTTTGAGTCAGCTGCCCAGCCACAAGCTCAGTTAGCTGCCCAGTCACAGTCATCTACTCCGCCACTAGCTCCATTTTCACCTCAGCTATCGCTTCAGCCATTAACTCAGCCTGCTATTCAGCCTCCTGTATTGCCATTAGCCCAGTCTGCTAATCAGTGTTCAGCTCAACCTTTAGTTCGGCCACTTGTGCAATCCATTGCTCATTTGCCTTTTCAGTTCTGAGTTTGGTCTCCTGCAGCTCAGCAGCCACTAGTTCGGTCTCCTGCAGCTCAGCAGCCACTAGTTCGGTCTCCTGCGGCTCAGCCTGCACCTGAACCATTAGCTGCACAGTCCCCTGGTCAGCTACAGATTCAGCCAGGGGTCCCAATACAATGTGGCCCTGCTTGACTTTGGCTCTCAGAGGAGGCGGACGCACTTTTTCTCCTCTCCTCTCCCTTATCTTCCCTGCTTAAGTCCTTGTCTAGTCTCGTGTTTTTTGTATTACTTTCCCTGGAACACTCTCTCACAGTCTGTTTCTAAAACCTAAAGAGAATTATGGATTTGATCAACTGGTCTCTGAATGCTATTGACACCCTTTTCTCAACGAGAAGTCTGGGCTCGGGAGAGCCCAAGTGCCCTGGAGGGACTTTCCTTGCCAGATACACGATGGACAGGTGGCAGAAATGGAGGGTTGTGTTCCTGGCGGGACTGTCGATCGGGGACGCTGAAGATATCTACCTATTCGGAACCATGATAACAGGGTTCTTGCTGATCGGACCTGGCTTGGCCCTGGCTTATTGGAGAATTAAGACAGCGGAACCGGCTGTTCAAACCCCCCCAAGGCTGCCCGCTGGGATTGAAACGATGGGACGAGGCGCGACTTCTCAGAACGGGCTCATTGAAAGCAGCATGGTTAAGACCTTGGAGACGCTTGCAGCTGCCGTGAATACTCAGAATAATACCTCTGAACATATATTGGGATACATCAAGGAGAGGCCTGCTCAAAATAACACCTTTGAGCGAAAGTTGGATCACATCGTAGAACAGCTCACTGCAGTCGTGATGTCTCAGTATCGGATATCTGAGCAAAAGAATGACAACACCAGCAAGTTTGATACCATCATGGGGAAGCTCGCGGTTCTCCAACGGGAGATTGAGAGACCAGTGTCGGAGTGTTAAAGAACAGCTTTGAAATTCTCATGAGTTGTTGCAAAAGAAAAATTACCATTTTAATCCGGCTACCCCTTCGGCGCCAGCTGTGGGCTCAAGGCTGGAGCCGAACAAAAACTCCCTGATAACGACTGTGTTGAGTCTGTTCCTTCCCATTCCATGCAAGGCCACCTGGGTTGGCTGGAAGACTGTTTACTTAGCATGGCAGGGCGAAGGACACTGTCTCAGCTGAACTATGGACACACACACACATACATATACTGATACTGATAAGCACTCACTGACGCATCACCCTCCCTACCCCGGATCCAACGGCACCTCCAACGCTTACCTGTCCCTGATGTGGACATCGGGTCAGCTGGAGGCGCAGTCGAAGATTGCAGTGGTCCCAGATCAGATGTACACACTGGAACACTTTCCCATGTTGCTTGTCTATGTTTATTGTGCTATGGTGTGTTGATATCTGTGCATTCCTGTATTATCCTTTGGTGTTACACATTTCGATGTTTCTTTTTCCTCGCTACCTAGCCTGACCTGTCTCCCCAATGTGATGTTTGTGTATTGTATGTACGGTCGGCAAGGTCCGTCATCTCTGTTGTGGGCAAAAGACCTGCAACTGACAAATAAAAGCTATCTCATCTCTCATCAGCTCCTGCTGGACGCTCGGGTGAGCCCATCCAGCACTCCACGGCTCCCACGCCGCCGCCTGCCTCATCCGCTGGGGGTTCTGGAGAGCCCGGCCAGCACTTCTTCGTGTCCGCTGGAGGGTCCGAGGGGCCCGCTCAGCAGATCTATCCAGCCTGCAGCGCCTCCGCCTCTGGCTTCCACGCCTGCCTCGCCTGGTCGTGCGGTTGCTATGCCACTGTCAAAGGTACATCCAGCGCCTCAACATCACCGGCCACTTTCCAGGCCACTGGCTGGGCGTCATCACCTCCCGCTCAGTCGCCACCGCTGCCTTCCGCGCGGCCGGCCTCCTGATTATCTTTGCCTGCGAAACTGTCTTCTCCGGACCAGCTCTGTCACCTATGCCACCACCTGCCACGTCGACCTCCGGACCTTTTGAATTATGAACTGTTCTGCTGTCGCCCGCCGGGCCGGCCCCCTGAACTGCCCTGTTTTGAACTTTTGTGCCATCCACTGTGTCGACTTCCTGAACTGAACTGCTTTAGACCTCTGTCTTCCTGTCCTCCGGGTCGGTCTCCTGAACTGTTTTCAAACTGTGACCCAAGCTCCTGTGTTTCTTGTGGACTTTTCATTTTTGATCTCTTGGTGCTCCTGTTTTGTTTTGTTCTGAACAAAGACACTGACACTCTCTGTGTCAGTGTCGCGTCATCCCTCAAGCTGTGTGTTCCCTTGTGTGCCTCTCTGTAAAGTTTAGTTTATATTTTCCTAGTTTAGTTTTTGTATTGTTATTTGACTACGCCAGCAATAAAGATGTGATTTTGTGTTCACCCCTCGTGTCTGAGAGCCTACATTTTGGATCCAATTCCTGCCTGCCACACAGCGATTCTTGACAGATACGTCGACAGATTCATCGACAGATACTGTAGCGATGAAGGTGACTCTCAAAGTGGTTCGAGAATCAATAAGAGAATCAATAAGAGAATCGATAAGGAATCAAATTGTTAAGTGATAAAGATAAAGGAATCAGATTCGTTACATTCGTATCAATTCCCATCCCTATTAATTCATGACATGAGTAGGGTGTGGTTTAACAAGTTTCTCATATAAAACAAACTCCCCCCAGCAGAAAATGTATATTGCACTTAAAACTTGCTGTAAATAAAAAGAAAGCACTTACACTGAACACATAACGTTTTTGGGAGCAGCTTGTTTCTGGAATCACCACAGTCACTTAGCTAGGTAAAAGACAGCAACTTTTGTGGCACACAATACTCTGTCTTAAGCTCAACATAGCTCAACTCTCTAATATTACTATGTAGTACACTTCTCAGGTCCAGCCATTTGTTATATACAACCTTGTTTTGTTCTAAAAGTAGTACTATTCTATGTACTATTTATTTTCATGATGCTACAAATTTTGAAATACACTACTGTCCCAGTGACCAGTTTGGGGATAGGTTTAGATCTCGCTCTTTAAATTTTCATGTGTATAGAATAACCCAATGGAAACATTACATTGGAATGCCTAATGGATGTAAGAAACTTAATCTGAGATCAGTATCTTCCGTTTCCTGAATATTTGCCAGTTCAGCATATAGCCAAAACAAAAAGCAACTTTAACCCTAGATGATCCGATGGTGACTGGGTATTTAACAATGACTCAGTCTGGTAATATTATCAAATCAACCTCTACTGTTTTTGATTAAAATTATTTTACGATCTGACTTTGATGAGCAAACTAAAGGCTGCTTGTAACTGTAATCAATATTGCTTTTTTCATGCAACAAACCACTACAGATTTGTTTGCAAATGCAACAACATTTGCCTAATTGTCCACCTCATTATGTATCAGCAAAATCATAGTTGTGTCCTTGTGCAGTCAGATATATCAAATGATGTCACTTTCAAGGTCCATGGTTATTTTTATAGCCATTACATCCCACCGGTAGAAGATGCCTAAGCATTTTGGATCATGTCTTACCTCATAAAGTATTCACAACCGAATGAAGCACGAATTCATAGATAACCCATTTCAAGTTGTGAAAGGCTCAGAAGAACTTTTAGAGTAAGGTTTTATGTCACACAGACACACTTTGGAAAGAAAAAAAGAAAGATATTTTCTTCAGAAAATTCAAAGAAAAGTTGAAATACCTTTAATATTTGATGAGCAAGATCAAACATACACTGACATCATCAAACTCAGGTTTCAGAGGGTCTGGGAGTGGAATGAGCTGTACAGATGACCTGACATCAGATCTGCAAGATACAGTCATAGTATGGAGGGGCTCAAGGAAATGCTCTGAGGGTACAAGTCAAAAAGTATAAGAAAAAGGAGTATCAAATTCGTATTACGATAAAACTCAGAAAGTTCCTTAAAAACTACAAATATGTGAACTGTTTTAAATCCATCCGTCCATCTATCACTTTTTAATGAGGTCAGTTTATGTGGAAGTAATCTTTGTGATCCAAGTACTCATGCTTGAGACTGGTCTACACACTCTATTTCAGACAGATTTTTTTCTACTGTTGGCTCTGCATGATGTCAATAAGGATACAACCACCTCAGGCACAAAACAAAACAAACCCTACCCACCTGCTGGTAAAACCCGCTCTGTGTGATAAAAGAACGCGACTTAAATGAAAGAAGAGAGGAAATAAATGAGTAGTTTCAGGCAGTGGATAGGATGGACTAACATTTACATAGTGTTTTTCTAGACTTTACAAATTTCAAGGTGAAGCCTTTGCTCTCCCCCTCCCCCCCCTCTCAGTAATTGCTTCTTATATAAGAGTGAAAGTTGCTAGCTATTTTGTTTTTAGCTGTGTTCAGATTATGTTCTTAAAAATAAACTACAACCAGCTTTTTTTTCATGTGCCCTGCTTTCTAGTCTACAAGTCTCATTGTCAGGCTATTTTTAAATAAGTTACTTTTTCTTCTTTTCTTTATATCATGAACAATTTACACCCCATATGACATAGAGGAGTGCACACTATACTATGCAAACTTGGAATGTGTTATTTTCAGCCCCTGCAATTAATGTGTGGGAGGATAGGAGAAGAGCGGTAGAGTTTTATTCAACCGAAGCTGTAAAACAGGAACAAACTGTTAAACAAATGTTACGTAAAAATAACGTATAATTTTTTATAATTACTTAACCTTGGCCGTAAGTTTTACAAGTTACTGTATGTAATGATAATTTCCACCTTTATTTCGTGCCCCATTAAACCTGCCCCCATGAGTGGGTGGTTGGTTGTTAGTCATTCTGTGTTAACAGGATTCAATAGTTGTGACATGGGAAAGGTTTACACAGACAACAAAACAAAAATCTTGGACTTTGGAATGGAAACAGAGTGGGAGTCTAGTTTTAGTGTGCCAGCAGATATAAAGACTATGTAGACCGAGGGTGCTTTAGAAAGGTGTTTACTACGTTTTGATTGCAACAAACTGAAGGTGCATACAAGATGTTATTTTTTAGCTGGCACAATCTGTAACTACACTATTATTACAGAAAAAAAATGGTCAGCAATAAAAGGCTGTAATTTAAAGCAAAAACATCATCACAATCTGATTTTACAGCTGTTGCTAAGAACGTACACCTTTCTTCCCAAGTGAAGCTTATTATTATGTTCTCTAGAACTGACAATAATATCAAAATTAAACTAGAATTACCACTTTTAAAGTCCCAGGCGTAAACGTAGTAGATATTGTCTTTTTACACAACTTATATGATTGTGATTTATATGATGACAATTTATACTATATATAAAAACCTTGCTGAAATTTGACTGGTCCCAACAAAATATTGTGTCATCACAACATCAAGGATTGGTGGAATCCTGAATCCCCCTTTTCAAGGAAAAAACAAAGTGATTCCTCTTTGCAGTGTATTGTAAATACATGAATTTGTAGTGATGTGAAAAAGGAAGTTTTTTTTTACATACTATGAATACTATGTAGAGTACATCCTTACTGCTTCCACAGAAATTAAGAGGGTAAGTAGCAGCCAGCTACTGCTAATCAAATACATGTGATTAACTGATTATCACCAATAATTTGGGGTCTTGGGGGGGGGGGGGTAAGTATTATAGAATACAAAACCCAACAACAGTAAAGCAGGGTTGTTTGGAAGGGTAACCAGGAGTAAACATCTTCTCTCTAAAAAGAACATAACAGGATGATTTAAGCTTTCAAAGTGGCTTATGGACAAAATCTTTTTTTCTGAAAGAAGTACCTTTTGGGACACAAAATGTTATATTCTGCTTAATCCTAACCTATTCATACAAATTCATGATTCTCTTAGGATTTTCCTGTATTTCGAATGACAGCTAACATGGTGGGAGTTGCGTAGGAAGCGAGTGTTACACGAAGACAGACCCGTATTTGGGATCTTCCCACTGAAGTGCTGCCACAGTCTTGTGCTACGGGCCAGACCTTGACAGTAACTGCCGAGCAGAGGCCAGAGTGTGTCTCCTTTACTCAATTTCCTAACCAGGTTTGACCAGGTGACATTTTAATCACAAACCTAGTTCTTGAAATGTTAGCAACCTCTGTTGCAGCTCTAGCTAAAGAGGGAAAGACTGCTGGGATGATGGAAAAAAAAAGAAAAAAGAAGAAAGGTAAATTAAGGCAGGATTTCAACCATAGCATAGAGTCAAGTGGTTCATTTTAGTTTCACAAGAAGAAGAAACATCATCATCACGCAAGAGTGCACATCATCATCATTGTTCTCTATCTGCAACAACAAGCACCATTTGGATTATAATATCAGCCATTGTCATTCTGATTCCAACCATCTGCGGTTTCCATGGTGAAAACTGTGAGAAGCAGAGCCCACACACAGGGACTTGTCAGCAGTCATGAATATTTTTCATTGAACTCTGCTTGTAAAACAGAGGAAGAAAAAAAAGCACGGCATGTCCAGCAGGCATTTCCATAGAATTAGCCAGAGATCCACTTCGATGTCAATTTGAATTTATATTGCAGACTTTCATTTTTATGAATGTCAAAATATTTCACATTTGAATGCAAATATTCTGCAAACAACAACAAAAAAAGTGGATTGAAGTACTGTTTCCCTTTTAAATCCCAGCTGTCTGTTCTAATGTGACAACGCTGTCACTGCAAACGCCGCACTGAAAACAAACAGTGCACAACAAGATTAGTGCGGCGTGAATTTCCAACAGGCTGGAAAATCCGATCGGAAAGTGGTCGACCCTTGCCAACACAAATGGGATCTGTGTTCACTCTAATTAGTTTTTAGCAACCTTCATCGGTTGAACTGCAGTCATCTCACTCGGTGGAGAGACTATTGTTAACAGTCTGATGCTGTAAAATCAGTTGCAATGTGGTCCAGGGGGGTTGTTTATATGTCAGGAATTATTTTGTATATATTTTATTTTATTAGTCATACTATGTGAATTAATATTGTGATCATTTGGTGTTAAATAATGGACAAATTGTAAAACTAGATTAAAAAAGCCAAAGAAAAGGATTATAGGTCAGTAGAATTAGATTCTTTAAGTGTGGTAAATACTTCAGACTGATCTTTAGTTAATTTTGTTTTGTTTATTGCTTATTGAAAAATGAAGTGCTATGTAAAATATTAAACAAAAATAAAATGTAATCATAGGCTAGTAACTTAATGAAAAAAGTACAAATACAACATGTCAACGAAGCTTAAAATGCAACAACACACTTGATGCGATTTTGAATTTGCCAACATGTCGATTGTCTTTTTATTTAAAAACACTGTGTTTGAGAACTGCGGAGACAAGTTCAGGTCCTACATTGTCAAATGGACATAAGGATCATATGATCTGCCAGCTGAGGATGAGGAAATACTTCAGCAAAATCAATCAATCAATCAATTAACCTCCTAGGACCTGGCATCCACATATGTGGACATCATATTTTGGGATGTCTAGACGAAAATACTTAATTTTTCTCTACAAGGGCCTGATATCCAATTATGAGGACATTATACTGCCACTGTTCTATCAAAATTTGTCCTAATATGTGGATCTCATTTGTCTCAGAAACAAAAATTAGGTAAAAAAAATAAATAAATCTGGTAATTCTTTGGTTTTACATTCTTTAGGTCCCAATCAACCCAAATAGGAGGGAAAAATTTAAAATGCATGCCATGAAAGAGTTCGGGTCTTAGGAGGTTAAATCATGTGTGAGACATGGTTAAGAAAAAAAAACATTTAAGAGATGGAATTTAATGTTAAAAATAAAAAAAATAAAAAAAATAATCATGAATATTTGAGTTATATTCATGAATTATATATTCTCATTTTCCCATTCATCATCTGCCTGCAAATGCTGTGTTACTTTCTCCATTCATGTTTGTTTTATGTTGCAATTAAATGTTGACCAAAATTTGGGTTCATGATTGACAGGAATTATGTTTGACTCATTATTAAAAATGCAATGAAGAAGGTTTGGCATTGTTTCTTGGGGAAATAATGGGTTGATCTCAAAGTAGCAGTCATGTTCTTTTAGTTGACATGGATTTTACCTCATTATTTTTTAGTAGTTTTCCAATGAATTATTTTCCTTTAACTTGAATTTAAACTCTATTTTAAAATATTTACAGTAGTAAATATTCAGTTTAAAGTGGTAACAAGAACAACTGTGCTTCACATGGTCTGAGTGGGTTCATCTGGGTTCTTTTTTCTCTCTAAGAAACTAGAAATTCCCCCAAAATAGCATCACAAAGAATACTTACAGTCCAGTGGACAAGAACAGCACACTTCATAACTTGTTATTATGCCTTTTATGTGGAATCAATAGGCTGCCAAAGCTGCTGACCCATTTCAGTGTAAAATAATCACTGACACACATGACCTCAGCAAACTGCTGCACACTATCAGCACTAATCAATACAAACAACTGAAATACATTTTGTTTGGGGTCATCAGTTTTTGAAAGTTAAAGTCCTGAGTTTGTTGCAATTGTTGTTCAATTAACCTTTAATTGTAAACACTGTAAATAAACTTAGTGAGACATTTTAAGAGAAAGATACTATACAGTACTGAGCAAAAGTCTTGAGCCACCCCTCATATTTTGAATTCAATGAGCTGGATTTTCTTGAAATTTCTCAAAACAGTATTGAGCACATCTTTCACAGTCAATGATTTTTCTTTCATTTTCACTGCAATCGTGTTTGACCATTTTCAAAGCATTTTTCTTTGGATTGTTAAGCCATGTAAGACTGACCTGTGACTCAATGACGTGTAGTTGAATCTATGAAAAGAAGAAATCCAACAAAGACATGACCAGTGATGGGAATAACGGCATTACTAACGGCGTTACTTTTTTCAGTAACGAGTAATCTAACTAATTACTATTTCTATCGTTACAACGCTGTTACCGTTACTAACAAGAAAATGCGGTGCGGTCGCGTTACTATTTTTCAACAAACAGACGGTTGAAGCTGTCTTCAGCTTACCGCAGCTTATATCAGTTGCATGGAAGTAGCTGTCTATGTAAGTAATCTGGGTGCTACAGCTTTAAGCAGCTGCGCGAGGACGGCAATCACTTTCTGCCAGACGATCACTTTTTGGCACAACACCTGGAGCTAGGGGAAAAAACAATCGCATGAGCACTGCTGTTTGACTGAGGAAGAATAAAGTAGTCGTGGTAAGACAATCACATGACCACTTCAAGATGACAAAGCAACAAGTTTTTAAATTGTGTTGATAGGCCATGTAAAACCAGAGTCATAATAAACAATATATATGCGGCGTTTTTTCCTCAATAGTTTCGTCACGTTTACTGTCTAAGGACAGCGCTAGCAAGCACTCTCTGCTTATGACCAAAACCCCCAAAACAAAACAAAAAACTGCCATTTCGTGTTGGTGGAAAAATGCACCATGTCGACCAATCAAAAATGATATGGCAACATGACATTTGGTTGTTTAGGAAGAGGGGGGAAGTTTTAGGAGTGACAGCAAGAGAGAGAGAAAGAAAGAGCAGAAAAAGAGAGAGAGCGAGTTTTGAGATGTGAGAAATTTGTGACGTTGAGCATGTTTGGAGTGTGTAGTTAATGTGTTGTCTTGTGTAGTTAGTGTGTAGTGTTGTGGATAGTTTTGTGTTGTGTGTCAGAACAATAAGGTGACTGCTGTCTCCAGGTAGAGAACAGGAGTGATACACCTACTGCTGTCAGACCTGCAGGTATCAGGCTGTGATGTTCTCCTTTATAGTGGACAGAAATTTTTGGAGTGGCCCAAATAATTTGTGTGGCATCTTATTGAATGCAGAACACCTGATTGTTATGTAAATAGTTTGAAATGGTTATTAAAAAAGGGGTAAAAGGTAAATGGCTGCAAATAACGTTGTTTGCAAAACTTGTGCGTAGGATTTTAAAATTGACAATTTATATTTGAATTAAATTTATGAAATATGATACATTAAACATGTTTGTGGGTGTTACAGTAAAAAAAATATATTCTTCTACTCGGATTTTATGTTTTCTGTCTGATTTTAGATCAATTGTGTTAACAACACGTGAGGTTGTGCTGAAAAGAATGACACCAAACAAGGCAAAGTCAATAGTTTTTAAAGGTGAAATGTAGAGGGAAAATCAAAAGTAGTTAAAAATGGCCAGTTATAAAGGGTTAAACTTTTTTTTTTAAGTAACGCAATAGTTACTTTTCAAATAATTAATTACTGTTAGAATCTACTTTTTTGAAGAAGTAACTAGAAACTATAACTAATTACTTTTTCAAAGTAACTTGCCCAACACTGGACATGACTGAGGCTCTGGGAGATGCATTTGATAGGTCTACTGAGGCTTTATCAGAAATTAAGTCATTCTTAAGGAGATATCGGGCTGAGGTTTGTCAAATTACAGAATACCTATTTTGGTTTATCTTCAGTATGTCAAAATTGATGGCGTTATCAATCAATTGAGCCAAAATGCAATACCATCAGAAAAATTTCCTATTGGCAAAAGCTTAATAGCAGGACAGTTATCCCAAGCACACTGCCAATGCACTAAAAACATACATGGATAGAAAAACGCACAAACAAAGACTCTGAGTCATGGATTGGCCTACCCGGAGCCCAAACCTCAAAATCATTGAAGAAGTGTGGGATAATGTTGACACAGAATGGAACCAAAGGCAGCCAACATCTGAAGAAGAGCTTAGAATGTCTTTTCAAGAAGCCTGAAGAACTATTCTTGAAGATAACTGTGCTGAGGAATAGGTCACAGCAAATATTGACTCTTCAAGCTCATTAGAATTGTACAAACTTGGCTTTTGCCTTATATATTGTTTTTTCATTTCTGTTTGCACGTTTCATTGAACAATGTACCCTTTTCTCATTTTCTTAGAAAATATAAAGAAATGAGGTTGGCTCAAAACTTTTGCACACTACTGTACCCTGTATATTGGTCAGAATTGTCACTATCCCTCTTTCGAGCATCGTAACCAGCTATGAGATAAGGGTGAGGGTGAGGGATTGAGTAACTTTCCGCCTCATGCTAATTTAATTTTAAGTGAAATAATAATTCTGTATTTTGTTCAACTTAATTCAATTCAGTTTTATTTATACAGCACCAAATCACAACAACAGTCGCCTTAAGGCACTTTATATTATAAAGTACAGCCCACAGATAATACATACAGAGAAAAACCCAACAATCACATGACCCCTTATGAGCAAACACTTTGGCGTCAGTGGGAAGGAAAAACTCCCTTTTAACAGGAAGAAACCTCCTGCAGAACCAGGCTCAGGGAGGGGCAGCAATCTACCGTGACCGGTTGTTATTCTGTTTCAGTGTTTTATACACACAAAGATCATCTTCCAGATTTCTAAAACTGTCTAAAGTCTTTCATCTTTAATAAAATGATCAGCGTTCTGCTCTACCAGGTGTAACAATTGAGTTTAACATCCAGGCATCCATGAAAACGGAATTTATGACATTTAACGGAGTTGAAAGTTAGCAGGAAGTTAGCTCGCTAGCTTCTATCTAAATACAATATAGCATGTCCTGACTGCGGGGTTTTGGAAACAAATTCAAACGTACAGCTCTGTTATCACTTCCAACATAAATGAAGACAGAAAACTAAACAGCAGTGACGTTTGTAGGGTTACTGATATTTGGCTGGCTGGTATATAATGATGTGCTACGTGACTGCTAGCGACACAGCTATGTTAGCATAATATAAACAAGCTAACTTTTTTTCCACTCGATAAAAGTTAACGTGAGTGTTCTCGGTGGTCAGGAACAAATGTAATCGCATGGCAGGATGCTGTAAAAGGACCAAACTTCAGCCAGGAGTGATCACTGACTGTTTTAGGAGCTTTTTGAGATTAAATAGAAGAAAATACAAAAATTAAACATGTTAACAACACAAAAGCCATATTAAACGCAGACTACTTTAGGCCCGGAAGTAGGATTCGTCACGTCATCACTTAACAACCGGATATATACAGTTGTGAAAGATGGTACCTGTATAAAATAAAGTCCTGGCATTTTTCAAAATTTTCATTGTATTGTATTGTGACTTTCTTCACATATGTGGGCTTTTCTACTTGTTATCAAAAACCCAATCCAGACAGCACTAAGTTCCAAAACGTGTTTATTGGTCCCCTTTTAGGTTTTAAGAACTGTTCAGCAATGCAAGTAAATAACTGCAATTTGGTGACTTAATCAAAAAATAATCATGTTTTTGCTTCCTTTTTTTTTTTGAAAACTGTCATTTTGAAAATTAATGGACAAGAATAATAATTATATATTACCATGAAAACCATAATTTTGATTGAAGTGCTTGCACATACTAGAGGATTAATCAATAGAGACACATAAAAGGGTTTCTCTATCTATCTATCTATCTATCTATCTATCTATCTATCTATCTATCTATCTATCTATCTATCTCTTTTTGTAGACAGTGAATTTCATTACTGTAAATTACATGCTAGATGTTTAATTCAAATGAAGTACAACACATTTTGGCATTTAAGTTTTTTATTATAATCTTTTCCAGTCTTTTCCATAATTAAACCCACAGCCTAGATGGGCTGCCAATGACCTGTTAGATTTCAAGTATTTAAGACACAAGTTTTCTGCCTACAGCTTTCATTCATATCATCCGCACTTGAAGACAAATGACTAAATAAAAGAGAAGGGCACAACGAGATCTCTCTTATGAAAATTAATGTTCACTGAAATGAACATCCCCGCCTAAATTAGCACTGCCCTGAAACCTCTAAGATCCCTTGAGCTTCCCATCATTTTGCATACTCATTGCACAAAAACTCAGACTAAGCACAATACATTACAAGGCCTTCACATGCAAAGCAGATGTATACGGATGCGTTCGTTTCCAGCTCCATACAAATTGCTTACATCGCTTGAGCATATTCAGCACGAGGTCATAATTAATGGTGGTGTGGCATCTAAAAAAAAAGTAAGATGGAGATAAGGCTGTAAAAGATTATTGGCCTGACAGTAGGCCAGCTATAGCTTTCACAGTTTGAACTGTACGGCTGCACAGATACAGTGCTGCCTGCTGGGCATGGCTCACGGTCTCTCGGCCGTTGATTGACTGGAGAGTCACTGAACTACGAAAAAATTTGACATTATGTCTGAGAACATGGCACAGATTGATAATAAGCCTGTCTGTTCGTGTATCCTTCATGCAATATGGACACTTGAGTTTCATGAGAAAGGACACATTTTACATTTACACTGCTTTATATTCTGAACTACTTGGGAAGGTCCAGTTTTTCAAAAGGAAGTCAGCCAAACCATGGTTGCAAAATTGTCAGGACCAAGTGGATGCTTACTGCGTTAAACACTTTTTTGATGTCACTTTGATTTTGGGTTATCAGAAAAAAAAAGCTTTTGGTAGCAGCTGACCTGTTTTTGTTTGAAACATTTGTTTTTAAGCACTTTGATATAAATGGAACCCTGCAAAGAAAAGGCAGGGCCTCCAATAATTCACAGAGACAAGTGCAAAGTGAAGACAGCCCCAGGCAGAAAACAGGGATTACTAGTTAGTTCAGCTTTGTGTGAGTTAAATTGGTCGGAAGAGAGCAGTTGTGTGTATGATTGCGTGCAGATACAGTACACACAATTTCTAGCATGCCTGTGCACACATGCAGAAAATAATCTCACTGTGTTTGAGTTTAAGGCCAAATTGAGGTCAAAAGATGTTATATGTTTAAATTTGTGCCAATAACAAAACTTTTTTTTTCCCTCACAAAAAAAGAAAAGGAAAAGCTTTGTGCATCCCTCAAGCCAAGATTTTTTTTTGATTTTTTTGTCTATCACCTTGAGAGACTCGCTGTGTAACTGGAGACCAGCTGAAGAGATCAGCTGTGGAATTTAGGAAATTAGCATCACTTGGGTAGCCAGGGCTTCAACAACAATAGTTGAATTTTGATAATTTCACACTGTTTTCAACCTTTTGTAATAAGCCTCTTAGCACCTCTGTCAAAAACCATAAAATCACAAAATTATGAACATCCAAAAATTGTCACATTGCTATAGATGAACTTCCAAGCAATGACTTTACTGAGAAGTGCAGTATGGGGGCCAGGAAACGGGGTGGGTGCATTAACATTGAAAGTTTTTTCCAAAGGTGTGAAAATAACAAGTGGAAAATTCTTATTATCTTAAGAGTGATAACTTAATAGCTGAAACTGATGAATGAACTATTAGCTCTAGTGGCCTGGTCTCATGGCTTTGCCTGAAAAATTAATGATTTTATAAGACTCAAAGGTTTTCAAAAAGAAAAGAAAATATGTAACCCTTTTTTTATTAAAGTGAATAACCCTGTCTCCTATAAAATATGTTTCCATACAATTAAACATATGCGAGCAGGAAACCTTGTTAATAATCTTCTTTGGCAAGTTGTAAATACATTGGTAGGGATTTATCATTTATATAGTCAACTTTTCCTATAAAACTATCAAGTTACATTATTTACTTGATGATGACAGTGCTCAACCTTTCAATGGTTGAGCACTGCCAACCTTTCAACACTCACAGCGCTTGGTGAAGGTAGACTGTACATAAAAGATGGACATAGCTGACATGACCCATTAGTTTTGGACTCCACATTCTCAACCTCAGTACTAGTGTTTTAGCTTCCAGGATGTTACTATTTAAGTTATTAGAAAATGCTAGCAAGCTTTGTTAGCGATGTTAGAGACACATATGTGGTATAAAATAATTCATAGTAGTGATGCGCAAATCATGAACAAATTGTTCAGTACTCGAGAATCACTTTACTGACTCATGAATCATGATTCACAAGCCCAACTGACTCACTGACTCATCCCTGTTGCTGTTAGCAGCAATATATCTAGCTTATAATTAAAATTGTGGAGAAAAACAACATCCAGTATCTTAACAAAAAAAATTCTGCTCTGAACTTGAAGAAAAAACCCTGAGTAGAAGTTCACATTAAGACAATAGCTCCTCGGTTCACAGTAGCATCGCTCTGCTAACATGCTAACAGCACATTTGAGCTACTCACCCCCTCCCTTCCTGTGCTGAATTGTAAGCGTAAGCGAATCACTCAGGACTCGCTCACCCCCTCCCTCCTGTGCTGAATCATAAGCCTAAGCCAGGGGTCGGCAACCTGCGGCTCCGGAGCCGCATGCGGCTCTTTAGTCCTTTTAGTGCGGCTCCGCGTGGTTTGGGAAAATAAATTATTATTTTTAAGTAATTAGCTGAAGTGTATTTTATTTATGTTAGTTCTTTTGTTCTAAAGTTCTAAATTGGAAGATTATTGTGATATTGAAATATAAATATAAAATTATATTCTATTATTTTTTTGATCGCTCAAAATAAGCGTCACACTTACGGAAGCCGGTGTACCCGCCGAAACGCCGTGCATTTATCGAGACTTTCAACCCAGGTAAGACAATTCTGGATCTTCAGATCCACATTATGTCAGCAGCTCCACCGTGAACTATGTTAAAAACAAACACCGCTCACGCCTCACAGATGACAGCTTACAGTCCTGCGTAAAGATGAAAGTGACTTCGCTGTGCGTAGAGGTTCGGGGGCAGAAGTCCCATTGTAAACATATCACGGCAGACCCGAAGATGTTTCCATGAACACGCTTTTCAGCATCTCTTTATTGACCACTTTACACACACGGTTGCTGTACGCATACAGCCGGTGTTAAAGCGCACAGCCCGACATATCATAGAGAGCACAGACGTGCGGGTGCCGCTCAGGTGCGTCCGCCTCCCCTGTAGCGGCGCTGCAGACCACGCCCCGCCACACACATTAACCAGGTAAAATACATATTTAGGCAGAATATTGCAAATATTTATTTTTCATTTTTCAGCAGCATAGTGCTTTTTTTTCCCAATTATTTTTTTTAAAAGTCAGGTCAAGGCTCCAAAAGCTCAAAGGCGATATGAGGCTGGCGGCTCACAACAGTTTTTCTTTGCTGGATCATTTTAGTTCAGCTGGGTGTCTTTCCTTTTGTTATATTTCTTTAAGAGTTCAAAATGTGTTAATTACATAAATAAAATGTAATTTTCTCTGTAGCACTTCATGGATTCAAGCAACACACCTTAGTTGTTCACACAAAGCATAAAGGTAAAAAAAAACAAACAATATATGCAGTGTTATCTTCATTTTAGATGTCAAAAAGTATTTGCGGCTCCCAGTGTTTTCTTTTGCGTGGAAATCGCGTCCAAATGGCTCTTTGGGTGTTAAAGGTTGCAGACCCCTGGCCTAAGCGAATCACTCAGGACTCGCTAACCCCCTCCCTCCTGTGCTGAATCATACAGCGAACGAATCACTCAGGACTCACTAACCCCCTCTCTCCTGTGCTGAATCGTAAGCGTAAGCGAATCACTCAGGACTCGCTCACCTCCTCCCTCCTGTGCTGAATCATAGGCTGTATCCCAATTCAGGGTCTGCAGCCTTAAAGTACGCAGCCTCAACGGTCCTCAAGGGCTGTGTACTCAAAGACCGCTAAGGCCGGAAGTGTGAGGCTTGTGAAATGGGACGGTCTAGCCTCCGTCGCGCTGCCCAGGTTGCCTAGCAACCATGACAGCTGGAAACTTGTGGTTGACAGAAATGAAGGAGAACATATTTTGTTCATTTGTTTGTTTGTTTCTACACGAGATTTGTGTGATTTAATAAGTATCTGAGGCTTAGACCACAGGACTGTAAAACATGATTTTTGGGCTTCATATCTGTACTCAACAGTCATTTAAGATTAGCTAGTAAATAACAAATAGTTAATGTTGTTCATGAGACTAAAGTCAGTGTAAATATGAGATGGCCAATATTATAGTTATTATATTAATCATTATTAGTTATTACAGCAGTGAGTTTGAACTCTCAAATCAAATCACTTCTATTGTCACATCACATGTGCAGGTACACTGGTACAGCACATGTGAGTGAACTCTGTGTCAAATACTGAGCTTCAGTAAAGATTCAAGTTGCAGCTATTTATATGTCCTATCACCTTAAATCTTCACTCAAAGACACATAAGAGAGAAATGTTGTTCCTTCAGTATGTTGGCATTACTACATTTGGCTCAGTGCTTACATATATGTGTAAAAAGCAAACGTACGAGCTGTGATAACTGTGTCTGATAGAATGAAGAGTAGACTGACATATGAAATATTCCTTTATTGGGTGAGAAAATCAGACCATGTCATAACTGCTTTAAGTCATACAGAATAGATATCAGAGCCTTAAACAGGCTGACTTCTGCTAAATGGGTCAAACTGGGCAGAAAGTCTACAAACACATAGCATCCTTATAGAATATGATGTAACACTATAGATCAACTTACCTCAGAATATATAAAGCATATAAACAATTACAGCAATATGATGCAACAAACACAGCACTGCTACTAATCCAAAATACTCAAAGCTTCATAGAACTGAAACAAACATTTATTTTTAGCTCCATTCTGCTGTTGATACATACTTTAAGTTTCTGAATATTAAACTTGTTTCTTCCTTTCATAGTGTGTAACTTGAAGGCCCTGAGTACTTTCTCCCACACTGCAAACACTGGGATGATAAAATTATTTGAACATTACCTAATAAGACTGATTCAGGACAGACAATTAGTTATTTTACACTTTCCTAGCAGTCCTTCACAAACAGGGAACAGTCTGTCTATTCTCTCCATCTGTCAGCTGCTGCTGGCTCTTCCTCCTCCTCTTCCTCACACACTGCTGAGTTTGTCCTGGTGGATCATCAGGTGTGCAAAGCCTCACAGATGATGTGCAGCAGTGGGTCCCTCAGTCTGTCCTCACTCTGGACACTTGCAGTTGTCACACATGGAAATCAAATGTGTGATAAGCTGCAGGATTCAAACACAAGTGTAACTTATAAATACATGTTCATACTTTTATTCCACAATCAGAGAGAAAGAAACAGAGAGAGAGTGCAGGACAGACAGACAGGTGACAGTCTCAGGTGTATACACTGCTACAAACAGAAGGATTTAGTGTTTGTGTTATTACAAGTGCTAAACAAGAAGAGTTCCAGATGGTACAGTGGACACATGTGTGACTCCTGTGATTAAAGCACCTTTCTTTCAGCTTAACGAGTGAACCGTCAGCTCGTTCAAACACACGTTAAAGTCCGTTTGGCTCGACACCACCGAACAGAGGCAGCAATATAACATAGCTAACATTAACAGTGCAGTGAATCCTGCTTGTGCCGTGATATTCAGGACTGCAAACCGAGCAGCATCACTGACTTTCAGCCTGTTGTGTTTGTGGATATATGACTGACTTTAATTATCCATAAAATCATCACATTCTCTGTAAGATTAAGGTCGATTATTGTATTATTATATTTTAAAGGCTTTAAAAGCAAGTAAAAGCTGAACGTACAAACATTGCTAATGGCACATAACTTTGCCGACATGTGGCCAACAGTAATGTTTTAATGTTCTTCATTATTAAACATTTGCACATAAATAAGTGACATAATATTCAGTACTTACTTTTCACAGTTTACTCTTCGGCCGCTCTGCTTCTGCCGTCTGCGGCAAAATTATCCACACCGACTGCCGTGCTATGAATTGTGGGATATGTTGGGCCAAGAAGTCTACACTGCCACAGCCTTAAAATTCAGGGAAATGAAGGACGCATTTTAGGGCCGCATTTCGAGCAGCCTTTGAATTGGGACAGCCTTCGGCGTGCCACTGTGACGTAATCGGCCTTAAAATGCAGCCTTTAAGGCTGCAGACCCTGAATTGGGATACAGCCATAGAGTGAACAAATCACTCACTCACTCACCCCCTCCCTCCTGACTCACAGCTTCTTCTTCTTGGTTGGCAACCAATGTTAAGGCGCATTACCGCCCCCTGGCTCACAACTCAGTGGACATTGAGATGAGAAAATATACATTTGACACATTTAAGGAAAATACTAATAAAATAAAAATAAACAAAATAAATGTTTATTAAGCAATTTTGATAGGAAATTGCTTAATTTTAGAAATGTTTTTGCTCTTTTTTGCTCTATAAAATAGTTTTTTCTTTTAGAATCATTCATCTTAGCAGTAGGATTTACATGAAAAGAGAAACAAATTAAGTTTGAGTGAAAATGTACATTTTTTGCACTCTCTGGTCAACTGACTCAGTGAATCAAATGACTCAAAAAACCCGATTCACTTTGGTGAGTGACTCATTAAAACTTGATTCAGTAAAAAGAATCAAATTTACCATCACTAATTCATAGCCATAGTTGCAGAGCAGTAGAGAAATATTAATGTGGCACCAGACTTTTTTTTTTCTGAGTCACTCTAAAAACGATACAGTTGCTCCAAATGGCTGACCAGGGAGCGGATTTGGTTGATTTCCAGCATTCTCTGCACTGACCGGTGACCTGTCAGCCCCATTATGTGTGATCATTCAATCATCAGCTTCATTCATGCACAACACACGCACAGCTACATGGACAAATAGTTGCACTCTCAACCATATGCTAACATGGAAGCGTGGCAACTCCTCTCTGAGAGTGAAGACACAAAGTTCTGCAAACCAAACCATGAATGGACCACCACAAACACATCTGTAACAATGAAACCTACACGGATACTTAAATCACCCTACACCAGCCGAATAGGAATATTTTAAAGAAGCTAAGAAAGGCAAAGGTTTGGTACTTCTTAAAAAGAAAATCTGAGTCAGTAGAAACTGGCACGAACAAGTCACACTTTGAGAAAACTGTAAATCTTAAAGGAGAAAACTGGAATTGGTGCAGCTCTAATAAATTGTTTTTTAACTGCTATAAAGTTGTGCAACAACCTCAACAGGCCATTAGAAAAACTGTAGTGTTTATGCTACTTCATTATTTCATTTTTCTTGAGGTTAGAAAAAGATCTTTTTAATTCTAGTGCTTTTTGAAGCTTTGTATGCCCTCCATCCAATCTCCTCTGATACAGTTAGTAAATGTAATGGTTGACTGTAGATCATCCAGCGACTGCTACATTCAGTGACACAATTTTAATACGTTTTTCTCCTTATGAAGCTACAATGTATTTGGAATATCACAATAAATGTGTTACTTAAGATTTACTGTTTTAATTCAACAATATTATGAAAAAAAGTTTACTTTTAATACATTTTCACATAGTCCCTTCATTTTCAGAATTCAACAGTAACTGGACAAACTTACATGATGAAAGAATTGTTTCTTACTATTAGATGCAAATCATTCGACTGCCTAAAGTCAGAAACCCATGGACATTAAAATAGACTGAAAATATCTCCAGTATGACATCACATAATCTAACTGGAAATGTATATCCCATAAGCTAAACAGAGGCATGTGCTAAAAAGGTTTGAAATGGCAGGTGATACATTCAAATCTCCATTTAAAGGCCATCATGACTTTGTGGTAAAACAATTTGTAGCATTTCCAGCATCACTAATTGCAGAGCTTAAAAAACTAAAACAAAGAGTGTTTCCAAAACTTTTTTGTTTAAGGCAGCGGTCCCCAACCCCCGGGCCTCGGACCGGTACCGGTCCGTGAGTCGTTTGGTACCGGGCCGCGAGTCGTTTGGTACCGGGCCGCGAGAGTTGAGGCTCAGATGTGAAATGTATAGTTTTCAGGGTTTTTATCGGTTTTCAGCTTTATTTTGTTATCGTTTTTATGGTTTACTCGGTTTTCTTGGGTCTTTTCACATGTGTTATGAATAAATTTTCTTTTTTTCGGTACCAGTACTAGTTTTATTTTGTTGTATTTATCCATGACACCTTAAAGGCTGGTCCATGAAAATATTGTCGGGCATAAACCGGTCCGTGGCGTAAAAAAGGTTGGGGACCGCTGGTTTAAGGAATAAATTAAATCAAAGGGCAGCTCAAGGCTGGTTACTTTAAAGTAGCAACTGATCTTCACTTAAATCCACTTAAAAAAAAAATCATTGTTTTGGCATGCTGCCTGTCATACTCTCCTTTTGCTTTGTGGCAGGGACACAGACTGGGATGGTAAGTGTGGTGAAAACACAGTCTTTTTATTAAATAATGAGTCAGGCAGCAGTTGGAAGGGGCCTGGGGACACGCATAAGGAGGGAGAGACAGCTTGGGTTACGCAAATCAATCTGTTTATCCACAGAGCTAACTCAGTAACACTAACAGTGGGACCGTCTCTGAGACAGGAAAGTTATTCTTTCCTCTAACACAACATTATCAATCTGTTCAGTCCACAACAACACTAAAAAGAGCTGCAAACACATTCTCACAAGAAAACCAGGAGACAAAATCAAATGATGGACATGATGCTGGATTTAATGAATAATTTGTGCTGCTGTGTCAGGACACAGAAGTATGAAGTCTTTGATACTTGTACAGCAAATGTGTTCTCTTAAAAAACGCAGCAGACCTACCGTTAGCTTTTTTTAATGACAGAAACAACACTGAATCCCAGTGAACTTTATGTATCACTGATTCTTTTTCTTCCACCGCTTTAGTTGTAAAGAGTCAGAAGAAGTCAGTTAACATTAAATATCATACAAAATGCTGTAACAACAAAATGCAACAAATAATATACTTAAATACTAACAAACTGTATCACTTACCACTACAGCATGTTTTTCTTATTGTCACATAACTGAATTTTCAATGTGCAAGACCAAGATAGCGTTCAGCAAGGTAGGTTAATCTGTGCTAAGTATCATGTATCATGAAACAGACCAATTATTTGAAATTATTTAGAAATTATTTTTATGCTGTAATCAGAATGCAATTTTTGTTTCCACTGGCAATTAGTGCCATATATGAATTGCTAATTAACAAAACTCTAGACTTAACATATCATAAATGTAATTTTAACATAATTTACTTCTCACAGAAAGTGTGTCAGAAGTGATGTGCTATTTTTGTGCAAGAAGGACATTTGGAAACAAAAAGAGAAACAAAAATAGCATGTTAAAAATATTAATCTTGAAACAATATGTAATTTTTAAGAGCTATTGCAGGAGTAACTGGTTATATGATTTACTATTGCTTGTTATTTACATTTATTTAAAGTTGTTATGAAAATGAAACCGTAGCTCTGATGTATTTCAAATATTACAGCTTTACGATTATATTAGTATCTAAGACATAGCCTAGATACTGACACAGGGATGTGCCTGAATTGTTGTCATTATTTATTCATTTATTCTGCCAAGGTCATTTTACCAGCCATGCCAGGTACAAATTACAATTTATTTACTCCTATTTGTAAGCTTACTAGCAATTAGTTTGGCTGTAATTTAGATTCAGGCATGCCATTAGATACATATCAGCTACAGTCGGGAACTCTTTACATTTTACATAGTGTGTTATCTATAATTCTGATAAAGATATTGTAATTATAGTTTTTGTTCCTTATCAGACCATCCATATACATTTCTATATCCTAATTATTAACTGAAATGTAAAATTCTACTTTATACTTGTTTAACAATAAAAAAAAAGGTAATTTACCATTTATTAACAATAATTATTAACCCTTACCAGTAGTTTTTTTTTCTGCAGAGGCACACAAGTAACTACACTGTCATCCTCCTCTTGTAATGTCTTTAAGTTTGAGGATTAGACCAACCTCTCAGCTATGCAAACTGCTTCCCAAACATCAGAAATGCTAAACTGCAACAGGCACAAATGTGAGCAGTTTGAAACTACATGCTATGTAAGATTTATGAAAGCTCATTAAATATTAAAAATGAAAACAATGCGTTTTATACAAATTTTGGCACTTAAATCCAAACTCTCTGCATGGAATATTCCCTATGCAGCACACATAATAAAAGAGGCTTTGAACATACCACGATGATATGAAACAGACTTCTATATCAAAGTTGCACATTTTTATAAAAAACATATTTTCATTTAAAAAGCCTCACTTTTTTTCATCAAATTCAAAGGACATCTTTCTATTACAACAGTTCTATAAAGCAAACATCAGCTTATGCCAGAGTGGGACATGAAGAAGTAAGATAACTTTGGCCATTTAAGACAGTGCCTGGCAGGGTTCCTCAACAGGCAAGCTGCCTCTGCTCGGGGGTCAATCACACTGTGACTGGGCACAGAGATTGGCCAGCATAAGCAGAGCAGGGATTACTTTGCCCAAGCTGAGTCTCTGTGTGAGGTCCATTGGGAGGACTGTTAGATGGAGAGTGACCACGGTTCTGTTGAGACGGGACCATCTGTTTCTGTCAATCTCTGCTTACTTATATCCCTCCCCCCTTCCTCTTACTACAAAGAAAAGGAAGTGAATAAGGAGATGGATGAGGATGGTAATGGGATCCTGCCTATACCTGACAGTGGTTACACTACCTCTGGAGAGAAGCCTTCGCTGCTCTACTGTCACTGGGAGCTGACTTCAACTTTGGTTGTCACAGTTGCTGTACAGTCTGTATCACCATGCTGGCTGTTTCAGTGGTAGTGCAACCTTGGGATGACAGCCAAACAAGTGTTCACGGTTCCTGTAGAAAGTTTTCTTTTTTTATGTCAAGATTTTTCTGATCCCCACTGGAGTTGAGGGCTCCATGTTTATGAGTTTATGGTTGGTTGCACGTTCGGTCTCGAGTGGGGTCACAGGAAAAGAGCCTTACACAGGTGAAAGGCGAAGAGGTGGTTGAACTCAACAAAAAAAGAAATGGAAAAAAAAACAGTAGTTACCGTTTGGACAACAGTCTAATAAGGTACTAAAATTTCCAGTGTACAATTGCAATGAAAGTGCAAACTATCCATAGCAGCCAAGAACCTTTTTGTACTAGGCAGTAAAAATGCTGTTTAATGCTATTAAACTGGTTATGTTACCATGGGAATCTTTGGAAATTGACTTTTCTGAGCCATCCTCAAGTAGCCATTAGAGGAACTGTAATTTTTGGCATTTCCATATTGGGCCAATTGTTCACCCTTGGAGCTTGCAAACTGGTTTGGATGCAAATATCGGTTTAGATAACTGATGTGCAAAAGAATGGTAAAGCCCACAGTGCCTAGTTTAGCAGAAGGAGCAGGTTGAGTATCATGAAATGGCATAATAAGCACAGCAATTTCTGTAACACATTTTGTACTTACATCATAATGCTTTTTTTTTCTCCATTGACATTTAGGACTGGTAAGATTGCCCTACCCCTTCACCACTTGCTTAAGATGCACTGAAGATATTTGAAGCTTTTTTTAGTGTAACACTTGTGTTTCTGTTCTCTCAGGAGTGAAAGAACAGGAGCCTACTCAGTGGCAAAGGCCACTGCAAGCATTTGTGCCTGTGTGTGGTATGCCAGTAGCAGGAAACGTATAGGAGGAAATGGCAGTTGCTGCGGAGGTGCATGTCAGGTTACAGTGTAAGATATGGAATACCTACACTGAAGATTTAATACAGAAGTATGACGTCTGTGTAGATTCTCGGTCATCCAGGTCATGGTAGTCTAAGGAGCTTGGAAAGAAAGCGACTGGACTTCTGCTTCTTCACCTCTCATCCAAGAAGCTTCTTCAGTTCTAAGACCATATGGTGGAGAGTCCCAGGTATTTAATCCCTAGTGGGAGTTGTCCCTTAATAGGTCAGTTGAACCACTATTGATCATGTGGCTCATCACATGTGCCAAGGTGTGAAGAAACGTCTGGGTCATTAACAGTAGAGGTTTCGAGTGAAACCATCGTGAGACAGCCTCACCCTATAATGGGAGATCACCTGAAACAAGATGTGCATGGCAATAAGGCACCTAGGAAGGGATCTCAAAACTACATTGTAGGTAGGTGGCACACAGTTGGTGTCATAAGCCACGCCCTCTGTTCAAAGATGGTCATTCACAGTGGACATGGATGGTTTGAAGGAGTGAAAGATTTGTCTTCTCTATCCAAAATGTGAGCAGTGCTATCCTTGATAGAGTGATGTACAGCCCCCCCCCCCCCCCCCCCCCCCCCACCATCAAACACATTTAAATATTAAACTAAGATAACATAGATAAGCAAACACAAAATGCTGTTTCCAAACTGTTTACATGGACCTGTGTGAAAAAATGATTGGCCCACTCATCTTTGGAGAGTCATTGTAATTCATCCACATTGGGACTTTCATTAGGATACTCCTAGTGACTAGTAAGTCTTCATTTTGTTTTTCTCAAGCCATTTAGCTGTGGACTTGTGTTTTGGTTCATTGTCCTGTTGCAGAAATCAAGTGTGCTTCAGCTTGAGGTCACGAATGGCTGGACTTCTCCTTCAGGATATTTTGGTAGACCGAAGAATTCAAGGTTCCATTTACCACAGCAAGTCTTCCAGGTCATGAGGCAACAAAACAGCCCTAGACCATCACACTACCACCACCATATTTTACTCTTGGTAAGATGATAGATGTTCCAAAAAGTTCAACTTTTGTCTCATCAGCCCACAAAGTATTTTCCCAAAAGTCATCAAGATGTTTTCTGGCAAAACTGAGACGAGCCTTTGTGTTGTTTTTGCTCAGCAGTGGTTTTCACCTTGGTACTTGTGCTATATCTGTCTAAAATGTAAATGTGTTTGATGATCTTAAACATTTAAATTTGACAAACATACAAAAAACTAAGAAATCAGGAAGAGGGCAAACACCAAACCTGCTACATAAGGGATGACAATGTTGGGTTTTTTCATCATTCTGTTTCTCCCTAGTTGGTGTCTGACCTTCTTTCTTGTGTGTCTTTGCCAAATTGATCAAGACCCAACAAAATGTTTTAAGAGCTTTCTTTAAATGCGTGTTCCTTTTCTTTCCCTTCTGCCTTACAGGAAACATTTTCTGCCCAGGTTAGTGTAGCCCTTTTTTTGATGCCTTTGCAATGTAGTCAGTGTCTGGGTTATGGAGTAAAAGCTAAAAATCAAGAAGCGCTTCTCCTATGTTCACTTAATTGGAATATTAATGGAAAAATCAGTATTTATCTTACAGTGGGGCATTTTTCTCCATGTTATTTCCTGGTCTTTCTAGCAGTTATATCATAAATTTAACAATATACATCAAAATACATTGCAAAAACAGTGGTAGTACGATTTTTTCCCCAACAAATCCAAGAATTTGACAGCAGAGCTACTCACTGGATGAGAAAAATCTCATGAGCAGGAAGACAGCAGTAAAGTCCCAAAAGTCAAAGAAACTTAGGGTGTAAAAAAAAACTAAGCATGACAGCAGACAAAACATTGCCTATGGAGCTTCATCTCTGCTCCTAGATGCACATATAACCCCGAGGACACGACTTCTTCTCTGTCACCCAGGGTCCGACCAGACAGTGGCAGTCACATGGGTGTGACTTGAGAGTTTTAATGTGAACTTACCAAGAGGGTGACAGTGAATGTGTCTGCTCTTGCTGGATTGTGTTTTTTCTTTCCTTGTGGAAGCAGCAGTATTTTTGGTAGGTTTATAGCTATTATTTTACTGTGAAGTGTGCACAATTAGTGTATGTAGGGATGGTGTTATCATCCACGGGTTTCTATACTCTGTATTTTGAATCCTCAACATTATTGTTCTAGCTGCCTCGGTGTTACTTTATTTGTGCTAAAGGTTAGCATATTTTGACCATAGAGTGGTCTTACTGAGGTTCCAAAAGAAGTCCACATGGTTAGAACATGAGCAAATGTCAATCAACCAACTACTAGGGGTACATTGTAAGTTTGAGGTAAATACAATGAGTACTATAGATGTGGAGAGCATGCAAATTGTAAAGTATGGGTCAAATAAATATGAAAATTAGGTGTAATTTGTCCACTAAAAGTTATCCGGCAGTACAGAATACAGCACCTTATTCTTGTATTAATTTTGTTGCCTGATAAGCCAATAAGTGCTGTGAACATTCTCACATGGCTTATAGTGGCTTATACACACACACGGATGCTTGCACATGAATACACACACATGCACTGACATACACATACACACTCAATGCCTTAGGGTTTATGATGCACCATAGGGGGGGTTTACAATGGGTGTTTGTGTAAACTGTGTCACAGAATAAAAGGCTGCAGGGGAAGCTCTTTCTTTCCTTAAAGTGGTCTGAGACTGAGGGCAGAAGGGCTGCTCTGAGATCCTTCCCTTGCTAGCATGTGAAAAACCGGTTGAGCTGTTTGTCTTGCTTCGTTAACGGGAATAAGTCTCTAAACCAGCGGGGCCTGTGAAGCACAGACCCAACAGTAGGTGTAACAATGACTTTATTAACTAATTAGTAAAGTAGTAGAATTTTATTCACCAATACTGTAGCACAGACATTTTGAATTATCTCACAAAGAGGTGATCCTATGTATGAGATAATTCCATTAAAAATGTCCAAAAGTTGCCAACACACAGAGAGTTGAACGGTCTAGTTCACTGACTCAAAGTCGCATGTCAAACATGTCATATTCATGGCTGAAGTTGGACATTTTACCATGACTGTCTGTGGCAACTGACTCACCAAAGCATGCATTAGAGCAGGGGTATTAAACTACAATTTGAGGAGGTTCAGTTGGAGAAAATCTTCTCAAGCAGAGGTCCGGGACATCATAATGTCTAACTTGTCTTATGATTTTGATAGAGAAGCAGCCTTATTTTTTTTAAATCAATATCTGAACGTATGAACAATAGACTGTCAAATTAATGAAAATACAAGTTAAAAACATTTCAACAAAATTTATTGTTAACACAAACACACAGTAGGCCTACATTAGATATAGGGCTGCTGTTTAAAATGAATTAGAGAAAATAAATAAAATGGCAAAATTGTGCATCGTAAAACAAAGTCCTTAATTTCAGAAAAATTTCCCTTTTTCTTTCCCTTTTACCTGTCGACTTAACAGTCTCAATACATTTTCAACAGATAACATCAAAACAGCTTAACAATTTTACAGTTTCTCTTTCTTTCCCCCTTATATTCCATTTCACCACTTTCTGTTGTTCAGTGAGAGAATTGAGCTTTAGTTTGCTCTACTAGGATTTTAAATCTGGGCTGGAATGGTGTCAGGGCCATTCTCATACACATGTGTAGGTGCTCATACTTAGTTTTTATTATGTTCATTGTGGAGAAAGCTGCCTCACAGCTGTATGTGGAGCCAAACATGGTCAAGATGTACAGGGCTACTTTCCTCAGATTTGGGAAAGCTGTCTCAGAGACCATTTGGAGCCAGAAAGTGGCAGGTTCAGTTCTTCCAAACTGCTCTTTCAGGGCCACATCTATTTGGAGATCAACCAGTTGCATTTGAAGAGGCCCAGCATTTGCCCACTTGAAGTGCTGTGTGACTTCCTTTGAGAACTCTCTGACATCAGTGATGAGAAATGGGTTCTTTATGAACATAGTGAGCTGCTGTCCAAAGCTGAAGCTATCAAAACGTTTGCTGAAGTTTTCAATCAGCTTATCAACAAAGTCAACAAAAGAGTGCTGTCCCTGAACCTGCTCCTTCACTGTTGGGAAGTGTGCATAGTCTCCTTGCAGGTCTTCTTTGAACACTTCAAGTTTCCTCTGAAAGGAGCGGACAGTTCACAAATTGAATTGTCCTTGCCCTGCAGCTTCAAATTCAGTTCATTCAGGTGTGAAGTGATATCAACCAAAAAGGCCACAATATCCATGTTTTTCCCATCATTTAAAAAGAGAGAAAAGTTTGTTGCTTTCTGACTTTCCAGCTCTTCCAAGAAAGCTGCTACTTCACTTCTGATTGACCAAAATCGCTCCAATGCCTTGCCTTTGCTAAGCCATCTCACATTGTTGTGAAGCAGAAGATCATCATCATGTGCATCAACTTCTCTGAGAAATTCCCTGAGCATGCGATGCTAACAAGAAGAAGATGCCCTGAGAAAATGTATCATTTTCATCATCGTTTTCATCACCTCAGCATACTCATCTGACAGGGTGGAGCATAAGACAGACCGATGAATAATGCAATGGTAAGAGATTAGCTCAGGATTGTCCTCTTTCATTCTTGCTACAGCTCCTTTCTCTCTCTCCATCATAGCAGTGGCTCCATCTGTGGTTATTGAAACCACTTGGTTTGGCTCTATTCCTCGCTTTGTTAACATTTCCTTAATGGCCAGGTAAATATCCTCTCCTCTTGTAGTGCTCTGAAGGAAATTACACCTTGCAGGTCTTCACAGAACCTTACATAAACTAACAGCTGAGCATTGTCAGACACATCAGTGGACTCATCTACAGCCAAGCCTACACATGGTGTCTTATGTATAGCTTCTTCCAGCTGGGACAGCACATCCTGAGCTAATATTTCACTTTTCTTTGTGGCTGTTGATGCTGACATAGGTATTTGCTTTATTTTGTCACAAAGCTTTTCTTTTTGTTTACCCTCAAGTAATGTTTCTGCTACTGCACTCATGCACTCTTTGACAACACCTGCATCTGTAAAGGGCTTTTTGTGTTGACCTAAAATCCAAGCAACTCTGAGGGAACATTCATGAGCACGTTGTTGGGCGGTGAAAGAACTGGTTAAGATCCTTGTGGATTGATCATATTGGGCTCTGAGACTGCTAATTTTCTGGGACCTGAGTTCAGACTTGGGTGAGTATGATTGTTCAGGCGTTGTGCTTTGTCTCATAGTGGCGTTTGACATTGCCACTTTTAATCAGTGCCACGGTTTCTGAACATATGAGACACACTGGTTTGCTGCTTGCGGCCGGAAGAATGAACATATTTGCGTCGGTCCATTCAGTCTTGAAAGTTCTATTTTCGGTGTTTATTTTTCTTTTTTTTGAAAGCGCCATAGTTGTTTTATCTCTTGTGACTCCCACTCACGTCTTGTCTCCCTGTATCGTTAATCGTCTCGCTTGTCATTCGCCTCTCACCGTCTCTTTCCTCTGTCTGTCTGTGTCTGCATGCAGTGTTGCGATCGCCTTGAATGCACAGATTTGATTGGCTAGTGTCACGTGGGTGGCTTAACTCGCACACAATTGGTTTGTATGTTCCCTGGTCTAATACAATGTAACGTTACCGCTTAAAATTTAATCGCCCCGTCAAAATTAAATATAATTTAATATTTTGTTAACTATAGGTCCGGGTCCATATAGGATGGCGTCTGGGTCCGGACTCGGACCCCGGTCCGCCTGTTAGTGACCCCTGCATTAGAAGAAAGTGATTGGCACTTCCACGTTGGCTTTATTTTTCAGCCCTGAAGATCGCTGCTTCTGTTAAACACAATTATCTAGTTTAAAAAAAATAGTTAAAACTCATGGCTAAAAGATTGAAACACTAAACCTCTCTCTAACAAGCGAATGTTGCACCACAGAAAGACTTCATTACTGGCTTCAGAGTCTGTAGGCATGCATGTTTTCACGTTTTCCAAGTGACCAAATAATTATCTTGTAGATTAACTGATTGACTTGTAGACAGGCTACTTGAGTGATTTATGATATGAACGACCCGTCGCTCATAACAATCACACCTGAGAGCCTGTACAATCTTAACAGCTGACTCTAAGAAATGCTTTTGGCAGAAGAGTATGTGAAACGAGGACAAGCATTTTCAGGCTTTTTTCATCCACAATCCAGTGCACTCCATTCTTACAAACAAGGGATGTTTTGCAAGTTTTCAAGACTTTCACGGGTTTTTTCCTTTTTTCTTTTACAAACACCTAAATACCCCTGAGCAGATGTGCCCATCTGTGATTTGTTTCATTTCTCACACATTGAAACTGGGGAGAACAGCTTGCTGAGGCTGAAGACATATCCAGGGTACACACAGCATGTTAACACAGTTAAATGAAAAGGTTGTGTAAGGTGTGTGAATGTGATACTTTTAAACTCACGTAAGAAGAAGATAAAGATGTGCCTGTCGACAGACGGCCATTGTTAGTACAGTAGCTCATAATAAAGTTTTGCCGTGCATCAGATTGGATTTAATTTAGAATTTGTACAATTCTGATGAGCTTGGAAATTAATATTTTGTATTACTGGCTGCCTTTTGTTTTGTTCTCCTTCAAGATGATCCTACACTGGCTCTGGGAAGGCAAATCCATGACTGACCCACTGGTGGCAAGTCATAACAACGCCAAAAGGTGAGCGGACTCTAAATCAAGACCCAAGTGTACAATAAGTCTTTATTGTACACAATGAGTTAATTACACAAAGGGGATCTTAAAAAAGGGCTGCTCCTTAAGTACTGGTGGGGTTACGTAGTGAATGAGCAACAGGTGTGGGACACCATCAGACACAGTAACAATGTGGTTCTAAATGAATGGCTGAAGTATTTATTGTCTCAATATTCAACTGCAGAGAGAGACCGTGAACATGGGAACCACTTAAAACAAGGACCTTGGCCAGAACACATACAGGATCTATTATTTTTTGCCCTACAACCTAATACATTCAGATGGTCTTTATAGCAGGGCCCTGGAGCTGTACAACATAGCTGACTGTCTTTCATTTGGAGTTCAAAAGTATCCCTTTATGTATTTATTTTAGAATTTAAAAAAACATTTTATTAAAAGAAGAATCACGTTTGTTGTTTACAAATCATTTCTCACTGGGCGGTGATTTATTGGATATCAGAAGTTGTTACGTTTGTGATCTCGCTGCACATGTTCATGCCTGCTACAAAACCTCCTGAACCAATTAATTAGTGCACTAAATTTGAACTCCTCTCATGTAATCAAGCTCATGAAACTTGCAGAATTCCTTTTTGAAATGCTGTGATGTGAAGCTTTTCCGCCCCAATAATCAGCATGATTGGGACCTTGCATTTATTTATTGAGCCTTTTAACAGCAAAGTAATATAATTTTCTACCTTTGTAAAACAAGTGTAAGGCAGCAGATTCCCACCCTTAAACACTTTACAGATTCCAGGTCTGGGGGAAGTGTTTTTGAAGCCCCTGCAGCTCTGCGGATTTAAACTGCGCTGAAGAATAACAAGCCTCTGAGAATGCTCGGCTGAGTTGGCAGGAGCAAGAGACAGGGGAATCATCTAAGAGGAAGGGAGCCCTGGGGTATTGAGGAGAAAGAGGCGAGCGAATACGTTTTCTCTGCAAAAACCAATTAGCAAATGACTCCCTGCACCCTGCTCTTGGAAACTGAAAAGAGAGAACAGAGAGATATAAAGGGAATGAGAAATGGTAAAACAGCAATGCTATATATGTGTGTGTGTGTATGTGTGTGTAGGTGGGTGGTGATGGACAGATTTTAAGTATACTGTGCATGCTGTCTGGTTTGTAGATGCTTCACCTCGAGCCTTCAAGAGCATCTACCACCCGTAAGACATTGAAATGCATCCATAATGTTTAAAATAAATCTGCTCCGGTTTGGCACAAAGAAAACAAAACAGGCTTTTGCTTTGACAGCTCCACTTATTATTAACATTGAATTAACTTCATTCTTTCATAAAAACATGTGCTGCCATGTCAGCAGACACCCAGGTCAGTGTGATGCCTGAAATCTGACTGCTGTTGTGGGTAGGAAAGGAAGGAAAGATTCATTTTGAGAACCCATTCATTCTGATGGAGATACAAAGTCTGCTTCAGGTTGTGTAGGAGGATGCGACACAGCCACAAGTCTCTAATCATTTAGTGAAGATGGTATTGTTTGAATTTCCACATTGAAACAGTTTGTTTGTTGGCTTTTTACTTTTACACTTAACCTTGCATTCTCATTGGCTGACTCATTTACACTTTGAAAAAGCAAACAGTGAGACAGTCAAAAGAGTGTAAAAATGGTCACGCATTACCTAAGAGCAGCTTTGAGCAAATACATCTTGCTGGCATGAAACCCAGCTGAGATGAGCTAACATGTATCTCTAATATGGTGATTATGTGGACACGGAAGCTGGTTTAGATGGGCAGCCAATCAGAAAAGAGCTGGCTTAAATGGCAAGGTTGCCAAATTGGCTTGTATCATGTGGATGTCATGATGACCATTTTTTAATAATAACTTCAATTTAATTTAATTTCTTTGAAAAAATGTGTAATTGTTCTTTTTCTATTGTTTTGTAAAATAGTAATAATCACGGATTCTCTTGGAACCTCAATGCACTTGGATTATAAGCGTAATAATCTGGTCAACTCGACATGTCTCTACGGTGCATTGTTTTTTAAGGAGGAGGGGCTTGGTCTCCTAGGCTCCGCCTGAGGGCTAGATTCCTAGAACCTGCCCTTCAGCCTGGTTCTCATCAGCATCAGCAGCAGCAGTACTTAAGGACCAGCTGCAGCACCCAGTTTTTGCCGGACTGTTGTGAGCCTCCAAGTTGAGCTTTGTGTACATCTGAAGAGTGGTTCTGATTCTAATCCTGTTGCTGTTCTTGGACCGGTCCACTACTTCTTGAGGGACTTGGATGGGCACTCAACTCTCATACTCACCTGCCTGCTCACCCTCCTTTGGCTTTGAGTTGCCCCTGAAAACAGATCAGTGGCTACCTTCCCTGTACTCGTCCTGTTGACCCAGCTGAGCCCTCCCTGTTGTATAATTTGCTAGTTAAACTCTCTGTTGTGTTAATAAAGTTTCTGAACTGCCAATTGCTGTTTCCTGTGTACTGCTTAAGACCCCACTTGGTAACTTTGCTATTTAAAGCCATGAGCTAGACAAATTACACAAATCATTTCCTTTGAAAATTCTTTTTTATTGATGTAGCAACAATGTCATTATCATGAATGTTTTTTGAGCATGCTATTTGCTGAAGTGAAACAGTGATATTGCCCATATGGAAAAGAAATAGAAAAAATTTATAAAAGAGTTGCATCAGATGTTGCCAATTTCATATAGTGAATCATATAAGGCTTATATGATTTACTCATGAAAGTGGCCACTTTCATATATTGTTTTAGTAAGTATCCAAAACATACAAGTTTCCTTTATATAATTTTTCAAGGGATCTTATATCTGTTTTCACTCTTGTATGCTTTTCATACAAGTTTCACACAAGACAGATACAAACTTTATAAGATTTATATTTTTTTTTTTTTCCATATGGGTGTGACAGTCCCATATCAGACAGAGGATGAACTGAGGGGCTGCACTAAGAGACAGTGGAAGATTAACAGGGATTATACTGAACTGTAAATTATGCAGAGCTACTCCACTAGAATCACTCCTGCTGTAAGTTGCTCCAACATATTTCTGTAAATCATTTTATTTAATTGTTTATCCACAAGCTATTTCAAGACTACTGCAGTCATTTAGTGCAGTTGCTACGGCTTTTATTTTGAAAGGTAAGGATAGAAAGAAGCCTACTGGGCATACGTGTCAAACAAATTGAGTTTCAGGTATGGACCGGGGACAATCGTATCCATTTAAATTAAATGGTGTCAAAGAAATTCTGCTAAAAGCTAAGAATATCATCCTGGCGCTAAAGCAATTAATTATTTGACCGTCAAATACTACAGCCATGCCACTAACATGACTAAAAAAACCTGCTATAAGACATGGATGAAATTTCACTGAAGCCACGATGGAATTTTCCTCAATACCTATCAGACAGTCGTACTCGTCTAGTCTTTACCTGACATACCCTGATGATTCTGCCGCCTCACTGAGCTGAGCTCTTCCTCCAGGCTTTCAGAGTGAGTCTGTCAAGTGAAACTGTCTCTGGGACGGATAACACGGCTGTGCAGTTTGCCTCGAAATCAGATGACTGACAAGCACAGCGGCAATCAAAAATGGATAGGAAGTGGCTCTGAGTCTAAACCTCGGCAAAGAACAGACGTCGCATCCTGTGAAGTAGTCGGGCTGTAGATGTGAGGCGCAGGCAGCGAGCATTCCCACACGTGCTGCATACGAACACACACACACACATCTATCATCCATGTAACATATGGTGTTGGACTCGGCTGTCTCTAGGCCTTTGGATAATTTACGCAACAGGTACTGTCACTGAAGCCATCTGATTGGTCAAAGATGTATCCCAGGCCTGCTGATGATTCCCAGGGCTGAGCTGTCCATGCTTTATTGATTGCTACACCAACTGTTGCAGCAGCAAGGGATCTAGTTAGTGAGCATTCTCACTCTCTCCTGTTCCTTTTACTATAAAGGAAACACAACACAGGCACTGTAAGTGTTTTATTTACAATCAGCAACCTCACATCACAAACATGTTTTAGAAAAGTCACTACAAAAAAAGAAAAAAGAAAAAAAAGGTGTTGTATTATGTCATTCCTTTCTTCTGTGTGATAATAGCATAATGGAGGAACAGGGTGGGGGGCAGGTTTACATACATGAAGGTGCAATGGATGTTTCGCAGTGCCTTTCATGGAAGCGTGCATTTGCAATCTGTGTGAAATTAATGTCTGATTTACTAAGGCAGCAGCTAGTGTAATTACGTAGTCAGCAACCGGGACTGCCTACTAATCGTATTTTGGGAGTGAAGGAGAGCCTAATGCACACTTGGGCTTCGAATTTCTCAAGGGTGGAGCCATTAACAAGCTCGGGAAAGAATAGACAGTTCAATGATGCTGAAATTTTCGAAGTAAGTAGATTTTTTTTTTATAGGGACGCAATTCAAAAATCAAGAACACAACAAAGGAAGAGCTTGCTTTGTTGCAAATCAATCAAGTTTATTTTAATTTTTGGACCGTATACATCTAAATTTGGTATCATTAAAACATATTAAAGCATAAAAAACCCCAACACCTTTATATTTACTGTTTTAAGTGTCCTAATGCAGTGTATTTCTTCAGAGAAACACAACAATATTACGTCCTTTCAGAAAACAGATGAAAATCAAATACATTTTTATATCTACAGCCTAGTGCTATTATATGGATATTGCTATTTACAGATCACAGGCACAAAATCTTCACTCAGACAACTTGTCACAATCTCAAAATACTTTTAAAATGGCCTGGTACTTATGTAGTACTTTTCTACTCTTACAGAGCACTCGCTGCACTTTTTACTACAAGCTGTTGTCACCCATTCAAACCATGTTTTATTCTTTGCCTTTAGATGCTTTTACCTCTCACAAATATATTCACACCGGTGGACACATCTGGACAATTTGGGTTTGCTGTCTTGTTCACATGTGTGCTGGAGAAAGTAGGTCTCGAATTACTGCCTTGCTTTATTTCCTGAGCCCTTTGATGGACTGTGGTGATTAACTGTGTTATCCATTGATTTTTTTAACCATTATGTGGGAGTTGTGGGAGGGATGGAGCTTCTTCCAGATGTGACAGGGCTAAAGCGATTAGCAGTGTTATTGAAAAGTTGTTCACTGGATTCTTAATAAACTAATAGCCCTTTTCCACTAGTACCTACTCGGGTCAGCTCGGTTTTTAGGACTTTCCATTTAAAGGTAATACCTGCCACTTTTTAGTACCTACTTAGCTGGGTTTCCAAGCAATCTGAGGCAATCCAAAAAATGTGATTTCAGCAGAGTGCATGCTACCAATTGGTTAGTCAGTAGAATCATGATTGAAATGGTTACACAAAAAACAACACCGGGATTCCCGACTCTGACGAAAAACCATACACTTAGCAGCAGGTTTACCTTCACCTCAACATGCTTCTCTGCTGTGCCTAACACGTGCAACAAAGCCACACACATTCAGTGGTGCTCGATTTTAATTGAAAAATGACCCAAACCGAGTCAAATCGAGCCAAATAGCTAATAGCAGAAAAAGGGCTAATAATGACTCTGTAGTGTCATGGTTAACATGTTCATCTAGTCTCAGGGTGTCACAAAGCTAGTGTACTCACAGTGCCAATTCTAAGTCTAGATAAACAGGAGGGTTGTGCCAATTGAAACATGTGAATCCATCCACTGTAGTGACTCCATGTAAAATAAGGCAACAGCTGAGAGTTTCTTCTTCTTTTCTTTACAAACATGCAGTTCAGTTAAATTGAATTTTATTCATATTGCCTTTTTTTAAACTTAAATCACCCACAACAGCTGCCGCAAGATGCTTGACATTATAAGTTAAACACATTTTAGTAATAGAGAAAGAACCCCAACAATCAGATGAACCTTTATGAGCAAGCACTTGGCAACAGTGGATAGGAAAAACTCCCTTTTAACAAGAAGAAACCTCTAGCAGAATCAGGCTCAGGGAGCGGCGGCAATCGAGTCGGGGTGAGGAAAGGGAGGCAGGAAAAAAGCAGCTCTCCTTCACCAGTCAACGATGGAAGTACCCACTGTGACGTCACCATTTCTTTTGGACCCTTCATTTAAAATGTTGCCGTTAGCCGCCTGATAAAATACTAGAATTCCTCCCACCAGAACTGAAGCACAAACGTCTTGGATAATTTGTAACCCCCAGCAGGTCTTTGTTAGATAATTCCATTAAAAATGCCCAAAAAATACCAACAGCACAAAAGTGGAGGAGAGGTCTAGTTCAGCCTGCAAACATCCTTTGTGATGCTGGAAAGTTGAGCACTTTCTAAGACACCGACTCCCTTTTGCAGCCTCAACTGGCAACTAGCAGCACTGCAGTTTATGTCACTTCTGCATTGACTTCATTTTCAACTCTAGTTGCTTTTGGCCATGGGGCAAGCTCCAAAGATGCGCATCCGTCTGGTATCACTTCATCTAGACAGGATTCTGACTTGGAGGCATTCAGGTAGTAGCTTTGCACCACTGGCTCATCAGCCAGGCACATAAATCAAATGTGTGAACCTGCAGTTCCTCTCATACTGAACAGTATTGCTATAGCAACAAGACATCATCAGTAGGGTCAAACTAACCTGTCAGGAAACATGGGTTTAATCTTTTGTCATTTAGTATGTGAACAATCCAGCATTAAATTCTGCTTCACAATGACAGGAGAAGGATCAAAAAACATTCATTTTCAGTACATCTGGGATCGACACAAATGAAACAGCAGTGCATTCTTTTGAAATTAATGTGTAATTAAATTAATGTTTCACACTTTCAAAGGCCATCCTGTGGACTAAACTGGACCCTTTGCAATGCTTCCTTAGGTCCACTTCTAGACGGCTGTACAATGAGTTAAAAGCAAGGGCACTGTAGTAAAAAAAAAAAAAAGAGATGAGTATCCCATGCCATTATATGGAACTGAATAATAAATACAGTATGTCATTTATCACACTCACAGTCATATTAGCTAGTTACTACATACTTGTTTCCAAAAAGCTGCTATTTTTGGTCTTTGAACTAATTTAGAGCAGCTTTCTCTGCACAGTTTTTTTCTTCTTTTGGTGTCTGGGCCTGGCAAATTGCATGAATAGTAATGAATCCAAATCAGAATCAAATACAGTCGCTGGATACCTTCCTGCTTAACTTTCTCTCTCCCATGGGTAAAAAGGAAAAAAAAAAGTTATTAAAGGAACCGATTTAAAGAGTGATTTAATTCCAAATTCATGGGTAAGTGTAATAAAATGACTTTACATGTAATGTGTTGAATTTATTTTATGGTGTTGGCTCCAATAAAAGTTATTTTCCTTTATCTAGAGCAGTGGCTTCCAAATGGTGCGCCATGGGATTTTGTGACAGTCAGACATTATTGCTGCAATGCAGAACAGCTCAGGAAGTTCTGAGGGAATTGTTAGAGGTTTTATGACAGAAAAGTCAGACATGTTCATATGTGGAGCAGCTAACCACAGCCAACCACCATAGCAGACAACTATATCCAGTAGCAGTTTTTGATAGGGACAACACGGGCAGTTGCCCGGGGCGGCATCGTGGTGGGGGCGGCATCATGGGCATCTCCAAAAAAAAAAGTTGATCGTACTCATGCTGCCCCAACATCAGCCAGTGCATTTTGGAGATTCAATTCAATTCAATTCAATTCAATTTTATTTATATAGCGCCAAATCACAACAAATGTCGCCTCAAGGCGCTTCATAGATACAGAGAAAAGCCCAACAATCATATGACCCCCTATGAGCAAGCACTTTGGCGACAGTGGGAAGGAAAAACTCCCTTTTAACAGGAAGAAACCTCCGGCAGAACCAGGCTCAGGGAGGGGCGGCCATCTGCTGCGACCGGTTGGGGTGAGAGAAGGAAGACAGGATAAAGACATGCTGTGGAAGAGAGACAGAGATTAATAACAGATACGATTCAATACAGAGAGGTCTGTTAATACATAGTGAGTGAGAAAGGTGACTGGAAAGGAAAAACTCAATGCATCATGGGAATCCCTCGGCAGCCTACATCTATTGCAGCATAACTAAGGGAGGATTCAGGGTCACCTGGTCCAGCCCTAACTATATGCTTTAGCAAAAAGGAAAGTTTTAAGCCTAATCTTAAAAGTAGAGATAGTGTCTGTCTCCCGAATCCAAACTGGAAGCTGGTTCCACAGAAGAGGGGCCTGAAAACTGAAGGCTCTCCCTCCCATTCTACTTTTAAATACTCTAGGAACAACAAGTAGGCCTGCAGAGCGAGAGCGAAGTGCTCTAATAGGGTGATATGGTACTACAAGGTCATTAAGATAAGATGGGGCCTGATTATTTAAGACATTGTATGTGAGGAGCAGGATTTTGAATTCAATTCTGGATTTAACAGGAAGCCAATGAAGGGAAGCCAAAACAGGAGAAATATGCTCTCTCTTTCTAGTCCCTGTCAGTACTCTTGCTGCAGCATTTTGGATTAACTGAAGGCTTTTCAGTGAGTTTTTTGGACATCCTGATAATAATGAATTGCAGTAGTCCAGCCTGGAAGTAATAAATGCATGAACTAGTTTTTCAGCGTCACTCTGAGACAGGATATTTCTAATTTTAGAGATGTTGCGCAAATGGAAGAACGCAGTCTTACATATTTGTTTAATATGTGCGTTGAAGGACATATCCTGGTCAAAAATGACTCCAAGGTTCCTCACAGTGTTACTGGAGGCCAAGGTAATGCCATCCAGAGTAAGAATCTGGTTAGATACCATATTTCTAAGCTTTTCAGCGCCGAGTACAATGACCTCAGTTTTATCTGAGTTGAGAAGCAGAAAGTTAGTGGCCATCCAAGTCTTTATGTCTTTAAGACATTCCTGCAGTTTAACTAATTGGTGTGTGTTATCTGGCTTCATGGACAGATAGAGCTGGGTGTCATCTGCATAGCAGTGAAAATGTATGCTATGTCTTCTAATGATGCTGCCTAGGGGAAGCATGTATAATGTAAACAGAATTGGTCCTAGCACTGAACCCTGTGGAACTCCATAATTAACCTCAGTGTGTGAAGAGGACTCTCCATTTACATGCACAAAGATGGCAAAGGCACCGATCGGTTTTCTGCCACCCATTTGCTGGGAGTAAGGGCACCCTCCATTTGCAAGGTGCACCTGCTGCTTCCAGCACAGGGAGGAGAGGGCAGGGCGGCGGGGATTCTCTGGTGGCTGGAGCAGCATCTAATAACCAACTCGCAAAATAAAACAAAATAAGACATTATGATACAGACTTTTGTAATTTGTACCGATGTTTTTTCGAAATTCTATAAAGTGAGCGCAAGAGCCCTCGGTGCGCCTGCTTGCTGCTGTGCTGAAGTCAAAGGAAACTTTATTGTCATCTTCGCTATATACAGTACAGCATATAGAGAGATGAGATGACGAGGCACCAGTCACAGCAGTGCAAGTAAACAAACAATAAATATAAGAAGAGTGAGAAAATAAATATACACTTTAGGACTAGGGGTAAAGGGATCAAAAACAATTTAAAATGTATAATTTACAGTTGATGATGATTTAAAGTCTCACACACAACCCGTTGAAAGGGGAGGAGGCCCTGCTGCTTCCAAATAGAGCACATTTCATTTGTAATGTTGTAAATCCAAGTCCATTATGTATTCCTTATCTGACTCCTGAGTTGTGCGAAATCCCAGAAATAAACCCTAGACAAAGCTAATCTGTGAACTAAGGTGTAGGTCCATTAGGTTATGTTGTAGTGATCCTCGGGTTGGGGGATGGGTGATCTGGAGTGCAAAATTAAACACCCCCCCTGCCAGAGGGGGTGTTCGCCCAGGGCACCAAACAGGCTAGGACCACCACTGACCATATCACCTAAAGAAAAGCCTGATATCTTCCTTATGGCTTGAGGTGGATTGGCAATAGACATCAGCCTCACAGGTATCAGCTGTTGTAGGACAGTATTGGAACCAGTCCTTCATTATTTTTCTAAAAGGTAACTTACTTGCGTGTCTGTAGTTACTCACCAGAACATATAGTTTTTTTACACTACTCATTACATTACTTTTGGGTTACTCTGCAAAATGACCTAAAATGCACACTTATATTATACAAATCCCTTCGCTAAAGAGGACAAACATAGGATCTTTTTTTCAGTATTTATGTATGAACACAAAGCCCACAACACAAAGCAATAATGAAAATCAACCCAAAGAGCATTCAGTGATGACCACAGTGATTTTACTGTAGGTTCCAAACTTGACTGCTCATCACTGCTGTTGTTATCTGTTGGAGATCAGGCTCTGATTGCTGGGTTAGGGTCAGCATACACTTAGCTTTAAGATCACTCTTGTGATGTTGTCTTTGTAGATGTTTGCAAAGAGCAAACTAAAATTCAGTCATTTCTGCTTTAGATTACGCCACCCCACACTGGCAGTTGGCTTATGTTAACATGGAAGTTAAAGATACATCGTGGTTCAGATTGGTAGCCTTTGGAGGTAGGCCCAGTTTCTCTCTGAAGAAATGAGACTTCAGAAGCAGCAGTATAGTTTGCTGGATTGTGTGAAAGTGCTTATTAAGTCAGCGGAGTCAAGGCATAGGCTAGTGAACTGCTGTAATTAGCCAGTATCTGCATCTGTGCAGCACACCCCAAATCCTACGCAACAGTGATATAAAATGCTAGAATTCTGCTAAACAATACTGATGCCCCAAATTCCTGGATACCCTGTACTTTACATCAAAGCAAACAGCACAAGCAAGCTTGGCAGGTCTAGTTCAAACAGCTATTGGCTATAGCTGTTTGCCACACCTGTCAGTGAAAGCACCCACACTCCTAACTTCAGTACCATGCTAGAGCTGTAAAAAAAGTAACCTCTTAGAATTGTTATGAAGGGGGGAATTATCCACACATGCCAAAATTACATTTGGCCATATCTTTACTTTGAGATACAGAGACCGCTCGCTTCTGTAGTTCTGTCGTCAAGAAGAAAAAAAATAAATTGTTGAAAAATCTGTAATGTTTTGTGGTACTATAGAATATGTGCATGTTAGCATATGCTACTTCCGGTGCGGAAACTCCTGTGGGGAGCTTTGTTTCCGGTGTCCTATTCGCGCCTTGTTTGCAGTCCAAAACAAGTTAAGCAAATGAATGAATCAAGCGGTGATTTACATTTCTATAAATGTCTTGGGCATTTATCCAATATATCTGTAAATGATGTTCATCGACTTGTCAATATTTTCCCCCCGCGTCTCAGAGCAAAAGAGAAAAGGGATTCAAATGTTATATTTCTCAGTATCTGTAAACAGCGGTCCCTCGTTTATCGCGGGTGTTATCTTCTAAAAATAACCAGCAATAGGTGAAATCAAGTAGCCAATTTTATTTTTTGACGGTGCAAAACGTTTCGTCGACATCATCGACATACAGTACTGCACTTCAGAGTCTGCTAGCGATCGATGCAGTGATTCTGTACTGTACAGGAGAGACGTCACGGAAGAGATCGTCTGCAGCGATCAGGACGCAGCACACAATGTGATGTAAAAAAAAAAAAGCATGCAAACTTGTACTAAAAAATCTGCGAAACAGCGAGGTGAAAGGTGAACCGTGTTATAGCGAGGGACCACTGTAATTTTGAAGGTAAGTCACAACATACCCTTCGTAAATACTAATGTATAGAAACCCTTACCAGCAATCAATTATTTTTTGTGTGGCTTTTTTTTCACAGTTTGTTAACATGCTGTGTAGGTGTGTACTTGACTAGCTGATATCGACATAATGGGGGAAACATCTGGTTTGACTATTCTTCACCTGTAGTTTGAATGCTGAACATTTGCCTGTTTAAATCATAAGACCAGTCACTATACAGAGATGTGCTTCTGAATGTGGACGATGTGTCTTCTGATTTTGTAATGCAGTTCTGCTTGTGTTGAGTGATGTAAACAACTGATCGATCTAAACTCTTTAAACGTCAAAATTGATCACTAGATTTTTTATGACACAGCAGTGGTGAGTGTTCCCACCTTCTGCTCTTTGTAACTTAACGCGATCTTTCCGTTTTTGAGTTTTGGACATAATTTTGGAGTATATCTTCGCAGTAGCGATTGACCGCAAAGTAAAGCTACCGGAAATGTACAACCCTACATCTGGTCTCAAACCAGGAAGTTAGCATTTTCTCGTGCACAGGCCCTCAAATTATGAAACAAAGCTCAAACTCAAGGATAACATGCTTCAAGTTATACAAGAGAATCCAAGCTGTTTGCAATAATTCTATTAATTCTGGTTGACTGTCAGGTGTAATATCAATCTATGCGTTGGAGTGGGTGTTAAAATGCTCTTTAAGTCATTAGTGATTACAGTGTACTATAAGCAAACTGTGCCTTCACACAGCAGAACTGGTTGCTTTGATATCATGGTGCAGTGTCTGCGTTACCACTCAAACAGTGCAGACGCCAGCTTTGAGTCATATGGAGCCCTGCCTGTTATTAGCTGCTATAGCTCTCTACATTAACACTGCTAGTATCAAAACCATTAAAATACACAAAGTTCACCAAATTAAATCCCTGCTTCCTGCTCTTGCCAAGAAACGCTTGCTAATATTTTGGAATATGCCAAGTATTTGGATACATTGATGAAAGTCTGGTGGGAGTGAGCTGTTGGTTTTACTAATGAACAAATGTTCCTCACCAAAAACTGGTAAGGGGAAAGTTAGCTGGCAAGGGTGTATATGAGGGCCGCTGGTTAGATTCTGAACTTTAATCAGCTGCTGTTAAATGATGGAGTACATGGCAGATCAAAAACAAGGCACTGTTGAAATACCAGGTACAATACGCACAGCATGTGCTAAAGGAACAGGCCTGTAGCAGGAAGGCTGAACTATGGTACGTTATAGATTCAGATGTTTGTTTTGCCAGACTACAGTTGAAAAAGTATTTATTAAATATACATTTCATTACATGTTTCATGTCCAAACATAAAAATTGGATTACAGGAGTGAAACTGGATAAAATACTACTAAGAGAGTCAACAAATCCTCCAAAAGTAAATGATAAACTAGGCTTCGCAAAGCTGTATCAAGCCTTTAAATCTTTCTTTTGATAGCGTTGAGCTGCTGTTTCTACAATTAAAACTGGTCAGGGCTGGATGCAAAAACTCAGTGGTCAAGGTTTTAACCTAAATGCATTCTAGAGTCACATATTAATCCTCTCCATAGTAGTTGGCTGACTGATATGACTCAGTAACCAGAAAGCAAACTATTTACAAGTACATTTGGGGATTTTAGGGACAATAAACATATTTAATCAAATGCCTGAAATGGCAAAGTATAGAAATAATTTATATGCAGTGACTTGGTAACCTACTTTGCACCATAAGCTTTATTTAAGAAATGCAAGTAGCCACTGTGATGACACATTGCTCTTCAAACATCCACTTTAAATTCAACAACATATGGTAAAAGGTAATATATCAGCTAATAAATGTGTATAGCAGGCTGTAGCTCACCAAAACCAGAGCAGCAACTTCTAGGGTGGGCTGTTAGTAAGATTAACCACACAGCCCCTTTTACTTTCGGATAAACGCATTAAAATGCTCCAAATGCACCAACATTACTACTGTAGCACAGTCAAGAGGTCCAGACTATAAGTCAGCACTCAGTAAACCCCAATCTGTGCCTTTGCGACTACATAACTGAGCTGTGGTGGTTCCTATTTCCATTTTGCAATAATACCGTCTGTGAAATTTCACCACCACTGACCACCAACGGTGACACTATTACACTATCATGCTTGGATACGTGCTTGAATTTAGACACCTGTAGCAACAGGATTGAAAACACCTGAATTCAAAGATCAAGACGTGCCGCCCAATACAATGTCTGACTGTTAGACTTAAATGATGTAAACTACAGAATTGTACACAAATTCTCCCCTGTACAGTTAAGACAAAGGAAGAAATTAGCTGTAGTCACCAAAAGCATTTTTGTTCTGCTGTCAATTTGTGCATTTTAACGTGCGAGTCTATGAGGACTGACTCACTTTTGGAGCCAGGCTCAAGTGGCCATTACAGGAAGTTTTTAGCATTTGACTTTTCACTCTTTTTCTTTGGGTTCAGTTTTAGACTCATTTGTAAATATATCTTGGCATGAATTCTATAAACAAAACTGCTTTTGTTAGTTTTTTGCCCACAAACATAAAATAAAGTACCAGTGTTTCCATGTGAGAGGATTTACACTGATTGTAAAATTCTGAAATAATACCATTGCTTAAAGCAATATGACCAGCAGCAACTAATGATATTTCAGTCTTTTTATTTTGTTCTTACTTTTATGCATATTCTGAGGTAACACATCATATAAATATGTCATATTATATTTGACTTTATGCAGATATTATCCAGTACCATATCAGTATATTCCTTCTAGTGTCTTTAAAATATCAATATTTATCAGTTGTAAAATGGGAATATTGGCTGCTTTATTTATTTTGTAAATACATATTGAACCAAAGCCACAACCCTTTTATTTAATTTGCTTAATTAGCCTTTTACAGCACAGCCATTTTCATTGCAGTTAATTGCAGGTTTCATGCACAGTGAGGGAAAACCCTACCTGGCTGATTGATAACATTTCATAAAAGGTTGACATGAGCTCTGTGTGTCAACATAAAAGCTTTAGCTAGCAGGGAACACGCCGCCCTGCATCAGCAACTACTGTCAAGATGTTTTCGAGTCAAGCACTTAACCCTCCAGCCGCTCCAGTGGAACAGCTCAGTGACCATCTCTACAAGGCTGTGGTTGTACTCTGCAGATCCCAAGTGAAAATCTGTGATTGAGTGTAAAGCTCTGGTTGCCTTGTGGAAGAGTGTATTTTACAACAGAACAATGTTCATTTGGATGATTTTTTTGTGTGGACAAAATAAAAAATAATACCATATCACAGCACAGGCAGGTGGGAAAGTAGGTTACATTTGCGTAATAGCAAACATGGACCCGAGCCATATCATTTCCCTTTGTCTGATTTAAGCTTTGATAACATCATCTCGCTATGACCTATATTCTGAGTTCATCATTTTCCAGCTGTGCTACATCATCCCCTCCCCTCCCAATCCTGTGTAATTCTGTTTTGTTTTGTTTTTGCTTTTTTCCAGAGGACACTGATGATTCATACTCTAATTCACCAGTTTGGGGTATTTGTGTGGAAGATGTGGAGAGAGGGAATAGTGAGAGACAAATTAAGAGAAAAGGAGAAGCGGAGAGCGGGTAAAGAGATAAGAGGGAGAGATTGTGAGCCAAGGAAGGAGATTTATAAGCTATTTTTAGTCTCCAGCTGTGTGAGTCATTCTGAAACAGTGATGAGGAGACCTGCTGGTAGATGTTGGCGTAGAGGGGATTGCGACACGTCCTTGTGACACACTTTGAAGCGTGTGGGGGCTCCTATAGATGAACATGTATTAAATATGTGCTCCAGTCTGGGTAGTGACAGGCTGGATTAGCATAAAACTCTATGGGAAAAAATTCTTTAGCCATGATTTTGTGCCCTAAATTAATGGCACATGGTTTGAACACTAGTATCCCAAGACTAGTGATGGGATTTCCGGCTCTTTCTAGAGAGCCAGCTCTTTTGGCTTGGCTCACTAAAAAGAGCCGGCTCTTTCGGCTCCCGACCGGCTCTTCAGGTTGTTTTGTTGCTTTAATTAATTAATTATCAACAACAATATAAAATTATGCGCAAAAGGAATTAGTAATGTAAAAAACGTGGTTTTCTTTATGTATGTTTATATATAAATATTTATGGGGGCCCCTAGAGACGAAACATGTACAAACTCCAAAACACATTTCTAGCGTTAACTGAACTTCCAAAACAGAGCTACCTAGATCACTTAAATTACACAATCGAATTCAAATGTCTATTGTTTTGGTATTAATACACAAACACTGATATATATATATATATATATATATATATATATATATATGTATATTCAAATAATTAAAAAAAACAAAACTTCATTTACCTGTTACTACCGCACACCCAATCCGATTGTTGGTACTTCCTGGCTTGTGTAGCCACTAGGTAACAAAAACTCAATACTGCCCCTAGCATCCTGGAGCACTTCTGTTGTGTTTTTGAGTTTGTATGTGCTTTGGAGTGTGTACGTGCTTTGTTTCTAGGGGCCACTGTAAATATACTTTTATTTATTCACTCCACATAAAATGTGATAAATAAATTATAAAATACAGAAACCAACTATTTACATTTCATACATTTCAACTTTTAACTACTTAAATTTTCAGCTTTTTCCTTTTAAACAAATTTAAAGTGAAACAACACAAAACACTGCAAACCACAACACAATAAAATAGAAATGAAAATATGGGAAAAAAAAGGGGGGGAAAGAACACTCAGATCTTTAATTAAGGGAAAGGTTGGCATTTAGAAATATTAATATCACACTGACTGCGTTTTATCTTGCCATTGCACTGATGGGTGGACAGTTCTTAGGTGCCTGTGCCAGTGTTGCCAACCCCTCAGTAAGGAAAATCGCTATTGGCTGTCCTAAAAGTCGCAAAATGACGTCATCACCTAATTTGCATAATTGGTCATGCTAATGTAATTGTAATCTATGTTGTTGGAGAGAGAAATAACATCGTGGAAGAGACATAAAGTGAGTAAAAAACGTCCTAAATGCATTTAGAATTTATTTAGAACTACAAATTAAATTTATTTTAGCAATTATTGTTTTTTTAATGTCCCAACTCCAACCCTGCTCCTTTATCCGGGCTTGGACCGGCAAAAGTGACCCGAAATAGGCACTCTGGTGGAGTTACTTTGTGTGTGTGTGTTTATAAGTAGTTTTAAACCTTGTGATCCACAAAACAGCATAAGAGTAAAAGAGTAAAAGAACTGACTGCGTTACAGCACCCGCTGCTTGTTGAGAGTAAAAGCGATATGCGCTTTCACGTCTTTTTTTAGTTTTTTTTTTTAGGGGGGTCAGGGGGTCTGAAAACTCGCTAAATATAGCGACAAAGTCGCTAAGTTGGCAACACTGGCCTGTGCATGTTGTTTGTGGAGCCGGCTCTATATGATATCCTTTTCTTGTAGACTCTACACTCTGCCTTTGTTTTGTCAATAAGATTAAAATGGCTCCAGACTTTGCTTCTTTTCTTGGTGTCACTCATTTTCTTTACTGTACCTTTCCAATGTGACGGTGTTGTCTCTTGTTGCTCCCAGCTCTCTTTCTTTCCCTCTCCCTCCTGCTCTTGTTGTGCGCTACTGCTGTTGCGTAACTGCCGCCCCGCCCCCTCAGCTCAGTGCTGAGCAGAGGGGGGAGGGGCGCAAACGCAAGGCTCTGTTTGCCGTCTCTGCTCAGCGCAAACACAAGGGTGACTTGCAGCGTGAAGCGAAAAAAAGTGAAAGAGAGAGCAGGAGAAAGAAAAAAAACATGGTGCCCAATAAGGAGCCGGCTTGCATCGTTCACTTCAAAGATCCAGCTCTAAGAGCCATTTCGTTCGCGACCGACCCATCACTACAACAGACATATGTTGGTTTTAATTCACTTACCACTCTAATACGTGCAATTCTTTATGGCGTTGAGGTACAGTTCGATATCTTCACTGCACTCTAACTCTCACAGAAATGTGAAGTGGGTTAAGTCTGTAGGTCCTGCAAAAATCCCCACCACCAACAACAAAACTAGGTGAAGGTCTCTCAGCAGATGTGAACTGTGCTTAAAAAGAAAACCCGGAGCAGCAAACTTTTGCAGCTAGGGAGTAGATACTGTCAAGAGAGAATAAACTTGAGGCAGAGAACTCTCTCCCAGCTTACCTTCAGTCACAGAGTTATCTTTTTTTAGATTGTAGGTCAGAATTGTATAACTTTAAACTACAGCAAGCTGAGGTATGTGTAAAATCAGTTTTCTATTGCCACTTCTTCTCTGTTCTCAAAATAGCATAAGAGAAAGGCCGTTGCTAAAGAAAACGCGTGCGTCAAATGTTTGCCTGACTGTTCCCTGTAAAAATAGATGAAATATAGTATTTTGGAAAGACTAAACTAGAAAAATTTAATTGTTAGAAAAAACTTTACCTCTTGTTCTGCTTTTAAATTTTTTTTAGTTTTTAAACGGTCTGTTATAAGCTGCTGAAGATGAGAGCAGCGGAATGTGAAAATCAGTAAACTACTTGAGGACTCCTATCAGGGGCAATTCTAGGATCAGAGCTTTGGGGGTGCTGAGCACCCAGAGAGCTGCCCAGCCAGGCAAGATAAACTTTACTCGTCATGATGAGACGTCTTCCCTGTGTCTGTCAGTCCCTGCATCCTTAAATGTCTCCAGTTGTCCCGAGTTCCCTGTGACTGTCTCCTTGGTGCATTTAAACCCTGTTCCTCCCTGTCCTCATCGTCTGTTGTCTTCGTCTCCGTTATCAGTCATCATAATTTTACCATCTCTGTGTAAGTCTGCAAAATTCTTTATTGAATCATAAGATTTTAAATTCATCAAGTCTCTTTGTGCCTGAGTCCTCGTCACAAAACATGACATCACTGTTTTGTACATTTTAACACAATTTAATCCCCACATTTGTGAAAGAAAATCAAAACACCATTTAAAAAGTCAGTAACAAAACCATCAAATCAGATAAAGGTTATTTAAATGCTGCAAACGAAGAATGGATTGGAATAAAAAAACAAAAACAAACATATCCTAACCTTAATTACTGGGGGAAAATGATGAATGATGATCATAGTGAGTAAGAAGTAAACTGAGTGCATTTTTTGGACAGAGATTCACTTTTAATGTGTATGTATAATATAATACAGATATATAAAAATACACTCCTTGAAAAATAGAGTCCTTGAAATGTACAAAATATTGATAAAAAAATTATAAAAATGGAGGCAACTTTGCCTATGTTACAATGTATACAATGTATGAAAATATCTTTACTGCAGATACTACTATGGCTCTGCAGATTTTTTATTTTATTTTAACCTATGTCGCCTCACCTTGAGGTTGGCAAATCTGTCTATCACTTTTTGGTGGTCAACTCTCTCAAGCAGGTTAACAGTTTGTTTTGCCTGTCACTGTTCCCTGTCCGTTTTCTTACCTGGTTGTTCCTGACCTTGTACTTTCTCCTCACGTTCCCATCTTTCCTCTCTCCCTCCTTGGACTGACAATCATACACAAATAGATTGTATTCAATTAGATGAAAAAATTACATTAATATGACAAAACAAATACTATTAAGATCACTAATAAAAAAAAGTCATCTCTCAGTGTACTTTCAACCAAAAGGCAAATAACCAAACCACATGTACATCTAATAAAATATATAAATATTGAAACACTGATCCAACATTATCCTTCATTGACGGATCATTTGATCTTACACTTTTACCTGAATGTGGCTCCTGGGTTTAATATCGGCACATGCACATATGACAAAATAACCAGCTTCACTCATTCCATTTCAAACAGGACAGTGGTAACAACAGCAGGCCACTGACAATTTTAAGTTTTAGATTTTAAATAGGCTGTATAAATTTCAATAGGAGCAACAAGACGGTCAAATGTAGCTGATTTTACGACAGAGCAGAACAGATTGTAGGGTAGCAAACATCGTCGGAAAACACGTTTCCAACACTGCAGGTTACCTGGGTGTAATGTTTTTCAGCTAAAAAGAAGCATGGTGTGACTCCTACCTAACTATATAAAGAGTAACTGAAGGTTAAATGCAGCTAATATGTCCTGTTTTAAGCCAGGCACTCACACCTCCGCTCCACTGCGTTTCAGCCACCATCGCTCTGGCAGCAACGGCGCTAGAGCCAGAGCAGGGGAGAGGCGAGCTGGAACAAACCATTTTTTTTGGGGTGGGGGTGGGGGGTATCTATACTTTTGTTGTTAAAATGTTATGTCTCAAACAAGTACTGAATGCTTTTTATATTTTTAGTAGTGTGTCACACAAACAGCAAATATTGTCAAAAAAATAGTAAGAAATCTTTGGGGGTGCTTTGATTCAGCACCCCTAAAAATGGGCTAAAATCGCCCCTGACTCCTACACAGGAACCATGTATTTACATTAAAAAATTTTTAGAGGTTTCCATTCATGCTCCTATATAAGAGCAAGGTTGCCAAGCACATATGCCATTTTGCAGTCACCAGTTTGTCAGGAAATTTTAGAACTTCTGATTCAAAGTCACTTAGAAGACAGCAACTGCAACCTGGTCCAGTTCTTCAAGCAACCATTCCAAATGCAATAAAATAACAGGTTCATTGCATTCATTTTGGTCACACCATAGTCTTTAACTATTGTTTTCACTAACATGATTGTAACATTAGTGTAATCCTGTTATGAAGCCGCGAGCTGGGTGCTTCTGCCATTACCATTTCACTGTTTTGAAATCTGAAAATGATGTGAAAGGATCACACATTGTAGTGATTTGTCAATCAATAGTTAACAATAGTTTAACCTCTTTTTTTGGGGCTATGTTTACAAAATCAAAATCATTGTATTATAAGCCTTGGTACTAGAACATTAAATCCTCAGGAAAGCATTTATAGCTGTCCTCCAGCAGGTTTCCAAACAATAAAACTTCTTTGTACAACCACCAGTCACATGCTGCTGACAATTACAAAGAATGTTAGTTTAAAGAATTCCCATGTTGGCTTCACTTTTCAGACGTGCAAGCCAGTTAATCTTTGATAGACATTTGATGGCATAAATACATGTCATCATTTGAAATAACTGAAATGACTTTTTTTTCCCCCTTCCTCTGCACACAAAGCCTCTTTTTTCGGCTGCTCCCATATTCCCAGTGGGTTGCCACAGCAGACAGCTCCACGTATTTGATTTGCTAGATCTTAACACCGGACACCCATTCATGACCCAAATATATTTGCATCTCCCCACGGTTCTGAACGAGGGATCTTTTGTGTAATAGACAACAGCCTTAGTCACAGAGATGAGATACGATCAAAAAGTTTCAGGATTTAAATTTGCCCATGTTCCATTCAAGGTTGTCTTCTGGTGCATCTGCTTTTGGCTTTCAAAATTCTCGCCATTTTAGACGTCATTTTGCGGAAGAGGGAAAAGTGTCATAATGACACTAAGGAGCCAATATTGTCACTCCCAACTTGTCAATTTTCAACAGTCACTTGTATGAATAAAGTGTCTTTTACTCCAAACAATCGTTTTTCCGTATAATTCAAATCTTACTTTTAGATTGTTTTACAGCAGTTACATTCTATTTTTTTTTTCTTTTCCCGCCTGTCCCGTTTGGTTCTTTTGCCATCTGAATTATTGTCTGGCAAAGAAAGATGCCCAATGGATTTACTTTACCAAATGGACCATCCCAGCCTTGCCGTATTGGTCTATTTGATTCACCTTTGCTTTTATTGTTTATTTTATTTTCACTTTCTACACACGGGACAGACTTGACAGGGGGAAAGAAGAGGGAGAAAGAAAGGGAGGTAGGGAAAGAAAAACAGCGGGGAAGAGGATTGGTGATAAAGGGCAAAAAACAAAAACCAACAAAGCAAACAGACAAAAAATACATATATCAATCACCTGGATCACCTGTTGAGAAAGAAAAAAGAGAAAACAAGAAAAAAGAGCAATATAATAAACAACATCATCGATAATCTATGTGAATATAACAGTAAATACTAAATATTTAATATTATTGTGCAGCACGTAGGATCGACAGCGCACAGTGTGCTTTAAGGTAGGAGCCAAAAAGGGTGTAGTTTGTGTCTGTGAGCACCCGTGTGTACACCTGTGAGCATAAGCACGCTTGTATTTAAAAGGTTCCTTCATGTAATGATCTGCTAAAGGGTGTGGGGAGCCATAGCCCCGTCCTCCAGGGCATGAAGCAGGTATGGAGGAGATTCAGGCTCCAGACATCCAGAGGCCCTCAGAGCACAAGAGACCAAGGAAGAGCAACGGAGGGGCAGCCACGCCACACTCCCGGAAAGAGCTGAGGAGAGCCCCAGATGAGGGGTCAGCCGCATTGCAGAAGCCGGGGGGGTTGCAGTGACGTGCCCATGAGCTCCGCCGGCAGCCAGCTGTGCCAGAGTGACCGAGCCCCAGGCCGAGGGCACCTCACCCCCCGAAGGGGCCGAGCGAGCTCCGGGCTCCAGGCCCCGACAAGCAGCCACCAGGAGTGAGCCGGTGCGTACGCCCATCCCTGGACACCAAGAACCACCAATGCACCGATGTCTGAGGGCGTCTGCCACTGGCAGGGGGAGTGGTGGGGGGAGATAGGCCTCCATACCTTGGAGGTCCTGAGATGTCCCTAGAGAGGTGGCGTCTGATACCCGACCTGACATATGGACACAGACAAACAGGCACACACAGATACAAACATCCAGTCCCACCCTTATGGTCTCATATGCAATTACTCAGCACTCACCCAACGTGGAGACAGACATAAATAGACGCTGTACACACAATCACACTCCCCAAGAGTACTCTATACCCCAGGTCTAGGTACCCTTGCCCCTGGAGGGGGAAACTGCAACTAGACCCATGTAATGTTACCCTCTTTACTGGGGTGGAGAGAAGCAGACCGCCCGACTTCGCAGCAGCAGTGAGGTCCCACATTCCAAACCCCAATCGGACGGCCAACTCCTCCTCCCAGCCCCCCCGCCCCAACAGGCAACAGAGAACGGGTGTGTGTGAAGACTCCAAACCTCCCTCCGCCCGCTCATATGTAGTGTTGACGCATGTGTGTTCTAAGGCAGCGGTCCCCAACCCCCGGGCCTCGGACCGGTACCGGTTCGTGAGGTGTTTGGTACCGGGCCGCGAGAGTTGAGGCTCCGGTGTGAAATGTATAGTTTTCAGGGTTTTTATTGGTTTTCAGCGTTATTTTGTTATCGTTTTTATTGTTTACTCGGTTTTCCTTGGTCTTTTCACGTGTGTTATGAATAAATTTTCTTTTTTTCGGTACCGGTACTAGTTTTATTTTATTGTATTTATCCGCGACACCTTAAAGGCCGGTCCATGAAAATATTGTCGGGCATAAACCGGTCCGTGGCGCAAAAAAGGTTGGGGACCGCTGCTCTAAGGTGCTTTTACAGCAGCTGCAGCTACATTCTAAAGAAAAGAAAATGCTCACACCTCCACTTTCTCACCTTATATTCACTTATTGTGGTAGGCTAAACCTTTCATTGATGCATATACAGTAAGCACTTGTCATGGTCCTGAGTCTGCCGACTCAGTGTTTTGTGTTTCTTTGTGCTTTTGTTATTCTGAGTATGTATTCTGTTATTATTTGCCATTTGTTAGGGTTCTGTTCTGTGCCTGCCCTGGTCCCACTTCTGTGTTCTGTCTGTCTATGGTGTCACACTGTCTGCGTGTGAATCTGTCTAAGTTCAGTGTCTCGTCTAGTTCTCTGTGTCGGTGAGTTTCCTGTCTTATTCTGAAGGTCCCCTCTCATGTGAGTATGTTCAGTTTATGTTTCCCCTGTCCCGTTGGCTCTGATTTCTCCCAGGTGTGTTGCCCTCCTGTCTCTCATCTCCTAATTACCTGGTGTGTATTTATACTGCGTGTCTGCCTGTGCTCCTGGTCGCGTCGTCTGTGTTTCTCTGTGAATCTTCTGTGTACTCAGCATTATTCCGTGTTTCACCGTGTCTCTCTGCTCCTCGCCCCGTGTCCTCCTTTTGTGTTAGTTTTCCCAGTTTAGGTTTATGTTTCGGTTCTGCCCGCTTCTTGGTTATTACTCACTGTGAATAAATCTCACTTGCACCTCCACCACTGGCTGCTATTTGGATCCTCCTTCTCACCTCCACACGACTGCCGCCCCAGCCGTGACAGTACGACGCGACCACAAGATTGATCCAGCAGCTTTGTCTGGGGAGAACGACCTCGCACGCATCCAACGCCTGATGGACTGGGTAACCCACACCACCAACGCAAGGGCGAAAGTAGTGGGGTTAAAAGCCATCGGGGCAATCCTGGAAGGAAATCCCTACCTCTGCCAGCTCAAGGGAGTTTCGGACTTAATTTGCAACCTGCATAAAGGCCGGGGTGTGGTGCAAGCTTGGGAATCCACAAACTTTGTCCAGCAGCAGCGGACTACGGCAGCCCCGGAACAGTCACGTCAGCTTCTCCTGCCGGAGATTTTGCCCGGCCTGCCGGATGTGGTTTTGCCCAGCCCGTCGGAGCCGTCCGCAGGAAGGAAGCGACGATCGTGCCGTCGGCGCGTCACCCCACAGCCAGATATTAGGACTTCAGAACTGCCGGCTGTGGTGAGTGAGAAGGACCCTTTTTCTGTTTTGGACTGTGGGACAGTTTATTCAGGGGCTTTGTTTTGTGCAGCAGATAACGAGGAGAACTGTTTGTTGCCTGTTCATTCTCCTGCTCAGCTGTATTTACCTCGTTTAGTTGCCCAGCCGCAAGCTCGTTTAGCTGCCCAGCAGCAAGCTCGTTTAGCTGCCCAGCAGCATTCAGCTCGGCCTCCGGTATCCCCGCTAGTCCAATCATCTATGCAATCTCCGTCTTCACCGACTCCCTCTGTATGGGAGGCTGTGTCTGTGCCTCCCATTTTGGACTCTTTTTCTAGTATGTATTTTTTGCAGAGAGACAAACACGTTAAAAATGTAATCATTCCTCAACAGCTGGCTAGTTTAGAGACTGTTACTTGCTCCAGGGCCTCACCAGAGGTTAAATTACAGCCCTCAGCTGACTCTGGACCCCTGGAGGCTAGAAACCCAGCTGAGGACTGCACTCAGCTGTCGCTGCCTGAGCAGGGTTGGTGCTCCGCGCAGCTGCAGTCTGATCTGTGTTTGCCAGAGGCCCGTGTGCCTGCTGGTCCTGTTCTGTCCCTGCCAGAGGCCGTGTGCCTGCTGGTTCTGTTCTGTCCCTGCCAGAGGCCCGTGTGCCTGCTGGTTCTGATCTGTGTTTCCCAGAGGCCCACGTGCCTGTTGGTTCAGCCCTGCGTGTTCCAGGGGCCCTGGTGCCCGCTGGTATTGGGACTGTTTTTGCTGGGGGGCCCGAGGAACCCGTCCAGCAGCCTGCCTCGTCAGCTGGGGGGCCCAAGGAGCCCGTCCAGCAGCCTGCCTCGTCAGCTGGGGGGCCTGAGGAACCCGTCCAGCAGCCTGCCCTGTCAGCTGGGGGGCCCGAGGAACCCGTCCAGCAGCCTGTCCCGTCAGCTGGGGGGCCCGAGGAGCCTGTCCAGCAGCCTGCTTCATCGGCTGGAGGGCCCGAGTAGCCCGTCCAGCCAGCAGCAGCTTCAACCACGCCTGCAGCTCCGGCTCCATCCTCGCCTGGTCCAGCTCCGGCTTCATCCTCAGCGTCGCCTGCAGCAGCCTCCTCATCTGCTTCTGCTTCGCCTGGTCCCGCCTCTGCTTCAGCATCTGCCTCAGCTTTGTCTGGTCCAGTTTCAGCATCAGCTTCAGCGTCGCCTGATCCAGCCTCCGCATCAGCTTTAGCGTCGCCTGGCCCAACCTGGTCAGCCACACCTGCATCGGCTTCAGCTTCGCCTGGCCCAACCTCTGCTTCGCCTGGTGCTGCGGGGGCCACGCCGTCTTCAGGTCCCAAACTGCCACCTCAGCGTCGCCGGGCCCTTTTCTGGGCCTCTTGCCGGACGTCATCGCCGTCGTGGGCGGCCTCCGAATCAGCGCTGTCATCCCCGTCGCCGCCGTTGCCGTCCGCACGGTCGGCCGCCTGAACTGTTTCCCCGTCGCCGCCGTTGCCGTCCACATGGTCGGCCGCCTGAATTATTGATGAACTCTACGCACAATTTGTGTTGGACTAATTAAGTGCAGTAGTGAACCTTTAAACTGTTTGAGACAAACATAACCTTCAAAGTACAAATGGTCCACCTATCGCCTCTGTCAGAGCGCCCCAGGGTGGCTGTGGCTACAATGTAGCATGCCATCACCAGTGTGTGAATGTGTGTGTGAAAGGGTGGATGACAGGTTGTGTAAAGCGCTTTGGGGTCCTTAGGGACTAGAAAAGCGCTATACAAATACAGACCATTTGCCATTTACCATTGAAATACCTCTACTGCAGTGGAAAGTCACAACTTTAATTTTGAATGCAAATGTTCATTTCCAGTATTAGAATTGTGCAATTGTATTCAACTTTGTCAAGTGCCACTGCTGCTAGTTTGCAAGTGGGTGCAGAGAAGTTGGTTGGTGTCTTCTAAGTTTTTGGTACAGCACTGTATATCTTTGTGAGCACTTTCACCTAGTGACTAGCAGCAGCCCCTAGCAACCCCTTGCCAACTGGTCTGAAATATTTCCCCTTAGCGACCAGTGGTTGCCAGAGGTTGCAGACTGGTCTCTAGGCCTGTGCTACTGAGCCTTAGGTTAGTGCTAACCACTCTTCATAATGCATATTGTGGGGCCCAAAAACAAAGGCAGAGCAGTAATATAGCAGTATAGACTATAGACCACACCAACAAAGGAGCACTGCTTGCATATGTAATAATGTAATAATTTGTAATACTGTAATAATTTGGCCTAACAGAATTAGTTACTTACATTTAGAGATATCACCTGGACAGCTAAAAAAATTCTTAGTAGTAAAATGAAAAAAGCCTAAAGAAAGAAAATTGTTTTTACCTGTTCTACCTGACTCACTCCTCGCTCTTCACCATGCCCTTTGCTTTGTTTTCATCTCATATGTTTGTTAGTGAAAGACTATGTGCAAACAAAAAAAACATAAAACAAACTAAAAACCCCACAGTTAAACTCTAATTTAAAAATCAAAAACACCCTCCAACTGTTTTTCCTCCTGAGATGGATCGATGTAGCCACTCTCCGCACAAACGCTCATTTCAAAGTGGGCAGAACTGCAAGCATGACCACTTCCAATTCGCTAGTGTTATTATATGTACAGATGCTGATATGAAACTAAAGTGGGCTTATTAAATTTATTGAGAATTTTATAGTGAAGGTAATCTTTACTGCAAACATTAATGGAAAAAAACAAGCTTTGAAAAAGGACATTATCTACTGGCATAACCTAGTTCACACCATAAATACATTTTATGCTATTAGTTGAAAAGAACAGCGTCTCACACATGATTCATTTTGAGTTCACCTCTGCAAAATTAATCATTTAGCGAATGGTAGAAAACCATTGTGAGACACAGTAATGTTCACACTGAAGAATTGTGGAGAGCATACATGTTCCAGGAAATTGAGATCCGGAGCCCCTCATGCCCCTTGTAATTTACACCCATGGTTAAAGGGGTAGTGGGGGTAAAAGAAATTAATTGCTCATCCTTATATCATCACACATAGTGCACAGATACACAGATCAGCTTGATAAAAACTGCTTAATAAAGCAATACTGACACATTAATTTCATTAGGACCCAGTCACATAGAGACCAGCCAGGAACTGCTCAGAAAACATCGTCTGTTGGTTGGCAGGTTGGTACTGTGGTGGTTGGAGGCTGAGTGCTGTCTCTGGGTGAAATCAGTTGCAAAAAAGGTGTTGCACCAAAAGCCTTGTTTTAATTGCCCCAGTCACTAACAATCTCAGAGAACATGTATTTTTCTCTAGTGACCAGATGTTGGATCATGGGTCATTGACCCAGTGTTTTGAGTTTGTACGGGTTCATGATGTATTCCTGAATTTATGTGTTTTACTTTGCTTAGACTGAGAGCTTTGTATTATTTCCCTGCACTCCTTAGTTTATTTATCAATGATTCTAGTTCTTATTTCTTTTTCTGAAAAATTCCCTTTTTCGCGTCCAGTCTTGTCAAGCTTAATTTGTTCCTGCTGTGTTCCTCAGGTGTTTCCACTACCCTTATGGCCCTCCTGTGTATATATGTCTCAGTCTTCCTTTGTCATTTGTTGTGATCTCCTTTATCCCTCCTGCTGTGCGTCCCGTTTTGTGTGTGTGTGTGTGTGTGTGTGTTTCTCATATAATTTCCCAGTTTAACACATTCTTCTACAACTCTGCCTGCCACAAGGTGTATCGTGACAGGTCAAGGGGTTACCAGCGGCCCTGATGCCTACGTGACTGAGGCCCTAAGATCTCCTGTACTTTTCAACCAAACCAGCACAATTTAGATTTGACAGCTATCTTCACATTTCTGTAGCTGTTTTTAGTGTTGCTTTAAAGTTCTTTGACACAACACCTCTTATCTTAGTAACACCCATTAGTTTATCCTCAAAGCTTTTCTTCAAAACGCACAACCTTTTAATTCCTCATCATTTGACTCCCATGTTTTGTATCAAGCTGCCGCCTTTTACTATTTTTAAGAGTTTTCAAAACTGCCAGCGCCAATCCAGTCCCACCAGTAACAGGAATAAAGGCCTAAAATTGAAATAAAAACTATGAAACACCTTTAAATGGGTAACAGCAATAGCCTTCCGAATGATTTAGTACAACTGCCATTTTTGTTTTTTATCAGTCGTGTATCTGAATCATAGTAAAGTGCTGCCAGGACCAGGAAAAAGATGCTATTTTCTTTTCCATTTTGATTATTATTTTCTTTACATGCACTGTTAAAAAAACATCTTAAAAAAACAATAATATTCCGGCAGCTGGGGCGCCAAAATAATACCGTAAAATAACAGAAAATAACTTTCCCATAAAAAAACAGTTATTTTCAGTAATGAAAATAGTTTGTTGCGCTAATTTTACATGGGATTTTGCCTTTTCCAAGTGCTTTTAAACATTAAATTAGGAACATTTTGATTAATGTTCCTTGTTTAATCACATTGTGATTAAACAATGAAATTGCCTATAAACAAGGTCAATGAATGTGGCAATATGAATAATAATGCTTAAATTTACAGAAATATACAGTTAACAGTTGGGTTAAATAACATCATTTGATGTAAAAAAAAAAAGTATATTCAATTATATTTGATGTAATACTACATTATACAGCACAAAATAATTTGATTTATCTTTCAAAACATGTCAAAAAACTAGATATTGGCTTTAAAATTACAATTCACTGTTAATTTTACATAATATCACATGTAAATTTAGATTTTAAGTGTAATTTCACATATATTTCCTGAATATTTACTGGACTTTCAGTTTGAATTAAGTGTGGTCCCTGTAAGATTGTGGGTTTTATCTGTCACAAAACACCCAAAGAACCCTTATTAAACTAAACCCCTGATTATAATTACATCAAGATTATGTTAAGTCTTGATCATGTGTTGTGTATGAGCAGTTTGTAGATGTTTATTTTACTTATAAGACATGAGACATTGTTTCAATCATTAACATGGATTTTATTGACAAAAAGATAACCCTTCCTGGAACAATCCAAGAACAACTAACACTTATGCATAAACAAAGGCACGTAGAAAAAAGAATGTAACGCAAACGCACATTTGAGAGCACAAAAGAAGGGGACGATGCCACCTCGAACGTTAATCTGCCTCCCCACATCTGGAGCAACGAAAAGGGGTATATTTGAGGCACATAACCTGCAGGTTTAGAAGTAGCTCTAGCTTTCTGATGGTCTCACATTCAGGGCTGCTGCTGGCCATTTGGGTTCCCTTGGAGAAATCATATCAGTCATCATATGCAAAGAACAACTCGAGTAAAACAAAAGCCTCATTGTTATGCTGATTATACTTAACTGATAAGTATTGATATGTTGTAAGTTGTCACTTTAACACAAACTTTTACCAAAATAACTGAACGAATGGGATTGTGTTTGCAGAGCAAGCACCACAAGTGTCAATGTATAGTCTATTACAATGAACTGAGATGAAGATAATACTTAAGACAATGCTACACCTAAAGCAGGACAGAGTGACAGAGAGCCTGTCAGCAGACAGTAACATACCAACTGGCTAGCACTAATGCTAGCTAAATGTGAATAGGATTTGCAGCCTATATTTCACTTTTCTCCTATCAAGCGGGCCACCCATGCTGTTGACACTGACCATGAACCAGAGACCAGTGTTACTGAACAACAGATAAGGTTATCCTCAGGATAAAAAATAAGAAAAATAAGAACTTTTTATGCTCTCCACTCATAGTCCGCAATTTTGGCGATCAACATCAGAACCTTTGGATTGACTGCAAGGTTTTTCTTAGACGTGTTCCACTCCACTTTGGATCCCTTGTTGGGGTTTATCTTAAGGCATCTGTCGAATGAAAAACAACATCTTCATTAAGAAACCGAGGACTGGACTGTATGTGTTTTTTTTACATTTGCAATGAATCTAAGTGTAGATTGAGCTTGCTTTTGAGTGCGTGTTTGGACATACAGGTCACTGTGAAACAGAGGGTTGATGCAAAGATGTTTGGTTAACCTGTGAGTCTATTGCAAATGCTGTTTCCAGGTAGTGAAACATTTGTGAACATCTACTACTCAAAGGTCTCTTTCTATAACTTGACATGAGCATGAATCAAGGATATTTCAGAGACAGCCATCTGAAACGCAAATATTGGTTATTTGTTGATTTATCAATCTACACATCATCTCAACACTCAAGCATTGCTCATTCTTATGTGTTTTAGCTGCAAATGAGAGGAGATCTGATGATTTGATTTGGATTGCATAACTTTAGATTTCACTGTCTCATCATTCTTATGTCTCAATGCATAAAATTGACTGGTGCCACCTTACCGTTGCAAGAATTCCAAGGTTGCTGCCTGGGCTACTGGATAAGAAATGTTCGTGCAGTTGTAAGAGCCAAACATCAGGATAAGTGCGTCGCTGAAGATAGTGACATGGCCATTCACAATTGCCTGGTCCACAGATAACATGAAGTGCTCGGCTGCCAAAGTAGAGTTTCCTGTTGTGTACATGAACAAGAGACAAGGGGACAAAAAAAACAAGTCCACACATGACTCAAACAACTACACAGTAAAATTCGGAGTGTTAAAATAACACTTAAAGAGTTAAATTTAACACTGGTCCCGAGTCTATTTTGTCCCATTCGGAATTGGTGTTAAATCAACTCTTTCTATAGTGTTAAAATTTTAGAGTAAAATTAACTCTAAATAGAGTAAAAATTTAACACTGAGTAACACCGCAGAGTGTTAAATGAACCTAACACTACTAGTAGTGTCATATTATTTACTCTATCATAGTGATAAATTAACTCTATTTGAGTAAAATTCCACTGATTTTTAACACTGAATTGAGTTATTTGAAATTAACACTGGGGGTTCAAATAACTCTGATGAGAGTTGATGTTACTCTATACTGTGTTATTCATACACTAATCTCTAGTGGAAAAATTAGCTCTCATAGAGTAAAATTTTATATTAATTTTACACCAAGTAGTGTTACTAAAACTCTTCCTGTAGTGTTACCTTTACATTCAATTTAGTATTTTGCAGCATGAAAACCTGGTTTCTAATAATGCTTTAACATATAAAACAAGTAAGCAAAAACCACAACTAGATAATACGTTTAACGGCTTTATTTTGATGTCAGGCTCAAAATATTAAAACATCTCATGTAGTGTACATAAAACACTACACACACAAAAACAGTCATAAAACACTTTAAAACAATGAATTTAGTTCGGCATAAAATGACAATATGGAACCACATACAGGGAGGAATCAGAAGTGCCATACTTGATTTGAAGATCAAATGGTTTGAAGTAACACAGCTCTTTTATGTTCAACACCTTCAGCACCATATTGGGGTGCATTCTGACCTTAAATGCATGATAATGGTCATCAAAACACAGGGTTTCCATCAGTTTTCCACAGAGCAATACAATGTCATCTTTCACAACAATACTTTTGATCTTATAAAACACTGGAATCTAAGACACTACCTCTGTACAGATGATAAAGTCAGGGCGGTACTCTGTACCATGATGTTTTATCCACTTAGCTGAAAAAACACTGGTAGATAACACTGCTCCAAATTTTAAAGCAATTTCTGGACCTTCTTTCAGCTCTCCAAGTGTCACCATCTTTCCTGGTCCTAAAGCTAATCTTTCAAGGCTAAAAGACTCCCAATACATGGCCATACAACTTTGGTGTTTCTTGGCCAATGTCATTGTAATGTTTTTAAAGCTTTTTAATTGCTTCTTAAAGAAGTTATGTTTGGCTTCGTAACGCATGCACCACATGTGCAGAATTGGGCCAATATTTCGTATACTGCGAGGGTAATGTATCATGAAGTGATGCTTTGGTAGGAGACTGAGTGTAGGAAATAACTGTTTAAAGAGCTGATGATGATCATAAATTAAATGTTTGAGGTAGATGGTCATACCTTCTGACAGCACTGGTGAAAACACAATATTGACAATTTGTAGAAGTAGAAGATGCCAGTAGCTATCACCCACCTGTACTAAATTGCCAAACATCAAAGGTACATTACGCAATAAGCACCAAGATTGAATTGCATTTAGTCCTAAATCATTACTGCCATCAAACAACTTTACCCTTGGTGGGCGATTTCGCTGCTGATTGAAGCCATAGTCAAAGGCATGTATTCTACCAGCAAGTTGTTCAGCACTTAGGAAGTTCTCCTGAATGTACTGCAGCACAAGTTTCACCTCTAACTAAGCAACTCCCTCCAAAATGTCATGCATGATATCTACAGAAAAATTGTTGGCTGTGTTGAAATATTTAAGTGAATTCAAGAGACAAGTGCGTTTCACACCACATACATGAGGTAGCGTAGGATCTCTTTGTACACTTTCACAGTGCTGCTTATGCATATCAAGAGTTCTTAGTGCAACACCAGAATCATCTTCACAGAACACACTCTAAAAACAATCCTTCTCAAGCAGACAAAAATGACAACAATATCGAGCTGCAAATGACTCCACGAACCCAAACTGACTATGCAAGCCAAGATTGTCCCCGGTGACCTGGATTACAGTGCCATGAACCAAGTGTTTAAACATGGGAAGTTTCAGTCCCTCTGTCTCAACAACTTTCAGATCATTGACAAGTGGCTCAAGGATTGAATTAAAGCCATAACGCTTTGAGTCTTGTGCATGAAAAAGAGCACACAAATGAATATTGACCAACAACGCATTAAAGATTGGAGGAAAATTCCTTAGTGTAAAGTATATTGCACCTAATTTATGTACACCCTTTTTAGAGCCCAGGGGATTTGCAGTTTCAAAGTCATCATCAGTTGAATTTGTAAGGCATCTTTTTCTGCAGAAAATAGGGGACATCTTTTAACATAGGCAGCATCGATTAAGTCTGCATACACACCTTCTCTGGACATATTCCTTGACTTGAACATGTCGACAACATGGTGGTTTTGAAAGATAGTTTTCAGTGTTTCCAAAATAGGAACATATGCAAACCTATCAGTTACAATGACTTGATCAAAAGTCCCTGTGATCTTGTTTCTTCTACTGTCAAATCTTGTGCCAAGCACCATTTCAACAGGTTCAACAGTTGCCCATTTTTGTTTAAAGTGCCTATTTCGTTTAGCTTCTGAATTTAACAGTGTGAATGGGTTTTCAAAGTTTTTGAATGACTGCTCTAATTTCTTTTTACTTGTAGTGTCCTGTGAAGGTAAGCTCTGTAAAGCTGCATCTTTAGCCTGAGTATGAATCTCAAAAAACACTTCCTCCATTGAGGAGACAAAACTATTCACAGTAGATTGGCTTAATCCAGCTGCCCTGAGCTGTGCAACAGTAGAGGCACACATATCCAAAGTGCTCTTATTTGAACTTTTAAACATTTCAGATGTTGTGGGTGTTTCTTCTAAATTAGTTGACACCACCTCCCCTGTAGTGCTAACTTCTTTAACTGCCACATCAGGCTGTAAATTAACATCAGTGTCAGCCTGTTGGTCAAAATAGTTAAGGTGTTTGGTATTTAAATGTTTTCTAAAACCTGAAAAAGTGCCAAACACACAGTCACAGTCACGCTGGGCACATTTAAGGCGAAGATTTCTTCCAGGTAAGTAACCATGGACCAACCATAAATGCCTAACAAGCATGTTTGAACCAGTAAACTCAGCCTGACAGACAAAACACTTCATGATGGAGAATTAACCTTCAAGCCCTAACGAAGCAACCTTGTCCTTATTTCAGCAACTCTGGGACTTTCTTTGACTTTGCCAACATCTATATTGTACACAGTGGTTTGGATGAACGTGTACATGTTGTGAAGCATGGTGTTGTAAGATGTGCCAAACACAAAATGTGCTTTAAACAGTTCATCAAAAGCACCAAGTGAAGAGGTAGACTTGCATGGTATGGCATTCTTGTCAAGAATAATAAAGAACTGGTGGATGTCATTCTTTTTCACCCCAACAGCCAGGAGGTAGGGTTGAGTGCTGGTAGTGATGGCATCAAGGTGCTCTTGGATATTTGTTCAAGTCTGAAAAGATAAATACAGACAAGCAATAAGAATCAAGTGTTTCTTAAACTGGTAATTCATACCATAAAAATAGAAAAGAAACAAACCTTCTTGAAGACCACAAGATGCCTTTCTGCTTGAGAAGCTGACACCTTTCCTGGTCTCTTCCAACCCTGACCAGATGGTGGAATCAGATGTAATAGCAATAGAATCGCTGAGAGGTCACTGTCCCAGCCTGAAAAAAATATTTGTTTTTAATAAAGTTGAATCATCATCATCAATAACAAATTTCAATGCATCTGCATTGACAAAATGTTTGAGTAGGCCCAAAATACAAAAGGACAGCTGTTCTGTGACAAACATTATATATGCTGTGAATGTGCTAATCAAAGAAATAACAGCTCACTAATGTCAGCATTAACTTCAGTGGCATCCTCAGGAGAGTCAGCTGCCAGCAAGAGTTCTTCCAGGTCACTGGTAGAAGGAAGCTTTCTGCCTTGTTGGATAATCTTTCTTTTGAATGTTGTTGGCCACCTCTCCAGCAACCTGCCTGATACATCCTCACCAAACATCAGTACAAAATCCTGTTCGATCTGTAACAGGGATAGAGAATTATATCTGCTATCTGCAAAAAATAAAATGTGTTTACATTGTCAACGTAATGAAAAATATTCACCAAGCCTTTGATATCTTTGAAACGTGGAAAACAGACAGTATGTTGCTTGATAGCAGGGGGTCAAGGACCATGTTGTGTCAATAAACAAATGTCAACTTCATCTTCTTCTTGACTGTGTCTTCATCAGCTGAATGTTTCATCAGAGAGATTGCTTCCTTACACTCATCCTCACTCAGCACGTTCTCTGTAACAAACTGCAACTCTCGGCTGACAGTTGGTTCACCACACTGGTCTTCACCCGATGATCCATCTCCTGGTGCTAGACAATATGAAATACAACTTTATCAAAACTAATAATAACATGTGATAGCCATTATTAATACAGAACCACAATTTGGAACTGTATTATATGTTTCCACTTAATTTTAAATGTTACCTCCAGATGATAATCGCCTCTCTTTAGCAGTGCATCTCTGTATGGTTTTAATCCTCCAGGCCAAGTACCCAGTGCCACTCTCGCCATCATAATAATGTTCCTTGGAGAGTGACATATACAGACATTTTGTTTATTAATTTATCAGTAAGTTATGTAACCATGAACAGTTGATAAGGACATACATTTTGGCAGGATTTAAAATTTTGATTTTAGTTGTATCAGTTATTACTGTTAGCTACTTACATAGCCATTTTTTGAGTATGGGTCACTGAGGTAAGGGAAAAAGGTTACAATTCCTCTGGCATACATTTCTTTTACCTGCTGTGGTGGTGATGTACTGCAAGATCAAAAGGAAAAGAACTAGTCAGCTTCCCTGGAATTAATAGAGATTTAAAATAATTTGAAAATGATAGTAAAAATCACAGGGCCAGAAATAAATTACCCATTTTTTTCTGTCATGTCAGCTACCAGTATGTTGACCATTTTTCTTCTGGTTTCATCCACCAGGGACTTGGTCCGATTGTACTCATTTATTATACGTTCTCCACCAGGTTTGCTGGTGAGAATGGATTCCACCAACTGGAAAAAACAATAAAAACATTCTACATGTTGATATAACCACTACAGTTCAGAACACATAAACTACAAAAAAAAAAGACACTATTAGAAGAATGTGGAAGTCTGTTAACTCTTACTTGCTCAGCTTCTGCATCCAGCTTCTGACGTTTCTTCAAAGGGCTGTCTGAAAGGATGACGGTATCCTGTGAATCTGATGAATGATAACTGGAACCGCTCAGGAGACACTTCTGCAACAGATGTTTCCAGACCTCAAAAATAGGAGCAAAACAAATCAGTTTAGACTCATTTTATACACTCTTTGATTAAACAATGTAATAATGACACACACAAAAATGACATCCAATGAAACACACATCACTCAAACAAACCTGTTTCATATTTGATGGTTAGTACTCCGGTTGAGGGATTTGTTACTATATCCTCAAATACATCCTCATCCAACTCAGTCTCTGAACTATCAAAAACTTTCACTCCTTCTGTTACGGCTGGCACACCAAACTTTGCAAAGGCTGGAAACAAGCACACAAGTTTGTGTAAACAAAAAGATTACATGACATCTAATGTTTTGTAGCTTAAAATGAAGATCATTTCAAGATACTTCTTCAAAAGTGAGTCAGATAAATAAAAGCTAAATTATTAAGCGCCACTGACATGCTTGATAAGTGGTAGATTAAAATGGGTGATACTCACATTATGCAGTTTTTTCCCCACTAAATATACATTCATAACTAAGATGCTTCCAAAACACAGATCATTTTCAATTAATCATAAAATGCAGTTTGAAGAGACTAAATAACAAAAAGAACTTAAAGCCCCTTGTACACCTTTTTTATACAATGTTGGTTTCTTACCGGCAATCAAAAACTCCTTAAGGCTTGGCTCAGATACTCTAAAAAATTTCTGCACACCTCCGAGTTTTGCTTTAAGCAGCATGCTTCCTGTAGACAGTAATTTCTTATAGTCAGTGCTCTTCATTGAACTACAGTAAACAAAAAATGTGAATATTAAAACAGTCCCATAAATACCAGCAAAATAGCCTTGAAATGTTATTTCTTACTGTATGTTACTTTTATGTCAGTGTAACAAGGTGTTTCAGCTCTTTGGCGGTAGTTTTTAGCCCTTTACTAAATGAATATTTCATCTACAAAAGATATAATCCTCAATACAAAACTAAAATAATTACTACTACTTTTTACCATTTGTCTGATCTAACTTAGCACTAGGGAGTCAGTATTTTGTCATCATTAGTTAACATACTGAACAGTCTGGTAACCAAAATGGAAAAAGGAGTGGGGTAACTTTTGTCAATACCATCAACTCACAATAAATACAAACGCTGTCATCTTAAATTCAAACTACTAAAAAACAGCATTAAAAACTGAATCCTGGACATTTTGGATACTTTATCAAGCTTATAACACCTGCTGGTTGTACTCCTGTAACTGTAAAATCGCTGAAGACAGCCGAGTTAAAATAAGACAATAACCTTACTGAAAACGACCTCTATATCTGGTACATAGGTATCAAAAAAAGAAAAATGTAACATTTAGTGTAAACCTTTAATTAGTTAATGCTTGGGTTACGTAATTTAAAATTTAACGATAACTAGCGAATTGCCCGCGCACTGAGGTTAGCCAAAATGCTAGTTAGCTAGCTAATGTTAAGATGTAGATCCCAACACATGGAGGGTTTAATTTAATGGAATTTCGAACATGCTAGAACACAACACAATCACCACTACACACTGAAATAAATTTTGATAACAAGCCTTACAGTCCAACACTGATATCAGTCAACTTTTTTAGCTAATTAACAACCTTACATTAGCATACAGACAGTGTCACATTTGCTTCTGGTACAAAATGAAATATATAATAAACATGGACAAAAGGAATGTAACCTTATACTTGAAATGTGCAATTCACTTGTATTTTTATTTTATTTTTATTCCTATTTATTCTATTTATCCCCTTTGTATATTTTATCTATATATGTCTTTGTATTTATATATGTGTGTGTATATATATATATATAATATTCTTAACTCTGTAACTTCTGTCGGTGCTGTGCTTTTTGGAAAACAAATTTCCCAGAGGAACTCACCCGAGGGATTAATAAAGTTTTATCTTATCTTATCTTATCTTATCTTAACCTTATTTTAACGTGCTACCTGTGCTTAAAATGTCGAATTGTTGGTTTAATAAGTAAATATGAACAACTTACCCTGCAACTGATGTGAAGAAAATGGCGTCCTGAAAAATCCTCTTGGTTTGAAAATGAGTGTGGTGGGAGGAGCTTTCTAGAGTAACGTTGAAACTGCCTCTTTTAACTCCACGAATCATCACCCACACTGGGGGGCGTTTTGCTCCAGCTGTTGTTATAATGACTCTATTAGAGTAAATACACTTTAACACTGGGAAATTTACTGTGTAACTGCAATGTTACAACTGATGTATATCAATTACATACACTGGCATGCAGTTTGGGCCCTGCGGTCAACTACAAGGTGTCCAAACTTTTGCTGTGGGCCTTTTCCTTTTCTGTTTAACAAAATATGAAAATGATTTTATTTAAAATTAAATGTCATCTGTAACTTTAAGCCATTTGGAGATTATTTCATCTTCTACTTGCTTAACTGTTCACATGAACTGAAATTTTGACCATGGGTGCCCAAACATTTACATTAAAGCACCACAACTGCGACAGGTGTAATCTTTTGACATCTGTAAATGCAGCACAATACTCACCTTTACAGCTTACTGAATAAATTTGAGAACTCACGCTACTAATCTGCAGGGGAAGAAACAAAACCTTATGAATCATGAAACCTGCCAAAATCCAAATACATGTATGCAATGTACGTTTAAATGTAGTCAAATAATTCGCCTCAGCTGCTTTAGCCCTACTTCCTTTCCACAAAATAGAAGGAAATACTTGGCTTACATCTCCATTACATTTTACAGGGCAAAACTAGCACAGTGGGCTACTTCTATTTCCTATTTCTCTCACTTCATCACGCAGCACATCTTGGCACGCACAATAGTGATGGGATTTCCGGCTCTTTTTAGAGATCCGGCTCTTTCGGCTCGGCTCACTAAAAAGAGCCGGCTCTTTCGGCTCTGAACCGGCTCTTCAGGTTGTTTTGTTGCTTTAATTATTTAATCATTAACAATAATATAAAATTATGCAGAAAAGGAATTACTAATGTAAAAAAAGTGGTTTTATTTATATATGTTTATATATGGCCCCTAGAGACAAAGCACGTACAAACTGTAAAGCATATACAAACTCCAAAAAGCACGTACAAACTCCAAAACACATTTCTAGCGTTTACTGAACTTCCAAAACAGAGCTACCCAGATCACTTAAATTACACAATTGAAAACATGTGTGTATTGTTTGTGTATTTATAGACAAGCACTCATATTTATTCAAATAATTTAAAAAAAAAAAAGTTCATTTACCTGTTACTACCACACACCAAATCCGGTTGTTGATACTTCCTGGCTTGTGTAGCCACTAGGTAACAAAAGCTCAACACTGCGCCCTAGAAACCTGGAGCACTTCTGTTGTCATTTGTACGTGTTTTGGACTTTGTACGTGCTTCTGAGTTTTTACGTGTTTTGGACTTTGTACGTGCTTCTGAGTTTTTACGTGTTTTGGAGTTTGTACGTGCTTCTGAGTTTTTACGTGTTTTGGAGTTTGTACGCGCTTCTGAGTTTTTACGTGTTTTGGAGTTTGTACGTTTTTTGGAGTTTGTACATGCTTTGTCTCTAAGGTCCACCATAAATATACTTTATTTATTCACTCCACATAAAATGTAATAAATAAATCATATAATACAAAAAACAACTATTTACATTTTAAACTTTTAACTATTTAAATTTTCAGCTTTTTCCTTTTAAACAAATTTAACGTGAAACAACACAAAACACTGCAAACCACAACACAATTAAATATAAATTAAAATATTAAAACAAAAAGAAGATGCACATTCTCTGTCATATGGGCCTGCATGATTTCTGAATCCTTTATCATCTGCAACTGAAAATAGCGGATGATTACTATACCTTTCTAATGTGACGTTGTTGTCCCTCGCTCTCGTTCTCTCTGGCTCTGTTCCTGTGCTACTGCGAGTGTAACTAACGCCCCTCCCCCCTCTGCCCAGCGCAAAGTACAGGCCGCGCGTGCGGAGTTTAGTGGAAAAAAGGGCGAGAGAGAGGGTGAGAGAAAGAAAAAAAACCTCACGGCTCCCAATAAGGAGCCGGATCGCGTCGTTCACTTCAAAGAGTCGGCTCTAAGAGCCATTTCGTTCGCGAACGACCCATCACTAACGCACAAGCTCTCTACAAGAGTGCAGGTGTGTTGCTAGAGTGGAACAGATCGCCTATTAGCTCTTAAGTTGCATACTTAATTTCACATTAAGACAAATGCATCAGTAGCAGCTGTCAACGTGGGCCCCCTAACGGGTATTAGCAGTGTAGAAACTTAGCGGTGTAGAAACTATCCACGTAGCAACTGCTGTGTTTACACGGTCACAGAAAGCTAACAGCTAACAAATTAGCGAACAATAACTCTGATAGCCAGCAAGATAGAGGCTGGTCTAGTTGTATACTAACTGCATCTTATACTGACAGACGACGTCTTTTGCCTTCATAGCTAGGGATTCCATGCCTTTCACCGTCTCAGTAAACTACGAGCCATAGTGGTCAAGCAATTCCAAGTTAAATCTACTAAGCTGAGTTTGATATACTTGCCTTGCAGCACTGCATGGACGATCTTTCACCAACCTCTCTCTTCCAGCGCGCTTTCCATTAGTGATGCGCAAATCATGAACGAATCGTTCAATACTCGAGAATCACTTTACTGACTCGTGAATCATGAGTCACAAGCCCAACTGACTCACTGACTCATCCCTGTTGCTCTTAGCAAACTAATTTCATTAGTAGAAATATATCTAGCTTACAATTAAAACTGTGAGGAAAAAAAACAACAGCCAGTTTCTTAACAAAAACATTTCTGCTCTGAACTGGAAGAAAAAACCCTGAGTAGAAGCTCACATCAAGAAAATAGCTCCTCGGTTCACAGTAGCATCGCTCTGCTAACATGCTAACAGCAAATTTGAGCTACTCACCCCTCCTTTCCTGTGTTGAATCATAGCGTAAGCGAATCACTCAGGACTCACTCACCCCCTCCCTCCTGGCTCACAGCTTCTTCTTCTTCTTGGTTGGCAACCAATGTTAAGGCGCATTACTGCCCCCAGGCTCACAGCTCAGTGGACATTTAGATGAGAAAATATATATTTGACACATTTGAGGAAAATACTACTAAAATAAAATAAAAATAAATAAAATAAATGTTCCCTTTAGAATTTTTTTTGCTCTTTTTTGCTCCATAAAAATAGTTGTTTTTCTTTTTCAATCACTCATCTTAGCAGTAGGATATACATGACAGGAGAAACAAATTAAGTTTGAGTGAAAATGTACATTTTTTGCACTCTGGTCAACTGACTCAAATGAGTCAAAAACCCGATTCACTTCGGTGAGTGACCCCTTCAAACTCGATTCAGTAAAAAGAATCAAGTTTACCATCACTACTTTCCACAGCCATACCCGCGACCTTGTGGTTGTTAGTTCACATTCATTGGCCGATGCTTAGCGTCATGTTATTATGTGTCCCAACATCCAATGGCATGTCACATTGTTTTCATGGCCACGCCCTCACCCCAGGTGCAGAGGCCTATTTCTTTTCAGGAATGTTGTGAATACTTTGAGATTTATATTAATTGCAATTCCTACCTCTACATTTATCTTTTAAAATATATAATTAGCACAGCATGGCCGTGCAATGTTTTACATGTTTTGTTTTTTTTTAGTTTTTATTCCTATTAATTATATTTTCACTTGTTACCTCTGAATTATTAAACCAGACCTAGATGACAAAAAAAATTTCAGAAAAAATATAATTCAAATACTCCTTTAATTATTCATTATTCTCATTAATTTTCGATCATTTTATATATTTTTCCATAATATTACATTTGAATTTAACAGATCAATCTGTCAAATAACAGACAAATATTTGTGAAATTATGATACATTTCTGAATGTATTTTTACAATCTAAATATGCATATGTACAACGAGATATATTTAAAAAACAAGAAAATTGTGTTTTATTACATTTACAGTGATGTTATGTTATTTCACATTTGACATGTAAAATCACAGTCTACTTATGTAAATTTAATGATATTCTAGAAAAACAGTACAAAACTGTAAAATATACAGTAAGATACTTTTATATTACTTTTTTTTTTACAGTGTGTGTTATCAAATAGATGGATTTCTAAACCTTTTATTGGGCAATTAAAAGCTCGGCAGGTTTGAATGCTATGTAATTTGATTTTATAAGCCTCAAGAAGAAAACCTCAGTGTTTTGCGACAGGTTGCGTTTATGCTTATTGATAGCTGTTGATAAATGTTTTTTTCATTTATTTATTTATTTTTTTTTACTCTGGCATGACCCTGATGTAAAATGAATTCTTTCCCTGGCAATATGCTAAAACTACCACTGCATATTTTACTGTATATTACACATTGGTTGCCATACAAAGTGCGATATTTTCACACGTTATACAGTCATGTCTGCATGGCATCTTCCCACAGTGATATAACGCTGTTCTGATCTCCATTCCTCAGTTTTATATGCAGGAATCATCCTTTGCTCCTGCAGAGGTTTTGGCACACCATAAGAGGCTATACACGGTGGGAATGATTAAGGCGCTGTTTGAAAGCTCAGCCCATTTGAACTCTGTTCCCCACCGTTCCTTTTCTGAATCATCATCTTATGAGCACAGCTAACGTTCCTTATCTCTCTTACACCTGCCCTCATTTCAGCTTGCTTCCCTCTGCCGACGTCTCTCGCTCTCCCCCTTTTCATTTTTCTTTACAGTCCCAGATTATATTTCAAGAGTAGATGAGGTAATTGTGTTGCTAACCCCATTGAAGTTAAAACTGCACAAGGGAGGAGGCAGTCTCTGAAAAGGTGATTTGTGCCAGAGCGGATGATCAAGTGCATGTGTGTAGGATGGGGGGGGGGGGGGGGGGGGGGGGGGGGTTGCATTCAAAAAAAGATGAGAAAAGATTCCGACTCCTGTTGAGGTAAATCTGCAAACATATGTTTGATCTTTGGAAAAGTCAATTAGAACGATGACTGAAACCTTTTCTTTTGTCACAACACCACACAATAGGAATGCCAATTTATATTCAACTGAGCACCAATATAAAACCTCTACAAAACAAATGATCTTTATACTTTTGTGAACTGACTTCTCTTCAGATCAGGCGTCGTAAGAAAAGGGAAATTCCACCCAGTTGAACTCCACCTAAATAAGGCATCAAAAGCCACTTGGTTAAAACTATGTATCTTGTAGGACTTGTTTGGTCTCATAAGCTGGACTGTGATAGAAGTATATTTCACACAGTCACCAGCTGATGACATAAAGCAAACATGTTGACAGTTTTCTGGTCTGTGGCTTTCAGGTGTGTGTTACATAATGCTAAGGAATAAAACCATCACCAATGATCTTAGAGAAGCAATTGTTACTAACCATCAAATCTATGAAGGGTTCAAAGGCCATTTCCAAGCAATCTGAAGTCTATCATTCTACACTGAGAGATTATTCGCAAGTACAAAGTGTTCAAGATAATTGCCAATCCTCCCAGGAGTGCATGTCCCTGCAAATTCACCTCAAGGTCAGAACATGCAGTCCTTAGAGAAACTGCAAAATAATGCAAATGCTGCATTTCAGACTCCATAAACCGAACAAGTATGGATTGTTTGGAAGGGTCACCAGGAGAAAGCCTCTTCTAATAAAAAGAATATGGCAGCACAGATTAGATTTACAAAGTTGGCTCTGAACAAACAACATCTGTCCTTTGGATGAGAACAAAACAGAGATGTTTGGTTTTCTCCAAACGTCGTGCTGTGCATCATGAGCAAACACAGCATATCAGCACAAACACTTTAAACTAACTATCAAGCATGGTGGTGGAGGGGCTATGATTTTGAGTTTTTATTTTGCAGCCACATGATCTGGGCACCTTGCAGTCACCGAATCAATCACAAACTCTGCTGTATACCAAAGTATTCCAGAGTCAGATGTGGTGCCATCTGTCTGACAACTAAACCTTGGCCCAAATTGCTTCATGGACCAGAACAATCATCCCAAGCACCGCAGCAAATCTACAACAAAGTTGGCTGAAATAGAAAAGTGTTGCAGTGACTCTATCAAAGTCCAGACCTCAGCTCAACTGAATTACTGTGGTAGGATCTTAAGAAAGTAGTGGTACAGCATTTACCTACTCAGGTTCTAAATGGCTCTTTAGATAGATTTAAACCAATTCAGATTGACAGACATAGCTTTTGTATTTATTTTACACTTAAATTCAAGACAAATTTAGGAATATCTGTTTGCATTCTATTACTGAATAGTTTGTTTAACAAAGCCCAGGTTGAATCCCCAAAAACTCAAATTTAAACCAAAGAACAAAACTGGTGTATTGAGTAGGGTTAAGACAAGACGGAGTATTTGTTTCAGATCATCAAGTAGGTGAGACTCTTAGTATGAAAAGCAAAAAGGAGAAGAAAAAAAAATGAATCATGACTACCACTGTCGGCCGGATTACTCAGACTCGCTCATTTCACTTAGACCTGACCATGAATAATTCATAAAGTCATTAACCTAAGCAATTTGCCCATAGCCCTCTCCTCAAGCCTATGCAAAAGAGCTCTATTTGTGGAGCTCTAACCCAGAACATGTCCAACTAAATTTCAGAGGTTTCAAAGTTTTCTCTGGGGCAGCAGCAGCCTGCCATGATGATGATGATGATGATGACAACAAAGATTTGTTATATAATTCAGTCACGTGAATGTCTTTCGGGGGAGATGTTACAAACAGGATATAACTGGGAGGGTACTGTGTCATAATATCTCTGAGATTAAATAAAGAGAACCAAAAATAATATTCCTGCCTTTGAAGTGTCACTCCGGTGCTGCGGAGGGGATTTTGAATAGTCTGGATTCAAATATTGAAATTCCTTAACCTTCATTCATCCTCCAAAGAAAGCCATCATCCCTGCATCCATGTAAATGTGGCAAAAACCATTTAGATCATATGACATCAGTTCTACATGCTTAAGGTGCATACCGAAATAAAAACTGCGGTGCTGTGTCAGATCTTTCCTCAGAATTTTGCTGTCACAAAGCAAATATCACCAGCTCACCAGCTCACAGGCAAAAAATATGCACACGACATGAATGTTTTATGACTTTGAATAATCTGCTCCTTCAACTGCTCTATGTTGTAAAAAATGTGTGTACAAAATATTGATTAATCTATAGACTCTAACAGAAAATGGCATGTGATACGTCAATAAATGTCTAAAATGGATAAAAATCAATGCGTCTCATCTAAAATTATGCTTCACCCAGGCCTAACATATACTTTGTGTGCAGAGTCAAGATAATAACCAAGGATGCAAGAGACTGGCTGAAAAAAAAAGATTTACTGTTAATATGACTTTGTATACACTCACGTCTAAAGGTTTTGAGCCAACCCTAATTTCTTTAGGTTTTGCTAAGAAAATTGAATACAGGCACAGTGATGTATTGAAACATATGAAAACATATGTGCAAGTACAATATATAAGTGACCGTCTTTATTCTTCATCATGACCTGAACTTTCTGAGGCAAAAATTCTTGTCATTTCTTTAAGTCAGGTGTGTCCAACTCCAGGCCTCAAGGGCCGGTGTCCTGCAGGTTTTAGATATCACCCTGAGTCAACACATGTGAATCAAATGATTAGTTCACTACCAGGCCTCTGGAGAACTTCAAGACATTTTGAGGAGGTCATTTAGCTATTTAACCCTTTAAGACCTACCATAGAACCAAGTTCGCCAGAGCTTACTTTATATTTTTACATGCTGTAGTGCCTTTTTTGAGAGCATTTCAAGTTGCTATACATCAATACAACCATTATAGCCCAAAGTTTAATAATATTTATGCATTAAGTGCATAGGAACTACATAAATTGCAAAAAAGTGCAATAAACTACAAAGAAATTGAAAATTGTTTTTGTTTTTTTAACATATATTTCTAGTTAGAGAAATTTAAGAATCTTATCCCTCAAAACTGTAAATACAAAAAAGTTGCACAAAATAGTTTCCCACCACAGGAAATTTATTATTTGTGTCTTCATAGTTTTATTTTTGAAATACACCAATTTTTATATACTGCAGGAAAAACGAAAATAAATATTATAGTGCAAATTTGCAAAAAAGCAGCATATGCATCAAATTAAAGTCTTTCCAGCAGTGCAATATGAGTCCTAAGCATCCCAGAAACGACACAGAAAGTCATAAAGTCAAAGATAACTTTTAAAAACACCAGTATAGGCTCATGAGGCCCTGATGGTAAAAAAAACTACATTTCCGCAAAAATGATGTCACTTCCGGTTTCGGGCAGGTAATGGCGGACATGCGAAAGTTCGCTCTGACGTCTATTCTAACGTAGGAAGTGTTACAAACAGCTGATCAGATGGCAAAGCATGTTTCTGGAATATTATGTTTTTGTTGCTGCAAGTGCTTTTTATGCAGTTTTTGCAAAAGTATATGTGGAAGGAAACCGTGACCGAGGACAAGCTGATGGCATAAGATGTAAGTACAACTCCTCTGGTTTCATGTGCAAAAAAAATTATTGCGCTAGCTTACGTGGTTGCAGTGCTACCGGGATTTAAAAATAGTTATGCAAAACAGAGCGTGCCCGCTCTGACCGGTTTTAAAGGGTTAAATCAGCTGTGTTGGATCAGGAACACATCCAAACCTGCAGGACACCAGCCCTTGATGCCTGGAGTTTGACACCCCTGCTTTAAGTAATTCTTCAAGAATAGTTCTCCAAGCTTTTTGAAGGACATCATAGACATCTCTGGAGTGTCCAGTGTCTTGCTGTATTTGCTTGATTTTTTTCCTGCTTCTTAAAAGAACATGAGTATCAGATATTGTTTATTTGCTGTAAATAGTATTTTTTAGTTCAGTTTTTTTTAAGAACACAATACACACCATGCGAATATGTGAAGTTTAGTATTTAAAAATATGCTTGTCAAACTATGTTATCTTTAGAATTTTCCATTGTTTTTAACTAAACAAGAGAACAGGTGATGTTTTTCCGACAGGCTTAAAGATATTAAAAATTAGTTTATATTTTAAAAAACGAGGGATGGCTCCTGACTTTTGCACAGTATTTTTTTCTTAAACAGGAAAAGACTTCTTTAAATCAGCATTTTATCCTGATTAAAAGATTTTATTTTATTTTTTAAAACACATATTTTTTTTAATCTATGATACTAAATTTCCCTGTTACTGGTTCCGTGTTAAGCTACTGCGGGCTTAGCAGTGAATGTGTTTTGCTTTCCCTGACCCAGACTTTGCCCTGATTAAAACTATATACTGATCATCTTCCCTCAGATATAGTAAAAGATGACTGTACAAGGTGCACACACTGACACATAAACTATTTGAACTTGCTCTCTGACAGGTTTAAAGCTGATTTAAAAAAGCTGCCACGTCCATGGTGCTGATTCTTACTTCACCTGCAATTTTATGCAGTGGAAATTCTGCAGGCAGTGCTCATAAAAAAAAGAAAAAAAAAAAGACAGGGACGGTGCGAGGTGAAATGGTGAGAATTATGTAAAACTTATTTAAATTCCCAGATCAAAAGCTGTTTGGGGCTAATCTCAAAACATTCAGGGCTTAAGCCCTGACAGAAAACACTTAGCAAGACCACTGGGGAGGTGAGAATTACTCACGCTTTCACTTTTTTTCCTGCAGATTTTTTCTTCTCCTCCTCCCAAAGCTGCTTCAGGGATTTGAACTGCTGACCTTGTGGGCACAGAGCTGCTTACCCAACCTTTACGGAAGTAAAATGCAGATCTGAAAGTAAAGTTGCCAAAAGATCTTTAATCAGCAAAAAAACAAGAAAACAGACAAAAAGGAATGCAAGATCCTCTAAGCTCTTAAGACCTGTGATGCTCTTTTCTCCATTGGCCATGGTTTCATCTTCACTGCTTCTTTCCAGATCATAGACTTTATATAAACAATGGACCGAACAAACAGTGAGTGAGCAATAAGCTTATAAACTTTATTTTAGCTTTATGGCTTAAGGGGTGTTGCCATTTGAGTTTAACGTCGCAAGTGAATATGTTTAAGTGAGAGGGTGACGTTATCGGCTAATATAATGCTAGCATCTCACACACCCAAAACACACCACAGACCTGTCCTGAAGTTAAAACCTTCTTTGACTTGTTTGATCGATTCTGCTAAAGAAATCGGTGCAAATGATATGTTTCTGTGACAGGCTGCAAAAGAACTTAAAAATGGTTCTTTGCTAAGCTAGCTGTTATTTGTAAAACACCACAGTGTTTCATCCTTGGAGCTGGGCCTTTGTTGGATCAGTGGATGGCTTTAAATATGACCGAGTGCAGAGATCTTGAACATTTAACTGTATTTTGACAGTTTGAGAATTTTCTATTGATAAATACCTCCCCACAGCTGTTCATACTACACCAATAGATAAAAAATTAAAAGACAGAAAAGTCAGACATTTTCTGTGAATTAAAAAAAAACTTTCTATTTCATAATTACAGGTAAGTCAATGAGCTAGTTACATGGTTATTTCTTGCACTCTCAGCCCAAAGACTTGTGCTGCAGCAGCATTACTATTGAAATTGAATTTTTTTTTTAACATTAAAATATCTCAGGGATTAAAGTAGATTTTTTACTGGCCTGGCCCACTTAAGGTCAAAGTGTCCCTCAATATTTAAAAATGAGTTTGACGTCCTTGTCTTAAATAATGCATAGGTCAGTGTTAAGTGGCTTAAAAGACAAAAAAATATTCCTCTGGAAATGTTCAGGTATAAGGACTGAATTGTAAATTAAATGAAAAAACAGCCAATGTCCAAAGAATAACTTCAGAATGATTGCTCAAGACTCAAGAGTATCAACAAAAATTCAAAGTTTTTGTACAAAACTGTACATGAGGCACAGAAACCATTAATATGAAAGTGTGAAAGCCCAAATTATTGTTGCTATGAGATATATAAATCAAGTTATCTTGCCATAAATAAAAAATGCTCTGTGAAGAAGAAAATCAGCTGTGCAACGACTGATGAGGAAATGTTTTTTATATATATACTTTCAAAACAGAGACATAGGAATTGAGATGGGATTAAAGAAGCAGAGAAGTAGATGGATGTATAAATAAAAAATCAATCCAAAGGCATGGATTGTCCCATGACGATTATACATCATCCAGCTCATGGTTCTACAGTATTTTCTGTTCATATTGGGTCTTATTAAAAGCCAAAGGAGATCAACAGAGAGCTGTGTTAACTTTAAAACATAAACATAGCAGTAAAACCCATGATATGCAACGACGTCTGCTTGAAAAGACACCAGAAAATGAAAATTTCATGCTGGATATACAATAACATAAATGTAGATGGCAGGGAAAAAAAACAACAAAAGAAATTGATGGAGTTTGCTTTGCTGACCCAGTAAGTGACTTGTTCTGTCAGTAGGACCAAACTGCAGTGGATACTGCAAATGTAAAAAACTGGGGTGCACTGTGGAAAACTATACCCAAGCCCACAAATCCATTTTCTAATGTTGATTCAGAAACACATGACCTTTAGCTTCCTGGGAGTCTCCGGATAAACAAATGCACTGCTAGAGCGATGCTGTGAAGCTGGAGGTCCAACAGCGTTGATGTTTCAATTTGTGCTGTCTGAGAAATGTCAAGTTAACTTTTCCTTTTACCAGTGATAGAATTGTTGAAATGGTGGCATTGTCATAAAAGCATCCTTACTCTTTTTCTGTGCTTTATTCTTTCCAGCCAATGTTTTGGTCCCTCCATTTCCTACTTTTCCTTTGCTTTTACCCAAATGATCTAAAAACACTTCACTATTGATGTTGAATTATAACTGAGTTTGATGTCTGAATTGTAGGAAACAATGGAAAATATGTTTGAACAAACTACAGTTGTGCTACGATAGCAATACAGAACATTTTTTTATCCTTTTAAGAAAAAATAACATCCACATTTAAATTGATTTTATTGGTTGGTTGTAACGTTGCCAGCTACCTTAGGCGTGTGTGTGTCCATACAGTTTTTCTCTTTAATTCTAAAGTCCTGCTGTGAAAATCTGACAAAACATCATCGAAATAAGTTTAAAAGACTTATTATGCAGTTATTTTAGTAAAAAAGTCCACAAAATGACAACTACTATTTTAATAGTTTTCATGCATAAGACCCCCTATACCCCTACACCCACCTTCACCCCAGCCTCCCATTTCCATTTTGTTTCATGTTACTTATCCAGTGTCGTGTCTGTTGTGACTGATGGCTGTTCTGCTTTGTATGGGGTAAACACTGCCTCCACTTTCAAATGAATGTGCCAAGTGGAAACCTCTAGGACTGAAAAATGAAGCAAACATAGAAGTGCCAAAAATTGCAGTTCCTCTAATGGCCACTTCAGCCTGGCTTCAAAGAAAGAGTCAGTCCCATAGACTCCCGTGTTAAAAGGCTCAATTTTAGAGCTTCAAAAAGACAGTTTACAGCCTTGTATGAAAAAGTTTGTTTTGTCCTATAATAATAGTGAATATTTTTCCCATTGATAAAAAAAATACAGTGGGTGAAGTTTGCAGCAACTCATTGATTCAAATCCTGGTAAAGCTACAATTTTTGGATATGTCAACTTTGGCTGACAGATGTCACTTACATAGCTGTCTGCTGTTGATAGCTGTCTGCCAGGCTTTACCTCTACTAAATTAAGTTATGAAATGTTTGGGGCAGTAGTTTCTTTTGGATCATATTTAATAGAAGCCTCTGCTTCAGTTTTGGAGACTGAAATTCCGTGGCTTTATTAATCTAATACTTAATATTAATTAGCAGATATGTCTGTTTGGCTACTGCACTTGTACAATTACTAAACCAAGCCTGCTAGCATGACTTGACTTAGCATTGGCTTCTGCCATGTTGATATCTTTTGTGCCTGAAGTTACTTACTTGGATGATAGAGTAGCATGCTAACAATGAGGCTTCAAATAGTCGTGTCATTGTGTTTCACCAATATAGTTTAAAAATACAGTCTGCCAACAAAGCTTGTTAGCGTTAGCTGATCACTTGTTCCCCTCATCCAAATACAGTAACTTCTGGCTTTAAATATATCAACATGACAGCTGATAATACAAAATCTTGAGGCTTTAAATACATATATGTCAGTGTGTTTCAACCATACAGTTTAAAAATACAGTTAGTTAATGCTAGCAAGCTTTGTTAGCAATCTTTCACTTATTTCTCTCTGGCTCCAGAAAACCAACATGGCAGCAGCCAAAACATTAATGCTAATATGTCAAAATACAAAGTCCAAAACCAACTGATGGTGTCATTGTAGTTATGTGGATCTTTTCTATAGGCTACAGTCGCACAGAAGGGAGGTCCCAGAATGGAGACAAAACCACCAACTAGACATTACTGCAAATAGAAATAAATCTTGTTTTAACTACTGTGGTCCTGACTTGTCCATTTTGGATGTTCTATTATTTTCACTGTATGGGCACATAGGACTCCCACATCTGATGCCAATTTCCAATTCACGCATATGCACATTTTAAAGTCCTGTTTAATGTGAGTACAGCAAAACTTTTCCCTTCTGCTGATGACTTTGAACACAGCCATCCACAGCACATAAATTATTCTACACAGTGCATATATGACATCCAACTGAGGTAGAAGCAGGAAAAAGACATTTTGAGAGGAGAGAGACTTGGATTATGTTGTAAAATTTGTGTTGCTGAAAGTACCTGTTCGGTGCAAAGTGATGGAACCAGCTAGTGAATGTATACCTTACCGAAGAGAAAAACAAGAATATCTAAATTATAGCAGCCTAGAAAATCTTCTGGTAGAGATCTGGCAGAAGTAAGGGTGAACAGTAGTGCTACAATTTGAAGGCTGTGAAAACCGGGGTGAGTTAGAGCAATTTTTGATCATTCTGTACCTGGAAAGTCTCGGGAAGAAATCGTACCTTTTCCCCCTTATCGGACTTGGTAGCAGGGATGAAAAAATACAAATAAAAACCATGAATGATGGTGGTAGTGAATTCCAAGACGAGATCGCGTTACAGTGATTGCTAAAAATATGATGCACCTGCTTAAAAACCACAACATGTGTAAAGTCAAACAATAACCGTCATCAGTATTCAGCAGGTGGCCACTCAAGTGGAGCGGCTCATTTGCAGTAAAGTGCCAAAGTGCGGCCTCACTTTGCACTCCCTCGGGCCACTATTAAGAGTGAGGAATTCCACTTTTCAGTCAAATTTAAACATTTTTTAATGTGTTTGAATGAAACCTCCACCAAGGTTGAGATCAGTTCTTTGTCATTTAACAGTCTTGTTTTTACTATAGATTTCTCTGAAAATATGCCTTACTCTATAACACCGGTTGTGCTTTCCTCTTTGTTTCTTCAGTTCAATTCACCTGAAAATGAAAGTGTCTCACGGGTGTTTGATCTTCAAAATGTTTTAGTCTTCAAAGGATCATTCAAAAATGTTCTCTTACCAAAATGAATTCCACTCAGGTCAAAGACAGTGAAAAGGAGACTGTTGATCTTCAATTCAATAAGGAGAAATCATTTGGGAGAATTGAACATGATTTATTTAGGTAGAATGATTATTTAATCTATTTGGCAATTACACTCCGATGACCCATTGTGGCAGAACAGAATCCCAGCAGTGATAGGAGTCTAGACGGTGGTGGTGGTGGTGAAGATGAAAATGGATGCTTGGACGGAGTTCTGAGTGACTCAGGTGAAGCAGAGATGGAGAGGAGGTGGGCTGAGCGGAGGCTGATTGGTTTAAATGGATAAATGTTGTCAGCCCCGAGTTTGACAGGGTGGAAAAGTGGAAGTGATGTAAAGAACGCACTAGCAGACAAATGCCCAGGAAAGCAGGCAGATACTTACAACTTTTTAGAGTATAACGTGAGCCTCCTTTCCCGCAAAATACTCCGAAGTTGGGGAAGGTTAACTCATTCCATTCCACACCCCAAAAACTACAGCACACTTTTTTCTTCTTCTGCAAAATTACCAGGTCGTTTTTACACTACTTAAATTTAAATAAACTGCATTACTTATTTACAGTAAAATTACAGTATAATTGTTTCTGTTTCCTGACTTGTTACTTCCTTATTCTTGTATCTACATTAAGTATTTGTATGTACATATAATTACATTTTAATTTCAAATAAAATAAATTGAAATTCCTTTTAATCTTTTGGCACTTTCACACTAGCTTCATTTTTCAGCCCTAGAGGTTGGCACATAGCAACAACAGATTATCTGGTTATTCTGGTGCCACAGCAAAGTCACAGTGTCACTAATATGAAGCACTGGGAACCAGCATTCAGCATTAATACATTTTATAACCACACAGTCCCAGTACAGCACTTGTGTCTTCATTTGGTAAGAAAAGTAATGGTACTAGCTTCTTGCAAGTGCAGATGTATGCTGATGTGCTCCAGCTTCAACCTAGGAACATAATCACTTCTGCAATTTTGCCTTTCTCTTAGAGGCTTTCAGTCTTACAGTTGGTTTTCATATTCTTTTCTGGTAGGAGTCTAAATTGCTGCTGTTAAAGCAAGATAAAGTCACAACATCACATCTGGGCGAGCCTTAAAAAAACAAAAAACAGGCCTTTTTCTGCCTTTTCCTATTTTTTCCCTCCCTTTTAGAGTCCTGCTCCTAATATATGAAATTAAGGAACAAACATTAGCACACAAAAGCCACATGGCATCAGACTGCATAAGTGTGTCTAACAACATCAATTTACTTGGTTTTGCTAATATTCACAAAAGACGTGCCGAGATTTTTCCTCCTGTTTTTTGAGACACCAAATCGAGATTAATTTACAGGAAAAGTAAATCACAGAACAAAATGACATCTTTTTTAAATGAAAAAAAATTCATTCACAGCTGAAATTCTGATTAAAATGCTCAAATAGCAACACCCACAGGGCAGACAAGAGGGGAAAGGCCAGCCAGTCTGTGATGCAGTCTGTGTGAAGTAGTGGTGCAGGGACAAAGGAAGATGAGCTCCAGCTGTCCTTTTTAAGGCAGAATCTCTCAACGTAATTGTTGAAAGAACGGAAGGAAGCATTCATTGAGTCAACTAATTTTACCAGCTTGGGAAATGAAACAGGTGAAAAACGTACTAAACTATGAGGCCGAGCTGTAGCAGGAACAGACAGTGTAGATGCAGACGGAGAAATAGCACTTCTGACTAGGGATGGGTATTGATAAGATTTTCACGATTCCGATTCCATTTTCGATTCTGTTTAACGATTCGATTCTTTATCGATTCTCTTATCGATTCTTTTTTTTTTAAAAAAAAGGAGAACACTAAGGTCAATTAGCTTAGATCTTTGTTTTATATTTTCTCTTTGAACAAGATAGAAATTTAGGAGTAACATGGCCTTACAAACCCAACAGTGAGATCTTAACAGATCCAACCTACGGCTCTTCAATGGGGTGTCACAGGGTCCCCAGGAAAAAAAATTGTAAATGTAAAACAATAAAATAAATATTCTTCTGTAGCAATAACAAAGTATAACATAAATTATTCTGTAGCAATTACACAAGAATATCCAGTAATGTCCCTGCGTGCAATTAAACACATTCACTTACCGAAAATGGGGGCATCTGCTGTGGCAAATGGGTGCAAGCCTTTTACCACAAACTTAGTCACTGCTCCGTGACATTCGTCTATCCTGGCCTGAAAGGAGACGCTACCGGTAGACTGTAGCAAGAACTGCCAGCATCTGAGCCAGCCAGACTCTGTCTGTCTCTCTCATCATGGTCACCTAAACGCACAGTAATGGCAGGTTTTGTAATAAGGCAGATCGCGCTAACATAATATGCACTGTTAGTTGATTATTTACCTGCCGTATTAACGGGAGAGGACGTGCAAACGTTACCGCTGCTGCTGGGTTGAGATTCACGAGTCTGGAGCGGAATTAAAAATACGACATTCATTTAACGTTATCGGGTGTCTTGTGAGCAAATGCTTTTGCATATTCGTAGTGTTTCCTCCCTTAAATGAAATATCTACTTTGTAAGTATTGCAAGTTGCCCTGTTGTCATCCGTTCTCGTAAAGTATAACCAAACTTTTTAGCGTTTGAGCCGCCATGTTTCCTGCCAGGTAAATGACGCTCCGCAACGTGGTGACGTCATTCGGGGCGACTGGAATCGATAAGGGAATCGTTTGCAAAAATGGCAAACGATTCCAAGGAATTGAAACAGTGGGAACCGGTTCTCAACAAGAACCGGTTTTCGATACCCATCCCTACTTCTGACGTTAGTGATTTTTTTTCAACCAAGAAAGAAGGAAAAATTTTGTAATCTTCATTTGAAGAAGAGGTGGAGCAGGAGGAACAATGTCACTAATGGTGTCAAATAACACCTTAGGATTACCTCTGCTATTCATAAAGAGAAAAACAGGAAGCACTCACATCTCTAACTGAATTGTTGAAAGAAATTAAAAGATCCTTTAAATAAAACAGATGAACGTGTAAATGAGTTTTCCTCTTGCTTCTCGGCAAGAACACTTTAAGCAAAGAAAACTGTCATTTATCCAAGGTGAGGACTTGGAAACAGGAGCTAATCTTGTTATTAACCGGACAGATTTCATCTAAAATAAAGAGACAATGATCATTAAATAAAGACTCATTGAAAAGTTAACACCATCATAAGGGAATAAGAATGAATTAAAAGCATCAGAGAATTTCTTTGATTAGATACCTCATTTTTATTTCATGCTAATCTTTTACTACCTAAAACATGCTAAATTAACTCCAGTACAATAGTCACATTGCACTGGGTGGAATTTTATTAAGACTGGCAGTAAAACGGCTGCAAAAATAACAGAACATTTAAATCACTAAACTGACAAAACACTCTAAAATTCATTTTTAAATTATACCTCATTCTTGTTAACTTAGAACTACCTAACTACTTGTGTTTGCTTGTTAAAAAAAAACTCAAGTTATAAAATATAAAATGATCTCTTTTTCTGCTGCATGTTCAGGCTCGCAGCTCCATAGTCTAGTCATTAACACATTTGCCTTATATGTGAAGGATCTCTAGTTTGAGACTGGGAGGAGATACAAACTCACAAGCTAGTGCTGTTCCTAGGCAGGGGTAAATGGGAAGGTTGTGTTAGGAAGAGCATCTTGTATAAAATCTGTGCCAAATCAACATGTGGATCCATCTGCTGTGGTGACCTCTTGGGAAATAACAAAGCAGCCAAAAGTTCAAATGGGGCATCAGAAACACAGAACACCTCATTATGGATCAGCTTTTGCCTTTCATAGCTCTAAATATAATTATTAGGCTCAACTTTTTCCATTGTAGAAATTCACAGAATATAAATAACAAGAATGTGAATTTCTGCTGAGAAACAGCAAGAGCCCCGTGGCAAAAGCAGAATTACAAACAAAACTGTTTTTCTTATTGCTTTTCACTGGTGCTGTTGGTGATTATTTTCTATTTTAGCATTCACAATTTCTGTTGTTTACCATTATATAGACCTATTTCTTAAATGCTAGACTCCAAATATCAAAAAGGTTAATAGGCTAATGGCTTCACCACTGTATGCATTTACTGAATTTCAAACAGAAGGGTCTGTAATGTCTGTTTTTCCAGGGGTCTAGACCATGTAAGTAAAAAGTACACTGCTGTAGTCATTATACAGCTATAATGTAATTATTGCAGCAAATACCTGGTGTTATGATATAGAGAATGCAAAATTAAAATAGCAAATAATCATAAAGCCAATGAATAAATCACATGATAGGACAATGAGTTCACCCAAAACCTTGGCTGATTGTGACCTACACCCGTTTCCACAGCTTGGCTTGTGTGATTAGGTAGAGGATCAACAGGGGGTCCATGCCCCTCTTGGGGACACTCCTATAGGGCTTAAATCTGGGACTCTCCACCATTTGACCTTAGAAATGAAGAAGCTTCTCGGATGAGAGGTGAAATGTCTTCGAGCAACCAGCTGCTTTTCTCCTTGGAATAGATGCTGATGTAAAGATGAGAATAGCCTAAACAAGTTTCAAGTTTTATTGTAATATACAGAGAAACAGTGTAGCCACATTTATCCATAATGAGATTCTTTGGCTCATGCTCCTCCGCTTTACATGAGCATATAGAAAGTGTGCAGTTATATTTAAGAAGAAAATAACAAGAAAGGGACGATACCTTGCTCAAATAACAGTAATAATAATGATAATAATAATAATAAAAATATATAAAACAACCAAACAAACAAAATACTAAAGTATTAAATATTTAGAGAATTTAAGACAATTGTTGGTATTTACAGTTTGCGCAAAAAACTTGTGCAATGAACATTTAAGTGGCATTTGTTGGAATGACAGCATGTAGAGTCCTGTAATTGTAGTGAGTGTGTAACGGTGTGTACAGAATGTCAGTAGTTCAAAGGCCTGATGGCTTGTGGGTTACACTATCCCTATTCCTATCCCCATTACACTATCCCTGTGTCTTCTAGTGCGGGTCTGAATGCTCCTGAACCGCCTGCCAGACGGCAGGAGTGTGAAAAGTCTGTGGTTGGGTCGGCTGGGTTCAGAGAGGATCCGCTGCGTCTTCCTCATGCAGCGTTGTCTGAAGAGATCCTGCATGCCTGGCAGTTCAGTCCTGGTGATGCGCATCTGGAACACAAGAATACTTGGGCAACACACCCAGATCAGAATTTGCGAATGTGAAATCAGTGTAGAATCTTAAAGGATAACAAAGTCCACCAATATGTATCAATAATATACAGATATTCATCAATAGCTGCCAAAGAAAATTTTTGAACATCTCCTGGCCTAACAAGATCAGAACCTATGGGGAAAAAGGGAAGCAGTTACCTGTAGAGAAAGAGATGCAAATGGATAAGACATACGCTGTGGAAGCCAGGCAACAACTTAACAAGACATGCCGTTGTGGAACCCACAAGAAAGGAGAAAAGAAAAAATAAAGAATACACCTGTTATCGGACGGGGACGATGCTTCCAGCTTGAGCATTTTGGAGGACGCTTGGAGGGGTGTTAGGCATAAGTAAGTAAATCTTGTAAAGACTTAAATCTAGTGAAGATACCACTATGTTGTCACTTGTTGGATATTAACAATTGCAATTTATTATTTTTTTTTCTACGGAAATTTTCACTATGAGTTTCCAGACACAAACACACTCGCATATATGTGAGTACTTTAGACAACTTTTGATCTTGTTTTTGCCTAGCTTGTCGATTTTGCATTATGTTTTCTAACAGACGTTACATGCTTGAACTATTTCTTCTACGACCTTTTTAATGGTGCAGGCTTGGATGCTGACAACTTGTCTGACAAAGGCCAAACAGCTCCCCATTGCACTTAGCAGCCTTTTCTACTCTGGAACATGAATATGTTTGTCACTTTGAATTGTCAGCTAGTTTCATTAGGTCCTAAGCAACTAAAAAAAATTTGCTCACGTTTCTGTGAAGCCAGTCCCTTAAGCCCGCAGACAAATATTATCTGCATCCTATTAGCATGCTTAATGTGTCTGTTATCCCTAAGTTATTAATATGCTAAATATATCCACATGCCATGACAGAGTGAGGCAAAACTCTGCAGGCAGTGTACAGTATCTCGTTATATCTGACTACGACATGGTGCACTCTTGAATACATCACAAATACTTGCTCATCAAGCTGACCTGCAGGGCAAGCTGCCGTTAAAAAGCTCTCTGATCCACACTGGAAGACTCACAGGTGCAGTGAGCCTCCATTGATGTTGCTTCTTCTTAGAAAGGCAACTGTTGAAAAGTTAAACCTGACCTGTGCTTTGGTGAAGATGGAAAGTTGTTATGACTAATAACGCAGCAAGCGACTGTGTCCTTCCACACTCTATTGGTTGTACTATTGAAGATCTTTGTGTGAATGCTTATTCTAATCTTTATATATTTTTTTCTCCAGCATTTCCTGAGATAATTATCATATTTTAGCTTGCTTGATTGTTCAGTTCTTTCACCAATATACAATCAGCTTGTGGTTTTACTGAGGGTAGCTGCTCTTGGTCTTTATAATGGCGGATCAGTGAGATACGGACAATAAGCCAAAAGTGGATGAAAGTTGCATTGAACTACAGCCTAGGAAGTTAATTGATTCAGCAGTAGAAATCTTTTCTTAAAGCCCTCATAATTTGCACTTTACAATCGTGTTAATAGCTGTGCACATGTAAACGAAAACTAAACAATTAAACCAGTTAAGAGTTCTTACACATTTAGAAAAAAAAGGAAGGTCTTACTGCCATCAGTGAGGTGTCAAACTGTAATGAAAAGGCTTACTCTGCCTTTGAGAACTTTGAGAAGCAGTGAGGAAGGATTCAAAAGGTAATAAGTATGCTGGAGAGTAGAGAGGATGTTTATCACCTTATGTCCAGATCAGTTCACATAAGAGTTGTCCCAACAAAATATTGCCTGCTAATGAGGCCAGTCTAGGTCAATGCATGAATACACAATATTTTAACCGTTGCCAGTGGCAGTTTTCTCAGGAAAGCAATGTCAGTGCAGCCCAGTGTCCATCCAAGCATATTTCTCAACATATTTCCTCACTAAAAATCACTGCAAAACCTACTAATCCATCCAGTGGTTGTTCCACTGGATGGATTAGTAGGTTTTGCAGTGATTTTTAGCCAAATTATGAATCCTTTGATTGTTTTAAGGATCGAATTTCCCTGTCATCCTTCACCTAAGTGTACTGTCTAATACAGTACTGTCCAAAGGGTTTGAACCACCACCCCTTATTTCTTTCAATGATTCAGATTTCCTGGTCTTTTTTTTAAAGAGGTCTTGATCTATAGTTCTCTGGGCTTTCTGAAGATTTTTTTCTTTGCCCAAAGTTCTTTTTTGGGCTTCAGGCTCTGTTTTACTTTACGCTATTAGTCGAAAACTTAGTATATCCCAGTGTTATATGTGATGTGTTCTAAAAAAGAAGTGGCGGACCTAAATAAGACTATCTACAACAGATGAGCAGTATCTGGAAATCTTTAGGAAAGCTCTGACACAGGATCCAAAAGCTACATCCTTCCCCCTAGTTTGTCCAACCACTGTTTGCCAAAGACTCCTCAGAAATAATCTCAGCAGAAAGGCAAGAAGCCATTCTTAAACAAGAGAAATGGGGAGAAAAGGCTAATGCGATATTACACAAGACCAGGACTGAAAATCAAGTAGCAACAGGAATTTTCACATGGAGTGAAAATCCAAATCCAAATCATGAATGAAGAAAGCCAATAGAAAGGTACAGCAGTGAGTGTCTACTGCCATCTCTAAAACACAGTGTCATAGTTTGGGCAGCATTTCAGTGAGTGGTGTTGAGGATCTTGTCAAAATTGATAGAATTATGAACAGAGAAACCTGCCATCAGACTTTAATCCACAATTCAATACCATCTGGAAAGCAATCTAATTGGTAGTGGCTTAATTTTGTTCAGCATGATGATGTTCCAGTTGCCAGTGCTGTAAAAGCATTGAAAATGGATTTGCTTCCTTTGACCTTTGATTGTTCAGTGTTGCTGCTACACGGCGAAAAACTGGACACTGTCCCAACTTTTTGACACCTGTTGCTGACATCAAATTCAATAATAGAGCTAATATTTCTCTTACAATTTTATATTTATTTTTTGGTTCCACTGTGAATAAAACTTGGGTTTTGCAAATTGTTACACCCTGCTATAGGAACTTTTGGATGCTATCAGGAATGCTGGGTTAAAGTATGTAGTCCAAAAGATTTGGAGTGCTTTTGTCCACTTTTCTAGTTCACTGATTATCTGATCAGTGAAGAACATGAAAATTGCTGCATTAAAAAAAACTATCTTTAAGTTTTTTTCAGATCTATGCATAGAGAAGGTAATTTTTCAAGGTATGCCTCATTTCTTCCCCATTATAAATCACAAGCGGAGCAAATTCAGAGAAATGAAAACATTTCATTTCTCTGCTTCATAACTGACAATTTAAAAAAAAAAACATTTGTACATACAGTGTTCACCAAGCTACATTCATGATTCATTTTCGGCTCAATAATAGTCAGTCATAAATAAAAATGCAATTATAAAAAGGTTTAGCAAAGCGGAGGCTCATCTGCAGTGCAGCTGAGCATGACGGCTTACATTGGTAATCCTTGGGACAGAATGAGTTGCTTCTAGTCGTGTTGACTTGTGATACCAAATCAAAGCCAGAGCAACAAAGGAATAAAAGAAAGAACAAGGGCAAATGGAGTGAGTAAAATGCCTGTGAGGAAACAACAGCTATTATGGAATTTACGTCTTTATTCATAGCGAATTCTAAAGTCAAACATCTGCTCCTTTTAAGCTGACCTCCTGCAAACTGAAACAATGAAACAATTGGAGCTGATTTCCATAACGACACAATAGATCATTTCTTATCACTTACACCCTTCTTTCAGTTCTTACTGTCTACCCGATTTGGTTTTCATAATACTGGCCTGACATAAAAAATTTAAAAAAGCAATGAAGTTCCTAAGGAGGACTAAGTTGTCAAGTCATGCTGCAAAACTGAAGATTAATTACAGTAGCTAATCAGTGATCTATCTTTCCCTGCCAATAAATCAACATACTTCCTTTTAGCACATTAAAGTTACTTTCAGGCATGCAGTGAAGCTCTGAACTACTTGAGGACTTACCTGACAGAAGAGCCCAGCAGCTAATGGTCCCTCGTACAAAGTCCATGCAATGCAAAATTGGAACTCCTGTTCAATGTAATGAGCAAGAAGAAGAGAAGACTTAGTCAGTGAAAATGTTGGGAAGACAACGTTGGAGAAATGTGAACATTTTATTTGTACTGTATAATCTGCAGATTCTGACAGAAATCTGCAACTATCCTTCGAAGCACCGCTCCTCTCTAAAACAGCAATAAGGATAATTATTAGGCCATTTGTAAATAACAAAATAACTTTATCACTTAAAGCAAAATTGGGAAACGTAAAGTCCGAAACAAGTCTTTATATTAAGGGCCATCAGTCAAACAATACTGTTTGCTCTGGGTCTAAACAGACCGCGTTGTGTGTGATGTCTTCTTTTGTGCATACAGGCCGCTTTGAGGGTTCACACTAGAGCGCGTTTGCTGTAACATTTTATTTGTAGTGTGAACAAGCAGACAAAAAAAGACCTGCAGTGTGAACGTAGCCTTAGCTGCATGTTGAGTACAGCCCTACAACACTATTGGTGAGGCCTGCTTAAGGAAAGCAATGATGCTGGTGCTACAGCAATGAAATTACAATGGCTAGCTTTTGGCTAATACTGTCACTTTGTGACACTGCATAAAAAGTACACCTCTTAATCAGCCACTAGCTTGTTCAATTCCCCCAAAGTCAAAAGCTAGTATATAGCTAAATATGCAGTAAGCTACTCACGTTTTAGCCACATACCCAGCATGCACAAGCTGTTTATTTGTGGTCCTGTTAAAGTACTTCAACCCTTTTCTTAGTAGAAGCCTGTGGCCAACTATTAGTGATGGGTCGTTCGCGAACGAAATGGCTCTTAGAGCCGACTCTTTGAAGTGAACGATGCGAGCCGGCTCCTTATTGGGAGCCGTGAGGTTTTTTTCTTTCTTTCTCTCACCCTCTCTCTTGCCCTTTTTTCCGCTAATCTCCGCACACGCGGCCTGTACTTTACGCTGTGCAGAGGGGGGAGGGGCGTTAGTTACACTTGCAGTAGCACAGGAACAGAGCCAGAGAGAAAGAGAGCGAGGGACAACAACGTCACATTAGAAAGGTATAGTAATCATCCACTATTTTCAGTTGCAGATGATAAAGGATTCAGAAAGTTTATTCATGCAGGTCCATATGACAGAGAATGTGCATCTTCTTTTTGTTTTAATATTTTAATTTATATTTAATTGTGTTGTGGTTTGCAGTGTTTTGTGTTGTTTCACGTTAAATTTGTTTAAAAGGAAAAAGCTGAAAATGTAAATAGTTGTTTTTTGTATTATATGATTTATTTGTTACATTTTATGTGGACTGAATAAATAAAGTATATTTATGGTGGCCCTTAGAGACACAGCATGTACAAACTCCAAAACACGTAAAAACTCAGAAGCAAGTACAAACTCCAAAACACGTAAAAACTCAGAGGCACGTACAAAAGAAAACAGAAGTGCTCCAGGATGCTGGGCGCAGTGTTGAGCTTTTGTTACCTAGTGGCTACACAAGCCAGGAAGTATCAACAACCAGATTTGGTGTGTGGTACTAACAGGTAAATGAACTTTTTTTTTTTTTTTAATTATTTGAATAAATATGAGTGCTTGTCTATAAATACACAAACAATACACACATGCTTTCAATTGTGTAATTTAAGTGATCTAGGTAGCTCTGCTTTGGAAGTTCAGTAAACGCTAGAAATGTGTTTTGGAGTTTGTACGTGCTTTTTGGAGTTTGTATATGCTTTAGAGTTTGTACGTGCTGTCTCTAGGGGCCATATATAAACATATATAAATAAAACCACTTTTTTTAACATTAATAATTCCTTTTCTGCATAATTTTATATTATTGTTAATGATTAAATAATTAAAGCAACAAAACAACCTGAAGATCCGGTTCGGAGCCGAAAGAGCCGGCTCTTTTTAGTGAGTCGAGCCGAAAGAGCCGGATCTCTAACAAGAGCCGGAAATCCCATCACTACCAACTATTACCTGCTGTGTGCTCCATATAAGGAAGGACAACTCTGGAAAATATCCTCATCCAAATCTCCAGAAACTGTCTGAAGTCCATGTGTGCTTTAGAAGCAACACTAAAATCATGGGACAGAGGCTGGTCAATTCAAAGAAACTGCTGTTTTCTTGGTGGATTATGTGTCCCATTACACACCATTTGCTCCAGTTTTTATGGTTCCCATTCAACAGCCAATTTTGGGATTGCTTATTTTCCTTCTCTTCCCTGATGTCACACTCTGTCAGTGAGACCTTGGACCACCTGGGCACTGTTCAGCATAGTAGCTGCTGGTCAAGGAGCAGGCCAGGGAAACAGTGGTGATTTTATTTACATGGAAGCCCTAAGAATAGGTATATGTATACGTACTAATAGGTACCAAAATATGTTACGTTCCCCTAAAAAGGTCCATGGGATGAGGGAAAGTAACAAATGGTATCCAGGTCAAAAAAAGTAGACAAGGAGGCAATGAGACAAGGAGGAACAAACCAAAACTCAAGTGTTGGTCAGTAAACTAAAAAGAAAAAGGATTAGTCACCAAACACTGAGCAGGAGCAAACAATCACCAATCACCAATCACCAAACACACACACACACACAGCTTACTAGCTGAAACCACCAACATGGCCCTTGATCTTTCTCTGGCCTTAAATACTTCTAATTGCTGATGGGAGTCAGCTGTATAAAAAAGGTGGCACCTAAGGCAGGAGATATGACAGGACACAACTACACAAGGGCAACTTTGGGAGGAGGCCCTGCTAGGGCCGTAACACATGGAAAATAACTAAAGCAAATTAAATCAAACCAGTCCTCAGGGGTTAGATGGTGCTGAAGTCAGAACAGCAAGTGGCCGTCCTCATTACATAGGATTCGTCCATTTTCCCACCAAGAATTAAAGAGGTCTATTTAATTGATAGAGATGTCAATTATTTGATTTACCTTGTCTTATTTTTAGAAGGGACCAGTCAATCTTCCTTATGTTTCCTGATGACAGAAAAAGACAGGTTGGCATATACAAAAGCAACTAATTGTGGCATGTTCTTGCATGAGGCAAAGACATAAAGTCTAAGGCAAACACACATCGCATCTAATTAAATTCGCTGAAATGAAATGGAGGCATTGTGGCGTACTGACACATTCATTCCTCCTAATATATGTGTCCTAATTTGTGAGGATACAGACAGTGTCTCTGCTTGCATCAAACAGCAACCACCGCTAGTGTCAAATCAAAGGAAGAAGTTTGAACACAAAGGCACATATTGCTCTATTTATAGACGGCCTCTATTGCCCTGTATTCTAATATATCTGTATTTCTGCAGATTTTTCTTCTATAAAAGGGCAAGAATGTGTTAAAAAAATGAAAAAATTTTGGTAGTTATGATGACAGCAATGATAAATCTTGTCACGCTCTGGTCATCCAACTATTCCAATCCACTTCTGATGGTATCAAATAGGTGTTCAACTTTTCTTTTTTTTAAGCTGGATGTCTCAAGGATACACAAGGTGTCCTTTTCCATTTGTTCTTTTGTCATAAAAAGGACCTGAGGTAATTGAAAGGGAGGAAGTCCACTCAAAAGATCCACTTTAATGAAAATACAATTTATTAAAAGACACTAAAGAAACCCGACATCAAGGAGATGAATGTGGAAACACACTAGCCAGCTTTTTAATGCCCAGGTGGGCTGACTTATATTTTAACTTTCAGTTTAGTTTTTACTTACATTTGGTTATGTTTTAGTTAGATTTTTTGTTATATTAGGGTTTAAAATATATTGGTTGAGTATGTGTATATTACACTATGCATTAAGAAGCCTCAACAGTAGCATTTGAGATACTGTTAATCGAGGTTCTGGTCACCTGCTTTTATAAGTTGTATGAGTACAATGCTAACTGCAGTAACAGATAAATAAAGTCTGATACTGTAAAGACTTTGCCTCAACAAATACCTAGTACAAACCTTCTGAAATGTCTGTATCGTAAAAAAAAAAGGTATTCATTGTAAGATAAGTCCATTAGAATGCCACAAAGAGAGCCAAGAAGTCCGGTTCAGTAGCTGGAATTCGTGGAGGTGAGGCCTAGAAGAAGTTGCAGGTTACCCACTTCTATCAGAGAGCCCAACAACTCAAACAAATTAAATATGGAATGATTTTGGAACACTGGATGTCACAAGTATGACTTCTGAGACAAAAAACTTCATGCACTCTCAAAATATGTGTCCTGAGGAGTTTTCCTTTCTAGAAACACTAGAGTTTAAAATCTAGTGTGTCTAAAATCACCTTTATGTACCAAGCTGAATTTGGGCTTTTTAAAATGACACTCTTTTGATTGATTGAGTTATGTTGGAGCCAGTATCAAATGGAACTGCAGTTTTTGGCACTTCAGAATTGAATTTTTTGAATCTGGAAGATGTTACTTGTTAAAACACACACCCTTTCCGAACATCAACTCTATGAGAGACTGTAATGCCAAGAGGTTCTGACAAAATGCCCGTGTTGGATGACTAAGGTAGAGAAACCGGGCTTCGCCTTCTGATTGCAAGCAGCTCTGTAAAGGCAGTAAAAACGAAATGGTACAACATGCCATGTTTATCATTGCTGTGGTTTTTAAAAGCTTTAAAGTGTCTCAGCAATCCCCCGTGACATGCCGGAGACACTGCTACAATTAATCCAAGCTAAATAGTGCTTTTGGAGATCACACTTCTCTCAAAGAAAGCTTTCAAGGAAATTTAAACCACAAGCACACGAGGATCAGACCAGAAAGGTGAGATGGAATCTCCCCTTCACTTTTAAAAGGAATCACTTTTGCAGCACAGATTCTTGTTGGCTTGTGTTCAAAGAGACTGAGACTCCAAACAGTCCCCAGACTGCGACTGCAGTTTTCTTGCTGTGCTCTACCTTGTCTTTTCCCCTCTCTTTCCACTCTATTTCTGTGACTCTTTCCATTCCTCTTCCTGCCTTACCTTTCTTCCCGTCTCTCGCTTTTACATTCTTTTGATTGTACTGCACTTTTGAGACACAGTTGTCATGCTGATAGAATTTCAGAAGCCAGAGTATAATAGGAACCGCAGAGAATTCATAAGTGTGGTTTCATTTGTCTGCCACATCCCGTTTTGGAGTTGTATCTTATAACTTTTCAAAAGAAACAATTAGATTTATTTGCATTGCATTTTGACAAAAATACCTTCAAAAACACCATCACCGGCAGTTTCTGCTCTACACTTGACCTGCTCACTTATGGCACTTGAGGAAGATTGGTTTATAGTACAAAACGAGTAGATGGCATTGGTTTAGTTTTTTTTTTTTTGCTATGTATTAAATATTAAATATTTCATGTTTTACAGAGTCAATGCATTATAGGGGGTCCTTGACAAATCAATGCTACTATGCAAATAAAGGTATCTGGGTAGCACCTGGGTAAACTTTTGAAAATCGTTGCAACTACTCATTTTCAGTCTTAAAATTAAGATTGATTTAGTAATAAAAATGCCTTGTTTCTTGTCTCTACTGTTTTTCAAAAGTCTGTTTTAACAATATATCGAAAAGCCATCATGTTTGTTTTGCTTTGTGATCCAGAATCCAGACCCCAAGGATTTTGTCCAGTCAGGTGCAGCTTGAATAGCTGCATTTTATTGTGCTTTGGGGAAAGCCAAATAAACATAATAAACACCCTTACTAAAATTTGCTCATGAAATGAAATGCTCATTGTGTTGACTTAAGCTAGTGTCCATGAATTTTGTAGAAATGATAGATCTGTGTCTTTTCTTTAAAAAACCCCCAAAAAACTCAGGCTTAAAACTTTTGATAAAGTTTATATTTAGGGTTGAATCAGGTGACCATGAACCCTCACTTAGCTACCCTGCAATAGGCCTAGGCTGCTGGATGCTTCCCATGATGCAATGAGAATTTCTTCTTTGCTCACCATTATTGCATTTAATTATTAGCAATTTATTTTACACTCTGGCTCTCTTCCACAGTGTGTCTTTTGTGTTGTCGCCTTTCCCTCACCCCCAACCGATCACAGCACATTACTGCACCTACCTGAGCCTGGTTCTTCCAGAGGTTTCTTCCTGTTAAATGGGAGTTTTTCATTCCTGCTGTCACCAAGCCCTTGCTTATATGTCTGGGTCATCTGATTGTTGGGTTTTCTCTGTAATATGTATGGTCTTAACCTTACAATATATCGCACTATGAGGCGACTATTGTGATTTGGTGCTATATAAATAAAAATTGACTGAGTCGAATCTGTATAGGGATTGAACTGAATTCAACAATCTGTAAGCAGATGCTACATTAGTTACCAATACTGCTTTCTAACTTCAGGCACATATTATTATTATTATTATTATTATTATTATTATTATTATTATTACTACTACTACTAATTTGTTTTTCAAATATTTAGATATAGGAAAAAAACAGAAATGACACTCAGCAGCACATGAGAAATTAACTTGATTAATATTAAACAGCCTCTCAGATTTAATTACTCCTTAAGTGAAGGTGCTGGAATGCTGTTCCACCTCAAACCTGAATTACATTCCCAGCAAAGAAGGCCGCTGCCCTGTGGCCACAGACCCTCACAGGCCACAAAGGCTTCAAGTTCTGCACAAGACAGCTTGTAGTAATATATTTAACTGGAAAGTCCCTGTATGCACAATATGCATATGTACAATATGCATAAAAATTAAGGGTTGGCTCAAGGGGACACGCCACTATTACATAATGTTGACGCCCTGGGTTAAAATCTAATCTTTTAGCAATTCACTTCATTACACCTTTAGCTGAAGTCATATTCCTAAATGAATTTGTGTTTTTAACAAAATGAAGTGAAACAAAACTGAACACTGGGCATGTATTATTTATCAGAGAGTGGGAGAGACAGTTTTGCCCCAGGTTCCCATAGAGGGTTAATCAATGCTAAAGAAACAAATCTCAGACTGATGCTGAGAAAGTACAATTTGATTTCTCACAAACTTGATATCTTGATTTTTATTCCCTAACAATTCTAAAATTCTTGCTGAAAATATGAACATAAAGGTAAAGGTTACACATGCCAGATTCTACTCTCTGGGGAAAACTGGGCACCAGTGGCTATAATTGGGTATTTAACCTGACGTCCACCAGGTTAACAGAAAAACACTTAGGGCTAGGGTTATGGTTGGCGATATGCTAAACAGGTATAGGTGTACATAAAGTGGCAAATATGAGCCCTACCCCCAAACAGGTTGCTAGCAAGCTGATTAAATAGGTTAAATTACAGGTATCGTATGGATCATCTTTGTGTTTATTCAGAAACAAAGACACAAAGATTATTGCTATAATGCTTGTTTTGCTAATGTGGTTGTGTCCATAAGTATATGCATAGGCATACTACTTTTTTTACAGTCAAAATGTGATTGAAGTGCAGACTTTCAGTTTTAATTGAAGGGGTTTCATTAAAGTATTGCATTAACTGTTTAGGAAGTACAGCCATTTTAGCCCTCTGTACTGAAATACTGATGGGGTATTGTCATCAAACCACTGGGAGTGAGCCTGGGTGGGTAAAAGGTGGTGTTGACACTCACTTTGTGAAAATGATAACTCAAGAACGAGCCAGCCTAAGACTTTCGAATACCATACAGGCTGCTAGTTTGAATCTCAGAAACTTTAAACTCGATGTTAAGGTAAGAGGTCACATTTACTGAAAATGTTGTTAATGCAATTGCACACAAAGGAGGTCAAGTGGGATTTTTTTTAACCATGTCATAGGTGTCTTTACTAAGTAATTGCTGAGTTACACATCATTGCTGTCATGAATCGGCTGTGGCACGCAGGATCCAAAATGCAGGACACTCAGACGGAAGAGTAAACTCAAAGAGACTGCTTTTACTGCAGTAGCAGAAAAAACTCCATAAACCATAAACTTGCAAAAACCAAAACTAAACTGGAAACGAATACTAAACACTAAGAAACCTGGAGACGAGAGCCGAGGAGCACAGCATGAGGGGACGACACAACACTGACTGAGAGAAACACAGGGCTAAAATACACTGAGGGATAACGAGGGAATGGGATACAGGAGGAGAGACCATCTAGGAGTAATCAAACACAGCAAGACCAGAGGAAGCCAAACTAGACACACTGACATGAGACACAGACTAACAAAGTAAAACAGAAAACACAACACATAGACACGGATTTGACAAGGGGAGACAGCTGACAGGAGAGACAGAGCAACCATGGAACACAGAGACAAAAACCAGAATGCTGAGGACACAGAAACCAAAATACTAGAAATAATAAATGCTGACAAAATCAAAGTTTAATAATAATGCAAAACTCAAAACACTGGGTCACTGACCCAGGACTGTGACAATTGCAACCTTGATACAATCCATGCATTTTTGTATTTTCAGGTTTCTCAGTGGTGTTTTATAACATGTAGCTATTAGCAGCATCATTGTTTGAGACAAACTAACTTTAAAAACTTTTCCCCAATTTGCATTCAGTGAATTTTCACAATGACAGGATCACTCTTGCGGTCAGATTGCTGTGACTGTAAGGATTTTCAGGCCAGAGCAAAAACAATAAGCATAGAACATTTTTTAACCTGGTAAAAGATCATCTTTTAATTATGAGTTCTAGAAAGTGTACTTCAGGGGATTTGTGTCGCATAAAGATTCTTCTGCCAGGAGGCTCAGGCCACCAGTATTTTTATACATTGTTCCCCATTTTCGGGAGCTCAAAAGTAACTGAACAAAGCATTATTTTTAAAACTTGTACTTTGTTTTTATGTGTCTCCTTTGCTGAGAATTTGCAACAGACCTTTTGGTTATTATTGGTGGAGTATTTTTGTAAGGTGAAAAGCGTCTCAGTAACGTGTCCACGATATTAAAATATATATGTGGTGCAAAATGGCTCTGGAAGTGTTTCATGATGAAGGAAACAAATTCAGCACATTTGTCAGGCCTCAAGGACACACGTGAGGCTCTTTAGTGTGTAACACTGAATGTAAACACAACTTTGTTTACAAGGAAAACCCCACAGGGCAGCTTTAAATATAAAGTTCAAGTTGTTCTGCTTTCATTATCGGTTCAGTAGCAGTGCAGCAGTGTGAAAGGGTTTAAGCTGAAGAAAAAACAGCCCGAAACATCTTTTATTTATTTGTTTATTTGTTTATTTTAGGTGATGTTTACCTCCTAATCAATACTTACTTTACGTGAAGGTCACTCAAAGTGAACTTGAGATGATCCCTCTCTGGAGAACTGAGCCACTCGCTTCTTGGATGTAACAAATTTCATCACTAGGGGGCTCACTCGAGGGAAGACATCAAAGGAAGACAATGTGCTAATGTGGAACTGAATGCACCCCCTGACTCTGCAGTTGGTGGTTTGAGAGTCAAGATAAGGAGTGGGAGTGTGGGCACAGAGAAAGGAGAGCAGTACACAACAACCTGGGTATCAAGGACATTCCACACTGCTTTCGAGTCACCCTGACAAACAGAACAGCACGAGGAAAGAAATGAGAGAAACAGTGCACAATGGACTTATTCTTAGGGCTCTGTGAACTGGTGAATGTAGAGTGAGCAAAACCTTCTTCAAGGATGGTTTCAAATAAGGTAAAAGAAGAGGCCTTCCATTTGATCCACAGGAGCCAAACCGGGGATCAAATGCTGATTTGTTTCACTGCTACCATCTAATTAATAACAGTTAATTACCCTCAAGTGAGTTGTGAGAGTTTTTTTCTGAAGTTGCTGGTAAAATAAGTTTAAAAAAAGGTGTCAAAAAAATATAATGACTCAACTGGGTTTTTATTTTGAAAATTGAATATAGATCTGAGCAAGCAAATCATATTCTGTAACTAAAACAAGATCCTTATTTTGAAACTCCCATAGTGGTAGCGCATGGTCAGAGTAATAAAAATGAGTTTTATTTTGACACTGACAATTTGACACATCTAGATCACGTAGGCTTTTATTTTATGTATCTAACATAATTCTGTTCTAGCCAGTAATATTCTACAACTAACGTTGAGCTCTTATTTTGGAAATCTGAGAGCTTTTATCAAAAAAAAAATCTGACATGTAAAATCTGACTTCTTGCACATTTTGTTATCTTCCAATAAAGCTTGGACTATTAAATAAATAAATAGATTTAATGTAATTATAAAACACTCTGGTGAATAAATGAACTAAGCAGGAGATGTTATATTAAATATCTGATTTTATATCTGATATGAACCTTTGTTTCAAAGTCAGACATCAAAGCATCTCAATAGGCGACTATAAATATATTTAGTCTTTTATTTTGAAAAACCGTGGACACTAACTGAGTGAGTTTGTGTCCATCACTGATGTCTGAGAGGCAGACAGATGCACAACTGGTTAATCCTGAGGTGACGGTTAAGACCTTTACCATATTAACTTAAACCCTGAGTAAGTCACCGGGGTAATCGGCTATCTGAACCTAACTTCATCAGTTCCAGATTTTTTGAACCAATTCTGAGTTTTTCTGCTATTTCCCACCTCCTGCTGCTCCTGAACCAGCTAACTGACACTTGGTTTCATGTTCACATTGATAAAGTCCCCATCGAAGCTCAGAGTGGAGCACATTATTTACATTCTAATCAGCTCAGGACAAAATCTGCAGGTACGTCGGTTTGACACTGCAACTCTTAGGACAGCTGGACAACTGTCAGCTTGTCAGATCCCATGTGCATGTCCCATACACTGAAATTTTTGTATGTCACAGACTCTTACATGCAAAACACACTGATTACACAATGACAAATGATTGATTAATGCTCAGTCAAGGACTGTCTGCAGCAGCATCTTGCTGTAGATAATGTGAATGTTTTGGTGAATATGAGACTGAAATGACATTAAAACAAACCGAAGTAAGTGACTTGAAACTTGAAAGTTTAAAGTGACTTTTTTTAAACGCAGGCTGCAGACACTCTAATTATACTGTGACTGTACTTTACATTGAGCATGTTGAAATACAGTCATCTGTAGAATGACTCAAAATGCAAACTTTAATGATTTTTTAACTGAAAGTTACCTAGATCAGTCATAGAGGTTTTAACTAATATCACAAGCCAATTGCAAAATTATATGTACGATTTCAGCTCCAGGTAAGGTAAAATCAGGGTGTTTAAATGACGACCACAGAGACATTAAAAGAAATAAACATTCTATATAAAAATGTTACATTGTTTTTGATGATGACTGAGAAGACCAAGCTCTGTTTCCCCGTTCTATTCTTTAGGATAAACATCATAATCCACAGTGACACAAATTCATATTTCTTGGCACACTGTACCATGGCTTTCTTTCACGCATACAGCGCTGTGAAATACTATTTGCCCCCTTCATGGCTTCTTTTTTTTTCATATCTGTCACACTTACATATTTCAGGTTGTCAAACAAATTGTAATATTAGACAAAGATAACCTGAGTAGATACAAACTGCAGTTTTGAAATGATGATTTTATTTTTTAAGGGAAAAAAGCTATCCAAACCAACCTGGCCCTTTGTAAAATTGTAATTGTCCCTCTTGTAAAACCATGACTTAACTGTGATTAACTACAGTTTTTGCAAAGCTAGGTTCAGTTTCACTAGCCACACCCAGGCCTGATGATTACTGAGAGACCTGCTGTTTCAAGAAATAGATCTTAACACTGAATGTAGGCTGTTGTGTTTAAATGACAGCTGGTACTAAGGGGCCCAAAGTGTGTCAATAAAATATAGCCCCATACCATTACATCACCAGTAGCAGTATAAACCACTGATTTCATGAGGTTTACACCAAATCCTGACCCTACATCCAAACGTCGCGGCAGAAACCAAGGCTCATCATACCAGGTAGCTAGTTTTTTAAATATTTATGATCAAACATTACCTGAGATTTTAATGTATGATTAGTATTTGGTATATGAAAGTAAAATTTTGTAGCCCTCTTATACATGTTTAAACTTTGGACTATTTTCATGTGAATCAGAGTTGGTCGAGTAGAAATTGTAATTTGCTGATATTAGATGGAATGACTCCATGTTCTCAAGTAGCCCTGACTGCTCTATGTAGTTTGAGGCGGGGCTAAATATGGGCGGAGTAAAATGCCAGTACTGCAAAGTTACTTATGGACAGAGTGGGCTAAAATCCCGTTTATTAATTACATATTTAAAGTAAAGATATAATTCCAAATATGTTTTTACAATCTGAATTTTGTCCACGCTGCAGATAATGTTATTATATACCATTGCATTTTCCGAGTATGACATACAGCATATATATATATATATATATATATATATATATATATATATATATATATATATATACATGTGTATATACATACACATATATATGTGTATGTATATACACATATATATGTGTATATATATATATATATATATATATATATATACATATATATGTGTATATACATACACATGCTGAACTTTTATTATATATAAAATTATATCAGCTACAGTAAGAAAGTCAGAGATGGCGTGGCATTTGTGCCACTTTTACAAACATTGGTTAATGAGCACATTTAACTAACATCAATCATTTCTACACAAAACGCTTCAATAGCCAAGGTCTGCTGCCAGAGAACTGAATAATTCCTCTCTGGTTGGACTGCTCGCTGTACATTTAAGAGTCACTTAAATCTTATTTCTTTCCTGTTCTGATGCTTGGTTTGAACCTTTTGTGTTGTCTGCATGCATTGAGTTGCTGTCATATGATTGGCTGAGAAATGGAAAATAAACCTGAAACTGCAATCACAGGCACAAACATAAGGAGCCATAATTTATGCATACCCTCACACACACACACACAAACCCTTAGGACTACACTGGAGCGTTAAATGGAAGGAAAGGGTGCAGTGAGCTTGGTGAAGTAAATTAGCGTTATGCCGTATGTAAGTCTATCAACAGTCAGCGCTGATATGCAGCAGTACAATTGGATCATTGGTGCAGTTATGTCACCGACTGTCAGCTGTGTTTTGTGTTCACACTTCTTCAAACCGAAAGGCAGCATGTCTTAGATACACAAAACACATAAGGCACATAGCCACCAGCTGCATTCATCACTAAACTCCCAGCGGTGATAACTTTCAAATTCCTACTTAGATTCAGAAGATTATAATAGTTCATATCATTTTTTAAACTGGTTGTATAAGGGCAAATTTTTTTATGTTACCTGTTTTTTATTTCTTGATAACAACCAAGGATCTTAAACAAATGCAAACAAGAGAGATGTAGGTTAACAAATTCTGGGAAAATACATTTATCCCCTATTATGGCCGTAAAAATTCACCAGCACTCTGTGTTATATTCTCACAATTACAATACAAATATGGTAATGGTTTACAGGTATTATATAATATATATATATATTATTGCCCAATATCTGTCAGGGCTCAGAGGCCCGTGGCGTGGAATGGACTCAGGCGCAGAACCAAAGACCGGAAGTTTGAAGTGATTTGCGAAAACAAAAACTTTTATTTACAAGTGTTCCTAACATAAATATTCAAGACAAAAAACAAGATTAAGCTTTGTGCAAAAGCGTGGTGTCTGTGAGGTGCGGGACTAGGGCGAGCATGGAACAGTCAGGTTACTAAACTGCTGAGACTGGAGTGGGGCTGGTGGAAACTGTGGCAGACCAGGGCACTGAAACGTCGGAGAGGAAAATCAGAACAGTCCAAGGAGTTGTGAGTGTTTCCCCATTTGACAAGCTGGGATGGCTTACGTGTTTGCAGGCGGGGATTAGCTGGAGGTGGAGGCGAAGCGAGGTCCAGGCGAGTGCTGAGTCCAATACAGGTGTGCAGGGAGGCAGGCAGGTGAGAGGCCGTTTGTCTGAAAAGGATTAAGCAGCAGCTGACCGGAATCCAGAAGCAAGGCTATGGCAGGGTTTGGAATGACGAGTCCAGGTACCCACTAGGAGACAGGAAGAGAGAGGTAAGTAATGCACACTGATAAATACACAGGAACATGAGACTGTGAACTAACTGAGGTTAGCAGACGATCTGGCAAAGACTCATTGTGTGCGCTGCTCCTAAATGCTGCCAGAATAACTGCCTGCAGCTGAGGAACGGGGATGGGCAGGAAGGGCTCCACCCAGAGGAGGAGAGCTGATGCTGTGGAAAGTTACTCAGGCTCGCCCAGACCATGACAGTATCCTGATTTAGCATGGTCTACCATAACAAAAGTCACCAATCACATGAAGTCCCGTAAGAAGCTGTGAATGTGCAGCTTAGTCTCAATCAATTTTTAATTCAGGGCTGTTAATGAAAACGGGACATTGTTTGCCTTCAAACACAATTGATAGAAAAAAGGTCAAAGATCTTTCTTTCTTTCACAAGTTATATTGTTCTTCACAAGGACATTCTGCCTCATGTTAATATTCATTTTTTTAAACTAAAATAATGGATTTGAAGTATTTGTAAATCCTATGGTATTGCTATATCACATCAACTAATGATAGAATAATCAAACTCATAGACTGTATATAAAAGATGAACCAGGCCTCTGGGACATGACCTGTTGCTGTTTGCTCTGCGATATTAGACCACAGCATGAGGGCCTTTGAAGCCAGAAGTGACCAAATTTGAATGAGATGGAGGTATGAGGTAATGCTTCATTCACTATCAGATAGATTATAATTGATACTAAGTAACAGACTAATAAAACAATTTCTCTCACTAAAAATGAAGCAAAAAATATCTTGCTCATCAGATAATTCTATAAAAATGAAGCTATTCACTTCCTTTAGAAGTCAACTTCAAGTGACCATTAGATGAGCTACATATGGCCAAATGAGTTATCACTGCTATAGAGCACCTAAAACAGCACATATGAAGGACTTCAGCTTTCATTTATAAGAGGTTATGGCAGTAGAGCTTAAAATTCCATATAGAAGAGTTTTAAGAACTTAGAATAGGTTGACTGGTTGTTAGTTAGACACAAGCTATTAGTATTTTTTTTCCAGCTGGACCCTACCAATTATTGTCCAGATGGAAGTAAATGAGTACCTAGGATTTACATCAGGCGTTAGTCGACCACCCAAAGCACTGGCATTAATTGCGATTAGGTAACACTTTTCTCTATGAGTTGATATTTCCCCCCCATTTCATTTATGGTCTTTGTGTTTTTCCACAGAAAACTAGACAGTTTATTATAATTTCTCATCTGCCTTTTACTTGAAGTCCGTTTTACGGCCAAGTTCCAAACTGGTCCCTATTCCTTTTCCCTATGCACTTATTCCTTTTGTGTAGAAGGTGCTGCACAGTAGGAGCTGCTCTAAATCAACGAGCCTTAGCTGGAAGTGGGTTACAAAGCCCCTCAACACTGAGTCTGAACTGAATAATGGAAGAAAATACGATCCTATCAAAGCTATTAGTTTCCAACAATAGCCTAATCAGTATGTGATCATAGTTAATTTAATCTGATTAGACATCTGCCGAAGCAGAAATGTCCAAACAAGTATCAATCCTTGACCCCAAAAAACAGATTGGCTATGATGTATCTTGTTTTTCCTCTTCAGTACAGGCCGCGATTATAGCAGTTTAGTTTATTTTCTAGACTATGTTGACTACAGATCTTGACTATAAGGAGGGCTGTACCACTGAATACCCTAATATTCTTTCAGTTGTCGAATTGAGTGAGACTGAGATTTCTTTAAAGCTAATTTTCCAATTTACCAATTTTCTGATCAGAATAGGAAAATTAAGTAGGACAATTCATCGGCTAGCTTGAATGCTATATCACTGACACACAACATGGGGTTGATGCGAAAGTCCTGGAATTCCTGCTTGAGCCAAGAAAAGGTTTGTGTTGGACTGCAGCAACTAGAAATATCCAGTGGAGCCTAAAAACTGATCCTCACAGTCTTTCTTTCTTTCCACACCCAAGAGAAGACTATATTCAGCAAAAAAGACCAGTCTTAGCCTTTTAGTGCATATCCTCCTATTGCTGAACTTGTTATAACTGATTCGTAAGGCATGCTCTTTTGTGTCTGTCTAATTTTGCTCCTTTGCACCTTTATTTCATCTTGCTCTTTGAGTGAGATGTGCATCAGCTAACCTGCTGTGCCTCTGCATGGTTTCCACTGATGAGAAGGTTCTCGCCAATCGATTTCCTACTTTTGCTCTAAGACTCTGATCAGCAGAGGCACCAACACCATTAACAACCTTTTCAATTGTAACTCCTAATTTTACCTTTAACAAGCGGCTGAATCACAAAAACAAGTTTGGAGGCTGAGAGATTGAAGCTAAAGTTGGTTATGTTTCTTTCTCTGTACCTTTAAATTAAGGCTAACAATTAACCTTTTCAGTTTGATTTGATTTGTAGCTGATTTGACAATAATCAATCTGCCGCACAGACAACAATGCAAGTCTAAGCCCAAACTGCCGTCAGTAACTCATTAAAGCTTAAAACAAGGCCTCAGCGTCTCACAGATGAGACTTCAGCAGTGATGCCGCATTATGGGAATGTGTTTTGACTGAAATAACATCTTTATGAAAGCTGCTGCTGTCATGACTGTGAATTGGTAATGACTCATGAGGTTACAGAAGAAAAGAAAAATGTGCTAAAGCAAAAAATTGTGTTTACTGGATAATATCTCCGAGATCTCGCTTTTTCTTCTGTTTGCTTTTGCTAATTTAAGCAGGCAGTCGCTGCCAGGTCTCTCATCTGGTTGCTATACTTCAGGATTTCCTCTGGATAATGTTGACCCCACAGTTTTTTTAAGCATTCCCCTCATTGCATGTAGTGATTTCTAGTATACATCTCACATTATGTACTTGTTTGTCAGTTCTGAGGCTTCAAAGACTTTACATTACATTTAGTTTAATAACCTCTGAATACAATGCTATGAAAAAGCATTCTATTTAAGCAATTTCTTGATTCAACTGATCTGGCAGTAATCATGCTGGGGTTTGGTTTTTTCAGTTGAGCTCAGCTTCATGAACTTAACAGACTACAGCGGACTATTTTCAGATTTAAAGACTGCATTTTGTATTTTTTTGAGTTATCTTTGTTTAATATAAAAATGTATTGGTTGATCTGAAACATGTAAGTGTGGCAACTATGCAGCAGGATAATGTTTATAAGATTGGGGAAACCTGCAGTCAGCTGAGACTGAAGAAGTCACTTGGATGAGTGACGAAATGTTTCTCCGGCAAAACGCTAAGTCCAGATGAAGAGAATCAACCTTTGGAGATAACGCACCATGTTACAAAACTTCATCAACTCTTTTTTTTCTTGAACATGACACAGAGTTCAGTTTACCCGCATGCCCTCTACAGCCACCAGATCTCAGCTGTCATCTCTGCAGCAACTTTGTGACATTATCATATGGATATGGACCAAACTCTCTGGGGAATCTTGTCTAATCTGTTCCATGAATAATTAAGGCAGTTCAGAAGACAAAAGCAGGTCCAACGTGGTACCAGCAAGTGGCCAGTAAGGGTAGGATAGTATCACCAGTATTCTATTCAGCCAATCAATCTCCTCAGTAGATACACAGATATAGATATATTATCAGATTGGCTCCATATAAAAGATCTTTTCCTATTCCTACTCATAGATTGTCTGAACTTGTAGTCAGGCTTATCAGTATGGTTTTCTAGTTTTTTCCTCATGCACGACCTTGTTACCTCATGGAATTCACTATACACCTGCCCCTTGCCTCCATGCTTAACTTTCGCTGACTGACCAGTGTGCATGACCTCTGCATGAAAAAAAAAGTCTTGGATTAAAGTTTTGAATTTTGAATTTTACTCAGCTTCTGGGTGTACCTCCTTCTCTGTGGACCATTACAAGTGCTATAGCTCAGTCTTGACCTTAAGGAAGTTCAGACCAGCAGAGAGAATCTGCATTGGATGGTGGGAGTAGTAAACAAGTACTGCTTAAGATTGATGCACAACCCCTGAGCTACACCAGTGGAGCTGCTCTGTGCAAGGCTGTCGTGGTAATGGGCGGCTCCCAGAGGGGAGTCTGTGTTTGTTTGTTCTTCCTTCCTCTCTGCAGCTGAAAGCCAAAGCTGTCATAGATGCTTTGAGTTGGTTAAATAAAGATTACATTTTATTATTACATAATAAGGATTATGCAGTAATGACCTGAGTGGAGAGTGTGCTGTAATTTATAGTGCATATGGTATTTGTACTGTATTTAGCAGAGACTGTTTGGTCTCTACAATTTGACAAATCGTGCGGGGTTATTTCCCTCTGTAATTTAATGATATTACAAGTAAGCTCACACATGCACATGCAGAAATTTAAATCCTCTGAATGTATTCATGTGCACATGGCCATTTAAGGGCAGGGTCAACTCCGGCACAGCCCCCGTGGGTTAAATGCTTCACTTCAAGTGCACATCAGCAGCCCCCACTCCAAACCTCCTGGCTCTCCAGCTCCAGCTGAGAGCCTCCCATCGGTGTTTGGGTATCAAACCAATGACCTTTTCAGCTTGATTCCAATAGCTAGACCTTGAGTTCAGCTGGTTTACCCCTTCCAATACCCGGTAGACGTTTACATGAGCAGCACTCTTAGCCTGGACTATTATCTAAATGTGAACACACTTGACTTAATATGCTTCAATAAATCTCAATCAGGAAACCTACCGTCATGACCAAACCAGACCTGTGATTAAGTAGTAAAAGCACCCGTGTCATAAACAAGTTTTCCTCAACTAATTTCTATAAATGTGGCTAGAGTACATATGTCTGATAGTCACATTCAATTTTTTTTTATTGTACTCTCTCAAATGATGGAATGAAAGAAACACAATTTACTTTCAGGGGGTTGCAGGAGTTCACTTTTTTTTAAAGCACTTCAGTTGGACTAGAACACCCTTGGGTTTGCAAGCTTATGAGGCACAAGTACAATGTGATTCATTATACTTTAGTCAAGTCTCTAAACACATTTAGCAAAATATGCAATGGTTTGAAATGGAATTTCCTCCAGAAAACAGCAACACTAACAGGAAAGTGGTGTTGCTAAATACGATCAACCGACCAGTCAACTGTCAATTAATGGAACACTGTGAATGCTGATGTCATATGTCATATTTATAGGACATGAGTAATGTATATGAACAGTATAGCGTTAAAATCATGTGCTTTTTTCAGAAAAAAAAACACTCAGAGCTTCTTATGTGACGGCACAAGCCTTAAGCTAAAACGCCACTCACATAATTAAAGACTTACTTCTGTATTGAATTAACTGGCAGCAGATTAACTTTGTTTAATAATGTACTACCAATGAAAAATAGTACACTTGACATGAGACAGATTCACCCCTCCTTGGTGACATTGATTACAAAAAAACAAGCTGGTCATTGCCAGAATGCTTAAATTGAAAAGCAAAATAAGACTTTAAAAATGTGGGTATGCACATATTTGTGTGTGTGTAAACTATGTTATATATTTAATTCAAATTTCTACCAGTTGTGCTCATAATAGCCTAGAAGCATAAAACCAGTTTGAAGGAAATTTGGTAAATGTGTTATCTTATTCTGGATAGTTATGGGTGCAGTTATTGTGACTTGTTAAAGTTGTGTCCTCAGATGATATGCATTGCCATATAGAGAAAACTTAACCATCTTTTTTTTTCTTTTCATTTCTTCTTTTTTGTTTTGTTTGCAGATCAACCTTTGCTTTCCATGCTACTTCTGCACTGGCCTGCACCCATCGTAGTAAAAGTTTTACACTTAGAAACAACAAAGCTTTATAAAAGTGATATGCAAATCCTTTTAGTGTCATTAAAAAAAACTCCATTAGTGCTATTTTTGGGGGGCACAGATTACCTCTAAAAGTCTCTGGTTAATCATCGTCTCTGGGGCATTTGTTTTCCTCTGATGGTGCCCACAATAATAATGGCTGCCATTATGATTTACAAGTGCTTTGTTTTGTAATGCATGGGTTTATTTAATGTTTACACACAGCCACCCACACTTGTAGCAGGTATCCTGAATGAATACAATGATAGTTGCAAATAGGAGCTGAATTTGGTTAAAGAAAAGGGACGAAAATGACAAAGTATTTCTTGAGATTGTATGTTTCAACTTGGTATTTTGAATGGAACTGGTTATACTTTTTAATATCAGGTAGAAATTGGATTTTGTTAAAGTCCGGTACAAATAAATAGAAAATTGTGGAAAGTCAAAATGCATGTATAAGACAATATGAGCATGATTATGTCCAAATCTGGACATTGTCCACTGTTAGACTCCACTGTTTTATCCATCTCTTCTGTGATTGGTTGATCAATAAAGAGGCTTTTTTTTTTGTCTTTTTTAGGTGTGTGAAACTGGAAAAGACAGACTGATGTTACCAGTAGAAATGCACTAATTGACCAGCCAGGAACTGGAATTAACCAATTTCCAGTCTTCTTAGCTCTGACCAATAACCAGCAAGTCAACCTACCATATGTCTCTTCATTTACATACAGTATGTCCTCACATATTTTTGCCAAAGTAAATCACAGGGAAGAAAAAAATGTTCAACAATAAAAAACAAATCTGATCAGATACGTACATCACCGTTAAATCACCAAGCTGGGCGTGGGCACTTTAGAGAAGCTAACAAAGGTAATGTAGCTAAACCTAAAGCTACTCAGAGCTCAGAGCCAGCCTTAAATGGTTGTGGGCAAAAGACCTGCAACTGACAAATAAAGGCTATCTCATCATCATCATCTCATCATCATCAAACCAGCAGCCAGTGTGAACCTTGAAGCTCAAAGGATCAAAGCAGTTTGGAGAAAAACTGCAGAGACGAGTGAAAAAGAGAAAAGGGTTGGTGTCCTGTTACTTGGTGAAAGGATAAACGTACTGGACAATGATGTGAGTTTTTAACATTTTCTTTTGTTTGGTAGTGTAAGATATGCCAGGTAGAGGTGGAAATACAGCAACTCCTTTTCAGTTAGGCATGTATGTGCCACTGAATGGCGAAGGAGTTAAACTTTTTATTCAAGAAAATAATCCTACCTAATTAATTAAGTACCTAAAATAGTACTCATTACACAGAATCCCCCTGCAGACTCATACATTATATTACTGGATCATAATTATTGAATAATTACTGCATAAATCACTCTAATGTTGTACCTAAAGATGATTTTAATTACAACCTACTGCTGGGTAAGTTGTAATCCATTTGAATATAGTACATTAAAACTGTACCTGAGTAAATTTACTATGTTAAAACCTACCGTTAATCCTAAGCGTGCTATCATGCAATGCCGCTTTGCCATTCATATTTCATGGGAAGACATTTGGACACAACCCTATCGAAAAGCTGCAAGACACAAAACTTTTATACACCATTAGAACAAGTCTTTGTTGCAACACATCTTCTCAGCTCTCTTTATTTCCACTGCTTTATGGTTCAGCTATCAAGCAATGGAAGTGACGCTGAAGTCATTAGCTTTATTACATTTAAAGAAATTTTTAACACATGGAGCCACATTTAGCAGCCAGTGTGGTGGCAGGTGGTGTGTAAATTAGTTAATGTGTGCAGTTTATTTTTCTTATAATAGCAAGAAAAAGAGGAGAAGTTATTATTCTAAATCAGCTACCGAACTGATAATGAAAGAAATTGTGCTTTCTGAGGGAATCTGAGGGAAATGAAAATGAAGCATGCGACTGAATATTCCTCAGATAAACCTGTTTGTTTGTTGTGTGTATTTGTGTAGTTATGTGTGTGTGTGTGAGTGTGTTCCTCTGTCTCTTTGTAATGTGAACAAAAAGAGCTGCTTTCTGCACTGGCATGATTATTGTTTGCATGTGTGTGTGTGAGAGTGAAAGAGAGAAAGACAAAGAGCGTGTGTGAGAAAGTGCTACTGCCTGCAGGTGTGCACCATGACACTGCTAAACTGCAGCGGTCTTCGTGTTAGGCCTACAACTTTACACTTTCACAAGAGCCGGCAGGTGGTGAAATTTTGTCAGGGGGACTTGGAAGTCATCTGACGCTCTGTGCTGTAGTCATGCTTTTCTAAGTGAAATTGAATTAAAGCCAAGGCCAGGAAAAAAGGGGAGCACAAACAACTCACACTTATATAATTATTGTCTATACAACACAAATGTAGTTACTGCTGTTTGTTGATAAGAAGCCACTGAGGGCTTTATAACTGCACCTCTCCTGTAGGTTACATAAGTAACTGGGTCAAGCTAAATGGCAGTGATACAAGTTGTAGAGGATTTGTCTATTGCAACAGACAGCAAAAAAAGTATTGTGACAATGTTTAGTGATGACACTAAAGATCACAAATTATTTATTAAAACAGCTAGAGATACATAATATTGGCAGATATTAAATAATAATTTGTGGGGTTTCACAAGGTTCTGAACTGGACCCCAAACCATTCATATAAATTATATCCACAAAGCAAATATTAAAATTGACTTTATTCATTGAAGAGACAAAATTATCTTGCTTTTGGAAAAGTCTAGAACAGGTGCTGAAAACAGTGGATAAGAAATTGAAAGTTCAAATAAGACTTATTTAAAGAGAAACAGTGTATAAAACTGATTTTTTGTTTGATAATTGACCATTATGTTGAAATGTCATATAAAAATATAAAAGATTGTTTAGCACCTTTTTGCAATGTACATAGCAAACTACAGTACTATAAAACAGAGATGTGACTATCATTGTTCATTAAACATTTTTGTCTTTAATGTCTGCTTTCTTTATATGTTTATTAAATATGTTTTTTCTTTGGTGGTTGATTTGGCTAAAAGTGGCACCATTTAGATTGTGCTATTTAAAAAGAGCAGGTATAATCAGCTGAAACTTTCAGTCAAAAGTGAATATAATTATTTTCATCTTGAGAAAGAAATAAAAACTTTAAACAATGGTAAAAAATAATGACCAAAATATAAATAATTATAATTATCATCAGAACCTTGTATTTCTCCAAAAATCCAATTAATCTTTTTTCCAAAATCTTGTTGGATTTTTTTTTTTTTTTTTATTACATATGCTCGGGGTTTTCACAGTCTGCCACTGTCATTAGTTTAAATGTTGTCATACTGGCACAATTATAAGTCTGCCATATGGGCAATTAATTGTCCTAGTTTATTCTGTATTACCTATGGATGTGTAGACACCTGTGATGTGATTACTGAAGAAAACATTCTAATATTTTATTGAAAGTATTCCCGTGTTATTTATTAACATGTTTATCATTTGTTGTGGACAATAGAAATGTGAAAGTCTTGAATTGTGTACATTACACAATTAAATTTAAGTATACTTTGTATTAACAGCTAGTTTCGAACCGAATGACTTGTAATCACCAGAGGAGATACAAATTTCATCACAGTAACTGTAACCTGTTGAACACTGCCATTCAGATTTTAGTCTTTTGATAAATAAAAGTGGTAAATAAAAATGAAAGCTCAGTCAGTCTTTAATGTTGCCTTAGATAGATAGACACTTGGTTACAAAAACATCTCAGAAAAGTAATAAATATCATCTTAAGTCTTTGAGACTTTTGGACAGATGTCTCTGTGACAAGACAAAACTGCATCCACCTTGATCCTAAATTTATACTCTTAAGTGGCTTGTGTGGGTGGGGGTAAAAGAAAAGAAGCACTTCGTGGCAGCTTGAGTCATCCTTGGCTTATCATGAGTGCTCTCGCAGTTTGTTAGAAGAAAGGCTTCTGTTTTGCTGAGTCTTAATTCGTGACTCCCTCAACGATGTATTTTTAAAACAGAAAATCTGCTGCCGGTTCCTTTATACACTCAAGGTTTTAATATCACTAAGCTGCTTTTGTCATCCAGCGTTAGACAGGCGCTCTGCGACAGACACTATGTGACGTTGCAACACGTGACCCTCTTACTTTCTGTCCTCTTCGTCATTGTGCTGACACAGCTCTGATTCCTTCCCGCATTGGCGCGGGAGGAGGGGGCAGCCACTCGGAGGTCTCGGTGACCAGTGTGCTGTGATCACTTTGGACCAGCTGGCTGTGTTTGTATTTGCATCTTTAATTTATAACCAGTGAAACCTTTTCAGAGGCTGTGGCCCCATTATTGCTGCAGTGTCTCACAATCTGAGATGTCATGTAAGGGCAAAAGAGCTGTGGCCTTGTGACCCATGTGTAAGGTACAGTCTTCTAGATTTGCACCTTGTTGTTAAATTTCTCTACATGCCACTTTCCTATGTTGCCATGTGTAGATTAATATTCCTTTTCATGTCATCTAATCTTAGAGATGTACACTATAAACAACCCAAAGCACTATACAGTACACGCAAGTCAACTAAACACCCTGTGCGGAGAAAAAACACCCAAACACATCTGGGTTGGCCATATGTATGTGACATCTCAGGTACATTGTATACTAATAACAATTTAATTGGCTTAACAAATTAAAATTCATAACACCATCTGCCTACCTTTGTTTGTCATTAACATTAATTAAAAATGGGATTGTCATGCAATGAATAAGATTTTTTAACACAGTGACTCATGAATAAAAGCTTTGGCACCAATTTCCCCATCATGTTGCTAGTCATAAGACACCATATATGGTTCATTCAATCCATCCTTCTTTCACCACTTATCTGTGTTCAGGTCACATGGGCAGCAGTGTAAGGCTACGTTCACACTGCAGGTCTTAATGCTCAATTACGATTTTTTGATCAAATCTGATTTTTTTTGTCTGCTTGTTCACACTACAAATAAAATGTGACAGCAAACGCGCTCTAGTGTGAACCCTCAAAGCGGCCCGCATGCGCAAAAGAAGACGTCACACACAACGCGCTCTGTTTAGACCCAGAGCAAACAGTATTGTTTGACTGATGGCCCTTAATATAAAGACTTGTTTCGGACTTTACGTTTCCCAATTTTGCTTTAAGTTATTGTGTTATTTACAAATGGCCTAATAAATATCCTTATTGCTGTTTTAGAGAGGAGCGGTGCTTCAAAGGATTGTTGCAGATTTCTGTCAGAATCTGCAGATTATACAGTACAAATAAAATATTCACGTTTCTCCAACGTTGTCTTCCCAACAGTTTCACTGGATGGCCAGGAAGCGTTCATGATGGGGTGGCTGTAGCTCAGGTGGCAGAACAGGTCAGCCACTAATCAGAAGGTCGGTGGTTCCATCCCAGGCTGCCTCCTGACTGCATGCCAAATATCCTTGGGCAAGATACTAACCCCATGTTTGCCTACTGATGGTGGTCAGAGGTCCGGCAGCCTTACCTCTGTCAGTGCGCTGTGACTACAATGTAGCTTGCCATTGCCAGTGTGTGAATGACTGAATCCACAGAGGTGAGGCATTCATCACAAGCTAATGTAATCCTTTCTGTTGTCCTTAAACATTCCTCAACTTTATGCTTCACTTCACTTGTAAAGGTTGGGTATGGCTGTGTGTGTGCGTGTTTGTGTTGGACATTTAACAAACCCCTTGCTTTCCATAGTGTTGTATGGATGGAGGTCTTTGCACATAAAATAGGTGATAGATATTGTTATTTTCTTTGCTTGGTCCAGTGTTGGTTGTCCTTTTTTCTTTGTTTATTTTGTTTTTGGTTGAGGTGATTTAATGTTAGCTTTGCTGTCGTCTGCACACACGACTTTCTCTTCTTACTAATATCGTGTACATATCCATCACATCCATTGCCTTTGTATCTGCATTTGTACATTAGAATACCACTAAAGTTCAATTTCTATTTGCAGTTTATATAATGAGATATTAATATTTCATGTCCTGGTGCAAAATTGCAATTTTTCTTTAACCCAACCAATACTAAAAACTACTTGGTTAAATTTAGGCCTTAAAATTACTAATTTAGGTTTCAGAAAAGATAGTGATTTTGCCTTCACAACAGTGATGCGTCATATTGAAAAATGACCACTTGTGACTAAGAGATCAGTCATTTGATGTCACACACTGGCGTGTCAAGCTTCTCTGCCAAAGTACACCTAACAAAAAGAGCCATATAGGCAGCTGTGACAAAACAGCGAAAGAGAGCGGGCTGGATGATCAGACAGGCAGCGATGGAGGCTGGGATCTATTCATAAAGTCAATGTAGTGTGTCAGTTATAGTTGACAAATGTATGCAGACTTGTCACTGTGATTGCATAGCCTCAAAAACAAGCCCGGCTCAACAGTTGTGCTCGGTACTTATACACAAAGCATTACACCGCTTCTTCTTATTTTAGCAGTGAAGTGAGCAGAGTTTACATCCCTCTCATTTCCTCCTCAAACACTAGCTGTTACGTTCCATAATTTGACTTTGATTTTTCGTTCTGGCATGAATTAAATGCTTTTTTTTGGGTGATGTCCTGTATTCTGTTGGGACTTCCAAAGAGTTACTAGATTTTATTCATCCACTCCTCAAAGAAATGTCATCCTCCCTCAACAGAAACGCGTAAATAAAAGACATTTTACACTAGAAAAGACTTCCATGTGAGAAAACGAAAGGTCTGATCAAACTGTGGTGATTTTTTAAAAAAAAGTTATTTGTTTTTTATTTTTCCCCTCAGGGATAAAAAAGATGAAAAATAAAAGAGGGTGTGGAGAGAAGGCCATCACAATTAGACAATGAGTGAGATGCACACAGAGAGGATCCAACCTGTCAGCAACCAGATGCCACAATGGAGCAATTATAAATTAGCGAGCTCAGGTATTAATCCAGCAGACAGCACTTTGGGATTGGCTATTTGGCAGGAAGCGTTTTGGCTCAAATCAAGGGTTGTGCTGAAAGAGCTGACGCTAGGGGAGAGTGATGTAAAGAACGACAGGCATAAAGCGAGAGTGCAGAATAGGGGGGAGGGGGGGGGGGTGGTAATTGTCCCAGGCATCAGATCAGAGAGGCTGTAGTGAAAGGCTGACGGCTGGTATTTCTGGCTAATGAGACACTTGGCTGTTGGTGGCCATGGTTTGGTCAAACCTGCATGCTGGTAATAGCCATGTAAACAGTCACAGACACAAAAGGGATGCAAATAGCAAAACAGCATTTAAGCAAATAGAATATCCTTCATAAAGTCAGAACAGATGGGTTAACGAGCCATTCTGAAAAGAAAGCAGTTCATTAGTTGTTGAAAGACAACAAAATTAAGTGCTTTAGCTTCAACTGGCTATCGTGTTTGGCTAAGTAAGAAAATGCAATGGATAACACTGGGTCAATGCAGAATGTTCACTCTTTAATTCCCAGAATGAAGTTTACAAAAGCTGTTTTAAGTGATCCAATGTGGGTGGACCTGAGTGAACAATGACTTGAATTTTAAGTATAAGCTGAACAGCTTTGTAAAATTTTTTGGTGCTTAAATGAGAAATTTCACAACAATAAATGTATTTAATGTAAGAATAAAAAGGGACAAATTCAGATTTTTATTATTGTCCATTTTATGCTTTATGTATTAGAATGGGCTTTTGGTGGTGACTAAATGTCGCTTAACCTCAAAAACGTATAGAGATCTGTGGGAAACAACCGGTTGGCACGTGGTTGGTTCAGCTTCTGGCTGTCACTAGATGAAATCGGTCACGAATGCACCGATTACATTGTTTTAATTTGGTCACTAGCAGAGTGCAGATTGCTGTGACATAACTGTGGAACAATGTCTAGGAGAGAGGGCAGTGGACTTTTTGACCAGACTGTTTAACACAATCTCCGAAAGATAGGATGCCTGACAATGAAAAAAAAGACAGCTGGTAAAGATTTTCAAGAACAAGGGTGATGGGCAAAACTGTAGTAACTACAGAGGGTTAAAATTAATGAGTCATATCATAACACCGGGTTAGAGAGAGAGATGATGATCAATGAGCGGCAGTTTGGCTTCACGTGGGGAAAGAGCACTACAGATGCAATGTTGCCTGTGAGGGTGTTGATAGAGAAGTACAGAGAAGGTCAGTATGTTTTTGTGACTCTAGAGAAAGCATATGTTAGGGTGCAGAATAGAAGTCAGGAGTAGGAGAGTAGTATGCACCTGCGAGGTTGGTGCAGGTGCATGTTGGTGAGGTGTGCAGCTGTAGCGACAGATGGGTTCAAGGTGGGGTTGGGATTGCATCAGGATCGAGTCTTGTTTGCAGCAGTGATGGACAGGTGGACAGATGAGGTCAAGCAGGAGTCTCCATGGACTATCATGTTCACACATGGCATTGTAATCTATAGTGAGAGTGGGGAGCAGGTGGAATAGAAGCTGGAGAGGTGGAGGTATGATCTGGAGAGAAGAGCAATGAAAGTCAGTAGAAGGAAGACCGAATAGATGTGTGTGAATGAGAGGGAGACAGATGTCATGGGGAAGTTACAAGGAGAGGAAGTAGCGAAGCTAGATGAGTTTAAATATTTGGGGACATCCATCCAAAGCAACAGAAAGAGCACAAGAGAGGTGAAGAAGAGAGTGTAGGCAGGGCAAGCAGGTGGAGATGTGTGCAGAGGGTTGGTGTGACAGAGGAGGAAGTTAGTGGTGGATGAAATGGAGGCAGAGGATCCACTGTGACTTTGCAACTGGAAGAAGAAGAAAGAAGTTACCCCAATATTGGCTTTGTTGTCGTTAAGCAGTCTGTCTAAAACAAGAGAAGCAAAAGGAAAAAGAAACATATTTAAGCCTGAAAATAGATTTTGCATTTATATTGTATTATACTGACTAACAACAACAAAAAATAACAACAGAAGTTTTTAGTCTGAGCAACTGTCTGCAAGTTTTTATAGTTGATTTCTTTCCCCTCCATTAGTTTTCCACAGGCTTCATCAAAGTTGTTTTCTGTAATTAGAAATGGGTCACCATATTAAATCAGCCACATTTAAAAAAAGAAATCCACACTCACAGATGGCACAGCGCTCACATTGTTGGCAAGTTCATTCTGGCAAACGAAGTAAATTGCTATGTGAGAAACATTAGACTGTTGTGAGGTGAGCTGAGGAAAGAGGACCAAAACACTCTACTCAACGGATTGAATAACTGAGAAAACACCATATTTTTTTTCTTGAACTGCAATGAAGTAGCTTTGAATAATTAAGAATTCAAAATTAACATATTTAACTTATAAGCTTAGGTCACAGCCAGAGTTGTGTGTGTGACATGACCATGTTAGAGATATCCTCTATCTATGACATCATACTGAGTCAAGAGTATGCAAAACTGCATGGAATAGAGCAGTTCAGAATCCTTTATTAATCCATAAGGAAATTATGTGGAAACCGCTTACAGACAGATAATATGCCAAAGTCTTGATCCAGCCCTCATTTCTTTGAATTCTTTTCCCAATGTTCCCATTTTATTTAGTTTTTTGGATATCTTGCACATTTTTTCAGGTCCTTGTACCTGACTATTTCCAAAGGATTGTTGCTTTTTTTTCTTTTTTTCTTGTTAAACACATCAACATTGACCTACAACTCATTCAAGTTCAAAAAAGGCCCCATATTCAGGAGATGAACCAGTGTTGTGTCTACATATAACAGGCAACTTAGCAAAGAACCAATTTTAAATTGTATTTTTACGCACTCTTACCAGCAGCATGTCATATAAACACATATTTTTCCCATCTCTTTAGATAAATCTACTAAAACACGCAAAAGGTAACAGAGTTTGACAGGCATAAAATTGTATTTCTGCACCAACACTGTAATTTCCAAATAGTTATTAGCTGAAAACCTGGCTTGTCTCAGCATGGTGTGCATTGAGAAACTGGACAAGTAGAGTACGAAAGAAGAGGCAGATCAAAAAAACTGTCTGCAGCAGATGACCAATATCCTCCAGAAATAAAAAGGCCTTAAACAGAACCTGAGAGATGCATCTGGCCCTTCGGTTGATCCATTTACTGTTTGAGGAGGTCTCATCAAAAAGGTCTCAGTTGAAAGGTGGCTGTCAAGAAGCCATTCTAAAGATGTGTTATGCCTGCTGCACCAGTTATGTTGTGTGCAAACCTTTTCATTACCACAGCCTATATCAGTGCTAAGACTATGAGTACTTGCTGTAGTGTTCTCCTTACATTAGTAAACAACTAATGTTTACTTAGCCTGGCAGGGCGAAGGACACTGTCTCAGCTGAACTATGGACACACACACACATACATATACTGATACTGATAAGCACTCACTGACGCATCACCCTCCCCAACCCCACCTCCAACGCTTACCTCCCCTCTGATGTGGACATCGGGTCAGTTGGAGGTGCAGTCGAAGATTGCAGTGGTCCCAGATCAGATGTACACACGGGAACACTTTCCCGTGTTGCTTGTCTGTGTTTATTGTGCTATGGTGTGTTGATATCTGTGCATTCCTGTATTATCCTTTGGTGTTACACATTTCGATGTTTTTTTCCTTGCTACCTAGCCTGACCTGTCTCCCCAATGTGATGTTTGTGTATTGTATGTACGGTCGGCAAGGTCTGTCATCTCGGTTGTGGGCAAAAGACCTGCAACTGACAAATAAAAGCTATCTCTCATCTCTCAAGTTCAACATTAGCACTCAGAGAAAACTTCCTCATGAGTGCTGGTATAGGAGAAACTGAAAGCAAAGTCTCAAAATATCTCAAAAAGTTTCAAAAAGTCTCTCGCTCAGCAACGTCTCTTTATGTGTTCTTTGAATATTGTGCTTGTGCACGCTGTACCATCAAGGCAGTAAAAACCAACCTGTCTTCAACCTGGCAGCACCAGCTGTGGCGCCTGTGCAAGGTTAGAAAAACTGAGGGGCACACTACTTGATCTTATGATCTTATGAAGAGTTGAATCCAAATTTTAAAATGTGGGTTCAAAATAGCAATAATATACAGTTAATAATATACAGTTTACAGAGTTTCTACAGCCATCTGTAAAACACGGTGGAGGCTCTCTCATAGTTTGGGGCTTTATTTCAGCCAGTGGTGTTGGAGATCTTATTTTTAATGTCCTTTTTTGTTTCTTCACATGGTTGAAATGTCCATTAAACAAGCTAAAGGCAGTGGAAAAGAAACTACCCCATCTGCCTGGTGCAAGCGTTATCTATCAACAACCTATCAAGACTATCATGGATGTGTTGCAGGCCGAATTAGAAAATGAACTTTTATTTGTCTGAAAATGTGAATATACTTAATAGAAAATACTTTAATAAAGCATGCCAACCACATGCTTTTATCTTCACAACAGAACACAATCAGTCATGGATTGGCCTCTCCAGAGTGTGGATCTCAACGTTGTTGAAGCAGTGTGGGATCATCTTGGCAGAGAACAGAACAAAAGGCAGTCATTGTCCAAAGAACAGCTTTTCTATTCCTGAAAGCTATTTGAAGAAATTATAAGAATCCTTGGCTACGAGAGTTCAGGCTATGTTGAAGAATAAAAGTGGTCATACTGAATATTCAATTTCAAGCTCATTAGAACTGTAGAGTTCTAATGCATGTTTGTAAATGTTTCAATAAATCTCTGCACCTAGTTTCTATTTCCCTGTCAAAGTGTATTTGGACAGTACAAGTAGTATACTATTTGTTGTTATATAGAAAATAACACAGCTGATAATTAAGCTTCCTGATGTTGTTGCATGCTACATGTTGATTTGTGTTGTGGTAGTGCAGAAAATTACTAGACAGAGAGAGAGAGAAAAAAATGCAATATTATTATATTAGGATGAACCAAAAACGTTGCCTCTGGCATTCTGCCTTAAAAATTAGTAGCATGTCAATTTAACAATGGCAGTTCCTGATTTCCTACTTTTGCTTCAATCCAGCTTTAAAGTGTAGTTAATAACACAGCCATAATGGAAAGTTTAATGACTTGTATGGCAGGAGTCCATTTAATCCATCTATTAAAAACCTGCCCACCAGTGAATCGATTCTCCACATATATCTGCTGGCATTTAAATAGTAAGGATGTGTGGTACCTTGCAAAACTTTGGTGCAACAAGAGGTGAAAAAGGGAAACAGTTTTTTTTTAATCCTCCTGAGGAAAATAATTTTATACAGCAAATCCATGGATTCCCTCAGCAGATGGCCTGGCCGGAGCTAGTTAACAACCCCTTCTTTTTTTTTCTTGCTGTCAAAAACCTCTCGAGTGGCAGCTGCTCCCTCGTAGCTGATGACATCAAATAGCTCACCATTCACTCCTGACCTTATTTCACGAGCCACAATGACAGTGTACCTGAGCACAGCTGTGCATCGCTATCACTTATAAGCCATTCGGGCTTATCCAGGTTTCCAAGGATTTTCGTTCGGGGGAACGTTGCCCACATGAAAGGGAATTTTGTCCAAGAGCCTCCGTGAATTATGCAGCGTTGGAATGGATTTGCAGATTTTGCTGAAATTAATATGATATGGACTACAGAACAGAGACGGAACCGGCGGTTTTATCCAGCAGGGATGAAGAAAGGAAAGAAAGATAATAAAAAAAAGTGTGAATCAGGATTTGGAATGCAGTGAAGTCAGTGATGTGTAAAGGACATACATGCCTGGATGCAAATGTTAAAATGCTGTTAACACAACAGACAGCTACATTTAGGAGATTTGGGGCAGGTTTTGATTCAGAAAGTTGCTGCAGAGTCAGATCTGGCGATGCTAAAAATACTGGGCAGTAAGTGAAAAGAAGCACCCATTATCTGACCAGAAAAAAAATAGTAGAATGGTGTTTGTTGTATAATGGGGCCATGAATCTATTTTTTTTTCACTCGCACTATTTCTGTTAATCCAAGAGGGCAGCTGCTGCCAAATCTCCGTCATAATCTACGCCCTTGTCTTCCTCGGGATACTGTTGACCCTACACTTTTAAGCGCTGCCGTGTTTTGTAACTCCAGTGACAGCCAGACAGGCACTCAGACAGACAGACAGAGGGACAGATGGACCGGTGAGGTGAGGTGCGTGTCCATGGTGTCAGCGTGCGTCGGCTCTCCTCCGAAGGCCCTGTCAGTAATTATCTTCATACTGTAGGTGTTAATGTGTGCTATAGTCTTCTAGCAGGGTGGCAAAGTGCTGTATGAATGCTAATCCTAGTTATCTCAATTATCTGCTCTGTCAGGATGATTTGTGTAAGAAAAAAAAAAAGCACGACACTCTGCCAACCTGAGGTTATTTGATAATAAGTGTGGATTGGGAACCCGCTGAGCAAATGCTATGACAATTTATCTAATTGACAGACTATGACTCATTCTGTCTGGCAATTCATTTCATTTACCAACTCAGAGTCAGGGAGTGCTGGGTGATGCTAAAGGGTACGTTTAAGACTCCTTAATCCTATTTGACCATAAACAAATGTCCTTTTTTATGCTATATGTGTAAGACATTTTTTTATCTTAGTTTTTATCTCTTTGGTTTAGTGGAAGCCAGAAGGGCAGAAAAGCAGTGCTCTCAAAGTCAAACGCAGACCTTTTCATCCATTTCTGCTTCCTAAACAGTGGTGGAGGTGTACTGATTGATTTTTTACACACACAGAGAGACTCAGACACAACAAACTGCTCCCTAAAGTTTTTCTACTGAAATGTAAATATGTTCTCACAAAGAGGGGAACCAGAGGAAGAATACGCAACCCGAACAAGCACGATCCTAATGTTGGAATAGCGCCACAAGTGCAATAACCTGGGTAATGTATTGGATTAATGGGAACCCAATATATTTTTCTTAATTTCTGTTATCTGTTTAATGTTAATGATGGATTCTTGGAGTAAACCAGAGTTTTAAATAATCACGTCAGAGTGTATAATCCCTATTATCCGAAATAGGGATAGGGAATAGCCCTTTTAGGCTTTAAGTGCCCCAAACTGCAGTTTCTTTAGTGTCCACTTGAGGTTTTCTCCAACAAATCAAATCCCATAGACTCCCATATTAAATGCCTTAATTTGCAGCAAAAATAAACATATTTTTTGAGTCAGATATAAAAAACCCAAATATTTGTAGTCTCTATATCTAGCTTCCCCTTCATAGCAACAAGGTACATACTTGTTTTTTTTTTTTTTTTTTTTAATTTTAATAACCAGCCCATTTTGTCAAGGCTTAAAAACTGTCTGCTTGGATAGGTGTGGTAGGCAGCTATAGCCAATAGCTGTGTGTTGTGCCTCAACTCTGTATATTCAAGTTACTGAAACTTGACCTCTCTGCGCTGTTTGTGATGCCCATGCCTTTGGGAGCATTTTTAATTGTCATTAATTCTTAAATGACCTGACAAACATGATGTCCTGCTGTGAGTTACAAACCATTCAAGAAGTTGCTTCAGTTTTGATAAGTGAAATTCTAGAAATGTGTCAATCTTTTACTTATCCCTAATTAGCTAAATTACAATGCACTTATATTTAGTGTTCTAATTTTACCTAGCACTTTAGACTCTCATTCAAATATGGCGATCTCTGTTTGCTCCAAAAAATTAATACAGTCCAACCAAAACACTTGAAAATGCAGAGCCCAAAACCAATGGGTGGCATCAAAATAATGGTATCCATCTTTTATATACATTCTATGCTTTAAATGATCAGCTTCAACATGTTTTTAAATAATTATTTCATTAATCTTGACTCTGTGATGTCAGCAAGTCGCTATTCCTTAATAGTGCCTTCTCAGGCACTATGGATTACATAAAAAAGCCCCATCCATCCCACCGTTCAAATCTTTTGTTTGTGAGGGGTATTGAGACAGCTGTTCTGATTTATAATAATTCATGTCTACTATAAGCGTTGACTCAAAATATGATCAGCACTCTTTGTTCCCAGCAGATAAACACTGAAGATAAAACCTTAAAGGGATAGTCCACCCCATATACATCTTTCCAGTCTGGTCCTGGTGACTCATCTAGTGTGTCTAGTTCAGTTGAAAGAATTGTTTAGAAGAACCAGGTCGTAATTTCTGTAAAGAGATGCTGTGTGCTGTTGATGCTTTTTGGCTGCTTTGAGGACTACAAGGCAAGTAGCTTTTGTTTTTATTAAATTCAAGAGGATGTAGACATCTCTACAGTCAATATTGCCAGAGGCAACCTACACCAAAAATAACCTAGATGGACAAATGAATAAAATATTCACATAATTTTGGGATAGATAACTGTAGCTTGTGTTGAGATGGCAACATTGTCAGAACATTAATTTCTATCAATTCCATCCTGTTTACTCAGTCACTTCAATAATAATCTTTTTAAAAATAGAATTGGTCTAATTATGACTCTTCCAACATTTTTACATCTTGTCTGCTTTACTTTTAGTAATTTTGCCTTTCCCTCATCAGCTTCTTAGTCACATTTGCAGAACTAATCTGTATAAAAGGTACAGATAAAGTTTTGAATGCCCAATTGGTGTGCTTTCATTTGCTTTATTTTCTTCCACCTCGCTCCGACGTTTTATTGCTCAATGATTAATTTTTATTAATTCCATCTGGTCACTTTTAGTTTTCTCTGTAGAGTCTTTGGAGACACACTTGAAAGCTTCTGCAGAACACAACTGCAACGGTTTATTGATGATCATAATTTATCATCAGAGGAGAAAAGTGTTCTAATCATTTTCATAGTTATATTATTTATAATATTTAATCCAGATGTCTTTAAGCTAAGAGCCTGGTTATGATTTCCGGGATGTTACGGTCTTTATTCCTCATGGGGGCCACAATCGTTGAGGCAGTCTTATTGGATATTATGTTTTGCGTTTGTCTTTTTCAAATCACTCTCTCCTCTCTCGATACAAAAATAAATCAGATGAAATTAAATTTGCATTCCTAGTGAGTGTCTGGAAGATAATGTAGCTGTGTCCTTACATTCTGCTCCAACACAGTGACTACAGAGGCCACTTATTTCTCTGGGATGCCTTGTTGGACGTGTGCCCAGGCAATGGTCATTGGCCCACTGGTTTGGCATAGAGTTCCCGTGGGCAGCAGCTCAGCTTGAAAATGTGAGTTTATGGATCACAGTCAAAAAAAAAGGAGAAAAAAAAGGACAAGGCTGCCATAGCCTGCAGGGAATGTCAAATTACAGGATGGAATACGAGATGAAACAAAAAGCACAGATGATCTATGTGGTATAACACTTTTGCTTATTTTTTTAAATTTTTTTTGTAACCATTCAAGCAAAGAATATTTAAATAAATCTGGACTGCTCGTGACATCACAGTCTACAGGTTTTCTTTGATATATGTGCATTTATTTTTTTATGTACACATATTTTTACAGTATTGATTATGTGGTTCATTTATCAGGAGTAATGAGGAAAATTAAAAAAACCACACATAAAAAATTAAAAGGAACCTTTTAAGCTTATTTCCTACGCTATATTTTTATTTTGTAGCTTCGCATGACGGACAGATCAAAATAACACTCACTTACTTTGATGGTTAATTTGTTCTCTTTACGTTCCCAAGTGTTGTTTTAGTGACTCCAAGGCTACTTTAGCAACCCCCAAAGAAAAAATAGGAGTGCCAAAAGTTTGCAAAATGCATCTGATCAAAACCAATATTTCTGAAACAATGTCCTTTGAATAATCAATACCAAAGTGGAAATGTTTGAGTGCTATGCACATTGTCAGGTTTGAAGAAAATCCAACACAACATATCAGTACAAACATTTCATACCAAGCACGTTGGTGGAGGGGTGATGATTTGGGCTTGTTTTGTAACCACATGACCTGGACAATGACTTGTGGCCATGAACTCCTCTTTATGCCTAAATATTCAAGAATTGAGTGTGAGGCCATCTAACAGCTAAAGTTTGGCGCAAACTGAGTCATTTAGCAAGACAGTGATCCCAAGCACAGCAACAGTTCTACAACAGAATGGCTTAATAAGAAAAGAACCAAAGTGTTGCATTGTCAACATCCACATCTCAACTTTAATTGTGAATTTGAGGACTGTGCCTAAACAAATGTCCCATGTTGCACAATGACGTGAGAGATTGATAAAGTCATGCAGAAAATACTAGCCTCTACAAGCGTTTTCTTAGTTTTTCACACACAGTTTCTGTCGCATGGCTTCATTTTCATTAAATAAAATATTGTCACAGTGTAACATTTGTTCACCTGAAGCTGTATTTACTTAATACAGACCTGATAAGGGCAAGATAAATTTTTATGTTCTGTTGGTTAAAACCATAGAACTAACAAAGGCTGTACTTGCTCTTGCTCTTGACGAAGGCGGTCGCACTTTTCTCCTCTCCTCCTCTCCCATAGCTTCCCTGCTTAGCCTCTTATGTCCTTGTCTAGTCTCGTGTTTTTTGTATTACTTTTCCCTGGAACACCCTCTCACAGTCTGTTCCCTAAAGAGGAATTATGGATTGGATCAACTGGTCCCTAAATGCAATTGACACCCCTTTCTCAACGAGAAGTTTGGGCTTGGGTGAGCCTGAGTGCTGAAGATATCTACCTATTCGGAACCATGGTAACAGGGTTCTTGCTGACCGGAGCTGGCTTGGCCCTGACTTATCGAAGAATTAAGAAAGCGGAACCGGCTGTTCAAACGCCCACAAGGCTGCCCGCTGGAATTGAAACGATGGGAAAGTTTCTCAAAATGGGCACATTGAGTGCAGCACGGATAAGATCTTGGAAAGGCTACGGCTGCTGTGAATACTCAGAATAAGATCTCTGAGTGCAGACTGGATTACATCTCGGAAGGGCTAGCTCGGAATAACATCTCTGAGCGCAAATTGGATGACATCTCAGGGAGGCACACTGTCGTGAGTTCTCAGAATCGGCTCCTTGAGCACAAGAATGACAACATCACAGAACACAATTATGGCGAAGCTTGCGGCTCTCCAACGGGAGATTGAGAGACCAGTGTTGGACTGTAGAACTGCTTTGAAATTCATATGAGCTGTTCGCACTAAAGTAAAAAGCACCATCACTTCATGCGGATACTCTCTCGGCGCCAGCTGCGGTCGCACGGCTGGAGCTGAACAAAACACCCTGATAACGACTGTGTTTAGCCTGTTCCTTCCCATTCCATGCAAGGTCACCTGGGTTGGCTGGAAGACTGTTTACTTAGCCTAGCAGGGCGAAGGACACTGTCTCAGCTGAACTCGCACACACATACATACATATACACTGATATGCACACACTCATCCCCCTCCCTTTCCAAAGGCCTTCGACGCTTATTCCCTTCCGATGCTGACGGTGGATCAAGGAGACCAGCGCACAGGCTGCAGGCCCGGATGTAGTGCCTAAATTGGCTGTCTCTCACCCTTTACCCACCCCTGTCATGTGTTTCTTTGGTGTATTAAGAGTTTTTTTCATGTGCTATGTGCAGAGGTGTTTTTTTCTGTTCTCCCTATTGGAGCTCAGTCTGGGGGGAGTTATTTATCTTATCTTTCCTCATGTGGTGCATTTTCCATTGTTATACCTCTCTGACCTGTCTTCCCCATGTGATGTTTTGTTTAATGTATGTATGCTCGGAGGGTTAGATGGCGCCGCCATTGCGTGCAATAGGTCGGCAGCCTTATGAAATTTCCCCTTGTGGAACTAATAAAGGTATATCAAATCAAATCACATCAAATCAAATCAAACTTTCTATTTACTGTAAAAAAAGATGATCAGATTTACTTCATAAAAAAATAACTATTCCTAGAAAACACCACTATACTCCTTAAACATTCTCAAGCAACAACTATTTGCATTTCTATTTCCTTTATTATTCTTACAGTACGGGAACTTTCATTGTTGTGAACTCACTGCCAGAAAATATAGAATCATGACCGAGGTGAGTCTTAACTGTGCTGTGTATGTATTTTTTTCTAACCTCCTGGTTGGAAGGAAAACCCACTACCATGGGAGGCAAGTCTGCTCTGCCCACTCGAGGTCTGGCAGCTCATTAAGGCCTATTCTTGATCATGTGTGAGAAATTGCCCGCAGGTAACCGAGCCTTTCCAATTTTTTTTTTCAGGACAGAAATTTGCACAGAAAAAAGAGAATTCTTCAGCCGCTGTATGAACTGGTTAAATCTGGGATGGCTGTGTCTCCAGCGTGACAATATTTGTAGGAGCGTGTTCCTCCATTATATGCAGCTCAGCTTGCATCATTCACCAGCACCCCTGCTTCTACCTGCCTCCCAGCTCCCATTTTCTCACTCCTAACTTCATTTTTGTGGTGAGACATTTGAATTTTCTAGGGGACATACAATGAGGGTCTACAATAGGAATTATTGCTTCATGCTCTCTTTGACGTGCTGTATTAAATTTTGCTGTCAGGATAGTGTGAATCATTTTTTTTTTTAGCTCTTTTTACTTGAGAGACATGGCAAAGTCATTCACAAATAAGTTTTAATGTTTTATTTCAGCTGTCCAGAGTGCCAGCTGTGCCTAATGCAATATGAGGCACAAAATAAAGTTTTAGAAAACACTTAAATGTTATGTATGTACATGTATGTATTTTTTATTTATTTATTTTGTTTACAGAGCGAAAAAAAAACTGCTACCCGGGGATAGCAGACCCCCCATAGATAACAGAGTAGCCAATAATGACAACGGCCATTACATTGAATTATTTGCACAAAGCATGAAAATATAGAGCTGGAGCGGTGCTGGGTTGCAAAGCAATTTTCAGATGCCCAGCTGTAGACAGGCTATAATCAAATAACCTGCCTTATATGCGATATGCTGCTAATATGGAAACATAAAAGGGTATCAGCTCAGCCATAAGTTGATGTGGGCCAGCTGATCTGTTGGGATAGTAGCTAAGCTTCCCTTTGTGGCCTGTCTGAGCAAACTAATGGCTCACTTACACAAGACTGAAAATAGCATCCTCCATGTGACTAGAGAAGGGGGGTGGGGGGGGAATCAGTGGTTGTCCAGTGATTGCATTGAATTTTTGGTCATTGAATGATTGCCCAAAAAAATCAAACTGCAAGGCATTTGCACAGGTAGCCTGATGGGAGGCAACCTGTCTCTAAACATTCACACTTGGACTGTCTGCAGTCACTTTCAGATTTGCAAATAATTGTTGTTTAAATTATAAATGCAGACAGATTGCCAACACTCTAAATGGGTTAGAGTCAGTCTGAGTGCAACTAGCCTGCTACACATCGATTCAACTGGTTACCAGTGGGTTATATTCTGATTATATTCCAATATAAAAACAAAGTTGCCGAGCGCCTATGTGCACAAAATGAACAATCTTACTGTTCATTGTGTAAGCTGCGGCTCGCATTAGTATTAACTGTTACAAGTCACTAGTCTATGAACATGCAGTGTTCCTCAATTTCAGATCCACCCCTGGTTTCAAAGGACCAAGAAAATGCTCAAGTTGAACCATCACAATAGGACCTTGCTTACAAGTGAGTAATATCAAGGTGGCTATCTCTGTCTGTCTTTTATGTAGAGTCTGTTCTAATCTGGAATTCTAAAGTGTAAAGTCTTCAGAGAAACAGTCAAACCATGTAGGGCGGTTTTTGTTGTTTTTTTGGCATTGATATGAATTAAAAAGTGGACATGAAAAGAAAATAGATCAGTATTAGAAAAATAAAACATTCTTAAGTAACAGCAAAACCTTTGTGCTCGAGCACGGCAGAGATATTTCACAGCAGTCAGCTTCATCCTCTGCTGCTCTGAGATTTACCACGTCTGGCAAAGAGACTTTCAGTCTTCAAATGTCCCCCATTCTACATTCAGGCATGTTCTGTTTTTGTGAAGAAATCTCAGATTCAAAGATATTGGATATTTTTTTGCGGCGTTTCCATTCTAAAAATATTAATATTTTCAAGAACAAAAGCCTTACCCCACTGTGAAGGGGAAAAGAGAAGCCCGCAACAGATTTTGTGTTGTTCCATTTGTTAGCAATAGAATAGAAGTCACTTTATGAACATGAAAATGGCTTTGCCCTTGGTGCTCTTCAGACTTGCATTTAGGATGATTGGCCATAATTTAATCAAACTAAGAATCGATGGTATGCTTAAACTCTTAACCAGCATTCTCAAATTGCTTGAGACAGCAACAACAAAAAAGCACTGTGCTTGTCTCTGATTTGCTTGAATGTTTATTACCTTATTCTTTAAAAGACAGAGAGATCATTTTTTCCTTGAGTGTAAAAGGAAAGCCGCTAGGGACGCCGACTTGAGAAGACAAACAAAGGAATATTGGTTTTGATGCGAGGCCAGAAGGGCTGCATGTGGTTGCAGAAGTTGGGAGATTTAAGCGCAACTTTATCTTTATCTCTGCGGCACAGTTATCTCTTTGAGAGTTATCCAAGCAGCACGCATCATTCATCGGTGCAGCACGGAGGAATGCATCATACAATCATTGAGTGATTGTATCCCCTGTGTAGTGAAGCAAAGGGACTGATTTTCCTGGCGGGCAGACAGACAGACGGATGGACCTATGTGCAGAGATAATAAAGGAAAAAAAAAAACAGAATTGGAAAAATTTAATCACTTGCAGCCTTCCGTTTGTGTGTTATTATTGTGGCAGATATGTGTGGGCCCAGTTTACAGGGAGCATCTAGAGAATTATCTCGCTCAGCTGGAGTCTCATACATACAGCTTCAATGCAGTCCCGGCAAATAGATCAAAACCTTGCTGAGCTTTACAAAGGCTTTTCCAGCCCCTCTTCCCTCTCTGATATTCAGAATAAACCCACTATAGACAAACAAAGCACCTAACTGTACGCCTGTCTTGCTAGCATGTGTGCTTTCATGCATAGGCAAGGTAAATGTACATAGACTTATATCCCTGCCCCCTCATTCGGTGCAATAACAATCATGCTGCAGAGAGGTGAGAAAATTCAGTACTACATAGACCTGTCTGAGTGTCTGAGAACGAAAACAATTCATGAGATTCTGTAATCCTTGGGTGAATTATTGACCTTTGCTTTAGTGGAGGCACGTCAGAGACTGCACTGTTTTCCTTCCATCACACCCAAACACAGAGTCAGACACAAACACAGACAAATGTATACACCCAGTCAGTGCTGCACAGGGTAGGTGGACCGGATATCACACTCCTCTGCACTTTGCTACTTTATGAAACATTACCCTGCACAGCAATATGGTAATACACTGCATAATGCACGCACACTGAACAACCCACACAAGCAAATTACCTAGGAGTGCGGCAGGCTGCCATTGTACTTTGCCACTGTGCTGTATAGTGCAGATAGCAGCAGCCAGCCAGCCAGCAGGAGCGGTTGGTGCGAGGTTAGGTAAGGTGGCTTTGGCCACAGTACGCCACCGATCAGCTGGGGAATAGCCAGAGGCAGCGGCATGATGGGTACTGGAACAAATGCGAAGGGAAAAGAGGCTCACGGTCCCGCAGTCCCAACTCGAGCTGACTCCACATCGGCCTGACACATGGAGCCTGCATGCCGAGAAAGAAATGAGACACATGAAGAGTTACAACAAAAGGGAAGAGTGGGTGAAAGGACTGAAGGTGACTGAGGGAGAAAAAAGGGAGTGGGGTGTTATTGAGTGTGCACATGAGGTCAACAAGAGTGGCCAGAAAGGCAGGAAACAGGCAGACTTCAGCTGCAATGCTACTTTAGAGTTTCTGACAGATGTTCACAGACAAACACTCCAAATATAGCAGCTTGTAAACTCACGCACACATTCACAAGGTGCCTGTGCATGTTTGTATACGATGGTAAATTATCCATAAAGATTGGATTCATTCATTGTACCGTGCTAACACAAATATAGAGTGCTGGAGGGATAACAGTTTTTGGAGGACAGCCCTAGACGTTGGCACCATCGTGGTTCTCTCAGTGGAAAGCACTCATTTATGATACTTGATATGTGTGTTGTTCAGCAAAATAATCTCTATAAATCGTATAAACTTTGAAGTGTAAATGCAAGAAGTCATACTGTGATGTAGTTTATCTAAAGCTGAGCTATAAAAAAGCATCACAGTGGCATCACATTAATGCCACCACCATCAAAGTCCTGTGTTCGCATGAGGACATCATCTGTAGTCTTCAGTGTATTTAACACAGTGTATTTTGATTTATAAGACAAAATCAGAAATTGTCCAAATCTGGTCATAACCACAGACCTTTAGGTAATTTTAGGTAAATTACTAAAACCCATTAAAACATGGGTTATACAGTCAGACTCACACTATGTAACATAGTTCTGAAATGCTAATAAAAACAGCTTTTGCTGGGGTTTTTTCTACCCTTCCTTCATCTAATTAGTAGTTCGAAAGCTATTGCTAGCTATGTACTAAAAAGCTATTGCTAGCTACTTCAGTCAGGCACTTGCTAATATAATATTCTTTATAGCTTTCTGAGTTATATACGTTCCACTAAGACACAAGATCACATGATCTATATGACTTATTAGTGGCAGTTTGCAACTGTACATGACAGATATGTTTCACTCTTTTAGCGAGCTAAATTTATTTTTTATTAGTCTATATCAGTGCACCCTATGTGCAGTTAGCAATTACACACATTAACTGAAAGCAGCCTTAAAGTGACATTTTGATATCTTGTTTTTTTTTTATTATTTCAAGGGATTTATTTAGATTGATCAACCAAACATCTGGCCATGTGACTTTGCTTCAAGATAGAATTTCTGTCATTTCTTCTACTCCCCAAGCACCCTCAGGTTGACCTCACCAATTGGCGTGCTCTGTGTTTTCTACCCTCCCTTTTTCATTGTCAGGATTAGAAGAGATTAAAACATAAAGCTGTCAAAAGTAAAAGATCATTAGATCAGAGTTATATTTAGCACACATACAGCGTTTAATACTTTTATCATGTGACGGCATGTCAGTTTAATGTCTGCCATGAGTGCGTATTTATCGCATTTGTCTGAATTTCAATACATTAAACAGCCAAAAGGAAATTAATTATGAAACATATTCAAATGAATAAAAGGAAGATACAATGCCCCTGTAGGGTTCTCGTTGCTTTTTTAGGCTTAATTACGGCTTGTAATGCAATATGTTAATAATATGTGGCCTGTGCGAATGTTCCCTGATTAAAAATCCTCCCACGCTGCCTTTTGAACTGGTGGAGATTTGAAAAGCCGCTCTTAAAAATGGTTCTTCACGTTGGAAATGTTTTGGAATATTTGCCCCTGTGGCTTGATCAAACAGCTCGTAGTGAATTATCAAAGTAAAAGCCCCTTCAGTCAGACGCTGCTTTAGCAATAGGGAGGCGTTATAATGGAGAGGGCCCTCTTGAAATGCAGGCTTTCCAAAGATATAGAAAGAATGGCAGTGGACGCGTGAGGGCGGTAAAGAAAATTAGGCTGGACCTAACGGGAAAGAAGAACAGCGACAGGATTCGAGGAGGAAGTCAGTGCTTGAGTTTTTAGAGTTAAAAAGACAGGCCTTGTCTACCTTGTGGGAATTTTATTACGGTAATAAAGTGCTTTAAGACATACAGAACAAGGCTGAACACTGAAGAACACCTTCATTTCCTCACTGTCCTCACTATGGGAGCCCTATTTAAATCACTATTCTAAACATAGCTGCAGTACCCTTACTCATTCTGGTCACATTTGAACACTTCACCTTTTCCTGAACTCCAGTTTGACTCTGATTGTTTACACACATTAAATAAAGCCCGAGTTTCAACCTCTCTAGGCTCATTTTTCATGCCATTTTGCATCCTCCCAGTCTGCACTGTATCCTGAAAAAAAATAAAATAGGGGAGACATTCACTGTAATGAGAGCTCAGGGTTGGATGAATTCAATCGTAAAGGCTCCCACATTTGGGATTTTTTTTCTTTCCTTTTTTTTTAAGAGTAGGCTCCTGCTATTTTAATTTGAATAATGCAACCATCAAATGGTTTGGCTTGGAGCCATCACATTAGTTCCTCTGGTCCTATTCTCTCTTATATGTAGCTCTATTCCCCGTTCTACCTCACATCTAACCATCTATCCACAAGAGATGACAAACAAAACAGAAAGATCCCAACAAGTGAACATCAAAAACCTACATGCTGACTAATATAAATAAATAAAAGAGAAAACCTGGATATTTCCGCTATCCACTCATCCCATCCGTTCAGGGTGAAATACTGATGGTTGATGCACTTAGATTGACATCTCTAACAAGACTGTAGCACAGCAGTTATTTCTTCAGTATCGTATATGTTTCCCATAAATTAGATAGCAAGCATTTACAGCAAGCACAGAAGATTTACAACAAAAGAGGCTACTGCTGGTATTTTTAACAGTGCTGCATTTCTCCTCAGAGCTACATACAAGACTCCCTCATGACGAAAAGGTTAAGATCCTCACGGTCTGCTCATGAGACAGTGATATTTGAACAGCCAGTACCATCCAATCACTATTCAGTTATTCAGTGATTTGAAACTCTGCCTGTATCTCCCACAGACCCCAAAAGGAACCAGCATTAGACTACCTACATTCTTCACCAGGGTTGCCAATAAGCTCTGCTCCGAGGGCACAGCTGGACTGAAAGACTAGTTCTTTTCCACATTTATTCTCTAAGCACAGCCAGAAAAAACAGTCTGTTGTATTTCAACTGATGTACTCTATACTCTTTGGATTTCCTCCAGCCATAAAAAAGCAGCAGGTCACTTTTCTGAAAAAGCTTGGCCAATAACATCTATTTAATGATAAGCCCTATTTTCAAATACCCTGTTTCATGAAACGTTTAAGGGAAAAGTACTATCCTCAATGTCAAACCTCTTTTAGAAATACTCATCACATACAAGAAGCTTAAATTGGATTTCCCTCCACTTCACAACACTCAAACTGCTATTCGTCAAAGTATTATAATATTTATTGAAAGCTCATGTTCGTTTATTTTATATTCATCTTGATCTCAGCTCAGTGTTTAATACTTTTGATCAGCTATTTTGTTGGACTGCTTAAAGAATTGGCTTTTATTATTTGTGTACAAACTGACACTAGCAGATTTGATGTGAAGACTATATTAGAAGCAGCATGCAAACACAGAGCTCTGCAACATCACAAAATAAATTCTATGTATTCAGCTTTTTTAAAATTTCAGTTGCGTCTTGTATCTCTTCCATAACACTGAGAAAAAAAACCCGTTTCAGAGTAACGTTTAATTGTCACAACAATGCATCTTTCTCCCTGTATATCCATGCAGTATCGTTTACCACGCAGAACTGTGGTAACTTCATTTAATCCAAGACTCTCTGGTTCATACACCAAACAAACTTCAAAGTGTATAATGAAACCTACTTTATCTTAGTGAGTCCTGAGATGCAATTAAAACTGTCAAGATTCATCCAGTGACCTACACTCTATATATGTAGATATAGATAAAAGCTATGCTTGCAATGCCATATTTTTGTCCAATCACAGAGAAGTTACACCTCTGCTGTAAGTAAATTACTCACACTCTGCTAATTATCCCTGCTCTTGGCAGATTAGATTGGTCAATATTAAAATGAACTGGTGCTCTGATAGTAAATTAACACAAAATTGCCCACTCTTGGACACTTTTACACATAGCAACATCATGCTAATTTGTTCTGCTTTGTAGAAGTAGTCATGATCTGCAGCTTAAAATACGCTCACTACATGGTGATGAAACTCTCATTCTTTGCATTTTCACATCTGTTTATTTTTTCAGCTGTTTTTTTTTTCTGTTCGTTACGTCTTTTCAGGACATTACTGAGGGGATGAAACTTTTAGATACATTTTAAAGTATTTGAACACCTGCTTTTTCCTTCCACTTCATGATCCTGAGACTAATTAAGGTTCCTCCACTACCCCGTAGGAAATAGGTTAACACATAAATAAATAAATAAGAGAAGGAAAAAGCATGAGCTGAATGTTAACAGTCTGTTGTGCCATCTTGATTAATTATAGCAGAGATGAAAGAATTTTCTCCAACAAAGGTTCATGACCAACATGAATCATGGGAAGATCACGATGAACTCTGACAGTTCCATCATCATAGAGCTGAGCTTCATCTGACATGTCTGTGTACTCCAGGTATTGTACACACACAAACACATAGATAGATAGATAGATAGATAGATAGAGAACCCAATGACAAATGAAAGCACCAATCAATGTGAAATGTCAAAATCTTTAAGATATTGAGTGAAACAGTTGATTAGAGGCAGAGAGCTAACTGCATGTGTGGTATTTGAGGTGTTTCAGATTTTGCCTGAAATCTCTTCACTGTCTGATGACATGGGGAGTCACATACTGTAATGAGTGACACAAAGGTTAATTAGGTGCCTCCTTCAACAACCAGCTTTTCAGCGAAACTCTCACCACTACCAGATTCATAGTCTTCATAGACATAGAAAATACCCTTGACACACATTGAAATTTGGTTTACAGAGAAAAATTGGCAAATCCCAACCTGATTCCCTTAACATGCACATATAATCTCCTGTGTCACCTCTTCCGGGGCCTCCTAAGGGCAGATAGAAATTACTAGTTAAAAAATTCTCATTTAATTCATTATTTGGCTTGGCCTAATTCTGTACAATCTGAATCTAAAACACTGAATAATTTAAATTTAAAAGGGATTTCAGTTTTTACTGAAAGCTGCACAAAAATGGACTCTTCTGTGAAAAAAGAAATCTCTGTAACCCTGTAGTAACCTCAGCTATGATTCACCCAATTGGACCAAATTAAAAGTGTATGAGCACTGGTGGGGAATTCCTGGTGCACAAATCTAGTAATGGATCGAAAATGTAAGAAGTCATTGCTGCACACTGTGTTCTAAACAGTTACTACATAACTTTTTCACTCAAAATTCTCAAGTTCTGCTGAAGTTCAGATGATATGTAACTTTTGACAGTCTACTTGATCTATAAGTACTTTGGGAATGCTGAAGACAGCCAATTGTTGTGTTCTATTTAGATTTACTGTTTCAACTGTTGAAAGTATACCCTCTGTCAATTCTATAGTTTTACATTTAGGACATAATAAAAAAAGATACAGTCCTTACCAGGTCTGAAAATTAGGTACAAAAACATGACTTACTTTACACTATGTCATTTTTGGTTTTCATGGAACTCAAATTAAACCAAAGTATCGAAGCAGTGTGTGAAAAACTAAGTACACCCCATGATGCAGTAGGTTGCAGAACAGCTTTTAGAAGCTCGAATTAATCATTTTCTGTGTAACTTTTTCAGTGTCTTACGTTGTTGTGGAAGAAAATTGGCTGACTCTTCTTTAGAACATTGCCTTCATTTATACACATCTCACTTAATGTCCCAACTTTCTTTTCTTTTTCAGCCATAATGTTGGAGACTTCTTGGTGTGTATACAGAGGAGTTACACTAAATGACTGTAAGGTTCTCAGGCCTTGAGGTTGCAGACAAGCCAAAATCATCACACTTCCACCAGCGTGCTGGATAATTGGTGTAATGTGTTTGTGCTGGTATGCTGTGTCAGGTTTTTGCCAAAGGTGGCGCTGTGCGTTAGAGCCAAATATCTCCACTTTGGTCGTGTATCCAAAGGACATATGTGTTGTGTATATGTTTTAGAAATCGTGTGACGTTTACACGGAACTTTGCAAACCTTAGAGGTGTGCCATATTCTTTTTAGGGTGAAGAGGCTTGTCCGAGCTTTTTTTTTTTTTATTGTGTCATCATCAGTGTTGGGTAAGTTACTTTAAATTAGTAACTTAGTTACATTACTAGTTACTTCTATCAAAAGTAACTCAGTTATTTCAAGTTACTCGTTACTTTCAAAGTAACTAGTTACTAGGGAGAGTAACTTTGGTTTTACTCAGAATTCTCTTGTTAATGTGTTGCTTCCATAACTTTGCCAGTCTTCTAGCTGCTTACTTTCCACAAATGCACTGTGCCACCTACCAATAGAAAGGAAAAGATAATGTGCATATTTCCACGAGAGAAATCCCACGCCTGGACCGTCGTTGACCGCCACCATGATTCTAGCCTGCTTTTTACATCCAACACAAAAACTGCAGTCGTGGTGCTTTCGATTGTACTCAGAACTCGGAAATTCTGCCTTCCGAATAGGAAGATGTAGGTAACACCAGACTGCAGATGAGCTGCATACAGAGCTGGACTGGGACAAAAAAATCAGCCTGGGCATTTTGACTAGAGACCGGCCCACCATTATAGGAAACATCATAAAGCCTTTGAATGAAAACAAACGCTGTTGTGACAGTGATGTACACTGTTTTGATGGTATATGTGTATCAATCTATCAATCGTTTGTTGTAACGGTGTGTTCACACCGAACGCGATGGACGCGAATAGAGCGTCAGGTTTACATGTAAAGTCAATGGAAAAGCGCGATGACGCGCGATTGCGGGTCCCGCGAAAATTCGGAAGCAGATTTGCGTCGCGAAAACGCCAAAACGCGTGAAACGCGCGTCAGTGTAGCGCGTCTGGCGCGTTTGACTCGCGAATAAAACCACGCGCGTCAGTTTTTGTGTTGCATTTTGTGCATACGCGCGTTTCGCGTCTACCGCTCGAGTTGGAAAAATCTGAACTCCAGCGTCAAATCGCGCCGCGACAACCAATCAGGAGCCTGGTGACGTGGCTCTGACCTAGGTCAAAGGGGCAGATCCAGCCAAAGCCCTTCATTCTTCATTCAGTATGGAGGAAAAGCTTATCAGTGCCATGGCTAATCACCCGGAGCTGTACGATGCTAGCTACTACTTTTACCGAGACAGGAATAAAAAGGACCTAGCTTGGAGACACATAAGTGAGGAGATCGGGCAACCTGGTAAGTTCATTCCTTCTTTTTAATTTTCAGACTGACCCGATGAACCCGCGCAAAAGCTAGCAAGCCCGCCTACTGTCCCGCTATTTTCCCACTGATGTACAAATACCTTTCCGCTAACAAGATAATGCGTTTATTCAGAGGACATCTGCAGGAGAAAGTGGAAGAGCCTCAGGGACACGTATAATAAGGAGAAGAAGGCAGAGAAGGAGAAGAGGAGTGGGTCTGCAGCAGGATCGGGGAGAAAATGGAAGTTCTTCGCGGTCATGGGGTTTCTGGACCCCTTCCTCACCCCGCGGGAGACTAGCGGAAATATGGTGCGGACCGTGGAGAACTTCTCCCCCGAGGACCAGGGACAGCCCGAAGAGGCAGCAGGGGAGTGTCAGTCAGAAGGTATGTTTACATTGAGTTAATGTAGGCAGTTAATTTATGCGTGTTGTCATACAGGAACATATTTTGTTTATTAATAAACAGTATACAGTAGTCCCGCTGTTCATCCGTCACTGCCTCGCCTTTTCGTTGATTTTTTTTATTGCACCGTACAGCTTTCAACAATGCGCATTGCATTCTGCAGCCCAAATGACAAATCTCCTCCGTGTCGTGTCTCCTGCGCTTGCCAAACTTATCATGTTTGGTTTTGATAACCATCACGTCCAATAGAAAAAAACAGCACAAAAACACTCATAACTATGACCCTCATTCGGAAATACACACCTGCACCGGGAGCAAAAAAGGCGCACAAAAGTGGCGCCGCAGACGGAGAAAAAGCGCGGCATAATACTTTTACGTTTTAAAATCGACAAAGGTTTTCACTTTGAGAATCAACTTGTGAGAACTGTGACTACTGTTCATGTGCTGCAATAAATGAGAGACCACTGTATATAATAATAAGTATATAAGTATATAATAATATAATATTCTCTATGACTATTGTCTTCAACCTGTTAACATTTAATATTGTCTTCATAGAGTCAAGTAATCATGCAGCAGAGTCCTCCCCTGTCTCTTCTCCTGGCTCTCCAGTCCCTGGTCCCTCAGCTCCTGCTGCTGCACCCACAGGTATGAACATCAAGCACTGACAGCTTTTTACTCGCTTGAATTCCCTTGTGATCACCTTTACTAAATATCTACAACCAATCTGTTTATATCCTGTTTTTTTCAATTTTGAAAATGAAAATCTAGTAGCAGCCTTCTCATTACTTTGTGTTGTTTTGTGCTGTGTTTTACAGGCCCACAGAGGAGGACAGCTCGAAGGCGGGCGAGGGACAGGTCCCAGGACGGTCCATCGGCGGTGGAGCTGGCCATCCTGGAGTCCCTAAAGAGGCCACGCCCGTCTCCAACTGAACATTTCCTCCTCGGCCTTGTTCCTGCTCTGGAGAGCATGCCGCCTCAGACACGAGAATTCGTGAAATTTCAAATTTATAAATTAGTTTTTGAAAACAGCACAGCTGTGTTAAATTTGGAAACATTGGACCCTAATGATCAGTAGTTTTCTGATGAGGCAGCAGCTCTCCAGGGCAGAAACAATGTTCTTATTTTTCTCCTCCTTCTCCCTGAGGCTCTTCCACTCCAAGCTGGGTCCTTTTTATTCCTGTCTCTCTGTAAATAGTTAAATTTCATATATTTATGATAAATGTTTTTGTTAATGAATTTATATTTTTTCAAATAAACATTTATAATGACAAAATGTCTCTGTTCTACTACACAGCAAATATTGGCACCCGACTTGACACAAGTAGAATTTATTTCATATTATACTAATGACAAAACATACTAATACAGTGGGATGCAAAAGTTTGGGCAACATTGTGAAAAGTAATTATTTTCCTGTACAAATCATTGGTTGTCACAATAAAAATTGTCAGTTAAATATATCATATAGGAGACACACACAGTGATATTTGAGAAGTGAAATGCAGTTTACAGAAAGTGTGCAATAACTGTTTAAATCAAGCAGGTGCATAAATTGGCAACACAAAAAAAGAGAAATGAAATAAATATTTAGTGTATATCAATGTGTGTGTCTCCTATATGATATATGTAAGTGACATTTTTCATTGTAACAGTGATTCATACAGGAAAATAATGACTATTAATAAGGTTGCCCAAACTTTTGCACCACACTGTATATAGGAACATAGTGAAGACAAGTTATTTAAGAGAGTAAAAAGAGGTTAGTTTATTTTGGAGTAGAGCTCCATTTATTAAGAAAAATTTAAAAAGACAGGAACACTCTTTAGAGGTTTGTGGGTGGCTCTTAAAAGAGCCGTGGTGGGGAAGTCACTCAGACTTCAAACAGGCTACTCCTTTGGTTGCCAAGACACAGCTCCCTCCACCGAGAAGTGAGCCATGAACTTCTCCCTCACCAGGACAGCGTCTCTGGAGTTGTTTGCTGGCAAGGAACCTGGACAAAATTGTTTAAAATGAGTATTATGTGTACTGCAGTTACAAAATACATTATTGAAATTACAAAATTACAAATTGCAAAACATAAATCTTACATAAAACCTTTTGTAATTATAAGGATAATTACATGATATATATTAGATATAATCTAAAACAGTCTGCGGTGATTATATACAAATATTCAACTATCCCAGAATTAAACCAGGTCTAAATAAAATGGAGTGAGTATCACTACAAAGGTTAACTCAGTGGTCCTAATGCTACAGTTTGATATCAGCAAACACCGAGCGCATACATTGATATAACACCACAGCCATGCTATCATTCAAACACTGATAACAGCATAAATCGAATTAAATCGGGACTTGATGAGACCTTCTGAGTATCACTAGAAATATTATAAACAGTCGTCTCCGTACCACAGTTTGCTATCAGTAAACACCGAGCATTCACTGTTAGCATAGCATATCCATGTTAGCAGTGTATAAATGGATGGTTTAGCATGTATTAGCACAGGTATCAATAAAGGACTACCGTATTAAATACTTTTACTAACCTCAGGCAGATGGACAGGCGCTCTGCAGGTGGGATTGAGCGCCTGTAACTGGTGTCTAGGCGGGCGATTCTGGGACCGACCCGGGGAAGCAGGTCCTCAAACTGGCCGAGTGAAAGACAGTGATGTCGCTGGAATCGGCCGTCATCCAGGCGCAGCTCCTGGAGCAAATGGTGAAACTCACCAAACTGCTCATGCCTCTGGAGGACCTGATGGACCCAGGTACGGCGAGGGCGTCTTTTACGCCGCTGCTCTGCTCTCCACAGTACATAGAGAAGGGAGACTCTCTCTTCAAGCGCTAACTCGACAGCTGCCATCTTGCAAAGATACCGGTCTGGCACAACTTCCTCCCACATCCCTCCCACATTTCCGGTTCACGCGCGTCAAAATATGATATTTTGACGCGCGATGGATTTTTCTTGGACACGCGTTGAGGCGCGAATGTGCACGCGTCAAATTAGGGGCGTTTGGGGCGTTTTTGTTCGCGTCCATCGCGTTCGGTGTGAACACACCGTAAGATTCAGATAATAATTTTTTAAAAGCTAGACATTTTAAATGAGAATAAGAAAGAAAAGTATTTCTTTGTGCCCCCCTCTCCCTGTTAATGCCCTACCTGGCCCCCTGGCAAAACTTTGCTAGATCCGCCCCTGCACAGTTACCAGCTGTCAGCTAGGTAGAAAAGGATCCTGGTGTTATTTGTCTCTCAGAAACAGTTCATAACTTCCCTTCAACTCACTCATGTCACCTAAAAGGTAAACCTGTTTCTCCATCACCTGTTCAGCTCTGATGATTCAGTAAGGACGTCTCCTGGTTTCATCTTCATGTTTCCCTCTCACCAGATAACCAAACCGATATCATTACCAGCAGCTTTTACGGCTGTAAACATCAGCTGATACTAGAAATTAATATTAAATAAATTCTAACAACAGCTAACCAGCTTAAATGTGCTGCTGTTATTTAACGCAACCTCCACTGGTTTCTTCTTTCTGGCGCAAAGTGGGCGATAAACAAACAAGAGAGAAAAGCTGATCAGCTGATCATTAATCAGTTTCATGATTGAAGTAGTAACAGGAGAGGGAGGGGAGAGAATGAGAGAAGAAGAGGCAGCTGTGCAGCAAAGACACAGAATAAATCCAGCTTTGTGTCTTTTTCATTGTAGCTGAAGTCCAGGACAAACTGCGTTCCTTTTCACCTCAATACTAAACACGTGATATTTTCTCTGAATACGAGACGATTCCGTTTTTTACGGGATGGTTAGTAACTTTAATAATTAACCTTATGAATAAAATAAAGTTCAACATCAGTAACATAGCACCCACCCAGCTGTATAGAAACTCTGTCATGCTAGCTAGTACGCAGTACGAAAAAGTCAGCATAACGAAAATAAACTCCACCTAAACTTGGTTTATATCTGACCCAGATAGACTGCAGGTCATAACTTCTTACCTGAAGTTTAGTTCACCGGACCGGCGGCCGCTTCGGGTCTCTCCTCTTGCCTCCCCTTTCCCTCATCCACCTGCTGGCCTCCACCACTTGCTAATGTTACTGAATCTGTGGAAGCTCCGCGATAGCCACCACACGAAGTAACGAATAACGACCCTATCTAAATCCCAGTAACGACTAACGCGTTCCTGACTTTGGCATAATAACTAGTTTCCGTGCTCGTTACCACAATAATAACATAGTTACTGTAACGCGTTACTTAATAACGCGTTAGTCCCAACACTGGTCATCATTAACTTTAACAGTAAACTTGCTAACTGAGGCCTGTTGTAAATAATACAGCCAAATCCTAAGTAAAACAAGGGGGTTACTGTGCCATCCCTTCAGAGTCAAAGTTATAGAGTACATTATGATTATGATTAATTCCCAAAGTCTGGTATCTATTACAGTTTACTGCATTTTGTTTTTTTTTCCCAGTAGGCCTACCTTTCCACCTCAGCCACTCTGCCTTTTCAGGCAAACATTGATAGTGCCCTGTGTACAGGTTTTTAATAGCTATTTTGTGGACAAAGAAAGATTACAATACAGTATCTGTCTTGGAGACTGATGCATTTTGACATTTTTTGCTTTCCACAACAAGATTTTGATCAACCCCAAATGCTCTTTGAACACATTAACACTTTTAAAATATCCAGTAGCAATCTGTTAAATTCAATTGCAGTGTATTAGTTGTAAATGGCATATAAATGGCAACATGTAGACTGTTTGCTGCAAACAGCAGTCTCGGGTGTCAAATATATTTTGTATGCCAAGGTATCCACCCTGAGTTTTTGTAACACCACTGCATCACTTTACCTCCAATTCCGAGAGAAAACAATCATTCACACGGTCACGAGAGATCACTTGTCAGGAAAACAAACATTAAACATTTGAACAAATGACTGGTGTTGCTGTTTTCTTTGGAGGACAGTCCTTCTGTGCAGCTAACCGTCATATTCAGCTATTTCTTTTTGATTTTCAAGTTTAAGCAGTTACTTCTGAATAGAGCTGCCAGTAAGTAGCATTCAGATGTGACACTTGAAAATTAAAATAGAATAAAGAAGAAGAAATGTCATTATTCTTTTTTTCGGCTTTTGGTAAGACGGACAGCCACAAGATTGAATCATTGAGCACCTTGAAGTGTACTTTAGTTTGTTTCTGCATGTAGAACTGTCAAACTACTCCATGAAAAAGCTCTTCCAGCACTGAAACTGTGTTATTTGTATAATTCTTCTCCACACAAGTCTGTCGTTTAGAACAAAGAATGAAGCAATAAAGAAAAAAGACAATTTTATTCACAAACTTGAGTTGATGGAAACATCATCATGTTCATGAAGGACATGTGCAGTGCTTTAAACTACATACACATATGTACAAATGCAGGATTAGCACATGCCTTCTTATCTACCAAACACTGCCTAAATAGCTTTCTCTCTCTAGCTTTGATTATCAGTATTCTTCATGCAATAAACTCTACTGTATATCCTTGATATACAAATACTGTGCACCCTTCCTTATGGTTTATAATTCAACCAAATGTTCATTGCTCAACATAAAAAAACCCTTATAGCTCTGCAGCACCAGGCCTGCAGAGCTATAAGCGGACACCTGAGCCTACTACTTCTGTCCTTTTGTCCCTCTTTGGGGGGAAACTCCCACTAGGTTTAAATCCGGGACTCCCCACCATTTGGCCTTAGAACTGAAGAAGCTTCTCGGATGAGAGGTGAAACGTCTTCAAGCAACTTAAAGAAGTCCAGACGCTTTTCTTGGCAAGCTCCTTTGACAAGTGGGTTGTTTATTTTCCTCAACCCGTTTGAAGCAGATTTTTTGAAGGATTTTTCCTCTCTTTTAAGGTGATAAAGTTTTTAATAGACATGTTGCGGAAGTCCTCCAAAGTACACATTTTGGCTGTTTTATTCAGTGGCTGCAGTGGCTTAGTGTGCTCAAATAATCTGTCCACAAGTCATTGCCAGACAAAGAGCAGCTGAAGTTAGCTAGCCGTTGTGCCTAGCATACAATATTGTCCACATTTAAAGTCCTCATTTTTTTATATCTTCATTTGAAGCTTGACTTTCTTACATTGGCCAGTGATCTCATTAACTTAGACTTGCTACTGCTTAAATTGCTTTTGCTTTACTTTTTTCTAAACTTCACCAACCCTTTTTGATTTGCTAATGTTGTTTTAACTTATTGATATGGATAGCATGCTATGGTGAAACTGTTGTGAAAGCAAAACCAAGCTGGCTTCCATTAGCACACTCGTTGGTAAACATGGTGGATCGCTGAGTTGTAACTGTGGCATCATTTTAGTGTTCAGTCAATCAGTTCTTTTTTGTTAGGGAAAGCCAACATGGCCTGACCTCCTGTGGACATGTGGAGATGCAATACCATGTTTCCCCACTATGTCTAATGCATGAAATTTAGAGTCACATGTGTCTGTATCTTCACACACACACACAAATGTACTGTATAAAAGACTGAATGATTATATATTTCAATAATAAATTCCCCTCTTGCTCCTACGGGCGGTCTATCCTTCCGGCTCGGGTACTCTGCCAGAGGCCTGGGAGCTTGAGGGTCCTGCGCAGTATCTTAGCTTTTCCTAGGACTGCACTCTTCTGGACAGAGATCTCCAATGTTGTTCCCGGGATCTGCTGGAGCCACTCGTCTAGCTTGGGAGTCACCGCACCTAGTGCTCCGATTACCACTGGGACCACTGTTACCTTCACCCTCCACATCTTCTCAAGCTCTTCTCTGAGCTCTTGGTATTTTTCAAGCTCCGTGTTTTTTTATCACACTTTTTACGGCATCTGTGCCCGGAGAGTTCGACCGCCCATCGTTTACAGCAGGGATCAGCTGTTAGCCCTCGGGGCCTCCACTGTTCTGCCTACCGCCGAGCGAGCCAACATCCCCCGTGAGGTGAGGAGGAAGAGACACGGCACTCGGGCCAGGATCGGGCGTCGCAGTAAGGTTAGGAGGTATCGGCCTGCGATTCTATGGGGAACGTGAGATCGCTCCCTAAAAAAGTGGATGAACTGGCGGCTCTAACCCGACATCAGAGGAGCTACAGGGAATGCAGCGTAATGTACTTCACAGAGTTGTGGCTAACTGCGCTAATGCCGGACTCAAACATAAACATAGACGGTTTCCATCTCATCCGGGAGACAGAACAACGGAGAGTGGTAAGAAGAGAGGAGGGGGTTTGGCTGTGTTTGTGAACGATAGATGGTGTAACTCTGGGCATTTATCTATCAAAGAGACGCTATGCTGTAAGGACATTGAGCTGCTAGCGGTTAGCATGAGACTGTACTATTTACCGCAAGAGGTTACACACATCATCATGATAGCTGTGTATGTCCCGCCCTCTGCTAACGCTGCAGCAGCCTGTGAAGTCCTGCACACTGTAACCAGCAGACTCCAAACAAAGCACCCTCAGGCCCTTTTCCTGATCTCTGGAGACTTTAATCACATCTCCCTGTCCTCCATTCTCCCCACCTTCACCCAGTATGTCACCTGCCACACCAGAGAAAATAAAACATTGGACTTATTGTATGCTAACACCAAGAAGGCATACAGCTATTCACCTCTCCATCCCCTGGGGGGCTCAGATAAAAACCTGGTTCATCTCCAGCCTGTGTATAAAAGTCTAGTACACAGAGAATCAGTTGTGAAACGCACAGCTTCAGTCTCTACCGACCATTTCCTTTCTACTGTGTGGGACAACCTCTGCAGCCCTTTGAAGGATGACCTCAACAGCATTACAGCCTGCATTACGGATTACATGAACTTCTGTGTGGACAACACCGTACCCATCATAAAGGTACGGTGTTTTTCTAACAACAAGCCAGGGATAAATCCTGAAATAAAGGCTCTCCTCAAGGATTTAATAGGTTTGATCAACCACCCGCCCCTCCCCCAGCATCGTCCCCCCTGCTGCAATCCCCCTCATCTTCAGGGACTGCCTGTCTTTCATCTCACGACTTCACACCTCTCAGCTCCCAGCCATCACACCCACCCCCGGCTTCTGTGAACTCCAACGTACATCCCCTCTCTCCATCTCAGCACTTCAAGTGAGGAATGAGCTTTGCAAGATCAAGGTGCGGAAGGCTGCAAGTCCAGATGGCATCAGCTCCAGGCTCCTGAGGTGCTGCGCAGATGAACTGTGTGGCATCCTAGGATATCTGTTCAACCTGAGCCTGTCGCTGGGGAAAGTTCCACAGCTGTGGAATACCTCCTGCATGGTACTGGTACCAAAGACCTCCCATCCCAAGGACCTCAGGAGCTACAGGCCGGTAGCCCTGGTATCACATCTGATGAAGACCCTCGAGAGGTTGGTTCTAAACCATCTGCGCCCTCTGGTGAGGTCTTCATTGGATCCGTTGCAGTTTGCTTACCAGCCTGGCATCGGGGTGGAGGACGCCATCATCTACCTCCAGCACCGAGCTCTGACTCACCTGGAGAAGCCTGGAAGCACTGTGAGGATCATGTTCTTTGATTTCTCCAGTGCTTTCAACACCATTCAGCCAGACTTCTGAGGGACAAGCTGGAGCTATTAGGAGTGGACCACCACATGTCCCAGTGGATTCTGGTCCACCTCACAGAACGCCCACAGCATGTGAGGTCACAGGGCTGTGTCTCTGATACACTGGTCTGCAGTACAGGGGCCCCACAGGGAACTGTGCTGGCATCTGTCATTTTTTACAGTGTTGTATGTTGGAGCAGCAGTTTATCGGCAGCTGAGAGGAAGAGGTTGGATAAACTCATTAGGAAGGCCAGCTTTGTTCTGGGATGCAGTGCAGGTGGTGGGAGACAGAAGGACTCTGGCCAAAATAACATCTCTGATGGACAGAGTCTCCCACCCCATGTATGTAAATGTTGTTGAACTGCAGAGCTCCTTCAGTGACAGACTGCTGCATCCTTGATGCATGAAGGAGCGTTTCCACAGGTCCTTCCTCCCTGCAACTGTCAGACTGTACAATCAAAACTGCTCCCAACAAACATAGAGGTTTACATCAGCGCTGTAACTTGCACTATTTTATCAACCGATTCGCACTACAACCAGGGTTTGCCTCTTATCTGTATTTAATTTAATTTAATTTAATAACTGTACAGTACTCTGTTTTTGGTAACCATTGTCCTTTATGTAAATATGTAAAAATTGTCTATGTTTCTGTTCTGTGTTTTGTGTACTGTTTGTCTGTGTATGTGTCTTTCTTGCTTCTATTACACCCAAATTTCCCCTTGTCGGACAATTAAAGGATTATTCTATTCTATTCTTCTTCTATTTGGAACCGCTACATCTATCACTACGGCCGTCTTCTTCTATTTGTCTATGTCCAGTTGGTTAGCCACCACCATTTTGTCCGTCTGTATCTGAAAGTCCCACAGGATCTTAGCTCGGTCATTCTCCACCACCTTTGGGGGCGTGTCCCACTTTGACCTTGGGACTTCCAAGGCCATATTCAGCACAGATGTTTCTGTATATTATGCCGGCCACTTGGTTATGGCGTTCCATGTATGCCTTGCCTGCTAGCACCTTGCACCCTGCTGTTATGTGCTGGATTGTCTCACGGATAGACCCCAGCCTCTATGGATCTTGTGCTCAGAGCTTGTTCCTGTGCTGCTCTGTTTCAGTCCAGCTTTGTCCAGCCACTGGTAGGATTGCTGGATGTGAGCCACCTCCTCTATCTGCCGGTGGTACATACCGTGCAGGGGCCTGTCCTTCCATGATGGTTCCTCCTCTTCCTCCTCTTTCTTTGGTTTCTGCTGCCTGAGGTATTCACTGAGCACGCGGTCAGTTGAGGCCATCTTTCTGATGTATTTGTGGATGTTTGTTGCCTCATCCAGTTCCCGGCCTCCTTCCTTCCACTTAGCATACAGCCTAAGGGTGCTGGACTTGGGGTGAAACCCTCCATGCATGGTAAGGAGCTTCCTTGTCTTGATGTCAGTGGCTTCTATCTCCTCCTTTGGCCAGCTTATTATCCCTACGGGATACCTGATCACAGGCAGGGTGTAGGTGTTGATAGCCTGGATCTTGTTCTTACCGTTCAGCTGACTCCTCAGGACTTGCCTGACCCTCTGCAGGTACTTGGTGGTTGCAGCTTTCCCAGCAACCTTTTCATGGTTCCTGTGAGACCCCCAGGTACTTGTAGCTGTCCTCTATGTCTGCAATGTTGCCTTCTGGTAGTTCGATCCCCTCAGTTCTGACTACCTTCCCCCTCTTTGTTATCATCTGACTACACTTCTCCAGTCCGAACAACATTCCAATGTCATTGCTACATATCCTGGTGGTGTGGATCAGTGAATCGATTTCTTGTTCACGCTTGGCATACAGTTTGATGTCATCCATGTACAGGAGGGAGCTGACAACTGCTCCATTCTGTAGTCCGAATCCGTAGCCAGTCTTGTCAATAAGCTCAATGAGGGGGTTCAGACCTATGCAGAAAAGTAGTAGATCTTGCACTTTATCGTGACTTGTGCTATGGGCTTGAAGTTGGTCTCTAATGTTGTCTGCCACATCCCCATTGAGTTCCTGATGAAGGCTCTTAGGGTCCAGTTGCTCTTGTATAGATCTAGGCATTCCAGGATCCAGGTGTGGGGCATTGAGTCATAGGCCTTCTTTTAATCAATCCAGGCAGTGCACAGGTTAGTCAGTCAAGTCTTGCAGTCTCAGGCGACTGCTCGGTCTACCAGTAGCTGGTGTTTAGCACCTCTGATATTCTTGCCAATCCCTTTCTATGCCCCACTCATATATTGACCCATGTGCATGCTCATCTTAGTCACTATAATACCTGACAGGAGCTTCCACGCTTCCATTCCACTGAGGCAGGTTATAGGCTGGTAGTTGGATTGGACTGGTCCTATCTGGGGGTCCTTGAGGATCAGGACTCTCCGGCCTTTGGTTAGCCATTCTGGGTGTCTCTCGTCAACTAGCAGCTGGTTCATGTGCTGCCAGACACTCATGGAGTGCAGTCAGATTCTTCAGCTAGTAGGCGTGAACCGTGTCGGGGCCTGGTGCTGTCAAACTCTTCATACTGGAGACCCTTTCTTGGATGTCTGCCACTGTGATGGTTACTGGTATATATATGTATATATATACATATATATATATATATACATATATATATATATGTTTCCTTACTCGCTATATTTAATGCTGCAGTAACACAGAAATTTCCCAACCCAAATACATTTTATATTTATTATAGTTATTATGAAATGTTAACTTCTGAGGTCCTACTTACGAAATACAGGCTACCATACCTTCCACCATGTAAGCATACAGAATGTCCTGAATTTCATGTGTGTATAATATGGAATACATTAGTTCTCCCCTAGTTTCTCCCAGAGCTACAGAAGCAGTCCACCTCCCTGCCTTTATATATTGTTAGCTATGTGTACAAAATTGTGTTTACAATCTGTATATGGTCTCCAATCTCCAAGCGATCTTGAAGTGAGCAGAAATTGTGTTGTGAGAAAGTTTCCTCCGAAACACATTTTCCTCTGTAATAGAGGAGCTCTACAGTAACACTATCTCAGAGGAACAGGTGTGTTTGGAGCCAACTGTTTTGATTGTCATCTATTATAGAGAAGCCAAAAAGCCCAAAGTTTGCAAGCACTGTTCCAGAATAGAGGAAACTTGTAGTGGGACATACACACACATAAAAACAGGAGAGACGTACGTGTATTCATATGCGCACTTCCAGTTTGGGTTTGCATTCATTTTTTACATCGCAATCTGTTGAGCTATGTCTACAGGGTCTGATCTTTAAATAATAGATGTATTAGAAAATGGGAGCGTTTCACTCACTGTAAAAAAGCCCATGAATAAATCACGATTATGAACATACACCCGTGTGCGAGTATGAGTGTCGACATCAATTGACTGTTTGTGCAGTGTTTTAAAGACACCTCAACCCTCCACCCATATTTTTAATTTATTTTTTAACAAGCTCTTTGTGTCGTCACCCAACCGCTCCTCTGCACTGAAATCGATTCTTTTTCCGCCATCCATCATCTGTTATATTTAATTCTGGTGCGGCTTATTTCAAAATAAATCTTTTACTCTCGAACAATTAGTGCTGTCGCACTGAAAAACTGCCAGAAGCATGAAGCACTGAAATCAATGCAGTTGGATTATTCCAGCTGAGCCCCAAAGTGTCATTACTTCACTTTATAGATCTATAAAGAATATATTGATGCTAAATTGAATCGCTTTCCTCTCCTGAGTTTTCGTTATAAAATTGGTGTCTCACATTCATTCCAATTATCATTTTCTCCAGAAACACAACTCTGTGTAACCCAAACTGCAATAACACATTATAGCTCTGTGGGCACTTATTAAAATTTTCCATTTGGGAAAGCATTTGCATTCACAATTTTACAACATTGTTCAAGATACAATCACTCGTCAGTTTTAAATATTTTAAAATAAACACATTTTTATTTCTCATACTCCCAGCTCGGGTTTATCCTTTATACATTGTTTCACATTTAAATTAATTTGCTGCTACCTGACCATAACATCACCCAGCAATCCATCTTCATTCATGTGGCCACATTGGAGGTCAAAGGTAAAATGCCATTTAGGCTGACATTTTTCCAGCAATTGGTAGGCTGCCAATGTGACAATTAATCACCATGGCAACCTACCAGTTGTTACTGAACGGCAGCGAAGACAGATGAGAGGGATGAGTGGTTATGTACGACTGACTGAGCAGCGCTGGGTAACATGATATATTCATGTGTCTGCGTTCTGCAGTGGTGTGTTTGTGCTGCATTGATTTCGCTCATGACATAAAAATTCCCATTAATCCAATCTTCTGTGCGATCACGTGGTGTATTTAAAAAATAAATAACTAAATAAATATGCCTTTCATTACAATAACAGATTCCTGGGAGAGCTTCTCATGTTCGAAGATGCTACATCTTTACATCTTAAAATTTACAGCGCACGCACACAATGGCCATAACGATCAGATTCTGGAGGGAAGCAAACTAATATGTACAATTATGATTTTTTTTCTTTTTGGAAAAAAATGTAATACCTGAGGTGATGGAGACCAAATGAAGAACATCACTTAAATCAAAACACCAGTGACTCACATTTGAATTTCAATGATATAGTCTACAGGGATTCTTTTTCAAAGATTAAACATCATTTGCCTTTGAGATTCAGATTATTGCTTCCCTAAATTCTATTATTTTAACTGACTATTCACCACTTTACGTAGTTCAGTTAAATCAACTATAGGAGATGCAGCATTTAAATGCTACCCAAAGATTTACTATAAAGGGACCCTGGAGACTAAGTTGTAATAGACTGGCTGTGAAATTACAGATTCTTAACAATGGGGCACTTTCACAGGTTGGTAGGATCCAATGAACAATTGCACTGGATCCGGCATTTCTGAAACCTTGATTCATTTAGAAGGTAAAGCTGAACAATATCTTGGTTTAGTTTTGACTATTCTTACTTACTTACTTCCTTGTGAGTCTTTGAAGTTTATGAAATGGTACACCCAAGTTTTACCTATGTAATGATACTTTTTAAAATGATTTTCTAAATATGTCATCCATAAGTATGTACATATTTATATTGCATTTTAATACAGGATCCTATCAGGATAAATGTAACCCTATCTCAAATAATAAGCCTAGTTTCTATATATGCATACCAATGTAAAATATGTAATCTCAGTCTCACCTGCCATATACTATTAACAACCAACTGGGTTTATGTGCTTCCTCATTACTTTATTTCCACTTTTACTTTGTGCGTATGCATCATTTGAAGATATTTCTTAAAAATCTATGCTTCACCTTTGACTTAAAGATGTGACGCAGTCAAGTTCATGAAATAACATTTATTCTATGAGCTTTAAAATAGTCAAATTCTGGCCTATGAAGTCAAAAACAGGGGAAAAAATTGGTTGTGGAAGTCAGGGTCCTACCCTAGCCACCTCCAAATGCATGACGTAGATGCAGATGTGAAATGAAAAAAAAGTATGATCATTGTTGTTCAGTGTTGTATGATGTTTAAGCTGCTTTATCCCAAAACCTACCTCCATCCCACCTCCCTTTTAATGCAGTTTACCCTAATCAATGTCATGTCTGCTGTCACTGAAGCCTGCTCTGTTCTCTACCCTAGGAGGTCTTTGCTGCTGCTCTCCATGCCTGAGGCTGTCCATGTATGCACACTGAAGGGCAGACACATCCCCGAACAGAGCAGTAACGTAAATTACTGCCAGTGCAGCATAAGTCATCTTTAAGTAAGGTGGCTCTGACTCGCTGTTCTGTGTGTACTCAATAGAAATTACAATAAATGAAAATAACAGCTGTCTGTATGATGATAGCTAAATCTAGTGATTATTGATTTATTATTAATCACACACAGTCATTCATGAATGTCAGGCTAAAGGGAAGTGTGAGCTGCATTCCTGAACCACTGGTAATAGTAGAGGTATAATGAATCACCTCCCCCTTCCCTGGTGTACAGTTGTAGATATATTCTAATTATAACCATGGGAAACATAGCACAGTTAAGTTTAACGAACATTTAGATAGGTGAATCAACTGTTTAGTCACAGGAACAATTAGTAAAGACAGATATGCTTCCTTTTCACATTTTCTCAATTTAACAGGTTTGCTCTTTATTTAACGCAGTGAAACAACAGAAGAAGACTTGTGAGAATACTCCTCGAATAGAGAAAGAAATTAAAAGCCTATGGGAGACCGAAATTACTTCCAATCTTTGTAATTGTTATAATAGATTTAAATATACAGCAAACAACTGTTTACCTCATAAACACAGGGAAGTACTGACAACAGACAAAATGAAGTCACACTCGTTGTAATCTGAGCTTCGCTTTCTCTGATGGAGAGTAAAAACAAGGAAGCTGGGTAGAGTTCAGTGCATTTAGGTGACAAACAATTAAAACATTCACATTCATATTATCTTCATTTATATCGTTTTGCTCTCTTTTTCAACACATTCACTTGTCTTGTGTTTCATGTAACAGTCACATAAGCAGAGGAGAAACACATGGTGAAACAGAGAGCAGTGGAGGATAGCAAAACTCGATCACCTAGCTGATGGATTAGTGGTCAACTCAATTATAGCACGTGACAGCTGGTCAATAAATTGCAGAGCGCCAAGCATAGGTTAATTGTTCAAGTTCTCTAATATTCTGCGACCTTTGCAAATTTGCTACTTTTGTTTTTTTATAAATAAGTTGATTAATGAATGATTTGTTGTGTGAACTCTTAGCAGAAATGCATTGCTTCTTGCAATATGAAAGCACTTGGCTTTTGCGGTTGCACACCCACAGGTAGCGACATGTGCTTTTATTAATAACAATTTAACTGATACTGTATTTCTTTCAAATGGAAATTCCCATGCTACTGTATTTACATTAGCCTAATTTCTAGCTAGGCAGAGGATGAGAGATCATTATATGTCAACTAACCTAACTTCACTTACCCTCCCCAACACCTTGCATCACACCTTGATGTTTTTTAACCTTTAATCTTTTATTAAATTTATAGGGGATATGTACATGATCTGTTTTTGTATTTATTTTTAGAAATATTTCAGCCAGGATATTTTGATGTTAGCTAGCCAACTAGCTTGCTGCTAACCTTTAAGTTAGCTAATGTCTAATTCCATTTAACCTCATAAATCTTCTTCATGGATTCCCAGATGCTTTGCTTGGTTGCAACACCTGTGAGAACTGCTACACTGATCACTTTACTTGAAGTTTAAAGAACGTGGATTTTTTTTATCTCACCATGATGCTTTTGGAAACTTAAAGGGCATTTGGCTTCTTACATCAGACTTAACAAGCATATTACATTAAGTAAACCAAAGAAGGTGGCTGCCTAGTATAATGCTTTACAATATAATAGCTCGGCTGTGCAATAGCGAAATGGAAAACTCCCAAACAGAAGACTACAAAACAACACTAAATGTCCTGAGTTTTGTAGCTGCACACTATATGAAACTGTGAGCTCTCACACAGCCCACATAAGGTCATCACAGGGTGACACACCAACAAAGATGCCTGCAGTGTGACTGTCTCAGCAGCACAACATAAGGCAACACTGTGCAATCACAACAATAAAGAAGAGAGCTAAGCCACAAAGAGATGGCAACAAAGACATGACAAACACGGGAGGATTTTATTTATTTATTTTTACTGTGTGGAGACAAACGAGCGAGGCCTGTGAAGTACGCTGTTCCAGTTTAAAAGGTTTCCTGTACACATGACACCTGAGGTGGGAGGCTACATACTGACTGGCACCTAACCTGTAACATGTTGCCCCCGCAGCTCTGTGCTGGCTTCAAGGTGAACTCTATGGTCCATCGCTTCGATTTATACCTGAGCTGCACGGGGGGCATTCATGCAAAGCTCCATGCACACTCGCACACACAAAGAGAGTCGTGTGGATCAAACACAAGCAAAGTCAATAATTTGACAGGTGTCAAACCCAGCTTTAGTCTGCCTCCTCCCTTCTCCTTTGCCCTCATCTTTTTTTAAAAAAAATTATTTATTTATTTTTTAGCTCAGCATTCCTTCAGCGCCAGAGCTCCAGTGCCCCTGAGTATTAATTATTTGTATTGCTTGTGCTCTGATCTATGGTCTTCTGTTACGATTTGCATGGATGGTGCAAGGGAGGCATGTCTAATCCTATGCCACAGAGAATTCAGCATCTTTATATAAAATGGAACATGAGAAAAAGTTCTTTAAAAAAATAAAATAAATAATAATATATAAAAATTTAAAAAAGGTTCTGTAGTATATTAGGTTTTTTTTCTCAGATTTTCTCCTAACAGTTAAAGATGAATAACTCTGCTGCTCCAGTAAAAGATTTGCGTCAGATTTCGGGTTTTCTTACCCTATATTTGAAATTTTAGGGTTTGAAAGTGGATCACTCAGAGAGAACAAAAAGATTTACTGATTAACTTACATTATTCACACACTTGGGGACACTCGGAGGGCATAAGGAAAGGCACGAGTACCCGCCTAGAGTGATGCCTCAATTTGATTTGAAATTTAATTACCACAACTGAATCCTAAGGTCAGCGCAGCACCCAACAGAGGGATTTTAAGACCCACTTTCTCTGTGGATCTTTGAGATCTGTCATTTGAAAGTTAATAGACGACGCTGGGATTCACAGGGTAGGTGTAATTAAAGGCTCACAGACTAGTGATAACTGTTGCCATGCTTGAATGCTCGTATTGAACTCTGACTGGAAATCGTTAGCAGAAAATTTCATTGATGCTACTGGCTTTATGTGTATTGCACATAAAGCCAGTAGCTTCTGTGTTTTTAATTCTTGTTTCAGCTTTGAAAAATACAAAACAACGCTCTGCTGGATTCATTATTTAGGCTAGGCGGGGGAAAAGATGGCAATTGTTGTATACCATGGAATAAAGAGGAAACAAAGCGGAGTTTAAGGGATATTTTATCTCAAACTGTTCATCTGGCCCAACTGTAATGAAACTCTAATTCAACCTGTGGTGTATAATAAATTCATAAATCAATTATCATCTGGATTTCGCCTCAGTGTCTGAGTTATCCTGCTGCGCTTTGCTATCTGTAGCCGAAGGACAGGCTTTGCACAGCGTGGGGCCTAGTCAAGTGAATGCACAACACAATGGAAGGCTTGCTTTTGAATGTTGTAAATCCCACCTCGTGCGACAAGGTCACTGTAGAGGATAGGAATTGCTCCTTTTGCTCTCTCTGCTTGTCCTTTTAAATGTGTTAGTTTGTATTAGTCTCTGCAGAAACAGGGCTGGAAGACCTGCAAATTTATCTTAGTACATGTTTATATCCCAAAACTCCCCTTAGTCTCGTTTTGATTAGAATTTTTACAAACAGCGCTTTCATTTCATGAGATTTCTTTAGCATGTTTTCCGACCCTCAAGAACCGTAATAGTGTAGTTAGGAAACTTGCTACCCAGATGTGCTTCTGCTTGCCTGAAATCAAAGCCCACCAGGCCCACTCAATATATTCTCCCCACTCTTAGGCTGTCTCAATTAGGAGGTACTACAGCTACTCCCTAGGTGTCTCAGTTAATGAGAAAGTTATCCTAATCTTAGCTCTAGTATTACTTGTGTGCTTAAATAGAGGGTAAACAAAGAGAACAAGGGGAAATTTCAATTACAGTCTTTCAATATTTCAAAGGAGGCTTTGTCTCAGTAGTTGAACTTGCCCAGCTTGTGAACAAATCCCATCTGAATGTCCTTATTGGTATCAGGGTTCTCTGTGCCCTCCTTAGGATGCTATCTGTTCTTACAGATGGTGTGTGGTTGATTTTATACACAACTAATGAAAGATATTACACATAAAAATAGAACACATTTATTGTTGGTGCTGTTAAATCTAGAATCTGAATTCTAAAATTCAAACAATTGTGTCTCCTGTCTTTCATCAGGATTTCATCATCACTGTTCCTGAGAGGGAATCTAGAGATGACTCACTGTCCATTGTGCTGAAACAAAGATTTGTGGGTCACCGTCTCTCGTGTTGAATGAAGGATCTTGGGTAGTCCTATGACAGGCTGGCAATCTGTCTGGGCTGTATCCTACCTCTCACCGTACGGTAGCTAGGACCCAGCCCCTATTACCAATGCGTTAAATAAAGATTTGCATTTACCTGTCTATTCTCTAGAATCATGAAATTGTTGTCATTGTTCATTGTGCTGAATAAAGACTTCTTTGTAATTGTTGGATCTGCGCTTTAGCAGACTCGCTAGTTCAGAGACTCATCACTTATGAAGAAAGCAAGACAACGACGGAACCGAGTTTTACTTGCTAGCAAGGGAAGGCTGGTCAGAACCAGGCTCTTGGAGCTGAACGTTCCTCACCTGTCTCCTAGCCAGAATCCAATAAACAGCCTTCCTTGCCGCCTTTTATTGAAAACAGTTACAGTACACACAAGCACCTCCCGTTGTAAACCTCCCCTATGGTTACAAAAGATAAGGCACTATGTGTGTATGTGTGCACGTGTAAGCACGTGTGTGCATGTGTGTGTGTGCATGTGCGAGAATGTGTGTGTGTGTATGCATGTGAGTGTGTGTATTTGTGTTTTGGGGTGCGTTTGTGTGACCTCCTGCTCACCAAAGGGATCATAAAAGCAGGAAGTTTACTAAACAACAAACAGATCCCTCACATAGATGTCCCTACAATAAAACACTACAGTCTCCCCCACCAACAAACTGGCTGGAGAGGTGGTCAGAGACAAAGGAATGTCTTTGATCCTACAGCTTGAACTAAGACTTACAAATTTAAGCAACACAATGACAACATTTAACAATTTGACTCCAACAGTAATTACCCATGACAATGAATTGAGAATCAAATTTTTATTATGAATGAAGACGCTGTGTCTCTGTTCATAACATAGAATCTGGAATTATGTCATTGTCCGTGGTGCTGAGAGATTTGAGGATCACTGTTCCTAGTGTTAAATGAAGGATCTTGGGTAGCTCTGCGACAGGCTGACACTTGTCCAGGGAATGCCCTGCCTCTCGCTCTATGGTAGCCGGGATATGCTCCAGCATCCTGAATTGGATAGGCAAAAGAGGATGGATGGATGGATGGATAATTGGATAAACTTTTTTTAATTACTACTTCACAATTAATACTGAATTCAGAACCAAACTTTTATTATGAATAAAGACATTGTATAACTGTTCATGACATAGAATCTGGAACTGAGTCACTCCATGTAGTGCTGAATAAAGTGTCTTTGGTCACTGTCCATGGGGCTGGATCTGCAATAGGGCTTCACTATCCATTGACCGTGGTCCTGAATCTGGAGATGTGTTGCACTGTCCATGGTCCTGATTAACAAATCTCTCCATAGTTCAAAATGGAGCGTGACATGTTATTTTATCGCTGGTCACAAGTCTGCATAATGAATTTCTGCACTGTCTGCAGGGTTTTATTTAAAGTGCAACTTCCAAAGTACTTTTGCCACTTTAACTGTAACACAATAAATGACCTGAGCTACGCCACTCACTGCAACATTAAATATTTTCCCTTCCCTGAAGAAACTGTCTAATTCTGCTTAAGAAATTTTGAAGAAACAGTGACATTTCCTGGGGCACCATGTCTGTAATCCATACAGCTATGTCACATTCACCCCAAACTGGCCACCGTGTCACTGTGCCCGGCTCTGCATCGAAGACAATACATTGTTGCTGGGCCAGGATTGTGTGTAACTGTCTGTGCTTTCAATTTCAAAATATTGTCTATCTGTATTGTGTGTCACTTCCTATTGTTCTGCATGATTTTTTATTTTGCCACGGTGCTCCATCAAAGATATGTGTCACTATGCCCCGGTCTGATAAAAGGGTTACTTGGTGCTGAATCAAAGAAGCAGTCAGTATGTTTTCAATCACTGTCTGCGGTTGACATAGTTGTTGGTTGTCATTCATACAGAATAACAGATTGTCACAAAAAATGTTTTGCATGGACTCACAAAGCTGCTGAATAAAGAAAGCAGCTTTTTCAAAGATGGCTGTGAAACAAAGGAAGTGTGTTGCTGTCCTTAATTCTGAATGAACTCTGAATGATGGTAAATGGCCTGTATTTGTATAGCGCTTTACTAGTCCCTAAAGACCCCAAAGCGCTTTACACTACATTTAGTCATCCACACATTCACACACTGGTGATGGCAGCTACATTGTAGCCACAGCTGCCCTGGGACGCACTGACAGAGGCGAGGCTGCCGGACACTGGCGCCAACGGGCCCTCTGACCACCACCAGTAGGCAACGGCTGAAGTGTCTTGCCCAAGGACACAACGACCGAGACTGTCGGAGCCGGGGCTCAAACTGGCAACCTTCCGATTACAAGACGAACTGCCAACTCTTGAGCCACGATCGCCCTACTGATGACTTCCTCTGTTAATAGTATAATTTTTCAAAGTGCAAGACAAAAGTAAAAAAAGAAGTCTTTCTTTTTCTGTCCAAAACAGACAAGAAAAAAGCCTCTTAGCTCCATGTGGTTAATTTGACTTTTTTGTAGATATTAGTTGAAAGTTAATTTGAAAGGGACCGAGCAGAAACACACTGATGTCCACATCCACTAAAGGTAATTTCCAATCAACTGTGAGTTCAACTGGAGCATCAAACCCCGAGGTCTCCAAACGTAGCTGTGACTTTTTCATGACATCAGCGCTAGTCAGCATTCGCTAATGAGCCTATTCTGAATGGTTTGGTTTAACTGGGTGCCTGCTGCTGATTGGTCCATTTGACTTTTAGAATCAGTCAGCCCAGTCTCGCAGCACCATCTCAGTTTTGGCCATTTGCCCCAAATCTCTCTCCTGACGTTTTGTGAGCTGTGAGATGCTTTAAGGCCTCACTCTGCAGTGTCTAAACATAAATTGTTTATGTTTCATATAAAGAATAATAGTGATTTTCTAAATAGTAAACTAGTAGACTTAAGCTATCATTGTTATACACTTTTATGCTTTTTCCCTTTTACTTTGTGTCACATAAGGTTAGTCAGCACTTTCCAAGGAGATAGATTCTTTTGTTTGCTGCATTGGCCTTGCTTCGCCCTGAATTATATTGCTTTAGTCGCTACTTCACCTTAGACAGTGACACAAATCCTTGGGTCAGAACTGGGTCAGACACACTTAGTACTTGTGGATAAAAAAAAGGACTGTGTGTCACTGTCCATGAGTCTGATAAAGGGACTCTTGAACCTTAGGCAGCTACATGAGTCTTGAATCTTGCATCATCCTGGGTGAATGCTATATAACGTAAAACCTTTGACAGAAAAGTTGTTAATATTTTTTTTTGTTATGACTTGTTCACTTGTGTTCAAGCTAAAAAAAAGTACAAAGTATAATTCAGTTCAATTCATTTTATTTATGTAGCACCAAATCACAAATACATGTGCTTTGTATTGTAAGGTAAAGATGCTACACCAATACAGAAGAAACCCAAACAAACCCCTATGAGCAAGCACTACGCGACAGTGGGAAGGAAAAATTACTTTTTAACAGGAAGAAATCTCCAGGTAGGAGGGGCAGCCATCAGCCATGACCAGGATGTTGGGCATGAGGGAGGGGAACAAAAGACACATTGTGGAAGAACTAGAGATTAATACTAACTAATGAAAAGTATAAGAGTTGCAATTAGTCCAAACTGTAATTAAGTATTTATCAAGCATAGCATTAGTTCAGGTTGGCCACAGAGTCAAGCTCAGCCACAATCCTGGAGGATCAGCTTATAAACATACACATACAACTGGCATATACCAAATAAAGGGTGTTATTTAATCTGCTTTAACCTGAACTATAGTTGCAGCATACCTGCAACCTGCTTTGCAACCCCAAGTTTCCAAGAATCTTTACCCACTTGTTTAGGTAGGGGCTTCAAAATAGCTTCTGGCGCTTTTTTTGATTGAATTGTGCACTTTGATACTGCACTCCCTGCTTCCAGTTCTCCACGTGCTTGTTCATGGAAGGGTGGACAGGTTTCGGAACAGCTTCATCCCCAAATATAAATTTCTGCAGATAGAGATAACAATCGTTTTTTGAGTATAGTGGTCCTGGCTGATCATATTTATGATGGTACTGTAGTATTCGGCAGCATGTGGAGTCGACCGTGTTTTAAGAATAACCTTTCCTTGATTATTTAGACATATTCATTTATTCTTCCAATTATTGTGTTGTAGCCATGGGGGCGTCTAGAATGTCAGTATTTTTGTCTCGACCCTGTAACTTCTCCTTAACCTTATTCATTAAATATCAATAAAACTGAGGACATCACAACCTTCCATGGACAAGATAAGACAGAATATTTTAACATGTTATCAAATCTCCTTATTTCATCACCATTGGCTGAAATCATGCTGTAACTTATTAAGACATAAACACCAAACTCTCTATCAATCCCCCCCCCCCCTTTTTTTTTTGTCTTTTTCTTGTTCACTTGATTGCTCCATAAGTTTTTCTCCTATTTCTGTCTCTTCACTTGAGGTTAGAGGCCTGTGTAATCTGGTGTTGCACTGACCTCTTTTGGGACTTGTGTTGCTGGAAGATTTGGCATTATTATTATTTTCTATTCTGTGGCAGAAAATGCTGAGTAGCTCTTTGTTGTCTTTTCTTTTTCTTAATTTTCCTTCTCTTATTCTGTGTTTCTTTCAGTGCTAACACGGTTTAATTTAAACCTTAGCTTAATTCCTATATTATCAATACATTACTTGTATCTGATCACTGACACTGCTTAAGTAAAGAAGAATTCTTAAAAAATGTTAAAAATTGCATAAAATGTGCCTTTTTTAAGATAAAAATAATCTACAGTTTACATACAACAGTAGGAGATATATGGTGCCTAGAGCAGCCCTTCAGGTACCTAACCAGCTATACAACAGAGTTCACATGAAACCCAAAAGACTGGCCACAGAACAGCACGCCTGCATTAGTTTTGGTAGACTGAGTGCACAATGAAATGAGGATTAAAAACCTTGGATATAAGCCCAGAAACCATTCAAACGAGCAACAACCTGCTTTTTTACTGTCATATACTAGATGACCAATAGGAAATTGACTGAATGTCTTCTCCGTGTAAAGCAGCTAATTTTATGAGATTGCTGAAACCCAAAAGAGATCGAGCCTTTTCTATTGCATACCTGGGGGCTTACTAAACACAAAACGCTCTGATTGAGATTTACCACTTTAATAATGCTGCATTAGTGGCATAGTTTGGGATATAAATGGAAAAATGGAAAGCAGTGCATGCAACAGTGATGTATTTGTTGGCGTTGTGGAGCACAAATTAAAGCGACAATATACATATATATATATATATATATATGTGTGTATAAATATGTATATATACACCCAGCACGCCCCTGCGGGCGGTTTATCCTTCAAGCTTGGGTCCTCTACCAGAGGCCTGGGAGCTCTGCTGGAGCCACTCGCCTAGCTTGGGAGTCACCGCACCTAGTGCTCTGATTACCACGGAGACCCACCATCACCTTCACCCTCCACACCCTCTCGAGCTCTTCTCTGAGTCCTTGGTATTTCTCCAGCTTCTCGTGTTCCTTCTTTCTGATGTTGCTGTCATTCGGAACCGCTACATCGATCACTACGGCCGTCTTCTTCTGTTTGTCTACCACCACTGTCCAGTTGGTTAGCCACCACTATTTTGTCCGTCTGTATCTGGAAGTCCCACAGGATCTTAGCTCGGTCATTCTCCACCACCCTTGGGGCGTCTCCCATTTTGACTTTGGAACTTCCAGGCCATATTCCAGCCTGACCATATCATTGATGGTAAGGCTGGGCAGCATCACCTCATCCCCCATCACACTGAACACTGGTGCACCACAGGGGTGTGTACTGAGCCCTCTCCTGTACTCACTCTACACCCATAACTGCACGGCCACTAACAACTCCAACATCATTGTGAAGTTTGCGGATGACACTACAGTGGTGGGTCTTATCACCAACGGTTACAGGGAGGAGGTCAGCGCCCTGACCCACTGGTGTCAAGACAACCATCTCAACCCTCAACGTCGCAAAGACAAAGGAGTTGATAGTGGACTTCCGGAGGTGCAGAGAAGTACACACCCCCATCACCATCAACAGCGCTGCTGTGGAGAGAGTGAGCAGCTTCTGCTTTCTTGGTGTACATCTGGCTGAGGATCTTACGTGGTCAGTACACATAAACAAAACAGTGACAAAGGCACAGCAGCGCCTCTTCTTTCTCAGGAGACTGAAAAGATTTGGCATGAGCCCCCGCATCCTCAGGACCTTCTATCGCTGTGCCATTGAGAGCATCCTCACTGGATGCATCACCACCTGGTACGGCAACAGCACCGCTTACAACCGCAAAGCTCTCCAGAGAGTAGTGCGGTGCTCTGAACGGATAATTGGAGGTGAGCTTCCCTCCCTCCAGGACATCTACAAGAAGTGGTGCCTGAGGAAAGCGGGGAGGATCATCAAGGACTCGAGTCACCCCAGCCAGAAACTGTTCAGACTACTTCCATCAGGAAGGAGGTTCTGCAGCGTCCGGTCCCGTACCAGCAGACTGAGAGACAGCTTTTTCCACCAGGCCATTAGACTGCTGAACAGTTCAAAGACACCTCACCTCCACTACTGGAACTTCAACATTATGCACTACATACTGTATATAAATGCCACTGTTTTGCACAATATCCAACTACAAACCTCTGTATATTTTATATATTTTACTTTATTGCTTACTCTATTTAATTTGTAAAATATGTATACACACACACGTAGAAAAACATATTTAGTATACACATCCAGTAATGCATATACTATTATATATTGTACATATATTTATTAGTCTCAGATTTAGCCATTCTTATATTTTGCTTGTTTTATGTTATTGTATTTTTGCACAACTCTGCTGCTTGTGAAGCTCGCACACAAGAATTTCACTCGCATGTACTGTACCAGTGTACCTGCACATGTGATGTGACAATAAAAGTGATTTGATTTGATTTGATATTCGGCACAGATGTTTCTGTATACTTTCTGTATACTATGCCGGCCGCTTTATCTATCTATCTATCTATCTATCGATAAAATAAAAGTTTATTTTATCAACTTTCCTTCTGACGGTGCTGTCTGTGTTGAGCGCTCAGTAGATCTGCGCTTGACAGTGCAGCCTAGGCGCTAGCCTTGCTCTCCTTGCAACATGGCAAATTGAAACTCCCCCACCCTCATTCAGATCTGGCGTTTGGAACTATTTTGGTTTTCATGGGACGTATGACCCTGAAGGTAAGCGTGTCATGGACAAAAGTAAAACAGTATGTTGGATGTGCCAGCAATGCTCAATTACATGGGTGGGAACTAGTGTGTTAGCGCAGTTAGCTCGTTAACGTGTTGGCCGTCCAGCCCCACGCACGGGGCAATCCGCAGTAACTCGTTAACGGAGATTTGCCGTGTTGTGGTGTTAATGTCATTTCAACGAGATTAATGCTGACAGCACTAGTGGGAACACAACGAATATGACTGCACATTTACGCAACATCATCCTAGTGCAAAGACAAGTGGAAGCAGACAAAAACAACAAGCAGCATGCTACAAACTTTACCCGAGTCATTTAGACAGCCGTTAGCACATGATTCTCCTTATGGGGACCTGATATGTTTAATATGCTGCTGAGAATATAGCCCAGAAGAAGCATATAGTATAGCTTTTATTTTGGAAAGAGCCATTTCTCTGTAATAAACTCTCTTTTCCAAAGATGAGTGATTCCTCAATCAGATACAGGGCTCGCAAAATCGCTAGCCCGGCTAGCGATTTTTCCAGTCGGGCTACCAAAATCTATCTCTGCCCTGCCCGCCGGCCTATTGTAGGAAGGAAAAATATATGTCAATGCTTTTGCATTCTTTTGGAAATGTAGCTGGGTAATTATGTCATTGGCATCGGTGAGCCACTGTCAATATGTGACATATTGAAATCGCGTTTGAATTTGCGCTTGTTTTTTGCTTTCACTTTGCAATCGCGTGAACTGTGTATAGAGAGCGACAGCACTGATTGGTGAGTGATGATAATTTGCGCACCAATTCCTCTGACATCGTCTTATCAATCGTTAGCTTACTATGCAAACATGACAAGTGAAATCTCCCGCAGCTTAAACATGTGAGAGTTTGATCGCGCAGAGAATCGCTGAGCGTTATGTGAGTGCGTGTGTAAAAGCAGCAGGATATATATTTTAGTTCTGTTGAGCCAAATAAGACAGGTCAGCGTGAAGAAGTGACAGCCAAAGAAAAGCTTACCACAAAACGGAAAAGTTATGACAAATCAGACTATAAGGCAAAAAGAAAGTGCAGCTTTATGGTTTCATGGACAAAAGAATTTCTGTGGCTGCAATATGACGAGCTAAATAACCAGGGCTGCACATAAGTGGTCCGCAGGTGCGCATTTGCTGTCAAAATAAAAAACGCGCACAAGATAAGAAGTTGCAAAGTATGTTTGCGTACATAAGATTTTCTGGAGGAGGACAGACATTTGTTTAGAACTCTTAAAGATGTCAAAGAAGCTCCTTTAAGCAATTACTTTGGTGTTCCTCCACCTCCAAAGAAATGTCAGGAGTCCGAACCACAAAAGAAGCGCGTATTCTCGGAAAAGTGGTTGCAGGAGGTGAGCTGGCTTCAAACAAATGATGAACGCACAGAGATGTGGTGCAGAATGTGCCGTGAAAATTTAATAAATGACAAATTAACAAGGCATGAACATTTTTTTGTGTATCGAAAAAATATCGAACCGTGACATCAAAGTATCGAACCGAACCGAACCGTGAATTTTGTGTATCGTTGCACCCCTAATATATATACACATATAGATATATATATATTAGGGGTGCAACAATACTTGTATCGATATTGAACCGTTCGATACAGTGCTTTCGGTTCGATACGCTTATGTATCGTACAATACAAAATGTTTTATTTATTTTATCAACTTTTCTTCTGACGATGCCGTCTGTGTTGAGCGCTCAGTGGATCTGCGTTCGACTACTCCGCCTAGGCTGCACTGTCGAGTGCAGATCCACTGAGCACAGCACAAGCTAGCAACACAGAAGCTAAGCTCGTTGCAACATGGCAACTGCCTCAACGCTACCCAAAATTGAGCCTCCCCCACCCTCATTCAGATCTGGCATTTGGAACTATCTTGGTTTTCATGTGAAGCATGACCCTGAAGCACGTCATGGACAAAAGTAAAACAGTATGTCGGATGTGCCATGCAATGCTCAATTGGTGGGAACTAGTGCGTTAGTGCAGTTAGCTTGTTAACGTGTTGCCGCCGTCCAGCCCTACGGAGATTTGCGGCGTTATGGCGTTATTGTCATTTTAACAAGATTAACACTGACTGCACTAGTGGGAACACAACAAATATGACTGCACATTTACGGCGACAAGCCTTGATTTTAGAATTTCTTTCTTTCCTTTTTTTGACCACAAACAGAAACCAACCAAGGTCCAGATGAGTGACTCAGATTAGCAGCGGTGAAGTCTAGCTGGCAGCTATCAGCTTCAGCCATCTGTGTCAGCTTCTACCTGTCACCACTAACTTTAAGATTTGAATCACCAAGGAGGTCATTTTGGCCTTGAAGTACTTTAAAAATGATGAAACTATTAAAATAAAATTCTGTCATCTCATATTTGTTTTGGACTTTTTCTAAAATGTGTTCATTCATAAACTAGGGAATTTTGGGATGTGTGGGATCAGAGGGGGGAAGATATGATAGCTTTTAACTAGAACCACCAAGGATGTCATTTTGATGTCATAGAAATGAAAAACACTGTGCTCAACATGCCTGGTTACCCAGCAATACTTATTGTTTACACAAATTTTGATATGAAACACAACACGAGGCATATCTAGCAAGCCAGAGCTAGCTAGATGTGATTGATGAATACATATCTCGGGAATTGTATGCATATGAAAGAGGAGTAATTACTGCAGGGCTGAATGGCTCACAGATGAGATGCTGAGTTGAGACAGACCAAGTCAGAGTGGGGAAGTAAATGGTGCAACACACAGAGAACAGGGGCAGTTGCTACCTGTGCAGAGCAGCAGGGGAACCGTAGCTGAACAGAGCAGAAAGTCCAGAATGTGGAGAACTAATCTGAGCAAATAACGAGTGAAATCCAGAGCAGAGCAGCCAATTAGATGTGTTTCAGGCCTGAACATCAGCACTGTGGAGGGCTGCAGACTGAGGCAGAGGAAGGTGGAAGGCAGATGAGAGTGAGGGTGAAAGTTTATACCTTCTTCATTTTTCTGTAACTGATACTACCCATTATCCAAAATGTACTTTTAACATTAATCCCATAACACACACAAAAGCTTCAACATGAATCCTTATTTTAATTAAAAATCAACTTTTTTGCTGTAAAGATGCACATTTTGAAATAGGAGTGTATGGGGAGGAAGCAGCCTCAAGTGGTTATTTGAGGAACTGCAGTTTTTGGCATTTACGGATTGCCAGTGGACCTCATTTGTTTTGAATAGTCTTCATATGTGAAGAAAAAAATACATAAATGTGCTTTTTATTTTCCATCTTTAAAAAAATCTCTACATTCAAACAAACACGTTTAATCACTATTCCAAAAGCAATCTTCCCTTGTGGAGAATGAATAGAGAAAATAATTTTGTCTTTCCAAACATGCAATACACTAGAAAGAGGCCTGGAATATAGAAGGGGTCACCGGTTATGACAGACACATGTGTGGCTGCCATTTCTCTGACCCAGTGATTACTCGTCTTAACTGGTCACATAAATGTCAACATGAGAGAGAGAGAGAGAGGGAGAGAGACCGTGAAACTGTCACAGTAATCCACAGCGTTTATACATATCTTTGTAGGGGAGTGTTATGTGTATCATAAATCAATAAAATCCTTTGAGCTAACAGTGTTTGCTCGCAGGTTTTTTTTATTGCAATTTAGTACTTACATTCAACCTGACTTGTTTAGTGTGTATTGATTTTACAGAATGATGATGCTGTCTGATGAAAACAGTCTAACTGAATGTTCATGCACTTGAGATTCAATTAGGCATCCTGCATGGATTACTAATAGTTATGAGAATAAATGAAGAAATAATAGCTATAAATAAAATTATACAGAATTGGGAATCTTTCTTGGGAAAACCTGGTGTCTGCCATTTTAGCTTCTCTTCATTGGTCCCTGTTTTTCTTCTTCTCATACACAAAATCCCAAATAATGGGTCCCATTAAAGATCTCATAGTACTGCAGCCTACATGCGGTTTCTAGAGTTTTCACAAGTAGAATAGGAGGCAGAGCACACACACACACACACACACACACACACACACACACACACACACACCACAGGAAATAAGGAGAAACATCCCCTTTCATGTTCCAGATTCCTGTTTAGTTTTATACTATTAAAGTGAAGTTATTAAGAATTTTTTAAAACTTTTAATTATATTGTTTTTTTTAGTCAAAATTATATCACTGTGTTTTGAATATGACTAAAGAGAGAAATAAATGACATGTCCTTGTCTCTGATTGGCTATTCTCCCTACAATCATACATGTGATTTAACATGTAATCACTTGAGAGCTGCTTTTAAAGGTCACTCCACCAATTAGCTCTGGAAAGGAGTGAGTCGCTTGATAATGTGTCTCATTCATCTGTTTCAGAATCTTTTTCTGTCTCCTTACTTCCATCTAAAAACAGTTTTGAATGACTAAACGAATAAAAATAGAAAAGTGCTACAACCCTGAGGTCAGGCATTCATAATTCATGTGTCAGTGTCTGAGATGTGATCACATTTTTGCAATTCTTCAGCAAATGTCCGACTGGGGCACTGAGGCTGTCAGGATCATCAAAACCTCAGATGGAAAACAAATATCCTGTTGGACAGGATTTTGTCAGGGATCACAAATCGTCTCTATGAAGCTGCGGCTCAGTGCTTGTTCACATTTGACTTTTGGGTCAAAGTGAATCCAAGTCAGAACTGATCTAATTGCTGACATGATAAACAATTTACTGATGAAGACATAAAACAAACTTTAGCGCTTATTTTGACCCCTTATCTATTGAGTAGCGGTTCTCCGTAACATTACTTGTTGAAAACAAAAATCCTTTAGGCAGAGAAAAAAAAAATCCTCCTTCTTTTGATCTTTGACAATCATTTTATGCCTTTAGTTAAAAAATTATACTTGAATCTCAGGCTGCAAAATCACCCCCATGATGAATCTGCTATCTTTTGGTGCATTGTGGACGTTTTCTGTCACCAGCCAGCTAATTCAGACAAACATCTACTAAACACTTGTCCTATCCGGTTGTAACTGGCTCTTAGGCACCAATTTATCATGAATGGCTTATGGAACTAAGGAGCACTTCTTTTCATATGATTTCCTGCCAATTACCAAGAGATCAGGGCTGCTCACTGACTCTTACTGAATTTCTGTTCCAAGAGGAGGAGAGGAAAAAAAGAGACACTGATTCAGCAGAGATGAACTGGCTACCATGGTAACAAGCCACGGTGGCATTAATTGTGGCATCTTAAAACATAGAACCGGGGCTCTGTCACTTAGAAGAACTGTCGCTTGTTTCACCTTGTCACCAAATGAATGGATTTTTGATGGCTTATTTTAACCTTATAGGGTAATGTGTTTAAAGCTTAATTGGTAAAAAATGTATTTTGAAGAGAGAGGGAGAGGGAGAGAAAGAGAGAGGCAAGCGGGTAGAAATACATAGGCTGGTCTGACTTCATTGCCAGACATTTAAAAGGCCACAGAAGCAGGCACATCACTTTCTGAATAACAGAAAGCAAAAATAAGATTAAGGCTGTGGTTTTGAATGTAAATGTTTATGTAGGCAGATATATATAAAGACAAAAAACCGAGAAGCAGCTATCACTCAGGCTGACTGAGAAAAAAAGCAATAAAGGGTAGTAAATCAGAATTTCCTGACATGGTAATGTATTTATTTTCTAAACATTCTCCACTTCCCTACAGTTTCGTACTTGATGTGACGCATGATACAGCAGTATGGCTGAGAGGTTGAAAGAAATATTATTTTCCAGTGTAACACTGTAATTATACATTTTTTGTGGGATTTTTTCACTACCTTAAAAAAAAGAAAGAAAATAACATGAAAAATAGTCAAATTATATCATGTACTTGAAAAATAAAATCTTTAGTATTTTCTGTAGAACCACAACTTTTACACTGGGAGGAGGAGACCGAGGTGGATAAAACAAAACAACAAACAATCTAACATAGAATATAACATACAAATATTAGATCACACTAGTATCTCACAGACAACATGCAATGCAACAACAAAATAGGAGATGTATGTAGGGGTAATATTTTTGTTTTCAAGATGTTTGGCCATAGATTTCATTAATTAATAATAATTAGCTTGTGTCGTCGTTTTATTGGTTTGTGCATCCCAAAAAATCTTTGCAGCGGATCATGTTCCTAGATTTTTAATCCTTGTGTAAGCAATGGATCCCTTATGTAGGTAATCAGTTTTCCTATTAAGTTCCTATTAAGTGCTGATGCTTTCATTATAAGATTATTAAAATGAATCAACTTTCTGCCACTTATAATGCAACATTGCATTCAATGGAAGACTTGCAGATGACAATGCAACTTTGTCTGTAATTACTGAGAGTCATGCATCACTAATTGTTGCCCTTCAATTTGGAACAACAAGAAATGCACAAGATCTTCTTGATTAAATATTTCTAGTATAATTATGAATGAAATTATGATATTGATGTAACTTTAAAAACTCATTGAAGGATATTAAAGAAATTCAAGGATTCAAGCATTATACAAAGTTGTTTATTTGTGTTCCTTAGTAGGTAATTTGATGGTGAAATTAGAACTCTGTGTTTTCAGTCACTGGGATGAAAATCTGGCACGGGTGAACATCTAATAAACAACAATGCATGGCCGGACTGCAAGGAGAAAGCCAATGCTCCATGCTGCTAAAGATGAGCCAGAAGACAGTTTGTTTGTGGGCGGATGTGACAAAAATAGAAACCGTGGGTTTAAAAAAGCGTTCTAGTGGAAGAACCTTATCCCATGACATGGTGGTGGTACTATCATGGTTTGGGCCTGTTTTAGTGCTTGTGTCAAAAAACAGTGTTAACATGCATCTTCCTTCCTTCCTATTGTAATACTCATATTTCTGAAGAATACATTAACAGTACGAAGTATATGCTATGTTTGTCTCATTTTACAAATATATATATATATATATATATATATATATATATATATATATATATATATATATATATATATATGTATATATATATATACAGACCAATTTTGTCATATGGTAAAAGATCCTTAAAAAAGCTTTTCAATGAAGCAGATGATAACTGAAAACTTTTTTCTTCTCCTGATTCCCAAACATACATGTTTTCTTAGTCTTAGATTGCTAGACTTTCAGCAGGTCAGCTGTGACTTGTGTTGTGTTGGTGGTTGGAATTTGTGGATAGATGTGTATGGATTTCAAGTCAAACATTCTGCTGATTCCTACATATGGCATCACTGATCAATGCATCGGGAGAGCTGCTCCTGCTGCCGCCCCTGCCAATAGTTGTATCGACTTCCAGTCTGCACTTGACCAATCTTTTTCTCTACATGACACATCTGCAAAACCTTTGCTGCATAATTACAAAGAGGAGGTGTACAAAGAGATTCAGAAGAAGTCACTGCAATGTGAATCTTCAGGAATAGAAACACATTCGGTCTTTAGTAAAGAATAATACTAGCTTATAATCAGTAAAACTAATATTTTAGACCTGATTATCATAGCTGTTGTTTATGGCTTAACTTAGACCTCGCTTGCCTTGTGTAGTAATTTGGCCTCCATTTGTCCTTTTTTAAAATCTTACTTATGAGAAATCTCTGTGTGTCCATCTGTTCAATTTCTATTATGATAACTGTTTAGCTGAACTACTTTAAATTTGGGAAGTATATTATGGGGACTTGAGTAAGTACAGTGCCAGCTTATTTTGGCAAAATGTTTTGACTGCTGGCTGCTCCACTCTGTGTGTAGGGGGAGGGGCACAAATATGCAAACATGCATGTATGTTTTGGCTATCTTTGTGAGGACAGTGACAAATTACTTGATTTAGATTCTGTAGGACTTGGCAGGTGCACCCATTTTCTATCACCAGTCATTGGCAGCACTTAAATCCAACTCTCCTCTCCACTTGTCACCGGGTTGTTATCCTACTCTGCATGGTAGCTAAGCTCCAAACCATTTTGCAAACTTTACCTATACTTACCTGCTTGTCTTCTACTCTTCTTTGGTAGAAAGTCCTGCTGATGTGCCTGCTGAAGTACTTACTTGTTAACCTGCTGGATCCACTCTCTCACGGCCTCTTTTTTGGAAACCTATCTGCCCTGGAGCCTCAGAAAAAAGAAAGGAAAACTTACTTGATTTGAGTGTCTGCAGCCTTCATCGCTGTAAACGATCTTTGAAGTTGTTCATTAAATGCTGTGGAACAGATGTCATCGGTCTTTTTTGGTCTCCATCCTTGTCTACCTGTTCGTTACCCATCTCTACGTGATCTTTGCTTTTGACTTGTGCCAGTGACAGTAAGGTGCAGTATTATGTTTGATTTCATTTTAATGAATCATTCTCAGGTTTTAGCTAAAAGTTGTTCTGTTAGCAGTTAGCCTGCTCCACCCCCTGTGAAGGGGGGAGGGGCAACATATAAACACAATCGCTTTGTTAGACTTTCTAACTGCATTCAGATGAATGTACTCCCAGGATTCTTACCCCTACATTTAAAACAATACAACTAAGTGCTAAACCCTTAAATTAACCTAAACCTAACAAATATATATGTTTCACTTGTTATATAGTTAGTGAGATAGATATGTTTAGAACACGTCTATAAAGTGTAAAAACAAAAATATGGGTTACACTCTAAGAGAAGGGCACTGCATTAAAAAAAAATTAAATCTAAGGTTTGGTATAATATTAGATGGCACTTAATTTTGTATTAGCGCCATCCTCCTCCTGTTCAACTAATCTACTCTGTGATGAAAAGATATTTACTCCCTACGCATGAATCACCACAAACCCTAAACAGCCATGGCTTATTTTGAATGCTGTCCACACACACTGAGCTCGACATGCTGATGTGAAAACAAGCTTAACATGGTTGCTGACCTTTCTGTAATTACCCGAAGAGTATTTCAGTCTCTCAAAGCCTCCTGCCTCTGAAGCCCCGGGAGAAAGTGCATGTCCTGGTGATGCACATCTGGAGGACATTGGGGGCAGTGCTGGTGCGGCACATGTTTAGTCTAGAGAATAAAGTGATAAAAAATTAAAAAGAAAAATCTCAGCTTCTGATCTGGACGCTAAAAGCAAAGATCGTAATTGCTGTTTGACAAGATGATTTGCTGGAAACCGCTAAAGGGAGAAGTTTAGATAAAACAGCAAGGTTTTGTTGATTTTGCACCAGGCCAGCTCATACACCCCACAAATGTCTTCATCAGCTGAGATTTTTAAAAAAAATAGTCTTGAAATACAAGCCCGAGGGAAGGTCAGGTGGACTTTCCAAAAAAATAAATAAAATAGTGTTTCAGCCTGGATTCTTTAAATACGCAGTATCTCTTGGGGAAGGATTAAACTCAGAAAGGTCTCTGTTAAGCAGGTATGAAAAATGCATCAAAGTTTATTTAAAAAGACGTCTTTTTGATAAATACATTTACTCAGGGAACCATAAAACACTTCAAAGTATGACACTGCATGTTGCACGACAAATCGTAGGTGATTGCCAATTATGGCCAGTTAGAAATACTCATCAGATATGAGTTTCAGAATGGGAGTGGGAAATTGCAAGCAATCTTGTAGCAGAGCATCACTGCCTGACTGAAAGCTATTGATTGGCTTCACTGTTGGTTTTTCTCTGCGGGAATTGCGCCATGTATACAACAATTACATGAAGCATTTGAAAAGCAATAACTAATACGCTTTCTGAACTATGGGATTTCATGAAGCTCTATAATTATCTAGAAGGCAAATTCTATAACAGTTATCCCTGCATGTCAATAATAGCATGAAAGGTATCTCAGAACACTCATCAGGAAAACCAGACCTTGTCAAAAGAATGGAGAGTAGTTAAAATAAATCTGACCTATTAAACTATAAAATTCCTCTTGACACACATGCACACACTCAAGTTTGGATGTGTTTTGCTAGCAGCTGCTAATGTGATGCCCAAGATGCTAACCTCAAGCATGCAAGGATGTCGGGAGAGGGTGACCTCACTTACAGCCGTATATCAGACTTCATGCAAATCCCTCTGGAGCCACTAAAGGCCACTTGGCAGAATTCTTTGCACATTTTTACTCATATTTGCTAACAGCTGTTAAATGACATTTACCTCCATTTCATCACTGCGGTTCCAGTGATGTCTGCCTTGGTGCCTTTTGAGAATAGGCCAGCATACTGACAGGTTTCAGGACTGTTTCAAAGCATGATATGGTGGAAGTTTGACTTTTGAGGATGAGACAAAACCTGCCCTTAAGCAGGAATAATGATTTGCAGGTAAATGGTATCAAATATGGCAGGGGAACAGGTCATCCAATTCTGAAGTTCTAATCTCACATAGTGTGTGTTGTCTGTAAAGTATGGTGGTCCTGACAGTTCCAATTCATAGCACCTTAAGAAAAAACCAGGAAACAGAAAAAAGAAGCACACAAAACTCAAACATAAAGGGAATTGAATAAAGCAAAGTGGAAATAGAAATAAATACAAAGAAACTTGTATAAAACATAAAGGAAGTAGATAAAAAGAAATTGGGAGCAATTGTTTTTGGGAAAAGCTGTTCCCAAAAAACAAAACATGGGACTGGGACATTCGTAAAAAGTGCAGGATTCATTGTTGTTCATCGGGAGAAAAATATGCCAGGTAATGTGTGTTTTAATTGCATGAGTCATATAATACTGTAGTTACAAGTTTGCTATTAATTGTTTATCGTTCTCTTGTCACTTCTCACATTCCTGTCTCCTCAAAAACACTTCAATTTTTTTTGTAGCATTTTTCTCTTTTCTCGTGTTTTCTTAAGTTGCAGTGTGTTTGATTCTTCAGGGCCACCGTAGTAGAGTCAGCAGAACCAAAACACCCAGCACCAGGAGCAGACAAAGGGAATATTCACCTAAAGGCACAGCTGAAAGTACATTTTTTCTATTCCCTTCAAATACTAAGATTTCACCAAACAGAGGTTAAGTAATGTCCGTAAGTAAAAACCATGCAATATTTTACTAAGACCCAGTTTAACCTGATCTTGAAACTTGGGAAAATCATAATATTGACTCATTTTGTGTTTTGATTGACTACTTTGGAAAGCAAAACATATTTTTGATGTGGTGACAATTGATTGATTCTTATGGGACTTTGGCATATTTTATTAGGGTTGATTATACTTTGACATTGGTGTATAAGTTCCTTTCTATGTCTTCTGGGCAACCTACCTTGATTGTTTAATCCAGGTTACTTTACTCTTTTTGAGCTTCTTTCTAACACAAGGTAGTCATGACTGGTCACTAGTAAAGATACAAGGAAGGGGTGACTGCAATACATTTTTGGGGTTAACAGGTGACATGTGGAATTCCCTTTATATGGAACGTTAATTTTAAAAGACAAATGGTACCTTATAGTTTTTAATATTTTAATATAAAAGTTGCTACACTTTTATTTTACTCATTTCTAATCCAATCCCTCCTCGTCACTACCAGTGAAACTCTAGGTATCTTTAACTCTGCAGCGGATAATTTTAAAAGTATGATACAAATTAATAAAAAAGTGTTTTGAATGGAACATTGCACTGGTGCTCCCTGATGACAGTGGCCTCTCCAAACAGATCAGTGCACAGCAACAATCCCTAAACAGCTGTGGAATGGTGCAAGAGACATAACAATTTAAAATCGAGCACCCATGGGATGGACCAGAGCAAATGCACAGGAGCCAAGGGAGCCATGGTGGTTCATGGCTGTTTATGGCAAAACAACTGGGATTAGCCCATTAGGTTTTAATGTGGCCTATCCCCACGGTTGACCCTAGTCATAGTAAATAAACACAAGCACGTCCTCACCTTTCTTGCATGCGATGCTGAGCCCGACTTGCACTGCAGCCCCGGCGACTGTGTATGCAAGTGACGTATGAGCTCATCCGTTCCCGCATCACACTAATGCAACCCGACAGTATCTGCATCACATCATAATGCTGAAACCCCCATGCAATTATTCCTTGGGATACATTCATATTCATAATCCAATTAGTTTTGACTTCAAGATGAGGGCTTTTTTTTCCTGATACAAATATGATTTATCCTGTTTGGGGGATTATATCAGAGTCTAAATGTCTGCCCTACAAGGACTGAGTCAAGCTAAAGTAAAGTCAGAATTGTTTATCTCTTCGTTTTCTTTAGTGGAAACGAGACGCTCGAGCGTAACTAAGCTATGTTTGTACTAGTCCACCCACCTGCTGTAAATAAGAGGAGGCATTCGCTACATATGATGGATGCACGCAGGAGGTGCTCTTTTTTCATTTTTTTTTTTACGCTTTCAGGAAGCGCACTTCATGTGCACCAAAACAAATCAGTAGGAATTTTCTCTCCAACACCCTCCTACACATTAACACCCCCACACCACCCACATGCACACCCCCTCCACACACACACACACATATATCCAATTAATTAGTGTGAATGAGTGATGTGTCCTTGCCTTGGCCGCCTGACCGTCCGCCCTCAGCCTGTTTGCTTTTTGCACGCCAGGGACCCGAGCTGACAATCAGTTACTTAGTTTGGATTGAACACAGCGCTCGCATGGTTTGATCGGCCCCACAGCAGGACTCTGCGCCCATTCGAAAGATGGCAAACAAAACATTCATTAAACACAACAGACGTGCCCTAAGAGTGAAGGAGAGTCTGGGATGAAGGCGAGGACGGATAGAAATGCAAAGCTCTGCTTACTCCACAGCACAGGAAAGACTCAAATCTTTAGCAAACTCACGTAAAAGGGTGTGCTGCTTTAGTGAGGAACTTCACTGATGGACATGATCCGTCTCAAATATTTGATTCTGCACTGCAGCAATGATGTGTTGGAGCAAAAAGTGCACTTTTTTTCTCACAAACTGGAGATAATTTATCTGAATTTCTTGAGCTGTCATTTCCCTTTCCCCTTCTTGGTGTCTCACCTCCTCTTGTCAGTACTAGGACACCCATCCTCACCGAAGACTTCCCCAAGCTGCCTGGATCTTGTTTGTTCCGTGTGTCGTTCTCCTTCAGTAAATATTGCCTGATCATATTTGAGGTTGTGGTTGCTGCTAGAGGGGTTAGTGTAGCTGGGGAGAGGAAGAAATACAGTAGAATTATCCTCCTGAGATCCAGAAGAAAAAAAAGTTTCATATTTTGACTTTTCTTTATTAATATGGTTGAAAGAAATATGCTACAGCATTTTTTTTTTCAAAATTGTTTTTTTTTTTCACTTTTTATCCTCTGTTTTTGCAGTGGCCATGGGGTCTTGCTTGATCACTGAATGATAGGATGTAATGTAATGTTTTCATCTGGATTTCTGGTATCAAAGCTCAGAATAGGACATACCAACACTTGAAGAGCTTGTAGGAAGGAGCAAAATGATGATCTCTGAAGTCCATTATGGATTAGAAGTAAGGTATAAGCTGCAACTCTGAAGGTATGAGATTTCCTAGCAGTTTGTGTCAGGGAAACCCAATGCCACAACTTCAGAGGTGCAGCTTATACAGTGGGCACCTCCTCCAAGCTGCCACCTACCTGCTCTGATGTCTGGTCCTCCTCCACCTCATCTCTGAAAGCTGAAAGTCTGACTACCCTTCAACAATTCTGAATAAAGTCATTTCTGCCTCGTTCAACCCTTCCTTTCCTGAATCATGGGCACAGGTTGAGAATGAGAGGTAGTGAGTCCTGTTGTCCACTGCAAGGGACACTAAATAAAAGTCTCGCTTTGAGAGGGTTAAATTTGTTTTAGTAAGATTTTGGAAACTTGCAATTATTTTAAGACTGATGCGGAAGAAAGAATTTGGGTTTAGCATCAGAAACGTAGCATCTGTTAAAAAATGTGGAAACTGCAATGTCTGCCATTTTGAAAAGAAAGTTAATATGCTGTGTTAGCTACACCGCCACAAGTGTGGCATTACCAGAAAGCTCAGGCTGTCCTCTTGACAGGACAGAAGAAATCAACCAAACTGCATAAAAGGTGCTTGACCTACAAGTCTCAGCGTCACGTCCCCCACAGAGGACAAAAATGAACTTCTGGGTCAGCAGTTTGAATCACTTCAAATATCATGAGTCCAAATACTGAAGGAAGTCACATATTTGGCAGCACTTTGTAACAGTGGGCGTTGAGTAAAGCAAATTCTCTCCTCAAGCCACCGATAAAGAGATCTGAGAGAGACATATCAGCAAGTTCAGACAGACAGGAAGAAACAAAAAGACAGGAAATGAAGGAGACGGGCAAACCAACAGGTATGCAGACCAAGTAACGTCAGGAAAAACAAAAAAAAGAAACAAACACAGGCAGACGGGTGGGCAGGGAGGAATCATAAGCAGTCAACTGGCCATAATGGGAACGCTTTCCAGCCACATGTAGGTGGCCCTAATGATGTGCTGATTATTTGTGAGGCTTGCTGGAGTCTCCTGACTCCTGGGCTGGTGTCTCATTGCACGTGTGTGTGTGTCTGCATTGTTTCCTCTCTGCCCAAAAAAAAATGGTGTCAGAGAATGAGAGACACAGAGAGAAAGACACACACACACACACACACAGAGGAGGTGTAACTTAGCATGCCCATTTTCTGTCATGCTCTCAATTCCAACTGAGCACTGCAGATGGAGGAGGGGAGGGGGAGGGGGGTGGGGTGGAGGGTGTGTGTGGTGTGTGGTGGTGGAGTGGAGGGATGACTACCTCAACTGTCCTGTGCTCCCCACCCCCCTCCCCAACATCGCCCCCCTCCTCCCAAGCCCTCCTACAGCTGATGTAATAATCTCAAACAGTGGAGTGTAATATAACTCGATGGTAGATGAGAAAATGCTGAAAACACTCCCGGCTTTGTGTTTTTGTTGCTATTCCTTTCTACTTTTTTTGTAAAAGAATGTCTGTGTGTGTGTGTGGGGGGGGGGGGGGGGGGGGGGGGGGGGATACAGAACGTCACGCACACATGCGCATATAGGGTTCCACACTGACGCATCGTTTGTTGTATAGTCAACTGTTTCTCTGCTGATTTTTTTTTTTCCTTTCTTTTCCCTCCCTGCGCGGGCTGAGCCATGCCTGTACCGGATAATTGTTTTTACTGCATTCAACAGTGTTTCTCAGAAGCAACGGGTCGAAAGTCCGGACTGTGACAGTGGAGGCTCTGCAGGGACAAACTAATGCCTCCTTCTTCTTCTTTCTGAGAAAGAAGGCTGAGCTATCACGATCCTTACTGTGAAGATCTCACCCGTGTATTTTTTTTTTTTTTGACGATGCCGGGTTGGACACTTTCACCGTGGAGCTGCGAGCTGTGAGAATTCTCGTGGAAGAAGCATCTTATTGTGCGTGTTTGATTTTTGTGCCGCTGGATGGAAGATTCGAAAACACCGAAAGCCCTAAAAGCAAAAGAAAGAAACAAAAGTGAGTTTTCTTCTTCTTCCAGGGGGGTTCGAAAAGCGACCCCCCTCCTTTCTCTCTCTCCTCAGCATTCCCTCAGTCAGTCGACGGATTTTTTTTTTTCTTTTGCCATTACAGCTCAGTAGAGGGTGTCAGATCTTTCTTAGAGCACCGCGCTAGGATAAACGCAGTCTCCGCGTTCCTCTTTTTGTGATTCCTGAATTTGCCACAAAAAAGAAGAAGAAGAAGAGGGGGGAGAAAAGGAGAGGGAGTGAGAGAGAGAGAGGTTGTAGTTGGTGCTGGTGTTGAGGAGAAGAAGAAGAAGGAAAAAATCGGCGCAAACGAGCCAGGCGAGACGCCGAGGGATGTGAGGGGGGGATGCCGGTGTTTTGCAGTGGTGGGACCGCCTGTGAAGCCCCAGCGCTGGGAGTGAATTCAGCACCGGGGGGAGAGCGGACAGCTCCCGACGAAGCCGCCACCGCCGCCGCAGCGCTCAGTAACACAACCGGCGGGAGGAAAAAGCCACGGATTTGTTCGTTTTTACCCCCCCACCACCACCACCTTCCCCCCTCTCTCCATCACTGCCAAGGTCAGTGTTAAACGAACTGAAAAAGCAAAGAAAAAACGAAAAGATGAGCCGGACTCCGCTGACGCTCTTTTCTTTCCGCTTTTCTTCCGATTATATCCCCGAACCCTGCGAGGCTGTGAGGACTCGGTCGACTTGAAAGAGACGTTTATGTTTGTGTTTTTGGATTCGTGGGGGGAACAGAGAGGAAACAAAACTGGAAGAGTGGACACGAGAGCAGGTTAGACGCAGCGTGGATGTGTGATAAAAAAGACTGCCTTATCTCTCTCCCCCCCTTCCGTAAATATCTGTATTTCTCTCTCTCCCTCTTTTCTCCCCCCCCCCCCCCCTTTTTTTTTGCTTCCCTCCTTCCCGCTGATGCAGACCAGACCCCCAGCTCGCGCCGCGTCTTGAATCCGGGAATGAGTCGTCCACGTTGAAAAAATGCTGCTTTGGATCGTACTGCTGAAAGCCGCTCTTTGTCTCGCCAGTGGAAACGTTACAAGGGACGTTTGCAAGGAGCAGATATGCTCCTGCAACGAGGTGGAGGGAGACCTGCACATAGACTGCGAAAAGAGGAGCTTCACCACTCTGCAGCAGCTCACCGGCCCCAGCTCGCAGTTTTATCACTTGCTGCTGCACGGGAATTCTCTCTCTAGGCTCTTTCCCAACGAGTTCGCCAACTTTTACAACGCCGTGAGTCTGCATTTGGAAAACAACGGCTTGCACGACATCGTGCCCGGCGCCTTTCTGGGACTGCAGCTGGTCAAGCGGCTGCACATCAATAACAATAAGATCAGATCGTTCAGGAAGAGCACGTTTCTGGGCTTGGACGACTTGGAATATCTCCAAGCTGATTTTAATCTACTGAGGGATATTGACCCCGCCGTTTTCAGGGACCTAAATAAACTTGAAGTGTTGATACTTAACGACAACCTCATCAGCGCGTTGCCCGTGAACGTGTTTCAACATGTGCCCATTACGCATCTTGACCTCCGCGGAAACCGAATCAAAACGTTGCCTTATGAAGGGATCCTGGAGCAGATCCCGGGCATTGCGGAGGTTTTGTTGGAGGACAACCCGTGGGACTGTAACTGCGACCTGGTTTCGCTCAAGGAGTGGCTGGAGAACATACCGCGGAACGCGCTCATCGGGAGGGTGATATGCGAGGCTCCCACCAGGCTGCAGGGCAGCGACCTGAACGAGACGTCAGAGGCGGATCTGTGCCCCTCGCAGAGCGCCGGCGTGGACAGCAGCCTGGTGGCCCCTCCCACCCAAGAGGAGACCTCCATGGCCCGCGACACGCACCCGACGCCTTACAAGCCCAGCGGAAATGCCAGCAGGCCCCCGACGCCAGGAGGCCACGGGTCCAACAAGAACCACTCCAAATCTCGTGAGAACTGGCAGCTGAAAACGAAACCCACTCCAGTGGCGGCAGGTGTGGACAGGGAGCAGCAGCAGCTGCGCAACGTGACGTGCCCCGAGCCGTGCAAGTGCAAGCTGGTGGGCTCCAGGCAGGGGCTGGGGGTCAACTGCGAGGGCAAGAAGATCGAGAGCCTGTCCAACCTCAAACCCAAACCCCTGGCCGCTCATGAACTCAACATGAGAGAAAACAACATCCACGCGGTGAAGAAAAACCAGCTGCTCGGCTACGCGAGCCTCAACCTGCTCGACCTGGGCGCGAACAACATCAAGGTGATTGACAACGGCACGTTTCAAAACCAGAGCGAGCTCAGGTGGCTGTACTTGGATAAGAACTACCTGGACGCGCTGGTGACGGAGATGTTCGTGGGCCTCGTGAATTTGGAATATCTCAGTTTGGAATACAACGACATCCAGCTTGTAGTTGCGGGCGCGTTTAGCCCCATGCCGAACCTGAGGGTTCTCTTCCTCAACAACAACTTACTCAAATCGTTACCCGCGGATGCTTTCCTTGGGATTTCTTTATCTAAGATCAGCCTGCACAACAACTACTTCCCCTATCTCCCCGTGGCAGGCGTGCTGGACCAGCTCAACTCAATCATCCAGATCGATTTGCACGGGAACCCGTGGGATTGCTCGTGCAAAATCGTGCCCTTCAAGCAGTGGACGGAGAAGCTGGGGGCCGACGTGATCGTGAGCGACCTCAAGTGCGAGTCCCCGGAGGAGTTCTGGAAGCGAGACTTCCGCTACGTGCGGAACGACCTGCTGTGCCCCAAGCTCTACGTCTCCCCGACGTCGCTGTCCAAAAACAGCACTTTCGCGCAGGACTCGGGGACGCGCTCGAACTCCTACCTGGAGCCCAACAGGGTCTCCATCTCGGTGCTCGTGCCCGGTCTGCTGCTGGTGTTCGTCACGTCCGCGTTCACCGTGGTGGGGATGCTCGTGTTTATTTTGCGGAACCGAAAGAGGTCGAAGCGGAGGGACGGAAACTCCTCCGCGTCGGAGATCAATTCCCTGCAGACTGTGTGCGACTCGTCGTACTGGCACAGCGGGTCTTATCACGCGGACGGGGGCGCGCACCGGGGCTTCGACTGCAGCACGCATCTCTCCACGACAAACGATGCGTAAAAAGGAAAGATGCCCCCCTCCCTTCCCTGGATTACAAACACACACACACACAGACAGATACACATACGAACTTTATATTTTATCCATTTGAACCAAGTCTGCTGCTGCTGTTGCACAGCCCCCCTGGCCCTCCTCACCCCACTCTGTAATATATGTATATGCCAAGCCCCCCCCAAAGAAAAGGCTACAACCCATCCCTCCCTTTTTCTCTCTCCCTCCCAGTAGTCGGATTTTTTTTATTTTGTTTTTGCCGCAATCGGACCACAGATCTCTGCAAGACAGAAAAGAGGGGGGAGAGAGAGAATAACAACAGTAATATTATTAATAATAATAATAATAATAATAATTCAAAGAGCGAGCGCGTGTGTGTGGATTCAAGGACCGAGGACCCGTCCCCGAGGGAATGGTGCACGAGCGCATGAATGTAAATGTAAATACTCGGACCCGATGTATCATAATCTGCATGAAGATATTTCGCATGGTTTCAACACACACACACACCTACACACACACACACACACACAGACACACAGACACACCTACACACACACACACAGCCAGAGAGACGGGCGCGCGACGGAGAGGGGAAACCATAACCACCACAAACAAGCGTAAAAAGGAGCCAACTCGACCCCTTCTCATGTTATATCAATATGACGACTATATATAGATATTAAGAGTTATATATGACTATTACAAAGTGCCATTTCTCTATTTTTTTGTGAACCTGCAGTTAGGATTTGTATTTGTTGTTTTGAACTTGTTTGGAGAAACAAAAACATAAAAGGAGGGATGAAGAGGAAGAAGAGGAGTGTGATGGAAGTGAAGCTGTCAGTGCATGTTCTTTTTTTCTGTTTGTTATCTTTTTTTTTTTTGATTGTCGATGAATATTTGGGGTTATTTATACTTAAGTGGCGCAGATTTTGAACAAAAAGAGAGAAAAAAAGAAAAAGAAACCCACGTCTGCGCACTCATCATCTCCTTTATGAATGTAAAACTGTGTTATTTTATGGTGTGCCAATTGTTCAGATATTCCGACATGCAGATGAGCATGACCAATTAACGTCACTCAGATGCTTATGCTGCAAAGTTAATGTAGCTAAAAATAACAGTGTGTTTTTTTAACCTTATTTTTTTCTTCTTCTTCTTTTTATTTATGTGTCAATGAATATAGCCTGCTTTGGGTGAGAGGAAGAAAACATAACAAACAAACAAACAAACAAAAAAACATAGCAACAAGTTAAAAAGTTGGGGGTGTTGGGGTGGGGGGGTTTATACTGTCATATTTTTTCAAAAGCAAAGAAGTGTTTTCAATTGAGCTAACGCAATTCGATGTAAACAGCGAAGGTAGACTGACATAGATAGAACGCTGTTTTTTAATGTCAGGAAAAAAAATGTATTCCTCCACATAAAAGCTTATGGCTATGATTCACTTTCATTATATTGTGAGCTTTTGTAAAGCCATCTAATCTTGTCCAAATAGGAGAAGTCACTGTATTTAGGACAAAACGCGCTTGAAAGAGGAGGGTTTTTTGTTTTTGTTTTTTTGTGGCTGGGAGAGAAGTGAGGCAAGCTGGAGCATTTTACAGCAAGAAAGAAATCAAACAAAGGCACCTACATACAAACATAACGCAGAGGTAACTAGATAAAGCAAGATGTCTTTTTTTTGCTTTCAAATTATTCACTTTTGAACTTGAGCTACTCTTCTTGAAGGGGCCGCATGGTTTTTGTGAGCTCATGACAACAATGCCATGACTGAATACCTGTTTTATTGCTATTTTTTTCTTCCCAGAGCTCAGATACTGTCATGGGATATGCTGCTTATAGCCTATATTGCTTTACCTGAATTTAAAACAAAGAAGAAGGATGACCCCCCCCCCCCCCCCTAAAAAACAAACAAACAAACAAAAAAACAAAAACGAAACAAAAACGAAACAAAACCCAACGACAACAACAACACAAAAACAACAACAAACAAGCATTAAAATGGCTGGGGCTTGTTTGGAAAAAAGAAAGTCAATTCGTTAACTCTGCAGTAGCTCAAACAGAAGCGAGGAATGTGCAATTAGCATTTTTGTCTTTTGACTTAATGTTTGTTATGTAAAACCCTAGCACTGGTTTTCACTTTGCCAACTGATTTTCTTTTACAAAACCCACTCCAATATGCTTAATTTCGACACGAGTTCAGGCTAATTCGGTCAAAACTTACCATGGCCACGATGAGAGTGTACAGAGACTATGTTTAGACGGGCTTACATCCCCCATACTGCCCCTCACCTTGCCTCTTCTTCCCCCCACAAGTAGGCCTACAATTCAAGCTGGCGCTGTTCATGGTGCTGAATCATTTTTCCTGCTTTTTTTCTTTTGTCTGTCGGCCCCCTTTGTGCGTGCGTGCAGGACCGCGCGTGCACGGTCATGCAGCCCGCATGTGTGAAGACAAATCAGAGAGAGCGCGCGCGCGAGAGCAGCTGCGTGACCATTTGCATGTACGTGTAGCCGCCCTTACTTTCCCTCCCCTCTTTACCCCAAACCACATAATCATACGCAGCTTGACCTTGGGGACTAACATCTCAGCAGATCTGTGACAAAACAGTCACCACCCTCATCACCACCATCCGCCATTTTCGTCCTCCCCCCAAACACACCACCACCTCCACCAGCTTCCCTTTCCTCGGTTTTCCTGTCCAATCACAGGGAGGGAATATATTGGGGGTAACTATGTGTCTATTCTGTGGAGTATTTACTGTGCCACAGTCCACTGATGATTTGTCATAACTTTCAAACGCTGTGTTTCAAAGTTACATTTATATGCTTTGCGATATTTGACCTGCTTCTATTTTGTTAAATAAAGTGTGGTTGAGGTTGAGTAAAAAAAACAAAGTATTTGATTTTAGGTTTTTATTTATTGGAGCTGGTTTATTGACAAGGTTGATTTATCATCTGTTGTAGTTTTGCATAATTTACATGCTGCAGGATTTCCACATACTTAGCATGTTGAGGCGCACCAGCTTCTGGGTTTCTTCTTAATTACTGTAAAAATTGTTATAATAATCATTGTTCTTATCAGGGTGAGTTAAGGGTTCTTCCACTCATGAGTAAGAATGAAAGCTACTTTTTTTCTTTGCTAAGCTCTACCTTTCAACCCACATAATTAAAACAGTGTGTCTGTATCAGTGTCATGGTATAGGCCAGTTATGTAGTCAAGCACTGTACAGGAAGTTAACACTAAATGTCATACACCACATAAGTTTAAGTAACATACACCGTTGATGGGAACATCGATATGACGGGGAAAAAAAACACCACACACAAAAAACAAACAAAAAAAATCTATTTTATATTTTGTTTTTTGGAATTAGGCTTTTAATGTGCTAAACAGTGGGGCAGTGCTCAAATGTTTGATACAATATAATCACTTGAATGTTACAAAAATGGTTTGGGGATTATTTTAGATGAAACGGTGTACTTCTCCTTGAAAAACGACATAACATTCATTCCACCTCAGATTCATCATCAGTGTTATGTAAAAATTAATTATTTTAAAGCCATAAATTCAAATATTTTCCAAAACTGCCCTTAATTCATCCTATATTTTTTACATTTTAGAATCCCTAGAGAGACAATCACACATTTTCATGTGCTTTTGAACTTACAGCTCTAATATCACACAATATCAAACAAAGCAACAATTTAGGTTCATGATTTATTTGGGTAGTAAAAGGAAAATTTGAAGATGACTGATACCCGAATAAGGTAGACCAGAGCAGTTGTAGTTGCAAGGTTGAGATTTTGATCATATGTTTTTTTTCTTTTTCAAATGTTTTTTTTGTTTTGTTTTTGTGAGAAAACATGCTCTATGGGGAAGTTTATGATACTTCTATTTATAAGTAACACATTTCTTTCTAAACCTTATGATTTTGGAAGAGTAAATCTAATAGCAAGAAGTAGCTAAAGCTGACCTATAAAGAAATGACGTCACAGTTGCATGACTTTAACCACTATGCTCCTGTGTTTGGTGTGCTGACAATGAATGTCCTCAACAACTTCTGTAGTCCCATTTAACAACGTGTTAGCAAACACCTTCTCTGGAAAATGTACTAGCTTCAAAATCTATGAGTGGGGTATTATTTATGTGCTTTATGTTGTAGCAAAAGAAAAAAAAAACTCCATAAAGACACTTCAAGCTTGTGTTGACCTTATTTCAGGCTTTCAAAAACAAACAAACTTGGACTTCCAGAGAAGTGACCAGAAGTACAAAGGGTCAATTAATCTCCTGATTTTAGGACTCACTGCTAGTGTACAAACTACTACTATAAACATGGTATGCACATGCTCAGTATAGGCATCTCAGAGGAAAGCTTGGTAGAAGTACTGAACAAACCAACAAACAAAAAGGAAATTGTTTTGTGGAAGTTATTTTTGTGATGTATTATGTTTTGTCTTTTCTGCTGTGTACATGTTTTCACCTTTGGTAAAACACACACTGGTGATGGCAGCTACATTGTAGCCACAGCCACCCTGGGGCGCACTGACAGAGGCGAGGCTGCCGGACACTGGCGCTACCGGGCCCTCTGACCACCACCAGTAGGCAACATGTGAAGTGTCTTGCCCAAGGACACAACAACCGAGACTGTCCGAGCCGGGGCTCGAACCGGCAACCTTCCAATTACAAGGCGAACTCCCAACTCTTGAGCCACAATCACCCCTATCACCTTTAACCTTACATCAATTTTATCATTAGCATACTCGTTAATTTGGCAATTGCTGATATAAAAAAACACCATGGAATCTGCCATCTTGCACTAAATTGGAAATTTTGAAAATTTTAGTTTTTGTACTGAAAAATATAAAGTGGACATTTACAACAATTGTTTTAAATTGCATAATTATGATGCAATTTATATGAAAAAATGTATAATAACATATAGATAATGACACAGTTTATAAATATAAGTATTCTCAGTTACAATTGTCTTTTGACTCCCTTAAATTGATATCTCTAACCCACATGCTGTTGTTTAGCTTTTATGATTCAGAACACAAGGGGATTTGTTTCAGCTAATGTTATCTATGGTATAAATACAAATTTTACATTTAATGGATGGTGTGAATGCAGTACCTAATGCAGAGTGCTATACTGTGTGTAATCCTAGCTAACGTCTTCAAAACATTACACTCCATCTGTGTGAATACGTTAGAGACTGTTAGGTGATCCTGTGCCGCAGTCCCGTGTGACTCAGTGAACAACACTGGGACCCATTCATTAATGCAATGGATGATAGCTGTTGGAAACACAGCAGAGTGTTGTAGCCTCTTTTACACGCTGGGCACACAGCACTCCAACACTGTTGTGGCCCAGCAGGCCTGCCGTAGTTTGTGTGATATTCCCCCCGAGGAGCTGGCAGTTGATGCAACACTTTCAGCAGGGATAACATCATCTGTGCACCTCATAACACTCAGCCTTTGGTGGAAGTCTCAATGGTCTCGCTTTGGTTTAAGTTGGGGCTATTTAATCCTCTCGGTACTGAGAACATACAGCTTGTGGTTGGTATTTGGAAGATGTGCTGTTTTAAATTTACTGTTACATTTCCTAGGTAACTAAAATGTGGCTGGTTTGGCTGGTTACTCATCAGCTGAAAATCCCATTAAGGCTTCAACACCCACTTCTAACATTATCTGTTTTTGGTGCCAATTCAAGCACATCTGCTGGGTTTTTTTGTTCTTTTTTTGTATGGTGATTGTGTTACAAAATAAGTGATTACCTCATTGGTAGCAACTTTAATTTGTGACCACAAGATCCCAGCTGGAAACAAATCTGTCTGTCATTTGGCATATTTGTCATTTTGTTTGCCTCAGATTTAAGCAAAATCACAAATGACAGGTTGTGGATTTAAAAAAACAAAATTCCAATCAAAAAACTAAGTGCCAGTGTACCCTTTCAATTTGAGTTAAAGCATTTGTGCCTTAGTTTTTATGTGACTCCCAACGGTCAAATCCAATGTGTCGGCATTCGCTTAGGTTTTTAGCCCCCCCCCCAAATAAATAAATAAATAAATAAATAAAAGATTTTAAGCTCGGGTATTAGCTTTTGAAGCTGGCTTTGATGTAACTCCCATGTGTTGCTCTGACGAGGTGCCAGGAGCTTTGCACTTCCAAACTCTGCAGCCATTGCAACCCTTCCTGCTATCCCATAGGGGTGTATAGCAGTGATTATCTGGCATTATCCGCAGGGATTTCTTGGTGTTACTCCCAGATATTATTATTAGCCCATCCGCTGCAGAGCACTTAGCTTATAAGTCTCAGTGGCTGGTTTTTATTAGCCGTTCTTTGTGAGCCACAGTAGTTATAGAATAACGGCCATTCTTTAATGTTGTGCTTGCACCAGTGATTGAGTTTAGTATTAGCTTGAATACACTAGAGTGCAAGTGTTTTACATGAATGGAAACACAGCTGTGGGACATGCAGGAATTAGCCCCTGTAATCATTGAGCTTGTTAATATACTTTTCAGCATGCAAACACATCCTAAAAACACATCTCAAGTTTAATTACACTAACAAAGCAAAATCTTTAGAGGGAAAAATTTTGTTTTGCCTGCTGCCTTGGTCAATACTTATTTTCAAAATGGCTAATCAGTCTTTTACCATCGTATATTTGCTGTTGTGACACCTAAACTGGAGCCGAAGCAGTGTGGAGTGGTGCATCAAAGTTTGGCTATACCAAATAGCAGCAAAGCAAGTAATAACTCGGCATGCTTTTGAAGGAGCGATATGCGCTATAAGTTCAAATGTGGGCAGATAAATCAATCAAACCATAAGTGGTTCAAATATTTCAAGCCTTACTCACATTCCCACATCTGCCAGACAGATTATGGTGCAAACATCCTAAGTAATTAAAAGGATGTCTACTCATAATTGACCCAGATCTGGTGTCAACCCACCGCAAACTGGCCCGCGTCAAACCACCAAGCGGGACCTTTAATCAAGATGAGTGAATGGCCTACCAAGTGTTTCCTCCAGCTCTAAGTAATCCTCTATTTGCAGCCTCCACTTATCGATTATCTCATTGATTTGATTTAGGAGCCACACGCGCACCCATCCCTCACTGGCATTTCAAGCATTATGTGGCTGTACCTGATCTGATTACGCTGCTCATTTGGGAGCTACAAGCATAATATGGAATAAGGGTTTGTTTGCAATCATAAAGTTAGGATGTCCAGTCTCAAAGGAGGCCTTTAAGGATAGATTAGACCAGGGGTCTCCAACTCCAGGCCTCTAGGGCCGGTGTCCTGCATGTTTTAGATATAACCCTGGGTCAACACACCTGAATCAAATGATTAGTTCATTACCAACCTATGGAGAACTTCAACACAAGCTGAGGAGGTAATTTAGCCATTTGAATCAGCTGTGCTAGATCAAGGACACATCTAAAACCTGCAGGACACCAGCCCTCGAGGCCTGGAGTTGGAGACCCCTGGATTAGACTTTCTAACCTTATTGCATTCCAGTTAACTTTTGCTTTGCCACATCTTGGTCCTGACAATGTTGAGCCTGGTTGTTTCAAGTCAGATGCAGATCCAGATAATATGTGCAGAATGTGAAGTGCTTTTTTGTAAATTTTTGGGAGACAGCCAAATGTTACAGCCCTCACAATACATGCTGTAATACATGTAAAGTCTGGCTCATGAGTTTTGGGCCTTGTCTGTCCCACAGAACTCTTGCCAATGCCCTAAAGTGCAAAAAGTAGGACAGATTAGGCCAAAATGTCTCTGCTATCTCTGCATTATTTTAGCACACCTCGTGCTGCACATATAAGCAAAAGGATGTAGGTTCACACACACATGCACGCACTCCACCTCGAAGGCTCAAAGGAATTTTAATTTCCTGAAGCTATTTTGGTCTGAACTCAAGGAAATCTGCCCTCGTCATTTTTTAAAATCATCCAGCCGGTCAGAGAACAGCTTGTAGCTGGGCCAAAGGGAGTTTGGCCTATTGAGCACACTTTAAGTGCCTCTTGAAGTCCATACATGCAGCAAAGCAATTTGTTTATGTTGCAATTTCTGCATATCTGTCCGTTAAGGTGCTGTTGATGATATGCCATGCAATGCTCTATGCGCCTTCTTCCGGGGATTCTCTTTCTACAACCAGAAAATGCAACCTTTTAACGAAAAGACAAAAACCATGGACAAGGCTTTCCTTCCCACTTCTAAACATACTAACACCGAGTAAAAGAAAATCCAGCTCATTTTGAGAAAAACTCAGAGGCTGTTTCAAGTTATGGCAGTTTGATTCTGCAGTAATTACTGGAGCTTTCAAGAATAACAAAAGCAAAAGTATGATACAGTACACACAAAGACCAGGACATCTTCGTCTACAAAAGCTTTGTGAGCTCTGAGACATTGGGAGAACAAAATAACCAAGGACACAACATGATAAAGGTTGAAAAACCGACTTAGTCTTAATGTTTTGTGGCCACTGCTCTCTGTAACGCCACTGCCGTAAATTTAATAACATATACTTTTCTCTATATCTAACCTCATCTGTGCTGTTGTGGGACTGATTGAAATAATAATTTTTTTTTGGTTGTGTTTTGGAACTCTTTCATGGTTGCATGGACAGCCACAGGCATCAGTGATAACAGTCATAATATTGTTTAAGTCAAAACGGCATGAAAGGAGGCACTGGAGTGAAGGTTGGCTGCAAAGCGGCTTGCAGATGCACAGCAACTGTGGGCAGGATAAAGAAATACCTTCTCCTATATGACATTTGCAAGCTGGATGCATGGAAGCTGAAACATCAAGTGATGTGGATGTGTGCTGAGATTGTTGGGATTGTGGCAAGGCATGACGTTGTGGTCCCCCTGAAGTAACACTATGACATTTTTAGAACATCACGTAGGTGATTAATTGATTCATTTAATTTCAATTCAATTTATATATCATATATCATATCACATTTGTACTAAATCACAACAACAGTTGCCCCAAGGCACTTTATATTGTAAGGTAAAGACCCTAAATAATACAGAGAAAACCCCCAAAATCAAATGACTCCCTGTGAGCAAGCGCTTGGTGACAGCGGGAAGGAAAAGCTCTTCTTTATATCAAGAAGAAACCTCTGGCATAACCAGGGAGGGCCAGCCATCTGCTGTAACATATAGAAGAACAAATATATATAATATATCACCTTCATCTGAGAAATTATAGGGAGGTAATGTATTGATTTGACAATCATGTGTGTTGAGAAAGACCTAAAGGATTTGAAATCACCACTAAACGTTACACAGGAGGTCCTACTGATGTGACTGGCAGCTGACATGCAGTGACGTGGAAGTCCTTCAGAGAACTGCCAGTAAGGATTATTCTTTCCACATTGCTGGTCTACATCTCTGAGAATCACAAACTGACAAGAAGAAAATGGTCAATTAGTCTCCATAGGGGTAAGTGTTGAATTCAATATCACAAATCCAAATAGATTTATTTGGCATTTGAGTGGGTAGTTCCGTGTGAAAAATACTACAACACCAATTGCTGATATAAGTGTGTAAAATGCACTGTATTCATCAATCCCAATTTCTAGACACCCTGAGCAGAAGTAATTTGAGAGGCAATTTTCTGTTGAGATAACATATCACAGGGGAAGAAAAAATACATTAACAAGCAATTTTCATAATATAAGAATATTCTATGAAATATCAAGGTGATAAAACAATGTCTGGTAAAGGTCTCCAAGACTCTAAACACAACATTAATTCAGTTACGTAACATTTTCATTCCTAGTAAAGTACACTGCAAGTATGCTGTAGAAATGCAGACACTGCATACAGTTTTGACATACCTAACTGCAACTTTGTTGCCTTATAAACTTAAAATGTAAGAATTTAAAGTGAAAGAATGAGACTTGGTGTACATTACTTCAAAATGATGAGAGATCACTCCAAATCTCATTCTTGGAGTATTAAGTGAAGAGAATGTTATCCTGCAAAGAACAACCTGATAAGTCATTTGTGTATAAGCAATTTTTACCACTACAACTTGGAAAAAGTTGCAATATTGTGTAAAATGTGGCTAAAAACTGAATGCAATGATTTTCAAATCCAACAAACCCATATTTTGTTCTCAATAGAACACAGAAAAAATCTAATCTGAGAAAATGTACCATTTTAGGAGAAAAAATGCTATTAGGTAATTTTGAATTTGATGGCAGCAACACATCACCTCTTCTCTTAACAACTGTCTGTAAATGTCTGGGACCTGAAGTGAAAAATTTCTTGACTTTAGAAAGAGGCTTATGTTAGGTTGAAATTGTTAAATGTTGTCATTGTGCTGCTTAAATTTGTAAGTCTTGGTTCAGACTATATGATCAAAGACATTCTCCTGTTTCTATTGCCCTCCCCAGCCTGTTGAATAGTGGGGGAGGCTGTAGTGTTTTATAATAGGCACATCCTATGTGAAGGTTCTGTTTTCTTGTTTAGTAAACTTCCTGCCTTTATGGCCCTTTTGGTGAGCAGGAGGTCACATAAACGCACCCCCAAACACTAACACCCACTCACACACACACTCACATGCACATGCATACACATACACATACACACACACACACACACACACACAGTGTTTTAACTGCTGCAGTGGAGTGATGGTTCTTCGAAGTGGTTTGACACTGAGGGTAGAAGGGCTGCTCTGAGATCCTTTCCTTGCTAGCATGTGAAAAACCGGTTGAGCTGTTCGTCTTGCTTTGTTAACGGGAATAAGTCTCTGAACCAGCGAGGCTGCTGAAACGCAGACCCAACAGCTTATTTTCCAATTTTTGTCTGACTCAACAGTCATTGTTTTTTTAAATCATATTTTTCATTTCATGTTGTGCCAAATAGCTTGAATTGGTGAAATGTCTGGACTGCTGGCATACTTAACGTTACCAGCTCCACTGGTATTGATGCACCATCATACCAGCAGAGTTTTGGGCTGTTAATAACAAACCTCTCCTCTTTATTTCAGCGGGCACGGAATCCAAACTTTCCAAAACCAATTCAAATTTTAATTCATCTGACCACAGATTAGTTTTCTATGTTGAAATTTGCAATTACTGCATTCTGTTCTTATTTACATTTTTACACAGCATATCAGCTTTTTTCCAATTGTGGTTGTACAAGCAACATATCGTTTTTAAAGTAAGCAACTTCTAGCATTCATATTACCTGTAAGCTGCATTAGAAAACCAATACAAGCTGTATTAGAGAATTTTGATTTTAGGAACTTATAAATATGGACTCAGACTTGCAAATGAGAAAAAAATTCTGATAAATGTTTTATTGATTCTTTGCTAAACTGTTTCTTTACTGAAATGTTTGCTTATTAGCATAAAATCTGCAGCATCCACAACATTAGAGTTAAAATGCTGCAGAAATTCTTCCTTGTATAACACTTCAAACCATGAGGCATCAAAGTTAATACAACAGTATTAACTTAACTTACTTATGATGATTGTACTTTATCATCGATTAAATTCAAAGAAAATATAAGTAAACTTAATATAATGTAGTTAAATGAAGACATAATTTTTAATTGTATTTTTTAAATTGTTATTTGTAAATTGTGGCCCTGCATTTATTTATTTATTTATTAACTTTTCTCAACATTTTTCAGAAATAATATAGAGGGTGTTCTGATGATGTCTGTCCTTATAAAATGGGGATTTTGGTGAGTTCGGTTCTAGAGGTTTTCTTTCCTTCAGCATTTTCCAAACAACAGGAACACATTTAAAAAATGGAAATGAAGCTCGGCTGCGTTATCTGTAATTTCCAAATGCTGCTTCAGGTTAGCGTCACACAAGTGCACATAACAATTTTCTGTGTGAACATATTCAAAGTTTCATGAATTGCAAAGTAGCGCAATTACACTTGACAGACACATAGGATCCTTTGTTACCAAAGCGGTGTCATTTCAAGGTTGCTTTGCCTTTGTTAAACGACTCATTTGTTTTCCAAAAGGAATACAATGAAGTGTTTTTTGAATAACCTTTCAGACATGTTAATTACAGAAAGCCTAATTAATCTCAACACGCTTTTAAATGCACCATTTGCAAAACAACATACTGTACAGTTCACTTTTTTTTTCTTCTCAAACTGCATTCAGCCACATTAGCATGCTCAGTGGCTCCAGCTACTAGTAGGCAACTTTGAACTCCACTTTAGTGAGACATTAGTCCAAAGCAGAGTGAAAAGATAAAAGATGAAACAAAGCTGCATCATTGCAGAGAGCAGCACAGATGGGGCTTTGCTACCATTAGATAGGCACATGGCAGAATTTGATATGTCAGTGTCAGCAGTGAGCTACTGACCACCATGGATGTAGGTTTGTTTTAGGTTTGCACTGAAAGGGATGTGAGGAGGTGTGGAGTGTGGGAGGTGAGCTAGGGGGATGCCTGCATTATGGTGAATTTTTATGCTCTAATTTGTGCTTTTAGTATATCAATATAAACAAAAGAAAACAGAACACTCGTTCACCAGGTAACAGCTCAACATATAATGAAACAGAAGCGATCCAGCCCTTTCTTTTGCCTCCAAATAATCAGTCTCCACTTTTGGTCCAATATTATTCGTCCAGTGCTATTACCTTTTGTGTCTTTTTCGTTTGGGAAAGTAACCTGCTTAAATATGCTTATGTAACCTTTTAACATCACTATTTCTTTTTATTTGCATAAACCACAGTGACTGTAATAGCTCAGGTGTGTTTTAAAACTCAGTGTACATTCAGGTGGACCAAATCAGAAATATCTGTGCAGTGGGATGAATTATGCTTAACTTGACTTTCTTAATGAAGCAGCTTGAAAATGAGAAGAGCCATCTGAAGTGCAGACTGAAATCTAGCACACAACATTTCTAAACTGGACTGGTTATTCCAGCCTACCTTTGTGCACAGTGTGCAAGCTGTTGCTGACTGAGATGACAATACTACAAGTGTGCGTGTGAATTTGTGTGTTACTGTGTTGTCAGGACACTGAGTAATACCATAAAAGGTGTAGTTACTTATTCTAATGTTAATACTGAAATGATTATTAATGCTTACGCCTTATTAATAATGTTTAATAATTTGTTTTTGTAATTTGTGATATTATTTTATTTACATTATGTATTGTAAAAAAAAAGGTGATAAGATCCATTCTGATAGCAAACATTAACATTTTATATACCATATTATGTGTTTGTTAATGAAACCCTAATGTCTCTGTCTTTATGTAATACAGCTTTAATTAATGATAAGCAAACATCTTCATTACCTAGGCATTAGATTTTGCTGTTATTTTCCATCCACCCATCCAACCACACTGTACATCCTGGAGGTCCATAATCTCTCCAGCATGTGTTGGATTTGCCTATGACCACCTCCTAGTTAGATGCCTGAACCACCTCAGCTGGCCTCTTTCAGTGTGGAGGAGTGGCAGCTCTGCTTTGAGCCCCTCCAGCATGACTAAGCTCATCACCCTATCTCTAAGGGGAACCCAGTCAGCCAGTAAGAGAAATCCCATTTCCAACACTTGAATCTGCGATCTTGTTCTTTTTGTCACTAAGCAAAGTTTGTGGCCACAGGTGAGAGTACGGAAATATGTCAAAAGCTTTTCAAGTGTCTCGTTCATGAGACACTCTCAAAGCTGTCAATAAATTCGCTAAAACCCCTCCACTTGGGACAGTGACTCAACCTAGTGCTGAGGCCATCCTTCAATTTACCCCTTCAGTCAAATATAGTACTATTTAATTTTTTTCCAGATCCTGCAAAATATGTTGATCAGTGTCGCAGATTAAGTCATACACGGTCTGCAGCCAAACAGATGGCTGCAATTCATATTCACTGCCAAAAAAATGATACAGCCCGGTGCAGGCATAGATGACATAAATGGCAACTACACTGCATGTGAGTCATGAAAGAATAAACCACCTTGACCAATGTTACATGACAGAGCCTCCTTGAGAAACAGGATGATGAATCAAATCTGTTTGGGTTTCTGGAAACTGAATGGTAGTTGAATGGTGCAGAAGGGTTGCAGTAAAAATCATCTGCATTTCTTTTTTCTTTTTTTTTCACCTTTGCTCCACAGTTTGCTCCTCTTTCTGAGTGAGCTCAGGTGGCAGTGTTTTGATTTGTCATTCTTTGATGACGGGCAAATCGATAGGCTCTTAAAGACAGGGTTAGGGAAGAAATTGACTTTCTTTACACCCACTCTATTTAGCCTGACAGTCCGTGGCAGCTCCCAACAAACACATCATCGTCCCCATCAACAACAACAGACATGAAAAAAAGACAAACAACAGGCTGCGGACATCAGCTATCAAGCATTCTTCTCTATAAAACAATATATGAGACCAGTTGTCCAGAAGCGCCGCCATTCCTCTTTGCTGTCGTAGGTTAAAGCTGCCTTTTTGCATCTTTGTGCGTGTGCTTGAAAAAGAGAACAATGTGTGGCAAAGACTTGCATCTTTGCTTTGCGACTGCTTTCCAAGAAAAGTTCTGCTTTCCAATCTTCTCACTGCCTAAAGGACTTTTTTTTCCAACTCAAGAGCATATTCTTTCTATCTTGCAGTCTCTCTCATATTTAGGTTTAGACAGAATGTTGAGTTGTTGCTTAGCACCCCGGGCGACGGCGCACTGGTATAGTACTCATGCACAAGGGATGAGGGAATAAAGGTTTGCTGCACAAAAACCATGTGACTAGAAACTGGGCAACTGTTTCAGAAAATGTTACTGGCGATTAATCCATCGTTTGGCGCACAGGAATTCTGGTTATTGCTGCCAACCGCTTTTTTTTTTTTTGGCCCTAGCAGTTAAATAACGTTTACAGATTATTCTTTTTTTAAAAATGTTCCTCACCAGAATTGAGAAACAGTAGAAATCCTACCCTTGACATAACCCGGCAGTGCACAAACACACACTTTCACACTCTTTCTCACACAGACACACACACACACACACACAGATACAAATGCATGCTGGATAAATGTTGTCCTTAACCTGGCGTACTACAACCGCTCAGCAAATGCCAGCTGGGTCAACAGATGCCCTGGGCCTTCTAGCCTGCTCTCATACAAAGAACGCTGGAGCTGTCCCTTCATCTATGGAAACAAACACACACACACACCCACACACACACAAACATGTGCACACATGCGTAACCACATGCCCGCACATTTTGAGCTGTAGTGACAGCAGTCTACAAGCAGATTATGAGGTTTTATCTTGCTTTGTGTTTGCAGCGCTCGAATTGCAGCAAGCAAAAGGGTAGCAGGTCAGAGTTGGTGGGCTGAGGTGGGGGAGGTGCATTACATCGTACAAAACCAATTCTGTAATTGCAAAATGTAACAGGTCTACAGTAGAGTCATGTTGCTATGAACAGTAAACACACTTACATTAGCCGTCAAGGTGCACTTTTCAGAGACATAGCTTGTGACGCAATGAAGATGAAATTCATGAAATTAGAGAATGGAGAAGATATATGTGTGTGTGGCTGTTTTCAAAGGCCTAACATTATGACCACCAGCTTAATATTATGTTGGTTCCACTTTTGTTGCCAAAGCATCCCTGACCCATCAATGCACAGCAACCTGAAGGTCTGCTGTGGTATCCGCACCAACATGTTAGCTTAGCGACAGGTCCTTTAAGTCCTGTAAATTGTGTTCCCCAGGTAAGCACCCCACATGCATCATCCACATCCAAGGGCCAAATTGTGATGGCTACATGGCTAGGTTCTCGCTCACTATGTATTAACAGACCTCTCTGTGTTGAATCATATCTGTTATTAACCTCTGTCTCTCTTCCACAGCATGTCTTTTATCCTGTCTTCCTTCTCTCACCCCAACCGGTCGCAGCAGATGGCCGCCCCTCCCTGAGCCTGGTTCTGCCGGAGGTTTCTTCCTGTTAAAAGGGAGTTTTTCCTTCCCACTGTCGCCAAAGTGCTTGCTCATAGGGGGTCATATGATTGTTGGGTTTTTCTCTGTATCTATGAAGCGCCTTGAGGCGACATTTGTTGTGATTTGGCGCTATATAAATAAAATTGAATTGAATTGAATAGGTGAGCATTTCCAAAATTGCAGCTCTTGTGGGGTGTTCCTACATTGCAGTGTTCAGTATCTATCAAAGTGTCCAAGGAAGGCACACTAGTGAAGGGTCATGGGTGAATAAGGTCCAGTCATTGTAGCTCAAATTGCCAAAAAAGTTCAAGCTGGTTCGGATAGAAAGGTGTCAGAACAGACAGTGCACATCAATTAGTTCCATATGGGGCTGCAGACCAGACAGGGTGCCAGTGCAGACTCCTGTCCACTGCCGAAAACACCGACAATGGACACGTGAGCATCAGAACCGGATCACGGATGCTGTTAACAAAAACGTCAAAAATGTGTTTCTTTTTGTTATTTTACATACTTGGCAGAAAGGAAAATGAACAAATTCATGTAAAGAAAAAAGAAATTTCCACAACTCGCAATTCTGACTGACATACTTTTTGACACAATTTGTGTTATCCATTCTGTAAGGGTCATTTTGCCCAAATTATCAAAATTTACTTCCATACAACAAACAGATTATTTAATATTTGCTCACCTGTAATACAACTGTGTTCTTTAGGATACAAATCCGTTGTTTGAAAATACAGTCTGATCCTAGCAAACACGGTTGAAACTCCAAAGTCATCTTCCTGGTCAGAACTGAAACAATTGAGCCATAAAGATGTTTTCAAGTATGTTTTCGGATTTACGGATGTTTTCAAGTAAAATAGCCGTCACTTCAGCCCATCTCTTACAAAATGAGAAAACAAAGGAATTAAATCAATTTGTCTTTGATTCTTTAAAAGAATGACAACTAATATGGTTAACACATTTGTAAGTAGACATCTACATAATGTCTTGTTAATATGCACATACTAGAATTGCCAGGGCCTGCTAAAAAAAACAAAAAAAAAACAACACTTTTAAGGTACTTACAGTTTTGAACATTTACATTTTATTTTATTGGATTAGTCAAAAAGCAGATTGGCTCAGTAAGTTAAGTCTGGGATTTAAAAGAAAGAGGTTGAGGATCGTTCAAATTTTCTTCATTTCACTTTATGCCAATCTATAAGGATATACTAAAAAATAATTCTTGAACACAGTTTTTTTTTCTAATAAATCCAGCAACATCTAGGTTACTGTGAAGACAGCTCGAACCAATGTTGTGGCAACATCTACAACTCTGTTTCAAGTTTCAGTTTCGAAGTGTTTCTCAACCATGACTGTGAAAAGACTACAGCTGTTGAAATGTTTACTGGGATGACACTTTGAGCTCAAAAATAATGATTCCACATTTAGCGCACATGTCTGGTATATTCTCACGAGACACTAGCTCTTACACTTTACACATGTACATTTCAAATAAAGACATTTCAACACAAACTATATATATTCATGAAATTATGTAACTTATTATAAATTAGTCATCTACATCAAGAAATCTACACAGAACATTTTAACAGCATTTACATATGATAATCTGTATGTATAAATTGTGGGTTTAGGAGATTTAAAATATTTGCAGTAATTACAATGCTTTGGCTGTCCAAATTGTAAATTGTTTCCAAAGTTCTGACAGAAAGCAGTGTTTGTCTGACAGCCAGTGTGGTTAGCTGATCTGGTGAGTCGAGCCAGCCCGCATCAGTGTTTAACAAATACAAGCAATAGGAGAAGACCTGTGGGAATAGCTGTCGCCAGTTCTGAGACACGGGAAAAACCTGGAGAGGTAGGAGTGGGGGTAGGGGAGTGTTGTTGGAAGAAGCATTGATTGGATTCACTGATGGGGGATAAGGAAGAATGCACAGATAGCAAATGATAGAGAGAAAAAGCGAGGTTAGGTTGAAACAGAGCAATCTAGACTTCAGTTTGAAAACAGTTCATAATGTATATTACTCTAGTGCCTCACCTCGCCAGCTCCCCCACCTATATTTCTTATTTGAAAACTGCAGTGGCAGGAAATGGAAACCATATCGTATAAGAGGAAAAAGACGCTTCTCTTCCGCACTGTGAGTCAGAATGAATGTGAGACTGAATTATGTTTATCTCTGCGTGAGGTATGTATAGAACAGTGGAAGATCTGTTATGTGAACTTACAGTGCAATTGTTTTGAAATGGAAATTTTAGTTATGGTTCATTCATGAAACAAACAGATCTTTAGATTTTGCAAGCCTTTATTTGTATTTAATTTTTCATACCCAATTGACCCTATGAAACAAAACAAATACTTTAATAAATCCACATGTGATGGCAAGCTGCTGTTACCATACATCTTCAAAAAAGTTACTATTGTAAATCATGGGTTCGCACTGTAGTGTGGTTGCTTCACAGTGGGGGGATGGGATTGTTTTACCTCATCACTCAGCTTTTAATTAGCAAGAGTATGCATTGACTTATGACTTAGCACTAGTTTAGGATTTGCTCCAAGTATATACATGTAAGGTTTATGCTACAGAAAAAAACAGTAAAACAGTAAGTACCTGTGTCATGTGCAAACCTACCTCTGCTTGTTGTCATTCCCCCAGGTTATTTGGACTAATTGCTACAGAGAAGCTACTAACAAGCTTGAAATGAGGTTTTTGTATAACTGTAAATTCAAAACTGTAAATTCATTGGACTCACATTTTAACGTTATGATTAGCAAATGCCACATCCTAGGAGCTTTGGAGAGTGAATTACACTGGCAACCTCCCCAGAGTTAGGGTTTGAGTTGGGTTGTGGTTTAGTTACATGCTAAATAGGCTAAGGTCTAGAAATCAGAAGATACATTTCAAACAAACTCTGAACACATTTTGGTATTTTCTATTAAGTGGTTCCAAACCATACCCCAGCCTTAGATTAGTTGCCAAAGACTTGGTGGATGCTAAAACATTAAGTGAAAGTGATGACACATCATTTTAGAGACCCAAAGGACAAGGACTGACCTAAAAGATAGTTGCACATACACTGATCTGACCAGAGTATGTTGCCAGATGGGACTGAAGTACGAGGGAAGACTGGCGCTTCTTATAAAACCTTGAACACTCCTAAGAAACACACTTTAATGCAATTTTAAAAAAATTCAGGGTCTAAAATATTAGCCCCCCCCCTACTAATATTTTGGGGGGTCCAAAAATATTAGTATGCTACTTTTGCCATTCATTTCTATTTTTCTTCATCATCATAGATCCTTCATAAATGACTGTTTTATTGATGTATGATGCATTCATAAGGGTACAGGCATGCTTTTATTCTTTCCAAGCTTTTGCAAAATTGAAAATAAAATAGTCGAGTAATGTATGAAGCACAACACTAATTATAACATGGAAGGGTGGATTAGTAAAACGGCCACTCTCTCTTTCCCAGTAATAAAGCACATTACTGTTACTACTGAAATAAAAAGCCTCTCGCTCCTCGTCACTCTCCATGTCTCCATAGAGAAAGACTCACAACAAGCAGCAACAGCTATTTCGTCTGTTTTCTTATTGTTGCAATTCATATTAGTAGGAACATTGACAGCCAAATCAAGCATGTAGTATCTCAGAATTATGACCACATTAAAGTAAAAAAATGAAGGTGAGCACCCAACATCTTATCAGCAGTGTAGTGACTGATTTAAGCTTAAAATGTCAGATCAGCACAATAGATTGTGCCTCAGTCCCAGTTTGACACAGGCTGACATTGCACTGTCTTTCTGTTTGAGATAACATTCAGAGCAGCCCCACTCATTTAAAAACAAGTCCCGCTGTAGCAGCTAGTCGCCCACAGATTGCATACAAAAGATGGATGGAGCTTATGATTCTGAACTGTGAAGCAAATGTAGAAATTATTGAAATGACCAGCAGGGGGCAATTCATCTGAACGAAAAAAAGGCAGACTGTACAGACTGTAAAAGAGTCAGAGAGAAAAAAATAAATACATTTGTCATTTCTCTGACCTTAATTAAGACTTTTTTCACAAGTTTATTGTCTCATTTGATGGTTTTAAGTTTTACTGAATACAGCATGATTTTTATTTTGTAAGTTATGGTCCCCATCTTGGTCAATATACCTTGTGACTGACCACTTGGCACCTTATGTGTGCATTTGCACCAAAACAGTGGTAGTGAAAATACTCAAACTGATATCACCTATTGTTTAGTAAACATCACAGTGGCTGGATCTATCTTAGATAAGGTCTCTCTTAGAATAAAGTCTTACATGTCACATTTTATTCATAAATGATAACCATTAGACGACAAGACTGTTGTCACGGATGCCAGGCTCTGTAAAATTATCTTCTTATCTCCACAAATAGGCCAGTTTTTTTTTCCTTTTTCATTTTTTAAAGAATCTGTTGACACTGGAAAATGACCTTTGCTATAGAGGAAAATCTCTGCAGGAGTCACATTATTTTCACATAAAGTGATCTTTATATGAAAGCAAACCAAATAGGCCAGTCTACGATTTAAACTGCTATAGATTTGTGTTGTTAGACTGTACACGAGTGGAATATTGTATATACTCTCAGGTTACTTTGGACTGGATACAAACTCTAGCCGTGAATCAACAGCAATTTAAAGTTTGGTGTTTGTAAGTTCAGTCAGGTCAGTGTACTGTAATTATGTAGCCAATATCACAATTCCCAAATTTTCCTCACGGGGCTTTACAGTCACATAGTAATAATGTTTTTTTTTTCCAACAGCCCTTGCTCTAGTGTCCAGTTCTGCTCCCCTAAAGGACAATAACAGCAGCAATAATGCTGAAACACATTAACAGACATATGTCTATAATTCAATTCCCCCAGTGCTGGCAGGACTACCGTTACACCTACCCTGAAATAGCTTTGTTTTCAAAAGTAGTACAAGGCACAAGAGAGCAAGGCATGGACAATGAAACAGATGGTACAAACAGCAGAAGGGGTGTAAATACAAGTCACTGAAATGTATAGTTGATATGAGGATGAACTATGTGAGTGTGATGAAGCATTTGCAAGGGAAAGACAGAAAAAAGAAAGAAAACCAAAGTGATAGGGTAACAAAAATAGGAAAAGCATTCTCTTAAATCCATATTGTATTCGCAATACATCATAGAAAACATATCAAATGTTTAAACTTAAAAAATGCATAATTTTAAGAAAAAAAATACCTCATTTTCAATTTGATGGCAACAAAATATCTAAAAAAAAGTTGGAAAAAGGCCATATTTGTCAGCGTGTTGCATCCCCTCTTCTTTTAACAGCAGTCTGAAAACATCTGGAGAACATCTGCTGAACTCCTGAGAGAGGACTCTTGTCCCATTTTTGTCTGATATGGGATTCTACTTGCTCAACAGTCCTGGCTCTTTTTTGTTGTAGTTTTCATTTCATGATGTGCCAAATTGTTTTATAAGTGTTGAAAGGTGTGGACTGCAGGCAGGCCAGGTCAGCACCTGGGCTCCTCTACTGTGGAGCAATGCTGTTGTAATAGCTGCAGAACATAGTTTAGTATTGCCTAATAAAGACAGTGATTTTGGTCTGGTGGGCACTAATTTACCCCCATAACATTACAGATGCAGGCTTGTGAACTGAGCGCTGATAACAACCTTGATTGTACCGCTCCTCTTTAGTCCAGATGAAGCGGTGTCCATGCTTTTAAAAAGAATTTCAATTTGTCTGACCACAGAGCAATTTTCCACTTTGAGTGTATTTTAAATGGGCTTTGGCACAGAGGAGACAGCAGCATTGTTGGATCATGTTCACATAAAGCTCCTTATCTACACAATAGAGTGTTAACCTGCATTTGTGAGCGGCACAGATGTGTTCACAGGTAATGATTTCTGAAAGTGTTCCTGTGGCCATGCAATGACCATGATAGAATCATGCCTGTTTCATTGAAGTGCTGTGTCATGTCACAAAGATCACGGGCATCCACTTCTGATTTTCAGCTTTGTTCCTCGTGCAGAGAGATTTCTCCACATTTTCAGAATCTTTTGATGACTTTATGTACTGTAGATACATATACATACTGAGATAGTCGAAGTTTTCACAATCTTATGTTGATGAATATTATTCTGGAATTGTTCCACAATTTTTAGAAGCAGTTTGTTTTTTCAGATTGGTAAAACTTCTGTCCGTTTTTACTTTTAAGAACTTTTTTTTATCTTGTCATGCTACTTACCTGCTGCTTATTTATTTACTTATTTGCTAAATGTTTGTCCAGCTGTTTCTTTTTAGTACTACTTATTTTTCCAGCCTTTTGTTACCCAAGACCCAACTGTTTTGAGGCATGTTGTTGGCATCAAATTAGCTGATATTTTTCATGAAATAGTAAAATGCCTCAGTTTAAACATTTGATAAGTGTTCTTTTTTCTATTGTGAGTAAACTGTTGGTCAATGAACGTTGCAAATCATTACATTCTGACTTTATTTACACTTTACACAGCTTCTCAGAGTTTTAGCATAATTGTTTTTTTCATATTGATTGCTTCAGTCAGACCGTGTGCCAGGCCTCTGTCCAGAAAGGAGAGACTAGAATAGAATAGAATAGAATAGAATAGTTGTTATACAAGTACAATTAATTTTAAACTGGCATGTTTCCTATGCCGATCAGAAAAAAAGTAAAACAAACGACCATGCCACAATACATGATTGCTGTCACTGAAAGGTTATTCATTAGGATACTAAAACTCGTTTAGAGTGCTTTAGCTTCACAAAAAATAAATTCCCTTCAGTTATTAGCTTGCGTATATATGATATGATGTATATAGTCCACTTTATGCTCCAGTCACACAGGAGCTGAGACCAGTTGGCCACCATCTGGTAGCCATCAGTCACTTGGGAAAAATGTGTATCCCCCGACTCTGTTGACTTTACCCCATTTCATAGCATTTCCTCACAAGCTTGTTAATTTGCATCAGAGTGACAGCTTTAGCTAAAAGCTAGCTCTTGTGATTTGGGAGCTGTAGCACTGGTGCAATTCTTAGTAGGCTTTCAACATGAGTGCTATGGTACCATACTTTAGGCTACAAATGCTTCTTTAAAAGGTGAAACTCTTTGCAGTTGAAGCTCTTTGGAGTTGATAGACAGTTAGGGTTAGCCTAGTGTAAAATACTACAAATGCTTACACATCCTCTCTGCGTCTTGCTAGCTAATCTTTACATGTGCAACAATGCACCATGGGACTGGTTACATTTAACTGTACAGTAATGAGTCAGAGGGACACAGTGTGCAATGAAATTTTCTCTTTACTGGTTATAATAAAAGAGTGATCTGACTACTCTTGTGCAGTACTTTATAATGTGCTACAACTAACACTGGTCACAGGGAAGAAAAAAAAGCCTTGGAAAAAGCCTGCAGGTGTGACTCAGTGTTCACTGTGCTTGCCACTGTATTCCCCAAGATGGACAGAAGGCTGGGTATTGATTATGTGGAGCACATCTTTTGTCCCATGTCCCTTCTCTGAAGGAAAAAAAAGAGAGAGGGAGGAGAGAGAGAGCAAGCCAATCTATAACCTGTCACTGTCTCTCCCTTGATGGCTGGATGATGGATGACTGCATCCTCTCTAACAATGCTAAAGCACTCCCTGTGTGGCAAGCCTTTTACACAGGGGCAAGGTAGGAACTATATGTCTCTGTGTGTGTAGGGGGAGACAATTAGCACCTTTTTTTGCACATTACCTGACAGCTGACATTCAGCCCTCACATGTTTGATATGACACTGAGATTGAAGGTCAACCATTTTGGACTGTTCTGAGTAAAGATGTACTGAAGGTTAAAGAAAGTAAGAAATTTTAAAGAACTAGCTTTTTTTTTTTTGACCGTGCTCCCTCTTTTTGCTCTACACGCCACAAACTACTGTGCAACTCACAAACCTTACAAATGATGTGTCTCAGGCTTTGTGATCTCTACAATATCCACAGTCGCTGATGCGATGCATCTCAAATCAGAAAATCACCCCACAAAAATCAGATATGATGAAAGCCTTAAGCGCTTTCACAGTTGGCAGAAGGGGGATGGAGGGGAAGGGAGAGCGGGTTTCTGCCTCCCACTCCTTCTCTTGTTCAGTCTTTGGGGCCTCCACTGGGTCTCTAGGCTTCATGTCTTTGCTCCCATCTTCCTGTCTTCATTTCTGACTCCCTTACTCGCTCTGTTGCTTTTCCTCTCTCAGCCTTTTTCCTTGTTCTCTCTCACCCACTCTTTATCCCTCCCTATCTGGTTGTTGGTTGCTCCCAGGGGCTTAATTTATGGTTGTGGAGCTACAGAAACACAGGGATGACAACCCACGCTCTCCTTTGCTTTGTTAGCTAGCTAGCTTGTTGGTTGGCTCGCTGACTGGCTGGGAGTACAGAGTGTGTGTGTTCTATATAAAATGTTTTTCCTTCTCTAACATTCCAGTCTCTCATTCTCTTTTTTTCCTTTTCAGATATGTGCAGCTGGTTTTATGATGTTACAATCAATGTCAGCCGATTCATGTAGCATGTGCACCTTGAAATTTCCCATAGAGAGGCTTTTTTAAAGATAAATGTTATTTGTACTACAAAAAAGGCAGGAGCACTCCGATGGCTATGTAGCACAGTCTTCTATGAGACATAACTGCACTGTATGAAGAGTTTAAAATGAAAAAGGATTTCATCATATAGTTATAAAGTCTAGAGGATGCAGATGTGCAAGGCAGTTTGTGTAAAAGACAGAATTTAGAATTCTATATAGCCTGTACTATGTAACAACGACAGCTAATATTTCCTTCACACCAACATATAAAGTGGACATTATAATCTAGGCTAGACTATCCACATGTGAGCTGACAAACTAGTGTTGGTGGATTGGTCCAAATATTGATGATATAGATACAAACTTTGAGAATAGAAACAAAGTATTGATCCAATACCAGTACCAAAGTTGTGAATTGTCTTAAATTAATTATTTCTTTGGAAATTAAAACATATACATTTGACTGTCATGTCTATTTTATTTATAGTCCATAGCATACTTAAATAACATGTACACTTACATTCCAGATCTACCAAATGCCGAGTTTCAAAAATTTAATTCATGTCATGACACACTGCTCTCCCTTACATAAGATGCCTTTATAAGTTAAAAGTATCGGTATTAGTATCAGCAATACTGGCCCATTATTTACTTGTTAGTGGATCAATACTAAAATTTGCAGTATCACACAGCACTAGCAGAAACACCAAGACACTAGGCAGATATGGATATAGATATACACAGTTAATGTCAATAACTACATGTAAGGACAGGCTAGGGTAAGTTTTGTACAGACTGTATTAAAAAATAGTCCTGTAAAAAATGAAGTACACCCTCACTCAGTTTTAAGGTTTTATGTATCAGGACTTATAATTCAAATTCAAATTCAAATTTTTTTTTTATTCAAATTCAATTTTTTTTTTTTTATTTGTCACATACACAGTCATACACAGTACGATATGCAGTGAAATGCTTAGACAACTGCTCGTAACCTAAAGAAAGAAAGAAAAGGCTATGAATAAGATAGGAAATAAATATGAAAATAAAAAAGGGTAAATTTAACCAGGAAGGAATAAAATAAAATAAAATATAAAAATTAAGTTAAGAATGAGATAACTGTACAACACAAATTAGAATGAAGGGTAAATTTAACTGGGAAAGAATAAGATAAAATATATAAATTAAAGTTGAAAATAAAATAACTGTACAACAAAATACACAGTATAGAAATATATAAGAATGTATGAAGAAATATAAATATATATATATATGCACACAATAACAGCAGCTGTACAAATATTAACTGGAAATGAGGAATATAATGTCCAGTGTTGTGCAATCCACATTATATAGTGTCTTGTGCAGTGCAAATATGCTTAAAGTGGTTTAAGTGATGAAGTGAAAACAATGTCCAGAATGTCCAGTGTGTGTGTAAGAACTATATGTGTGGGTCAGTACTGTGTGGTGGTGTGATTGAGAGACCATATCGCCTGCGGGAAGAAGCTCCTCCTCAGTCTCTCTGTGTTGGTCTTCAGGGAGCGGAATCGCTTTCCTGACCTCAACAGAGAGAACAGTCCGTTGTTGGGATGGCTGAGGTCCTTCACGATCTTCCTGGCCTTGGTCCAGCACCGCCTGTTGTAGATTGAGTGCAGGTCAGGGAGCTCTGAGCGGATGGTGCGCTCAGCTGAACGCACCACCCTCTGTAGAGCTCGTCTGTCCTGCATGGTGCTGTTCCCGAACCAGGTTAAGATGTTTAAGGTTAATAACTCAAACTAATTATTTTTTGTATGACTTTATCAGTCTATCTCATTGTTATGGAGGAATTTTCTGTACAGAATTGCCTTAGTTCAAATGAGGTTTCATGCACAGCTTCCACAGCATTGTAGTTAGCCTGAGGTCCAGTTTTTGACCATTTGACCATTGCAACAATTTGATTCTTTTCTTTTTCAGTAATTCTTTTGTTGATTTCCTGCTGTGCTTGGGATCATTGTCCTATCGCATGACTCAGTTTTAGTCAAGCTTTAGTTGACAGACACATGGCCTCACATTTGACTCTAGAATAATTTTGGTATACAAAGAATTCATGTCCAACACAATAACTGTAAAGTGTGTAACTGAACACAGTAACTGAAAACCTGAATGCAGGAAAAAAGACAAGAAAGCTGAAAATGGGTGCAGCACATGAAAAAGAGCCCTTCAGGGCATGGCCATTAAAAGGTGGCTTCCACTTCCTATACAGTGTTATGCTGTGTGTAAATTTGAAACCATAAAATGTACAAAATGTACACTGTAAGGCTATATGTTCAACTTATACAGCTCTGACAAAGAATATGTGCTTCTGAGACCCGAGCAGGAAGAGCTGTGGTATTGTTCACCACCCTAACAGTAGCAACCTGTTTGTAAGCTGACGCCAGGGGCTGGTTGGGCCAAGAGAATGCTGGCATCTGGCTCTTGTCACAAGTCATGGAGCTTATTAGGCTCCAGCCTCGAGAGAAAGTTCAAGCAGTGAGGGATGATGTGGAGGAAGTAGGAACAGGTGTATGTGGAAACACAACAGCAACAGTTGTTATAAGTGGCTTCCTCTTAAGATTAGCATTTTATTGTTTTGGAGTCTGAGACATGACTTTACAAGACCGATCCTCCTTATCTTCCCAACTTTCCAAAGTGCTTCGAAAGATGTGCTGTGCTGCTATGGAAACACAGTTGAAACAGCTCATCAAGGGATACCATCCAGGAGCTCCCAAATGATTTGTGGGGGAACCGGAGACTTATAGAGCCAGATGTTATTCTTTCCCTGCCGTGACATGATTGTGGGCAAGGCCATCTCTGAGTCAGTGGTGAGGACCAGGAGGGCCATTGCTGCTTAATTGACGTTTGTGGCTAACTCTGGGAAAAGAACACGGGGCTTTAAGGGTCACGGGGTTGTAAAATGATACATGATAGACTGTTGGTCATAATCTGTTTTAGGCTAGAGAGCAGATGGAAACTGCTCTGCTGGCACTTTGATGCTATTGCGATCTTGCTAAGGGACATTTAACTAGATATTAGCGGTATTATGTTATGCCATGTAGCAAGCAGGTTTGCTAATCCAAATTCATAACTGAGGACTTGGGATAAAAACAAAAGTCAAGTCTTTTTTGTGCGATTGTTCAAAACATATTTAAAATAATCCACAGGAAAACTATCTGGGAAAATATGCTTCTAGAAGAACAGAAGCTTCGGTAAACTCGGAGCAACAGAATACATTGCAAAGAGGGCAAATACAAACTACAGGAACACGGAGCAGAAATAAAGAGTTGTATGATTCATTGACTGAAACTTTTCCTGGGTGAACCACTTAGTCCTGCATCTCTTAGGGGTAGGTGAAAGTGCTGTCAATGGTAATGGATAACTGTCTCTTCTGCCCTTACTTTCTGTGTTTTCTGGTTCATCAAAACAATGTAAGGAAGCCCAGATGAAAATATAATTGAAACTAAATGTGTGTCTAAACAAAGCCTCTAGCCGAGGGCCTGAAATGATCAAGGGGTCTTACAAAGTGACTCACACGAAGGTGGAAAGACTGTGATGTGTGTTATACAGTCATACATTTCACTGCCAGATGTATTATATGACAACTAAGTGGTGGGTGTCTGTATACTGTAAGAGTCGTATTCATGAATGAGCAGTTATTATGCATGACCTGGGAGAAATGGAGTAAGCTGTCAAACACAGAGCGGAAATCGCTGAAAATAAGGCGCGATAGAACAGTAGTAAATACTAAAAAAAAGCAACATGCCTTACAGGTCGTTTAAAAACGCAAACATAATCAGATTTCTAGGTAAAGTGTTGAGTTTGTATCCAAAAAAGTTTGTTTTTTTCAAATCTGGTCAAATGCTCAGAATCTTGAGGTTTCCTTCAAGTGTTCGACTCGGATGGATGTACCGCTTCCTCATCGAGCGAATGCCTGAAAGAAATTTCCCAATGTGGTCTCTCAGCTGCACAGCCAGGGTTCTGAAAGCCCACACATTTCTGAAAGGCCTTGTTCTTAAAGATTAAGATGAACTAGACAAGACGAGTTTCAACAATACTGCGGTTTGTTTGAAAGCTAGCATGCGAATGGCAGTTTGCAAGTGAATGATGGCAAGGAGCGAAATCTGAATTCAGGATGAGTGTCAGGTTAATATTCTCCTGCTCTCTGCCTAGACTATAATTCATTGTTGAATCGCAGCACGGCGAGAGACATGAAAGCCCTTTACTTCCCTCTTCTCTGTTCTCATCAGTTGGAGGCTTGTATGCATCCTCTCGATTACCATCGCTCATCTTTTCTCTTTTGTTTCTCCCCTCGTGTCCCCATTCAATCCATTTTCATTTCCCCCTCAGTTCCCTTTACAGCTGCTTTCATTTCATCCCAATCTCTCAATCTTCCCCAACTGCTATTCGACACCCTTTTCACCAGCCCTCCAACAAGCCCTGTCTCACTTCCTCCACCTGTCTGTCATCTTTCTTCCCTTTTCTTTTAACCTTCTGTTCTTTGTTTTTTTCCCCACGACTGCTCCCTCCCCAGACTTCCCCTCTCTTATTGGCATATTTTGTCTGCTTCGTTCTCTACTTCCATCCCAACACACGCACTCGCCTCCACTCTGTCAGATGCATTCTTCTCTCCTCTGTCTCTCCCTCTCCCTCCATTCTTAGCAAAGCCCTCTATGGACCAATTAAGTCCTCCAGCTTGATGTCTTTCCCAACCCTATACTCTCAAGCCGAGTGGACAGTTCAAGCGGTTCAAGGAGGACCTGGGCGCTAAGACACACACACACGCAACCCAGTCGTAAAACTTCAATATATTTCAAGTCCTTGTTAAAAGTGTGGTAAGTATTTGCAGATCTCCAGTTCTTTTACATGGAGTCGTTAAGCCATCAGACAGCCTCATCTATACCAGAGCAGTCTCATGGGAAAAATATGAAAGTCAAGAAAATGTCTATTTGTGTAAATGAGCCAGTCAGTATGATTTTGAGGCTAAAGATTCATGACTGCAATTGCGTACATTTTCAGGAGCAACCAAGACAAAGAGGCAACCATTGCATTTCAATCCAAGCCAAGCTCTTAATCTAACCGAGTAGTTTAATTGGGCAACACTAACTCGGTGTCTTACACGAGTAATGATGACTGCTTCCAAAAACGCTGTCTTCCTCATGTACTCCAAAAAAAAGAGTAAGAGAAAGAGAAATATAAACAAGCTTTAAGCACTTTGAATTAGTGTACTGTGCAGTGGCAGAATTGCCAAATGAAAAGGTCTGAATCGTGAAAGAGGCCCTAACACAGCAGAAATTGCTGTGTTTGGTGGGGGGAAAGAAAGGGATAAAACTCTCTGGGCATATTACACAACACACCAGGGTACTGTCACATTTGTGTGCAGCTCATTTCTCTTGCAGTTCTGGCACTAACACTAAGAAACATTTGTGTGTCAAACTTGCATGCGGTGTCAGGCTTGGAAGTTTTTCAAGTGACATTCGAGGCTTAAAAATAGCTTTAAAAAGAATAAATTGCTGTGCATTTTCACTGGTATGGTAATGTGATCTTAAAGACGAAACTGGTGGATAGAACTAAACCTAAAATATTAATATTAATATTAGAATATTAATATTAAAATGAATATATTAATATTAATATGTTCATATAATAGAGAAATATCCTAGCAAGTAATCAAACCCTGCAGTCAGTTAGAGCTTTTTAATGACGTAAGTTGCAGCCTTCAGAATTCTTTGTTATGTACTACTCGCATTGTTGAAAACCCACACCCGACCCCCACCCCTGTTCAAAAAAAAAAAAAAGACTGATCTGACAGTTCTAGCACTGAACTTCTCTGTGTTGCTCAGCTCTCCCTCCACAGTCAGACAAGTACCTGCTGAACACAGATGACAGACTGTCTACCATCCAAGAACCGTCTCACGACAGCAAGGATGAGGCTGCATGTCAATTAGCATTGAGAAATAAAATGTAGTCATTCAGAGATACTCAATAGATCTTGATTGGGGTGAAGAAGAAAAAACTGAATGAGTCACCCTTAAAAAATAAAGGTAGGCACATTTCATAATGCCCAAAAAAGAAGGATTTATCAGAATTAAATGGGCATTATGAACTAAAAGCCCCATCAGTGTATTTATGCTGAAAGCCAGCAGCTACAATGGCGCCATTAGTAGATTGAGGGTGAGGCTGAAATGGGTGAGATATGTAATAGCTCTGTGTTCCATCATTGCTGGCTTTAAAATAAAACTAAGACTGCAAGGTTAAAGTGCTGACTGTCAGTTGCAATTTAAGGGTGTTTACATCCATGTTAGAAGAACTATTTTGGAATGGTAACGCCTGTAAAACTGGACTTTCCTTGAGCTTTCAGTTTCGTCACAGTTGATGGATGCTAATACAACTACTGCCCATCACCCCTCCCAGGGTATGGGCCGCCTAAGGTAGATCTCAAGAGATTTCTGTCCTGGGCCATTCTTTCTAGATGGGTCCAGGTGTAGCTCATCTTTTTTGCTTCTACAGGTTCTCCTGGTCAAAAGTAGAATTGGTTCAGTGGCTTCCTTTCACCTTTCACCACCTAGCATCATTTGTTCCTGAGCGGCTGGGGGTCCTCCATCTTCCAGAAAGTTAGTCTCTGTTTTTCTTTTTAGCTTTTCTGTAGTGGTAGCCCCATGCTCCACCCTTCTCCTTTTTCATCCGAGCTTGGGACCGCCAATGGCGGAGTTAGATGATGGATGGTCTGGAGCTATTTGTTTTCCCTGAATATCCCTGAGTCTGCCAAACCTGCTTGGTTTTAGCATTTTTAAGCACAAGCGAAACTAACGAGAAAGTAGTCCACAAGTCAACTATAATAAAACCGATTGGTAGTTAGCATCCAGAATGTCATGGATTTATAGCCACTTGCCACCTGGGGCCTTTCTATATGTCTGTTCTCCCCTGTTCTCTGACTTCCTCCCACAGTCTAAATGCATGAATTGGTTAGGTTAATTGGTTTATCAAAGTTGGACATAGGTGTGCAAGTGAGTGTAAATGGTTGTCTGTCTCTCTTTGGCAGCCCTCTGATGCCTCTAGGCCACTATTTTATCCTGATAATTGCCCAGATTTACTGTCCTAACAGTAACCAACAGGAAACCTCACGCATAAAAAGATAGGCCTTTTGAACTATAAGTAATTTCTTATATTAGAGTTTTACCTACTAGGAAAGGTGTATTGTCAGAGTTCATTTACACAGCAGTGCATCGTGATTTATGACAAATTCTGAACTTAGAGAGTTCTACAGGCTAGAAATAAGATAGACATGAGTAAACACAAAAAAGTTCAGATATATTTCATAGTGCTTGTGTAACCCAAACTCAAAGAAACGGGTAAAAATAAGATAAGCTTTATAATGTATTTGTTTAGTTGCAGAATCGTTCTTTTATTTGTTTTTTATTTTATTGTCACAAGAGGTGATAATGTGAAAACATGTGTTTATTTCCACACTTCCTGCTGTGCCGAGCAGCTTTTATTTTGAAGGGTAACAGGAAGTTGTGTGTTTTTACATGGCGTATTGTTACCGGCCACTCCAGGAAAAAGAAAAAATCCTACGCTATCTTGATTAGCAGCAGAAACTGTCTCGGTTATGGAAGCAAAGTTTCGTAAAAGTTGTTAAAAAAAGTGTTCAGAAGTTTTCGGCTAACATTTCAATAGTGAGTTGAATGTTAGACAGAGCTGTCGAAATCAGCAGAGGTGGTGGCTACGTTAATAGCGTTCCACGTGTCTCAGTAACCTAACTGATTTACCTTCTATGTTCAATGATCACGACAATGATGCTAATCATAGTAGTTAATGCATATTTCTCTACTGTAGGTGTCATGTCAATGATGAGTGTTTGTGTTATGAGGGAACAAATGCAATTTGATAGCTTTTGTGCCGAATTTAGTGTAACATATGTTCTGAAGAAATTTAAGCTTTAACATTTGTATTTCATTTGTCTAATAAATGTGTTAAGTGTGTGTCTATTGCAGCTATGTTGGTTAGACATAAGTTCTAACACGAGTTACAATTTAATCTGTTAACTGAAGAGTACCACAATTTTTCAGGATGTAAATAATTGCAAATTGCAGTTATTGTTGGTGAGTTTATGATTAATTTGAATGCTGAAATAAGTGATAGATCAGAGACTATAAACCTGTCTTTAAAATACAGGTCAGGTCTTTTAGTGAGCTTTGAGCTCCACGAGAAAAGACCAGTGATTTCAATTGATGGCGAGCCTCCCAGTGTGATTTCCAGGATCCAGATCTGCACAAACAGTCAGACGGCCAATGGTTTATCTGATTTCTGGTAGGATTCCACCAGTCACCCCGACTGGCAACAGTGAACAGATAAAAAGAGTGCACTCTAGACTATAAAAACACTAAGTGTGAAACTTCACTGGACCCCTTTTTTTTTTGCTGACTGACAGATCATTGCAGATCATTCCCTCATTCGATGTGTGTTTTGACTTGACTGACCCGCTATAAACTCTGAGGAACAAACTGAACTATAAGGTTGCAACCTAACAAATACTTTCAAAGGGGCAATTTCAATAATTAAGGACAATGCATTTTATTTCTATTTCTATTTTATTTTTATTTTATTTTCTAGTTGTTGTTTTGCTATGAAACTGTTGTGAAACTGTTACTGTTGAAACTAAAGTCACAGTTAACTGAAATTTCTGTGTGTTATGATTATTCGCACTCATGTCCAGCTCCTCCCCGAACCTAGAGTGAGGTGTACTTACCCAGGAGTTGGTTACACTTGTCTTAGGTATGTTTCTCTTTAGAAAAAACAATAATAAAGTAAAACTTTAACACAATTCAGCTACATACTAAACTTAGGGGACAAAATCAAAGTATTGTTCCTATTGCACTAGCATCGATATGATACAAATACCAGCAGTGGTATACTATTGATATTTGGATCAACCTGTATTGATGTCATAGTGACTTCAGCATATAGCAAGCAAGCTCATGAACTTCTTTTGGAGTCCAGCTTTAGTCAAACTAAAGGTTTGCTGTTTTGGAGATTTAGCCCTGGCATCATTCTCCTCTTCAACAGGCCAGCAGTGTTGCTGATCTGAGCTTGCAATTTCTGTTTTCCTAGGTATCCTTTTTAGCATTAGCATTCAAATCAATTCTAATGCTACTACAAATGCACTGAAGACATATTTTTTTTTTATTCTTTTTCCCCCAGTGCATTTATCACACATCAAATAATTGATGCACTGGGAGAATTTTGTGACTCAATCTCTTTGCCAAGCACCCTTTGACACGAAAACTGGAGGAGCAAGGATCAAATAACTAACTACTTCTACCTTTTAAGCCACAGCCAATCTATATCAGGGTTTAGATTCTTACACAATACTTGTTAGTAGCATCACTTCATTGTTTTGGTCTCTGCGATTAAGTACGGAGAACATAGAAAACAGCCAGCCTTATCCTCAGAGGATCTCAACTCTAACCCTCTAGTCAGTTTCATTTCCAACACAGTCTCCTAGACAAATAACACCACCTAAAAGAAATCCTAATTGTTTCTGACTGACTCTTGTCAGGATTTATTGCAGAAGCATCAAGAAATTTGAACCTGCATGTGTAAAACAACAAAGGATTATTGATGATATTTGTCCAACTGGTACTTCAACAGACATGCACCTTTGTCTTTCTTCAAACATCCAAGACGAAGCTCCTCATAGGCATGGGGACATGCAACATCATCATTTTCTTGTTTTTGTAATATGCTGAGACATATCTACAACAAAAACAAAACCACTTCTGGGTTTCAGCAAAATCTAACCCACAAGGTTTCAAGCTAGTAATTTAGTAAGTCAAACTGTGAAGGAAACACCAAAGCTAATCTCTTTCAAAAGCCTTGAGTCACGAATAAGCTAAATCTGTATTTAGCATGAGACTTATAATTCTAGGCAGGCGCTGCTGTGATGTCACATCATCGATTTTCACTCCGTGTCTTTCAGAGCAGACGGAGCTCTCAGAGCTATTGTTTGTTTATTTACGGTGGTCTTTTTTTTCCTCCATATTGGTTGAAAAGAAAAAAAAAGATACAGAAGACCGGCGAAAGGGATGATAAGATAAGGAGTAAGGCGGTTATACAGAGAGGCACATGATATGGGCACATTTGTGCACATGCACTCATGCACATGGCGAAACACACACACACACACACTCACACACACAGGCCATCAGCCTAATTACTAGCGACAGGAAGGCAGCTAGGGGAAACGGCTACAGCCCTGGCCACTTCCACTGTGGTGCACTGCTGGCATTATGCCCTATTTATGCATTTAACACACACACACACAAGCACACATGTGTATATATACACATTAAAATGCTCTCATTTAGCACACATTCACACACACACACACACATCAGTGCAGAAACAAGAACAGCTGCATTCACGCACATAATGTGCTCTCAGATAAAGAAATGCACCAAGACGCATGCAGAGACATGGAAAAGGAAAATGAAATTACATGGTTGGTAGTGTTATCACTTACAATGATTCAGCACCATGGACCTAACCACATGTGCAGTAATAGAGATAAAAACAGACACATTTGCACTCCACATACAGACAGATATGCAGTCGTACAATGGCAAGTCCTGGGGCGCAGGCTTCTTAGTATTTTAATTGCATGTGTATTTTGACAGGATAATTTCAAGAACAGGACACTGTCTGCCCACTAGTGCCTTTCTGTATTCACTTAACGATCACTCAAATGCATCTTTAATGACCTGAGAGACGCATTTATTCAGTTTTATAACAGTCTGATGCATGTGTCTATATTTGTGCGCGTATCTGAGCTTTGTATTTAAATGCAGGATCACCTACACAAATGGAAACTTTCAGAGGTCATCCACAGTGTAATATTTGTGAATCCATTAGGCTGTCACAGGGACTGATAGAGTCCCCATGGAAACAATTACTGAATAATCCAGCTATTATATTTTTAATCTCTAGATTGGAGCTCGTAGTCGTTTATTGCATGGATTCATTAAGTTGATTTATGAATTATGTTTTATTTTGGATTCTATATCGGTGCTCATACGATAGATATGTGATGATTTGCGAGAAACTAGAAAATGTTTATTGTAACATACTCACTATAAAAAACAGTATACCCACAATATGCAACTGAGGGCTGAAACACTGACAAAATGACTAGCTATCTTAAAACAAAACAAAACAAAAAAAAAAAATTTTAGATCCTCATATTGATGGAGTTAGTAAGAGTTGGTTAGCTTTTAAACAGTTCAAACACACAGACCTAGAGGCCATTAAGCGATTGCCTTACAACCATCAGTCACTAGGGAAAAACCTGTATTAACAGCTGGCTGGTGCGGATTGCTGGCAGTCGCTAGGTGGTTGTAAAGTGGTATACGGTCCTGCACCAAAAAACCTTGTGACTGCATTGGTAGCAGATTGCCACAGTAACTATGCTAACTACTTGTAAAGCACTTTGAGAAGTGCAAATCAGAAATGGAAAAGGTTTGCCTTCAAATTAGAATTTGTAATTTTTGAATTGTGTTGGTTTGGTCAGACACAACCTTTACTTTAAAGGCAAAGTTTACATGCAGCATAGCATATAATCTTAAAATGGCGCCCGTGAGGTCGGCTGCCGTGCTGGATGCTCTGCCCCAACTTCTCCACTTTTTGCAGTTTTTCGTCACTTTTTGCTATATCTGCCATAATCTTTCATGGGCATCATGCAAAACACACAAATTCGCTACAGTAGAGACACTTTGGTTTCTATTGGTCTACAATACACGAACATTTCACCATGTTTAACTCCGGACCCAACCTGGCCAAAGGAGATCCTGAGAGAGAACAAAGGATGCGACCCTAAGTGACGGCCTCAAGGTAAACGAGCCGGCATCAGGAACAGGCTACGGGCTCACGCACACCGCACACCCATGCCCAGTATCCTGCTAGCCAATGTTCAATCCATCGAGAACAAGCTTGATGACCTCAGAGCCAGAATCAAGTTCCAGAGAGACATTCGGGACTGCAACCTCCTCTGCTTCACCGAGACTTGGCTGAACCCTGCAATACCAGACCACGCCGTGCAGCCGACGGGGTTCTTTTCGGTTTACCGCATGGACAGGACAATGGAGTCGGGGAAGAAAAGAGGTGGTGGAGTGTGTTTGATGGTGAACAACAGATGGTGCGACAGCACAAACATCTCCCCACTCACACGCTCTTGCTCGCCCAATCTGGAACTTTTGATCGTTAAATGTCGCCCTTTCTATCTCCCTCGGGAATTCACTGCGGTCATTGCCTGCACTGTTTACATTCCGCCTCACGCGGACTCGGACACTGCCTTATGTGAGCTACATGAGGCTCTCACACATCAACAAAAACTTCACCAAGATGCCGCACTCATTGTTATGGGAGATTTTAAGAGAGTGAATCTCAAACGGACATTTCACAACCTTCACCAGCACATCAACTGCCCCACCCGGGGCACTAGGACATTAGACCACTGCTACACCCCGTTCAAGAACTGTTACAAGGCTCAACCCCTGCCGGCATTTGGGAAATCGGACCATGCCGCCATCTTCCTCATGCCTGCTTACAAACAAAGGCTAAAGCAGCAACCACCAATCAGGAGGGAGGTCGCTCGCTGAATCAGTGGCCGTGCTGCAGGACGCACTGGATGACGCAGACTGGGACATGTTTCGGCGCAGCTCTGATGACATCAACATGTTTACGGAAGCGGTTGTGGGATTTATCGGGAAACTAGCGGACGACACAGCATAAAGAACTATCATCCGAACGTTTCCCAACCAGAAGCCGTGGGTGGATAAAAACATCCGCGACGCTCTGAGATCACGCACCGCTGCCTACAATGAAGGGCTCGTCTCCGGTAATATGGATCTATACAAGGCTGCGTCCTACAACGTGCGCAGCGCGGTCAGAAAGGCAAAGCGGAGCTACGGGGAAAAACTAGAGTCACAGCTACGACAGTGCGACTCTAGGAGCCTGTGGAAAGGACTGCGGACTATAACGGACTATAAACGACCAGCTTCTTCAATGATGAATGCCGATGCTTCACTGGCTGATGAGCTGAACACATTTTATGCTCGCTTCGACGCCGCAGCAATTAAAACAACAAACGGCTGCGTGCGCTCAGAGTGCACCAGTGAAGAAAATGCATTCATCATCACAGAGCATGCCGTGAGGAACACCTTCAGGAGGGTGAACACCAGGAAGGCAGCAGGACTAGATGCAATCCCTGGCTGGGTTCTGAGAGCCTGCGCTGACCAGCTAGCACCGGTGTTCACGGAGATCTTCAACCTCTCCCTGGCCCAAGCTGTGGTTCCCACGTGCTTCAAACAGTCCATTATTGTTCCTGTTCCAAAGAAACAACAGCCCGCTTGCCACAATGACTACCGTCCAGTAGCACTGACTTCAATTGTGATGAAGTGTTTTGAAAGACTGATGAGAGATCACATCACTTCTTCACTTCCTGCCACCATCGACTCACTTCAGTTTGCTTACCGGACTAATCGTTCCACAGACGATGCCATATCTCACCTGCTCCACACATCCCTGAGTCACCTGGACACTGGCAGAGGGAATTATGTTAGGATGCTGTTCGTGGACTACAGTTCAGCATTCAACACAATAATTCCCTCTAAGCTTTTCACCAAGTTGACGGATCTAGGACTCAGCTCATCACTGTGTCAGTGGATCCTCAACTTCCTCACAGACAGACCCCAATCAGTGAGGGTGGGAAAACAAGCCTCCCCCTCCATCTCACTCAGCACTGGAGTGCCTCAGGGCTGTGTTTTAAGCCCCCTGCTGTAGTCACTGTACACTTATGACTGTGTAGCCACATCAGACACCACCTCCATTGTCAAGTTTGCTGGCGACACTGTTGTTGTAGGCCTGATCTCCGACAACATTGAGATGGATACCTGGAGGAGATTAGGAACCTGGAGACCTGGTGCCAGGAGAATAACCTCCTCCTAAACATCAGCAAGACTAAGGAGCTGATCGTGGACTTCACCACAAAGCAGGCGAGGAATTACAAACCCCTCATCATCAGTGGCACGCCAGTGGAGAGAGTGGACAGTTTCCGATACCTGGGTGTCCACATCACTCAGGACCTGTCATGGTCCTGCCACATCAACACCCTGGTTAAGAAAGCCCGTCAGCGTCTCTTCTTCCTCAGAAGACTTAGAGACTTCCATCTGCCACTGAAGGTGCTCAAGAACTTCTACTGCTGCACCATCGAGAGCGTCCTGACGGCAAATATCTGCACCTGGTTTGGGAACTGCACCAAGCAGGACAGACGAGATCTGCAAAGAGTGCTGCGCTCAGCCGAACGCATCATTCAATCAGAGCTCCCTGACCTGCTGTCCATCTACACCAAGCGGTGCAAGTCCAAAGCTAGGAAGATTATGATGGACCTCTCCCATCCCAACAATGGACTCTTCTCACTGTTGAGGTCTGGGAAGCGCTTCTGCTCCCTTAAGGCCAAAACAGAGAGAATGAGGAGGAGCTTCTTCCCCCAGGCTATTCGGGCCCTGAACCAGGTGTAGGACTGGACTCTCCCACACACATCACTATAAGACTGGACTCTCACACACATCACATCACCACACACACCACCACACACTTCCTATAATCCTATAATTCCTATAATTTATAATCTTGATCCTGCTATTTGCACTTTTTTTTTTTTTTACTGTAAATTCCTAAGTTAATTTGTAAATTTTGTAGTAACCTGTAAATTGTAAATACTGTAAAACTTTTTTCTGTCATTTAATGGTCGGGCATTGTACAGCTACAAGCATTTCACCCCCATGTCATACTGTGTATGGTTGTGTGTGTGTGACAAATAAAATTTGAATTTGAAATCAACAACCGATGCTCTCTTGTCTCGCACTGTTTTGTTGTTGTTTTTTCTTTTTTGTGCTTACTGATGACATCATGAGCCAGTCTGAGCTCTAACCTCCCAGAAATAGTAAAACTAAAACAATTCACTGAAAATGTGTCCAAAAATAAAACACAATTAAATCAGTATACTCCTTACAGATTTTCCACAGATTCATGAAATGTCCGTTTTCTAACCACTCTTGGATCGCAATACAAGCAAAACCGAAAAACTCACAATGACGGTTTTGGTGCACCAACCTCTTGGTGACTGATTTCAGCTAGTGACTATTCTCTAACTGGCTGCAATAGAATACACATTTTTCCCTAGCAACTGGCATTTGCAAACAGTCTCTACTCCATATGTTTGGTTCCTCACGCAAAAATATATACTAATCCTCTGATAAAGCACACTTTGTGTAGCTAACTGTTAAAATGATAATCTTAGCAATAGATTAGGAAGATACTTTAGTTTGCTAAGGCAATTACAAACACACTGTTATTTATTATTCTAGTACATTACAATTTGTAATATTACCAAATGATTTAGGTACTTTGCAGAAATTTGGGACATTAAAGCTAATTTGATTTGAACCAAATGAGTGAACCAAGTCTTGCTGCATGTGTAGGCTAACTAAGTGTTAGGATTCCACAGTTTTCCCATTCTTCTTGATGCCTCAGTGCTGGCAAGATCCACTTTTGTCTCCTAAAAGGCTCGGGTCTTTTGAATGCTTGGTTCTGGGTTCTTTGTCTTGTTAGTAGGATATTACACCACACTGCCTTAAGGGCCTTGACACCCTTGAGGCATTCTTCAGTTTTTGCTAGCAGAGAGATTTTGCATTGTGTGAAGAGGCCTGCTTGTAAATTCTAAGGAGAGCCACAAGCTGTTTTCCCTTCCTGTGGTGGTGGTGGATGTTAATTAGGCCCGTCTCCATGAAAAATTGCCAAATAAATACATAAATAAGAGAGAAGATGATTGATTGCTGGTCACATCAGAGATGGTTAATGTCATTTGCATGTCCTTGATATGCCATGGGTTTGGAGAAAGAAACACTCAGTGATTCACTTGACTGAGACTCTTTCACAGGTTAAAACTGACAACTAGTAAACAAAACATATTAGCTAGGAAAGCAAATATCACAGACCACTACAGCTTTTTAAGTTGACATTTTAAAAACAAACAAGATGACAGCCATGCTGGCTACTCTGTGTGACTGCAGTTTGCTTAGATACTGCTTTCTGCTAACATAAGCCTACCTTTTATACAATGGCAATAGCACTGTATAAAAAACATGATTGACATTATCCTGATATATTGCAGACATAATGTATGTGTGTGTGTGTGTGTGTGTGGGGGGGGGGGGGGGGGGGGTGAATTGTGTTGCTTACATTGTTGAGATATACAAATTCAAATTCAAATTTTTTATTTGTCACATACACAGTCATACACAGTACGATATGCAGTGAAATGCTTAGACAACTGCTCGTGACCTAAAGAAAAAAAGAAAAGGCTATGAATAAGATAGGAAATAAATATGAAAATTAAAAAGGGTAAATTTAACCAGGAAGGAATAAAATAAAATAAAATATAAAAATTAAGTTAAGAATGAGATAACTGTACAACACAAATTAGAATGAAGGGTAAATTTAACTGGGAAAGAATAAGATAAAATATATAAATTAAAGTTGAAAATAAAATAACTGTACAAAAAAATACACAGTTTAGAAATATATAAGAATGTATGAAGAAATATAAATATATATATATATATATGCACACAATAACAGCAGCTGTACAAGTATTAACTGGAAATGAGGAATATAATGTCCAGTGTTGTGCAATCCACATTATATAGTGTCTTGATTGCAATACACTCTCAAGCACATTGCTGTGCTTGAGAGTCACCATCTACCGGAACCAAATTCCTTGTATGTGTCTGTGCATATACATGGCCAATAAATGCGATTCTGATTCTGATTCTGATAATGATTAGCATTTCAACCATCATTTGCCATGACAGTGAGTAATTAGCAGTACACATTCTAGAGCTTTTAAATGTTTCCTTTTCAGCATAGAAACTCTGCAGGAAAACAAGACTCTCTACAAAACACTTCAGCAATCAGTTACAAATATTTCAGTGTGGTAGCCCAACTGATTACCTTCTAAAACCCTGTTAATACTATAGCTAAAAACTTAGAAAAGGGGGATTAGTGAAATGACCCTTACTTGCATACGCTGCAGTGTAAATATTGAGAACAGTAAAAAGGAACCACAATGCACATATAGACAATGGCAAAGACAAACCCTCAGGTCGTCAACACTGTGACGCTCTCACACATTTTATTTCCTGGCAATAGCTTCAGACTTTCAACTAGAGCACATCTGAAAGCATTGAAGTGGAAAGTGCAGCCAATAAGGGTTTGTCAGGCTGGCACATACGATCCTCCATGCTGCCTGATGTAACATTGGAGTAGCAACTGATGTCCTTTCACTGCATTCAGCTGTCAATATAAAGGGTTTTATAGACAGCTCATACAGCGCATGCACAGCCAGTACCCACTGTTAAAGCTTTTCCAACATGCCTGTACCCAGCAAACTAAAGCTAAAACACTGCCCTGGAGATTTACATCAAACTGCACTTTCTGTATTTCTCTTTGATTTTTGTTTTCCACCTGGAGCATTAGGAAATTTGGAACGCTGAGCTCAGTATCACTAAAAACAGTCTGAATACTGACAGACCTATTGAATCAAGAAATCACTTAAATAGAACCTGTCTGACAAAGTGAAGCAGGCTAAAAGCAACACATTAGAGCCATTACCCACACATGGCGGACGTACCAAAATTACTCCAAGAGCACATGGATGACTCATCCAGGAGGTCACAAAACCAGGCTTCATGTGTCTCAGTTAAGGTTAGGGTTCATGATTCAGACTGGGAAGAGACTGGGCAAAAATAACATCTATGGGAGCGTTCAAGGAGAAAAACAGTGCTAACCAAAAAGAACACAAAGGCTCATCTCACATTTGCTAAAACATCTTGATGATCCCCCAAGACTTTTGGAAAAAATAGTCTGTGGACGTCTGACGAGACAAAAGCAGAACTTTTTGAAAGGTTTGTGTCGCATTAAATCCGGCATAAAACTAACACAGCATTTCGGAAAGAAACATCATACCAACAGTACAATATGGTAGTCGTAGTGTGACTGTCTGGGGGTGTTTGCTGTCTTCAGACCTGGATGACTTGCTGTGGTAAATAGAACCATATATTCATCAGTCTACCAAAACATCCTGAAGGAGAATGTCCAGCTATCTGTTCGTGACCTCAAGCTGTAGTGAAGTTGGGCAGGACATTGATCCAAAGCACACCAGGAAGTTTACCTTTGAGACTAGTCAAAGTCCTAACCGGAATCCGATTGAGATGCTGTGGTATGACCTTAAAAACACAGTTCATGGTCGAAAACCCTCCAATGTGGCTAAATTACAACAATTCTACAAAGAAGAGTGGGCCAAAATTCCTCCATAGCGCTGTAGAAGACTCATTGCCAGTTATCGCAAATGCTTGATTGCAGTTGTTGCTGTTAAGGGTGGTCCAACTGGTCATTAGGTGTGGTTACGTGTGACAGAATGGGGGCAAAAACACTTTTTGACAAGACCATATCTAAATCAAAGACAGAGGAGTCCGATTGTGAAGCAGTAAGCTGAGCGATTTTCTGTTGACATGTAGGTTTTCAGGAAAGGGATGTAAGTAGAGTGGCTCTGACTGACCAACCAAGGAACACTGCTTGCAACATGCCAATCATAAGGTAAGACCTTCCTTGCCACCTACCCTAGGACCATAATTCACAAAACGGAGATGTCATGTTCCAGTGAATAACATTTAAAACTGTTGACTGAGGCCATACGTGTAAATGTCATAGATTTAGTAAGACAGAGGCTTGTTTTTTTCTTTTGACTTCTATATAATCAAATTTATGTTTGTGGTTGCCAAACACCATAGAAAGAGCTGACTCAACAACACAGAACAGAGAATTCTCTAGAATACCATGTCACTTCTTTTCCTGTGTACATCTTTAGACCCACCAAGGTTAAATCTTTTATCCGGGACAAACTTGTCTGCCTGGAAAGCAGATTGGTGTTGGAATTTTGTATTCATCCTTTTCATGCATTCTGAGTCTTTTTTTGTTTTCTGTTTTTGTGTGTGTGTGTGTGTGTGTGTGTGAAAGAGAGAGAGAGAGAGAGAGAGAGAGAGAGAGCTAATACAGTAAAGTTTTACTGTTTAGCTACTCCTTAACAAGGAATATTGCTGCTGTTGCACACCTTATCTGACTGCCCTTGGTGTCATCATGGAATAACAATGCAGTGCACACGTCCAGCCACATGAAGAGAAAGTGAGAGACTGAAAAAAGGGGAGGAAGGCAAAGAGAAAGGAGGGTGCCTCACAAATTACTGCTCCTGCTTTCATGACATCGGAGGGGGGCTTATTTGGTTCACTTCGAATGTCAGAGATGGACAAGAAAAAGAACGAGAGAGAGCGCGGGAGATAAGGGACCAACTGTGGGGAGAAGATGTACTCTGTACAACGACTGAATAAAAGTGGGGAGATTTGGACAAGGATTTCTCCTTCCATCCGTTGCTGCATTAATTCAGAAGCTTTGCTCTGTTTACCGAGAATGCGCTGACATTTTCTCCTTGCAGCCTTTGTCGTGCTGTCATGCAATCACAGCCTTGGATGTAACACAGTAATTATAAAAGTCAATATTGAAAAGATCATCATGCAAATTGGTGTGTGCATTGGGAGTGATGATGCGATGCAAATTCTATTAGCATAATTTGGTCTATCTAAACAAAATCGGTGCTTGGTGTCAATCATACAGCTTGATGAACTGTAATGGTTAACCCTAAAATCAATCAATAACATTCCAAACTATTAAACAATCACACACATCACAAATGGGTTAGCCCACTGTCCATTTGCTCGTTACTTTTATAAGCTTTAATCAGCGCACTGGTTTGAATTTTGCGGATTTGCATTGTGGAATTGTGCTACAGGCAAGTTGTCTTCTCTCCTGTTTCCCCCATCTCTCTTATCTCAAACTCCAGGGTCCTTTCTGTTACTTTTGGTGAATTGGCAGCTAATGTCCAACCCTGACGAGAACCACTTGTGAGGACGATTCCAATTTCACAGCAGGTGGGAAAACAACACTTTTATCTGACTGAAATTGTTCAATTAGCTCCAAATAAAGTCAAACATTTATCTGCTTCCTCCAGGGGTTATGGATGAAGAAGTGAAAAGAGAAGAAAAGACCTTGATTTTGCCCATTTAGGGCATGCTATGATTTTTAATTACCCAGCGGAAGGAGTCTTTTATTGAGCTACACGGCTTCACACTGTCACCTGTCCTCTCTAATTGTGCGTCTTCACTCCTGAGGGGAGTTGGAGGGGAATGTAATTACAGTGAGATCAATAGTCAAGCATCAACGATGACACAGTAACGATTCATATTATATGCAGATTGATTCATTTCCGGACATTGTTTAGTTTAATTTAATGGAAGTCTGCACGCTTGAGGGGGGCAATTTTCTCACATTCAGAGAACGGGGCTATAAAGACAATTATACGGGTAAGTTTAATTGTCTGGGAACTATATGGACTGATTAAATACCACAGTAAGAGCAACTAACAGCAGCGTTTAGGGTAATTTTGGAGACATGTCGGACACTTACAAAGTCAGTTAATTTTATGATTTTTTTAAAGGTTTTACAAAAGGTCTTGCTAATGCTTGAGAAAACCATTTTCTGTAAAGCAACACTGTAAGTAAAGTGGAGTCGTGGCAGTTCACTGAAACTCGAATGCTAATTGTCAACAGACTATATTTTCAGGCACCTTTTAAAACACTCAAGGTCACTTTGCACAGAACAGTTAAAAATAATAAGAATAAATAAAAATACCTGGCAAGACAATGTAAAATCAGTAAAAACAGTGGATTCATGTGGCAGGTGGAAAATAGTCAGAGTGACTAAGCCAGTTTAAAGAGCTGTGTTTTGAGGCAGGATTTAAAAGTGAAGAGTCAGTGTTACGGATGTGCATGGGAATTCCAAAGGCGAGGAGTAGAGGAACTGATGGCTCTAGACCCCGTGGTATTGAAATTAGGGAAGGGACATAAGCTGGAGGGCAGAAGAAGAAGAAGACCTGACAGTATCAATGGGTGTGCTGACATGCAGAATTTTAGAGCGGTACTGCAACAAGGTTAAGGATTGTCTTAACGATGAAGAACAGAATCTTGAAATCAATATGATATTTAGCCAGAAGACGATGGAGCTGCTGAATGACACTTGTGACTGATGGAAAGCGTTCTGGTGATGATACGAGCACCAGAGTTCTGGACTAGTTGAAGTGCATGGACTTGAAAGAAAGACGGAAAAAGAAGAGAGTTAAAATAATCAAGGTATTGTAACCAAGGTGTGAACAAGGATGGCAATACTGTTAGGTGAAAGAGATGGATGGAGGCAATTAATGTTACAAAGATGGATGTGTGTTACTGATGTGCACTTAAAAAGAAAGCATAAAAACAGATCAAAGCAAAGATGCCACCCAGAATCTATGACTGATGGCAGGATCTCAAAAATTCTTGAAAAGGTAGTTTACAAGCAATTAATGTCCTTTTTAGAAGAACATGGTATTTTAGAAGTTTTCCAATCTGGTTTTAAAGCTTTATATAGTACCGAATCTGCCCTTTTAAGAGTTTTCAATGATGTGTTTCGCTCCCTATATCTCCTACCCCTTGGCTCTATTTTCAGGAAACATGGGATTTCTTTCCACTGTTATGCTGATGACTCCCAGATTTATTTCCCACTTAAAAAGATAAACGGTGTTTAAGCGTTATCCTTAAAGTCAGACTCAAGGACCTTGATTACATCAGCTGGAGTCACTAGGGGAAGCTCTTTAACTGCAACTCTGTGACACACAGTAGACATGCTAGAAGAGTCACCATAAGATGATGTCGGGCCTACAATACTCCAGCCCAATGCTGTGCGAACTGCATAGGGTTCGTTCTCACCTCCTAAGATCATCTGCTTTGGAGCTTATGCCTCAGAGCAACTGTAGCCAATTAAAAGGCCGACTTCACATTCTAGCTCTGGAGGAATCTCGTTCATTATTTCCTTGAGATGATTCCCCCGCCATGCCATTTCTCAGGTAGGAATGTGAGAGCGGTTAACTGGTATACATTCTTTAGTGTAAGCAGGAGGAAGTTCAATCATTTCTGAGGAGTTATAGCCCCTTACCTTGAGACCTGAGATGCGTTCGCTTGGCACAACAACATCCTTACCAAGCAGTGTAGTGAGCTTCAACCTTATTGGGGTGGCCTTAGCTTGGAGGTTATCAGACACATCTTGGTCAATGAACACTGTGTCACTTTGCGTGTCTAGGAGGGCATAAACAAGACTTTCTGTACCTGGATGTTGCTCTGAAGAAACCCATACTGGTACAATCATGGAGGTGCTCACGCACTGTTCACTGGCTTCTGCATTCAGAGACAGGGTGGTTGGAGCCTGTTCTGTGCTGATCTGAGCTTGTGGCTGGTTTGAGGCTGATTTATCATTGTTATATTTGAAGTTGTGCAGACAGATAGGATGTTTTTTCTTACACACTTCACATACAAGTCTGTAATTACAGTTCTTTGCGCTGTGTCCGGGTTTGAGACAACCATAACAGAGTTTTTTCTCCTTTATATATTTCCTTAGTTCCTCAAGCAATTTTCCATTGAACTGTGGGCAACTGTGAAGTTTATGTCCGTTTTTTGGACAGAACATGCATGGGGCCTTAACATTTGGACCTTTTGTATTTTCAGTCTCAGTTATCGCCTGGGTGTAGAGAACACTAGAGGTGGGCCTTTTGTCTTTTTGGCAGCCCTTACCAGTGTCTGTGGTGAAGTTTGCAGAGTGGAGAGCCTGAAATGATGTAATCGGGTTGCACATGATCTCTGCTTCAGAAGACATGAACTTGGCAAAGTCCTTTAAACCTGGAAACTTCCCACTTTCTTTCATAAACTGAGTAGCCTGACGATTCCACCTTGCAGCTGCCCAATTTGGTAACTTTTGAACGAGTTTTTGGTTCTCCTCACAATCGTTGAGAATGCTTAAGCCTTCAATGTGGGGCGTGGCCTCGTGACATGTTTGAATAAAATCAGAAAATGCCCTGAATCCTGAGGAGTCATTTCTTTGGATCTTTGGCCATTTTGCCAGCCTTTCTCTGAACACTCTCTGTACCACAAATGGATGTCCATACCTGTGGTTGAGACGTTCCCATGCATCTCTGTATGCTTCACTGTCATTTCTATAGAAGATGCCATCAAGCGTTTGTCGAGCTGGACCTCCTATGTATTTCTTTAAGTAGTGCAGTTTGTCAGGAGGTGAGATGTTCCTGTTATCAATGAGAGCAGTAAAGGAAGCTTTCCACTCAATGAATTGTATTGGGTCACCTGTGAACGTGGAGGGCTCTGGCACTGGCAGTCTGTTCAATGCAACACTATCCTGTACTGCTTGTGCTAAGTAGAGGACATCTGTTTGTGGAAGTGAGGTAGACACTACATTGTTGTCAAGGTCTTTACTGAGATCAGAAACTGTGGGGGATTTCTGAGCAGTGTTTCTATAGTCGACATCAGAGGCACTGATTTCACTCTTTATCTCAGTGTCATAGGTCCTTAGTCTAGCTCGTGCAGCCTTTAACTCCTTTTCAGCCTTCAGTTTCTCTAGCTCACGCCTTTGAGATTCGATTTCCTTTCTTTGCCTTTCTTCTAAAAGCTGAATCTTTTCCTTTTGTTTTTCCTCCTCTAACAACACCTCATACGCTGCTTCTTTGGCTGCTAACTCTGCTGCAGCCTCTGCTCTCTTAACAGCTACTACTGACATTGCAGAGTATGACTTACTTGCAGAAGAGTTTTTACTTGAGTGCGTGACTGAGGAACTGTAAATGGACTGAGCATAGTCTGGCTGAAGAAGCTCACGGAGACGTATCTTTACCTTGTCCCTATCATAGTCATCTATGCCTGAGAGTCTTTCATGAGCAATCTTGATAATGTCTCTGGTGCCACTCGAAGGAGTAATGTTTTCTCTAATTTCCATATACAACTTTATGACAGTCTCTTTTTCATTCTCTAATATGTCCATGAGTGAAGCAATTTGATTGTTTGTTAAGTCTTCTTTTAATTGCTCTCGTGTTTTACGTACGTGCTTTTTCCATTCATCATAAACTTTGAGAAGCCGTTTTTCTTTCTTGTTGGCCTCCTCCTCTTGATATGCTTGCATTTTTTTAGTAGGCCTCCTTCGACGAACAGAGTGTGGAGGCTCCTCTTCCTCATTGGCCTTGGGATCCTTCGCAAACTCTGTCTCTTCTTCAGATGCTTCCATGCTGAGGACAGGGCAATTTAGTTGACCATCAGATCCCAGAAGACTTTGTGTGGAGCTGTGGAGCTGTGGAACTGGGACCTCGATGCTGAGCGTGGGATGGAGCCTTTCTCAGCTGGGGTCAAGCTCTTACTGAGGCATCGCCGGTTGAAAAGATGGTCTCTCAAACTGATGGTTCACAGTCCTTTTATTAAACAGCCGTGTATGTGAACACACCGTACAGGTGTAACATACAGAATAAAAGACTATTAGTAAATCAAACAGTGTGTTACATTTAACCTTTTGACTTATTCATTAATCACAAAGTAATTATCTTTAACTTACATAACATATAACAGTGAAACAAGTAAGTAAGTAAGTAAAATTTATTTATATAGCGCTTTTCACAGATAAAAATCACAAAGTGCTTTACAACACAGGAAATGGGAATATAAAAACAATATAACAGTAAATAAAACAATGTAAAACAATAAAACTATAAAACAGCATAAGAAGAAATTAATCAAATGCTTTTCTAAATAAAAATGTCTTCAGCTGTTTCTTAAAAGAATCAATGGAGTCCGTGCAGCGAAGAGACAGTGGGAGAGAATTCCACAACCGTGGTGCCACAGTCTGAAAGGCCCGATCACCACGAGTTTTAAAACGAGTGCGCGGTACCACCAGCAGTCTCTGATCTAATGACCTTAAAGCCCGAGAAGATGTATGTGGTTTCAGCAGGTCAGATAAATATTGAGGAGCCTGACCATGTAGGGCCCTAAAGGTTAGAAGTAAAATTTTAAAATGAAACCTAAAATTTACGGGCAACCAGTGAAGGGAGGCCAAGACTGGAGTGATATGTGATCTTCTCTTGGTGCCTGTTAAGAGACGTGCTGCAGCATTCTGCACAGTCTGAAGACGATTTAAGGCTGATTTGTTAAAACAAGTAAAAAGGCCATTACAATAGTCTAAACGAGAAGAAATAAAAGCATGAATAATCATCTCAAGTTCAAGCTTTGATACCATTAGTCTGAGTTTAGAGATATTCCGTAAATGATAAAAACAGTTTCGGACCAGCTGCTTAGAATGTTGCTCGAGCGACATCGAGCTGTCAAATATGACACAGAGATTTCTAAGGCATGATTTTACAGAAGGGTCAAAGAAGCTGATATGCTGTCTAATTTCTGGGACCATGTGGTCTGGAGCAATAATTAGAGTTTCTGTTTTATCAGAGTTTAGTTGGAGAAAATTGTCATATAACCATTTGTTGATTTCTGTCAGGCAATTACTTAAATTAGACAATTTATAAAACTCAGACATTTTGAAGGAACAGTATAGTTGGATGTCATCAGCATAGAGATGATAGGAGATATATTTATAGCGCTTAATAATTTGGCCTAGGGGAAATACATAAAGTAAAAAGAGAATTGGACCCAGGACAGATCCTTGAGGAACCCCACACGGCAAAACTGTTGATTCTGATGTGACATGATTCATGCAAACAGTAAAAGATCTCTCAGACAGATATGATATAAACCATTTTAAAACAACACCAGTAATCCCAAACAAGTTCTCGAGTCTGTTTATCATGATACTGTGATCTACAGTGTCAAAAGCAGAGCTGAGATCCAACAGGACCAGCACTGTGTACTCTCCAGAGTCTGCTGCCATCAAGATATCACTAGATACTCTAAGTAAGGCCGTTTCAGTGGAATGCAATTTACGAAAACCAGACTGGAAAGTGTCCATAACAGCATTTTTATCTAGGAAATAGTTAAGTTGCTCTAGTACTACTTTTTCTAAAATTTTCGATATAAAAGGCAATTTGGATATTGGCCTATAACTGTTAGGAAGAGATGGATCCAGCTGAGGTTTCTTTAATATTGGCTCAACAATAGCTTGTTTAAAGAAGCTGGGAACTGAGCCAGTATGAAGAGAAGTATTTATCATTTCCACAATACAGGGGCCAATTGAATCAAACACACTAGTGAAAAATGAAGATGGAAGGACATCAAGGGGGCTTGAAGTCTGTTTTATATGACAAAACAGGTCTCTGATGTCTTGTAATGTAACAGGAGTAAAAGAGGACCAAGTATCAGAGGAGAGCAAGTTGAAAGTTTGATATTGAGAAGATGATGGAGAGATATTAGACCTGATGGCAATGACCTTATTTCTGAAATAGTTCATAAACTCATTGCATTTGGACGTTGAGTGAACTGGTGCACTAGGAGCATCGGGAGAAACAATACTCTTAATTGTTTTAAACAAGAATTTAGGATCTTTCTTTTTTGAAGCTATGAGGTGTGAAAAATACTCTGCTCTGGCATTTTTCCACATGTCATTTAGCAAGAGGATAGATTCTTTAAGGTGTAACTTATAAACCTCAAGCTTGGAAGCCTTCCACAAACGTTCTAGCTTGCGACAGTATCTCCTGAAATTACGAATGTTTTCATTTAACCAAGGATGAGATTTCAGACATAGGACAGTACTTTTTTTCAGAGGTGCCACTATGTCTAAAATAGAATTACACTGGTTATTAAAGGATGAGACAAGAGAGTCCAAATCATTGTAAGTCATTTCAGCGTCGAACATGGAAGAGAACCTTTTGCCAGCGTTCTGGTTTATGATTCGCCTTTCAATCGTCATTTTGGGAGCCGGGGGATCCAAATAAAACGACAAGTTAAAATATATGCAGCTATGGTCACTCACATGGACATTTTCCACACAAATGTTATTTATATTTAAACCCAAGGAGAAAACAAGGTCCAATGTGTGACCCTTTACATGTGTAGGGCCAGAAACATGCTGCATAAAATTAAAAGACTCTGTGATAGTCATGAAGTCAGCAGCCATATTACAGGATGCATCATCAATATGAAAGTTAAAATCTCCCAACATTACCACCTTCTCTAATTTAATAATGGATGATAGGAGGTCGTTAAATTCAGTTAAAAAGACTCCGGCAGGGCCGGGAGGTCGGTAGATTAAAATACAATAAAAGGTGTGCAAAGAGCCGACCTTGATCATCTGAAGTTCAAATGAGGTAAAAGAATCCGAGTTCATCAGACTGCATGTGAATCTGTCCTGGTGCACAACAGCGAGACCTCCGCCACGTGGGTGAAAACTTAGCCTTTATCCTTAGTAGCGGTCAGCAGCTATATGCTCCGTAAAACAATAAAGTACATATCCACAGGACAAACTTTGTTACAAACCTTGTTCCCTCATCAACCAGGTGCTAAGGAAGTGCTTACAACTCAGGATTGCACCTTAATAGCCGTTTTCTCATATTCTCGTCCATTAACCATTGAGCACACCTTCTCTCTGTGCATTAAACTCGCGCTTCTGCTATATAGTTTACGCCACTTAATTTAGGGCACCTTGTCGCTCTGTGATTTTCAAAATAAAAGCATCCGCTCCAACAATATAATAATCACTCATAACTTTACAAAACACTTTACAAAATATTAATGAGGTCATTTACAAACGGCTTCTCAGTAGACCCTCTGCTCAGATGCCTTGAGGAAATAAGGGCTAGGATGGCTTTGAACTTTTTACATTTTAATGAGCAGAAAACGGAAGTGATGGTTTTTGGTGGCACTTCTGAGACCACTACTATGGATCTTGGTTGACTGGCACAGTATGTTGAACCAATCATCACTTATCTGGGAGTTAAAATGGAGGCAGATCTTAAACTTGAAAGCCAGGTCAGAGCTGTTGTAAGATCTAGCTTTTTTCATTTGAGGCAATTAGCCAAAATAAAGCCCATCTTATCAAAACAGCTTTTTGAGACAGTAATCCATGCCTTTGTTACATCTAGGCTGGATTATTATAACGCACTTTATTGTGGGGTTAGTGATGCATCCATTAGGCGTCTGCAGGTTGTGCAAAATGCTGGAGCACCTCTTTTAACTGGAACAAAAAAGTCTGAGCGCATTACACCCATTTTAATTTCACTCCACTGGCTACCTGTACATTTTAGGATTGCTTTTAAAATTCTCTTATTTGTTTTTAAATCTCTTACAGTGGGGCAAAAAAGTATTTAGTCAGCCACCGATTGTGCAAGTTCCCCCACTTAAAATGATGACAGAGGTCAGTAATTTGCACCAGAGGTACACTTCAACTGCGAGAGACAGAATGTGAAAAAAAAATCCATGAATTCACATGGTAGGATTTGTAAAGAATTTATTCGTAAATCAGGGTGGAAAATAAGTATTTGGTCACCTCAAACAAGGAAAATCCCTGGCTCTCACAGACCTGTAACGTCTTCTGTAAGAAGCTTTTCTGTCCCCCACTCGTTACCTGTATGAATGGCACCTGTTTGACCTCATCATCTGTATAAAAGACACCTGTCCACAGCCTCAACCAGTCAGACTCCAAACTCCGCCATGGCCAAGACCAAAGAGCTTTCGAAGGACACCAGGAAAAGAATTGTAGACCTGCACCAGACTGGGAAGAGTGAATCTACAATAGGCAAGCAGCTTGGTGTGAAAAAATCAACTGTGGGAGCAATCATCAGAAAATGGAAGACATACAAGACCACTGATAATCTCCCTCGATCTGGGGCTCCACGCAAGATCTCATCCCGTGGGGTCAAAATGATCATGAGAACGGTGAGCAAAGATCCCAGAACCACACGGGGGGACCTGGTGAATGACCTGCAGAGAGCTGGGACCAAAGTAACAAAGGTCACCATCAGTAACACACTACAACGGCAGGGAATCAAATCCCGCAGTGCCAGACGTGTTCCACTGCTGAAGCCAGTGCATGTCCAGGCCCGTCTGAAGTTTGCCAGAGAGCACATGGATGATACAGCAGAGGATTGGGAGAATGTCATGTGGTCAGATGAAACCAAAGTAGAACTTTTTGGTATAAACTCAACTCGTCGTGTTTGGAGGAAGAAGAATACTGAGTTGCATCCCAAGAACACCATACCTACTGTGAAGCATGGGGGTGGAAACATCATGCTATGGGGCTGTTTTTCTGCCAAGGGGACAGGACGACTGATCCGTGTTAAGGGCAGAATGAATGGGGCCAAGTATCGTGAGATTTTGAGCCAAAACCTCCTTCCATCAGTGAGAACTTTGAAGATGAAACGAGGCTGGGTCTTCCAACATGACAATGATCCAAAACACACCGCCCGGGCAACAAAGGAGTGGCTCCGTAAGAAGCATTTGAAAGTCCTGGAGTGGCCTAGCCAGTCTCCAGACCTCAACCCCATAGAAAATCTGTGGCGGGAGTTGAAAGTCTGTGTTGCTCGGCGACAGCCCCAAAACATCACTGCTCTTGAGAAGATCTGCATGGAGGAATGGGCCAAAATACCAGCTACTGTGTGTGCAAACCTGGTAAAGACCTATAGTAAACGTTTGACCTCTGTTATTGCCAACAAAGGTTATGTTACAAAGTATTGAGTTGTATTTTTGTTATTGACCAAATACTTATTTTCCACCCTGATTTACGAATAAATTCTTTACAAATCCTACCATGTGAATTCATGGATTTTTTTTTCACATTCTGTCTCTCACAGTTGAAGTGTACCTCTGGTGCAAATTACTGACCTCTGTCATCATTTTAAGTGGGGGAACTTGCACAATCGGTGGCTGACTAAATACTTTTTTGCCCCACTGTATGTGCATACTAACCTATCTACATTACATAGTTAGGTTATTTTAGGACACCCTCAGTGACATGAATTTGCCTTCTATGTAAATCTTATATTTCAACTGGGGTCTGGCTATATCAAGTGAATTGTTATCTATAAAAAGAATAAGCATTGGTATCATATGTTAACATTTTCCCTTTCTTTTAACATTTATCAGTGTCCCGTAGCGTTAAGGTGAAAGAGAATATTTGATGGATGGGCCATCGACTTGGAAGGCCACTGAGGATATGTAACCGTGTCTACCAAAGACTTTAAAGTGCAAATAATCCACAGAAATACATTCTGTACAGCAGACAGCTGTCTCCCCGATGTAACGTAGCTACCACTGAATGCTTGTCAGCTTTTACTGACAGTGCCAGTGCGTATTCAAAGCAGACATCTATAGTAAAATGGCACACTGGAAAACAATGACAAAGGATAGGTCCTCTGAGTGGCTGAGTCATTTCAGGATGACACTAGGATAGACGGAAAGAAAAAAAATGGGAAATAAACAGCAAGTGACAGAAAGAGAAAAAGGAAGAAAAGGCATGCTGAAGGACTGAAACAAAGAGAAATGTCAAAAATAGATAAAAGTTCTTTTGCGTGTCACTGGGATTCTATGAAGTGTGTCCCCCTGAGACAGTGACACCACCCCCCAATGCCCAAGAGGAAACATAATATTAAAAAAAGGCAAAAGTCTGTTCTCTGCAGTGGTCACTGTGTCACAGCAGACGATGGGGAAAGGTCTATTTGTCACAATAATTTTTTTCTGTCCAGGACCATTTCAGCCAAGCATCCATTACTGAACCCCTGAATTCATGCAACATTAAACTGCCAGTAACCCAGCTGGTCACTTTCTCCATCTGAATGAAACACTGGAGCAGAAACCACTTTGAGGAAATGCACTTTGCAAAGGTACAGCATGATAAATGAAGCAATATTAGTTGGTGTGGACTAATGTTTGTCCGAAACAGGGAGCTTGATTTCATTAGAATTTTTCAACAGCACTAAAAGGCCCCCAGAGGACTATTTGCAGAGTAAGATCCATTTAAAGGGCATTTAGAGAAACATTTTACAAAGGTGTTTTTTGGTTAAAGATTTATGTCCTACGCATGGCAGATTTATGACACTCCTTGTGATTATAATCTATGTGAAACTCAATGTCACTGCTATAGAAAGTTTATAGACGTACTTTTTTAGTGTCATAATCCAAGTCGTATTGCTTTGGTCACTAGCAGGTTGCCGCAGCTGCCATTAGTTTACATGGAAGATGATCACTTATTTTAAAGCACTAACTGAGTGATAGTGAAACTGAAGAAAGCAAGTAAGATGCAACTTTTACTTAGTCTCACTAGTCTCAATTTCCCATTTGTATATATGTTTTCAAGTTTCACAACCAGTTAGCAAGTGTTTGCAGACAAGTTAGTGTCTTCTATACAGACAGTGGGCAACTCCCCTAATCTGCTAGCAACTAAAGGAATTACAATGCTTTTAGTGGAGGGCAGCTTCAGCACCCAGCAACCACTTGCCAACTGGACATTGAATGTTTATTTTTGCCTCATGAACAGAAGTTTCCAGGGTGTTGCCACCTGGTCTGTAGCCCCGTCAGGCTGAAGCCATAAAAAATCAAATCATATTACAATTATATTGTACTTTCACAAAATGTTCTAAGTATATTGCTGTATTATATTTACTTAAAAAAAACAAGTATAAAGTGCTATATGGCTTGACTAATAACCTTTCTGGCAACACTTGGATTACTGACAGTGAAGGGGTCTTGAAGGACTGAAGTTAAAGAGATCAACTTTGTTTTAATAAACTGATGTGGACATCAAATATCTTTCTTTCACCGTAAATATTTTCCCTGTATTTGAGTAATGTCTGAAAATAAAAGGTTAGGCATTTGTATTAAGTTTCTGCCACATTATAGATTATGTTTCTACTGTTTACATCCCTGACATACACAACACAATACTTCCATTCTGCATACATTAGATAGTATTTACTAATAGCTGCATTAGTCTATCTTTAGCTTATATGGCAGAACTAGCTAATTTAGCAAAGCTTTGGTGGTGTCTAATTTCCTAATGATGAATCCCATTATTAATTTATTGTTTTGACTTAGACAAATGTTTTTTAATGCCCAGCTGCATCTGTACCATGATTGCACATCTTTGATATGTCTTTGTTTTTCTTTGTTTGCCAGTTTCCGTCTCCTGCCAAGAGTAAATCACAGTGATCATGGCTCTCTTGTGATGAGTGGGGAACAAAATAACTAGCTATCAATGGAGGCACCAAGGACAGAGGTGGGAGCCAGGAGCTCCACCCTCTCTCTAACCCACCCCAAAACCTCTCGAATAGAGGGCATTTGGGTGAGTGAAGTGTTTGGAACTCCAGTTGTACTTACTTATAGCCTTTTATTTCACCAACAAACAGAAAAGGGAGTTTAGTGAGAATAGAAATGCCCCTATCGCTTCAGACTGCCTCCCTTAAGAAAGATATTTGACTTACTTGTATAGAGGTGGAGTAATGTGCTTTTGGTTTTTCTAAGGAATATTACCACATACATGTAAATAGAGATGGAAGATTTCTTATTACCTCTTGTGTAATTAAAAAAGACATTAATGTTAGCAGATGTATAGCAGTACAGGCATCAAGTCCTTTTTTCCCTACTTTCTCTCATGGCCATTGCTTGTGTAAAACGTGCAGAAGCTGTCACATTGTTGAAAGAGGAAACATATAAGCTGCAGCAAGGATTTCACTAATGCATCAACTTTGCTGTTCCTAATTAAGACAACTAAAAACAGCTAATCACTAACAACATTGTGTCTAAATTAGTTTTATCTGAAACTGTGTCTTAACAAACTGAAAGGAGATAAAGATAAGTCTATGAGAGGTTCAGTCTTTTATTTCTACCATCATTATACAACAAAGATAATAGCTTTCAAATGTTACATTGCTCAGAGTAGAAATGTTGTTTTCCCAGCCAAAGCACAAAGATGCCAATGTAGGACACTCACTGTCTTTCATTTGGATTTTTTTCCATACCTCTTATCTGTTTCTCTGAGGGTGTCATTGCTCCCAGTTTGTTTACTTCATTTGTTTTTATTTTGTTCACTTTTTTTTTTATCACTTCTGCTCCACATTCAGCTGTTTTAACTTTCAATTGGTGATAGTATTGAAATAAGATATTTGTAAGTGCTGATGTTTGGGTGTGTTAAGGAGCATATGCACTGTCTTCACACAATAAATATGAACTAAAATTGTACTTGCATAGGTATAAAAAATATAGGAATTTTGACAGCCGCTGGTGAGAGGCAAGCAATCTATAAAGACTGTCTCTGTTGAGGACCTACTGTGCATATCGGGGCTTCCACTTGTGCTGCTGGGGGAGCTCAATGGCAGATAAAATGCAAGCTGTCAGTCACCATAACCTTAATATACTCTGTTTTATGTCTTTGCAGTAGGCTAAAGTCACGCAAAAAAAAAAAAAAATGTTTAAAAGAAAAGCAGGTTCCAAGGTACTATTTGTTTTAAGACAAAATATGGAATATGGAAGCAGGGAGCTGTCTTTACAAAACAGATGGGAGACATACATATACAGGTGCCCAAGAGGGGATGGCTTTTCTCATAGAGGGGGAATGACTTCGAAGGACACTGAGGGCGGGATGGGGCGGGGGGCATGCTTAGTCTGAAAGTCTGTAAGCTCTGCTAGCATCATTCACTGCCACTCTTTTTTATATTGTTCAGAATATTTTTGGGGTTATTTTGACTTATACCTAGTAACAGTTTGCCAATGTTCTCTTGGTTAGGGTTAGAGTTAAGTTTTATATAGTGTTATATACGTCTTTATATAGTGTTTACTTAAATGGATCATCCAGCAAAAAACTGTACTGTTGTAGTTAAGGTTTGTGCCTTGATCTAGTAAAAGAAAATCTTTGTAGTATTTAGCTAAGGCTTTAGTCACACAGACCTACAGACAAGTTAGCAACCAATTAACAACCCAAATATGTATTCCTCGACTGGTTGCGAGTGGTTGCTGGCTGACACTGAGTGAAATCAGTCACAAAAAGGTTGCTGCAGCAAAAAAACTCCTTGCAATTGTTGTGGTTGCTAGCAGATTCCCATGGATGGATGGAAAATGCCAACTTGGCATTTCTGAGTTGTACAAACTTGAACAACTGTGACACAAACTGGAAAAGTAGAATATACACTATCAAACTAAATGTGTGCTTTACCTTTGTATCCAAAACATTTCAAAAGGTGCAAACGCAACATTGTTTTTAAAGGTGAACAGTCTCTGTTTCTGGTTTGCCTCAGTTGTTTTACAGTTTCATTGTAGCTTAGCATAGGAGAATGCAGCAATGTATATCACTTTGCAACCAATTTCACATAGGTGACCTCTAAGAACCACTGTCCAACACATTAGTGACAGGTGGATGTCAGGGTTCACTGACTGGTCTCTATGCTTGAGTGACTGGGACTTTAGCAATCAATTTCACATTGACTGCCAGCAATTGCTTGCAACTGGTTAGGGAATGTGCTTTTTTCTCCCCCTAGTGACCAGTGGTTGACTGATGGTCACGAACCAGTCTAGGTATGTGTGGCTGACGACAATGGTAAAACCCAACCCTAATCCTACTCCTAACTCCAGATTAGTGATTAGTGGAGTACATTCATCTTAACAGATTCTTGGTTAAATGATAGCATCCTATGGCTAGAAAGAATCTTGGTAACATGGGTCACAAAATAAGAGGCCAGATGTTCCCAATACTGATGTTAAATAAGTAAGGCAACTTCAGTTGCTTAGTTGTTACAAAGGGATGAATTAGCTAAAAACATCAAAGGTGATTTTTTTAAAATACCTGACTGTATTCAGGCTTATATCAGCTGAAAGCTGGTCACTTTGACATGGGCGAATTTACTCACTTTTGGGAGTCTCAAGTGGTCATTCAGTGAACTACAGTTTCAGGATTTCAATGTGGGCCTCATATTTCAGCCTTAGGTTATTCCACCCAGTCACTTCAGAAGAAACATCTTCCTTATGTGAGACCCAAGGAAGCTGGATTTACATTTCCTCGTAATTTTTTTTTGTTATAAGTATATGATTGCAAGAATTACAGCATTTAAAAGGATCAGAAAACACAACAGATTCTCAAAATCTGTTTATGTACCACATGCATGTATGGATCAGTGGTTAACTGCCAGATGGATCAACACACTGGAAATGTGGAGCAGGTACTGGCAGCTCCTTATAAGGTGTCCCACAAACCAGCTTTACTCTCAGTTTACTGAAGTGCACTGGAAAGCAGAGAGGTAAGGCTGCATGTGTGCAGAACAGAGAAGCCCTCCAGGACTGGCCTCAGAATCAAAGCTTAAAGGAAACACTTCAAGACTGGCTGGCTGGTACTGACAATTGTGGCCAACTTTCTCAACATCACTAGCACATCCCCAAGAGTGACCAAAGCGGAACCAAAAAAATCTCATAATCTGGACTTCCCATGTTCCCCTGAATTCCCCCAGTAGCATAGCTGTGGCTTTCTCAGTTGTGGGGAGTGGGATCACATCTTTACTGAATCACGGTTAATGCTACACTTTGTTTAGGCCAATTCTGAGCCAAGAGCAGAGCAAAAACAATAGTAATTGGCCTCCATCAACTGGTCGACCTTCACAAGTCCTTTTCTTGCAAATAAGAACATAGTATGAGGATAAAGTGTACAAGACAGGCACTGTATCTTTGAAGGTCATCGAAGCTTCAATAGATGTATCAAATACTGACTTTTGTGACATCCAAACCTTTAAAAACATCTGTTTGCTGCTTATTTGGATTTAGAGAGGTGGAAGGATGTATTTTACATTTGAAAATTCAGGACTGATGCTGCTCTGAAAGCTCATCATTTCTCTGTGTTTGAGATCCGAAATGTGGCAGATTCACCAAAACATATGAAATCCAAGATTAAGTAAACACCAGTCACCATGCCACTACAACCAATGTTTCTCCTCACAGGGTCTATGCGTGTGTATGTGTGCATCTCTCTGGTTGCTATGGTTATGTCTTTCTCTGGCTCAGTCTGCAGGCGGATAAATAATGCACACTAATGCTGGCATGGTGACAGCACTGCAGCAAGCTGTTGCTCACCTCAGCTCCGCTCTGGAAACACAACCACAGACATAAATGTGCTAATTTGAAACTGTAGCCACATGGATGCATAAATACATGCCTGATAATATGCTTACAGACAAGAAGAAGGTATTTTTTTCTATCATTTCAAATATTGATTGAACAAAAGCTTAACAGAGCAGGCTGTCAGGCATACACCAGTAGAATGAGATATCAAAGTTTGTTTTGACACAACTGCCTAATGAAGCAGGTGAATAAACTTAAATGGATTGATGTCAATATCTTTCCCACTGTGCGCAGCATTCAAAGGTCTCCATCAACATTTGCCTCTTCAGAAACAGACAGAAACAATAAATGAGGGTTGTGACGTCAAGTGACGAAGAGAAGGAGCACGAAGCTTCAATGCAGCACCCTGTTATCTCTATGTATCTGGGTCCAGGGTTGTTTTTTAGATGAAGTCTGGTACTCCTTTGTGTTGTCACTCACAAATCGCCCACAAAGTTGACATTAAATTGCATATTTTTGGCTTTGTTCTACATTATTTTTTTCCATGCAAGCCGCCAGGGAAGAAGCCTTTTTGTGGAATAGACAAAAAACAAATATTTCTTCTGGCAAATAACTGACAGAAAAGGGAGCAGATGGGGCATGCTGATGAAAAGTGTGGAAAATCTAAATTACAGGTGTTGGCAGCTTCTTTTTAACCTTCTACATGCATTGGGCATTCGTTAATCATTCATTTTGGAAAAACTCATTTTGGTTTCACCTTTTTATGGTACACTAATAAGATATAACAAGAAATATGATCCAACAAACTATTACACATATATATATATATATATATATATATATATATATATACATATATATATATATATATATATATATATTAGGGGTGCAACAATACTCGTATCGATATTGAACCGTCCGATACAGTGCTTTCGGTTCGGTACGCATATGTATCGAACAATACAAAATTTTTTATTTATTTTATCAACTTTCCTTCTGACGGTGCTGTCTGTGTTGAGCGCTCAGTGGATCTGCGCTCGACAGTGCAGCCTAGGCGGAGTAGTCGAACGCAGATTCACTGAGCACAGGGCAAGCTAGCGAGACAGAAGGTAAGCTCTCCTTGCAACATGGCAAATTGAAACTCCCCCACCCTCATTCAGATCTGGCGTTTGGAACTATTTTGGTTTTCATGGGACGTATGACCCTGAAGGTAAGCGCGTCATAGACAAAAGTAAAACAGTATGTCGGATGTGCCATGCAATGCTCAATTACATTGGTGGGAACTAGTGTGTTAGCGCAGTTAGTTCGTTAATGTGTTGGCCGTCCAGCCCCACGCACTGGGCGATCGGCGGTAGCTCGTTAACGGAGATTTGCCGTGTTGTGGCGTTAACGTCATTTCAGATTAACGCTGACAGCACTAGTGGGAACAAAATGAATATGACTGCACATTTACGCCGACATCATCCTAGTGCAAAGACAAGTGGAAGCAGACAAAAACAACAAGCACGCATGGTACAAACTTTACCCGAGTCATTTCCCGGGGATCCCGCAGGCGAATGGGAACCATGAAGAGGCCGCTAGGAAAGCTGCAACCACCAAGTACCTGCAGAGGGTCAGGCAAGTCCTGAGGAGTCAGTTGAACGGTAAGAACAAGATCCGGGCCATCAACACGTACGCCCTGCCCGTGATCAGGTACCCTGCTGGGGTAATAGGCTGGCCAAAGGAGGAGATAGAAGCCACTGACATAAAGACAAGAAAGCTCCTTACCATGCATGGAGGGTTTCACCCCAAGTCCAGCACCCTGAGGCTGTACGCTAAGCGGAAGGAAGGGGGCCGGGGACTGGTGAGTGTCAGCACCACAGTCCAGGGTGAGACAACGAACATCCAAGAATACATCACGAAGATGGCCCCAACTGACAGCGTGCTCAGTGAATACCTCAGGCAGCAGAAACCCAAGAAAGAGGAGGGAGACGAGGAACCATCATGGAAGGACAGGCCCCTGCACGGTATGTACCACCGGCAGATAGAGGAGGTGGCTGATATCCAGAAATCCTACCAGTGGCTGGACAAAGCTGGACTGAAAGATAGCACAGAGGCACTAATCATGGCAGCACAAGAACAAGCTCTGAGTACAAGATCCATAGAGGCTGGGGTCTATCACACCAGGCAAGACCCCAGGTGCAGGCTGTGTAAAGATGCCCCAGAGACAATCCAGCACATAACAGCAGGGTGCAAGATGCTATTAGGCAAGGCATACATGGAACGTCATAACCAAGTGGCCGGCATAGTGTACAGGAATATCTGTGCCGAGTATAACCTGGAAGTCCCGAGGTCAAAATGGGAAATGCCCCCAAGGGTAGTGGAGAATGACCGAGCTAAGATCCTGTGGGACTTCCAGATACAGACGGACAAAATGGTGGTGGCTAACCAACCGGACATAGTGGTAGTAGACAAACAGAAGAAGACGGCCGTAGTGATCGATGTAGTGGTTCCGAATGACAGCAATATCAGGAAGAAGGAACACGAGAAGCTGGAGAAATACCAAGGGCTCAGAGAAGAGCTCGAGAGGATGTGGAGGGTGAAGGTATCGGTGGTCCCCGTGGTAATCGGAGCACTAGGTGCGGTGACTCCCAAGCTAGGCGAGTGGCTCCAGCGGATCCCGGGAATAACATCGGAGATCTCTGTCCAGAAGAGCGCAGTCCTGGGAACAGCTAAGATACTGCGCAGGACCCTCAAGCTCCCAGGCCTCTGGTAGAGGACCCGAGCTTGAAGGATAAACCGCCCGCAGGGGCGTGCTGGGTGTTTTGTTTTTTTTATACGTATGTATGTATAGTGTTGTTAGGCCCCAAAAAGAGAGACCCAGATCACCCAGGGAAAACACAATTCGAAAAGTTCTAAATTGATTTGAGTGAAATTGAGTTTGATATTTACAACCAAGCCCGGATTCTGCCTGTCTGGGACACTAGGGGATATATTGTTGTTTACTTCACCACCTTGTAAATAAACACTATTTGCACTGAAGAGTCCGGCGTTTGGGTCCTGTTTCCCCACCTCCCCACGGTCTGCTGACGCAGGCCGTGACAGAACAATCCAGCCATCATGGATCCAGCGGACTCCGTTTTCACCTTGGAGGAAGAGTCTCTCGGATTATACTGCCGGGGTATAATCCACGCTGCAGATCCCTACAAGAGCTTTCAAGAGGTAGTATTTTTTGACCATTTCCTGTCATCTACTACCTTCACTGTCAGTTTTTTGGACATTAAAGGAATAAGACAAATAATAACGGCCCTGAGAGCTAGGCTCTGTTCTGAACTGTTTGGCTGGGATTGCTTGGGCACGCAGAACTCAGCTACTCTTCTAAAAACCCTCACTGCTTGGTATGTTCATTCACTAGCTCAGGTCCCTGTGCTGTCAGCCACCCGGCCTGTTCACTCAGCCACTCAACCACCTGCTCTGATTCCACAACCACCGCTTCGGCCTCCAGCCCAGTTAGCCTCCTAACTCCGGCCTCCACGGAGTTAGCCGTGCGGCTAACTCCAGCCCAGTTAGCCGCACGGCCTCCAGCTCAGTTAGCCGCCTGGCCTCCAGCCTAGTTAGCCGCCCGGCCTCCTGCTCAGTCACCATTAGCTCAGTCTGCTAATCAGCCTCCTATATTGCCATTAGCCCAGTCTACTAGTCAGTGTTCAGCTCAACCTTTAGTTCGCCCACTTATGCAATCCATAACTGAATTACCTGTTCAGTCCATTGCTCATTTGCCTTTTCAGTCCATAGCTCACCTACCTATTCAGTCCATAGCTCACCTACCTGTTCAGCCCATAGCTCATTTGCCTGTTCAGTTCCCCGTAGCAGCTCAGTCGCCTATTCAGTCGTCCTTTGTAGCTCAGTCTTCAGTCCCGCTCCCTGTAGCACAGCCATTAGCTCTGTCCTCAGCAGCTCCGTTTACACCCGCAACATTAGCTCAGTCGCCCTTAGTTCAGTCACCTGTGGCAGTCCAATCCCCTGTAGCAGTTCAGTCTCCTAGTCAGCTACATATTCACCCGCCTGGTCCAGCCTCTGCTTCATCCCCACCTGGTCCAGCCTCTGCTTCTGCCTCGCCTGGTCCAGCCTCTGCTTCTGCCTCGCCTGGTCCAGCCTCTGCTTCTGCCTCGCCTGGTCCAGCCTCTGCTTCTGCCTCGCCTGGTCCAGCCTCTGCTTCTGCCTCGCCTGGTCCTGTGGTTTTTACACCGCCGTCCAAGGTACGTCCAGCACCGCTGCATCGCCGGCCACTTACTGGGCCACTAGCCGGACGTCTTCGCCGTCATGGGCGGCCTCCTGAATTGTTTTGCGGCCGCCGGACCCGTGGCAGGCCTTCGGAAGGATGTCGCCAGCATCGCCGCCAACTGGGTTGGCTTCCTGAGCTGCTCCGTTGTCACCACGGGCATAGCGGTCGGCCTCCTGGACTGTTTTTATGCCACCACTGCTTTCCGTGTGGTTGGTCTCCGGATTTGCCTTGTCCACGCTGCCGTGCCTTCTACTATGGTGGCCTCCAGACCTGTTTGGTGATGGACTGTTGTGCCGTCACCATCCAGGTCGACTCCATGAACTATGTTTTGGAGTTCCTGTTTTGTTTTGTGTCGGTCCAGCAGCCTGCCGACGCAGGCCGTGACACTACCACAATGGGAAAAAACAAAGAGCTGTCACAGGACATTATAGACAAGATTGTAGATCTGCATGAAGCTGGAATGGGCTTTAAGAGTAACAGCATGAAGTTTGTTGAGAAGGTGACAACTTTTGGTGTGATTATTCAGAAATGGAAGGAATATAAAAAGACTGTTAGTCTGGAACTCCATGTAAGATCTTGCCTCATAGAGTGAGGATGATCAGGAGACAGGTTGTAGATCACACCGTAATGGATTGAAATCTTGCAGCAGTTGCAAGGTCACCCAACTCTAGAAGGAACTTGTACAGTAGTGATGGGTCAGTCGCAAACGGCTCTTAGAGCCGGATCTTTGACGTGAACGAGACAAGCCGGCTCCTTATCGCGAGCCATGGTTTTTTTTTTTCTTTCCCTCACCCTCTCTCTCGCACTTTTTTTCCGCTTTACTCAGCATGCGAGCCTTGTGCTTTACGCTGGGAAGAGGGAGGAGGGGCGGTAGTTACACTCAGTAACACAGGAACAGAGCAGGAGGGAAAGAGAGAGAAAGAGCCAGGGACAACAACGTCACATTAGAAAGGTATAGTAATCATCCACAACTATTTTCAGTTGCAGATGATAAAGGATTCAGAAAGTTTATTCATGCAGGTCCATACGACAGAGAATATGCATCTTCTTTTTGTTTTCATATTATAATTTATATTTAATTGTGTTGTGGTTTGCAGTGTTTTGTGTTGTTTCACTTTAAATTTGTAAAAGGAAAAAGCTGAAAATTTAAATAGTTAAAAGTTGAAATGTGAATAGTTGATTTTTGTATTATATGATTTATTTATGAAATTTTATGTGGAGTGAATAAATAAAAGTATATTTACGGTGGCCCCTACAGACAAAGCACATACAAACTTCAAATCACGTACGAACCCTGAAGCACGTACAAACCCTGAAGCACGTAAAAACTCCAAAACACGTACAAACTCCGAAGCACGTATAAACTCAGAAGCACATAAAAACTCAAAACACGTACAAAAGACAACAGAAGTGCTCCAGGATGCTAGGGGCAGTGTTGAACTTTTGTTACCTAGTGGCTACACAAGCCAGGAAGTATCAACAACCGGATTTGGTGTGTGGTAATAACAGGTAAATGAACTTTTTTTAAATTTTATTTGACTATATATGAATGCTTGTGTATAAATACACAAACAATACACATATGCTTTCATGCTTTCAATTGTGTAATTTAAGAGATCTAGGTAGCTCTGTTTTGGAAGTTCAGAGCTACCTAGATCACTAGAAATGCCAGAAATGTGTTTTGGAGTTTTTACGTGTTTTGTCTCTAGGGGCCACCGCATATATTTATATATAAACATATATAAATAAAACCAATTTTTTTTTACATTAGTAATTCCTTTTGTGCATAATTGTATATTATTTTTAATAATAAATTAATTAAAGCAACAAAACAACCTGAAGAGCCCGTCGGAGCCGAAAGAGGCTCACTCTTTATAGTGAGCCGAACTGAAAGAGCCGGTTCTCTAAAAAGAGTCGGAAATCCCATCACTATTGTACAGGCCCATCTTAAGTTTGCAAGTAAATATATAAACCATTTAGAGAAGGCTTGTGCTGTAGTCAGGTGAAACCAACAGCAAGCTCTTTGGCCAATCCACCAAATCCTCAACCCGCCATGTTTGGATGAAAAAAAAGGCTGAGTACGACCTAAAGAATAGCATCCCCACAGTCAAGTATAGTGGCAAAAACACTGACGATGGGGCATGGATGACTCTCCTAGCATGACAATGACTCAAAATATACCACAAAGTCAACCAAGAAGTGATAAAGAAGAAGCACAATAAGGTCATAGAGTAGACTAAAAAGTCTCCAGACCTCAGTCCTGTCTGCTTGTTAAGTGATATGAACCCTGCTTCCAGATCCAAACTACTCTATGTTTATTGATGCTGTTGTTTTTTTTTATGTTTTAATGCTTTGTATTTTGTTCTATTTAATCTGAACAAGCCCCTAAAAAAAGGCAGTGATCACTGTCAGCATCTCTCGGTTATTATTACCACTATTCATCGGCAGCACATTTTAAAGCTCATTTTTTAAAACCTTACGATGTAACTACAGCCCAGCCCATGAAGCAGTATATTAATGAATAACCTTGTGTTGCATTTTCTTAGTTGTTCTCCTGACTGAAGTTCTGAAATTCTACAGCATCTTTTTCCTGCCATGGGATTGCAATTGTCCCTAACCATTGGGAACCCTCGTGTTAATTTTTACTCAGTGGTAAAAAGTTAGCGATTATCTTCTAGCTTTGCTGTGCTTATGGGTTTATTTATAGCTCTGTAGCTAGCCACCATGTAGAACATCATTATATACTAACTAGCCCAACTTCAGTAACCCTACAAATGTCACTGCTGTTTAGTTTTCTGTCTTCATTTGTGTCCAAAGTAATAGCAGAGCTATACGTTTTTAATTTTTCAGAAATCCCTCAGTCAGAACATAGCATATCATCTTTAGATGGAAACTAGTTAGCTAACTCCCCTTGTTGGAATTCATTTTTATCATTAAGGCTATATACCACATAATCAGCACTACACATTATTTTTTTTTATCCTTTTGTGCACAGTTATGTAGTGAAAAGTAGTTTTGCATGTAGTCTGTTACTCTGATACTAACAGACATTAAAGGGAGAGGCTTGGGGACAAAAACAAATATTTCATGTCGTGCAAATCATTTTATAACTTTTATTTAGTGAGATTTTTTTTTCTGTCTCTCTGCATTAAAATGAAAAAAACAACCATAAAAAGTTCTTTGTAAGTGAGCAAACTTACAAATTCAGCAGGGGATCAAATAATTATTTTCCCCAGTGTACTTTATTGTATCAAATTATATCACACTTAGTCTTTATATTAGTGAGACAAAATGCTGAGTTTAAACGACAACACATTTAATGGACCTTTATTTACCACAGTTCCCTTTTATAAAACAATCATGTTACGCAATAGAAAGAAACAGACCACACTGATCCTCATAGTTGCTACTTCTGATGTTTTTCGTAGCCTGGATGTAGCCCACTAAAGTATAAATGCAGTACTTTGATACTCTGGTGACATAAACAAGACTAAGATTTGTAATGCCATTATCTTTTCCTAGGAGTCTAATACTACTCTAAGATAACTCTAGGCAATCTTCCTGTGGATCTTTGTTTTCCATCAACTTTCTTATATATATATATATATCTATATCTATATATGTATATATATATATATATATATATATATATATATATAGACACACACACACACACACCAATAGCAAGTTTAGGTATTCCAGACTCTTGTTTATGATTAAGGGACGAGGAGCGTGGGAGACCATCAGATTGATTAGTGCCACATCTACAGTGATGCGGATGCTGTACTGGTCCATCTTCGCTCTTATGCTCCTGCCCTTACCTACTGCAGATACCAGCAGCCAAAATTAGCTTTCTCCAAAGGGTGACTGGCCTCTCCCTTAGAGATAGGCTGAGGAATTCAGTCATTCTGGAGGGGCTCAGAGTACAGCTTCTACTCCTCCACAAAGAAAGTTTTCAACACCTCAATTGGTTCCTTTCTATCTCTTAGCTGGCTTGGGAATGCCTCAATGTTCCCCAGGTGGCTGGGGAGAGTGAAGTCTGGGTGTCTCCCCTTAGGCTGCTGACACAGCCCAGATATGTGGAGGAAAATTGATAGATGGACAGAGACAGCTTTTTCTAATTTTAGTTCTGTACATTACCACCACAATGAATGTTAAATGATAAATACATTTTAAACGAAACAACTCAGATACAGCTGAAGTGCAGATTTTCAGCATTAATTCAGTAGTTGAACAAAACTGCAAAGCATTTTTTTTAATTTATTTTTTTGCTTTGCAATCTAAAGCATTTTTTAAACACGATTCCTTCATTTCAGGGGTTCAAAAGTAATTGGACAAATTCCTGAAAACTGAAAATAAATGATCATTTCTAAAACTTGGTTGAAAACCATTTGCTGGCAATGACAGCCTTAGGTCTTGAACTTATGGACATCACCAGATGCTGGCTTTCCTCTTGTTAAATGCTCTGCCAAGCCCTTACTGCTGCAGCTTTCAGTTGCTGTTTGTTTTAGGGCCTTTTTGTCCAAAGTTTAGGCTTCAACAAGTGAAAAACATGCTAAATCGGGTTAAGATCAGGTTTCTCTCTTGGCCATTCGAGAATATGCCTCTTTTTTGCTTTAATAAACTCCTGGGTTGCTTTGGCTGTATGTCTTGTGTCATTGTCCATCTGTATTATGAAACACTGTTATAAACTGTGTTTGCTTCATTAGATGTTTTTTAGCCAATCTAGCCTTTCTATTCTTGAGGCTTATTAGTGGCTTGCGCCTTGCAGTGAACCCTCTGTTGTCTTCCGTGGACGTCCAGGTCTTTTTGCTTTGCTGAGTTCACCAGTGCTTTCTTTCTTTCTGAGAATGTACCAAACTGTAGATTTTGCCACTCCTAATATTGTAGCAGTTTCTCAGATGTTTTTTTTTTTCTTCTGTTTTGGCAGCTTAAGGATGGCTTGTTTCACCTGCATGGAGAGCTCTTTGACCGCACATTGTTCATAGCAAAATCTTCCAAATGCAAGCACCACACCTCAAATCAACTCCAGGCCTTTTATCTGCTTAATTGATAATGACATAATGAAGGAACTACCCACACCTGCCCATAAAATAGCCTTGGAGCCCATTGTTCAATTATGTTTGGTCCCTTTACAAAAAGAGGGTCGCACATATTAAGGAGCTGAAACTCCTAAACCTTCCATCCAATTTGAATGTGGATAACCTCAAATGACAGCTGGGAGTCTACATATTATGTCCATAAACTATTTCAGTGAGCAGGTTAAATATATCCAAATATATACAAACCTAACTGTATATAAACCAACCAGACATAGTAGTGGAAGATTGCTAATGTAATAGATAAATGAATCCCATTGGTCAGTATCAGGAAGAAAAAGCATGAGAAAAATGCCGAAAAAAATGGTGAAGTACAAAGTCCCAGTAATAACAGGATTCCAGGCATAACATCAAAGGTCTCGGTCAAGAAGAGTGCAGTCGCAGGAAGAACTAAGATACTGTGCAAAACCCTCAAACCTCCAGGTGTATCTAATTTCATCTCATTACAATAGTGTACCAAAAAATTAAGTTTTGCATTAGTTCAGATTTACTAGAATCATTGTACATTCATATGCATTACACATCCAGTTTTCAGCTATGACCATGGTGTCTTCAGTTCATTTGTGAATCTCGGTAAACAATTATAAGCACAGGTGATAGCAGAGGAATGCAACTTATTGTTCCAAGCTAAGAAATTAATGGCGAAGGAAACAAATAAATTAATAAGGGATTTATTTTTTATTCTTATTTTTTTATCTCTGTGAAAATAGGTTTAGAGTGCACGGCAAGGAAATTGGTATTCAGAGTAACCTATGATTTTATAAATACCATACTTGCTCACTGAGTATGAGAGAACTGCTCCTGTTTTTTTTTTTTTTTTTTTTTTTTTTTTAAGTGATAACAAAGGGCTGATGGAAGTGATAGAGAATAAAGTACAAGGAACAGATGACACAAAGGGGGACACAAAAGAGAGACAGCTAGATGGAGAGTTCTTTATGTTCTTTAGTGAATGCTTGGATGAGTCATTGTTCATAAAACTGTCTTGATATAAAAGAACTGCAAAAAGAAAGCAGTGCTATTTTCACAGTATAGTTGTTCATATCAGAGTCACATGTTATAGCTCAAGTCGGCCAAGAATCAAAGCTTCCAGCTCAAGACAAAATGGAGAAATTAATAAATAATGTTGTCTGGTTTCTAAGTGTCAAACACTTTCATGGTATAATAACAATGCGTTCTTTTGCCTTTCAGTCTTAAAACTTCTAACAAATCACCCTTGTGCACTTGGTACAGCCAAAAGGTTAATGCAAGGCATCAGGTCACTCCATGAGCATAATGAAACTGGCTTCAAAGAACTTTCATATTGTTCTAACCAAATACACGAACATACACACATGAAATAGCTGCTAGAAGGCAATAACAGTGGTGAGAACACAAACAGGTTGGTTGATGAGAAAGAAAAGAAAATAGAAAAAAGCAATAAGCTATAACTACCAGGGTCCTGTACTGCCAGTCGAAGTAAATCAAATTTAACCCACCTGCCTGCAAACATTCAGAATGAATGGTGAGAATATTGGAGAGAATCTCAGGATACACCCACTGATTGCAAATGATGTTCAAAGGATAATTCAGGCAATATAGTTTTCTGTATCATATACTTTTCATATTTTCATCAAATTTAGTGAATGAATGAAAAGCCCAAAATCAATAATGAATTAAATTTATCCTGCTATCAAATATTGTTTGTATATCCAAAGCCTGGTGCAGCCTATTCCTCTCTTCCATCAGGTCCAGACTATTAAAAACACATCAGTGAGCCACATTGTTGGACTGGGTGTCACTTTCGAACAATGCCATAAGTACAGGCACTGTCGTTTCTTTTCAGTTTATTCAAAAATACCTTTTCAGACACTGTAATTTTCTGCAATGGCCAGTTGTTTTAGGCTTTGTCACTGTCATATCTGGAAATCCGATTTGTGTGACAATGCACATGCTTCTTGTCGCTGCTTTCAACTGAAAGGAATCTTTCTCTTGCTAGTGTTGCATCAAAATTGCTGTTACCTGACATATGTATATTATGTTCACATCAGTAACAGTGTTACATAAAAACGCAGGCTTTATATTTTTGATTGTTTCAACAAAAGAATTTACTTTCTTTCATAGATCTGTTAAGGTAGATTTCTTTTATTGCAGTACTCTTATTTGTCTGTGTGTGTGTTATGTGTGTGTGTGTGTGTGTGTGTGTGTTTATCTTAGAAGCAGACATTTGGAAAGGAAAGTATAAGATGATAAGTAGAACTTAATTCTAGAAATATCTTGCTGGGACGTCCACTCCTGGGAAGAAGTGGCTGAATGCTTGGTTAGGTGGTACATGTCAAAGTAACATCCACTACATAGGAGGTGTCCCAGTAGAGCATCACACTGCCTCCGCTGGCTTATCGTCTTTCCATAGTTGTGATACTAACCTGGCGATTGTTGGTGCTTCCAGTGATTGCCAGGGGTTAGCATGGCCACTCTGACTGTTCTGCAGCTGTGCAGTCCCATACACAAGAAAGTGTGATGCACTTGCATGCATGTATTTTGATAGCTTTCTATCAGAACCAGCATTACATTTTTCGTCAAGCTGAGCTACAATAGCTTGTCAGACGACAGGGGCCAGCCTTGATTCCCTACATACATCAGTGAGCCTTGGCTGCTGAAGACCCTCTGGTTTGTCACTTCTTTGGATCGAAAGTTTTAGAACACCCCATTTTTCCAGTTATTTATTGCAATTCAAGTCATTCAAGTCCAATAAATAGCTTGACATGGTACAAAGGTAAGTGGTGAACTGCCAGAGGTTAAAAAAAAGGTAAGGTTACCCAAAACTGAAAAATAATGTACATTTCAGAATTATACAAAAAGGCCTTTTTCAGGGAACACAAAATGGGTTAACAATTTAAAGCTGTTCTACAGCAATGTAGGTTGATCAAGTCTTGAAAGCTGTTGTTACTAATTCCTACAGGTGTTCCAACTTTTCTGGATTACTTACAACCCCCTCTGTCAACACACTGTGGTACCATACCCTTGGCGAGAAAAAGGCAATTAACAATGGAAGAGAGACAGATCATCATAACACTTAAAAATGTAAGTCTTTCCTACAGAGAAATTGCAAAGAAAGTCAAGATGTCAATGAGTACAGTACACTAGGAAACTGGGGGAAACTCTGACAGGAAGAGGTCTGGCAGACCCGAATCAGAGGATACGTTTCTGAGAGTTAACAGATTGCGTGATATGTGGCTCACAGGCCAACAGCTTAATAGTGGTCGTAGTAAGCAAGTCAACTGTGAAGAGACTTTGAGCTGCAGGTTGGACAGAAGGAGTTGCAACATGGATGTCATTGCAAAGACATTAGAATAAGACAAAAAAGATGCTTGACTGGGCCATGAAACACCACAATTGGACTATACTGAAGACTGGAAGAAGGTATTATGGAAAATTTGAAATCTTCAGTACATCACGCAGGATCTTTGCATGCCATTGAGTAAGCAAAAAGATTGTCTACAGTTTGTGGCATCAACTATCAAACATGGAAGAGGAAGTGAGATGTGTGGGGATCTAGGGTCAGTGACTTGTACAGAGGCACCCTGAACCAAAACACCTACCACAGCATTCTGCAGCCAATATCCTTTGGTATGTGCCTAGTTGGTCAGGGGTTCATCCTACAGCAAGATAATGACCCAAAACATAAGTTCGAGCTATGCCAGAACTACCTCATGAAAAAAGAACAAGATGGGAAGCTTGAAAACATGGAGTGGCCAGCACAGTCTCAAGACTTAAATGCCATCAAGCTGGTTTGGGATGAACTGCACAAGAGTGAAAGCAAAGAAACCTACAAGTGCCACATATGTATGGGAACTTCTGCAACAGATATGGGAAGACCTTTCTGAAAAATATTGGATTTCTGTTTTAGAAAGAATGCCACGGGTGTGTTCAGCTGTTATATCTGCCAAAGGGGGCTACTTAAATGAGTCAAAAGTTTAGAATACATTTTCATCTATATATTGATTCCTTGATTTCCTTTTTCATTTCAATTGCTTATTTGCACTATGCTTTCACAGAGCAATGAGACATAAACCATTAAGTGAGAAGGTGTGTCCAAACTTTTGACCAGTAGTGTACACTACCGGTCAAAAGTTTTAGAGCACCCCAATTTTGGGGGGGTTTTTTTCTCTTTTTTCATGAGTGTTTACATTGTACATACATACATTGCGAAATAACTCAAAACATTTTATCTTTTAGATTCTTCAAAATAGCCATACTTTGCTTTGATTACTGCTTTGCACACTCTTGGCATTCTCCTGATGAGCTTCATGAGGTAGTTACTTCATACCTGCTGGCCCTTTTGCCTTCACTCTACGGCTCATGTTATCCCAAATCATCTTGATTGCCTTTAGGTCAGGTGACTGTGGAGGCCAAGCCACCTAGTGCAGCCCTCCATCACTCTCCTTCTTGGTCAAATAGCCCTTACACAGCCTCAAGGTGTGTGGTCATTGTCCTGTTGAAAAAAAATGGTCCAACTAAACGCAAACCAAATGGAATGGTATGTCGCTGCAGGATGCTGTGGCTTTGCTGGTGTAAGTGTCGCCAGCCACCATGGTGGGAGCCATGCATGTAGAGACCATCCATTCACCTTATCTGCATCACACAAAGACACAGCGGATGGAACCAATGATCTCAAATTTGGACTCATCAGACCAAAGCAAAGATTTCCACTGGTCTAATGTCCATTCCTTGTGTTTTTTTGCCCAAACAAATCTCTTCTGCTTGTTACGTTTCCTTGGTAGTTCCTTGGCACTCTTAAGTTGGAATTTCTGAGGCTGAATAGATGAAGACTCAGTCCATTTACATGAAAGGAAGACCAAGAGTCACCTCTGTAAGATTCAGATAAATTCATCCTCAGTAGCATAGTGCTTTTCTACTCTCCCAGAGCACTCAAAGGATACTCACACTCTGATGGATGCATTGGAGAGCAACTCGGTTAGTATCTTGCCCAAGAACTGGAGGAGCCAGGGATTGAACCACCAACCTGCTGATCACCTGCTCTACCTCCTGAGCTACAGCCACCTCATGTGAGCCAGTATTGTCCTAATTTTCTGGAATTGACTGATCTTCAGTTCTTAAAGTAATGCTGGCCTGTCCTTTCTCTTTGCTTGACTGATTGGTTCTTGCCATAATACGAATTCTAACAGTTGTCAAATAGGTCAGCTGTGTACCAACCTGACTTCTGCACAACACAACTGATGGTCCGAACAAAGCCAAGAATCTCCACAAATGAACCCTGACAAGGCACACCTGTGAAGGGAAAACCATTTCAGGTGACTACACAATGATACTCAATTAGAGAAGGCCAAGGGTTTACTGTGCTGTCAACAAAGCAAAAGATGGAATTTAAAATATAAGGCATATTTTTAGTTGTTTACCATTTCTTTTGTTTGCTACATAATTATAATACATCTCCAATAATACATCTTGCTTCATATATTTGATTTCTCCAGTATATATCTACAATGGAGAAAGTAGTAAAATAAAGAAAAAACATTAAATGAGACGGTGTGTCTAAAGTTTTGACTGGTTGCATCTTCCACTTCAGGGCTAATGAAACTAAAGATATAATTTTGTTGGAATATTTTAAAACCCTAAGCATTTTTTAATGAAAGCTTATAGTTGAGGTACATATTGAAATATCTTGTATAAGTAAAGGACCCAGCAAGAGTCATCCAAGGGACTGGGGTCATCCTCAGACCTCTGTCTGAGGTCTGAGTTTTCAATTATCCATCAAGATGATTTTTACTGACTCGGGTGACCTTTACTTAAACACCAGAAGCTGGTTGACATTTGAAGTTCACAGTGATATTCACAGTGATATACATGGAATTAGTTGATCTCTTGACTTTTCATTTGAGTCACAATTTGTCTGATACTTTGGTTTATATAGATTTTTTTTCCAGTTTTTTTTTTTTTAAATTATTTACACATTGAGCATTATATCATTACAAAGCTGCTAGATTTGAACCTTCAGAAGCAATCAGTGGGACTAAGAGCCACAACGAGAGCAGAGAAGTGTAACTGAATTGAGTTAGTGACTAAGTTGAGGTCTTTTCATCTCCCAGCCTTATCCTTTATTAATGTTACATTTGATGGATTCATCTTTAGGAATATAAAAGAAAAATAAACAAAAACATTGGTTGGTAAGAGCTGTGATGAATAATACTAAAGGGACACTAGCAATAATATTTAATAAGCTAAAATGTACTTTCTTCTCTGTTTGATTGCTATCATGTGAATTGCTGATGGTCTTTCATACACATTTATTTTTTAAACTCCTACTCATCCTGTTTCTTTGACTTTACAGTGGTATGATTAAAACAAAAACAAAACTATAGCAAAAACAAAGGAATAAAAGAATATGAGCAGGATAAATGGAAGCAGCACAGACAATCATGTGCTGGTCCCTGATCAAATCCTATCAATGCTGATTTATTGTCAAATTTTGAAATCCTGTCAAAATGGAGGTGGATAGATAGTTTTACCACTCACATGAAAGGCCAGCCAAACAAGACAATTACCATTTAACATGCCACGATGCTAACAACAATGATAGCAACATTAAAAAACCAACAAAAAAAATGCCCCTTTTATTTCCAGTTCCTTCCTGTAAAATGTAATAAATTGTTTCCATTGTACTGCCATCAACCACAATTACATCCAGAATCTGAAGTCGTCAGAGATCCATAATGACAAGCTTTTTCATTTGTATTCATGGCTGCTAATTTTAGGTGTATTGCCATATTGATTTCCCAATTGGTTCTGCTTGCTGGTCATCAACTCATACATTGAACAAATGATTCCCCACTACCATATTTTCTTTAATAATTTAAATGTAATTTCTAATCATGTGCCAGCCATTGTATAATCTCTCATTAAAATCACCAGCCACTGTATAAGATGGAAGTGAGAGGAACTCATGAATAGCATTGAATCTATGTTTTGTAATTTATATAGATCTGTTCACAGTTTCACTGTTCAATGTTTGAACTTCCTTTTTGACTTCACCATCTAATGGGAGCCATGGATAGCTTATTATATATTATACAGCTATGCAATACATTTAGTATATTTCTAAATAGGCAGTTCATTCTTTGACCTTCAGGTATTGACCTTAAACAAGAGGTCAAAGGTCAAATGTGATATGATAAGTTAAATCTACTACTTTCTATATACTATAATATAGGCAGATTTGAATGAATTGTTAATACGACCCATCTCAACACCCCTACAAAGTTTACTCCGAATTCAAGTCAAGCAAACTTAATTTATAAAGCACTTTAAAAACAGCTATCACTGACCAAAGGGTTGACCAAATTCATTCAAAAACTTTTGAGCTGTGTGTTTATTGACAGGATGACACTCGCAAATGCTAATAAAACTATAACCTCCTCAGCAGTGGAAAGAGATTCTTTTGTGAAAAGCTCCTAAGAAAGGCTGTTGTATTCAGGCATATATACACAATTTAAAGGCTAAAACAGTTAAACAACAACTAAAATTTCATTGTAAAAAGGCTTCTGTTACACAGACCTGTTTTACAAACACCTGTCATAGCAATAAGCAGCTCTCACATACTTCTTTACTTCAGTGACAGGTATAGTGTTCATGGAAGTCTCACTGGAATAGATAGTAGAGACTTCTTTGGCTCATCTTGAAAGTACTGTGTTACAACCTAGACTAGCTGAGAAATTTGTATTAATAGATTTTATATAGTCTAACGTTTTCAAGTATGGCTTGCTACGCTACTGTTTAGTAGTGTTATATTTTTATTTACTTACCTACAAATTTGTTAGGCATACCTTTTGTATTCAGAATTGCCTTAATTCTTCATGAGATTAATTAGGCAAAATGCTGGTAACATTCCTTTTGTCCATAGTGATATAATAGCATCATCCGGCTGCTGCTTTCTCAGATGAACATCCATGTGCATCATGGATGTGCAGCTAAAACTATAGGATTATGACCTGACTGCACAGGCCGTTTGAGTACACTGAACTCACTGTCATATTTGAGAAACCAGTTTGAGATGATTTGAGTTTTCTGACTTGGCGTGTTATTGTGCCAAAAGCAGCCATCAATCAGCCATCATGGGTACACCATGATCATAAAGTAATGACATGGCTGGCAACAATAGTGAGGAAGACTTTTGTGTTTCTACAGTTTTGTCTTAGTAGTAAAGGCACCAGTGTGTGCCAAAAAACACAAATGCAGTTCCATAGCATTACACTACCACCACCTTCCTGAACCACTTAATCAAGGAAGAATGGACCTATGCTTTCATGTTGTTCAGAGCATCTGAATCTCAGAGCACCTCAGAACAAATACTCATCACACCAGCCATTCTTTTTCTGTTCTGCTATTGTCCAACTTTGATGAACCTGTGAGAATTGTGGGCTCAATTTCTTAGTTGTGTGAATTTTTGTCCATTGAACAAAACATTTCCACCAAGAGAACTGTAACTGTTTCTTTTTATAGAACCATTATCTTCAAAGTCGCTTAAATACCCCCCCCCCCCCCCAAAAAAAAAAAAAAAGAAAAAGAAAACATAAACAACTGTAATACCAAAATGTATGAAATTTGAAAAGTAACATCGTGAACAGCAGTTTCACATCCTGTGATTTGAAACAGCTATGGTTAACATGTTGATCATTCCTTATGTGAAGTGTGATGTCAACACAACACCAGCAGTATTTATATCCTCTGAACTTGGTGCAGTATACCTCTAAATGATGTCAGAAAGTATAGATTCTGTATCCTCTTAAGGAGCAAGTACTACTGCAAACTGTAGTGAATTCTTTAGCAACACACATTCCTGTTCTCTATGCCACAGTTAACAAGGTAACATACTAGTTACAGTCTTTCATTAATTTCACTTGGAGTTTGTGCAGTATTCAGTTCCTATCTAAACATTCTTGTCAAACTGTTTATCTATGTCGCAATGTGTTGACAATCTCAATGTTGTCTGTACAGTAGATGATTGATAGTGAGGGTACTGCCACAAGTGATAGCTTCAGACTACAATGGCGCAACAGTCAATTGATGTGACAGAGTTGGAGAAACATCATTATGAGGAAGAAATTTTGGAAATCATCATTGAAACACTGTTATCTTTTTATGAATCATATCAGTAGAGCTGCTTGGGCTGGATATTCTTCTTGTTTCCCACTGAACTAATATCCCATAAATGCATGGAGCACAGATTTATTCATAATATGCTGGCAGCATTTTCAAAAGATGTCCTGCTGCCTAATGTGAGGTAACAATCCTCATGGCTTTTGTACTCAAATTGGAAAATCATTGAGAGACATTGTACTTCAGCCAGTCTCTCAGGTGAGCTGTTTTTCTATGCAAACAGGCCAGCCATTTTTGACTGACATTGTATTGTCTACTAGGTCCTCCAAACAAGACTCATCTTTAGCCCTATAACAGATTGTCTAAATTTAACAAAAATTGGGAATGTAATGTGTGTAGGGATTTTTCAAAATAGTTATTTATATAAGCAATAGAAAAATATACAACAAAAAGAAAATATAAAAATGTCACTTTTTTCTTTATTTAATTTTTTGGGGTGACATAGTCTGCTTTCCACTATTTTCTGCTATACTGCTTAGAAGTGTGTGGGTTGTTTTTAAGATGGCACAAAAAGACATTAAAAAACAGTTAAAATACTTTATTGCTTATACATCTGTTGTTGACATTTGACGTAGTCCTATTATGTTTTCCTTATTTTCTGTTACATATACAAATACATACTATCATTTTGGTGGATGTCCATGTTAAGCAAGGCCAACATTAAAAACATACTACTGGCTAATACTGCCAGTATGACTAACATTAGCTAAACTAATGTGACACTGTGTGTGTTTGCAACATTATACATGGCACAAAGTCTTCTTCCCCTTACACCCAACCAGTCACATCAGATGTCTGCCCCTCCCTTAGCCTAGTTCTACCAGTTCTTCCTGTTAAAAGGGAGTTTTTCCTTCCTACTGCCGCCAAGTGCTTACTCACACTGGGCCATCTAATAGTTGATGGTTTTCCCTGGATTATTGTATGGCCTTTACCTCACACTACAAACTGCCTGAAGGCAAGTGGTGTTGTGATTTGGAACTATATAAATAAAACAGAATTGAAATGAACTGAGCTAAACAAAATGCAACACTTTTCCTCTGCATTTAAATTGTGACTGACAAGTAATTAGTTAAGACTTTGATACTGTGCAGCTCCTAAAACAGACACAAAAATTTCTTTATTGCAAAGTTTTAATTTATACATTTAAGTTGTGCACTGTTTTAAAAGATTTGAGAGTTTTCTGTCTTTTAGACTATTCCACTATCATAGACTAGTCTAATTTTTGTTCTTGTTTAAATGACTAGCAAATTAGTCACCAGGAACATACCTTTCAACATCGCTGGAGTTGAAAAAACTAAAACTGTCTTAAAGAAATATTAACAGAACAACAATTCGAATCAATCAGATTTGCCTGAGGCTTGCTGAAATGGCTTTGATATTCCATTTACTTACAGAATTGTCATTTTTATGTAATTTCCTTTCTGGCCTCAAATACTGACAAAAATCTTAATTAATATAGTCTTTTCCAGTCTTCCTGACCAAAGCACTTAATGCCAAATTAATCTAGTAGTTTTAGTACTAAACTACAGCATAGTGCTTTTCCTGTTATAGACTGTTATAGCACTGACTCACCTGCATCAGCTCTGTTGTTTTACATTTGTATCATTTGTGTATCCTCTTCATATTTGTCTAATATTGCACTTTTATCTTCCTTTCTAAATTCAGTTGCTCTAATGCCAGTATACCTAACCACTCTTGTGACTGCTCAGATGCGTACATTCCAACCCCTGAATGTGAATGCACTCATAGTTAGATCGATAAACCCTGAGTTATTGAGTTGACAACCACCATCATGTGACTTCTGATCCTGAAAGCCAGTGTGCGGATAGGTGAAGCCAAATGGCATAAACATATCCTAGGTGTCCAACTTGCTTTGCACCTCAGACTGGGTCCTGGTCTGAAGAGTGAAGCCAGTGCATGAGTACCTTAAACCTGCAAAAAAGTTCTTGCTGATGAGACTAATAAAATTGTTCATATGAAACAGCAACTGCAAACAACTATTTTTGTTGAACATATTAAGTACTTTTTGAATGGTGTAAATCAGAGGCGGAGCCAGACATTTTATACACCTGGGGCTTAGCCCTAAAGGGTAGTATGCATGTGGGATTGGGGGGAGGGGTGAATGAGAGATTTATTAGGCTGTGCTTTCAGTTTTTTCAAAAAAGAATAGCTTCATATAGGAAAAAATATATATCACATATGCAGGACATCTTAAACTCTTTTTTTTAGTTAAGCAGCAAGGCAGAACAAAATCAGGGCTGTATCAAGACACAGGGACTAAACCCCAATTCAACCAGACCCAGAACTGATCGGGAATTAAAACAGGACTACTTTAGGACTTAACCAAGACAGAACCAGAATCAAAACACTCAAAATCATCATAGAACTGCACTACACTTATTTTTTAATTCTACCAAAGTACACTATTTAGCAAGGGTGTAGATTTGGTTGTGGCATTGGTGGGGACGGATGATTCAACCATCGACCCCTGCCCCGTTTCTTATTTTTTCCTTTTTGTTTTTTCTTCTTGATGAAAGGAGAAATATACTTGCCTACATATGCTATTCTACATGCTTTTAAACCGTTTAAAATTACAATTCATAGTTTTATATGTGAATTATATAATGTTAAATTACTATTAAACAAATGACTGGCTAAGTATTTCAGGCTTTAGTTTACTTCAGCCATATTCAATATAAATCAGGTATCATACAAAAGTAAAAATAGCTTCAAATACAGTCATGACAATAAAAGAATATGACCTTAAGGACTTAACAACATTACTTCAGTTATAGTACACCAACATCTCTGACACATTAGCACTAAGGGAACAGTGAATGATCTGGTGGGTTTTGTCCATAAAACTACTCATCTAAGATTACCACAAAGTAAAAGATCTCTCAGCAACATTATGCAACATTTTAGACACTACTGCCCTCTATCAGATAGGGGCTGGGATGTTTTATTCTAAACATGAACTACTGTTACAGCAACAGACATGGACTACATGCCCCACACAACAAACACATGCCTGCTCCTCTCGTTAGCTGAAATGAACTGCTGGCATATTTGTTTTACATCTATACTGTCCAGTCTCTCCTGGTGGACATGGCATCACATTATTCATGGTTACATACAATTTTAGACTGATGTGGACCAAGCCTAGCACCTACTTGCCAACCTTGAGACCTCAAAATTAGGGAGACATTCAAAGGGGCTGGGGGGGATATACATGTACATATATATACAAAAAACTTGAATCTTACAGTGTTTATTTATCAGATAAAATAGGTTAAATGTCACCGTTATTATTGTCTGACCGGAAACAGGCCGGGGGTGTCCAAATTCAGAGGCTGCGTCCACCTGAGGACCCAGCCTTTGTGGTCTAAGTGGGCCGGGTCCTCCGAAAGCCGGGTAGACCGGAAATGAGCGACTGTGAAATTGGACGGGCTAGCCTTCAGAATTACGTCACCTGCCGTCTGCTCCTGGCTGTCTAAAATATAGCCGGACGCTGGCGTAGATGGTCGAATAAACTGCTGTTTTCACACAGCAGTTTATTCAGCTGTGTGAGAACCCCGGAGGAATCCTCCCGAGGGATTAATGAAGTTTTATTTAATCTAATTTAATCTAATAACTTTAGTCTCAGCCAAACCGATTTACTCACCAACAAATAAAACACAACTAAAGCACTGAAAAAGGCCAAACAATAACATATTTAAGTTATTTGATGTTTACACAGCTACATTCTCACCTGAAAATGTGTTAAAAGTTTATTTTGCGACCCAGAAAGAGTAATAAGAGTAATATTAAAACTACGTAGCTGCAGTAATAGTAGCCATCGTTGGAAACTGGAATTGGCTGGGCCGGTCTGGGATATGGTTTTCAGTTTTGTTGTCCGGGTGGAAAATCAGGAGAAATTGGGGGGAGAATGGTCGCCCCGGGAGATTTTCGGGAGGGGCACTGAAATTTGGGATTCCCCGGAAAAATCGGGAGTGTTGGCATGTATGGCCTAGCATAGCCTGTAACGTTATTGTGACGGACACATTATTTGAGTGAACTTGACTTTAAGTGACTTACAGGTTTCTTTGAAAAACAATTTCTTATATCCAGGTTCTTCCTCTTTGCTGCCATCCTCCTCTCCTCCTCGCAGCGCAGGTTTGCTGCTGCTGAAACTTAACAGAGCTCCTTGAAAGACTCAGCCAATCACATTGGCCATATTTGTCACATGAGGTAGGACTCCAGTAGAGAACGTAATTTAACTCTTTCTACACCGCTGGGTGAATGAGACGCTGACAGATTGTTTTTTTCTTACTATCGGGTTTGTTTTGTTTTACTCGAAGAGATCAAATTATTGGTGGGGACAATTCAATAATTGCTGGATATTGGTGGGGACATGTCCCTTCCGTCCATGCCAAATCTACGCCCTTGCTATTTAGATTCAGAAAAGTTTATATAATTATTTAGCCTTGTTGTGCAAACAAACCTACATAACTTAATAAATATAGAATTTGAAAAATAGCAAAGATACACTAGGTACTAGATACATGTTCTGATGAGTTTTGGCAAACAACCATCAAACAACCATCTGACTAACATGTCTGTCTCACCTGGCTCTTATTCCCTCTCTGTTCTGTCCCCATTCTCCTCTCCTTGTCCTTCTCTGTTCCTCTCTCTCTCTCTCTGTTCCTCTCTCTCCCTCTCTGTTCCTCTCTCTCCCTCTCTGTTCCTCTCTCTCTCCCTCTCTGTTCCTCTCTCTCTCCCTCTCTGTTCCTCTCTCTCTCCCTCTCTGTTCCTCTCTCTTCTTCTCTGTTCCTCTCTCTCCCTCTCTGTTCCTCTCTCTCCCTCTCTGTTCCTCTCTCTCCCTCTTTATGCTGACAATCAAGCCAAACACCAACATCATCAAATATACAGTTAAAACCAGACATTTACACACTCTTCAGATAAAAACACATACACTTTTTTAATTGTAACATCAAATCAGACTAAATGTTTCTTTTTTTAGATTGATAAATATAAAAAACACATTTGTTAAATTTAAGAGTAGAGAGATAAATTGTCTGTATTTCTTAATTGTAAATGGCACCAAATTGTATTCAAAATTCAGCCACACTTATGGAGCTCCACAATTCTTTTCCTGGTGTTTTGGTTGATATCTCTTGATTTTCCCATGTCAAAGAAACAGGCTCTGTGTTTTGGGGGTGTCTTATATGCATCCACAGGTGTGCCACCAATTTACTCACATGGACTCTACTAACCTATCAGAAGCTTCTTAAGCTCAGAATGGAATTGTCTGCAGTTTTCTTATTAATTAACAATAAACTTAGTGTATATGTACTCCTAAATTTGATGAAAGTGATAAAAAATAGACAGCTCTCTCTTTTTATTCTGACATTTAACTAATTCAAAAGATATTTCAATATTTATTTATCCAAAACAAAACAAGTTTACTCTAAATTGATGTTGTACAGTAAAAAAAAAAATGTTTTTATGTTTTTTCCTTAGTGTATGTAAATATCTGGTTTCAACTGTAAATGTTCTGCTGTGTATTGAAATTCCTCTTGTTTTGCATAGAAATATACTGAACAACATACAAAGCACAATATATAAAATAACATCTACCAGAGTTTTTTCTTTGAAAGAAGCCCCTTATGTCCTTTCTTGTATATCAGTACATTACTGAAACCGATTTAGAGTGCTTTATTTAGCGGTGGAAGGTAACAACTGAAAATATGAAATAAACACACATGTAAGCTAAGACTAAAAAAAACAGCATTGTTGTTGTTCGGCTTTTCATTTCGCCATTTGTTGATTCACTTAAAGAGCAAGTAACGTAATATGGGTCAAGTGATCAGTTTGATATCAATCTTTCGTGATACACCGTCATATTTACAACCCGGGCTTAAACCCCCCCGCTCCGCCACTGGTGTAAATGGGGTGGCTGTAGCTCAGGTGGCAGAGCAGGTCAGCCACTAATCAGAAGGTCGGTGGTTCGATCCCAGGCTGCCTCCTGGCTGCATGCCAAATATCCTTGGGCAAGATACTAACCCCATGTTTGCCTACTGGTGGTGGTCAGAGGGCCCGGTGGCACCTGTGTCCGGCAGCCTTGCCTCTGTCAGTGCGCCCCAGAGGCAACATTGTGGCTATAATGTAGCTTTCCATCGCCAGTGTGTTAATGTGAGTGTGAATGGGTGAATTACTGAATGTAGTGTAAAGCGCTATACAAATGCAGGCCATTTAAATGATATGGGAGCAGTGTTCTCTGGTCTCAAAAAAGCACCTGCCACTGTTAGTTAAAGTACAGTCCTGTCTAAACTGTCTACATTTATGGGCAGTTGATTAATTTGAGTCATATCTTCAAATAAGAGGTTTGCTTTTATAGCCTGTTTATCAGTGCCAAATGCCCAGAGGCTGGCTGCAAGTTTTATGCAGTCAAAGCAGTTATTTCCCAACCAATTCATTAGGTATGCCTTGCTAGTACTGGGCTGGACCTCATTTTACCTTCAGAAATACCTTAATTCTTCATATCCTAGATTCAACAGGGTGCTAGAAAGATTCCTCTGAGATTTTGGTCCATAATGACATGACAGCATCACACAGCTGCTGTGGATTTTGCCAATTATATTGTATCAGTTTCAGTCTTTACCTTGTGGAATATGCAGCACCCGATGTGGTCTTCTCTTGCTGTAGTCCTTCTGCTTTCAGATTCAGTGTGCTGCATGTTCAGAGGTGGGCTTCTGCAGACATTGGTGGTAATGTGGTTATTTGAGTTACTTATGTTTATTGTAGCCACCTCAACGCAGTCTTACAACAAGACATTTTCACTTTTCTTTACTGTTCTTATGCGCAGAACAGTATGTATGTCTAAATCCTTTGAGCTGCTGACATGTTGATTAAATATTTGATGTACCTACCTACTGCCTCTTAGTAAGGACGTTACAACTCTAACTGCATATTTCCATGATAACCATCAATGGCTCCAACATAAAAATATTGTACTGAATTCGAAAAACTATCCCTATGTGTTTCCCCTTCAGAAAACACGATCTACTTGAAGATATTAAAATTATGTTAAGGAATTAATAAAAAGAAGGTTAAAAATTTTAGGTTTGTTGCGCAATTTTAGATCCACAGTTTAAATTGTGTTATTACAAAGACAGTTAGGGTTATTTGTGCCTTTTTACATACTTACTCTGGCAGCTCTGCTATTAATGTATTCTACAGTACAGAGCTTTTTTTTTTTTTCTTGAGCGTTGCAGGTGAGAATATTATTGCTTATCTAGTTGTTGATGTTATTTCTTTTTTTTCTACTCAGAAGGGAGAGTAGCTTTAATAATAAGGCATATGTAAGCATTGTTTTATGCTGAGCCTGTTTAGTCACTGTTTGTAGTATAGGTGTGGCGCTTAAATGACTTGTTTTGCACAGTCTGTGCAATACATGATGACTGAATAAAAACATAAACATCATCATAAATATCATCTACTTAGCTTCGAGTTTTCTTAAATTAGGTTTCAAATGCACAAACAGTCAACCTCCTCTTCCTTTATGCATCCAAAGACAAGACAAGTAATAGAGACACTAGAAGATTGGTGAATGGCAACTTCAAAATATCCCATGGTAGATCTCCATTTGAACAATCAGCATTCTCCATAACAGTCTGTCATCGATGGACCACATTTCCAAATGAAGTCATTTTAATTAATTACAATAAAGATACATTTAAAATTAATAATATGAGCTTAAAAAACCTTCAAAAACATTCTTCAAAAAAGTTTCTGAATATTGTATAACAGGTCTATAGGCATGTATAGTCTGACTTTAACGAACATGTATTGTTTTGGCTTGTGGTAAAATATGCCGACATTTTAATTTTAATTTTAACCCTTTCCAACTACTCGCATCACTAAGCTGTGCTAGTAAGTTTCCTTATCTTTGGAATTCTGAAAATGTTTATGAATTATGCTGACACTCTTGAAGCTCAAAGCTGCAGTGCATTATGCTGAAACGCGAAGCGGCATACACGCTGCTTCAAGGCTTTCACAGAATTTGGCCGCTTGAGATATTCATTCCCTAACTTGTGATGCTTTATACATCTGGACAGATGAATGTTGCACAGGCTTCTCAGTTTCACACACAAAAGAGGAAAATCAAGCTTTAAAAACCACGGTTTCTAAAGTTTCTCCATAGTTATTCTGTAAGACATGTATTTGTGTTTGATAATTCTTTTTGAGTCAAAGCTCCTGTTTTGACGTGAAGACCACAGAGACAAGCTGCACAGGCCTGGTGAGGTCTCCCCAAGGCTAGAATTCAGCAGATTTCAGCTCAAACAGCCTCCACAGAATGCCAAAAAATCCTGGCGAGAATAAGTCCTTGAGAAGTATAAAATGACCTCAAATATATCTCAAATTTAGCTGGAAGCTTTGGAAATGTTTGTGTGGTTTGCTTCTGGGATAAAATTGTGAAGTTAATGCTGTAACTGAGAACCTTTTGAAGCTTTTTGCAAATAGCTGCTTGGTTAATAAATTTACAAATGTGCCCAGTGAAGAGTGGGTGAGTTGTTAAAGTTTTTAGTACAAACAGCCAGTCTTGGCAGAATGCAGTCAGATTGAAAATGCGCAGGTCACAGAGGGACAGCCCGTAATCATATTACACTCAACTCTATTGGAAGAGAGAGGCATGAATGTGCTTGTGTGTCTGCTAATGTTCTGCAGAGTGTGGGACCTGCTGCTGTGGACTGGTGATGAGAAGCCTTCAGAAGAAGATGACCCTCCATTGTTCTCTGAGGAATCAAAAGGATACCTATCAAAAGGTGTGCTATCAGTAATATGAGGCAGATTAGTTCAAACCAGATAACGGGAATTAAAATGGATGAAACAGAACAAAAGGGTGGTGAGGAAGTGAGAAGACAGATAGAGCCAAGTCTGATAAAGCCAAGAGAACATCTGCTGATGCTTAATCAAAGTGATCTCTAGCCCTATACCCTATCTTTCTACACAGTGTTTTTCTTGCCTTTTTCTGTTGGAGGGGGAAAGTGCTGTGAGTAACATGCAGACCTGTTCCAGCCTTACTAAAGCACTGCTGAACAAACAAGCTAACTCTCTGATGTCTTCCCTTTTAACCTCTTCACATTTGACAGGTGGGTTAGGTTTAGATCTTCCCCTTTTGATGGAATTTCCACCTGTTTTGCATGCCCAGATGGAAATTTTATTACAAGAACTCTATGAACAAAAATACATATAAGAGAGTTGATTTGAACAGTAAAATCTTCTAGTTTCTGCCTGTTTAGCAGGTAGCTATAAGGTAACTACCTGGTAAATGGGTTGATCCCAATTTAGTGGATGCCAAGAGGTATTTTTCTAGAAGACGTTGTTTCTCAAAAATTTAGAGCTACTGATATGATTAGGGTTACTTCTCACATTCAGTCCTGTAGACCTCAAGGGGGTGGGCCTTAAAAATCCAAATAGAAGCCGATCAGATAGATGCCATGCTGCTCAAGATCACTTTTACTGTGGTTATAATTTATTTCTTTCCTCTGTGTACTTCCAGACTGTGTCCAATTCCTCCACAGTTTTCATCTTCTAGTTACAAGCAAACAATTTAAACCTTGAGGCTACTGTAACCATCTGCAGATTCAAGACCTAATGTCGGGGGGGGGGGGGGGGGGGGATCCTATATATAGCCAAATGAACAAGAGGCTCTGTATGTAAAAATTCAAGAGTGGCGTGGGTGCACTAAGGGTCACTCACTCCTATGGCCAGACCTCCTAAACTTCCTTAGTCAATATCAACCCACTTACAAAGACTCTGTAAAAAGACATAGGCAGGTGGGAGGAGTTCCTCACCTCCTGAGCGCCAAAGGAGGAGGAGGATCACAGTGTGAAATCTCCAGCTCAGTGTGTAGCGTGCATGGCCTGTGCAGGATTTGTAGGTTATTGTGCTTAGCCAAGTGATTTAGCACAATTTCTCTCATGGCATTCAGCATCAGCTGAACTGGAGCTGAACTGAATGATGAGTAGCTCTCTGTCTTTGCTCGAGGCAGTGGACAGCTTGCTGTGTTTTGAATCATATGAGTGAATTAAAAAGACATTGGTTGATATCCTGAATTATCAAGTGTGTTAGTGTACCAACACACAGACACACACAAAAAAAACATATCTGTGAAGAAAAAGATAAAGATCCAGTTCAAGGTGTTTCTAGAGTAATAAATAAACATCAATGTTGAAACTTACCAAGGCTTATTACAACAATCTCTTGCAGGTATCCAGCTTTCTTCCAGCCCCGTTTTTGTTCCACAGCCTGCTCAGCCATTATGTCCCCATAATGTGCTGCTGGCAGAGATCATGATGCAACTGAATCACTCATTTATGAAACAGCATTTTGAGAGTAATCTTGTGTAGCCACATCTCTGTCTCGAGCTTACGAGGCACTGGAGAAATTTGACAGAAAATGTTGACTAACGGAGAGCCTGCAGCAGCAGCTTGATTGTTTCATAATTTGAAAACATGTCCTGGAAACACCAGCTCTGCTTCGTTTGGCAGTGTTATTTAAGCCTTGCTAATGATGAATTCGATGAAAAATGTAATGATGTATTTACCTACAGGCAACAGAAAAAGGATTAAGCCTGTCCAAAAACCTGTGGAATATACAGAGATTTGTCTTCTACTATTTTTGCAATTTCAAAATATTGTGGGTATATGCAAAAACAAACAGTCACTTTGGCTTGATAATACAATTCAATTCAATTTTATTTATATAGCGCCAAATCACAATACACTATAGACTATTGTGAAATAGTCTATAGTGTAATAGTAACCCTAATCAAATAACATATCTACCAGCATAAGATTATTCATAACTAACATCAACCACACAAATGAAGTCTGGAAATCTGAGGTTTGTACCCATATGGAGAAGAAATAGTTAAAAACGTATAAAAGACTTGCATAAGATGTGGCCTACTTCATATAGTGAATCATATAAGGCATATGATTTACTCATGAAAGTGGCCACTTTCTTATTACTGTCATATATTGTTTTAGTAAGTATCCAAAACATACAAGTTTCATTTATATGATTTTTCAAGGGATCTTATATCTGTTTTCACCCTTGTATGCTATTCATACAAGTTTCACACAAGACAGATACAAACTTTATAAGATTTTTATATATCTTTTCCATATGGGTATGGCTCACAATTGGGTCCCTGGTGTGAAAGTCAAGAAAGTCCAGTGAAAGAGTTGGTCTGGATGGAAAGCTTTACCTAGAGTTCTCCCTATTTTGGTAAGAAGTCTTAGATCTGGAAAGTTTACAGATGATTCTTTATTTTAGTTTAGCATAGTAGCTTAACATGTTTGTTTATTAGCAGACAAGAGGGTAGAGCTGAGGTTGAGGTCAATGCCTTTAATGTTGCAGGTGTCTAATCATAAGCCTAGTGCACGGCTATTCAACTAAAAAGTTAGTTGGGCCAGATTTTTAAACTGAGGAATTTATCTGGGCCAGATTTTTTTTTTTGCAGCCAGTAGGCAGCAGATCATGATAAATTTCAAACCCACACAAGTGTATTGAAAAACTAGTAATGTTTATTCTTTTTTTCCCCTGTAAATCTAGTGACCTCTCACAAATGCACACCAAAAGGTCCATTCAAAAAGGGAGCTATAACTAAACTTTTTTTTTTGCACATTTGAAATAAAAACAAACAAACATTTTGATAATTCAATCAATCAAATCAATATTTTGCTGAACCAGACACATTTTAAAGGACAATGGTCACATCTGCTGTTTCGGCTTTTTTTTGCCTGCTGTTGCACAGGAAAATTGTGATCTCCTCTGTGAGATCACAGAAATGCTCCAGTGCCCTTGCTTTGGACAGCCACCTGACGTCATTGTGCAATAGCAGGTCATGGTGCTCAGCAGACTTTTGAGCGAAGAAAATTAATTGTAGCCATGACGCCGTCCATTGTAGTTTTGAGCTCCACACTTAGTTTTGCGCACAACACCGTCTGATGCACAATGCAGTGTAAGGTTCTCAACTGAGGTGCCACAGCTGGAGTCAGAATTGTAATGAACTTCTGCATGTCCAATGCCACATTTTTATTCTTTGACTATAAAAGAGTAGCTATGCATGATTCACAGTTCAGAATGATCCTTTTTTTTGCCTTAGGTTCCCCTCTGTCTTTAAGCATACTTTCTTCTGATTGACTCACCCAGAAGAAGGGGGCTAAGTCAGAGCTGTATGTCTGAGATTAACAATCTGAGTTTGGTAGGTCCGTATTTGTGCAAGCAATCCCTGTGAAGCAAAAGTTTAGGCTTGAAAGATCAGACTGATTTGGTTTTCGGCTCTTGCCTAATGACATCTGTGATGACCAACTCTAGACTCCAGAGTCCTGTCCCATTTCCTAACTTTGTTGGAGACACTGCTGTGCTGTCAATTCTTATCTGCTCTCCACCAAAAATGCACATAGCTTTACCATTAACGTCAGCTGATAATTACTTAGAAGTCCATGTCTTGTTAAAACCTTTAAATTTTGCAGGGTGTTTAGTGGCTGAAATAAGACAAACTGCATGATATGTACTTATTTATTCTGGAATCTTGGTTTACTATAGACCTCACGTGGGCCAGTCAAGGAGAACCAATGGACTGATTGTGGCACTTGGGCCTTACAATGCCTAGGTCTGTACTAGACCCAAACTCAAGGCTTGACGAAAGTCATGAGGCTCCATTCCTTAGGAACACAAAATGTCTAGCAAACACCAACAAAATTAAATAAAAAATTAAACACTTTAAGCAAAGATTCTCTTTCCTCCTGAATATCTGTGGCAAAGCCAATTAGTTATAAAAGAGTACAACACATCACATACAAGTTATTGAGAATATTTAGCCTGGAAGACGTGAAACACAATTTCTCTAAGAGATGGCTTTTGATATGAGTATGTACAAATTTTATTTATGGTTTCTGCTGCAGCATAGAAGTAGTTTGTCAAAGAAATACAAGGTGGAATCACATTTTTCATTTCATAGAACTTCAACTCAATTACACCTTTAATTCTTCACTTTCTCTTTTAGTTGGCAAATAAACCAAACTGATGAAGCTCGGTTTTTTTGCATGTCTAAGGAACCTGGGTTATCAACTGCTTTAATAAACTCTGTCACCTGAGGTGATAACAAGGAAGACTCATGTGCAACTGGAAAAAAACCAAAACACAAAAAAGACTACATGGTTCTACAGTATAGCCACTTTCCCCTCTCTTGCTGACTGTTTTGTTGCATATTTGCAGGAATATTTCTTTGCATTTGCACACTTGTTTGGAGTATGCGTATATCTGGAGGTTTTTATGCTTTTTTCAGTGTATTAATGTATCCTGTATGTGTGCTCTGCAGAATCTGCTGGAGGCAGCAGCACATTTCTACCCCAACAATAGCAGTTTGGGGATATTTTGTTCTCTAGCAAAACCATTGTTCCACATACTTTAATAACTACTAAAATTGAAGGTGTCTCATTTCTCTTGAAACCCTCTACTTTTCTGACACCTCAAGTCATTTCGCTTCTTTTCTGTCTTAATTTATAGGTACTTTCAGATGAAAGTACCTATAAATTAAGATGGCAACAATATTGGAGTTATTTACCTATTATGGTTTCCCTGGAAACGGCTAGATTTCTTTACCTGAAGGTAAAGGAGGAACAAATGTGCCTGAACACATTTATACGTAATTGTCAACAGTAACAATGGACAATAGATACTTAGCTTTCACTTGATATAAAAGATGAGATCTCCTACTTTTTCTCATAACAATGTATATTTGTATACTCATATGGCCACTTTAGAATAATCCTTTAATTCATTTAAGTGTCCCACAATGGGAAATTTGGTTGGTTTGGTTTGGTTTAGAGACCCATTTTCAATTCTAAATCAAATGGTGACATCTGATTCCAAAGGAAGGAGAAGAAGTTCAGTTCCTCAAATAACATATTGAATCAGGCATCAAAATGCAACCATCCCCAGAGTCCTAAATTAAAATGGCCAATTTTGTAGTAGAAATGAAAAAGAGGTTTACGGGCTGATATAATAAAACAGTTTGGGTTTTTTTTGTCTCTGTAGCTAATTTCCTTATGACAGTGGGTACTGACTAAGGCACTAGCTGCCTGCTAGGCATCACCTCAGCTAATTGGAGTCAGTGAACTGGACCTCTCAGCTGTGTTTGTGGTATCAGTGCCCTCTAAAACAGTTTAATGCAGTTATCTGACAAATAACATGGCTTGCTGTGTGGTTAATTGTATAAACCCTAATTCAAAAAAAGTTGGTATACATTTTATACATAATATAAATAAGAGAATCCAATGATTTTCAAATCTCATATACCCAGCTTTTATTCCCAACAGAACATAGAAAACATATCAAATATTTCAAATGAGGAAACTGCCCACTTTAAGAAAAATATTGGCTCATTTTGAAGTTCAGACAGGGCCACGTTTACCACTGTGTAGCATCTCCTTTTCTTGTAACAACAATGAGTAAATGTCTGGGAGTTGAGGAGACCAGTGTCATGGTCCTGGGTTTTTTGACCCAGTGTTTTGAGTTTGTTTGGGTTCATGAGGTTCATTTCGTACTGTGTTTTGCATTGTTTGGTCTTGTTCATTCTTTAGGGAATTATGTGATTCTTATGTTCAGTTTTGATTGCTCTGGTACCTGCCCTTAGTTCTTTGAGTTTTTTTCCCTTTCATGTCCTGGTCTTGCCTCTGTGTGTCCTCCCCAGCATCCCCTGTGTGTAGTCAGTTATGTCTGGTTGTGAATGTCGAGTTTTTGTTTCTGTCTTGTCTCCATGGATCTCTCTCTCTCTGTGTGTCCCTCGCTCTCGCTCTCTACCTGTTTCTCAGTATTTAGTTAGTCTCATCTGAGTGTTTGTTTCCCTTGCTTCCCTGTGTCTGGACCATCTGTTTCCTGTTTTATTCTGTGTGCATTATGTTCAGTTTTGCTTCCCCTGTTAGTTAGATTATGTCCAGCTGTGTTCAATAAAACTGCTGTTGAGTTTAGCCTTTGTTTCAAGGCCTGCACTTTTGGGTCCTAACCCTGCTAGCCTCACACAGTGATTTGAAAACCAGCTGCTGGAATGTCATCCCATTCTTGTCTGATAAATGAATCTTGTTGCCCAGCATTCTTTGGTCCCCTTTGTCATGTTTCTTGTTTTATGACACTTCAATACTTGACATTTTGAATTGGGACAGGTTTGCAGGCAGGCTGGATTCAGTACCTGGACTCTTCATACTGCACCTATTACAGCAGCATAGCTTTGAAGTAGGAGCTGGTTGTTGTCTTGCTGAAATATGAAAGATGTTTGCCACATGCGGCCCTGAAGCAACCTGCGAGTGGCCCTGCCTGTGGTCCTGGCAGAAACGCAGAGAAAATGCAAAAAATTAATTAATGAATTAATTAAATGATAAAACAATTGAAATTCCTACAGCGTAGTGTAGACTGTGAATGCAACACTCCTAGTAGCTTATCGATATTTAACCCAGAATGCACCGTCATGTAAACATATTAAACTATCATTGTAATGTATGATGCTTCAACAGCACGTCTTTCTCAATCCAAAAGCGTAAAATTGACAATGAAAACCATCGGTTTAACCCTGCCTGGACTAACAAGTACTTATTCATTTTACCGTCAAATCCAAATGCCAAAACTAATACTTTTAATTTGCAGTGAGTGTGTTGAATGACAAACACCAGACTTCCTACACAAACTTTCCAGAGCGATCTCAGGAGAGGGCTGCAAAAGTACAGTTTGACTGCGAGTTTAATTGCATCTTACAACCGGAGTTGTGCTACCGTGGTAAGGGTCCTGTACAGCCCAAGAGAGAGCTGCAGCAGCTTCTCTTGATGTTTGCTGGATCTTGACAAAGAAGAAAAGGCCTTTCACAGATTCGGAAACAGTGAAATACTGCATGCTGGCTATGGTGGATGCGGTGATAATAAATGACAAAAAAATTCAAATGAGTGTGACATCTGCTATTGAAAAGGTACCCCTGTCAGACAGTTCAAATATTCATAGAGTTGAAGTTCTGGCATCAGACAAGTATGAAATGTTGTTAGATGACCTGAAGAAAACTGATGTAATGTCTATAGCAGGAGATGGGTTCACAGACAGAACAGATAATGCACAGTTGTGCAAATATGTCCGTATTGTGATGGGAAATTGCCCGGCTTACTACTGTTAAAGGGACACAGAGCTGGCAAAATAATGTTTAAGAAGATTGCAGCTTTTTTTGAGGAAAGTGGTCTGGATATGAAGCGAGTCTGTATACTTGTGACGGATGGGGCTCCATCCATGGCAGGAAAAGTGAGTGGTTTGGCAGCGTTCTCAGTTGAGAACCTTACACTGCATTGTGCATCAGACAGTGTTGCATCAAACTAAGCGCGGAGCTCAAAACTACAATGGAGCGCGTTATGGCTACAATTAATTTTATTCGCTCAAAAGTCTGCTGAGCATCCTGACCTGCTATTGCACAATGAGGTCAGGTGGCTGTCCAAAGCAAGGGCACTGGAGCATTTCTGTGATCTCACAGAGGAGATCACAATTTCCCTGTGCAACAGCAGGCAAAAAAAGCCGAAACAGTAGATGTGACCATTGTCCTTTAAAATGTGTCTGGTTCAGCAAAATATTAATTTGATTTTGAAAGGGAATTATCAAAATGTTTGTTTGTTTTTATTTCAAGTGTGCAAAAAAAAAAGTTTTGTTATAGCTCCCTTTTTGAATGGACCTTTTGGTGTGCATTTGTGAGAGGTCACCAGATTTACAAGGAAAAAAGAATAAACATTACTAGTTTTTCAATACACTTGTGTGGGTTTGAAATTTATCATGATCTGCTGCCTACTGGCTGCAAAAAAATATCTTGCCCAGATAAATTCCTCAGTTTAAAAATCTGGCCCAACTAACTTTTTAGTTGAATAGCCGTATTCTAAAACCTGTATATACTTTTCAGAATTGATGGTGCCTTCTCAGGTGTGCAAGATGTGAGTTCCATAGGCCCTAAAGCCCTTGAGGCGACATTTGTTGTGATTTGGCGCTATATAAATAAAATTGAATTGAATTGAATTGAATTAAAGCACCCTCATTCTATCATGCAGGCTTTTAAACAGAGAGTTTCTTCTATGAATGACAGACTTGAATTTCTGGATGGGACGAAAAAGTCATTTTCACAAACAGTGTTTTCCGGAAGTGTTTTTTCCCCTTCAACCATGTATTAAACAGGCATGTATGGTTAATTCAACTTGTTATTCTTGTGATGTCTTAAATAAAATTCTGTCTCACATGCAAATTTTTGTGGTAAGTTACATACAGGTGATGTCTGTTGAATATGACACATGAAGAAACGTAAATGGTGAACGTAACATCGCAGGGGTATATGAAAATGAACATTATATACACAAAAGTTTAAAGAATTTGGGTTTTTTTTTTGCAAGAACCTATAAAAAATCCTAAGGCCAGGATGTGCTAGGTGTCCAAAGTTTCATTCAGATAGGCCAATCTGTTAAGAAAGAGATAGGGCATATACAGACATTTGTCCATACCTATGCTACAATCTTTATAGTAAGACATACAGATTGTGTAAAACAGTTTTTTGGAATTGGGTTGTAGAAAGAAACTGTCCACAAACACTAATTAACAAGTATCTGTGATATTCACCCATACAATCTATGGCTGCAGTTTGCTAACCAAGTTCAGTAGCATTACCTGACATTTTGTCTCAATATTTGTGGTGTTGCTACCTCTTGAAAAAAAAAGAAAAAAAGTAAGTATAAATGGCCTGACTAATGCTATTTCCTACAGTGTAGTACAGACTGTCCACAAAATCTGCTCCAGTCCAGTGCACCCATGCAGTCTATGAATGCAGTTTCCTAACCAGCCTTTTTAGTGCCAGCTGATAACTTAGCAATTCACTATCTTGTCCAAAAACAACACATGGCAAGGACCACAGTGCTAAAATCAATACTTCAAAATGTCTACAAATGTATGCATCTTAAAGTGATCATAAATCTTTAATATACCACCTTTGTCTGAGTTTAATATTGAAAAAAATAGCTTGCATGAGCAAGTATTTTGGTGTACTGTTAAAATTGTATGCTTTGCTTCCCTTAAGTAAAATATTTTAAGATATAATTTTAGTATAAAATGTTTAAAATGGTAAAATTGAGATACTGTATGTCCTAGAAACAACCTGTAAATCTTAACCCTGTCTCCATATGTTCACCGCTCCATTCTGGCATTTAAATACGACACTTGGCAGGTTCAACCGTCGACAAGATGTGGAGGGCATGTGGGCGACAACCTTCCCATCCTGGGATGTTCTGTCATTGGTCTGGTGTAGCTGAAAAAAAAAAGATGACTGTGTGTATGTGTCGTGTATGTCCTGTACGTGTTTGTGTGTGTGTGTTTCACAGCACTTCCATTGCCAGCTTTCTGCTGTGCCAATCTGTAGCAGCCATGGAGCATCCTGGACTTGCTCAGCCATCAATCAGTCGCCTGCCATGGCTGAGTGCTTACAGACACACACATATCCACTCATATGAGTTCACACAAACCTCTGACAAACCTCAGTTCAGAGAAAACCAAGGCCACCCGCTACTTTATTAAAAGGCTACAGCTGTTGTGTACGTGGGCATAGAGCAAAAAAGAATTTCTCACCAAGATTCAACATAGACAACAGGTCGTGCTGCTTCGTCATTTTCTCAGTTTCCCTGCTTGTCATACTCTGCTGATAACAATCTGGAGGACATAAATTCTCAGTTTCACAAGTTCATGGGACATAAATTTTACATTTGTTGGATGCTAGAGAGTCCCACTGGTAAGAGCTTTAAAAATATAACCAGAACAGCGAGCACACTGTGTGTCACACTGTTGTGTACCAAGATGCACAGAACACAAAAACTGTATGAAAGCCAAACGATCATCTTTTCATAGCATTTCTTGGAAAACACTGTCAGAATTACAAGAAGTATACGTACCCACATACTGTATAAAAATGGTATGTCTAAATCCCTCAAATGTGATTTCTTATGACACTTCTTTCTAATAATAGCTCACAAATTGTGAGTGGTGTGGGCCACCCTGTCCTCATAACAACATATTTTTGGCATAACAAAGGCTCCTTCACAGCAGTTTTCTACTTGAAGCCATCATTCTCCATCCTTGGGCGAGAAACATAAAGCTGTAGGCACAGAATAACAACTCTTAATAAAGGAGGAGTTCCTCTTACAATGAATATACCTCTTCCATTGTGAAAATAGAGACATGTAACAAGTCATGTCTACTTCTGCAGGTCACAGCAGAGCTGCAATTAGACTTTTTGAGCTCTTAACATCCACCAGGTCATCGGCAACCAATCTTTGGTTAAGGTTTTCTTCTAGCCATAACCTAAATAGGCAAATTTAAAAAATCTACAAAATGCGACCTTTAAATTCAAGTCTCATTTTGGCTATAGAATTTTTTGGTTCAATAAAAAGGAACTAATTTTAACCTTTCCCCAGTCCTACACAGGTTCCCAGTAATAACTGTGAATGGGTACACAGTGACAATACTATCATGCTGCTGTTTAACATGTTACCATTATCACCAGATTAGTTCTGTTAGTGGTTACATTTGCTAATTAGTTACAAACACAAAATACGGGCAATATTGATTTGATCTTTAAACGCAATAATCAATAGATTCGAGGAAAATTTACAATGTCACGGAATCAAAGTGCAAACATAGAGCTTTTTTCACTACAACTAAACAATTGAACAATCCAATATTTCCTAAGATCTGATCTGAGATTTGTTGGGATATTGCCTTTAGGATAGTGGGGTTAGGTTAGGTTAGGTTAATTGGAAACTCTAAATTGCCCATAGGTGTGAATGTGAGGGCGAATGGTTGTCTGTGTATATGTGTTACCCCTGCAACAGACTGGGATAGGCTCCAACGCCCCCGCGACCCTGAAAAGAATAATCTTTAGAAAATTGTAACAAAAATGCCAATTTTTTATAAATTGTTATATAGATATTTCGGCTACTGTGGTGGTTTGACTATCAAAATCTGTAGGTTCTTCATTAGCTTTAGATATACAGTAGATAGTGGCAATACATGATGTTTCTTGGTTTAATTTTCCAGTGAGATCATTATAACAACAACAACTTATTTGTCACAAAGCAAGGCAACAAATCTTTGACTATCAGATAGTAACATTTAGTTACATTGACTTATACTAGCTTTGTTCCCTTACAGGAAAGTGGTTAGCTTCTTCATTTTGACTTGGGACGATAGCCTACACAAGCAAATATTTTTGACACTGTTACATCAGTTTTATTATTTTCCCTGAAAAACCTGAATAAATTGTGCAATATAATTGCAAGGACTTAAGTGTACAAAAATTTCAGATGTAGCAAAATGGTACAAAATAAGAGTCATCTATGCAAAATGATAATTAATTTCTTTTTTTTTAAAAAAAAAAAACACTTTGTCAGAAGGTTTAAGAAACACTCCAACTTTCCGGCAATTACTTGATGGTTAACGCTTTACAGGTTCATTATCAATTTATAAATGTGCCACTGATTTTATTTGCAAACATTACAAGCAAATTTCAGAAAGTTGATCGTGCTCATCTGGATGTTTTATTTTCAGTGTGCATACATGATATGCAAGATTGTCATAACTGATGTGTTTAAATCAATTTTATGACAAATTGGTTATTGTCTAGATAAACAGAATCAACTTTCTGGGATTTTCTTACTCACTGAATGAGCGTGCATCAAGATGCTACAAGACAAATTTAATGTTAGATTCTGGTTCTCACCCTTGCTTTGCTGCTCTGTGTTCTGGTGAATATAACCTAAAATACAGCATATGTGAAATGCATGGTCTCTTCACATAATTTATTTAAGAGCTGAAAGCAAGTGGGGAAGAATCTGGGTTTATTTTTGGGATGCACCAGCAAGTGGTGTGGTTGTGTTTAACATGGTGAGTGTTTAATGGTTGGCCCCAGAGCTTTAAGGTAAATTGAAACTGTGGGATGTTGCAAGATCAAAACATGACTGTCCTGGATGTATTATTTTGCTGCTAGGCCTTTCCAGAATATTGTTGTTGTGGGGTGTCAGGGTTGTTATTGGTGGGCACCACTAGGGGTCTTTGAACATACTGCTTATCATGTGGAGGTGGGTGAGCAGTCTGGTCTTATAACATCAGGGTTTTTTTTTCCTACATTCAGTATGTGATGCATGACAGATTATTTAGCTATGAGCATTCACCCATTTGCGTATCCATCCAGTTTCTTAACTTATTCAGTTCAAGGTCATATGAGGGCTGGAGTCTATCCCAGCTGTCATAGGGCGAGAATGGAAAAACCCTTGAAAGGTCACCAGTAGCAATGGGCATCAGAAATACATACATGTAGTTTAAGACACACTCATTTGGCTAAAGCAAATACTGCACTTGCTTATCGGATGTGCATGTCTAGGAACAAGTCTTATTCCACTCTCAATTCTAATGACTTTCTCCAGCAAATGCAGAGAATGATTACATGCTTTGAAAATGGGCCCTACAGTATGTGGTTAATCATACGAATGTTTTAAATATCAAAACTACTGCATGAGACAGGGTGCATAAATAATGTGACACCATCAAGGAGATTGCTCATCTATAATGGATGGTTTTGTTTGCTTCGCACCCTGTTGGGCACTGTACTTGTCTTATATGACAGATCAATAGACACATGGAAATTCATTACTGCACAGAAGATTAAATATTAAAGCTGTTGTTTATTTGTTTTGATAAAACATAAATAAATAAAGCTGCAGGTGACAGGGATGCTGTCAAAGCTTTGCTCTTGCCATAGGAACAAAGGTCCAATAAATGTGTCAAAAGAGATGAATTGCAAGAAGTATCATGATATGATGTGATGGGTTGACAGGACCTTTTAACAATGCATGCTTTATTCATTATCACTGTGTTTACCTCACATCTGAAGTCCTTCTCAGTGATAAGTCACCCTAAAAGTTATTTGAACAGTATCTGCACACACTATAGTAGATCTGTGCACAGATGTTGTTGACTAGGTGTTAAAAAATGTGTCTATATTTGTTTTGTTTTTTTAAGGTACATTAATATCCCTGTATATATGCATATGTGCACTGCACCTACATGAAAAGGTAAGCTGCTTTCTACATTGGCCCTATATCGAGTGGAATAATTACCTCCGCCAAGGAGGTTATGTTTTGTCTCTAAACACGATAGTTTGAATGGTTTTGAATGAATTCTGATGTTACGTTGTCTCACGCTTATAATCCATTGAAATTTGGCTTACGTCCACTGAGGTCTTCAAAGTCAACTTACTGATTTATTGGTCTAAATTTGACAAAAAGCCTTATATCCTTGAAATGGTGTTTCTTACAAGTGTGGTATATATTGTCAACCTGTGGAAAGTACCATATAAAAAACTAAAAATATGATATCACATTTTCCTCTGACCTCTCAGTCAAGGTCAATAGACTCATCTGAAGGTTAAACTGATAATAATGCTATAGTTTCTATAGCATTATAGATGATAATGCTATAGAAACTATTTAAAACTATGTTTCTTACTCTGATTTTTTCTGTTGAGAACATATAGGAAATGATCTATAGAGATTCTAAATATCATGCTTCGTCAAGGTCAAATAAGGTCAAACAAAAATGTATTTTATCTTTAACCTCCTAGGACCTGGCGTCACATATGTGGACATATGTGGACATCACATTTTAGGGTTGTCTAGACCAAAATACAAAATTTTGCTCTACAAGGGCCTGATATCCACTTACGAGGACATTATGCTGCCACTGTTCTATCAAAATTTAAAACGAATGTCCTCATATGTGAATCTCATTTTTCTCAGAAACAAAAATTGGGTAAAAAAAAAAAGAATATCAGGTAATTCTTTGTTTTTACATTTATCAGGTCCCAATCAGCCCAAATGGCACAGAGAAATTAAAAATGCATGCCATGAAAGAGTTCAGGTTTTAGGCGGTTAAAAATAGGCTTAAAATTCTACTTCCTTTGTTTGTATTGACAGCATTTAGGAAATGATACTGGTGGGGATTAAAAATATCACAATATAGTTTGCATCCAAATATCTTGTCACATTTGACCTCTGACCTCACTTTTACAATTCACATGTCTTTATTTCAAGTTGACCTCAACACGTACTGTATCTTTAAAAAAGAAAAAGTATTGTTGAGCGAAAGAGAATGCAGCCACAAAAAAGTCAAGAGTAAATGAGTTTCAACAGAACAAATAACGACAATCTACACTTTGCACTTGTTCTTACCTGACTGCAAACGTCGTAAATTAAATTACAAAAAGCAAAGAAAACAAAATGAATATATTAAAAACTAATATACTATGCTATTCTATACTATATACTGCACTGTGTTATACTACACCTAAACACTAACTCTATAGTATAAAAGTACGTACTTTTGACTTTTGAAACAATTATTCTCAGATGGATTAAATTGCAGGGGTTAACAAGTAAGAAATAATACATAAATAAATTACACAAATGAAAAACTATTTTTTATTTTCTCAAAAACATAGCGTCAGGGGTTAGACCTCTTCAGGTATCATGATACAAAAGCATCATGCCAGATGTCCTCAGGTCTTCTAACAATACAAAGCATAGAGCCAGTGTATGTTTTTAGAACAAAAACAAAGGGTCTTCTGGGTACTTGCATAATACAATTTTTAATCTTATTTTTTTGTTTGTTAGGATAGGTGCCATTTTAGGAAAAGTGTGGGCAGAATGTTTCCTCAAACATTGTCTAACAATGTCAGCTGAATATGGAGAAGGGAAACTAAGAAGTGGAAGACCACAGAGAAGATACATGGATGTAGTGAAGGAGAACATGCTATCCCATGGATATATTATGATCATGTGTGATCCATCACCTGGTGGGAAATGTGTCTGTTCTATTCCAGATGCATACAGGCTGGTATGACATGTGTACAATAGTTACATTAAATAATAACATTAAAAAATAAATAATGAAGTATATTTAGAAATCACTTCAAAGACAAATGACAAAATATTAAGACATAGATAACTAAAAGAAAAAAAGCATAATGTGAAACACAATGCCCAACTGACCACATCTCATTGCATTAAAATAAAAAGCATGCATAAATGCATTCAAGACTTATTTAGCCACTTTCACTATTTAAATACCACTATTATGTATTCAAGCAAAAAGTAAATGTTCTTATACGATGAAAATGCGCCCTTATACAAAAAATATAATTCGGACCTAAATGAACACCTGGAAGAATACCAAGTGGAAATATTCCCAAGATAATAAATGACTACACAACAAAGCCCATCATTACATGTCATGCAGTCAACAGACCACACCAGATTTGGGCTTTAAATACAGCATCAAGGCTGAACAAAGCCTCACAGTGGATGTTTACCAGGAAGAATGCTGTAAATTCAGGTCAGATTTATGCCTGCCCCCCCCCCCACTCAGTCACCCCTCCCATGAGAGCCACAGGTGCTGGTTGTGATGACTAGGGAATGAGTTCTCAATGAATGAGGGTTACAGCCTTAATTTGAATCCCTCAGCCTGGCAGAACACCGCAGTGCTTTCAGCATTCTTTTGCTTGTATCTCTTTACCGCATGCCCCTCATCCGACATCACCATTCTTCTCAATCATGTGTGTTCTTTGTTGTTTCTTTTCTGCCTCTCCCAGCATTGTTTTTCTTCCAGAGCTCACGATGATAAAAACAGCTTTGAGTTCTGACGTAGCTTGTACATTTTTTAGTACATATTTCATTTTGATTTGATTTGCTGTCACATGTCGAGTTGTGTGCTCTGTGTGTGTGTGTTTTATAAGAAAAAAAAACATGGCTCTGTACAGATACCAATTTGATTCCCTCTTAAGAACATGATGCATGCCTGTAATACATTAAGGAAGCTGTGCTTTCCATGTTCTGCGTCATGCTGTTTGTGACAAACAAGGGTTCCAAATGTCCCTATGCACATATATATATATATATATATATATATATATATATACACACATATGTATAGATAGATAGATAGATAGATATTTATGTTTTTTTTCCTGAGTGCTTTGTTTGAGTGGTAGCCTTCTGCTGCTCCCATTGTTGTTACGTGATTTATTTTTATTAAGTAGATTTTATTCTACCTTATGTCGCAACAAAAGACCCAACAATAATACAGAGAAAACCGCATCAATTAGACAACTATGAGCAAGCACTTGGTGACAGCGAAAGGAAAAGCTCTCGTTTAACAGGCAGAACCAGGCTCAGGGAGGAACAGCCATCTGCCATGACTGATTGGAGGTCCAGTGGTGGGAGAGAGGACAAAAGACCCACTGTGGAAGAGAGGCACAATGTAATAATAACTAATGATTAAATACAAAGTGGTATAAACACAGTGTATGAACACAGAGTGAGTGAAAAGAGGTCAGTGAAGAAGAAACACTTTGCATCATGGGTAGCCTTCAGCAGCTTAGATCTATTGCTGTGTAATGAAAGGAGGGTTCAGGGTCATGTGATCTGGCCCTATCTATACGCTTTATTAAAAATGAAAGGTTTAATCCTAATCTTAAAATCAGAGAGGGTGTCTGTCTGTCCTCCCAGTCTACTTTTAAATGTCCTGTTATGACCCAAGATCATGTGGGTCATATGTGTGTTTGTGTGTGACTCCTCCCACCAGAGGATGGTTGTGGGGTTTTCTCTCTGTCCTTTCTCTCAGGTGTGGACATTTTCGTGTCTTGATGGAGACCAGTGCTTGCTGAGTGGTTGGATTGAATTCATTCCTGTTTCACGATTGGATAATTGATTGAGCAGCAAGTTCTTAACCAGATGACAGCCACCTCACCCTCTCTCCTTGCATCCACCACCCAACAGATAGCCTGTGATTGTTGCTTTGAGTGTCTCTGTCTGGAAACTTAGCCAACTGGTATATTAGTAAGTATAAGTTGATTTGTGTGTCTGGAGCTAGAACATTGTCTTTGTAAATAATTGTGAATAGCTTTGTAAAGTAGTAATTTGTACCCCTTTCACTGAATATATATTGTCCACTGCAGCAGCCTTGTAGGAGTAAGAAGCCTTTTCTGTTGAACGCAGTTTTCTCCGGTTTTCTGAAGTAGAACATTAGGTAAGCAACTTATTTTTTGGTTGGACTTTTTTTTTTTTGGTAGGGAAGTTCAGGGACCTTTAGAAATTTTCTTGTTTGTTATTTTGGTAATGCTCACTGCTGAATTCAATAAATGGCTGCATAGTATTTTGGAAATTGTTTATTTTGGCTCTTTCTTGGGTGGTGTGTGAGTTCTTGTTACGTTTAATTTACCCCTAGGCCGAGAATGTAACAGTCCAATAGCCACGTGCGTCTTTGAGATAAGATGGGGCCTGATTACTCAAGATATTGTATATGAGGAAAGATTGTAAATTTGATTTTGGATATATATATATATATTGTCAGGGTCCTGGGTCTGAGCGACCCAGGATCCCTGAGCAGTTATGGACTAATATTATAATATATATTTTGTATTGCTGTCCCTCGTTCTCCCTGCTTGTATGTGTGTGTATGTGTTTCTGCGGGAGCCTTCAGGCCTGGTGGGTGTGGCCCTGCTGGCGGACTGGCCACACCCGAAGCCACACACCTGCTGCTGATCAGGCCTCGTCGGGGGAGCTACTTAAGAGAGTCTTGGAGCTCCCACCGACGCGGGATCATTTTGTGAGACTTCCCGTCAGTTCCCCAGCTGGTCTGTTTGTGAATGTGAGCTTACCAAGTGAACTGAGGGTACTAACTACTGCCTCTATTTTCCCAGGAAGGATTGCTGGACGAGAGGGCAGCAGACACAGAGTGCACTGGCACGAGGGAGCAGACACATGAGCACAAACACTGGGAGAAGACACGGAGTGGAAGTCGGGAGCACACGGGGATGTATTATTGTTGTGTATCAGTTCCATCACTGTAAATAAACGCATTGCTTGTATATAGAGCACCGCGCCTGGGTCCTCCTTCCCCACACCCCCCACGGTTTGCCATGCCAAACCGTGACATATACAGTGGGGCAAAAAAGTATTTAGTCAGCCACCGATTGTGCAAGTTCCCCCACTTAAAATGATGACAGAGGTCAGTAATTTGCACCAGAGGTACACTTCAACTGTGAGAGACAGAATGTGAAAAAAAAAATCCATGAATTCACATGGTAGGATTTGTAAAGAATTTATTCGTAAATCAGGGTGGAAAATAAGTATTTGGTCAATAACAAAAATACAACTCAATACTTTGTAACATAACCTTTACCTGTTGGCAATAACAGAGGTCAAACGTTTACTATAGGTCTTTACCAGGTTTGCACACACAGTAGCTGGTATTTTGGCCCATTCCTCCATGCAGATCTTCTCAAGAGCAGTGATGTTTTGGGGCTGTCGCCGAGCAACACGGACTTTCAACTCCCGCCACAGATTTTCTATGGGGTTGAGGTCTGGAGACTGGCTAGGCCACTCCAGGACTTTCAAATGCTTCTTACGGAGCCACTCCTTTGTTGCCCGGGCGGTGTGTTTTGGATCATTGTCATGTTGGAAGACCCAGCCTCGTTTCATCTTCAAAGTTCTCACTGATGGAAGGAGGTTTTGGCTCAAAATCTCACAATACTTGGCCCCATTCATTCTGTCCTTAACACGGATCAGTCGTCCTGTCCCCTTGGCAGAAAAACAGCCCCATAGCATGATGTTTCCACCCCCATGCTTCACAGTAGGTATGGTGTTCTTGGGATGCAACTCAGTATTCTTCTTCCTCCAAACACGACGAGTTGAGTTTATACCAAAAAGTTCTACTTTGGTTTCATCTGACCACATGACATTCTCCCAATCCTCTGCTGTATCATCCATGTGCTCTCTGTCAAACTTCAGACGGGCCTGGACATGCACTGGCTTCAGCAGCGGAACACGTCTGGCACTGCGGGATTTGATTCCCTGCCGTTGTAGTGTGTTACTGATGGTGACCTTTGTTACTTTGGTCCCAGCTCTCTGCAGGTCATTCACCAGGTCCGCCCGTGTGGTTCTGGGATCTTTGCTCACCGTTCTCATGATCATTTTGACCCCACGGGATGAGATCTTGCGTGGAGCCCCAGATCGAGGGAGATTATCAGTGGTCTTGTATGTCTTCCATTTTCTGATGATTGCTCCCACAGTTGATTTTTTCACACCAAGCTGCTTGCCTATTGTAGATTCACTCTTCCCAGTCTGGTGCAGGTCTACAATTCTTTTCCTGGTGTCCTTCGAAAGCTCTTTGGTCTTGGCCATGGCGGAGTTTGGAGTCTGACTGGTTGAGGCTGTGGACAGGTGTCTTTTATACAGATGATGAGGTCAAACAGGTGCCATTCATACAGGTAACGAGTGGGGGACAGAAAAGCTTCTTACAGAAGACGTTACAGGTCTGTGAGAGCCAGGGATTTTCCTTGTTTGAGGTGACCAAATACTTATTTTCCACCCTGATTTACGAATAAATTCTTTACAAATCCTACCATGTGAATTCATGGATTTTTTTTTCACATTCTGTCTCTCACAGTTGAAGTGTACCTCTGGTGCAAATTACTGACCTCTGTCATCATTTTAAGTGGGGGAACTTGCACAATCGGTGGCTGACTAAATACTTTTTTGCCCCACTGTATATATATATATATATATATATATTTTATTATTTTTTTTGCCTTTCCCCTTTGGTTCTTTAGCCATCAGAATTGATGTCTGAAGGCCAACAAAGATACCCATTGGATTTACTTTACCAAGTGGATCATCACAGCCTTGCCGTATTGGTCTATTTGATCGACCTTTGTTGTTATTATTTATTTTATTTTGTTTTCAGTTGTTACAGATGGGACATGGCTGGGGGATAGAAAGAAAGAGAGATGAAGATAAAGAAAAACAGAGGGGAAGAGGGACAGTAAGAAAGGATACTTAAAAAGAAGAAAATCTCCCTGGTTACCTGTTGAGAGAAAAAAAAGAAAAAAAGAGAACACAAGCAAAAAAAAAGAGAGCAACATAATAAACACAGAACCATCCCTTTAATCTAGCTAAGTCTAAATAACAGTAAATACTAAATATTGAATGTCCAGCACGCAGGACCAACAGTGCACAATTAGCTTTGAGGTAGCAGCCAAGAAAGATGTAGTTTGCCTTTGTGAACAGTGAACACCTGTGTGTACACTTGTGTGCACACATGTGTGGATCAGTGTGCTTGTATTCAAAAGGGTTCTCCATGTAACAATCTGCTAGAGGGTATGGAGAACCATAGCCCCGTCCCCCAGGGCATGAAGGAGATCCAGGCCCCAGACATCCAGAGGCCCCACAGTACGAGAGCCCAAGGAGCACCACTGGAGGGGCATCTGTGCCACCCTCCTGGGAAGAGCTGAGGAGAGCCCCAGACGAGGGGTCACCCAGCAGCCAGGGAGCAGAAGCCAGAGGGGGCTGCAGTGGCGTGCCCGCGGGCTCTGCCGGCAGCCAGCTGTGCCAGAGTGAACCGAGCCACAGGCCCAGAGGCTGGAGGCCTGAGGGCCCCCCACCCCCTGGAAGGGGCTCGACCGAGCCACGGGCGCCAGTCCCCGCCAAGCAGCCACCGGGAGAGGGCCGGTAAATACCTGAGCGCCCAGCCCCGGATACCAAGAATCACCAACGCACCGACACCTGAGGGCATCAGCCACCGACAGAGAGTGTGGTGAGGGGAGATAGGCCTCCCTGCTTTAGAGGGCCTGAGATGTTCCCAGAGAGGTGGACTCTGAGACCCGACCTGACGCGATGACACACCTGCAGCTCAAGGCCCTGAAAGTATGGGTGGGTGTGGTGGAGCGAGAAGAGGGAGGCAGTCGGGGTTGGGGAAGGAAGGAAGGAAGGGGCAAACAGCCCCTCCCTGGTGCCAGCTCACAGCTCTCTGACCCCAGTAGGCACCCCTTCCATCTGGAACTCACCAAGGCAAGGGGGCCTAGGCCCATCCATGCTGGGGCCCATAGCAACACTGCCAAGCCCCACAGGACCCAGGGCAGCCCACCTGACCCCACCGCAGAGGAAACTGTACCCACCCCATCATTCAATCATCTCCCAGGCTACACAAGACAGTAGATGCCCAGGTTAAGTCCATTCTCCACCTCTCCTATGTGTCTCCCCCACCTGCAGAGTGAGCTCCTGCAAGGATGAAACAACCCCCCTGCCAGTCGAAGAGCCCCCCAGTTTGGCCGATGCACCAGAGGCCCCCTGCGCCAGGGCTGAGCCCCCGTGCACCCACCCTCCCACAACCTCGGCGACACACCAACGAGGACCAAAGCCCCCCAAGGCTCAGCCAGAGCCCCAGCATGGAGGCGAGCACCCCCAGATCCCCAAGCCCCCACGCCCGCCCTGGACCCACCCAGGGGCAGCCAGGCTACCAGGCCAGTAACCTACGTCTGCCAGCACAGACCCTACCCCAACCCTGCTGCATGCAACCATGAGGGAAACACCATCTAAGAGCCACTAGAGCCCCTAACCAGGTCATGACCACAACCCCCGGTTAAGCCCTCCAGAGGAAACGTCCCTAGGACTCTCCAGATGGCCTAAGCCCATCCCTACCTCCACATCAACCACAATAGCGAAGACAGGACCAAACTACGACCCCCGACCCCTACTTGGTGATGGAGCCGATCAAAGGAGCCCAGAGGCATTGAGCTAATGTGGTGGCAGAGGCTGTATCGAGACTAATGTGATCTATTAGATGGTTTCTATATCGGTTAGAATTAAGATTATTTTTATTTTTCCAGTTAATGAGGACAATTTCTTGGCAATGCATAGGGCAGTAAAATCCATGTAGACTGTATTCATTTCTGTAGTGACATCATCCAATTTTACCCAACAAGCACATTAAAGACTGATGGCCTTTAGTGGCTGGAATTTTACATTTCAGTTGTTTCTAGCAGAACAAATGGAGATGAGTCCAATGTCATAGGTAATAAGAAGATCATCTATAATCTTCAATAATATTGTTTCTGTACTTTAATGAATTCGGAATCTGTACTGAAACTCTTAAAATAAACAATTCCTCTGCAGATGATCAGTTAGCTGTTTTATAGCTAATAGGAAGGTTCAAGATTGGCCAATAATTACCTAAGACAGGTGGATCAAGTGATCAAGTGATGATTTTTTAAGGAAAAGTGAAATATTTGCTTTTTGATTTGTGGGTCTCGGGGTTTTATAAGGCTACTACTAGATTTTGGCAATATTATACTCTTGGAAATGTAGACTCTTCACCAGCTGATTGTACTACAGTTGTGCTTCCCAGAGTGAGAGATGTAATCACAGAAAAGCTATGAATGGTGTATCAGTGCTGATGGTGTTCCAGAAATCATCATGGATAATGTAACATGCTTGGACAATAATGGGCAATTTCAGTGAGCTAATTACAACTCACAAGGCAGTGTTGTGCTTCATGTAGCATTCCAATGACACATTGCGAAACCTATACTTCCTGGACTATTGTCTGACCATACCTGAATTTGACACGCTTTGGTCAGACAGGTGCATTAATCTAAATAGTAAGAAGAAATGTGGAGCAGTTGCACTGTTTTCAATCTAAAATTGTGTGATCCTGTAGATGTTAATGTGAAGTAAAGCTTCTGTGGCCTGCATATTGAATGGTCAACTATGGAATGTGTCCAAGAAGAAAGCAAATTTGGCCTTACTATTGCTGTTTGAATACAGTTTGAATCAAGACATTGTTTGGATTCCTCCATCAGGTGTGGTGAATAGAGGGTACTAATGGAGCTCGATCACACTCTCTGTCAGTTCCACAGGTACAAGGACAAATACCAGAAATCTTTATCATCTAATACTGCAATGCTTACATCATTTTAGATGTAATATTCTTATTGTATCATTTAAAGATTTTTTTTGTATTTACTTTTTAATCGAACGATTTTTTCAGAGCGCTTTTAATATCATTTGGCTGGTGTAAGACAGAAATTAGAAATTAGGGGATGAATAAAATATTCTTCTTATTATTATTATATATGTACATTTGCAGTGAGACAGAATTAAATTATTCTTAAATCTTAGGCTGAGTATGATTATTCTCATGTGTAATGGTCTGTACTGTGCACTTTTAATTAAACAAAATTATTTTAAAGTCATGCTATAGAACAGTAATACTAAAAAAGGCCAGCTAAACAGAAACAAGGCAGTTACTGTACATCATCTCTTAACAAGCGGACAGTGCTAATTGTGAGAACTAATGCATTAATTAATTTGCATTGTCAGTCACATGATTATTAAAATCTGAGAGATTAAGAGTGTGTTGTGTTCCCATGGCGCAACAGTAAAAAGTGGGTCAGATTTACTGAGCAAAAAGGGCATATTATCTTTCATTTGATCTATCATTTAATTTAGCTAGGGAACACAACGATGGTAACTTTTTGACATTTGAAATAATCAAAGGAATTACACACTTACGCTTTACTCACTACCAGCGCAATTGATTTTCATGTATCTGGGAACATCAAAGGGAAATTGTTTCAAGTTGAGGACCTTCTCCATGCTTTTTGATCTTCCCTCACTGTTTTCATTATTGTCAAGCAAACACTAACTCGTATTAATGGATGAGGGTATTCAATAAATCAAACCTCTTCTAATTACAAGGAATGAAAGGCAGTTCTATTTTTGATGAGAGCCTCATACACAGAGATGGCTTTTTCAAAACAAACACTGTCTCCTTTATCGCCATTAGCTGCAGAAAAATGATGATGATGATGATGAAGAATTTTACCACGCACCCACATATTTGGAGTCAAAGACGTGTGTAGATACAGATAATCTCCAAAAACACACAAAGACACACACACACACACACACAAATTAAGAAAGTATGAATTTCTGGCAAGAAATTTCATATAAAATGTATGCCAAAAAAGAGACAAAACACTGTGCTCTAGTCACACTGAGCAGTGTCGCTCACATACACACAAACACACAGACTGTCTTTATGCCAACATATTGCAGGTCTGGGTGCGCCTGGGCTCAGGGCAAACAGACAGACGCAAGGGTCACCGACTCACAGCTTGCAATGGGGCTAATTGATGTCCATCCGCTTCAGGAAAGTAAACAGAAGCATGATAATGTCTTTATTTTATTTATTTATTTTCATTTATATATTTAGTTTTTGCTTTGGTTTGTTTTCAAGGCTACAAGGGCAGCATATGGAAATGTCTGAATATAGTCAGTTCAATGACTTGCCTGGATATTTAAACTTTTTTTGCATTTTTAACCTGGAAATGGCTCCCAGTTTGTGGTGCTAGTTAGATTATCAATACAAATTGTAGTCTTCTGAATAATAAAGCCACTATGGAACACCTTAAACTGTTCATCCAATAGCTTTGGCTGTTTTGTAGCTGCCTACTTACTTTATCTTTTAAATTAGAGACCAAAATGGGTCGTATACTTATAAGATTTTAAGACTTTGATTAGGTTATACTAACCAGGTGAAAATTCCATTAAAAGCTAGGTTGCTAAACAGGTTCCTGGCAATCTGGAGAATGTTAAAAGGCCAAAAGACATATTAGCTAGAACACGTATTACATTATTAGACAGCATTATGTGAATTAATAGAATCGCCATAGATAATTCAGTTTAGTTTATTTATTTTTTCTTTTACTGGGCCTCAAATGGCGCTTTGTGGAACACCATATTCACTGTCATGAGTATTGATTAAATTCATTTTATTTGTTAAGAACTCCTAGAGGGGGAATTTTATTGCAAGGTCAAGACGGTATATTATTTTTGGGACCAACATTCTGATAAGTCCTCATTGTGTAGCTTCAAGTCCCAGTAACCTCAAGGTGCTTTATATTTTTTCTTATGGAAAAAAAGTCTTGGCATAAACTGTATATTCACAGTACATTTAAAGTCAACTACAATATTTAAGGGACCTATTCATAAATTAAAAAAAAGATTATGCTGAATCTCATGTTTATCTAAATTTAGGAATCATGTAAGTATTGGTTGTATTGGTCTCCATTAAAAAAAAACAATTCAAATTTAATGTATAGTTGTACACAATTGGTATAATTAATCTGAGGAAGGCAGCTCAAACAGAATGGAGAAAAAAAATCCCATAGCCTACTACTTAGTCTGATGAATCCAGGCCATTAGACAGTGATTAACCATGAGCTCAGCTGTTTACATTCTTAATTTATTGATTTACATTTAGCACTAATGTGATTTCTACTCAAAGACCACCTTTGAAATTGGGTTAGCACTAAAGTTTGTGCAGCAATACCATCAAAGTGTCATGGCGCTGACAAGCCTATCAGCAGAGAGCAATCAAAAGCATAAGAAAATCTCATTCTCTCACTGAAATAAACTATAACCATCTAATGTAAAAACCACAGGAAGCAATAAGTATACCATAGACAAATATGGATCTGCTGAAGCATCCAGAATCCAAATGGCAATTTCCAGCAATTATTACGTATAAACTGACAAGCTTGACACATGGCAAGGACTACAGAACCCTGCATTCTCTGCAGCACTGAGTCAACATTCAAGCTAGACTGATAGAGTGAACATCTCATGTATTCAACTGCTACTGTAAAAAGATAGAATAGAGAACTATATATCATAACTAATATATATCACTGAACCCAATCATAAACTGGCATTATAGAAAATTCAGAGGTCAGTAAGCATTGGTTAGCTTAGATAAACTGAACAGACTGCATAGTTTAAAAAAGGAGGACATAACCACTTGAGTTAGCATGAGTCTTTACAATGGGACCTCACTAAGTGTTTTCTCTTTTGAAACAGGATGTAAGAGATGGATCTGTCTGACAGAAATAAGGGGCCACTTGAGGCTAGCCCAAGTCAAAATGCTATAGTCAGCCATGTTTAAATGCAGATATTTACAACATAAAAAATATTTACTTTGTTCATTTTTGGTGAGCGAAGTTCAAATCTTTTGTTGGTTTAGCAATAATTAGCAGGGATCTGTGTTTGTGTGTTGTAATATAGATTTTATGGCTTGCTAGCATTAGCTAATAACTTTATACGCCAAACTATACTACAAATATAGCTTCTTCAACACCAAGACTAGCAACTGAGCCCATAAAACAATATGTCGAGTGTTTACTGAGGTAAGTTAGAAAGACTGTTTAGGCTTAAGGGATTTCTGCACTTGTTTCACCATGGGACCTGGAAGCTAGGTTTATCATATATATATGCAAAGTTATATATATTATAACCTTAAGAAGACAGACAATACCTATGCTAGATCATTAAAACAAGAAAAAAAGAGGGTTTTTTGTTTTGTTTTTTTCATCTATTAAAAAATAAATGGTAAATGGTAAATGGCAAATGTATTTGTATGGCGCTTTTCTAGTCCCTAAGGACCCCAAAGCACTTTGCACAACCAGTCATCCACCCATTCACACACACATTCACACACTATATATTTATAAAATAAACAAAAAAAAACATTGTCCAAACAGAAATTTTAATATCCTTTGCTCCGTTATCATATTTATTTTTTTGTGCGCTCTTTGAGGTGTCTCATTTGTATATATACACATTTCTTTATAATGACGTCCACAAGGAAGGAAAACTTAAGTAATTTGTCTCACTCTGCCTGTCTTACTGTGTGATGGACTTACACACAGAATTGCAACAAGAGCTAGGAGAAACTTGAAACAGGCTGAATATTGCCACAGACTTGAGAGTATCTCTATCATGAAACCCCTTTGAAACATAAATGGGTGCGAACACGGAAAAGTGACATGCTGTGTTGGGAGTGAGGCTTTGTCTTTCAATAGCAACTCAGCTTCAAAGTCCTTGCACATAGGCACTGAAGACACGGGGCATCTGTCTGAACATCTACTGTGTGTGGTGACATGCAGCTTCAAAGTCCAACTCAAAAATGCACTGAGAACGTTGGACATTTATCTTAACATCTCTCTGTTGTAACATATCAAAGAACTCCTCTGCACCATGGGGCAATTTGTTCAATACAACTAATGCGATTTAAATGAAGAGATGCTATGGAAGTTGCTTTCACTCAAATTTTACCTTTATTTAAGATTGGCAGTCTACCGACACATTCAGTAACACTGTTATTGTTACGGTTGATGTGGAGGACGCACACGCAGGACTCAGATGCACACAAGAATTTTTTTTACAAAGTCCACCGGGTGTATATACAAAAGGTGCACGGACAGTGATATATGCAAAAAGGTGACAGGACGGGGCTCCAGGGAAATCCAGGGGAAAAGCACTTGTTCCTCTTCAAACAATCCACACACACGACCAGTCTCTCTCTCTCTGACACTCACCACACGGGAAACAGTGCAGGGAGTCTGTACACAGAGAAACACTTGTTAATACAAAAGCACTAAGACATGAGCGAAAACTTTCTGAGGCTTGACTTCACTAACGCGAGTCACACACAATGATCCAGCGAAGAACAGCAGTCGCTCCTTGGCTTTAATGCTGGCCACACTAATGAGGCTCAGGTGTTTCGTCCTCGGTGGGGCGTGGGCGGAGGGCGTGAACCCGCAATAAGTTCCACCCAGACAAGTGAGAGAGAACAAGAAAGAGAAAGGCAGAAACTGCTGATCAGCGCCTGCTGATCCTCCAGGCTGTGACAGTTATCATTTTTTAAATATGTCATCTCGTCCGAATGTTGTCCTGCCTATGGAGATATGAATTGTTTTGTTTGTGCAATCATGGAAGAAATTCAAATGATGACATATTCATCACTTTATTCTTAAGCAAACCTTTGTCACCTAGATAGGTGCAAGAGCTTCTGATGGATAGAGCCCTTTCTGTCAGCATGTAGTTATTTGAAAGGGCGAACTGTAAGATCACTTGTCAACTTCAGCTTCATTCTGACAATGTTTTGTCAGGAATGCTTTCATGGCTGATATCTTCTACAAAGCTCTTTGAGAATATGTGTTAAAAAGAAAACAGTTTCGTAAGTCTCTGTAATTTTTTTAAATTTGAGGCTGTTGTCTTATGCATTGGTCGCCATCCGATGATGAATGGCATAAAAGCGATTCTTGATTACTTTTGCAGGGTTACATGCACACATTTTTCAATCCATCACTGAAATTTTGATTTCAGGTCAACTGTTTATATGGGATATGATTTAATCCCATCCAGTTTTTACGTGCGCCAGCAAATTTAATCAGAAGAGTGTGACATGCATCAATGGATATTATCCTGTTTTTGTTAGTCTTTCCCGCATTTTATTACCTCTCTGAAGAATATATATTTATGCTGGGCTCAGATTACTCAAGATTTTTGAATGTTCTGACCCTCCAGGTCTGAAAAAAGGGCCAAGTTACTAAAACCTCATATACTCAAGTGACCAACTCCATTTGTGTCCTTCTGTATTGGCCAGTATATAAATAGATATAAAGCAGGGCTGTCGATGTTACAGCGTTATCTGGAGCGCAGAATAGACAAACTTTGTACAAACTGCTGACATTTCAGGGATTTTGAGTCATTCTGCGCTCCAGATGGGTTAATTGCGTTGAAAATTTTAATTGTGTTAATCGTGACAATGGATTAACGCACGTTAACGTGTTACCTTTGACAGCCCTAATATAAAGGCAAGTAGAGACAGTTATGAAAGTGCTTTCTAAGATGAAACAACAGAGACTGCTTTACTTTGGCACATTTTAATGTATCCGTATTTCTGGATTTGATAAGACATGTACTGCTTGCCTTGCTTGCCCTGATGAAATAGCACTGGTATTTAGCGATGGAGCTTTGGTTTATCAGAAGAAGAAGCTTTGGTATGTCAAGACTAGTTTTCTCCACAGGTGTTTCATATATTTTTGACACTGCCCGCTGGCAACAGTACACAACTACAACCTGTAGGCAACAGTTTGTTAAGGCTCTGCATTGAACCAGCAGTTGTATATTATGACTTAGAGTAATTTTTAAGCAATGCAAACATGAAAATGTGGAAGATGCTACTTAAGAAAACAATCTTAAGAAACAAAAACATGCCCAAAAAATAGCTAATAATTTCTAAATACATAATTTAGGGCCAGAAAAGAAAATTTAAAATGAAATTTCATTGTGCAGACAGTTTATATTCTTTTATTATTTTTTTCTATACCAGTTGTTCAATTTTCTGTCTTCCTGTCTGTCATGGCAAAACGTGGTCTTGGAGACACCTGCTGCTACTACAAAGACAGACTTGAGTATTTTGGTAACTCTTCATATCCGTCTCTAGGCTGATTTTGTAATGACCATCTCTGTTTATAATTATTCATGCAGACTTCATTCAGATAGGCCACAAAATCAATCTCAGGAGTGATCATGGCAATTCGGCTGATCTCATTGTTGGTCTAGGTAAGCAAATAGCTTAAAAAAAGCACATAGCTGAAAACACCTCAACACCAAGATTAATAGGTATGATAAAGTGCTTTTTTCATACAGTGTAGCTTTGGCCATTTCATTTGCTTTAACCTGTCCATAACTGATACATATCTGCAAGCCACTTTGCAATACACCTAAACCCCAGCTCCTTTATTTCATGATTTATTTGACTTACTGATTGTTAATTATACTGTCTCAAATCTCCAGCCCATCCATTCCACATGTGTACAATCAATAGCCAGTCTTAGAACAGGGCATACCTGCTAAATAGAAACAACTAAATGCAAAACTTTCAGTCATGTTTTGCATGTAGTGGTTCTGACTGAAATCAGTTTATATTTCAGTCAAATGTTGCTACTTTTAATTTCTTAGCTACATATAATAGAACTATGATTCAGGTAAGAATGTGAATGGGAATACTACTCTAGGACAAACCCCTACCTAAAAACAAGAAAAAAACCCTAAAATATAAAAAAGAGCCATGAGATTACCATAAACTTATTTTATATTTTGTACAACCAAAAGGTTGTACAAAATATAATGTGCCTAAAATCTTGAGAATCTTGAGAATTTGAGATGAATTTACACTTAACAAAGTTATTAGTTCCACAGATTTGGTGCCAAGCTACTACGACCTCTTGTCTCAATTAATCTATCATAGTGGCTCACCTTTGACCCTTGTTATATTGTAAAACACAGTCCAAGGACCTTACTCTGGATAGATATTTAACCTTTCACATTGACACTTGCGCAGCCTGGCAAAAAGGGCATCTCTGCCCTCATCAGTTCAGTTGTTCAATGATCATTTGGCAGATGTATAATGTAAAAGTTCTCACATATGCCCACCAGTAGATACAACATACATGGTGAAGCAGAATATATAATAAGGTGGATTCACTGAGAGAAGAATTTTTGGGGGGCTTTCTCACTTTTGTAACAAACCAGACCGCTCTCTTTGCAAAACTAGTATTAGCCAGGTTTGTAGCTTTATCTTCCACACACACATACACACACACTCACACACACACACTGCTGTAGAAGTAATATTTTGTTTCTCAGTACTTAATCCTCCTCCTGTCTGACGATCTCTGGGATCTGCAGTATCCATTGCCTTGGTCTTGACAATCCCCCCTAGATTACTTTGTTATCATCCATCTATATCCCTCTCTCACTCTATTTGCCAACATATCCCTCCTTTCCTCAGTTCACTTTCCTCTTATAAACCTTCCACCTCCCTCCCCCTTTCTCATGCACTATGTCTCAGCTAATTGTATTAATAGAAACCAATAGCTCAGACATCAGAGGGTTGTAAATGACTGCAGTCTTCTCTCCTTTGTTTCAAAAATACAAACATGGGACAGAGGGAGAAAAGACAAAGGTAGAAAAAGAGAGTGCAAGAGAATCCAAAACGGGGGGTAAAGCAAAGACAAAGTAATTACAGCAGGGGGAGAAAGGGAGAGACTACAGACCCCACTCAATAAATCAGAGCTGCAGAGCAACCTGTCAGTCTCCAGGCTCTTTTTATTGGTCACCAAGGATCAGCTAGTATTAGTCACTGGGGTCTCACTGTGTGTGATTGGATGGTCGAGTGGGCAACGAGTGTGTGCCGGTGCGCGAGCATGTGTGTGTGTGTGTGTTCGCGTCTGGAAGGATTCCATCAATAACACATGGATTGGGGCCACAGGCAGAGACAAGGAGTCATGTTGAAGATGGTGGCAGGAGAAGAGCAGCCTTCCCCGTATGTGTGTCTGTGCTGCATATACATGTGTCAGTACTCAGACTGGGAGAAAGGGAGAGGGGGGGAGTGAGAAAGGGAGAGGGAGAGGTTTTCATGTTGGGTAATGAAAGAGCATACAGTGGGAGAGGGAGTGCAGGGGTAGCGAAATCCAGTACTCACTAATGATCATCATGAGCAGCAGAAGCCTGTGTGTGTGTATCTGTGTCAGCTGTATATGTGTCTGAGAAGAATCATAATTCAAGGCCCACTTTTGCCATCTCTAGCACCAAAAAGCATTAAGGTTATTATTGATGAGTGGAATTCTTGTGATTCTTGGACTGAGGCTCTTTTGTATGTGTGGCAACAGTCAGGTAAAGAAGATAAACTTATGCCCCCCATACCCCTAGGCTCCTATTATGGCTGTCCAAGGCAGCAACAGGGTCAAGCTGAAAGAAATAAAGAGGTAGAGGGAATCACAAGAGGGAAGAATTCAGTGAGCACCCTCAACAAAACCTAAAATACTGATTTTCTCTGTCACTCACATGCACCTGGACACCTATGTTTGTGGGGACCAGTCACTGGTAAATACATTCCCTGGCCCTTTATCTTGGCTATCCAATGGCTAACCTCATTCAGATTCAAATTAGTGCAAATACAATTGTGTTGTAATCCTTAAACAGCCATTTAAAATTTGTGGGGACAAAAATATTGATACCATACTGGCCCACTGGAATTGAGCCTAATATTACTTCTTGAAGTAAAGCTCAGAATGCCACATCAGCTGATGGATGAGTCAGTTCCCTTCTGTGTACAAGACACCTCTGCTTGCACATAATTGCTAATTGCTGTTAGTTCTACTATCCACTTTGCAACAACTTTTCTCCCTGTTATTTTCTTTGCAAATCCATTTCAACCAATTTACAGTAATTAGGCCAGATTTACTAAATGGGGCAAAATAGCATCTAAACACAATCCCCAAGTAGTCCACATAGGTGTGGCTAGTATTAAGTGTAATGCAAAAAACTTGTCCTGTTTTCTAAATCCAGCAGATTAATTTCGATATCAAGATAATAAGACATCATTTCTTCGCCATTAAATATTGTTGCCATTAGCAGTACATTGCATGTCGTAAATGTTTGTTTGCATATTTCTCCTCCCTATATTTTGCACCTTGAGAAAGGAAATCCCAGATATACATATGCAATAGGGTCAGTTGCAAAAGTCTCCAAGTTCCAACCTCTTATTTGAATGAGCTCTCTTTGTAAATAACAAAAGGCTTTATACCAAAATCTATACATTGGTAAATCTGACTGTTAATCTGTCAGATATTGTTGCTCTTCTTCCTGCTTTTAATGTACGCACATGGAAGATGCTGGCGAGGTGTCACAACAGAGCCATTACACCAAATATAGATTGCTGATGGAATGATGATTCTTTTTTGTCTAAAGGGTTCTTAACAAAAATATAAGATGCTCTCTGTCTCTCTCTCTCTCTTTCTGTTGACAATACTCAAAGACATCATGCATTTTGGGGTCAAATTGAAAGAAAGGCACATGAGAGGTCAAATGTGATATCATATTTAAATGCTAGCTATAATGTGATACTTAGAATCCCTAGATGCCAGTATCATTTCTTAAATGCTTCCAATACAAACAAAGGTAGTAGAAATTTAAGCATAGTTTTAAAGATAAAATACATTTTATGAAAGTTTGACCTTATTTGACCTTGAAGGAAAGGTCAGAGGTCAAGTGATGTGATTGTTTAAAGAGAGAGAAAAAAAAGGTAACAATAGGAAGTTTTAATCCCTTATGTCTTTTTCTTTCTCAGGCGGTCCAGTGAAATTGCATCAAACACAGAGGTTAACTATAAAAGTGCAGTTAAAAGGTAGATAACAATAGTAGGGAGCTGAAATGTAATCGCTGATAGCTTGGATGAGAGAAAGCTTCTGAATTACAGCGGAGTAAGACCAAAGAGTGAAAGTGAAAAGCAATTCAAAATCCCAGAAAGCAGCCAATTTTTTTAAGCTAAAAAATATATATCAGGGTTAACATTCTGTGGTTTTAGCCCTCTTTTGGGAAATATGTAGTGCGATTGTTGAGGTTCTTTGCTCAACTTCTGGTAGGATGAAAGTAAAGTTTAAGTAACAGTGATGCCTTGAGTCACTGCCAGAGTCGCAGTGATTCTCTTCTTTGGAACTAATGGGCTCCCTCTGTGCAAAGTCACAATCTGGTGCGAAATCTGCCCATTTGACCAAGGAGTCACACTTAAAATTAATAATTAAAATGTAGAGTTTTAAAAAGTAGAGGCATATGAGCTTTCTTGTTGACCTAAACGTACAGAAAGGACAGATGATAAATAAACATATTGTAATTGGTATATCTAAATATGTTTAATATTAGTATGGCCATATTTAGATAATTTCAGTACAGATATTCATTGAATTCTGTAATGCAAATTTATATCATAGGGAGAAAATTTGGTAAGCTAGCCAACTGGTATACTGATCAAATATAAGTCTATGGAAAAATGCTCTCTTACCTCTTATTCCTGATGAGTTGTTTTTTTGTTTTATTTTGGGGGCGGGGGGGGTCATACCGAAACATCTCAATTTTGTAAATTTTGGTCATATTATGGTTCAGTAAGGAAGGGGAGCCAATGAACATACTTTTTCCCAGTCAGCTCCACGCCTTTCTTGTCATAACCGATTTCAACACATCAAAGTGGCAATGGGAAAAACATCTTGAGGTTTTAAAATGGGACTTTACAAACCAGTGGTGATATCACGGTAGTTATGGCCATCTTTTAAACGGTCTATGGCAATTATGTTAGCAATAGAGCTAATAATACATATACAAAAGAGTTCAACAGTGAGAATTTACAATCTTCTTCATATTATAGAAAGAAAGTATACTTTAATGATCTCCGTGGTGATTCCTCTCTGCATTTAACCCATTCACTCAGTGAAGCAGTGGGCAGCCATTGGGCGCCCGGGAAGCAGTGTGTAGGGACGGTACCTTGCTCAGGGGTACCTCAGGGTAGCCGTTCAGTGGATTCAAACCATCGACCCTCCGATCATGATTGGGGCCACCACTCTACCTACTGAGCTAGCCCTGCCCCCTATTCTATGAATGCTGCCTATCTTGATTGGGATTAGGGTGATGGTCTGTCTGTCACATTGCAATTTTATTTGTAATATGATGGAAAAGAACTACTCTACCCGCAATCGTTTGAAATAGCAACATAACTTACCAATGGAGGTCACTTTAAATATATCAGGTTGTTCAGTGAGAGTGGAACTTGAGAAAGTGTGAGGATGGTAATTGCAGTCAGAAATGAAGCACAGTACTATATAACTAGCCTATACTTTGCTACACATTCACATAACACAAAACATGTTATTATACATTACTGCAAGACTTAATTGGATTAAATTAGAGAAGGCTAAAAGTGGAATCAGGGATTTGCAGTACATTATGTGATGAGTAGTTTCTCCCTTCACTGTTAAAAGTGATTATGCACAGTTGTTGTTTACCTTTTCCTATATTTTTATTTTTTGGTCCTTTATTTTATTGTCATGATTCACCACATAGTAGTGATGTGTCATTTGCGAACGAAACGGCTCTTAGAGCCGACTCTTTGAAGTGAACGACGCAAGGTTTTTTTTTCTTTCTCTTACCCTCTCTCGCCCTTTTTTCCCGCTAAACTCCGCATGCGCGGCCTGTACTTTGCGCTCGGAAGAGGGGGGGAGGGGCGTTAGTTACACTCGCAGTAGCACAGGAACAGAGCCAGAAACAAAGAGAGTGAGGGACAACAACGTCACATTAGAAAGGTATAGTAATCATCCACTATTTTCAGTTGCAGATGAGAAAGGATTCAGAAATCATGCAGGCCCATATGACAGAGAATGTGCATCTTCTTTTTGTTGTAATATTTTAATTTATATTTAATTGTGTTGTGGTTTCCAGTGTTTTGTGTTGTTTCACGTTAAATTTGTTTAAACGGAAAAAGCTGAAAATTTAAATAGTTAAAAGTTTAAAATGTAAATAGTTGTTTTTTGTATTATATGATTTATTTATTACATTTTATGTGGAGTGAATAAATAAAGTATATTTATGGTGGACCTTAGAGACAAAGCACGTACAAACTCCAAAACACGTAAAAACTCCAAAGCACGTAAAAACTCCAAAACACGTAAAAACTCAGAAGCACATGGTTCCCACTAGGTTTATATCTGGGACTCTCCACCATTTGACCTTAGAACTGAAGAAGCTTCTCGGATGAGAGGTGAAACGTCTTCAAGTAACTTAAAGAAGTCCAGACGCTTTTCTTTGCAAGCTCCTTTGACTCAGAAGCACATGCAAACTCAGAATCACGTACAAAAGACAACAGAAGTGTTCCAGAATGCTAGGCACAGTGTTGAGCTTTTGTTACCTAGTGGCTACACAAGCCAGGAAGTATCAACAACCGGATTTGGTGTGTGGTAGTAACAGGTAAATAAACTTTTTTTAAAATTATTTGAATAAATATGAGTGCTTGTCTATAAATACACAAACAATACATACATGCTTTCAATTGTGTAATTTAAATGATCTGGGTAGCTCTGTTTTGGAAGTTCAGTTAACACTAGAAATGTGTTTTGGAGTTTGTATATGCTTTAGAGTTTGTACGTGCTTTGTCAATAGGGGCCATATATAAACATATATAAATAAAACCACTTTTTTTAAATTAGTAATTCCTTTTCTGCATAATTTTATATTATTGTTAAACATAATTAATTAAAGCAACAAAACAACCTGAAGAGCCGGTTCGGAGCCAAAAGAGCCGGCTCTTTTTAGTGAGCCGAGCCGAAAGAGCTGGATCTCTAAAAAGAGCCGGAAATCCCATCACTACCACATAGCTGGTTGGCTTGGTACAAGGGTAGCAACTTTTTGTATTGTATTGATTTTCTGAAACATTCGCGGAAAAAAAGTGAACGTTACCCTTATACTCTGTTAGCCAGCTCGGCATAACTTAGCTAGGTTCTTCACCATATCAGGTCAATAAAGTAATCTGAAGATGGCTATACGAAGATGGCTCAATTTGATCCCAAGCAATTCCTCCATTCACACATCAGAGTCATGCAAAGAGCATTTATGTGCATATAGCATATTTAACAGACTCTACACTACATATACATACACTGTACTGGAACTGTTTGTATGTTATTTCTCCAGGCCCATAGGGGGCGCAGGTTTGCACAGTTTGCTATGTTGAGCCAATTAGTCACTAGAAGAAGTGTGATAGGAAGTGTTTGCTCATGAGTGAAGCAAGACATGGTGTGTTTCTTCCGATCCAAAGCCATCCATTCCGTTAAATCCCTTTGAGTGGCAATATGAGTAAGTTTCTTAATTGTGTTTACCTTTAAGACAGGGTATATGACATTATTGAAGTGATTTGGAAACGTTTGATGTGTTTTATATGTCCACATAAGTCCAACCCAAGCTAATGTTTACGTGACATTTCTGTATTCTGTATCATTTCAGTTTCACACTTTTTTTGCATTAAATCCTGTCCAAATACAACACGTGCCTGTTCCTTGGAGGAAGTGATGCAAGAGAGAGTTTAGCTGGCTGTGAATCTCAATATAGGACACTGGGTCACATTGGGTGCAACAGTACATACACACTACAGTATACATTGGGATAATGTGAAATAAAGTTTGGCTAGCTGAATATAACGCATTGAAGCTCCCTTGAATGATGACCTTGGTGCTACAGGTCCTATAATATTACAGAAAATTGGACTATATTTAATTATGAAGATGCCATTTATGGACAGTGTTTAAAAGTCTTCTGAGGTTTGTGTTAATTGTCTTTAGTGTATCCTTATTTTAATTTAAGAAAGTGCTCAATCTGTTGACCCTAATCATTTTTATCAGTTGTTATTATATTAGAGTTGTTTCTTTGCAGTGCTTTAGATTTGGATTAAGTGAAATTTGACCTTTGTGATGTACAATAAGTATCGTGGTTAGGATTATAGTGAACAGGCATAATCCAAACTCCAAAAGCTTAAGTTTTGTTTATGCCTCTTAGCCTGATATATGACGACTTTGTGGATTAGGACACAATGAAAATAAGATAGATGTGTACAGACACACATAGGGCCTCTCTACTGTGAGACAGATACTGCTTAATGCCACACAAGGCATCTTTTTTGGCACTTCCTATGAGGTGACACCGTGCCAGAGTCTCATCCTAGTTGCACACGGAGTTCGGCAGTAGTGCAAAGCCATTATCACCTTCAGGCAGGGGGAATAGAGCAGAGGATTACTCCTGCAACAGTCAAATATTGCTTGACTCTGAGCCATTATCCCAAAGCCCCCTTATTCACTTCTCAGCCTTGCATTCATCACTTCCAGATCCTTGAGCAGCTCTGCTGCCTTTCAGTCCACACACACAGTATGTGTGGATGCTGCATGCTGGCATCCACTTTTTCCTGCTGTGTGTATGTATGTACAATTTGTGTATCATCTTGCCCAGTGCATATCTGCTGAACAAAAGGAATTACACGTATTTGTATTCTAATTTAATTTGTGTTTTTGAATATTATTTGGACATGGATTTGGCCAGAAATATTATTACACTAATATTTCAGCAAATCCCCACTGTGTCAAAAACTGCTGCTATGGTGAAGCAGCTTGTGTCTCACAGATACCCAAAATGTGTTCTTTAATGCTAATGCCATGACACCCCTAGTTTATGATACACAGCCAGCAGCCAGACTGTAATGTCCTAGTTTGGGCAGGATATGACATTCTTTCAATACCCTGCTCACAGCAGTCCTCCAAGAGCATTAAAATCCAACACCAAGAGGGTCCAGTGTAAGTATTTCTATGTAATCATCTGGGAGTGTGACTGGACTTACCAATACTTTAACAGGTGCATCATGTCACCTATACCATTCAACAAGTGTGTGTGTGTGTGTGTGTGTGTGTGTGTGTCTGACACAGCGGCAGCTTAGACAGAAAAGTGGTATTTAATATCCACGGGGACAAGCTCATTGATTACAAAACCACAGCTGGTAAGGATTAATAAATACATAAATGTTGTGTCCTGATGTCATCAGAATCATGTATAATCAATCAATCAAACAATCAAAAACGATTATGTATAATCTTATTAGTAATAATGTAATACGTCAGACCAGAACTTATTCATTAAGTATTTCATTTTTATTTCACAAATTAGTGACAAACTGGCAGACTCACCAAACTTTATCCATTTGTTAATATGACCAACTATTCACTAAATTTACAATTAATTGTTATTAACAATGGTTAATATAGAGATTTACTCACAAAGCTAGACAACAGGATATCAACCGCCTCTTCCTGCCTGACATATTTCTGACTTACTACACTGCACTTCTTCCTTCCCAACTGCAAACCTTGATAGCAATTTAACCAAACAATGACATCAGTGCCTTGCTTTTACAGGACACAACAGTCAAGTCACATCACCTGTGTGTTCCAGTCATTGGTTCGAACTAACTCAGACTGATTGCAACACGTTGGCACTTTCTCTGAGTTTATAAATTAGCGGGCAAACATTTGTCAGCCTTTGCCAATCTGTCTCTAAGTAAATTAATTCGGTCTGAGATGGACTGAGAGTGTATGGAAACACGTTGCCCACCAGTCAATGTGTGCAACTGCCTTGCAATCAAAAATGTTGTAAAAGGTGTTGAATTCTCAGACTCTTTGCAACCAGTCTCCAACAGCAAATAAAAGAACAAGTAAAAATGAATGCTACACCTGCAAGCCACTGATTTTTCCTATGTAAAAAGTACTTCTTCTTGTCCTTTTTCTACTCTAGTGTGTCTAAGCCATTTAATGTAAAATACGGTCATATTGTTAGGACAAGAAATGAATTCACTACTTAGAGAAAGATAATTAGGTAATCAAGACAAATTAGTAGAGCAATTAAGAATGGTGCACATGTAAGAGTGTTTGAGGAGCAGTGAGTGGGGAGGCTGCTCCTTCCTGTTCAGTGTTGGATAAGTACAGTAGTGCGCTTGATATTTTTGCACTTGAGGACAAAAAGAAAAGAAATCATACAGCATAATACAATAAAAGAGTGCCCTTTTAAAAATGAGTATACGGGAACATGGACTATTATAACCCAGAATTTAGTGTAAAAGAAAAAAAATAACCCTCCTGACACTGCAAACACACATCAAACATTTTCCTTTAAACTACTTGCAAAAGAAAAGAGAAGTGTCCGGTATCACAGATCTCTCAGGTATTAGATCAAAGTTGTTCACAAGACCCAGCAGCTATAACCAAAGAAATTAAAAAAAATAAAAATTCATGACCAATAGCTGTTCTTGTTCTCATGCTAACATGACACAAAAAACAGTTTTACATATATAAATGTGTAATGAAAATAATATGTTACACTGAAGTGTTCTCTATGAAGTTGTTGAACAGCACCCCCAGAAAGGCCACTGTTAGGGGAACACTCTTGAGAAGTCTTCACCATCCAACTGACTAACTAGCTGGCAGACCAGAGACACGAGAGACTTTTTGTTTACAGTAATCCAGCATTATATTGACTCGGGGAAAGATACTGGGCTCTGCTAGATAAAAACGCCTTTCTAAAGCTATTTTGCATTTGGAAACAATAACGAGATTAGCACCGTCACTCCAAGCTCCAGTGTCGGCCTGGCTGGTCACCAGTGCACAGTTTGCTCAGTTACCATCTTTTGTTAGAGGAAATTTGGTCAACATTATTATGGAGCAACACGAACTCACACATAAGCTTTTTCTCTGTGACACAATTTGTTTTTCTTTATAGTTTTCACAATTGTAATTTAGTTCAACAGGTTCAAGGACTTTTACATTAAGTAGCACATTTTTAATAGCATAGATTAAATCAACAACAGTTTCTGTAATTCCCAGTTCATTTAGGAATTTACATTTAAAAATGTCTTTTTTTAATGTCTGGATCTCTTGTTCTTCTTGGGCAATATTTGCTTGTTTATTTACTCATCCCAAAGAAATACTCCTTTATTGTTTCTCGCTGTAATGGAAAATGGAGTGCACAGTAATGAATACACATTATTAAATGCTCAAGAGAGATGCTGAATGCACAGCTCCCACACATTTTAATGGGCCCTTGTCAACAAGCTGCTGCCTGTACTGTACTTTCGTACACAGCTTGAGTATATAGGAGATGTTGCCAGGTTGGAGGGGTCTCCAAGGGAAGACACACACCTATTATTCATTGTACGTTCGCACATAATAAAATGTTCTTTTTTTATAATGACTTTCATGGTGACAAACCTCTCATAGAGCTTTTCCTGGGATGAGGTTTGCACTTTGAACCCCTAATGGACAACCATCCTCCTGGTCGTCTCAAGGAAGTGATGCAAATGTATAAGGTCATGTTAAATGACTACAAGCAGCTTAACAATGCAATAACAATAAAGCCATACAAAAGAAATCAATCTTTCCTAACCCAGCCCAGACGACCTTGGCTCTTAGATGGTGACTTACTAGTCACAATGTATTACACACACGAACTTGCATCAATAATAATAATAATACATTTCCAATGCACAGGAATAGCATGTAGCAACTTCCAGTTTGAGGAGGAATGAAAACCTTCCAGAGGAATTATATGGGCCTCAAATAAGAATGACAATGTTTCTTTGTTTTTTACCCAAAATACTCTATAGGTTGTTTTTTCTCCTTTAAAATAGATTTAGTCATTAAATTAGACATTAAACTGTAACAATAAAAGCATGTAGTTAGGTTTAAGCACTAAAACTACATAATTATGTTCAAAAAGGACAAAGATGAAAGTTTGGATAAAATAGACCCCTCCATAATGAATAATATGTTAAAATGTAAATATCCGCCCTTGATTATGATATATCCTGCAAATCAAATGTAACAATATAATCCAGTGCTTTTGCCCAAGCCCTTTTTGGGTCTGTTTGTGGAGGAGTCTGACTTTATCAGACTACCCTGCATGCTGAAAATGAAGCTAAAGAGGTTCCAAGTATGATAAAATGAGAATGTATATAAAGGATGGCCTTAGCCATCACAACCCATTTGTTACTGAAGTCCTGTTGTGAAGCCCACATGCTTGCCATTTTTGCAGTGGTGTTCTGAAACCAGGTGTAACCCACTAAAATTTGCCTCATGAAAATGAACTGCTGTTCCCAAAGAATGTCAGTAGGTGGCACTATGAGATTGTTTAGTGCTTGTGAACTTCAGTTGAGAACTATAGAGAAGGAGAATAGCGCTAAGGCTACGTATGCTGGTCGGAGCTACTCACCGAGCTTTTCTTTAATCCTTGTTCAAGAAAAAGGTTATGTGTGAAGACACAAATTGGATTTTACTCTTCCGCTTCTTGGGAAATGCGGACACTTTTTGTTGATGCCGATGTACCTCTGTTTTTGTGTTTTTTTGTTCATTTCCGGTGAGTTGACTAACTGCGCTAGCAGAGCAAGCTAATCGTTAGCTAATCATTAGCTTTGTATAATGTAAATTTCACGTGTTCCTTTTAAGTGCTGTATTATCTTTTTATTTCTTCACTTGTGAATGTTTTAAACCAATCGGAAATATTTCTTTGGAAGCTAGTAGGTAAGTTTTATTTATTGTAATGAGATGATAAATATGAGCAGTCTTTGGCTAAATAGTACTGCGACCACGTTTTGCACTTTCCTCGTGCATCAGTAATGTACATTCTCTCAATTCAATTGATTGATGTGACTGGTGTTCCCAAAATATGAGATTTGAGTTAAATTTGTATGATGTGGAAATTGTTTTAAGGTTCTTTGATTAATTTTATTATTGATTGCATTAAGTTGTTATATACAAAGAGTGAGAGACATTTGGTCACTAGTGTTGATTAAGTTGTTATATGATATTCATGTAAAATATGTTCACTGCCCTGTGCAGGTTGGTTTTTTTGTTGGAGTCTAAAGTTGCGAGCCAGGATTCCGGATCCCCAGCTGCGATGCAGGAAAGATTTCCAGCCTACTTAGAAGTGACAACTGCGTTACTTCTTGACAGATAAGCTTATGAGATCTCAGAACAATACACTTCCCGGGTAGTACTACTAACATTAACACTATACACACACACTCACACACCTGAACTGAAAAGAACTCTGAACACTGAACTCTGAATTCTAAAACTGAATACACGGACTGACAAATATGGACTATTGGAACTGTTGTGAACTGTTGGATGATTGTTTTGGTTTTGTTTTGAATAAATGTTGACTGTTCTTTTAGCTGTGTGTCATTCGCTCCTTAGTCGATTCCTAGAGACCATAAGCCTAAGATCCTAACTTTCTCTACATTCAGTAGTGGTAAAGGATTGTGTGTTACACAGGCGTCTTTTTATAATCCACTTCTTTAATACTGGAAAACTTTTCAACCCTACGAGCTATTGAGAAATGCAAGTTTAAGGCACTTCTGTATACAGCTGAGCAAAGTAGATGATTTTTGGGGATTATTTTCAGCTTTGTATCAACACATCCATTGGTATAGTGAGGATTCATGGCAGGAATATGTTATACTGGTTTGTTGGATTAAACAATTATTATTAATATTATTATCATTAATAATACTGATCTATCAATGGCCATAGCAGTGAGTCTGCTTGTTTAGCATTCACCACTTTAGTCCAGACTGAAAGCAACAATTAGATGGCTTGTCATTAAATATTGATTCATTTTGCCCACACAATAAAGCTTGCTGACTTTGGTGATACCAATTGACTTTGTGGGTCTGAGTGAAATGTATGTCCCAGTTAAGAGGATTAGGAGGTAATAACTTTGGTTTCCTACTACTTTTCACTTAGTGCTATCATTGGGTCAACATCTCGATTTATCTCGTACTTTGATTTAAATGGTAAATGGACTAGTATTTATATTGCACTTTTCAAGACTCTAGCCAATCTTGCATTTCAAGCCCCATTCATGCATTCATGCCGATATTTATCCTGTCATGGAGGCATCGGGCCAGCTTGTGTTTTGGTAGCTTTCCCAGGGAGACCTATTGGACTGCAAGTTGGGATCAAACTGCAGCCCACCAGTTAACTACAGCTACCCTTTACTATAGTCTAGTGCTAATTATGGAAATGTTAGCATGTTAGCATTGTGCAAGCATTGTCTTTTGTTACATGTTAATCTTAATGGACACCACTGGAATTCATTGACACCAAAGAATAAGCTATATCAGCCTACGCAAACAATGACTGCTAATACGATCATTTTATTGCTGGTTTTATTAACAAGAGAAATATGGCTGACATTTTCTCTCAACTGACTTTTTGGCTTTTTCCATTCATTTTGGCACACTGTGTAATATTTGGCTTGTTAATATTTCTCCGTTCCATGTCATGCTGTAAACCGCTGCTTCTTCATATTAATAAATAAATAAAATATAAATAAATCAGCAACCCTCCTGTGAGGAAACCTCTCTCCACAAAAAAGGATTATACCCTGTAGCCTTGATGGTGAACCAGTGGGATAAAAGATTAACTCAGCAGAGACCACTGCAACTACAGAGATGGTTTGGGAGTGCAACACAATTATCCATCTCCTTCTGGGAGTTTTATGAACAGGATTTTTTGTTAAAGTAAACAAGAATCAACTTGTACCCTTAAAAATATTATCTGTCTAGGACAGAAGAGCTTATTCATGTAGTTAACTGGATAATGCTATTCACTTTAATGACTGCTTTTAGGGCAACAGTTAATACATAAATAAGGGATTTGACATTTCACCAATATAATTTATCTGGCCAAAAACTTCTGCAATTAAAAAAACAAAATTAAGACTTTAACATATATTATATAACCTACATGAATATGTCTTTCAATATTTAACCAATATTTAACACATGACTGTGTAATGAACATTCTGTTGTTTGGTACAGATCACCTAATTGTGCAGCTTATAAGGCAAAAAAAAGTGCTTCCCTGGCAATATTAAAAGTGAGTTTTCTTCAAAACAAAGCAGTGTTAGTATAAGAGTTATTTCTCGCCTTCGAGGCTTAGCCCATACAAGGACAAGAGATTAAAGAGTGAGACAGTTTACATTTGGAGCATTTGGTAAATCAAAAACTTGCAGCCAGAAGATGACAGTTGCTCTTCCTTTTGGCGCTTTGTTTTATTTTATTATCCGGATTTTGATACACTTACTTTCAGTTTTCGGTGCCTACATCTAACCAGCAACTGAACATGAAAGTAAAAAGATTGCATTTTGGGTTAGAATACGCCACTTCACAACTTTCAAGTTGCAAGCTGAAAAACTGTGCTTTCCCAGTGAGTTTAAATGTAGCATCAAGGGGTTCTTTACAAGCATGCATATGTAACAAGTTAGGGATGACAGACGAGTCTCAAGCTTTGATATAAGTTCATGGAACTGAATCGTAATGTGCCCCAAGTACTGGACACGCTGAAACACCACAGGGATGCACCTGAGAAAACAGACAAAAAATTATATTCTTTTGATGAATAAAAATCTCCAACTTTAAATCTGTCTTTTGTGGCTCCCAGCATGTGGTTTGCCTTTTGATGTCAAAACAAAAAAAGCAAACAATGAATCAAAAATTTAGATCGCTACATGTTGCATTTGGTTGCTGTAGAAAGGAGAAAGTTGTGGGAGTGATGGCAAAAGCAAGAACAGTGAAATCAATAGCAAATTTTGACATTTGATACATTTAGCACATTTGGAGTGTATAATAGTTTGTAGTATAGCATATAATTTTTATTGTTGAGGGAACCACTGAATTCATGACTAATGCATTTTAATGTAAAGAGTTACCTTGTTTGATAAATTTGAAAAAAAAGATTTTGAAATGTACAAATTATATTTACAGTTCAAGGTATGAAAATTATTCTCTAAACAAGTTTGTGGTTTTCATACTAAAAAATCAAACTTTTTTCTGTTTGGATTTTAGTTCCATTGTGTTAATACGTATGTCAAAATGAAATAATAACTGTAATGTCAAACATGTGAGGTTGTGCTGAAAAGAATGACACCCAAGCTAAGCAAGGTAATACGTTTTTAAAGATGAAATATAAAGGTAAAATCAAAAGTTGTCCAAAACTTGCCAATTACAACCTTGACTCACCATGGTAGGCACATAAAATACCATCAAAAGTTGATAGGGCCGACATTTGAATGAGGCATCACCGCCACAGAGGGCCAGTGATCAGCTCGAGGTTATCTAGAGTCACCAACGCGGCGCCCCTGAGGGTACACCCCACAAGGGTTTTTGGTCTGATAAGTGCACGCATACCCAGAGGATTATTAGCTCTAGAATTGCCACAGTTATCCAAGTAGTGGATGAGCGATCATAGGAACCATAACTGATTTAATGAGCCATTCGCAGTTTCACTGCACCGGCCACATGTACTTAGACCTGCATGCTTTATCTTTGAGACAAGCAAGACAACCACATGCTATTGGCAGGATCAACCAGGCAGCCCCTTGGGCAGCAGCCGCCCAGCCTTGACTAAACTGTTCTGGCAGGACTTTAAGAGAGCTGTGCATGAAGAAATACCTGCAAATGTCGATTAACTGAAAAAATGTTGTAAAAAAGAGTGGACAAAAATTCCTCGGCATGTTGTGAGTGAATTATAAAGCCATATGGAAAACAAGGACATTAAGATACTGTTGCTAAAGGTCGTTCTTCATATTCCTGAATTGTGTGTACTATATGTAGTCCTTTTCACAACTGTATTTATGTAGGTGATAGAACAGTAAAACAAGGAAAGTATTTTTTTGTGTTTGATTCAAAATGCAACATATTGTAGTGACGGTACTGTGGATGAAGAAATTACCTTCTTTGCCTCCTAATCTATGCATTTCCCTCTCCTGAATCTCAGTGCAAAAAGTGGAGAATGTAGCAGGAAGCTCCTTGCACTTAGACCTGACATTGAGCCATCGTGTTTAAGACTGTATATTTGCATTTCTTCTCCATAGCCTTCATTGTGATTAAAGGCTCTCCTGTAAGTGTCATCCTTCAAAAAATGGATGAAACAAAGACAGCAGGAGGGAAAGAGAGATCAAGCTTGACAGAGACAAATAGCGAGATAAAGCAAAGGAGGCTGATGGACTGAGAGGAGAGGAGGAGTACAGCGAGAAGAGTGAACACTATCAGTCAGTGAAATATACCTCATGCCGTCGGCACCAAAGGAAAACATCACTGCTCCGGGGTGTCATGCTGAGATGGACGATCAGGACACTTCCTCTGTGTGTGTGTGTGTGTGTGTGTGTGTGTGTGTGTGTGTGTGTGTGAGAGAGAGAGAGAGAGAGAGAGAATATGTGTTCGAAAAAAAGAGAGAATGAATTCCTGCTTGATACATAACAGGCACAAAAGTAATGTCTCACTGTGAAATCACTGCAAGCTGCCCACTGTGTGCACTCTCATGTACACAAACACACACAGAAAGTCAAGCAATCACCACCATCACAATGGCAGAGTGGTACGGTAGGTTAAAAAAAATGGGCATATATAAATACACTCAACCCAGAGCAGTAGTTGTGGTGCAGACCTTATGGTTGAAGGTATTGTGGGTATTTCTAGCAATGGAAAATGCACATGGAATGTTTTGTTTGCTTATTTTATGTCCTGTTATGCAAGTGAATATTGCTGTGTCTGTGTCAGGTTGGCTTGGTATGTATATGTGTTTTTTGGAAACAATATGTCAGGAAAAGCTTGGAGCTACTGCTAAGAACCGAGCAAAGCTTTTCTGTTGAGCTCAGTCTTTGCGATTCATTTTGTAACACAGATTTTATAGGCCAAAAGCTTTGAAATGTAAGCGATTTAAATATATATATATATATCATTTGAAGATGGTGTTTTCCAGTTCATGTCTGGGCTACAGAGTTTTAGGAATTCATACCTCAAGACAATGTGTAAACTATTGGAATTTTGTAGAAATAAGTTATAGAAGATCAACACAACAAGCGGAAGTGGAAAACTACAGTTCAATTCCTTCCTAATTTGGTACATGATCATCAATCCATCCATGGATGGATGGATCATCAATAATCAGGTCAATCCCAACTCATTTAATAATATTTTTGGCTTTAAATGACCTATCTATATTGACCTGGAATTACATTACTTTCCACTTAGATTTCACCAAAACTGATTTTCACTTGCTACCTGTTTTATACTCCTAAATATGCCAGCTTTTACCAACTTTTGCCAACAACATATGTATGCATGCATGCATGCAAAAAAAAAAACAACACACAGACATTCCCATACACATGTTGGTCACTCGTAGTTATGCCTGCTTCCAGAGACATTAGCCAACTGCAGCCTCAATGTGGCAGTTTAAAAGATAGATGCACACAGGCTACGGTAGAAGGTTTGTGTCACAATGCTGAATGAAGAGAGATTACTTTCACTTGTATATATTTTAACTGATTTCTCTATAGAAAAGCCGCTTTCCTTGCTAGCTCTGACATCTAAGGCTAATCTTGTATGTCAAAATGTCCACTTTTAAAACAGGAAACATGTTTACCACCCTCTGAAAGGATAGTGGAGTACTTTATTTACTTATTTATGTTTAATGGTATCCATTTTGAATAATTCTAAAACAGGTCCTTATCTGGAGCCTTTTTAATGCAAGAATAAAATGACTCAAATGCAGGACCCCAGAGGTGAAAGCAAGTTTAAAGATTTTATTTTTTTTATTAGGATGGAATTCAAACACGGGAGTGTGTAGACGGTGTATAACTGATTTCCCAGCATTGCTTTGTCTATTAGCGGGTTTGAGTTCTTACTTTTATTTCTATTTGTAGTTTCTGGTGAGGAAGGAAGTCTATGTTATCTGGAGGTCGAGAGTGGTAGAGACTGAGCAGGCACATTAGCTTCAGGTGAGTGAAAGATTTCTGTATTTGCAAGAGATAACTTGCTTGGGATGGCCAGGTGAGTGTATCTTTTCAGGTGGCCACAGCTCTCTGTAGTTCTTGGAAGGGTTTTTTTGTTTTGTTTTGTTTGTTTCCAGGATCCATCCAGGATTCAAACTGAGGGGATAGTTGTCCTGATTATCACCACATAGGCAACAATGATCTGGCAGAGAATGAATGTCCAGCAGGTTCTTAAATCCAATGAGGCAATGAGTAAATAAGGAACTGGTTTGACAGGTAAAGATGAGCATCAGGCATCACCCATACGTGGGTGACTCTGAGAATCAGAGTGCTATGTTTGTTCTTTGTGATAGACTACACCCTTACTTTACTTCCTGGCATTAGTAGATAATTTCAATTTCCACTCTTTGATCTAAATATGATCAAGGATAAAAACAGGTAGGCGATGTCAGTGTTGCTAAAAATGATTTCTCAAAAGAGGTCTTGGCAAACTAAAGGGTGACATCATGGCAAGAATGATGTCACCTTTTAGTTTGTGATGCTAGTGTGTGCTTACCACATTTTAGCATTTAGCTGATATAAGATTGTGCCTGATTAAAACCTTACAGATCCATCAAGACGGTGGACGAAGACTGTTTCCTTTATCCCAGATCCTCTGAAGCTGGAGTCTTTTTAGTTTTTCTTTTTCATTTTCCAGAAAAATGCAATTTGGTCAGATACACACAGCCAAGCAGGTAAATACAGCACTTAATTAAAAATACAAAGGATCACAGCTGAAAGGGAATTATATAAGATACAACTATTTTACCTCTGTGTTTTGTACACCATCAACAGCTGGCTTTTGTAAACTAAAAAACGACAGCACTTTGGCATCAAAATATATTTTTTCTTTTTTTTTTCTTAGTGAGATGTTTGCTCAACTGTACAATAAATGGCATTTGATTTTTGAAAATTGGGCCTCAATTGATGCAAAGAAATCCTGTGTTTACATGTTATTTGGCTGAACAATGATCTCTGTTACTAAGCAACATTACAAAGACAGAGAAAATATGGAGTTAAATTCAAGAATCCTGTCAACTTTAATATCACCCTCTTGAAAAGAGAGTAAGAGCATGCTTTCCATGTATGTTAAAATCTGTATTAAAAAGATTAATGCAAGATCGTGTCTGATTTTCTGATAGCAGAAAGAAGAATTTTCTAGACGGAAATGCGAGGGCTGAGCAAAGAGGGAAGTCTGAGATTTAACTGATCATGTAGCTGTGACTAGCATGAAAAACAGTGCCTGTGCCACTGGGATAACCAAGCCAACAGTTGGACCAGACAGCAATGATGGCCGGGTGATGTGAGATCATAGAGAGAAAGAGATGGATCAGAGTGATGCAGCACTAATTAGATTAACACTTCAACAGGAAGCCTGTCCAGACAGAAGAGGTCAAGAGGTTGTGCAATAGCGTGAGGATTGTAAATATAAAATAATGAGAGGACTCCTGGGTTAGATGCATCAATCTTGTGTCTAAAAAGACAGAATTATGCATCATCGTCTTCATGTGACATTTATAAAGTCATGCGTCCACGTGGTCCGGGGTAATAAATCTTAATCAAGCCTGACTTTACTTCCATTCCTATAGATGGCCATAAATAAATGTAGACTCACTCCATCCCCTGTTAATAAATGAAACATATGACCTCTGTCTGCACCACCAATCTTTACACCTGTCAATTATAAGAAAAGGAAGAAGCATTGATTCTGTCACTCTGGGGAGGTTTTTTGTTTTATCACAGCATAGTCACAGGTTATAGCACCTGTCTTTATCATCACGTGTGCCTATTCAGTAGTAATTGTTCATTCATAATAATCAAAATACAACATTCTCATTGAGTTCACTATCAACCATTCATAAACAACAAAAACAAATCTATAATTTATCCTATACTATGTTGTTTGCAAGACATCTTTAAAATACAACTTTTAAGTTAACCATCAGACAACCAGATGTCTAACCAGGCTGGAAGAATTATACAGGAAACAAAAGCACCCAGCTAATGTCTTGTCTGGGTTGTGACCACCTGGTAACCACTGGTTGCTAAGGAAAAATTTGTATTTGTGAGTGGTTGCTGTGAAATAATTGCTAAAGCCCCTGGCATGCAGGCCTAGAGATGAGTCCACTTATACCTACTGGCTGGTGAAGTGTTGCTGGCAGTCGTTGGTTGCAAGAAGGTATTTGTTGCAACACTGAAAATCTCATTATAATTGCTTTAGTTTCTAGCAGGTTGCCGATGTCACCAGGAGTTTGTATGGAAGATGTCGACTTGTCTCCAAGCGTTGACTAACTAAGCGTTGAAGAGCGTGACGCAAAGTAAGAACAGAGTGTAGAATGTTTTCTGTTTATCCTTTGTGTGGCAGTTTCACTACAACTTAGTGGTTAGCTAGCAAGTGCACCTTCCATGCAAATGGGAAACTGCAGCAATCTGCTGGCAACCAATCCAATCATAAGGATGTTTCTGGTGCGGTACCCTCTGTGGCACCAATTTCACCCAGCAACAACCAGCAACCTCCATCCACCACTCACCAACTGGTCGGAAAAAAAAAATTCCACAGCAACAAAAAGTTGTGACGGGGTTACTGAGGCCCAAAGCAGGAATGTCAAACTTATTGTATAAACACATCACAACCCTCTTTGACCTTAAGTGGACCAGACTAGTGAACCTCCCTTTTCTGTTAGTGTACAGTTTAACCACACATTGAATCCATCAGATATCTTTATATTAGAAAAAAAAAAGTAAATTTTCAAAAGTAAGTCAGTTTTTCTGCATGATAAAAAAAAATGTGATAGGTGTGCCATTCTGTAATAATAAAGAAACGTTTTGACTTTTTTTTCTTTTAAAATCCACCATGATGAATAAAATAAATAAGATCAAAAAAGAACAAACAATTAAAAACAAACAGATATTTCTATTGCAGATAGAACGGGAATGTTTATGTCTGTTTTAATTGTTTATCAATTAGTTAGTTACTTTGGAAAATGGAAAATACTACACCAAAGCCACTGGATTGGCCAGATTGGTCAGTCGATTCTGGCCCTGGGCCTTATGTTTGACACTCCTGGCATAGAGGTTAACTGAGATTCAGAGCTAACCCGCTTTCCTGCACATGGATCTGAATGGATCTGTCAAAGCTATTAAAAAAACAGCACAACCGTAAAAATCATGTTGGATGATTTGATTTATAAATGCAGAAGGAGTGAAAATATTGTCGCTGTGTGCTGGAAATTCTTATGGTCACTTGAATGAATGCATTTATGACCAACTCAAAGAAATTTGTGTTTTTTTATTTGTATATTTATTGTATATTGGCTTTTTTAAATATCTAGTAGGGACTCACAGGAACCACCAAACTAAATGGCTGTGGTATTCATACTCATATAATTCATATAAACTCCCCATTAGTTACTTTCCACCATTAAATAAATTGAATGGTATGAAGTTGCATCATTCAATCATATTTTATGTTCACCCACACAAAACAAATTATTCTAATCTTATGTAGTCACTGAACACACCTAATGTGTTGAAACAACTTAGGATCTGGAAAATGCTTAATTCTCTGTATTTGTTGAAGGGGGGGAAAGGGGGAAGACAACACAGATCAAAGTGTGTGAATCAAGTAGAGATAGCGGGGGCTGAAAGGGCATGGAGAGTATAAAAAGAAGAGGCAAAGGGTTGGGGGTGTGCAGGAGGAGGAAACGAGGAGGAGCAGCAGAGGAGTGGTGGGAAGGGCAAGCCAAGTAAGCAGTTTCCTGTCCATTTTTCATCAGGCGGGCTAAATTAGGCCAGGCTCGTCTCTCCTTCTATGCGTGCGAGCATCTGCTCCCACATTCTTGACACGTCTCTCCTCTCTGCAACCCAGAGCATGGGGCAGTGTTGCTCCGAATACTCTCCTCAGCATCCTGCCTTTTCAGTGCGTCTGATTTATTAGTCGGTGGGTGCCGTCCATCACACCATGACGCAGGGAAGCATCATGTTTTCTCTGTGCACTTCACCACTCTCTTCCAACCCCTCCTCTCCCTGCTTTTCTCTCCTGCCTTTCTCCCCTTGTTCTCTTGTTGCGAGGGCATCTTTGTCATCTCGTTTGCTGTTTCATTTGGTGACCCGCTGACTCTTGCTTGACTTCTCCCCTCTGAAGCCTGTCATTTGTAGTCCCATAGTGTCTGCCATTTATATGCCTTACATGAACTGACTAGGTGCTGACATTTAGATAAAGGAGAAATACTTTGGTCTCGGTGCAGTCTGGAGAGGCCCAAAAGGCTCCATCATGTTTTTTAAAGCAACAGGTAAAATGTTAAACCAGTGACAAACTGGGCAGCTTTTTGGGAGTCCAAAGAGAAAATAAATTAAAGATGTGCCTCGCAAAAAGCCTGCCAGATTCTTTCATCTTTGCTTGGCTTGAACAGTTCTCTGCTGGTCAAATCAAATCAGAGACTTCACAGAGGCTTCTGAGCACAGTTCTTGGCACACTTTCCATATGTACTGGAACTAAATTACAGAAACACTTTACTGCACTACCACAACTTTTTTTCTAAATCAAGTCTTACCTGCAAAGTTGAACTTTTCTACACTACACTGCTTTTTTTCACTGCACATGTTCCACTCTCTTTCCAGTGGCTGAGAATTCTTGTTTGTCTTTATGAACTTCCAGTTCTGTAGAAAAATCTCAGCTTTATTCTACTGAAATAATCCGCTAGTCCTTTTTGGGGGCAGCCAACAGAGGTACAACAGAAAGTTTTCCCACTTCTTAAACTATTCAGTTGAGTGAGAAGCATAGCAGAGGTTTAAATCAACAAAATGTTCCAGACTGAAGGACAAATTCTGTGGTCTGAATAAGAAAAAATAGCAACTGAGCACTAGTTCTCAGGGCAAAAATGCCTTTTCGACGTCAGAGGTCAAAGGCGAGTTATAGAGAAAAGCGTTTTCGAATGTCCAACATGTCCAACATTGAAGCAGATGGACAAACAGCAGCTGACAGGAGTGGCACTCACTGTGGGTGCCACTCCTGTCAGATGATAAAAAACACATTGAGGCTACAGTTTATACATGCTCACTAAAAGGTCCCCTGGCTTGATTGGTCTCATTTTCTACTGTGACATTCAGACAGCAGGGTCAAAATTGCAAAAATGTGGAGTCATACTAACTTGTATCAAGTCTTTGTTTAAGCACCTCAGCCTTGCTTAGTATTGTTGCTGACCATGTCCAATGTAACCATCTTCTAATACCTGCAAGATAACACTGGATGTCACAAAGCTCAAATCATCTCAACCTGGTTTCTTGAACATGGCAATGACTTCACTGTACTCAAATGCTCTCTTTGTCACCAGCACTTCATAGTGAGTCTAATTTGGTAGTAGCAGTGTGTACCAACAAATACAGCAAGATCCTCATTTTATTCTCCTTAACGTTGATTACAGTACTGCATTAAATATACCCGACAGCTACGCTGTACTTTGATGTGCACCTTCCCATCCATGCAACCCCAACGACTTTGTTACTGCCTTGTAAATATACCATACTTATTAGCAGGAGGACAATGCCTCAGTTAACAGGGTGTAATTACAACTAACTTGCATACAGTGTTAATGCACTAGCATTCTATCAGTACAGCTTTATGTTGTTTCTTTTTATTCAAAGATCTAACAATTTTGGTATATTCTCAGTGAGTGTGAAGTAAAATAACTGTTTAACTAATATGATCCAGTTGGAACTGGACAGATCAACCGCATACCCCTATGTTAAAGTCATATGTCCTGCTTATCTAGCCAACTAGCCTGATCTAGTATGTCTACAAACTATGTTGCTCAGTATCATATTTCCTCGTTTGCACTCATAAGACAAGAGAAATGATTCTGTCATTTTGGGGGAGATGAGCACTTATAAAGGCCAAAAGCAATGACGTTTAAACATTGTAAAAAGGTAGTTCCTCCGAAAGTAGCACGGATCAAAAGATGGGGACCTGAAGAACAAAAACAATCATTATTTTAAAATGAAAAGGCCCGGTGTAGTTTGTTGAAAAAAATAAAGTGAGGAAGGTCATGTGTAAGTGTTTGAGTCCAAGTAGTAGTGAGTAGTGTGGAAAAATTGAGGGGCTGGACCCAGAACCAATAAAAGGTACATAGTTTTTTTAGTTGTAAAATCAAAAGGTGAAGAGTCCCATGTATTTAAACCCTAGTTGTGGTTGTCAGTTGACCCACTGTTGATCATGTGGGTCATGACATAAGCCAAGGTGTGCACAAAAGGTATGGGTGATTCCCACCACAGCTTTCAGGTGAATCCATCATGAGACCTTACCCCACCCTGTCATGTGACTTATTGAGATCACCTGATCCAAGGTGTGAGTGGGTGTTGAGGTGCCTAGGAAGTGATCTGCATTGTAGGCTGCATTGTAGGTGATTTTGACCCAGGTGTCATCAGAATATCTGTATCAGTAACTAGGTACAGTCCCTTTGAAAGAGCAAAGAGATCCTCCATTTTTAAACTCCCTTTCCTTAACAAAGCACTGATTTCACCTGAACAATGACCCTTCCAGAAAACTGACAGGCATTAAAGTCATTAAACCTAACGAAATCTTAAAGATCAGCTCTAAACTTCTTCAAAGATTAACAAAGACATTCTGCTCTAATAATGCTTTGTACCTGTTATGTTTTTTTCTCCAAAAGTTCAATTATCTGCTTATAAATTCTTAAAATGGCATCTACACCTCCTCCTCTTAGAAGAAACTAGAATTTATAAATATGAAATTATCTTCTACCACTTGAACTCTGAAAAATGAGTCATTCTGAGCATCTGAACATCAAACATCCATCATAAACACATTGCTTACAACTGAAATTTTGGCAGTTTTAACAGTTGTAAGAGGCATATATCAATTATGCTTTGATAACAGAGCTTGATCACAAATCCTTTGTTGCGTAGTCCAAGAGGTGATAGAAAAATAAAATATTTTTTTGTGTAACTGGAAAAACTGTTGCCTCTTTTTTTTGGCTGGCAGAAAACATTTTTTGATTGTTATTAACTGCTGATTTTAGATCTTATGTTGGCTTCTTTCTCCCATGGCATTAATTAGATACGCACATAGTAAGTTTTGTCACCAGTGCCCCAATGCACTGCTTGCAGTTTTGGGAAGGTTACTTTTAAAATGTATTCCATTACAGATTACAGAATACATGCCCCAAAATGTATTCTGTAACGTATTCCGTTACGTTACTCAATGAGAGTAACGTATTCTGAATACTTTGGATTACTTAATATATTATCATGCTGTTTACAACTATGTGAATGTACTATTGCTGTGATTTATTACTGTTACTGAAGGTCCGCGACTCCGAACCCGTAGTAAAGGGACCTGTGGCTAATACATCGGGTTCTGTGTCGGGCTCGTAGCCAAAAAATAGCTTTACTTTGTTGTCTGGGTCAACTTTGCTTGCGAGAGACAGAAAGAGGCGTTGAAAGGCTGCTCCAACAGAACTTATTGTTTTGGAGGAAAACACGAACACGGTGTACAGTCGAGTCTTAATAGCTTACTTACAACTGGGCTCGTCAGGCTCTCTTCTTGGCTGCAGTGGTTATTATTATATTTACATGCTTCCAGCTCCCGTTTTTGCTCGATGACAGCTCGTACTTTTCCTTTTTCTCCCTCCCTCGCTCACAGACACATAACGGGTATGGCAGTCCATTCTCCCTGCAGCACAGACTACACTGCCTATGATGCTACATTCTTTAGAGCTATACCTGTAGCATTCTGCCTATTAGCTTAGCACAACAACAACAAAAAGGCCTCTCTCACCCAGGAAACACAGAGAGAGAGAGAGAGAGAGCGTCACCCTGTAACCATGGCAACCGTAACGCTGCCACCTGGAGCAACAGAACGTAGCTGTCAAACAAAACCCAAACAGGCCTGACCCGCCACAGTATGAAACAGGGAAGTACCGCTGTGTAATCCATTTATTTCAACAAAGTAACTGTATTCTAAATACCACCTTTTTAAACGGTAACTGTATGTAACGTCGGTACATGTATTCCGTTACTCCCCAACACTGACTGCTTGTGATACTTGTATATATAGAGAATGGACCTCTTTGGTTCTTTCTTTGGATTTCATACAATTCCTTCAGCTGACACAAACCATACATGCAACAAGGGATCCTTTACAAGGGTCCGCAAGTTGGATTTAAGAAACTTATGGCAACATTGGCAGTCACGGCAATGACATCAAAGGACACCTCGTGTGTGTGTGTGTTTTCGAACAAAACAGTAATATCTGACATCCCGGGAACAGACTGCATTATTGTTTACTTCACTACAGCTTGCTTATTTGCAATCTGATTAATTAACATGACATTACCAACCTATCCCAAATCTGCTGCACGAGGTTGCTGGGGTGAGGGAAGTCTGGGTCTCTCTGGTTAGACTGATGCCCCCATGAACTGAAGCAGTGTAAAATAAGTAGTATAAAAAGGGATGATGGATGAATGGATGGATTTTACCAACATACAGTGCAGAAAGTCCAAAAGTCAATTGTCACCCTCTCTCATATTATTCTGCTTTAAAGCAACCGTTTGTCTGAGATGAGAGAATTACATTACAGTAAGATTAATCATTCTGTTGTCCTGGTTTGAATATGAGGTTAAAAAATATATGAATGAACATTTCTGGATAAACGTTAAGTAGGATCTGACATGCTCATTCACTGTTCATTCTAAATAAACCCTTAATATGACAAGTTGTTTAATTTGTTATCACGCTTCTCTTTTACCAGAGGTACATGCTCTGAACTCAGCTCTGATTGCACTCCTGTCATGTCCTTTTCTACATAGGGACTCCCCCATCCAATGAGAACAATGCAATTACCTAAATGAATGAGGGACACCTCAACTGGCAGGTTACTCCCCTCAATTACCAACATGCTTTCCAGCTGACACCTGGGAAATAAGATAAGCAGGTAAATGTGCTTAGACTAAGTGCTAACAACAAGGTACTCTTGGTGATGACTAAATGCTGCTTCAGGCTTTGGGATAAAGGAGGATTGGCAGCGACTGCAGAGATCTCCTGCCAATGCTGCTTGCACACAGTCAGCATTGGTTTTTAGTTTGAAGTGAATGCAAATTGGAGGAGAAAGTAATGGTACCCTCTCCTCTGCATTATGAGGCAGACTGCTTTTTAGCAGGGTCAAAATCAATCAGGAGCCATACAAAATTATTTTAAATAATGCATGTGAGAGACCTAAGTGTTGCTAATAATAAACTTTGAAAGAGCGTGATTACATAAATGATCAGAGAGGTGTGTGAAGAGATGAGGGAGACCCATTTAAAGATGCTACTCCTGCATTGCTCCCTTAACAAGCCAAAAACATTGACAATACTCACAAATTATATTCTGGTTGCTATATTCTTTAGATTAGATTCTGGTCCTCTGTTATAGGAATCATCTTTTTTTCTGGTTTATACAAATGCTGTGCCTTTTTGATAATGTGGCCAATTTCCTAGCATCAGGGGCATTGTTAAATCTGAACAGAAAATTGCATATGTTTGTAAGAAGTAGTTAGGTGTGATGGTTGGAGGTAACTTCTACTATCTTTCTTTCTTTTTTTCAACCCCGTGAACATTACCTTGCCCCATGTGAAACAGGAAGTTCAGAGAGACCAAGTTCTACTCCATTTAGAAATTCTCTGGGAGTATCAAGCTACTAGCCTCAATCAGAAATGAGGCCACAGAGGTCTGGTAAGTTCACTTCTTCTCCAAACCTTCTGATTTTTTCAATTTCACTTATATCACTTTAGGCAATTTATCAGAAGTTATCAGAGCCAGCCTACAAAAAGTGCAACACAGAAAGCATACTGCCAATTTGCTTTGCCGAAAATATATTTTCTTCTTTTATTCTCAGGGAATGTAGCTGGTGCCTGGATTAAGGGGCTATTTTTTGTGTGCAAGTGAAAAAAGTGCTGAATCTTTCCACGTGTGGTTATAGCAAGTCAAAGCAATGAAAACATCTGAGGTGAAGGAAACTATTAGACTATTAGCGCTTTCTATACTTGCACTGTTCTAGAGTCACTTTGTATAGTTCCCACCTCTACGTAATCACTGTTTAGCTTACATTTGGAGTTGGTTAGGCTCTTAGTTCATCCTCTGTGAAACAAGCTGCTTTAGCTCCCTTCACTGTCTTTTAAGGCCAACAAGAAGTGGGAGGGACAGCAGCTCTCACTGACATCATGCAGATTTAAGATTAAAACAAAAAAAAGAGTAATTGAGTGTTTAGAACAGTCTGAAGCTTGGTTTCTGATTAACAGGGCTTATCTGTTATTATGCTCACTTCATTATTTTTGACTTAATTCCATCATAGCAGTGTGTAATTGACTGAAAACCAAAAGCAGGCATCTTTAAACATAGTTTTCTATTGTCGTTGTGTAGTTTCTTTGAAACCCAAACTTAATGTATTAAATTTCATGAAACCCTGAAAAGCCTTCATTTGCCACCTCCATGTTTCCCGTGGTCTTCCTCTGCCTTCCATTTTAGCGTAATGTGGCATTTCTATGCACATAACAATATTTGGAATTATTTGAATGGCAACAAAGGGTATTTTCTGTTTCAAAAAACAGACGGAATAGACAAAACATAAATGTAGGAAATGCTGAGTAACTAGCAACCTCTTTTATCAAAATCAAGCAAACAAAAAGAAAACATTAATTTTGGTATCTTTGATTGACGGGTTATGAATACAAGTTATCTGGAATGAATAGTGTTTTTCCTCAAGTGCAAGAAAAAAGAACTAAAATGAAAAGAAGGCATGTGTGTCATTTTTTGTTTTAATTTCAGTCCTGTACAACAGTGTTTCATGACTAACTGGTAGCATGGGTTTCCTTGGTGAAAGGACTTGTTATAAGAAATGATGAGTCTTCAGCTAAAATAATTTAAAAACATTGAAATCTCCCACTTCTCCCATTGGCCCTGACTCTTTCTTCTCACCATTTGAAACCAACAACTATTTGAACAATGCAACTATGTGTCAATGAACCTAAGAGCATAAGATTATTCAGGTTATGGGCAAGGACAGGAACTATTCTTTATGAAACAAGTTTCAGAGCAGACATCACAGTGCCCATTTGCTATTATTAATAAGGACCTCTTTAAATTCCTGTCCATTCACTCTCTTTAAGTCACATATTCTTAGAAATTTGCAATAGTCTGAAGGACAAAGTTCTTGTGTACCACTCAGCATGGAGCTGTGCGCCATATGTGTTTATACCTCAGCTTCCAATGCCCTGCGAGAACTTTTTTTCACCTTAAGAAAACAAATGATGAGCATGCTCGTTTGAGAGGAAGGTCAGCTTTAAAAGCAGGACTCCTCAATAAACAGTGCAGGGGGCACAGAGTGAATCAGTACATAAGAAATCTTCTTGTCCGAGACACATTTTCACAAGAAATATCCAAGGCTAATATTTTGCCCATTTGCCCCTTACATTTTGTTTCAGGAAGTGTTTTCGTTGAATGGCCTTTTATAAAAATTCTGGTATTGATTTGTAAATCATGTTTTTTAATAATAATAATAATAATAATAATAATAATAATAATAATAACTTTATTTATAAAGCGCTTTCAAACAAAGTGCTGTTCAACTATTTGAAACTAAAAAGATAAAAAAGAAATAAAAGCAATACAGGTAAAAGACACAATACAAGTTAAAAACAGTAAAAATTTAAAAACTAAAAGCCATAGAATTAAGACAAGTAAGATAGGGTGAACAAATGTGTCTTCAGCTTAGTTTTAAAAACCTCCACAGAGCATGCCTGCCTAATATCTTGAGGGAGGGTGTTCCACAGAAACGGGGCACGAAAAGAAAAAGCACACTCTCCAATTGTCTTTTTTCTGGCTCTAGGAACCTTTAGAAGGCCAGAGTCCTGAGATCGGAGAGCACGGGATGGAACGTAAAAATGTAAAAGGTCGGAGAGGTATGAAGGTGCCAGTCCGTTTAAAGCCTTGTAGGTGAGCAGCAGGACCTTAAAATCTGCTTGAACCTGACAAGGTAGCCAATGAAGAGAGTTCAGTACAGGGCTAATGTGCTCAAATTTCCCAGTTCTTGTTAAAATGCGAGCAGCTGCATTTTGCACCATCTGTAGACCTCTAAAACTTTTCTTTGGTAGCCCAGAAAGAAGAGCATTGCAATAATCAATGCGTGAGGACACAAAAGCATGGACAAGAACCTCTGCAGTGTCGCTTGACAAAACTTGTCTGATTCTGGCGATGTTCCTCAAATGATAAAAGGCGGTCTTTGTTATCTCTTTTACATGAGAATCAAAAGAGAGCACCATGTTGAACCACACGCCCAAGATTTTTACCTTGTCCCTACAATTTATGACACTGTCATCAATTCTCAAGATGAAATTCTGGGACAAGTGCTGAAATTTGTGTGGCCCAATGACCATCAGCTCTGTTTTATCAGTATTTAGGAGCAAGAAATTATCCGATAACCAGCCCTTAATTGCAGATAGACAAGATTCTAGTTTAGAGACTTCAGCACAATTTCCAATGGTTAAAGGAACATAAAGCTGCAGGTCATCAGTGTAACTATGAAAGGTTACATTAAAAGAACGTAAAAGAACACCAAGAGGCAGCAGGTACATAGAAAACAACAATGGTCCAAGTACAGAGCCCTGAGGGACCCCATGCCTCACTGCACAGGTCTCAGAGAGATCATTTTTAAAACTAACAGTCTGAGACCTCCCAAGCAGGTAAGATCTCAGCCATGATAAAACATTTCCTGTAATTCCAATGAAATGTTCAAGCCTATCCAATAAAATGCAGTGATCCACAGTGTCAAACGCAGCACTTAGATCCAACAGTAATAAAACTGAAGTGCGATCGTTGTCTGCATTAACCAGCAGGTCATTTACCACTTTTACTAAAGCTGTTTCTGTGGAGTGATTTGGTCTAAAAGCAGACTGAAATGTTTCAAACAGATTGCTTGTTGACAAATGCTCAGTGAGCTGCTTAAAAACCACTTTTTCAAAGACTTTAGATAAAAAAGACAGATGTGAGATGGGTCTATAGTTTGCGACCATGTCAACATCCAGTCCAGGCTTTTTCAAGATTGGCACTACCACAGCTGATTTAAAACATTCAGGGAAGACTCCAGTTGTCAATGAAGTATTTAAAAGAAACAGAATGTAGGGTCCTAATACTGACCACAGTTCCTTTATAGCCCAGGCTGGTAGAGGATCCAAAGAACAGGTTGTACATCGAGCTGCTTTTACAACCTTAGTTAATCCAGACAGAGAAATAACCTTGAAGTCAGAGAACAGTTCATCAGCACCAACAGGCAAAGCAGCCGAGTAGTCTAATGAAAAGCTTGAGGAGGGAGTAATCTGATTCCTAAGTGTTTCAGCCCTGTCTCTGAAAAACGTAAGAAAGTCATGAGCTATCAAATTAGAACAGCAGAGAGTTGACTTACTCTCTGTAAGTTGCAACACTGTGTTGAATAAGAGTTTTGAGTTATGTTTATAACTCATGATGAGATTTGAGAAATAATTTGCTTTTGCTGTCGACATCGCTGATTGAAAAGAAGACAATGAGTCCTTCCAAGCCTGGAGAAATACTTCTAGTCTGGAAGATCTCCAGTGACGCTCTGCTTTTCTACAATTTCTTCTCAAGTTCAAGAGGTCCTAATTTAGCCAAGGCATAGGGTTCCTTTTTTGACATTTTAATTTCTTTACGGGAGCAACAGAGTCCAGTAGTTCAAGAAGTGTATTACTAAAGTTCGCAGTCAAGGTGTCCACACATAACTCCTGGGTAAAAATAGGGTCCAACACATCAGGTAGATGTAATTTAACTCCAAGCAATGCTTCGGGGCTAATATAACGAGATGATCTGAGGGGCAATCTTCCCCTCTCAGAAGCTGGAAATTTAGGGATTAAAATATCAAATAAAATTGCTGAGTGGTCTAAGATAGGTAAAACACAATTATCAGTCATTGATACATTCAATCCGTAACCCAAGACAAGGTCTAGGGTGTGGCCCTTACGTGTTGGCCCAGACACAAATTGTGTGAAGTTTAAGGAATTAATTACATTTAAGAAATCTTTGACCAGGGGTTTATCCTCACAACACAGATGAATATTAAAGTCCCCCAGTATAAGAATCCTTTCATAGTGAGCGATAAAACATGTCAAGAAGTCTGAAAATTCCGAAATAAACAAGTCATTATATTTAGGTGGACGATAGATGACTATAATTAGAACCACAGGACAGCTTAAAGTCAGGAGTTGGGACTCAAATGAGGTAAAAACACCAGGACTTTGTACCTGTTTGCATTTAATCTCTATCTTTGATGATAGAGGCTACCCCGCCTCCCCTCCCAGACAACCTGGGGGAGCTGAAGAAGCTGGCATCGGAGGGGCAAAGTTCCAGCAAGGGTGCCACTTCACCAACGTGCAGCCATGTCTCAGTTAGGAACATGACGTCCAGCTTATGAGTATCAAAAAAGTCCCGAAGAACATGAGTTGTATTTGATACAGATCTTGTGTTTAAGAGAGCTAATTTAATTCTCTGTCCATCTGTGGTAGCAGGCAGTAGTTGTAGGTTGTTCATATTTGCTCCACCTCCCTTCATATCCCGTCGGCATGGCGACCAATAAAGCACCGTCGGGTGAGCATGCTCCGATGACGTCGGGTAAACAGGAAGAAGGCAGCGCTGTTTGAGGCCAAAATAAAGTCCTAAACAGCCAGGGTCGCCGATGGTAAGGACCCGCCGCATCCGAGTTCTGACCCGAACACGCTTCCCAGAGCGCGTTCCACGCATACGTCCATTTCTCCAGCGCTTCCGTTTCGAAGGATTCCAGGGGGGATCACGGCGATGCAGTTCCTCCGGTACCGACGCCAGAGGCGGCGGGAGTCCTCCACATCGCTCGCTAACGCTGGGAAGCTTCAGCAGTGAGTCACAGATATTAAGCAGCGTCTGTCGCTCATACGACAACAAAGAGTGGGTTTTTAAAACTAGCAGGGACACCACTAAGAACACAAAACATAAATATTGCAGAACCGAGAGACAGCGTGCCATGACACCCGGCGCCATCTTTTGAGGCTCTCTTCTCTCTTCTTTTGTTTTGTTTTTGGTTGAGGCTTTTGATCTGTTATATTCTTGAAAGATTGTTCCAACTCAAAATTTAGCAAGTCTGACACTATGCAATTCTACCCCCTCAGAAATGGACAGTAAGTTAATGTGTTTTACAATAGATACATTCCCTCTTGGGTTTTGCATTGGACAAGGTAACTATGTATTTTTATAGAAGTATTTATATGTTTCCAAGTAGTAAAAAGTACATATTTGCACAGTTTCTTCAAGATTTTAAGGTCTTGTATCAAAACATAGAATGTCCTTAGCTTTTAGGAAAAGGAATCCCATATCGTCTTATTATGTGTTACCATGGCTTACCAGTCGGGAGTTTGTTTATTTCAGCTGTTAATGAGCCTAGTCTGATACAAATTATTATGCTTATATGAAATGAGAGTGAAAACGCAAACACGTTTCGAGGAACATGTACTGCTGTCAGGATCATGTTTTCTAACAGTCAACAAATGTTGTTGATGAGCTTCACAATTAAAAAATGGTTACCGTCAGTTGCTCATATTTGATCACCCATTATGACAGCTGATTGGAATGATTACCCTGCCATTCACTAAAGCTGCTTACATGCATCTCATTATAAAGCGAGCCCTCAGTAACAGAAGTCTCTATTCTCAGCCACTTAGTATTAGTAGTGAAACTGTTTGTAAATCAACCATCATCTGTCCATTTACAGTTTGTTAATTTTTGTCATCTATATTGTGAATGTGTATACATAAATATATATATGGCCGCAGATTGAACTCAAACCATGTGGCCACCCGCTCATGCCACTGAGCCACACCTGGACGAGTTTGGTAAATATGGTAAAATGTCAGTGTTTGAATCATGTTTGCTGGATATTTGTAAAGAGGCAGCATGAAATGTTAATGCCAATTCTCACAATGATAAGGAAAGCTTATGCAAATCCAGCCTAAATAATAATAAGCAGATAAACTAAAACATGTAGAAGCAGAGTGAAATAACAACGTCTATCTAAACAGATACATGAACATATAATGTATATATTGTTATCTACAGACTTGTAGATCTACAAATGAACTCTAAAACAGTATTTCTACTGCAGAAGTAAGCAAAAGTTAAATGTCACCCTTCAGGAATCTGAAGCTTCATGTACTTTTCATCCAAGGACATAAGAAGAGAAATATAGAGATTCTCAGATTTTATTGTTTGCATGCAAATCAAGATTTGCTATACACAAGTATTGAGTAATTTTTAACTTGCAGGTGTACCTAACTGCTGTACCTAACTGGTCACTCCTGACCCTTCTTACTTGATAATGCAATCCAAAGGAACAAGGCCAACTTATATTGAACTAAACCTAATATGTCAACAATAGGTGGGACAACCTATAAGAAGGTGCATTCAGAACCACTGGCATTCAATGTAAACAACAAAAGCTAACTCCTACCACACTCAGTGAGTCTTCATTATCCAACGCCTGAGTTGCCAAGCTTTTAGGCCTATTACTGTAGGCAAACAGGGACAAAAGCTCTCTGTAATTACTCCGCTTCCCCAGTGGGTAAAGCCAGCATTCTTAGGGAGCTGTGCAATGGTTTTCCATGTAGCTCTCACCATGTCTCGGCTGGGGAGATCCAACACATGCTGTTCTTTGCCTTCTTTTTTTGCACATTGCTTCTTTTTCTCCCTCTCGTTCTCTCAGTCCTCTGTCTATTGCATTTGTCCACTCTCTCATCCCTACAGTCATTAAAAAAATAGATAAAATACTGAAAACAAAATAATTTTTATCATTTATTTTTCCAATTATATTTAAAAATGTAGATAAAAAGAACAATTCAACTAGTTACATAAACATTTTTTTTACAGGGCATAAATTATTCACAACTCAATGACATCCCAACAAGATTCAAAGTATGGAAGATAATATTTTCAGCAGCATTTCAGCTCTTAATTGTTGCTTCAAAAATGTTCAATATTGAAGGGTAATTAAGTCACTAATGAGACAGGAAAAGGTAGAGCCAGGACACTCTGGAGAGGTTATTTCACTTAACTAGCTTGTCTTGGTCTCCCCCTGCATGCATTGGAGGTGGTGTCTGGGGAGAAGAAGATCTTCTTAGGCTACTGCGCCCTCAACCTGAACCCAGATAAGTGGCAGAAAATAGATGAATTCATGGGAACTTCTTAATGTCTTGTTTTGCATGACCAGATTTTAAACTACTAGATACTTTACCACAATAACATTTGCTCAGTATGAGACATCCTGCGTATTAGTTCCAAAGATTAATAAATATATAACTAAATATTAATAAAGATTAATTCTCGCTTTTACTATGGTATATTTTTATGTAACAAAACACTAAAGTGTTAGTATTAAACATATTCCAATAACAAAAGGAAGTCTAAATCAGAACATTTTTCCATTCAAAAAGATGTTCTTTCTTCTCATATATTATTATGTTTAACATCTATTAATCAAGTTCTCTATTCTAAAGTTGCCTACACTTCATGCTTTACTTCATATAAATTCAATAGGGCCAGGATTACAATTAACAGACTCTCCTCTTGAGTGCCAGGTTACACCTTGAAAATGCTAGACATCTTTTGAGATGCAGATGTTGAATTAAAATTCAGCTTGATCCTCTTTATTTATGGACCACTTCAAAGATTTTCAAATACAGCAATTTTTATTTCCAGTTACTGGCCAAGAGCAAATGTACTGACTAAACTTGCTGTCCGGCTCTCAGATCACAAAGCTTTTTTTTTCTTTTTTTTTAAATGTTATTCAATATTTTGTTCCAACAGTCTCAATGTTTGACTGAGTATATAATAAATACAATATCAAGTCTCAGATATTACTTCTCAGAAATGTTTGTTAATAATAATAATAATAATAATAATAATAATAATAATAATAATAATAAGAAGAAGAAGAAGAAGAAGAAGAAGAATTGTTAGTATAAACTCTCGCTGTCTTCCCCTTTTCCAGTATCCACTGTGCTATTCTGCGCACTCCTACAGAAAGGTGACTGATGTGAAAAATCTTTGGTGGTGGCTCCAAAATGTAGTGGCTCCTACATAACTTAAAAGAAGTTTCAAGTTGGTCACATTAATGGTTTTACAACCAAAGGTAGGCTGGGCAATATTTTGGCAATGTCAGAAATCTGAGATGGTTATTTCACAGTGTGACTGGTGCTGCAACCTACCTATGACGCCCTAAGGTGGTATACTTACAAGCACAACACCAGAACGCAAACACAAACTCAAACTCAAATGGAATATATGGAGGCAAAATGTGCAAAATAAAATGTTTAGGTTTCCATTACAGCCAGTAATATAGTATAAATAAAATATCTACGTTACCACCCACAGCAAAGTCCCTTTGTAAAGTTTCAAACAGAGCATGTTTAGTGTTATATTGGTGTTTTGAAACTGGATTGGTTGAGCAATGACAAATCTGACTGGTTGTGTAGGTTCTGGACTGGTTCTTATATAGCGCTTTTCTACTCTTTCTGAGCACTCAAAACGCTTTACACAACTTGTACATTCACCCATTCACACAAGCACATTTTTCTAAGTGCTTTCTAAGTAACATTCACACACACATTCATGCATCGGAGAGCAATTTAGGGTTAGTATCTTGCCCAAGGATATTTGGCATGCAGACTAGGGGAAGCCAGGGATCGAACCACCAACCTTCCGATCAGTAGATGACCTGCTCTACCACCTGAGCTACAGCCACCCAGTCATGTAGTCATGTTCTCAGTCATGTAGGTCATGGTAGCCTTAAGTACACGAAATGCAGGGAACTTGACTTTGTTTGTGTGAAGATGTTTGACCCCTTATATCCAAGGGCCATCTTCTGTTCTTAGAACTGCAGTTTGTGCTGAAGTCATCTGAGTAATTAAGGGTCACATAAACCAAGGTACTGGTTATTACCATAATTTGGGCCAAGGTGTGAATCCTTTGTGACAAACTGGATCACCCTACCATTACATGAGTTATTAAAGTTACATGGATCAAGATGTGAATGCTGGTTGAACTGCATGAGAAAGGCTCTCAAAATTGCATTCAGAATAGACCTATGTTATACAGACCCATAACGGGTGAGAGGTGAAACATCTTTAGAGGAAACGAGATTGTCTTGATCCACTTGAGATAATCTGATAATCTGAGGGATACTGCATGCTCATACGCTGTCTAACTCCATAATGGTCAAAATTTAAAAGATGAAGGCTTGATTCAGTAAAAGGACTAGATGTTACAATCCCTGATAATGCATTGCTTTAAATGGAGAAAACGAGGTCTGGTTGCAGAGTAGTTGTTACAATCTCTGTGGAAAAATTAGCCTCTGATCCAAGTCCACTTGCATCTGTCAATCCCTGGCAACTTTCAGCAGGCCCAGGTCCAGGTTTGAGGGGCTTGTCCTCAGCTTGTCTTCCTTCCAGACAAATGCTGATGAAAACTGGTTGACCCTCCTCTTGGTTCCTGAAAGGTTGAGCGTTGATGGATTTTCTTTTGCACTCAATTTTCTCGGCTAGACACCTGAGGACATGGTTGTCTCTCCATGTGTATCTGCCCTGAATAAGGCTAGTCCTACAACCAGCCAAGATGTGGTTGAGTGTGGCTGGGACTATACACAGGGGGCAAGATGGGTCCATTCCAAACCACAGCTGCAGATTTATTGGAGAGGATAGCACATCGTATGTCGCTATGAGAGTTTACTCTTTTCAACACTCTCCCAATTCATCCAGTGACCCTGCTTGGCCAGTGCTCCTCCTGATGACGCACCTCCTCCACCACTATTTTTCGACGTTCAGTTACAGATGCCTGTTGCCACCGAGGTGTTACTGCTCCAAGACCAAATCCTCCTCTGCCCTGTTGGACGTCACAATGCCAAAGAGCAGATTTGGCCTGTAGCACAGATGTGGGCTCTCTAGTCGATTGGCATGATTGAGTGAGACCTCGTACATTGTCAACCGCCACAGTAATCTGGGTAATAACCCAAACTGGAAGTACCAGAGCTTCAGTTTCCCTGGGAATGCTGTGTTGTTAATCTGCTTGGGGTCATTAGCCAGGTTCTGCTTTAGTTGTTCTAGTTGCCACGCATCATTGAGGTCTGCATTATACCACCGTCCCAGGCTCTTTATGGAATTCTCTAAGACTGTTGGAACTGATTCTCCACTGATATAGAATTGCTTGGCTGTCAGTTTTTCTTTTATGATGGAGATGCTACAAGATTTACTCGGCTTGAACTCCATTCTTGCCCATTCAATGTTTTCCTGGAGCTTCTGTAGCAATCGCCTAGTACGTGGTTTTGTTGTTGTAATGATGGTCATGTCATCCATGTAGGTTCTAATGGGAGGAAGACGAAGGCCACTCTTGAGTCTCTCACCTCCCACTACCCACCGAGATGCCGGTACGACGAACTCCATTGCCATGATAAATGCCAAGGGGAAAATCGTGCAGCCTGCCATAACTCCAATTCCCAGGTGTTGCCAGGCTGTGGTGGTGTTCTCAGCTGTCACACAAAACTGTAAATCCTGAAAGTAGGTCTTGACCAGACCAGCAATGTGGTTTGGTAGGCTGAAATAGTTGAAGGCCATCCATAAGATCTCGTGTGGAACTGACCCAAAGGCGTTGGCAAGGTCTAAAAAGACAACATGAAGGTCTCTTTGTTCTTTCTTGGCAGTATGAATCTGGTGTCAGATGACGCTGGCATGCTCCAGACATCCCAAGAAGCCTTGGATGCCGGCCTTCTGCACTGATGTGTCAATATAGTTGTTTCTTTGCAGGAAAGTGGATAGTTTTGGGCCAAGACACTGAAGAAGATCTTTCCCTCCACGATCCGGCGAAACTGGCTGATGGATGAGGAGTTCTTCTCCTTAGGGATCAGAATACCTCCTGCTCTTCACCAAGCCTTTGGAATCACTCCTTTCTGCCACGCTACCTTCATCAGCTTCCACAGATATTTGAAGACTCGTGGGGTGTTTTTATAGAGCCTATATGAAATGCTATTAGGTCCTGGGGCTTATGCTACTCTTGCCTGTTTCACTACCTTCTCCACTTCACTCCATGTAGGTTGTCTTATGTCGATTTGGTGTTCAGGTGCCTGGATAGGTGGCATATCACTCGGAATGGTAATTGGCTCATGCCTTGGATACTCAGAGTAAGTTTTCCTCAGATGATCTTCCAGGTCTTTTATGGGGATTTTGAGGCACCCGCTCTTCTCTTCGACAAAAAGGCCCTTAACAAATCTGTATGGGTTGTTGTAGAAAAGGGTCCTTGTCCGTTCTTTCTTCTTATGTTGTCATCTGAGGTGTTCTGCTCCTTGCAGCTTAGTACGTTGTTGCTTTATTTCCTCCTGCAGGGCAGTAAGTCCCTCCCTTTCTGTCTCATAGGCTCTCCTTCACTGTTTCCTCAGTTGTCTTCTCTCTTTCACTAATCTGTCAATTTCCCTCTGTCTCCTGGACTTCAACTGGTTTAAAGGGCCTTTCTGCTGTCTCTGAGTCTTGTTCTTTACCCCCAAACCACCCCAAAGCTGTAGATGATGGTTCCCAGGTTCTCCAACTTCCTTTCAACTGGACCATTTTGTTGACCTAGTATAAGAGCCAGTTCTGAGTCAATGGTTTGCTACTCTCTTTTCTCACTGGATCTGGGGCAAAGAATCTGATCTTTCCTACCTTCCATCTTCCTTTCCCTTGCTGGTAGTGGTTGGCTAGACTCAGTGTTGGAAGATTCTGTCGGCTGCTTCTGGGCTCTGGGCTGTAACATGGTATTGATTGTGGCTGGCTTACATCTATACACTAATGTGTTGCTAGCTGTTGGTGGCTAAACTCCAAGCTAGGGGCTGATATTAAACAGCTGGGCCCTGAGCTAGAATCTAATATTGGGTGTGGCTGGCTAAGCTCTAGACTGGGAACTGCTACTGGCTGGATTTGACGGAGTTCCAACCTGGAGACAATGGGAGGGTCTGTACGACAATGAACTTCAACCTGGGTGCTGATACCCTGAGGACAGTGGGGATTCTCCTGCTTCTGGGCTTCAATCGACTGATTTGACTTCTTAAAAAGTATGTGTCAAGGCTAAGGCCCCTTTCTCAGCTCGCTCAGGCACTTCTTGCAATTGAGACCAGACACCCATCGAGAAAGACCCTCCTAAGACCCGAACTCTTCCACAGCATGCATTTTTAATTTCTCTTTGATATTTGGGCATATTGGGGCCCGATGAATGTAAAAAAAAAGAATTGCCAGATTTTTTTTTTTACCTTTTTTTTTTAAAGAAAAATAAGAGCCATATATGAGGATATTTGTTTAAAATTTTGATAGAACTGTAGCAGTATAATGTCCTTGTAAGTGGATATCAGGCCCTTGTAGAGCAAAATTGAGTATTTTGGTCTAAATAACCAAAAAATGTGATGTCCACATATGTGGACGCCAGTTCCTAGGAGGTTAAGGCACTTCCAAAGTTATTAATAGCATTACTTTTTAGACCCAAAAGCTACATCTGCCTTTTTGCATCCAGTCTATTGTGGATTGTGGTATTCCAAGTTGATTTATACGTTGTGTCATGACTGAGTAAAAAACTGACATAGCACGAAATACATAGAGGAATAAAATCTAACTTTCTGCTTCTTAATTCAGATAAAACTGAGGTTATTGTACTCGGCACTGAAAAGCTTAGAAATATGGTGTCTAACCAGATTCTTACTCTGGATGGCATTACCTTGGCCTCCAGTAACACTGTGAGGAACCTTGGAGTCATTTTTGACCAGGATATGTCCTTCAACACACATATTAAACAAATATGTAAGACTGCGTTCTTCCATTTGCGCAACATCTCTAAAATTAGAAATATCCTGTCTCAGAGTGACGCTGAAAAACTAGTTCATGCATTTATTACTTCCAGGCTGGACTACTGCAATTCATTATTATCAGGATGTCCAAAAAACTCGCTGAAAAGCCTTCAGCTAATCCAAAATGCTGCAGCAAGAGTACTGACAGGGACTAGAAAGAGAGAGCATATTTCTCCTGTTTTGGCTTCCCTTCATTGGCTTCCTGTTAAATCCAGAATTGAATTCAAAATCCTACTCCTCACATACAAGGTCTTAAATAATCAGGCCCCATCTTATCTTAATGACCTTGTAGTACCATATCACCCTATTAGAGCACTTCGCTCTCTCTCTGCAGGCCTACTTGTTGTTCCTAGAGTATTTAAAAGTAGAATGGGAGGGAGAGCCTTCAGTTTTCAGGCCCCTCTTCTGTGGAACCAGCTTCCAGTTTGGATTCGGGAGACAGACACTATCTCTACTTTTAAGATTAGGCTTAAAACTTTCCTTTTTGCTAAAGCATATAGTTAGGGCTGGACTAGGTGACCCTGAATCCTCCCTTAGTTATGCTGCAATAGACGTAGGCTGCCGGGGGATTCCCATGATGCATTGAGTTTTTCCTTTCCAGTCACCTTTCTCACTCACTATGTATTAATAGACCTCTCTGTATTGAATCATATCTGTTATTAACCTCTGTCTCTCTTCCACAGCATGTCTTTTATCCTGTCTTCCTTCTCTCACCCCAACCGGTCGCAGCAGATGGCCGCCCCTCCCTGAGTCTGGTTCTGCCAGAGGTTTCTTCCTGTTAAAAGGGAGTTTTTCCTTCCCACTGTCGCCAAAGTGCTTGCTCATAGGGGGTCATATGATTGTTGGGCTTTTCTCTGTATCTATGAAGTGCCTTGAGGTGACTTTTGTTGTGATTTGGCGCTATATAAATAAAATTGAATTGAATTGAATTGAATTGAATTGAAATACCAGCTGTATATAACAGTTACTGTAAATATGTCACTGTATTGGCTCTCATGGTCTGGGATAGGGATTATGGCTGGGATATTTCTCTGTGTCCACATCGGGTTGGGCTCCTCCCTCCAGGCAGAGTTGGGTTCTCGCCACTTACCAAGCTTGTCTGTTCCCGAAAAGCCAACAATCAAGGAGCAGCTTTTAAGAACAAGCTGGAGCCTCCACTCCCCGTCGGATTGTTTTCTCATCTGCAGTGGTAAATTGATTCCTCATGTTTCGGTTGCAGCATCCAGTTGTCCTATATATTAACTATGCTGTCTCTATGTGTTCTCGGCCTTTGTCCAGGTTTCACAATTCACCTGTTCAGTCACGTGATGCTGGTCTGCTCCACCTCGCTCTTCCAACTCAAACCTTGCCCCCCCTGTGTCTCATGCTTCCCATGTTTCAGAAAAAGAAAACCAGAACCCTCTTCTCTCTGGGACTCTCCATATGGAAAAGAAATAGGAAAAACTTGTGAAAGACTTGCATCAGCTTTAGCTTGCTTCATATAGTGAGTCATATAAGGCTTATATGATTTACTCATGAAAGTGGCCACTTTCTCATTACTTTCATGTATATATATATATATATATATATATATATTATTCCATATGGGTCAACTGGCAACCTTTGCCTTAACCTGAACCTCACCTGTGTTTTAAATTGTCAATTTGTGTTCATGTGTGTATTCAGAACCCAGTACTGGCCTAGTAGCCCTGTGACATTAGCTGCATGAATTAAGCTGTCCTGTTTAGGTTTATTTGTATGCCTTGAAATGAACACATAAGATTGCTGTAGTCTAAGTCAGTAGGCATCCTCAGAATCTTAGTATTGTGTATTACATTTAATATGGATTGCACAAGATGTGAACACAGGTATTGACTATGAGTAGTTCAGTGTGCTTGACCTTTCTGTCTTCATTTTCTTTCTAAAACTACTTACTCAAAAACATGTCTGATGGCTTAATAAATGCTTTGGCTTCTGAAGGAAGAAAGCTTAAGCTTTTGTTCAAGTGGAAAAGTTTCTGTCCGACATTGCTGAAAGAGTCTGCTTTTAATATCTCAGTAATTTGAGGGTGCTATGATTTAACCCTCTTTGTTGTCAGCACTTGCAATTCAAACCCACACTGCTGTGGATTTAGACACAATCATGACAACCTCAACAGCTGGCAACACAAATGAGAAACACATTTCTTTTCTCTTCACTAAGGAAGTCATTCTGTTATTCAAACACTTTCTTTCCATGCTAAGCAAATCTCCAAAGTGTAATTTGTGCAATTTCCTGGGTGGGCTTACCTTGGTACCTGTTTCTTTTCTTTTTTTAATACTGGGTTAATCTTAACTGGTGGGATTTCTGTGTATGCAAGCAATGGATACAAATAACCCTGGCTGGCTGGGTAATGATGAGGACTTACAATATCGGAAGTAAAGCCACCGTGACGACTCTCCAATCTAGGGGAACCTTCAAAACCTCTACCATCTGTGTCTCTTCTCTTCATGAGCTGTAGTTTCATCTGTGAAATGAGAATGCAAATCATATTTAGTAGTGTTTGAGTGTGAACTCGCAAGGCAGAACATTCAATTCAGTCAGATATTACCAACATGGAAAAGGGAGCGGGAAAAGTAAAGCCTTACGCTGTATACTTGTCACAAGTCCAACAGTACAATGTCTGTAAAACAGGATGTATAAAAGGTTTGTTCTGCCGATTTCCACACTCATTTTTCCCCATGAAATTATGTTGAACAAAAAAACCTACAATTTTATTTGCCACTACTTACACTGTAATATTTTGTAGGACATTTGCTGGGACATTTGTTGTAGACGCAAAAAAAAAAATAAAATAGTAAGGATAGTCTACTGGTCTTTCGTCATTTAAGTCTGCTACATTCAGTGACACAACAGAAAAAAATAATTATTTTAAGAGGATTTCTTGATGATGAACCTTTGCGTTATTGAACTGTTGAAATGAGGTTGAAGCTTCAAGCAAGTTGTGCTCACTGATCTATTATGCATTCAAGGAGAAAGAAAAGAAAAATTTATTTTTAAATTTTCTTATTAGCTTTCCTTTTTTAATGTTAATTCTGTTTGGTGAATACCAGCCAATCTGTCCAAGCCCATTTAAGTTCCTGAAAGCTTATCTTCCAAACAGGATCTTTAATACAACAAATTTTTCTGTCAAAATCAGAACAACTGGGGTTATTACACATGGGATACGTCTTTGTAATTTTGTAATAACTTTGCTTACTTTCTTTTGTGTGTGTGTGTGTGTGTGTGTGTGTGTGTGCTGGAAAATTTAATGACAGCAGTTGGGCAGTGCTATTTACAGTGCTGTCAACCAAATCAGATTACAAAATGTCCACACTTAACTTCACAGTAGTGTTTAACTCTTGTTATGTTGTCTGTAATGTTAGCTAGATGCTTAATTACCAAAACAACAGCTTATTAACATCTGTACCAGAAAGTGTTCCAGATGTGAGCACCAGCTATTACCCCTGAGTATAGAGCTATAAATTATGTATAGATTATTGTGTCTTTTCACCTTTTTCAGCTCATTTTGTGCAATAACCATGATTGATGGTACACTAATGTGATTGCTTTTTATGTTGTTATTACCTTTATTTAGGATCAAATTGGTTTGATGTTTGAAGGCATGCAGTGATGAGAAATAAAACTCCTCTGTAATATCTTAAAGCTAAAGCAACAAACCTGTTAAAAGTAAGTGGAAAGTGTGTTAAAATATAGGTAAGGAATGTAAAAACTTTTCAGGAAAACAAAGAGAACCTTCCACTTACTTAAAACACAAAAACATATCTGTTCATATTTGAAGGTTCCAAAAAAGAAATTTAGTGTTTTTCATCTCTGTGATTTTTTTTTTTGCCTTTTTCAAGTGATTACATTTCAGAGGTTAAATAACAAACTCTAATAGCTCATTGGACAGTCTTTACCTCTGATGATGGGACATGCTGGCTGCGGCATTATCCAGATCAGTCCTTGCACCGTCATATTGGAACACACTTGTACCATCAAAGAACAAAAAAGGACACAGATGGAAAAATTTAATCATTCTATATACTCAACTAATCAGCTGACTTTTTGGGGGCAAAGAACTTGCCTAACAAACTGAAGAAACCAAAGCTCATAACACTGCCTCCACAGGCTTGTACAGTAGGCAATAGGTATGCAATAGATAAAACATGACTTACCTGATAATCCCTTGAATTCCCTTTGCATGTGAGTAGATATGTGTGGAAACGTTCTTACTTTTACTATTAAACATAGAGACAAGTTATGCTGTTGATCTTTTATGATTTCATTTCACCAAATGTTTAAGTTGTCTCTAAATACAGTAATGGAATGTGGATTTTTTTCCAACCACATTTCTTCCTTCAAGATGCTTCACCACTACTTCTTTCAACACTTTTTAATTTGTTGAACTGTATCACAACCTTAATAATTATAAGAGAGGAATTGAAAGTACTGAACAACTGAATTTAGTGATTATACTCTGATGACCAATCATGGCAGAATGGAATCCCAGCGGTGGTAGGATTTAGGACAGGAACCTGAGTCTAGACACTGAAGATGAAGTTAGAGACTTGGATGGAGCTCTGACTGAGGTGCCTGTGGTCGCAATAGGGACGAGGTGGGTTGCGTGAATGCTGAAAGGGAGAATAATGGAGAGCACAGATTCAAACCACACAAAGTGAAGGCTGATTGGCTTGAAGAAGCCAGGCAAAAATGTGATTGGATTATTATTATTTTAACATTTTGTTGCCACAGTTTTTTCTTAATCTTTATCCTAAAGGAATTGAAAGCCAATTTTAACATAGTGGTTACCTACACAGATGATGCAGCGAGTGATAGGGAATGTTTTTGCTTATGGAAATGAACATAAAGATGAGTAGAAACTAAAAAGATTTCAGCTGTTGAAAAACTTTCTCTGCAAATAATGTAAATGAGGAGACAGTTAAAAAGAAAACTGGGGGGGAAATTACAGGAAGTGATTCTCGGAATGTTATAGTTTATCAGGTGGGATAATCACATACTACCAGAAAAACCTACAAAGATAATACATCTCTGTGTACTATAACAACAAACAATAACAGATTTCTATATTTTAACATTTGTGTGAAGATTTGTTGTTGTCTATGTTTTCTAGTGATGTGTTTGAGATTTGGAGTTACTTAACATTAAATATAAGCTTTTAAATCTTATAATTAAACATTTCAGCAACAATTCATTATGTATAACAATACAATATAGTCTGTTGTTTTGTATTTGCACACTGGGACTATAGATGACAATCAACTTCAAATGGTGCAGCAGGTTCATTAATGAATTTCAATGGTGTGTACCGTCAGCAGCTCACAGGGGATATTTGTGAACACACTCGAAGCCTGTGAAAAGCTTCTGGGTAAGTGTTCGCACCTTTTTAAGTGGCAGGTACTTGGAAAAAAACAACAGAAGAGAATGGCTATAAAGTGTGGTGACTTTAAAATAGTTCAAAACTAACAACCAGATTTCTCCACTTTTTGTCATTCAGTGCAGCCACTTCAAAAATCAGAATTCATTCAGTTTTGATTATCGCTCATTTAATGGCTTGATAAATAAAACTCTCTGTTTGAGAGCAGCATGATTTGCTGCTGAAGGTCAAAAGAATAAACTTTGTTGAATTTTTCACTCACAAGTAATTGAAGATTTGAGGTGTTACATCTCAGTCCAAGTGAGTTAACGCTTATTCCCTCCTAACGCCTCATTTATGTCATAAAATGATAGGAATTTTTTTTAAAAAAGTAACCACTGAGAGTTTTCCATGTATAGTATTATAATAGAGTATAATATTATAATACTGTAATGACAGAATTAGTTTTTAAGAATAAAGACTGAAGTGAAAAAGACCTTCAGGTGCATAAAACCATGAATAGTCAATCAAAATTGCAACTTGTGTCAACAAATGGACCTCAAAACCAGGCAAGATCTTGAGATGACAGAAGCCATGTTACTTCTTTTGCTGTGCATGGTGGGTTCATTGGAAACAGGGCTATATGCTCTGGGACACGGGGATTGAACCTATACCAGCTGTCATAGGATTAAAGGCAGGGTACACCCTGAAAAGGCTTATTGCAAGATTAGACTTTAAACAAGAAGAGAAATATTAATGGGATTTGTGTTTTCCACACCAATAGATAGTAATGTCCATGTTGTATCTCATTTTTTGTTTTTATAGTTTAAAGCAATTCCAGTTTTGGAATTTCTAGTCTGATTGTGGTGTTGACAAACGGATGTATACCACTTGGTTGACTGACCACAGCCACTTCATGTAGGTTTCCATCCCTTTTTCATTCCACTTTCATCACACTCCATGTAGTTTAGTTTCTTTGTGCGAAAGAAAAACTGACCTTCCAGCTTGTCCTGGTTTTTGCTCCCTGTATGCTGGTCCTTGTTCCTAAAAAGGTAAGATTTACAACTGTGACCTCCAGACTCACTATGTCTGCCCATGTGTCTTTGGTAGCTCGTAAAGTGCCTTCCTTTGCAGGCAGGCGACATCCATCAGCTTGTGTCTTGACCTGCTGACTTTAACCTTTCATTGAGACCTACTTAAATACCTTGACAGCCAAAATAATTCTGCCCCCTCATTCAACTGTAGATGCTTTCACGCAAAATGGTGAGGAGGGATGTGCATTTAGTAACCTTTTAAAAGGCCATTTAAACACTGCAATACCTCCTTCAGATGTAGCAAACCATCACAAGCATGGGCTGCCTTGAAATTTTGCTTGTTTCCAACCAGAAGTGACTGCTGTAAGACAGCCCTGGAGGATGGTTTCTTTATGTGGCACTCAACTATATTATAGAGAATCTGTGGTGCTGCTTTTTTTCCAGAATGATAGTATACGACTAAGTGAGTCATAAAATAAGACATGGAGAAAGACAGAGGGCACCTAAAGCACTCCTCAGCATAAAAATCCTACATCTACTGTTGAATCATTTTACCTATGTGATATTCACTGAGTTGATGATCTAGTCAGCAGACAGGACAGAGTCGTTCTCTATCTCAAAGAAACCTTTTCAGCACTGGATAAAATCTTGGGAATCCACAGTGCCTCAAGTACTGGACCAATTACTGGATGTAACATCAGCTCTTTGATGATATCCTTTTCAATAACTTCTGACTCCACTGACAGGCTTATTTTTATAATGAAGTGCGTCTTTTCAGACTTTCTTTTGGGTTTTCTGATATTTCAGAAACTGAGCATGTGCTTATTTGTCTGAGTTTGAATATCTCGAGTGTACTTTTGTTTCATGTACTGATAGTCCTGACCTTATTGAATCATTCGGTCTTTTTTTTGTTTTTTTTTGTTTTTTCAAAACAGTCTATATGTTTGTCCTTACTTAAGCAAGATGTAGCTCAATGCCCAGACTAATTTTATTTGTGCTGATTATACATATATTTTTACTGAGTAGGTACATATATACATATATGTTCTTATAGATAAGGTGTTTTATTCAAGATCAGACATATTTTTTTGTATCACAGTGGCTCCAAAAACGCTATAGCATGTCAGTTGGATACTTTAAGCGATTCTTTTTGCAGCAGATAAAAGATCTCAAGTATCACTGTATGTGTATGTAGCACTCAACACAATTCCTTGAAACAGTGCCCATGTTACCAACCCCAGGTAACTGGGGAGGATTGAGTCATAAAGTTGCCTCCGATGTAAAATATATTTACACATACAGTTTCCATTCCAAATTAGTCAAGGCCCATGTTAAAAGGGTTCATGACTGAAAACTATTGTAGAGTGTACAAACCTCATGGACTGAAAAAAAAAAGCCAATGTTAAAGTACCTTAAGCTCTAAAAGTGAGTCAATCCCTCTAGACTAACATGTTAGAATGCTCAGTTTTATAAAAGCAAGGTTGCAGCCTATGAGAGTTTTGGTTTTCTATAAAATACAAAGAGATTAATGACCCTTTAGACCACGGGTCAGCAACCTTTCTATTGAGGTGTGCCATCTAAAATGTCGTCAGAAGTCTATGTGCCATATGATTGCATTAGCAATAAATTTAATAACGCTCTATATTAACAGTTACACACAACAACTTTATAGAATTATACTTGTTCGCAGATATTGGCCGCTATCAGCAAATAATTATCAGCTATTTTGAAATAAAAAAAGACACTTTATATCCATAACAAGAACTCCATAACAGCAAATGAACTGTACAACAGAAAATGCAAATGCTATTTATTGTCTCCTCACAACAATGATAAGAAAAATAAACTGGGCCAATATGGCATGTTTGTTAATACAGAGATACACATGTTAATGTGATCTGTAGTCTCCCACTCAGAGACACAGGTCTCCGAGTGTCCAGCGTTCAGATGGCTACCTGAGGACACGCTTCGTGTGAGAGAAAGTCTGCTCACACAGATGTGTAGAGCCAAATACTGTCAATAAGGCCTCTGCAATGTTCTGAAGACAGTTACACTTGTCAGCTAGTGATGTCCAGCAGGTTGAAATGCAAGCTACAATAACAGGCACAGCTATGGGTTCCAGCTGCGTTCGTAGTTCTGCAAACTTTGACCCCCACAGAGTCGAGGTTTTCAGTTCAGTCAGCTGCATTGCGATGTCCTCTGTGTCCAGCCAGTTAATGCGAGACAAATCCAGCTGCTCGTTAAAGCTTTCTGGTTTGATCAGAAATTAAAACATTGGACCATAGACCTGAAAGTCCAGAAAAACGCATTGTGAATTCTGTCTCGAGTCTACGGATGTATCCGTGTATTTCCGCGGTGCTGATGCTGCACTGAGCGGAGAGCTCCTGAAGCATTTTAAGTGTTGGAATGTGGAAATTTCAACATCGCTTGAAAAAAACTGCCAGCTAGCAATGTCACTCTCACTGGTAGGCTAAGTTATTTTTAGCCAATTACAAGTTGAATCTGGTAGTTGGGGTTGTAAGCTAAGATACCTTCATTAAGAAGTGGCACAACTAATATGTCTATGCGAGCTAATTTGCTATGTGCACCGCTGGCCTGGCCATTTATTTTTTAATGCACCTTCTCAGATAAATTTACTGCATGTCGTGCCCAGGGCTGGACTGGGACAAAAAAAATTGGCCCAGCCATTTTGACTAGAGACCGGCCCACCTAAAGCCATAAAGCCTTTGAATGAAAACAAATGCTGTTGTTACAGTGATGTACACTGTCTTGTTGGTATATGTATGATTTCTATACATTTTACATCAGATAAAAACTTTGGTTGTAAGATTCAGATAATTATTTATTAAAAGCGAGACATTTTAAATGAGAATAAGAAAGAAAAGTATTTATTTGTGCCCCCCTCTCCCTGTTAATGCCCTACCCGGCCCCCTGGCAAAACTTTGCTAGACGCGCCCCTGCACAGTTACCAGCTGTCAGCTACTTAGAAAAGGATCCTGGTGTTATTTGTCTCTCAGAAACAGTTCATAACTTCCCTTCAACTCATTCATGTCACCTAAAAGGTAAACCTGTTTCTCCATCACCTGTTCAATTCAATTCAATTCAATTTTATTTATATAGCGCCAAATCACAACAAAAGTCGCCTCAAGGCGCTTCATAGATACAGAGAAAAACCCAACAATCATATGACCCCCTATGAGCAAGCACTTTGGCGACAGTGGGAAGGAAAAACTCCCTTTTAACAGGAAGAAACCTCCGGCAGAACCAGACTCAGGGAGGGGCGGCCATCTGCTGCGACCGGTTGGGGTGAGAGAAGGAAGACAGGATAAAAGACATGCTGTGGAAGAGAGACAGAGGTTAATAACAGATACGATTCAATACAGAGAGGTCTATTAATACATAGTGAGTGAGAAAGGTGACTGGAAAGGAAAAACTCAATGCATCATGGGAATCCCCCGGCAGCCTACGTCTATTGCAGCATAACTAAGGGAGGATTCAGGGTCACCTGGTCCAGCCCTAACTATATGCTTTAGCAAAAAGGAAAGTTTTAAGCCTAATCTTAAAAGTAGAGATAGTGTCTGTCTCCCGAATCCAAACAGGAAGCTGGTTCCACAGAAGAGGGGCCTGAAAACTGAAGGCTCTCCCTCCCATTCTACGTTTAAATACTCTAGGAACAACAAGTAGGCCTGCAGAGAGAGAGCGAAGTGCTCTAATAGGGTGATATGGTACTACAAGGTCATTAAGATAAGATGGGGCCTGATTATTTAAGACCTTGTATGTGAGGAGCAGGATTTTGAATTCAATTCTGGATTTGTTCAGCTCTGATGGTTCAGTAAGGACATCTCCTGGTTTCATCTTCATGTTTCCCTCTCACCAGATATCCAAACCGACATCATGACCAGCAGCTTTTACAGCTGTAGCTCCAGCAAACATCAGCTGATACTAGAAATTAATATCAAATAAATTCTAACAACAGCTGATCAAGCTTAAATGTGCTGCTGCTGTTTAACGCGACATCCGTTGGTTTCCTTTTTCTGGCGCAAAGTAGGTGATAAACAAACAAGAGAGAAAAGCCGATCAGCTTATTATTGATCAATTTCATGATTGAAGTAGCAACAGGAGAGGGAGGGGGAGAGAATGAGAGAAGAAGAGGCAGCTGACAGCGTAAAGACACAGAATAAATCCAGCTTTGTGTCTTTTTCCATCCTAGCTGAAATATGGGACAAACTGTGTTCCTTTTCAGCTCAATACGAAACGCGTAATATTTTCTCTGAATGCGGGACGATTCTGGTTTTTACGGGACGGTTGGCAACTCTACTAACTAACCTTATGAATAAAATAAAGTTCACTATCAGTAACATCATAGCATCCACCCAGCTGTATAGAAACTCCGTCATGCTAGCTAGTACGCAGTACGAGTTATTGTAACTGACTGTGAAAAGTCAGCACAATGAAAATAAACTCCACCTAAACTTGGTTTATATCTGACCCAGATAGACTGCAGGTCATAACTTCTTACCTGAAGTTCAGTTCACCTGACACTTAGACCGGCGGCCGCCTTGGGCCGCCTCCCCTTTCCCTCATCCACTTGCTGGCCCTCTGTGGAAGCTCCGCCATAGCCACCACCAAACAACTGAGTTATTTTTACACATCGGGCAGCACCTGGCCAATCCACCACCTTCCATTGTTTACACTGTTACAAAACAAACAAACAAACAAACAAAGAAACAATCGGCCCATAAAAACGAAAAATTACCATTGCAATGCCCGGTGGGCCGATGGCCAGTCCAGCTATGGTCGTGCCATCAGTTATCCCTTCCCATGCCAGCTGTGGCATGCGTGCCTGCTTTAGACTAATTCAAACCCTCTGAAATGTCTTGGCTTTCCCTCAAATGTCATCATGAGATTGATGCTTTTAGCAATTGATACACCCCAGCCCTGGGGAAAACCGGCCTGCAACACAAGGAAAATAAAAAAAGGAAAATGCCCCCACACTCCCTGCTCTCAAGGAAGACGAACCAAAAACAACTGCCACGGATGTTGCAACAGCCAGTCAGTTTATTAAGTCCCAAAATGTAGCATGGCCAAAACAACAAACAAAACTCTAGAAATGAAATGCAACTGGCTTGCCTACACAGAAAAACCCAAAAGAAAAACATAGGTTTCTTACCTGCCTCCCTAACCAAAAGCAGGAGAAAAGGTTCCAAAAGAAAATGGCTTCTCACCCCTACAGCTACCAAGTAAAAAATATTGACAACTATTTACATCTATTTACAACAAACTATTTACAACACAGCCAAAAGCTTCCAGAACACATGTACAGTTTGTTGGGAACAGGAAGTAAAAGAAGAAGGGTGTCATGGTCTGCGGTGGGTGGCTGGAATTTCCGTAAGGCTCCTGAACTTACCTGGGATCCGCCCCTGGGCAGGGCCAACTCCTCCAGCTTGTGCAAGCCTGGAGCCTATTGCAGGCAATCAAGCCAGAGGGATTTAAGCCACACGTTGATGTTCATTCACTGCCAGTTCGTCATCAACACATGTTGGTAACAGGCTCTTATGCTTCAAGTTCTTGCTGTGATTTATCTGGTTAACAAGACTCTCTTGTGCTGCAGTTGCTGTATTCACCTTGGCTCACGCTCCACCTCCGGACTCAGGATACCAAGCAATCATTTTGAAAATCTCTCTGTGCCTCACCTGCCTGCCCTCCTGCCATCACACTCCATCTGATCTCAGGTCAGCCTTTCCACGCCACTCAGCCTCCCCTGGATTCTCATCACCCCCCTCTCAACACTCCATGTCCCCTACTGCAAGTAAGAATTGCTACTCTTACAACTTGCCACTTCAGAGCTGCCTCCACCACCTCCCTAACTCCACTATCTTCTCTCTTCAGTGTGACTGTTCCCTGCTCAGCTCCACTCTGCATCTCAGGCCCCGTTCCCTTGCCCTAGCCACGTTTCCCAGGCCACGCCACGTCAAACTCCACGTCTTATTGTTTTTTTGTCCTTGCTACGTTTTTTGCACTTAAGCCTAATAAATAATTGTTACATCATCTGCTGTCTCTGCTCTGGGTTTCTGCACCTGAGTCCTGTTTAGTACAGGCCACTCGGCCCCGTGACAAAGGGTCCTCATTTATAGCCGGCCTCTCCCAGTCCTCCACCAATGGTCAGCCTCCACCTGGAACTCACATAACAGCAATAACACAGGACACAAACTATGCCACCCTCTGGTGTGGCAGACAAAAACACAGTGCAAAACATCCATAACACTGAATCATAACACAATATTTCATATAAAAGTATTGATGTAATTTTATGTCCAAGTTTTAGTGTAGTCTCATACATATATCTCATATATGCTAAGTATGTAGACTCTCAGGCTGTACAAGCTAAATGTGATCAACATTTTATGAATATATATAGTACAGAGTATAAAATTACTTTCAAAGATGCAAATGCAGTACCCAGCACACTAAAGAATTCATTTTTCCATCCTTTTATAATTTTCATGTACCCACTTAGTTTAAACTCCTCTTCTCTAGAAACATATAAGCAACCATCTATGTTGTCTTTGTCAGTATGGTTTAACAAGGTAACAGTCCTCCAGTGGATTGACTAGACATGCTAAGGAGGCTTTCAATAAGCCCCCTTGGTTGACATGCGTTTAATTTGTCAATCACCTCCTCAGGAAACACTAAGAAGCTGACATGTTGGTAAAGAGCTGAAACGGTGAATTATAGTACTTTCCCCACTAGTCAGAAGCCATGTGCAGTCAAGTTACTCCAATACTGAGAGAACAAGGTTGTGTGTAACACTTCATTAATGCTACTTGTGCAAATTCCAGTCAAGCCTGTGTGATAGTTGCCAGACCTCTTGAGAATCCATTAGCAAACTCAATCACAGACCAGACAAGCTGATAAACCAATGCCTCAAGTAGGAGATTTCTTCATGCCTTGTTTGCACAATTATGTGCATACATTACAGCAGTGAGAGACACAAAAAAGAGTCGCAAAAGAGTAAAAATTAACCAAACAAGCTGAAATTCAACTTATGCAATTGCGACTCCATGAAAATAACTGCACCAGCTGGCTGAGTAATTTTAATTCCTGCTCATATTTCCAGCAGAACATAAAACACAAGCTTTGCTGAAGATACAAAGGATGAGTAAGCACATAACTCTACAGAATACAAAAAAGAGGAGAGGGGGGATACGTCATGTGGATGGCCTGTGGCTTGCTATTGAAACTGTGCCACTGGCAGGAAACTCTGTGCAGATTCATCGACATATGCTGGGGGAAACTGGGGTATTGCTTTGTGTGAGTGTGGTTGTGCTACTGGTTTGGAAAGGCACAGTGTGATTGAACAATAATAATAACAAAAAAAGAGAGATCAAGGACACCTAAAAACTAGATGTCCTTGTCAAATTATTTTCAGCAGCATTATAATTCCACCACATGATTTCATCTAAAAATAGACTTGAATTTGAGCCCAGTAGTAATTTGCTATCAGTCATTTTATCAATCAGAAAACAGGGGGTTCAATGCCTTGTGTCTCAGGAATAGATACTGAACCACAAATTCCTTACTGTGTGACTCTGCATGACAGCGTTGTATGAATGTGAGTGTTTTGAGTATTCATAGAAAAAGAAGTGTATCCTGTATCCACAAAACCGATCCAAGTGAAAAAAATATAAATAAACAGCTTTCCACTTGTCAACACTCCTTTCAAGAATCACTGTGTGCAGGCAAGAGATTGGACCCAAAATGCAGGACTCACAATGCATGGGGATAAACTCAAAAGGCACGGCTTTATTTAACAGGAACACAAGGAGCGATACAAAACTATACTGTGAGAAACTAAAGCTGAGGCACAGGGAAGACATGAGGAAATGCACACAACCATGAGGGACGATGCCATACGGAACAGGGGAAGATTCTGACATAAATACCCAGAAGGTAATAAGGGACGTGGGAACACACGGGGAGGATCTAACAACCAAAAGCTAAACATAACAACCTAAGGACTTGGACTAAACTTTAAACTAAGAAGTGGACTCAAACCATAATACAAAATGACAAAACACAAGAAAATGAAACCCCTGGGTGATAAGACCCAGGATCGTGACAACTCTACTTTTAACTTGATCACATCTTATCCTCCAGCTCCAGGAAATGACAATACTAAGCCTCAAATGCAATGGTTTCAGTCACCAGCTTGTGTGGACTTTTCCATTTTTTTTGTGCTTTTGGTGCTTTTTAATGGATTATCTGACTAATATTGCAGTTTGCCAAAGAAGAACTGAATAGTCAAAGGGTTCTAAGATAGAGCGATCAACACAGTTGTCCCTTGTGTGTATCGGCACATAACTGAGTGTGTGTGTTTTATTAGGTTGCTACTGCAGCTCTCTCTGTCAGGCTGTCTTGGCCCTCTGTATTAAACTGTAAAGGCACCACAGGGTGCTGACGGGGCTCAAACATTTAGCTGACTCAATGTTTCACAACCAGGCCTTCCCTTGCCAAGCGCCAGACAGATGTATCCTCTCCCCTGCCCGCTTTCTTATCACCTGACCAAAGCAAAACTGCTCTTGGACCCATAAAAACCAATCCACAAATAACAGAGAGAGCAATGGCTGGAACATATTTTGTGAGTGATATTTCTAGTGTTGAGCTATTCAAACAACAGACCAGGAAAAAAAAGAAAAAAAATACTTCAAAGGTCTTAGTTTCTTTACAAACATTAGTTTAAGTGTATAATTAGCTCAAATAGCTTGATCATGTAAAGGTTTTTACAGTAATGGTTCAATTATAGTAACATTAAAAGCCAGGATAACATAACCTATTAAGATAAATTTATCAATTTATTCAAATTTAAGCTTTAATTAGTGGTAGAGCATCTTTAAAAAACCTTGTAAGGATGGGGTCTAACAGACATGTTGATGGTTTGGATGAAGTAATTCTTGAAATTCAGAGAGAAGCTCAGAGAGATCAATAGTTGTATGTCATGATACATCTATGTGAATGTTGTGATAATTTTTTTATTGAAAATTTTATTGGTAGAGAAACTAATGAAGTCATTACTTAATTCAAGTCAAAGGAAATTATAATTAATTAATTAATTATAGCAAGGAGCCAAAAGTCTCTGATTTGCTGCCTTCTATTTCAGTCGAGCCACAGTATCCACTCAGTGAGGCAGACGTAATTCCTGCAACAGTTTGTTGTTGCTATCTTCTACTGCTCATATGATCATAATCACATAAGTTTTGATAACTATGAACAGGGAAGGGGGTCTCAGCTTTCTGCCTTTCTCTATGTAAACGTGACAATACACTGCTGGAGCAAACATTCATGGAAATATAGTATATACAATTTAATGATCTTGATAGTCAGTATTTGGTATGATCACCTTTATTCTTCACCACAGTCTGAACCTTTTTGTCTTTTCTTTAAGTAGTCTTCAGGAATCAATTTCTTGAACGGCATTCAAAATTCTTCATTGGATGTTCGCTGTCTTTTGTCAAGTTGATCCTATAGTGCTTCATTAATGTTGGAGTGATGAATGAGTCATAACTCAGTGTGAACTAGCTTAAACAGGAGAGAAATAAACAAGAACTGACCTTCAACTGAGTCAAGCAGTCACTCTCTAGGGCGAATCTTCAGAAAGCTTACTGCTCACGACCACTTGAAAATAGAAGAAATTCTAGCTCCTTGGAAGCAAAATATAAAGAAATAACAGGTGACTTGAGAATTCTGCACAGTTCTGTACCCATATGTGGAATATACTATCCAGACTAGAAAATCACATAAACATATATTAAAGACAAATTAAGTCATTCCATTTAGAAAGCAGTATGATAATAATGTAAAAAGGAAAGGAAAAGAGCAGTGAGTATGAATATTTATATTGAAAAAAAAAAAAAAAAAAAAAAAGAGTATGAATATTTATGTACTTAAGGGCAAAATGTGAAAAACATAATTAGAATCTATTCTTTCTAGTATATTTTTCATACTGGCATTTGCATGGCCATTGCACAGTTGTAAAGCCCAGAGAGCCTATTGAGGTTAATGAGTGCCACAGCTCTGGGAACAGAGCGGTTGGCATATCTTGTTGTGTTGGCCTCGATGGTCCTGAGTCTTCCACCAGATGAAAGTGGAAGAGGTATTGCTCAGAATGAGACGGGTTTGCAGAAATCTTGCAAGCTTGCTTGAGCTTCTCTGAAGTGCTGGCAGAATAAACCTTGCCTTTGTTGACCATGCCCTTAAGTTTGTTTCTTTTCTTTGCGATTCAGGAGTCAGACTAGATGGTCAGATGAGGATTAACACATTTAATGATTTAATAATAAATTTGTGAAACGTGATCATTGGGAGTTTTTTTCTCAGCAGTTATTAAAAGAACAGCCACTGCCATGCTCTCTACGTGATGTAGAGATAAATTGCATATGTTAGTAGCCAAGAACTTGAGTAACTATAAACCTCAGGGCCAATGTGGATAAGCGAGGAGGAGTTCATCACATTCTCTACTGTTTTCAGCAACAGGTGGCTTTGACTGCATCTGGACACCAGCTGTTAAACTTCCTCATAACAGGCTCATTACTGTCAGTTATTAGACCAACCACAGTGGTGTCATCAGGATCTTCACAGTCGGCACTCTTGAGATGCAGTCATTAGTGTGGGGGCTGAGGAGAAGGGGTGAGAGAGCACATCCTAGTGACATTCTAGTACTGACAGTCCGGATGTCTGAGAAGTGTTTTTCTAGCCACACCTGCTGACGTCTGTTTGTCAGAAAGCCTGCAGATTGAATCTGGCACAGATAGCTGAGACAGTTGCACTTGCAGGACCCCTGGACATTGTTAAAGGCTGAGCTGAACTCCACAAACAGTATGCTTGCTGAAGCTTTGAGCTGACTAGATGCTGTATTTTAAGGCACAGGTCAAAGCTCATAAGATAACTGACACAAAAAATAAAATAATCAGACATCCATCATGCTTTTCTCCAACACATAGGATGAGGGTTACCTGTTAACAAAGTAACTATGAAATATTATTTAATTAATTTGTAAGTTACCCTTTATTACTCATTCTAAAACACAATGGCCTGTTCACTTACTCTGTTTCTAAAATGCACACTGATGTCAAAGCTAGAGTTGCTTGTCTCGCATTCAAGTCTGTCAAAAGTTTACTATCAAAGACCAGCGGTCTATTAACAATGCCTATGCATTCAGTTTCCAGAAAAAGCTCTGCCCTCTCAGGTTTGCAAGCTCCAACAATTGTTAACAGGAATGAGATACGTCCATGGCACTACAGATTCTACTGGAATTAGAGGCAAGTAGGGATGGGTATCGAAAACCGGTTCTTGTTGAGAACCGGTTCCCACTGTTTCAATTCCTTGGAATCGTTTGCCATTTTTGCAAACGATTCCCTTATCGATTCCAGTTGCCCCGAATGACGTCACCACGTTGCGGAGCGTCATTTACCTGGCAGGAAACATGGCGGCTCAAACGCTAAAAAGTTTGGTTATACTTTACGAGAACGGATGACAACAGGGCAACTTGCAATACTTACAAAGTAGATATTTAATTTAAGGGAGGAAACACTACGAATATGCAAAAGCATTTGCTCACAAAACACGCGATAACCTTAAATGAATGTCGTGTTTTTAATTCCGCTCCGGACTCGTGAATCTCAACCCAGCAGCAGCGGTAACGTTTGCACGTCCTCTCCCGTTAATACGGCAGGTAAATAATCAACTAACAGTGCATATTATGTTAGCGCGATCTGCCTTATTACAAAACCTGCCATTACTGTGCATTTAGGTGACCATGATGAGAGAGACAGACAGAGTCTGGCTCAGATGCTGGCAGTTCTTGCTACAGTCTACCGTAGCGTCTCCTTTCAGGCCAGGATAGACGAATGTCACCGAGCAGTGACTAAGTTTGTGGTAAAAGGCTTGCACCCATTTGCCACAGCAGGTGCCCCCGATTTTCGGTAAGTGAATGTGTTTAATTGTAGGCAGGGACATTATTGGATATTCTTGTGTAATTGCTACAGAAGAATATTTATTTTATTATTTTATATTCACAATTTTTTTTCCTGGGGACCCTGTGACACCCCATTGAAGAGCCGTAGGTTGGATCTGTTAAGATCTCACTGTTGGGTTTGTAAGGCCATGTTACTCCTAAATTTGTATCTTGTTCAAAGAGAAGATATAAAACAAAGATCTAAGCTAATTGACCTTAGTGTTCTCCTTTTTAAAAAAAAAAAATCGATAAGAGAATCGATAAAGAATCGAATCGTTAAACGGAATCGAAAATGGAATCGGAATCGTGAAAATCTTATCAATACCCATCCCTAGAGGCAAGCGGAGTTAAGCCAGCTTCCAGAGATAATAGCCAACTGAGACCACAAGATGGCGGTCATTTAAAAAAATGTGCAAACAGACAATGAGACAAATGTATGCAACAGAATGCTCTTTAAGATGCAAGGAATGAGATTACTTTGACTTTGATTTTAATGGATGTCTATTTTAAGATTTTATTGGGCAAGCAGTCTTTCCTTCCTTACCCTGTCAGAGCAGCAATGATAAACTTAATTATTTGGACAGTTTCCAGTTTCCAGTTTTGATATTCCAGTGTGGGATATCAATATATCACAATATCAATAACAAGCTGTCTTTGTTCTAGTCCCCCCAAAAAAGCCCCTCTCACCCCTGTGGGTTTCTATCCACCAAGCTTGGGTCTTCTGCCAGAGGCCTGGGAGCTTGAGGGTCCTGTGCAGTATCTTTGCTCTTCCTAGGACGCCGCTCTTCTGGACAGAGATCTCAGGTACTTGTAGGTGTCTTTGATGTCTGCAATGTTCCCTTCTGGTAGCGTCATCCCTTCAATTCTGACTACTTTCCCTCTCTCTGTTATCATCCGACTACACTTCTTCAGTTGGAATGACATTCCGATGTGATTGCTGTAGATCCTGGCGGCGGTTATCAGTAAATCGATGTCTCTTTCTCTCCTGGCATATGGCTTGATGTCATCCATGTAGAGGAGGTGGCTCACGATTGCTCCATTCTGTTGTCGGTATCTGTAGTCAGTCTTGTCAATGGTCTCACTGTGAGGGGGGATGACTCAAAATCCCTGAAATGTCTCTGTCAATGCATTTTGGGCAGTTTGTCCAAAATTTGTCCATTCTGCGCTCCAGATGGGTTAAATGCGTTAAAAATTTTAATCACATTAATCGTGATGATGCGTTAAAGCGTTAACGTTGACAGTCCTAGAAGATAGATCATCATCTGAGGGCATGTAAGCAATTATACAGTATGTGTATATATATGTGTAAAAGCACATTTGATGCTGAGTTTTGATAGTGGTCATCTATCTATCTATCTATCTATCTGTCTGTCTGTCTGTCTGTATAATGTATCACCGTAGTTTCTATGTGTTCTGACAAAGAGGATCTGTAAACCGAAAATATGTATATAGATGAGTTACCCTTCTACCATATGTTCACAGAAATAGTCACAGGATTGTAATAAAAGATCACTTGTATACATGTGGTATATTTGAAAAATTACATAGAAGTCGAATAAGAATACGGAGACTTTTCACTCATGCTCATGGAGCTTTTTCCCTTCAGCTTGTAGATCTATTCAACAAAATTCCAAGGTCTCTTACTGTTTTACCTTTTATGTTCAGTCTGTTTTATGTTCTTCTTGCAATTCTCTCCATCTGATAACTATTTGACCTTGTGGTAGAGGTATTTTCCTCTGGTTAGGACAGACATGTCATAGCTTTTTTTTCAAGATGGACATAAATTTCAGGTTTGAAAAGAGAAGCTGATATGAAATGCCTAAACTTCATTTCTAATTTCTGTTTTTCCTAATGTTAAGCAGGGGGTTGCAAAAATAAATCTGATCATACAGAGATCATAGAGGAAATTAACCTAATTCTCACATTTATTTATTAGCCTATGTAGAATTAAAATAATCTGCTAAAATATGATATTGGAATAGATAATGAGAAAAACAGTGTATGCGTAGTAATGCCATAACGATAACCATAAGTACTATGTGGGATAGGCGAGTACACAGTCTACTCAACAAGACACTACCAGTGTATAGTGTTTTCGTTTTTCTCACTCCAACCAATCAGAATAAGACTGCAACAGCAAAACTGAAAAACTCAAGCAGTCCACAAACCAGTTGGGTAAATTTATCTGACTACGTTTATATTGTATATGTCAGTGGCACTAGAGTAGTACTCAAATTGTTTGTTTGCCCAGCCACCTCCTCCAGCAGAGCTCTGCTGGGAAGGCAATGAAGCATTCAAAAGCCAACCACGAGATATCATGTCTCCAGCATGTGGTGGGTCTTTCCTTGGATCTCCTTCCGGTAGGACATGCCTAAAAACACCTCCCCGAAGGTGTTCAGGAGGCATCTTAGCTGCATCTTACCCTTACCATCAATCCTAATTTTGAGGTGAAGAAACCACTCCAAAATGACTGAGCCCAGCAACGCCTCAAAGGATGCTTATTTTCATGAACAAAGCTGATGATTTACTTCAGATCTACAATCATACCCTCACCTATGTCTTAATATTCAGTGCTCCTTTTGTGACAAGAGAATAGTAAGGAGTCGGTATCATTGTAGACACCTCAACAAACCACCTGTCAGTCTCCTGTTCCATTCTCCCTCCACAAGACCCTGAGATGGCATCTTGTTTACTACTCTGAGATACTTGACCTTCTCCACTTTGGATAAAAACTCATCGTCAACCATAAGTGGACACTACAACCTTTTCTGGCTGAGAACCATGGTCTCACAGTTGTAGGTGCTAAGTCTTAGCCCTCACCTACATATGGCCCTGCACTTAGCTGAAGCTAGCACAAAGCAAAGGCCTCTGAACCGAAAGCATTCCCCTCTGGGAATTCTGCCCATAATAATAATAATGAAAACTCAAATAAAAACTAAATAGAATGAGGAGTATCAAACATAAAATGAACAAATTATTTTATTCATATGTTTCTAACTGGCCTTCTGTTATTGTACTTTTTGTTATTGCTGATTTAGTTTCTGAAATGTAAGATAGATAGATAGTTGATGGATAGATGGGCTGAATTTTACATAGGAGTATATCTGTTCCTAGATGATATGATCATAAAGCTTTTTTTATTATTATGCAAAGAGAAAGTTTGCCACTGTGTTTAAAACTAGGAAAAAAAACAGTTGACACTTTGTGCTTCCAATCAACAGCCCCTTCATGAGTGGAGTAGGAAGGTGATTCGTATAAGGAAAACATATTTCCTCTGTCATCATCATCAGCCCAGATGTCAGGGTGTCTAGACAAGTGGGATGAAATGGGAGTTGGTAATGATATTAACCAGAGGCTGTCATTACCTAATCCAAAAATCAAATCCTCAAAATCATCAACATCTGCTGTCGACTATTAGAAAAATGTAACAGTTGCTGAACTTTGCTCAGCTGGATTAGATGGGAGGCGAGAATCATTCACAGTGAGCCAGAGGGCAGCATGTTCCTGTACAGCGCTGAATGCTGATGTCAAGTTGAGGAGCTGCTTCTCAAGGTCAAATTTTTACACATATATGAAGAGATCACTATGTAAAGGCATACAAGTTGACTTAACTCTTTCATGGGTATGCTATTAGAAACTGACTTTTGATTATTTTTAAATTAATACTTCAAACCAAGGCTTTTTCCTTTCAATAGGATGGCATGAGGTGACCAACAACAAGACAGAAATCTGCAAAAAAACAAAATATTTCATCAGAAACAAACACAGCACACAACACTGGTAGGAAAAACCGTTTTCTGGCTAATGTGATGCCAGGTTCCCTAAAAGAGATTCATTATACACAAAGTGGTGCCTATTGGCTGGAGATCTTGAGTGTCATGCAAGCTGTTTCATATTCAGTTGCAAAGGTTCAAAAGGTCTCCAGACACAGACTCCCTTCTCACATCCAGCTATGCTTTGAGATCCATGTCACAAACAAGATTTAAAACATGGAGCAAATAGCCCAGCACCGGCTGGTTAAATTTAAGACTTCAGTGCTGACATTTCCAACGCCATTTATATTCCTGATGTCATATTTCAGGGTTGCAAATAATCATACAAAATATATAAAAATAAGGATTTGGAGCTCACCCTGTTTTGTATGAGTGGTCACTGAAAGGGTTAAATAAAGTGCTATCTTGAGCTACCCTTCATTTTTGTATTTTTTTGTTTCCAAAGACCCGGACATTCTCATAATTTTAAAAAAAAAATGGTCCTGAGGTTTTCTAAAGGTCTTTTAATGGGTTTCTTTGGTGACTTTTTCACCTGTTTTTGGTCCAATCCTTGTACTAGATCACTTTCACAGGAATGTTATTTTTGGTTTGTTTGTTTTTTTGTTAAGACATTTGACACTCAACTATGAATTATTAAAGCATAAAAAAGGTGTGTAATTTAAGCAATGAGCCAGTGTCTTGTCTACAAATAACAGACAACATGGCCAAAAACATTTTTTATTGTATCCTTAAGCAATTTGTTACTAGCAAATTGCCTGACATTATTTGATTAAATTTTAAACAAATTTTTATTGTATCTTATACCAAGTAATGCAATTTGACAGCTAGAAAAGGTTATTTTTGCATCAACAGGGTGATTTCCAGAGTTATTAGCCAAAACTTGGCATGTCTCAGCATGGTGTGCAGCGTGTTCTCAGAAAGTTGGAGGAAACTGAACAAGTGGAGGACAATAGAAAAAGTAGCAGGCCTAAAAAAAAAAAAAAAAAAAAAAAGACTATCTACGGCAGATGAACGTTACCTAAAAGTCATGTCCTTATGAAATTGGAATAAAATCCACTAAAGATCTTACACAATACCTGAGAGATGCATCTGGCCCTTCGGATAATCCCCGACTCTTTACGGAAATATCTCCGTATGGAAGAGTGGCTGTCAAGAAACCGTTGTTAAAGAAACATGAAGACAAGGCTGGACTATGTCAAAATTCACATAAACTGGACTGAAAATCAGTAGCAACAGGTTTTATAGAGTGTGTCTAAGCAAATTTGAAAAGTTTGCTCGATTAACGTACGGAGGAGGTGGTCAGGAGAGAGGTACAACAGTGAGTGTCTACAGCTATCTGTAAAGCATGTTCTAGGTGGTGTTGTGGATCTGTTTTTAAAATTTTGCAGTCAGACTTGGATCTACCTTGTAATAGTTCCTGAAAAGCATTTCTTATTTTTCAGTATAGCACTGATTCTCAATAGGCTGCCAATGCAGTAAAAGCATCCAAAGCATCCCCAGAGCCCGTACCTCAACATTATTGAAGTAGTGTGGGATCATCTTGAGAAAGAAGGGAACAAAAAGCTGCAGCATCCAAAAAAGAGTCCTTCAAGAAGCCTAGAGAAATATTCCTGGAGACTACTTAGAGAAATGACAAGAGAGTTTACACTGTGTTACAGAATAAAGAAGGTCATATAAAATATTGGATGTAGCACTCACTAGATTTGTGTACAGTTTTTCCCATTTTCCAGCAAAATATAGAGAAATGAGGGATGGCTCAAGATTTTTGCCCAGTGCTGTATGCTTCAAGCATCTGAAATCCCCCAGTGATGGGAGGGCATTATCTGAAAATAAGTGCACACTTTTGGACATACCTCATGTCATAGCCTCTTCTCCTCATGTCCAAAGTTTTCTATCTACATTTTTGTGGATTAGGCATCTTTTGCCTAATTTTCATTACATATACTAATTAGTTAAAAATATATCACGATAAGAGGGCTATGGATGTATATGTAGAAGGCCAAATTTAGCTTTAATTTGCTGCTGCTTTCACCACTAACACGCACACACTGACACACACTGTCGACACATATCAGTAATTACCGAATATATTAGAAAGATCAGAAGACTCTGCATGATCCTTGGTGAGGCCTGGCCAGCTGTTTGTGCCTGGAGCTTTCTTTGGTCTCTGCATAATCATCACAGCTCTTTTGCATTGGCGGCTGCTGAGGCTGCACTTCCTGTGATGAGCCGAAGGGAGGTGAGCATCATATTTTATACGATTGTTTCTTTCTTCCTCTTTTAAGCTTGCCTGCACCCCGTGCCCCGAGGTGAAGTGGTTATTAGTTGGGATGTGCCAGGACTTTAGAACAGCTGGCACTTTGTAGAATAAGAGTGGGGGTTACACTTTCTCCAGCACACAAAAAAGGATCATCTGACACTTCATCTTAGAGGTAGATAAGGCTAGAGCGGTGTTGTTGGAGATGGATTACATCTCCAGCAGGGGTATAAGATAGGAATGAAGTGGCACTTAATTACCCTTGACTTACAAAGAACAACAGATATCCACTTAAGTTTTAGACAGGCTGGAACATTGCCACAAAGATGGTATTATCAAAAAACAAACAGACATTGCAGCAATATTTTAAAAGGGGGTATGAAGATACAGCTAAATGCTACTCTTTATTTTTGCCAGTGTAACAAATGAAACATAGCTGAGAAGCCCGAGTATGTTCACCACACTGGATTAAAAGCCTTATTTGACTTTGAAACTGGAACTATACTGGTTGATTGTCTCCTTTGTCAACCAAATGCAAAAGAAATCATAGAAGTGTCTGTTTTTTGGTAGAGTGGAATTGAGTGATAGGGCTGTTTGGCCTGTTATTGAAACAGGGAAATTGAAATACTGTGGGATGAACAGCTTGGATAGGGGGCTGTATGGCAGAATTATCGGTGCTATTACAGAGCTCATAGCCAGTAATCGCTATTGTGACTGTAATGGCTCAGATGGTTGATGGGGTGAGAGTAAAAATGACCGCCATTTGATATTGTGCATCACAGATTGTCATCATCATCAGATTTTCATTGCAACTGCTTGTCAGATAAGTCTGATGCTTGCTTTATTTGTTTAATATACTTTATTTCATTTTTTCCCTAAAGATTCAAGCAAACATCTATCGGTTGGGATATTTAGGCATTTTTCAGTGCTGCATTAAGGCCGGTTTGCATTTTCTCTGTGCCACAGAATGGAAGTGGAACCAAAATAATCACAACAAATTCATCAACATAGGTTTGGTCTCAAGAGGAAGTGGAACCTTACGAATTTCTCGAAAAGAAAGAAAAGAGTCCAAAGAGAAGACAGATGCTTTTATCCACTTTTCTAAAATGTCTAAAATAAAAAAAGACAATAAAAAACAACCCAAATTGGTAACACTTTATAATAAGTGCACACTATTAAGCATTAGTTAATCATCTGTTAAGCATTAGTTAATGGTTACTTAATTCTCTCTACAGCAAAGTATTTCTCATAATCAGTTAATAGTTTTCAAGCACTGCTTTAAACACTTTATTCATGATTAATAAGCTAATGTACAACACTTTTTTATTAATTATGTTTTCATGTTCTAAAACTCATTGATTAATCATTTATAAACGCTACTCTGCATCAGTCACAAACCAGTCATTTCAGGATGTTCAATGGTATACAAAATCATTGGTAAAAGGTAAGTAGATGGTTAACATACCCTACATAATACTATAAACTCTACATGTACTACACATAGTAGTTTCATACTAGATGTTTCATAAACACTGAATATCAGGGTTACATCAGTCAGCTGCTATATCTTAACAGATGTCTTACAATACATTTATAACTGTCACTTAAAGGTTGCCAAAGCTGTAACTCACTATTGACCAACTTCTTTTTCGATAGATTATCTATAAATACTCATAAATACCTTAATAATCTTATTTAGGAAGTTACAAACCATTTGCTACCTGTTAGTAAAGTATCTTGAGTGAGCCCATCTAAAGTGGGGACCATATATACCTTACAACCTATTTATAGATGTGAAAGTTTTTAAAGTACATTGTAACAAAAAATAAATGACAACACACAGGGTAGATCCAGAACGCACTGTATTTTTAAGATGCCAATCACAAAAACATGAGAACAATACTTACAGATTGGACACACAAATTTCGATACAAAAATAAAAAGTGTCATGAACTCATAAACGATGAGCCAATATTTGAGGTAATACAGAACATGGCTGGATGCAAATTATATGACCTTTAGCTCTTTACATTAAGTTTTCAAATAACATTTTTAAAAGAAAAAAAAACAGTAGCAACATTAACTTTTAGAATTATCTGTAATTTTTGGAAAAGTCATATATCAGTCTCCCCAATGTACCTTTTTTGTGCTTTTTTGTGAGCCACTCGTTCCACTCAATAACTGTAAGGTGTTCTGACAGAAGTCTATCATTTCTGTTACCCCTGAGTCTCCAGATTTGCTCCTTGTAAGACCTCCAGGCTCTCTCCAGATGTTGGGTATGGCTTGAGAGAAAAAAATCCTTACAAAGAGTAATTTAAATCTATTTCGTTATTTTTTTCTGTAGTGTTTAAGGTCACCTGTAGATAAATTGCATCCAGCGTTAAAGTGAGACTTTAGAACGGCTGAAAAGTGACTTGTGTCTGACGGAGGTTTGTCTGACGTGTCCACCATGTGCTGCTCCACGACAGATCCTATTTTCAAAATAGTAACATGAAATATGTATGTTTAATTATATGCAATAAGTATTTGTTTAAATTAAACTTAATGTGCACTTGCAGACAAATTTTGTCATTCCTTGTTTTGTGTAATTGTAGCCTTCAATTTACCATTGTGTCTTTTTATCAAATAAGAAAAATGTGATAAAAGGGACTCTGTGTAGTTGTAATGTTAATGACAAGTCTTTAAGGTGATAATCTAACTGACTTCACTTGCTTTAATTTGCCAGACCACACGCTTTAAATTAAACCACTGTTAGCTCCGTTTTAAGGAGAATTTTGGTGTGAAAACAAAGAATACTAATAAATTTTACAGTAAGTGTGTCACTTCATATGAGGTTGAGTCTAAAAACATAATATGAAAATTAATATAGATATCTTACCTCCATCTCCGTTGTTCACCCTTTTCTTCAGTTCCCTTTTCTGCTGGCAGACTTTGCATTTTATTTTTCTTTTAAGTAGCTTTTTTATGGGCAGAAATCTGTGCCATCAGAAACTGAATATGAATAAGCTAAATTTGAATTTGAATTGCTAGGATTGAATCTGAATTGTAACTTGAATAAATGCTTTTACAAACTGAATATGAATTAGCCTAATTCGAAATTCAATTTATTGGTCTGAAAATGATTATCATTAATTGAAATTAAATTTTATATTTTGAAAATGAATAAATTTTCTTTCAAACAGTATTTTATCCTTTAAAAATTTAGCTCTCTAATAATTACAGATTCACTTCTCACCATTCAATTTCAGTTCCAAAATTCAGTTTTTTGGGACTTACATCCGGTTCAGGTTCAAGAGTAATTGAGCGCAGATTAATAGAACTACGTTTTACTAGCGGACCGAAAGTGTTACTGACGGGAATCTACAGCGTCTTGAGCTGAATTAAGACTTCAGAAGTCATTCGTCATGTCGAATGACCAGCGGATAAACTCTCAGATTGATAGTCAATGTATTACATGTATAAGAACAAGCGTCATGTTAACAAATGATAGCCGTACGGTAACTTTTATGCTTATTGTAGCTGTTAGCTCAAAACGCTAATTTAGTGTAGTTTGTGTTGGATTCAGCTTTGACAAACAAATATGATCGACTGTTTCTAATAGAATTCCAAAGTTGTCATCTTGTACCCTCTCAGAGCCCTGTATGCTAGTAGAGACCCCTACAGTAGGGAAACATGCAAAACGGTGTCCAAACCTTTGTATTTTTGCTTCATTTATGTCTTACACAGCATCCCAACTCTTTAGCTAACTTTAGCTAAAGTGAATAGTTAGTCTAATTCATTAGTGCAGCATTACTGGATCACCTCACTTTCAAATTAGGATAATTCATATTCAGTTTTTAAAAGCATTTATTCAAGTTAGGATGTTTTTGTTCTCTCAAGATTTTCTCAGGGTCTGCGATTACGTCAAATTGACATGATAGATGACACCATTGCAGGCAGTAGAACAACACTTAGTAAAATGTCCAAAAAAATAAGGAGGGTATGTGTGGCTGCAGTTCAAAGATTGAGACGTCGTACAGGTCAGCATATTGGTGGCCGAAAGGAGTTTGTTGTGATTGATGAGAGTCACTTTCATCACAAACGAAAGGTAAGTTTTTGTGACTGTAATTTAATATTACATCTATATATTTATCAACCTTTCATAGTATCATTTAGTCATTTTTTTTTTCATTTTTTTGTTTCTGCATCAGTATGGGAGAGGAAGAATGGCTGGGGGATGGAAAAGAAGAAAGTGGGTCTTTGGAATGCTGGGCATAAAACATCGAGGGAAAACAATGCCTATCTTGCGACTTGTGGAGAAAAGATCTCGAAGACATCTTGTTCCTGTGATTACCCTTCATGTCTGGATTGGTTCCTCAGTGATAAGTGATGAATGGCGGGCCTACCATGTACTCCCAAATTTAGGGTATGACTGTTAACTGTGGTATGTTGACCCTCGTACAGGTGCCCATACCCAACATCTGGAGAGAGCCTGGAGGTCTTACAAGGAGCAAATCTGGAGACTCAGGGGTAACAGAAATGATAGACTACTGTCAGAACACCTTACAGTTATTGAGTGGAACGAGTGGCTCACAAAAAAGCACAAAAATGGTACATTGGGGAGACTGATATATGACTTTTCCAAAAAATACAGATAATTCTAAAAGTTAATGTTGCTACTGTTTTTTTTTTTCTTTTTAAAAATGTTATTTGAAAACTTAATGTAAAGAGCTACAGGTCATATAATTTGCATCCAGCCGTGTTCTGTATTACCTCAAATATTGGCTGATAGTTTATGACACTTTTTATTTTTGTATCAAAATTTGTGGTCCCCACTTTAGATGGGCTCACTCAAGATACTTTACTAACAGGTAGCAAATGGTTTGTAACTTCCTAAATAAGTTTATTAAGGTATTTATGAGTATTTATAGAAAATCTATCGAAAAAGAAGTTGGTCGATAGTGAGTTACAGCTTTGGCAGCCTTTAAGTGACAGTTATAAATGTATTGTAAGACATCTGTTAAGATATAGCAGCTGACTGATGTAACCCTGATATTCAGTGTTTATGAAACATCTAGTATGAAACTACTATGTGTAGTACATGTAGAGTTTATAGTATTATGTAGGGTATGTTAACCATCTACTTACCTTTTACCAATGATTTTGTATACCATTGAACATCCTGAAATGACTGGTTTGTAACGGATGCAGAGTAGCGTTTATAAATGATTAATCAATGAGTTTTAGAACATGAAAACATAATTAATAAAAAAGTGTTGTACATTAGCTTATTAATCATGAATAAAGTGTTTAAAACAGTGCTTGACAACTATTAACTGATTATGAGAAATACTTTGTTGTAGAGAGAATTAAGTAACCATTAACTAATGCTTAACAGATGATTAACTAATGCTTAATAGTGTGCACTTATTATAAAGTGTTACCCATAAAGGGTTACAATAATGTCCCAAATCTCATTAACCTCCATTTAGCTCAGAGTGTTGTGTCTTTTCACAGAAAATTATAATGTGTTTTTTTCAAAAAGGAAAAAAAAAGGTTAAACTTAGACTCATTGGTGTTCACACTAACCTGCTATACTTTTCTTTGGTTTGTCGAAAGAAGACAGAATACATGACAAAAACCCACAGAGTCACGAGAAGAGCATGCAGTCTTCATGCAGGAGAGTCCTCGGCCCCACAACCTTTTCGCTGAGAGGTGACCGTGCTAACCACTGCACCACAACGTAACACTACTTAAAAAAAGTAAAAGTAAAAAAAGAGGGATTTTTAGGTTTTTTTGTTTGTTTTTTTTGTCCCTGAATCATGACTTTATTTTTCTTATTTGCTGCAAGATCCCCAAATACGTAGGCAAGCAAATTTGTATTTGGGGAAGCAATTGAGAAATAAACTTTATGTGTAAGACAAAATACTATATTGTAAGGAAGCTGCAGCTTATAAAGTGAATCATTTCTGCTCATTTCCAGCTCCATGTGATTGTTAGTGGATTCCACCTGAGCAGCTGTGCATGACTCAGCTTCAAATAGTCCTCATTTACCTCATACTGGAATCTGATGCTGCTCTTTAGTTCCTCCTTGTCATCATTTTAGCTTTCAACTTTCCTCTTATTGGCTCACAGTCAGAGCTGTGACTCTAAAACTCCAGTCACACAAGGGAAAACAGTGCATGGAGACTGTAGCACAGCCAAAATTACTGCAGCCGTGTGCAATGAATTTGCAGTCCCTTTGCCTTTGAAATGACTGCTCCAAAGATGGGAACCAAGTCTGTGACAGTCAGCTGCCATCTTCAAAGTGACTTCAGTGGATCATGACTGCCATAAAACAGCAATAAGACAAAGCCAGTGTGCTATCAGCCTACGACTGAATGGGGTCAAGTTGGCAATTACACACAATCGACTTGCAATTAACTTTGATAAATCAGCAAAAATCGCAAATTTGTTGTTTACATACATAGATATTTGCATTAATTAGTCCAGTCAGAACCTAGAACTGAAATGAAAATTATCCTCCAGAAATAGTTGACAAAGCAAAATGACATAGGTGCTCTGCAACCTTGTTTTAATATAGGAATATGATCAGAATACTATCTGTTGGTGATCAGTTGCACTGAATCACACTATTTCAACGACATGGCACAGGTACACACTGACTGCAATTGACTGCAACATTCTGACAATCTGTCTGCATTTATAAATTAGACAGCAGCTAATTGCAGCTCTTGACTGAGAGTGATTGGTGTGAGGCACTGAATCATTCACTTTGCAATCAAAAGGCCGAGGCTGTTGGGTGGTCATCCTCTGGGAAACCAGCTGGCCACCATAGCTACTTGCAACCAGTCGCCAAATGAGGTGATCTATAAGTTACATAAGGTTCTCTGCCCTTACTGACTTCACACTAAGCAGAAACCAAGCACTTGCATGTACTCGACTAGATTACTCATGCACTGACTTCATTATTCAACTTTTTTATGAAATGAGCATCCCCCATTGTAACAGTATGTTTTGGAGAATACAAGGAAATACATGCACTCCCTTAAGTTGTATACCTACTTTGCTAGTACTATATATGTGTTACAGATGTCTTTTGCTGTGCAAAAATAGCAATCACAGATTTCACACTTTTTTTAAGCTTGTGTAAAATCTCACACTTTGAGACACCTGAACCACAGCGAGACCATGTCCTGAGATGCAGTGACCTTCGAACGAAGCAATGCAGAAGGCAGGTCCTTGCAGCCGTTTCTCCACTGAGTCTTTGACTAAGCCCCATTAAGCACTCACACACATAAGCATTCACACACTTATATCACTTCACTCCTGTCTGAACATTTGCTTCCTTTCCTTTTTCCTCCATCTCCTTACACGTTTTTTTTCTCCACAGTTAACACCTATTCTTTCCCCTTGTGCCCTTCCACATCTTGAGTTCAGCTCATTTATGTCCCCTGTGATGAATGTGTCACACCAACAACACTTGAGTAGAAACACACTTACACACACCCTTGAGAAGGCACACAAACATATATATCCGCACACAATGTACCGCACAATGTATCTCAGTGTCAGCTAGCCACACTGTGATCTGATAAATGGCTTTCGGTGCAGGTGGTTTCTTTCATTAATACACTCTCACAAACCTAGCTTTATAGTACCCTACAGCCATCCAGCATATTACAAAGAAAAAAGACAGAAGCTGGAAAGAGGGACAGAAGTAAAAAAGAAAAAATGGAACAGAATCAAAAGCGAGTTCCCCTTTGAGAACCTCAATGCCTCCTATAAACCAGCCTGTTATTTGGAATAAATTTTTCCTTTTATCCCAAAGTTAACACTTTATTTTTTTTTCATTGGCTGTATTGATTTCCCAGTGGGGAATATCTGTATTGAGTAATGTGTCACTTAAAATGATGCATGAAAGGATCATAGGTCCCCAGTTTGCCATATCACACCGTTACCCATTTGTTTTGTTCCTCTTGCAAATGAAAGTATTGGCATTTAGAATGAAACAGACCCAGTAATTTGTCAGCTGTTCCTTAGTGTTCATCACTCTGTTGTTTATCACCACAATTCAGGACGAGAGATGCAGCCGCAGAGAGAAAGTTTAAGGAATTAGTGTTTCATTATCAGCTGAAATAGGTGGCAGGAAACATATCAGACATACTATGAAGGGGTTGGTTGGTGATCATGCACAGCTGGAGATAAAGAGGTTTTTATAGAAGCACATGCCAGCAATAATGTATCTATCCAGACTGCCAACTTTAGAGACAGAAGAAATGATCTCAAATTACCCTGTATGTATAAAGTATGTATAAAGTGATGCGACATGAAACGTAACTACTAAGATGCAAATTTCTTATTTTTACTGGCTGACAGGATGTCTGTGGGGTTGGGGAAGAGCTTTCTGCCATTATTATAATGAATGTTATTCATAAACTCAGAGCATAACAATGATCATTTCAGAGAATAAGGCTATGGTCTTAAATGGGGGGGACCAATCCACAGCAATGTGGTGACCAAACCAAAGCCAATGACATTCAGCAAGTTCAAGTAACTCCAGGTTTAAAAAAAAGCATAAAGTGGCTCCCAAGATAAATGTTTCTCAACTTCAAAGCAAGTGATTGGAATGAAAATCTAGGATTTGACCTGGTAGCGTTATCTAGGCTACCTCACTGCCAATTGTTAGCTTCAGTGTGACACATAACGAATGCACTGTTACCTGAATGGATGCAGCTTTACTTGAAATTGACACGAGAGCTTTATATTTTAAATATGGCATGCATGTTAGATAGATGCCCTTGAATGCCAATGACTGGTGAAATAATAATTATTCAGAATGTTTATAAATCCTGTCAGTATAACTCAGTTTTCATATTTTTATATTATATAGAATAGAATAGAAGAATAGAATAATCCTTTAGGGGAAATTTGGTTGTAATAGCAGCAAGAAAGACACATATAGAACAAACAGTACACAGAACAGAAACATACACAATTTTTCTTACATATTTACATTAAGGACAGTGGTTACTATAAACAGAGAGTACTGTACAGTTATTAAATAAAATAAAATTAACTACAGATGAGAGGCAAACCAGGTTGTAGTGCGAATCGGTTGATTAAATTATTGCAGTTTCAGCACAGATGTAAATATCTATTGTTGGGAGCAGTTTTGATTGTACAGTCTGACAGCTGCAGGGAGGAAGGACCTGCGGAAACACTCCTTCATGCATCTAGGATGCAGCAGTCTGTCAGTGAAGGAGCTCTGCAGTTCAGCAACATTTACATGCATGGGGTTGGAGGCTCTGTCCATCAGAGATGTTATTGTGGCCAGAGTCCTCCTGTCTCCAATCACCTGCACTGGGTCCAGGGTGCATCCCAAAACAGAGCTGGCCTTCCTGATGAGTTTATCCAACCTCTTCCTCTCAGCTGCCGATAAACTGCTGCTCCAACATACAACACTGTAAAAAATGACAGATGCCACTGCAGAGTTATAGAAGGTCTTTAAAAGCGCTCCCTGGACTCCAAATGGCCTCAGCCGCCCCAGCAAGTAGAGTCTGCTCTGACCCTTCCTGTAAAGAGCATCAGTGTTGTGGCTCCAGTCCAGTTTATTATTCAGGTGAACACCCAGGTACCTATACGAGTCCACTATCTCAATGTCCACTCCCTGGATGTTCACCGGTGTCAGTGTGGTGGGTCTGCATCTCCGGAAGTCCACCACAACTCCTTGGTTTTCCTGGTGTTGATCAACAGGTGGTTCTGCTGACACCAGTCCACAAAGTCCAGAGTCCACTGTCTGTACTCTGAGTTGTCCTCACCTGTGATGAGGTCAACTATGGCAGAGTCGTCAAAGAACTTCTGTAGGTGGCAGCGTGGTTGATGGAGAAGTCTGCAGTGTAGAGGGTGAAGAGGAACCCTGTGGGGCCCCCGTACTGCAGACCAGCGTAACAGAGACACAGCCCTGTGACCTCACATGCTGTGGGCGTTCTGTGAGGTGGTCCAGCATCCACTGGGACATGTGGTGGTCCACTCCCGATAGTTCCAGCTTGTCTCTCAGAAGTCGTGGCTGGATGGTGTTGAAAGCACTGGAGAAATCAAAGAACATGATCCTCACAGTGCTTCCAGGCTTCTCCAGGTGAGTCAGAGCTCGGTGCAGGAGGTAGATGATGGAGTCCTCCACCCCAATGCCAGGCTGGTAAGCAAACTGCACCGGATCCAATGAAGACCTCACCAGGGGGCGCAGATGGTTTAGAACCAACCTCTCGAGGGTCTTCATCAGATGTGATGTCAGGGCTACCGGCCTGTAGCTGCTGAGGTCCTTGGGATGGGAGGTCTTTGGTACCGGTACCACACAGGATGTCTTCCACAGCTGTGGTACTTTCCCCAGCGACAGGCTCAGGTTGAACAGATATCCTAGGATACCACACAGTTCATCTGCGCAGCACCTCAGGAGCCTGGAGCTGATGCCATCTGGACTTGCAGCCTTCCGCACCTTGATCTTGCGAAGCTCGTTCCTCACTTCAAGTGCTGAGATAGAAAGAGTGGATTTTAGGGGAAGGGGGGTGTATGTTGGAGTCCACAGAAGCCGGGGGTGGGTGTAATGACTGGGAGCTGGGAGGTGTGAAGCTGAGCGGTGTGAAGTCCTGAGATGAAGGAGATTGCAGCAGGGGGGACGATGCTGGGGGAGGGGTGGGTGGTTGATCAAACCTATTAAAATATTTATTTAGGTCATTCACCCATCCCAAGTCTCCTGCAGCCTGGGGGGTTGGTTTTTGTCCTGAGATTGTCTTCAGGCTGTTCCAAACCCCTCTGATGTTGTCCTGTTGCAGCTGCTCTTCCATCTTCCTCCTATAGTTTTCCTTCCCTTGCCTTATCAGTTTCTTCTGGACAGCTCACAGCTCCTGTTTGTCTCCAGATATAAAGGCTATCTTCTTCTCCTTGAGGAGAGCCTTAATTTCAGGATTTATCCATGGCTTGTTGTTAGAAAAATACCGTACCTTTATGGTGGGTACGGTGTTGTCCACACAGAATTTCATGTAATCCGCAATGCAGGCTGTGATGCTGTTGAGGTCATCCTCCAGGGGGCTGCAGAGGTTGTCCCACACAGTAGAATGGAAACAGTCCCTCAGGGCCTCTTCAGTCTCTGCTGAACATTTCCTAACTGTGTGTTTCACAACTGGTTCTCTGTGTACTAGAGTTTTATACACAGGCTGGAGATGAACCAGGTTGTGATCTGAGCCCCCCATGGGAGGGAGAGGTGATGAGCTGTATGCCTCCTTGGTGTTGGCATACAATAATTCCAATCTTTTATTGTCTCTGGATGTGGCAGGTGACATACTCTGTGAAGGTGGGGAGAGTGGAGGACAGGGAGACGTGAAGTCCCCAGAGATCAGGAAAAGGGCCTGAGGGTGCTTTGTTTGGAGTCTGCTGATTACAGTGTGCAGGACCTCACAGGCTGCTGCAGTGTTAGCAGAGGGCGGAACATACACAGCTATCACAATCACGTATGTAAACTCACACGGTAGATAGTACGGTCTCATGCTAACCGCTAGCAGCTCAATGTCCTTACAGCATAGTGTCTCTTTGATAGATAAATGCCCAGAGTTACGCCATCTATCATTCACAAACACAGCCCGACCCCCTCCTCTCTTTTTACCACTCTCCGTTGTTCTGTCAGTCCGGATCAGATGGAAACCGTCTATGTTTATGTGTGAGTCCGGAGTTAGCGCGGTTAGCCACAACTCTGTGAAGCACATCAGGCTGCACTAAATGTCGAGCCGCCAGTTCGTCTACTTTATTGGGGAGAGATCTCACATTTCCCATAATAATTGATGGAATCGCTGGCCGGTACCTCCTGACTTTACTGCGACGCCCGATCCCGGCCCGAGTACCGCGTCTCTTCCTCCTCACCTCGCGGGGGATGTTGGCTTGCTCAGCAGTAGGCAGGGCAGCGGAGGCTCCGAGGGCTAACAGCTGATCCCTGCTGTAAACAATGGGAGGACGGACTTCCACGAGCTCTCTGGACACAGACGCCGTAAAAATATAATAAAGAACACAACTGTCCATAGAATTCTGAGCTCCATTGTGGGGGACAGCAGTCTACAATAGAAAAACAAAAACAAGAAACACAAGAACAACAAAGAAACATATGTTAAAGAGAAAAAAGGACTCGGTCAGGTCGGAGCTGCTGATACTGGCTGCCAGCTCGGAGCGGCGCCGGAAATACACAACCAACCACAATATGCCAAATCTGTTTATCCTTATCCTATTATGTCATCTTTATACACCTAAATCATAATCTCTTTACCTCCACCTGGCTACTGGCAACCCATCTAGCGTTAGAGTTTTGGTGTGATTAATGTCCAGCTCTTTTTGTTGAGTTTCTACCAGTTTGGAACATTCAAATGGAAAACCTTTGAAAACAAAAAAACCTTCAAGGCCAGCATATATAAGGCTTCATGTAAAATATAACAGTTTCTGATTATAGAAAAAATACAGAATTTAGCATGTGGCTAAAAAGGACTCTAAGAACTCTAACCCAAACTAAGGTTAACAGTGACCTTAACAGTGGATGTTAAGAGTTTTTTTAAGAGGAAATCTTTTTGACTCATGCCATGCTTGTGAAAAAGTTCATAGTTTGAAATATATGCAGTGTTTGTATGATGTGTTATTTAGCTGTTGCAATCACTGCACTAGTAAGGACATATAGCATGGTAACAAATAGTGGAAAACTGGATCAAAATGAGGTCCCAACCAACCAATTAGATCCAATGCTGATTGAAAGGAATTTGTAAGATTGTAAAAAAAAATCAGGATGTCAAAAATCTGCATGTCAATGTATTCTTGGGCCTGAGTTGCTACCAGTTCATTGTGTCAATGTGTTTGAATGTTAGAAAGCACATAGTCATGTAAATGGGTGAATGAGAAATGTTGGATTAAGCACTTTGAATTCTCAAGTAGAGTAGACAAGCACTATATGAGTTCTAGCCCATTAAACTAACTGGTACATTCATTGTTTGGGTAGGTTAGGGGTTATTTTTCTGTTTCACTAGGTTTTTAATTTTTTTATTTTATTTTAGTAATTCAGTGATCTGCCTTCTTTAGCACTCAGTAAATTATTAACTTATTTTGTTATATTGTAACTTCTTCTTCTGCAATGGGAAAGTGTTTCTTCCTTCCTTTTAGTTCTGCTGAGCTAAAGTAGGGAATTATACACAGAGTGGCAGAGAGTCTCATCACGTATGATTGGCCAGTATTATACCATGGTGACCTGGCATTGTCAGAATCACAGCTGAATGCTCCATTCCCATAACCACTACACACTCACCTCAGGGGAATTCAAAAGCAAGTACTGCTGTTGGACCTTTTCTAGTCAGGTGTAGAAATAGTACATTTTGCTCAACCATAGTTAGAGTTTTGCAGAGGTTTGCTGTGGGTTAAAATAGTATGTACTTTACTATGCAAATTTACCAGTTTGTATAGTAAGGGAAATTTAGGGCTTTTTATTCTTTTGGGAGCATTAGCCGTGCTAACTAATCATCTCTTTGTTGAATTTTGTTCAGAAAATCTTCCTGATAAAGATGCAGTTTCCACAGCTTTTCATCTTGCAACATAAGGTTGGAAACTCTAGTTTGTAGTCTTTGGCTGAGTATCTGTCGTGTTATTTTGTTAACATGACACTGGGTGCATAACCCCAGGCCTATCCAAAACTTTACAGGGATCACAATGTGAGCTAGGTTGAGGACAGGAAGAACCCCCAAAGGAGAAATCAGGAGAAGAGACACGTGACCTGCTCTTTTGACCTGCTGCCACAGTAATCCCCCCTAAAGGAGTGTGGACTGCTCAATAGTATTATGATCTGAAGCTTTTCTTTTTCCAAAGATGGGTTGAGGTGACTCGTTACAGTATTTTAGGCAATTTATCTGGGGGTTTTCAGGGTTGCCTTTTTTCACAGTTAGCTTAAATTGTAAGCTTTTGTTTTTAGAGTGCTACTTCTCTTTAGTCTTACAACTCAGAATAAGGGATGCAGTATACAAGGAGACACTGAGCTATCTAAAGCTTTTAAGCTGTCGTCCATCTATCCCCGAGAGCTTTTTGGATGATTGATGCTGTGTAGAGAGTATACACCTTTTATCTACAATAAGGGACAATGTGAGGACAGATGACTGTGATTTCAAATGTCACTACCTCTAAGAAGCTTTCTCCTATGTTCAGACAGACATTTTCAAGAAAACTCAACTTATGTCTTTAGGAAATGGGCCACTTATTAGATAATTTCAGAAAAGTAGCTTTTATTGCTTTAGTGCTCTTGGTTTATTAGCCCAGCTGGGCTCAATAATTGAAATACACAGCTGAGCCAGTTAGTTTTCTGAAGCCAAGGTCTCTACCCAGACTGTGCACGTGTAACCCACATAAAATTAGAATATGAGGAGAGATGGACAGCCTGCCCAACCAATCGAAATGCACAAGTGCCAGTATGTGGGACAGACAACCTTCACAGACAACTTTCCCAGTATGCTTTGGCCAATGGGAAAGCATCCTGCCACTGTGTGTCCCACCCACCTGCTCTGTGTTTGCTGCTATGTGTGGAGGTAGTCGCATGCGGGCACTAGAAAAAGAGAGCTGCGCTGCAAAACTTTGATCCATGAAAAACTGTAAAAAGTATTAGATATAAGTTGCAACTAACTGTGCTGCACATAAGTTCGCTGGTTATCAGCTACCTTCCATGTTAAAAGTAGCCAAAGTGAGTAAACAGGCGAATGCTGCAGTTTTCTGGCGACTTTAGAAAGTACCGTGTGGAGCTAAACTGTTAGCCTTTGTTAGCTCTGGTTGCTATCAACTGCCTGAAAGTTCATCTCAATCTGCTTCCAGAAGTAAGGTAACACTTGAAGCGCAACTTGTGTTTATTTTCCTTCACGTCGTATTACTGTTATTAAAGAGAAAAACAACATCCTGTTACGTTATTTAGAGCCCCGTATGTTCCGACCGAGAGACACCATACCGTTGTCTTCAGCCGTGATGTACTGAGATCGGTGAGCGCATATTATATGTCTCAGTTAAGTCTGTTTTGCATTTTATCGTTGAGAAACTGAATTCATCTCAATTGTTTGATTAATAATTGTCGCATATGCACTGACTTTACTTGGTTTAATGCATAGTTTGTGTAAGAGAGATGTTTTATTTTTGCAAATTTGAGTATTTTAATTGCAAATTGATGTCGAGTATGATGTCAGCAAAATCCTAAGTTGTGAATTATAGCTAGAACATTATAATTAATAATTGAATTGCTCTTCTGACCCTGTCTGTTGACAGGTCAGGTTTTTTTTTTTTGTATGCTGAATTGTTCCTGAGGTGGATTCCTCTGGTGAAATAGATGGCGAGCCTTCCCACCTGGACTTAGAGAGACTGAGATTCACTTCTTTTCCACTTGATGATCTGCTGCACCTTGCGGTGTGGTAGGACTGTATCACTCACACTTTCACACCCTGGGAATTTTTTGGACTTTACCCCTTGGACATTTTTTATTTGGGACTCTGAATAATAAGCTGTTGTGTAGAACATTCTCCACATGTGAAAAGAGTGTGAGATTTTCATTTGAATGTACATTGGATTTGTGTAATCTGTTTCTATAAGAGTTAAGGAGTCAGGTTACTAGGGTGCACCCGAGCATTAAAATCCGAGCATTGAAAACCAAAAGTAACACTTGGCCAAGTCATTGTCTTAGTAGTTTATGTGTTTTAGTTTTCTTTCATTTTTTGTAAGTTTCCTTTCTACCATTGTAAAGTGTCTTTAACCTGTGCTTGTCAACCTTAAGATTTATTTCACTAAAGTTGGCTGGTTCTTTTGAGTTACATTCTTGTCTCTGTGTCTCATTTAAACACACCCCTGTGCTCCAATAGTCGAGTCTATTGGCCCATTGATATATTCTTTTCAACAATTCCCCTTACTGTGTTACACACGCAATCATGAACACCATGTGATTTTATTGTCCAGTCACAATGTCAATTTATTTATGCTAACAAAAAGAAAAGTTAATTCCTGGTGTTTATTAGCCCCAAACTGCAATTAAGAACAGCAATTGTTAGAGTGACCGATGTTTCTAATACTAGATAATAACACTTCAGTGAGTGGACATACCAGCAGCCAACAGATGTGACTTCAATACTCTCAACCATAAAACGCATTACAATAAAGCATGCAGTAGGGTAAAAAGAATCATATCAGATTTTACATTTAAGTGTGACTTTAAGGATGCAAAATGATGCACTCACTCACCAGGACTGTGATTTTTTTGTTTAGTCTGACTATAAGGGATACATTTTGTCTCTCTCTTTTTTTTTTCTTTTTGTATTTTACATGTAAGCCCAAGAAGAAAAATAACAGAGTTTAGGATCCAACAATAGCCCTGAGCCAGCATTAAAGCTTGTGTTAACACATTACTTTTGATTGACAGAGCTCTTGGCTGGATTCGGCTGTTATATAACCTCATTGGCAGAACTCAATACCATGTCTTGATTCACATAGAGTACCTAAAATTGAGTGTAGCTGGTGTGGGTTACAGGCTACAACAACACAGAAACTGGTAGCAAAAACTGGCTTCAAGGCAAATGTAGGACTGGGCATTAATAACATCCAATTTTTATTATCCAACTCATTCTGATGTTGGGAATAAACACTGGAATGAGATTCATTAGGAGCTATTAAGTACCAGCACAGACCTATATTTCTGCCCAATGAGATTCTGGTCTGGAAGAATAGTGAAGCAGCAGAGCAGAGGAAATTTGTCTTGTAATTTGAGGACAGTGTGCTTATTTTTCCCCCCAATACAGATTTCCAAAACTGATGTGAATTCAAAGCAGCTACCTTCCAGAGACAGACTCCCTTATCAGTACTGCATGGAATGGCACCATTGTACATCAACCATGACAAATGAACTACACACTAAAACATTATCACCACATTGTCATAAGACTGAATGACTACCATCTATCAAAATTCAGTCTTTAACACTTCGGAATATAATATGTTCATTATGTGGGATTTGAATTTAGAAAACTCATAAAGGCAGCTGATGAAAATGCTATCATAATGGCCTTTAAGAAAAGGTATACTGTGGCAGTGAAAAGTCATTACTTGCATGATAATTGTGTTTAGCCTGTATGTAATACAAGAATTAGCTGTCATATTTTTAAACGAAGTCAAAATATTAAGAACTAAAGGACAATCTTTCAAATCAAATCCTTTGCAGTCTTAATAGTCTAATTCAAAATGGTAGAACTGTAGAATTGACTCAACCTTGAAGGCAAGGCCTGTGGGCTAGTTTTTTGTAGTCGTTCTAGCTTGTCAAGTTCTTCCATAGGAAAATAATCATTTAGGAGGTTCACTGTTTAACTGCCCTTGAGAATAAAACTTCCCAGAATAGGGGAAAAAAGGAAACACTCGTAGCTTATCAGTTTCTTCATTTTTACTTTGCTTCAACTGATACATGTTGTACACAAATAAGATGAAAATTATACATGCAGTTATTTCAAACAACAAAATGATAACTGTTAACGATAACTTTTGTTAATCCTTACACGTTTTCCCTTTCAGTAATCAGGTCTAATTTTAAGCAACCTCTCGTTTTCCTAATATCAATTTAGCTGGTTGGGGTTTAGCATCACTTGATGATATGAATTTACTCAAGTATTTCTTTTTCACTACATAGCTATTAACTCAAGCAATGCAGCAAATTTTAGCCCACTCTTCTTTACAATGTTGCTTCTGTTCACTGATATTTGTGGGCATTTGTTTTTGCATGGCTCTATTCGCAATTCCCGAGTCTCAATTTTCTTTTCCAGCCATTATGTTGTAGATTACAGTTTAGGTCAAGTGTTAGCTCGCAGACAGATGGCCTCATACCCAAACCAGAATGCTAGAGGAGTTTGCAGTCAGCACAATACCCATGTCCAGGGGCTGAAAAGAGCACATCTTTACGACTTTACCAAAAATGGTGCATTATGGCCAAATGTCTCAATTTGGTCTCATCTGTCCAAAGGACAGTGTTCCAGAAGTCTTGTTAAAATACATCTTTGCAAACCTACACCGTGCTGCCATGTTGTTTTTGTGGAGAAGTTGCTTTCACCTGGCAACCCTTCCATACTTGTTCTGTCTTTTTCTATTGTCTTAGTCTATTGTACTTTCAGGATTTTTAATATTAAATGTGTTAACTGAGGCCTGTATGGATTCTGAGAGGGAGCTCTTGGGTTTTTCACAATTTCAGTGAGATTTGCAGAGTCTGACCTTGGGGTGAATTTCTTGGGATATCCACTCTGAGAAGATTGGCAATTATTTTTAATGTTTTCCACTTGTGAATATTGTTGTTTTCTCATCATGGAATGAAGGACTTCACATTGTTTGGACCTTATAACACTTGCCTGGTAGATGGGCAACAACAACTGCTTCTCTAAGATTGCTGCCAGTGTGGAATTGTTTACTCACACGTGAATGTTCGGACCTGTAAACTGTCAAAACCTCTGCTTTTCTCACACTAGCTTATTATCAGTTAATCAGATTCAGCACCTGGCTGTTGGTTCCCCTTATAATTCTTATTGAAGCAGCATGGATGTGTTTAGTTTTTCACAAAATCAAGAAGCCAAAATCCTTCTTGCATTTTGGCTCAGGTTTGATTAAATTAAAAAAATGACATGTAATTTTGTTGTAGTTTATCAGAATTACATATACACATTTTTAACACCTGGTAAGGACCAAGTGATTTTATTTCCCCTGACATGAAAAACTTTGAGTGTACTCTCGTTTTACCATGAGTGAACATGAGTAGTACCCTAATCATGCACAAGCTCACCATTTTCCCAGCCCTGAAAGAGAAAGCAGGCATTTTGTTCCCCTTTGCAATCAAATAAATGCAACATTTTCTCTACAAAACAACGGGAGGGAGAAATGAAACAGCGGGATAGCCTACTTAAGCTGTTTAAAACAAGACATATGTGTACACAGAACTTCAGACTGAAGTGATTGTGTTACATGACTGGAGAGAACTTGCAATGACTGCTCAATAATACATTCCTAGATCCTAAGTACAACTGACATGAGAGACCAAAGACAGGGGTTTAGAATAGAATAGAATAGAATAGAATAGAATAGCCTTTATTGTCATTGTACAAAGTACAACGAAATTGGAGTGCCACTCCCTTGGTGCAAAAAGCAAAATAAATATAAATGTAAAATATAAAAAGTACAATAAAACAACTGTAGTGCTCAGACAATAAATAAGTACAATATATACAGGATAGCAGCATAGTATAATGATAGTATGAATAGCAGCATAGTATAGTGACAATGGCAAGTATGGTTAAGCAGGTTTAATTGTTTTGTGCTTATTTACTATGGTGATAGCTCTGGGCAAGAAGCTATCCCTGAATCTGTTTGTCCTGGTTTTATGTGACCTGTACCGTCGGCCTGACGGTAATAGTTCAAACAGTTGATTACTGGGGTGAGAGTAGTCATTAATGATATTGCCAGCTCTGCTGAGGTATTGAGAGTTTGCAATGGCCTCCAGGCTGGGCAGAGGGCAGCCAGTGATCTTCTGGGCTGTGTTGATGACCCTCTGCAGTCCTTTCCTGTCTGCAACTGAGCACCCTGCATACCACGTTGTTATGCCGTACGTTAGGATGCTCTCTATGGTGGCTCTATAGAATGTCACCAGCAGCCTCTCCTCCAGGTTGTTCCTCCTGAGCACTCTCAAAAAATGGAGACGCTGCTGGGCCTTAAGACCCAGATATACAGTCTGCCTCCAGTCAGCATCAAACAGTAACACAGCTGGGCTTCATGTTTTAACGTATGTGAATATTAAACACCTGACATGATACTGGCATTCTATATGACGATAATGACACCTGATATATGTCAATTAAATCTGACAAGAAACCTGTACTTATTGATATATTAATCCAATTTCAGACTTTGCAGAAGAAATGCTGAATGGTGAATTATCATGCACTCTAATTGCTTAATATCACAGATTAAACATTTTATTGCATGTTTGTGATGTGAATGCACTATGTAGGCATGAATTCAGCATTCATTTCCAATGCCAAGGATTAGTCTGATCACACGGCCTTTATCGACACAGCATGGGTGGTAAAGGTTTGCCTGCAGCTCTTTTTCTTCTTTTTTTTTCTTTCTTTCTCTTTTTTTAATGAATGTGAGTAACCAGACCGGGGGAGGAGCTCAAACTTGCTGAATAAGATATCACTTGGCTCAGACTGGATTTGGCCTACCTCATTCACATCAGAATGAGCCTGTCACACTGATCATACTGTACTTCCCACATGTTCTTCTTTCTCTTCTTTGCTGATGGCCACTACCATACCAACACACAAAAAAGCAGAAAGTACTCAGACTGGTTATTCTGTTGATTTTGAAAAAAAAGAAAGAGTTACATATCCCTGTCTTGATGCATTCTCAATCATCCAGGAAAGTAAATCTCCAAAAGTTGATTCTGTTCATCGTAGCGTTTTGTGGGAGAAACGTTTTGTCACTCATCCAAGTGACTTCTTCAGTCTCAGCTGACTGCAGGTTTCCCCAATCTTATAAACAGTACATTTGCATAATGACTGAAACCAGCCCACTGAAGGAACTAATCAGTGATGAAAATACTTATGAGCCCCTGAAACGAGACCCAGGAAGTGGCTACAGGAAGAGGGTGATAGACTTTCTGAAGCAGTTAGAACAAGACAAGGCTATTGACCGGACCTCATACCACAGGCTGTACCCAGGGGAGTCTACACCAAGTCTGTATGGTTTACCGAAAATACATAAACAGGGTGCACCTTTAAAACTGATTGTCTGCATGATCAACTCTGTCACCTATAACATCTCCAAGTTTCTGGCTTCGATCCTCAACCTGCTGGTGGGCAGCTCTGAACATCACATCCAAAACACCCTGGACTTTGTTGAGAAGGTGAGAGATGTCATTATCGAGGCAGATGAAACCATGGTCTCGTACGACGTTACATCTCTCTTCACTTGCATCCCAGTCACGGAAGCGTTGGAGGGAGTCCGTAAGAGATTACAGGATGACACAAACCTCAGCAACAGGACCACTCTCAGCATTGACCAAGTGTGTTTGCTTTTGGAACTGTGTCTTCATTCCACCTACTTCACATACAAGGGTCAGTTCTACAGGCAGAAACATGGGTGTGCCATGGGCTCCCCAGTTTCACCCATCGTGGCCAATTTGTACATGGAAGAAGTGGAAAAGAGGGCTTTGCTATCCTACCCTGGAACACCACCAAGCCATTGGTTCAGATATGTGGATGACACCTGGGTGAAAATCAAATCTCAGGACGTACCACACGGATCACATTAACTCAGTGGACCGACACATCAAATTCACCAGGGAGGATATGAAAAGTGGCAGGTTAGCATTTTTAGACTGTGAGATTTCCATCGGTAATGGGGGACATCTAAAGACTGACGTGTACCGTAAACCTACACATACGGATCAGTATTTAAGGTTTGACTCTCATCATCCACTGGAGTACAAACTGGGTGTCATTAGGACGCTAAAACACAGAGCGAACACCATCCCCACTGACACAGCGGCCAGGGAGGCAGAAGAACAGCACATCAAAAAGGCTGAGTAAATCAGGGCCTTTTACAAACATGTCACTCCAATCAGACCAGGAGTGACATCCATGTAGATGCTAAAACTGACAGCCTCAACATGGCGTTTAATCTGTTATTAGACTCAATGGGTTTCTCTCAAAATGTAAAAGAACCCACCCACCACTTTAATCACACTCTAGATCTTGTTTTAACATATGGCATAGAAACTGAACATTTAACAGTGTTTCCTGAAAACCCTCTCCTGTCTGATCATTTCCTGATAACATTTACATTTACAATAATTGATTACACAGCAGTGGAGAGTAGACTTTATCAAAGTAGATGTCTTTCTGAAAGCGCTGTAACTAAGTTTAAGAATATAATCTACCCACTGTTATCATCGTCAATGCCCTGTACCAACACAGAGCAGAGCAGCTACCTGAACGCTACCCCCAACAGAGGTCGATTATCTTGTTAATAATTTCACCTCCTCACTACCTACGACTCTGGATACTGTAGCTCCAGTGAAAATTAAGGTCTCTAATCAGAAGTACCTGACTCCGTGGTATAATTCTCAAACACGTAGCCTAAAGCAGATGACTCGTAAGCTGGAGAGGAAATGGCGTGTCACAAATTTAGAGGATCATCATTTAGCCTGGAGAAATAGTTTGTTGCTTTATAAGAAAGCCCTCCGCAAAGCCAGAACATCTTACTATTCGTAACTGATTGAAGAAAATAAGAACAACCCCAGGTTTCTCTTCAGCACTGTAGCCAGGCTGACAAAAAGTCAGAGCTCTTTTGAGCCAACCATCCCTTTAACGTTAACTAGTAATGACTTCATGAACTTCTTCACAAATAAAATTTTTATCATTAGAGAAAAAATTACCAATAATCATCCCACAGATGTAATATTATCTACAGCTACTCTTAGTACCATTGATGTTAAGTTAGACTCTTTTTCTCCAATTGATCTTTCTGAGTTAACTTCAATAATTACTTCCTCCAAACCATCAACGTGTCTTTTAGACCCCATTCCTACAAAACTGCTCAAAGAAGTCCTGCCATTAATTAATTCTTCGATCTTAAATATGATCAACCTATCTCTAATAATCGGCTATGTACCACAGGCCTTCAAGCTGGCTGTAGTTAAACCTTTACTCAAAAAGACATCTCTAGACACAGCAGTCTTAGCTAATTATAGGCCAATCTCCAACCTTCCTTTCATATCAAAAATCCTTGAAAGAGTAGTTGTCAAACAGCTAACAGATCATCTGCAGAGGAATGGCTTATTGGAAGAGTTTCAGTCAGGTTTCAGAGCTCATCACAGCACAGAAACAGCTTTAGTGAAGGTTACAAATGATCTTCTTATGGCCTCTGACAGTGGACTCATCTCTGTGCTTGTCCTGCTAGACCTTAGTGCAGCATTTGATACTGTTGACCATAATATCCTATTAGAGCGATTAGAACATGCTGTAGGTATTACAGGTATTGCACTGCAGTGGTTTGTATCATATCTATCTAATAGACTCCAATTTGTACATGTAAATGGAGAGTCCTCTTCACACACTGAGGTTAATTATGGAGTTCCACAGGGTTCAGTGCTAGGACCAATTCTGTTTACACTATACATGCTTCTCCTAGGCAGCATCATTAGAAGACATATCATAAATTTTCACTGCTATGCAGATGACACCCAGCTCTATCTATCTATGAAGCCGGATAACACACACCAATTAGTTAAACTGCAGGAATGTCTTAAAGACATAAAGACCTGGATGGCTGCTAACTTTCTGCTTCTTAATTCAGATAAAACTGAGGTTATTGTACTTGGCCCTGAAAATCTTAGAAATATGGTATCTAACCAGATTCTTACTCTGGATGGCATTACCTTGGCCTCCAGTAACGCTGTGAGGAACCTTGGAGTCATTTTTGACCAGGATATGTCCTTCAACGCACATATTAAACAAATATGTAAGACTGCGTTCTTCCATTTGCGCAACATCTCTAAAATTAGAAATATCCTCTCTCAGAGTGACACTGAAAAACTAGTTCATGCATTTATTACTTCCAGGCTGGACTATTGTAATTCATTATTATCAGGATGTCCAAAAGAAAGAGAGAACATATTTCTCCTGTTTTGGCTTCCCTTCATTGGCTTCCTGTTAAATCCAGAATTGAATTCAAAATCCTGCTCCTCACATACAAGGTCTTAAATAATCAGGCCCCATCTTATCTTAATGACGTTGTAGTACCATATCACCCTATTAGAGCACTTCGCTCTCGCACTACAGGCCTACTTGTTGTTCCTAGAGTATTTAAAAGTAGAACGGGAGGGAGAGCCTTCAGTTTTCAGGCCCCTCTTCTGTGGAACCAGCTTCCAGTTTGGATTCGGGAGACAGACACTATCTCTACTTTTAAGATTAGGCTTAAAACTTTCCTTTTTGCTAAAGCATATAGTTAGGGCTGGACCAGGTGACCCTGAATCCTCCCTTAGTTATGCTGCAATAGACGTAGGCTGCCGGGGATTCCCATGATGCATTGAGTTTTTCCTTTCCAGTCACCTTTCTCACTCACTATGTGTTAATAGACCTCTCTGCATTGAATCATATCTGTTATTAACCTCTGTCTCTCTTCCACAGCATGTCTTTGTCCTGTCTTCCTTCTCTCACCCCAACCGGTCACAGCAGATGGCTGCCCCTCCCTGAGCCTGGTTCTGCCGGAGGTTTCTTCCTGTTAAAAGGGAGTTTTTCCTTCCCACTGTCGCCAAAGTGCTAGCTCATAGGGGGTCATATGATTGTTGGGTTTTTCTCTGTATCTATGAAGCACCTTGAGGCGACTTTTGTTGTGATTTGGCGCTATATAAATAAAATTGAATTGAATTGAATTAAATGTGGTTATCCCAGCTGGACTTTTGTCAAAGCTGGAAAGGCAACTAAAGAAAGCTCCAGCCAATCCAGGAGAGAAGGACAACCGCTGCCCAAGCGAAAACCTGTAGTGATCCCATATGTGTCAGGAGTATCGGAGCAGTTGAGACTCATTTTTTCTAAACACCGGGTCTCTGTGGCTTTTAAACCCCAAAACACGCTGCGCCAAAAATTGGTCCACCCCAAGGATCGGGTCCCCCGACACAAACAGAGTAACATAGTGTACGCTGTTAAGTGCCAGGAGGATTGCCAGGATTTATACATCGGGGAAACCAAACAACCTCTGGCAAAGCGTATGGCACAACACAGAAGAGCTACCTCGTCAGGCCAGGACTCTGCAGTCTATTTACAACTACAGGCCAGTGGACACTCTTTCAAGGATGAGGATGTACACATCTTGGACAGGGATGAATGCTGATTTGAGCGCGGAGTCAAGGAGGCCATTTACGTGAAAAGGGAAAGACCATCTCTGAATTGAGGAGGGGGCCTAAGGGTACATCTTTTGCCATCTTACAATGCTGTGATGGCAGCCATTCCCCAACTCTCTGTGAATGGTATTCACGGCCATTGGTCAGTGGGCTTTGATTAGTGGGTTTTGGTCAGTGGTTGTTGATCAATGGTCATGAGAATTTGCATAATTAAGATTAAGGAACTGACCTCCCAGCCCATTGTTCCTTCAGTGGGCTGGTTTCAGTCATTATGCAAATGTACTGTTTATAAGACTGGGGAAACCTGCAGTCAGCTGAGATTATTAGTTAGTCAGCTAGTTATTCTAACTAATAACGCTTTAAGTATGTACTGTGTTTGGATGGCCAAAGTGATTCACTTAAATGGGTTGATGAATGTAGTTTTTCTCATTAGTCTTCAAAGTGATATTGAGGAGCTATTCAAATCTGGAAAAAAAAAGATCTTCTGAAAAAGATCCAACTCCAGTTGCCAGACTTATGAGCCCTGCATTATAAGTACACTGATAAATATCATAAAGACTGTCCTTTAGCTTCTAGTCCCAAGGTTTTAATAGACTACATGAATGTCACTGTTCGTATGACCATTAGTTGTATTTCTTGAATCTTTTTGTGTCTATCGATAATTAAACTGTAGAATTGTCATACAGAATGTGTACACCGTAGGGGTGGAGCCAAACCCAAATACAGTATTCAGAAAGGCACGAATATTGTGTTTTTTATGAATACTTATTTTGAACAAATACTTTAAAAAATATTTGTATTCGGGAGCAAGAAAAACTTTATATCAAAAAGCTGAGTTTCCTTATGAGACCGCAGAACATGACCGGATGAGTGAGTGACGTGTGAAAAGAGGTGACTGACACCGGCTGCTCCACACAGCAACAGAGACCGCTCGGCTGAGCGATAAAAGACTGAACTGCATCACTATTTTTGTTTAATAGATTTTTATGTACCTTAACTGGGTTCAGGAGGTAGTTTATAACTTTTGCGAAGATTGGGAGATTAATCAATTACGCTGCATTATAACTGACGTATGCAGTCGGGTGCTCTCATGTTCGCTTTGTTTACGTAGCTCTATTAGCTCGGTAATTTAGATAATAGGCTGTTGACAGAGTAACGTTAAAGTTCGTTTTAAAAGGATAGAATAATGCTTGTGTAGTTCTGTCGAATTGTATGCACTTGTGGGAGTTATATGGTACGTTTAAGTTAGTATGTCTTTTGCAGACAGCAAGATATAGGCTATAGGCTAGTTAACCTTAGCAGAGCTTCCCGTCACTCATTAACTTAGCTGAAACTCCCCACATGAATTTGGCCAACCAAATAGAAAAGAGTGTTGCTGCTGCTGAGCCACATCTTGGTCCTCCACCAGCCAAAACAACGTGATCAAGTTCTGTGTGGAAGCATTTTACAGTCAGTGCAGATGAAACCAAAGTGATATGTAATGTCTGCAAAAGTCAAATCAGCAGAGGCAGAGATATCAAACATCTGTCAACAACTGCTATGCATAATCACATGAACTTAAAGCACCCTCTCTTGGTACTGTCTGCCAACCCCCCACCAGCACCAATTCATCATCACAGCCATGTTCTGCTCCTGCAAGTCAGTTTTGCTGTCTCTTCAGTGTCCTCCAACAAGGATGGCTGGTGGTGGGGTTCATAATGTTCACAATAGTATTTTATCAGTTGTTGGTTTAACCATGGATGTGTCAATGGCTGTTATGTTATTTTCTTTTCAATGACGTTCCTTGTTACATGTTCATTGCTGGATTTATGCAAAAACATCAACTAATATTGCATATCGATAATTATTATAATGGATATAATTAAAGAATACTTACACTATGGCATTAATTGATTTTGAATTTTACTCAAATACAAATATTTTGTCCCCCTCGACAAATACAAATACAGATACAAATACCAGCTGCTTTGCACATCTCTAGTACGCCATTTCATTTTTGCTTCCTCTTGGTTTTCCTAGTTCTGCTCCATTTCGTGCTCGCCCCTAAAAACAAATCAGGAGCTACAGGCAGGGATTTATTTGGAGTGACAGGTAAATCTTGGAAAGGGCAGTCTGGGTGAGTGACAGCAAGTCAAGCTACACCTAACTGAATTTTATGTATGACATAATATGTGCTGCCATGATGTTTGCGATTTAGGCACTGTCCTAACATCCCACAGAAACACCCACATCATTTCAAGGATTGGGGAGTGGCAGTAATACTTTTCTCCCAAGGCAATGTGCCAGTAAACCCTACCCTCAAGGTCACACATGTTTCACAAACATTTTTTTGCATGCAATCGCACTGCAAAATGAAAGACACCAAAATGTGCCAGCAGGGCCTTTTGTATTTGCAGCCGGTACATGTCACTGTCTCTACAGTAAGCCCCCATTTTTATTTATTTATTTTTTTGGGGCTTACTCTGGCTTTTCTATTTTCTTTAATTTGTACGTTCTGATCTCATTTGCCCTCCGTCCTGCCTGTGAACCAGAAATCCATTTTGGTTTGCTATCTTAAAGGATATCTCGTTTCCTAAAATGCATCTGGAGGACAGAAGAAAGGAAGGCCTTGCAGAGGATCTTCTATCAATGCTGCACAGCAGGAACAGCTAATAATGCATAAAAGGTGTCACACAGCTGGAATACAGAAGTCATGGATACACTCTGTCTATATACTCCCCAGCTTCTTCAAGAAGCCAGTTTGAGACAATCTGAGCCTATCCTGCAGGAAGTAGCCATCAGAAGACAGGTACTGTGTGGTCCAAAAGGAATACACATGGTCAGAAGTAATACCCATGAAGTCCATCTGCTTCAGTGTTTGATGCATTGTATTCAGAGATGCTCTTCTGCATACCATGGTTATAGCAAGTGGTTATTTGAGTTATTGTTGCCTTCTTATCAGCTCAAAGCTTCTGTAACCTCTAGTTATATATATATATATATTAGGGGTGCAACGATACACAAAATTCATAGTTCGGTTCGATACTTTGGTATCACGGTTTGATATTTTTTCGATACAAAAAAATGTTCATGCTTTTTTAATTTGTCATTTATTAAAATTATATATATATATATATATATATATATATATATATATATATATATATATATATATTTTTTTTTTTTTTTTTTTTTTTTTAACTCAAAAGTACGGTTTTTAAATTTAATGTTGCTGAAACAACAAAGTAATAAAAATAAATAAATCTATCCGAACGAGTAATCATTCATCTTTGGAAAAGAGAGTTTACTACAGAGAAATGGCTCTTTCCAAAATAAAAGCTATACTATACGCTTCTTCTGGGGTATACTCTCAGCAGCATATTAAACATATCAGGTCCCCATAAGGAGAATCATGTGCTAACGGCTGTCTAAATGACTCGGGTAAAGTTTGTAGCATGCGTGCTTGTTGTTTTTGTCTGCTTCCACTTGTCTTTGCACTAGGATGATGTCGCCGTAAATGTGCAGTCATATTCGTTGTGTTCCCACTAGTGCTGTCAGCGTTAATCTCGTTGAAATGACATTAACGCCACAACACGGCAAATCTCCGTTAACGAGCTACTGCGGATCGCCCCGTGCGTGGGGCTGGATGGCGTCAACACGTTAACGAGGAAACTGCGCTAACGCACTAGTTCCCACCCATGTAATTGAGCATTGCGTGGCACATCCGACATACTGTTTTACTTTTGTCCATGACGCGCTTACCTTCAGGGTCATACGTCACATGAAAAATAGTTCCAAAGGCCAGATCTGAATGAGGGTGGGGGAGGTTCAATTTGCCATGTTGCAACGAGCTTAACTTCTGTCTTGCTAGCTTGTGCTGCGCTCAGTGGATCTGCGCTCGACAGTGCAGCCTAGGCGGAGTAGTCGAACGCAGATCCACTGAGCTCTCAACACAGACAGCATCGTCAGAAGAAAAGTTGATAAAATAAATTAAAAATTTTGTATTGTTCGATACATATGCGTATCGAACCAAAAGCACTGTATCGAACGGTTCAATATCGATACGAGTATCGTTGCACCCCTAACATATATATGTGTGTGTGTGTGTGTGTGCGTGCGCATTTCATTTTTCCAGATAAGTGAGGGCTCTGTGTGCTAGTGATGGGTCGTTCGCGAACGAAATGGCTCTTAGAGCCGGCTCTTTGACGTGAACGACGTGAGCCGGCTCCTTATCGCGAGCCGTCACGTGGGTTTTTTTTCCCCTTTCTCTCAGCCTCTCTCTCGCACTTTTTTTCCGCTTCACTCCGCACGCGAGCCTTGTGCTTTACGCTGGGCAGAGGGGGGAGGGGCGGTAGTTACACTCAGTAGCACAGGAACAGAGCAGGAGGGAGAGAGAGAGAAAGAGAGCCAGGGACAACAATGTCACATTAGAAAGGTATAGTAATCATCCACAACTATTTTCGGTTGCAGATGATAAAGGATTCAGAAAGTTTATTCATGCAGGTCCATATGACAGAGAATATGCATCTTCTTTTTGTTTTCATATTTTAATTTATATTTAATTGTGTTGTGGTTTGCAGTGTTTTGTGTTGTTTCACTTTAAATTTGTAAAAGGAAAAAGCTGAAAATTTAAATAGTTAAAATTTGAAATGTGAATAGTTGATTTTTGTATTATATGATTTATTTATTACATTTTATGTGGAGTGAATAAATAAAAGTATATTTATGGTGGCCCCTAGAGACAAAGCACATACAAACTTCAAATCACATACAAACTTCAAATCACGTACAAACTCCAAAACACGTAAAAACACGTACAAACTCCGAAGCACGTAAAAACTCAGAAGCATGTAAAAACTCAAAACACGTACAAAAGACAACAGAAGTGCTCCAGGATGCTGGGCGCAGTGTTGAGCTTTTGTTACCTAGTGGCTACACAAGCCAGGAAGTACCAACGACCGGATTTGGTGTGTGGTAGTAACAGGTAAATGAATTTTTTTTTTTACTTATTTGAATATATATGAGTGCCTGTGTATAAATACACAAACAATACATACATGCTTTCAATTGTGTAATTTAAGTGATCTAGTAGCTCTGCTTTGGAAGTTCAGTTCATGCTAGAAATGTGTTTTGGAGTTTATACGTGTTTTGTCTGTAGGGGCCACCGCATATATTTATATATAAACATATATAAATAAAACCACTTTTTTTAACGTTAGTAATTCCTTTTGTGCATAATTTTATATTATTGTTAATAATAAATTAATTAAAGCAACAAAACAACCTGAAGAGCCGGTTCGGAGCCGAAAGAGCCGGCTCTTTTTAGTGAGCCGAACCGAAAGAGCCGGATCTCTAAAAAGAGCCGGAAATCCCATCACTACTGTGTGCTGCCAAGGCCATGGGGTCGCCCGTAACTCTGTTTCTTCTGTAGGCAAATTGAAGAGGGTCCAGCAAGTCATGGAGGGAGGATCAGATGTGCCTTCTGACCAGCTGCTCGAGGCAGTTCATGGTGACTAATGTTAGTGCAATAGTGTAGTAGTCATTTAGACATGAGACCACCGATTTCTTGGGGGCGGGAATGATGATGGATGCCTTGAAGGATGTGGGGACCATCGACTGCTTCAGGGAGAGGTTGAAGATGTTCGGGAACATCTGGATGCAGATGTACCATGTACCAAGTCATGTTTAAATGACATTCACAGTACATTACTAAATATTTCCTGCTGTTTTTTCAACTTTTCACTTTCTTCAATTTCATATGCTCACCGAACTGGTCGAAGGGACTTAGACCCAAAGACAGAAAGTGAAGAGAAGAACTGCAGATCTACAAAGTGAAATGCCGTCTTTTGTTGTTTTGCTGCCTTGTTTTTTCCCTGTTTGAATTCCTTGGTTGAGGGTTTGTTAAATTATACCCTATACGTAGAGTGCTTGATTTGTTTCAGTATTTCAGTTCACTTTAAGAAGTTAAGCTTACAATATCAAAGTTTAATGGATAGTTTACACACCAACTCTGACAAATCAAATGGGCAAACACATGCTGAGAGGCAGAAATCCAAAAGGCCACCCAACAAAAGTGCACGATTAAGCAACTTTTTTTTTTCTTCTCTCTCTAAATAAACAGCTAGAGCACATGGGGAGAGCTTACACTGACTGAAATGGCAACAATCACAGTACACAAGCAGCAGTTTGGAAGTACTTAAGCAGCTCAAGAACCCTCCTGATATGATATCAGAGCAAATGGAAACATGAGATAAATAACCTTAGAATAAATATCGAACCTAAAACCTCACCAAGAATTTGCAGGTATTTCTTTGCTTGGAAATGACTTGAAGAAATTCCACCTTTCACATGAAGACTGCTTTTATTTTTCCTTTTAGGTCACCAAAAAGTCTTTGACATTCCGTATCCACTTCTTCTGACTGCAAAATCTCAGTGTCATCAGCTGAGATATTGTTCATTAAACGACCCCCCGCTTTCCACTAATTCTGTTTATAGGCATCTCCGTGTGATGATTTCCTTGAATACCTTCATTACAGGAATCATCAATCAAAAATCATTTTGAAATACCACATAGTGACAGCATGGCTTAACGTTGTGATTACACGCTACTAATGAGAAAATAAATGTTGGCCTGTTTCTGGATGAAAAATCAAGGCCTAAGTGTGGCCAGGCAGCCGGGACAGTGCTTTCAATGAGTTGACATTTATAATCAAAGGCTGACATCTGTCATCACTCCCTGAGGGGCCTTGTCTGTTGTGATTAAAGTTCAGATGAAGCATATTTCCATAATAAGTGCAGTTGATTCAATGAAAGCCTTTTTTGGAGCTTTGCCTATCTGAATATTTGTTGAGGGTTGGTGTTCGATGCTGTGAATGCACCTTAAAATGAAACGTGTGCATCAGGCTACTCTGTCCTTATAATTGATCAGAGAGCAGGGCGTGACAGTTTTAATACCACGCATCTGATTATAGTGATTTTGAAAACCCATCACAGTGATTCAATGCTGACTAGTGGTTATCGGCGTGATGATATTCCTGGAAATGAGAGAAAATTATAGTGGGGAGAACCAGAGCCTCGGCCTCTGATATTTTCTAAATACCAAGAGGTCACCGTAATTTCACACCATCCTCATTGCCAAATTAGATGTGATCGTGAAAGTGGGTACAAATTCCACAACCTGGGGTGTAAACACCTTGGCACATGACAGCTAACAAAAGCGAAGATGAGTTTTTTCATATCTCTAATAAAAGGTGATGAACAAAATTTTAATTATTGGTTGTTAGAGATCTGCCTCATGCGAGCTGGATCAGTATCGTAGCTGGCAACTGTAATGTCAGTAAGCTTGTCAGTTAAATGGCACACTACTTCAGAACATGCATATCTCTTAGCCATGAGATACATTATGTTTAAATTTAGTGCAGATGTTGAATTTAAAACCATTCTCCTTATCTACAAAGTATTAAATGATCAGACACCATCACAACATAAAGAGTGCATAGTGGCATATAATACAGATAGAGTTATTTGCTCTCAGAGTGCAGGCTTAGTTTTGGCTCCTAGAATTTCAAAAGTAGAAGCAGTGGCAGATCCTTCAGCTATCAGGCTACTTTTTTGTGGAGCCAGCTACTTGTTTGTCCTCAGGAGCATACCCTCTCCTTCACTCCCACTATCGAATGTCTTCCATTCCCTGTGGTTTGTGTTTTGTCATGATCACTTAAGGGTTAGGGTTCCGGTGCACATGTGCCCATTGTTGGCATTTTCAGCAGTGGACAGGGGTCAGCATGGGTACCTTTCTGACATGTTTCTATCAGAACCAGCATCACATTTTTTGGTTGTGGAGTACCTGGTGTCAGGGCCGGGATGGTCGGTGTGCTTGAGGAGCGGACCCAAAAGTAAGAATCATGAGAGAGAACTTAGTGAGAATTTAAACAAAAAGTGAGCCTTTTATTCTGTCTGTTAGAAAACCGTAGAAACAAAATGGCTATGATGAAAGCTAAATTATAACATAAACTGGGAAAGCTAAAGCTAGACATGGAAAACTCTACATACAAATGTAAAACATAAACATGAACATGAGCACAAACCTGAGAAAACTGAGACCTGAGATGACATGAATTCAAGGAACATGAGGTAAGCTAAACAGACTACCTGACAATGAACAGAGGGAGACAGAGGACTTCAATACACAGAAAGGTAGTGGAAAAACCTGGGGGAACACAGCTGATACAAGTGAACATGACGACACAAGGAAAGCAAAACTAAACACACTGAATATGGAACACGAGACTCTTCAGAATAAAAAAGGAAACAAAATGTGACATAGACATGACAACACAAGCTTGACAACATTGAACACAACCATAAAACACATGACAGACTGGGGAGAAACGGAGCACAAGGAGAGACACATGAGGACAAATAAGAGAGATGAAAGCAAAGGCATAACTTAATTACATTAAGTTACATTAATTACACATAGAGGACAAGCAGACTACACAAAGAACAGACTCAAAACTAAAGTGACCTTGATGATAACATAGACTAGACTAAACCATAACTAAAAATAACGCAAGAACTTAACATATTCAAAAATAATCTAAGAAATCAAAAATGCAAAATAAACGGGTCCATCCAGGTCGTTGACCCAGTGAGCTTTTGTCATTGTTTAGTTTCCATGCCTATTTCCTGTTTCATTGTGCTAGTCATCTGTCTGTGTGCAATAGATTTAATTCTACTTCCTCTGTTTCATGCATTAGATTTATCCCAGCCGTGTTCTCACCTGTTTACAGCCCTCCTCATTATCCAGTCCATTTAAGCCCTCGTCCCATTCATCAGTTCTTTGTCTCGTCATTGTAAACTCCTCGTGTGTGTTCCCAGTTTATTCAGTCATTTATGTTCAGTTCATCCAACCTTATAATAAATGTGTGAGTCCTGGATTTGGGTCCTCTTTCTCCATTCTCCACACACCTGACCGTGACAAAAACATTCATATTATATGCTATTATTGTGAGCATAGAAACACTCAAAGCACCCCAAAGTAAATTCTGTCTGCAGCTATTGTTTATGTATGTACTGTGCTCCCATGCAGCCTTCCAAACTAGGGGCATCACCACATATATTGACTACAGAAGGAAAATATATTCTGCCACATTCTAAGAAAGTAATGCTTCTCATTGATATTCATTGTGTGAGAGATTTCAAGGAATGTTGCCTTTATATTAAGTCAACCAATCTTTTATTCCTAGACATACATTTCCATACCTCTATAATATGAATGGCATCTGATATGATGGTGTATAGAACTGCCATATTTCAAATGCATATCAAAGCCTTGCCCCACTAATAAATAGCTGTTCGTCTCTTGTCGCTGGCTAAGCTTTGTGAGTGCACAGCAACATTTCCATGCTGAGCACCACTGGGTTGCCCCTCATCAAATATATTACCCCTGCATCCCTCCTCCTTAGCACCACACTGCGCTACCAGCTATTTATAGCACAAACATATTGATCACTCTCTGCACCACCCTCTATCACTGTGTCCAGACCGAGAGAACGAAAGAAAGCGGGACAGTTTTATGACCCTCAGCGTGCTTGTGTGCACTCTCTTTGCATACGTGTGCACCTCAAGATGGGGGAATATTCAGTGTTTGTGTGTCTATATACAATATACAATACAATACAATATATGTGGGCTCCAGGAGAAGGACTGCACTGTAACTCAGTTCTAGACAGAGTTAACTCTGATTAAACAGCCTCATGGGACTATAAAATCCCTGGATATAAAAACAGGCAAAGCACTGCACCAGTGCTACCGCTTTAAAGCTACAGTATTGAAATCAGCCCCTGACATCCCATAGTTTCCTTTGGTTAATTTAAAGACAATAAAAATAAAACATGAAGAATAAACAGACAGCTGTTCAATTTATCATTCAGGCTTCATTTCCAATGTGAAAACATAAATAAGGAAGGAGGAGTCAGTAAAAAAACATGATGCATATAATGTCTTCAGGGTAAGTACCCTGCTGTGCATTGTGCTGGGAAAATACTATTCTGATAGAGGTATATATAATGGTCAATGAAGCATTTCATTTCTTCTTAACATTCAGCACATTCATAGGCTGCATAAAATTGGACCATGGACCATCATTATGTTAGCATGTTCGAGTACTTAGTTATCAGCTAATACTAGGAAAATGCATCCATATACTATAGGCTACATATAAACCTGATAACAATTGCTAAATAACAGACAAGAAAAATAATAAAGTCTCATAAAATAATTCATTCAGTTAAAGCAGAGCATGTCTTGCGTAGTTGGAACCTCTCAGCAGGCTGTATTATGTTAGCTAATTCCACTCCATTAGCTCAGTGATCTGAATTTGTGAAGCCTTGTTACCTACAGTGTCATGCATTGCCATTTCTGACTAACAAATCAGGCCCATTTATATAGTTTGTTTACTTTTCATTTAGTTGATGAGTTAGGAAACTTGCAGCTTTACCCTGTGATTTGGATTCTTTTTATAAAAAAAAAAAAAATCCAAGTGAACTTCAAGTGAACCAAAATGGGTCACTACAAACCACGTGGTTTGTAGTGACACTGTTGCTTTTGTTGATGGGAGCAACAAAAGTAAATATAGGAAGAAAGTCTGGACTATTGGAGAACTCATTTACATTCATTTTGCAGCTAGTTGCTAACAACAGACATTTGCACATCTATAGTACATTGCCACATCCCAGAATGCAAAGCATACACAATTACAGGAAATTGCTTAGCTCAAAATTGCAATGTACACCAAGTAGTTGGTTCGGATCAAAGTCAGATCATGTTCACACCATAAATGAACTATGCCAAAGGGGAAATGAACCATAGCTCGATTTAAATACCACAGATGTAAAAATATGTTTAGTCAAAAGAGAAACACCCCTAATATTAGCTGTAAACAAAGAGATATATATTTTTTTAAAAAGGCATGTCATGCAGTTTTTACGACGAGAGAAATGATCCACTGAGTACCAAACTTGTTTTTGCACCTGGCTGTAAACATGCTTTGCATTGCTGTAAAGCTGGGCATTTTTAACACGGGATTCTGTGGGGAATCACTCGCTTTTTAAGCCAGCCTTAAGTGCCCACTCCAGGAGCTGCGGTTTTTGGCCAGGCTTGTCACAGGTTTTCTCTTGGATACATCCTTAAAATGTAAACATCCACTTTTATGAGCAGTGATGGGTTTTTTTTGTTGTTTTCTTTTTCTGACATACCCAAAAAATGACACAGTGGTGATTGACACTTCCCCTTAAGCAACTATGTAAATTCTTTTGATTTTGCCAGACTTGAAGCATTTGATTTCACACGTTTTTCTGCCTCCACTCACAGGTTTGCATCATGAGTCAGAGAAGCTGTCCCTGCTTGCCAATCAAAGCTGAATATTATGGCTCTCCAGTATGTTTTCGTGTCAAGTTCATTTTGGATAAAATGACCATTAACATATTCCACATTTGGCATTATGTTTGTTTTACTTTTTAAATCTCTTTCATTTGAAGAATTTATCTAGTTTCAGCATGAAAGAAAATATTGTGAAAATTCACATGAAATAGCCAACATAAACCATTTATCCTTTCATGTAGGCAGAGGAATGGATTGAATCTGTTAAAAAATGAGCTTGTACCTGTAGCTCTTATCAAATGTTATCCCAGTCTCCCTTTTGTATCTCCTTTTTATCTTTACTGTAAAACATACACTACCAGATAAAGAACCTACACAAATATCAGATAGTCAGCATGTTGTTTGGTTCTCGCCCTCTTCAAATGGCTCAGTTTGGACCACAGTAAACACATGAATCTACCAGAATCCTGCAGAATATTGTAATCCCCTCTGTTTGCTCCCACACCAGTAGCTGTCTCATCAGATTTGATAATCAGAAAATGACAGGAGCCCTCACACTCCTATCTTCTTGGCAAATATGTTTCTCGGAGGCCATGTGGAGATTGTGATTGTGGAGAAGCTCAAAAAATCTGCTTGGGGTTTCGGGGGCTATGACAAAAGAATTTGTGGGTGTTTATCAAGCTGTCCAAAAGCCTCAGTATGGACTGAAAGCCAGAGCATGTGCTTATATTGGGCTTAAGTGGGTCCAACATGGCAGCTGTTTGGCCACAGGGATTTTCATTATGATCTGGCAGTGAGGTAATATATTGAAAGGGAAAAGCCAGCAGGAAAAAAGCAAACAAGCTACTGTATTTTTACCCAATGATTCTGCTGGCTGTTTGTGAGAGTATTTGTATGGCAGATTTCTTTTTTTATATGTAACAGCTTCCTATCACTTCATAACCTGGGTATTTAAGAAGAGACTCTTCAAATTTGCTTTCTGAACATACACAGCAACTTTATTCATATGAGCCACTATGACTGGATTGCTAATAAATGTTAATAGATTATTTTCATTTTATTTTTAAGCCCTAGTCCCACAGGGCTAGAAACTAGCCAATGACCCCGCTGGCAACCATTGGTTAATGGGGAAAATATATATATTCAAGAATTAGTGGGCAAACATGATTTAAGAAATAATTATTTAATTTCTCACTAGCACCTGCCACAACCAGTTATGGCTGCTTCTTCATGAGCCTGGGTCTGCCAGAGACTTCTTCCTGTTAAATGGGAATTTTTCCTTACCACTATCAGAAAGTACTTACTCATAAGTCGTCGCAGGCCATTAACAAAAAAAACCCCGAATTTCCATAATGCCCACACAATCTTAAATCGTCACTCAAGAGTGAACCTTCTCTATCAAAATACAGAAGAAGGTGATGTATTTCCTTGAAATTGCATCTTTTTTTTTTCAAGTAAAATGGGCTGTAAAATGTCTGCGTCCTGCTTTACATTTCAACTACAGATAAATTCGACGTAATTCTTTATTTTTGTACCATTTTTTTTGTTAATCAAAACCACAAGTCGCCTTCGTTGTTGCCTTCGTTGTTACCTTCTTTGTTACCTTCTTTGTTGCCTTCTTGGCTTGGTACTGGTCACATGCAAACTGTTAAGGCCAACTTCAGGTCCAGTAAATTTAGGTCACACAAACCACTTCCTACTACCAGCCTGAAATCATGTTTTATACAAATAAATACATTTATATCAATATGTAACTGTACTTGAATGTGAGTAAATTCAAACTGAATTTCCATTATTACTGCAGCCCACCTGCAGTACCATCATAGCCCATCAGGAGGCCCACACTTTTGGAATCAGTGCTTGAGGGTCTTTATCACATACTAAAAGGTGCCTTGAAGCAATTGTTGTTGGGATTAGGCACTATATAAATAAAATTAAAATGAACTGAAAATTTACCGGATTACAATATGCCTGTTTAGAATTACCTGCAATCACCTGCCAACTAATCTCCCAGCACTACTTAACCATGATAAGTTATATCAGAAACCAGAAACAAAAAACGTTTTCCTTCAAAGTAAATGTGGCAAGGGTGTGGTTTCTGGGTCTGCTGCAGTTGAGGGGTGGTGCCAGGGAGGCTGATAGGGCAGGTGAAGGTGATTGTGCTGATGAGGTCTCCTTCCTTTTTAGTGACGCTGGGGACCAGAGATGAGAGAGAGAAGTGTGGAGTGGGGAAGCAGCTGAAAAGCTGAATGACCCGACAAGACACCCTAAAAAACTGTCACCTGAACACTGTATGGGGTCCGGGAGACCAAAGTCTTTGGGTTCTGAGGAGAGTACAGTTGCAAAGCTGAAACTTAAATGAATTGAAAGAAGGAGACTTCATCAGCACAATCAACTTCACCTGCCCCTTGATCCCACTGCACCACCCCTCCACTGCAGCAGAGCCAGAGACCACACCCCTGCCACAGTAAAATTTGCACCTTTTGAAACACGCCGACCAAGTTGGGCTGGGACACAACTTTTAGTTTAAGAGCAATCAGTTGCAGAGTGTGTCCAGACCAGTTGGCATCTTCCATGCAAACTATGGTCGATGCCAGCAGGTAGCCAGCAATCACTCACTAACCAGTCAGGCAATACATATTTTTCTCTCAAAGCCAGCTGCATCATATTCAATATGATAGATGTCAGGCAAGAAACCCTACACAAGTTCTTAAACTTTCTCAAGCAGTAATGATTATCCTTTATTTACACACATGCTGTTCGCAGCAACTATTCATCAGACAAATAAATGTGGTTAAACTAGTGATATCACCACAAAGCTTGGCATTTTCAGTATTTGTTTATATCACATCGCGTGGCCGTTTGTATCTCTCATTTGGTTTTGGTTTCAAAAACGCTACACCCCTATCCAACATTTTAGAATATGTCTGTGAAGGTTCTCAGTCATCCAGGTCATCATATTCTAAGGAGCTTGGAAAGAAAAGCGTCTGCACTTCTTTAATATAGAATATAATTTAGAATATATCAGTATCACACTCAGTAAAAGATTCAAAACTAAGATATTTGAGTGCCCTCAAATAACTGACAAAAATATATGTGTACCTGCCCTTTATAACAACACATTTTTAAGATGTTCTTAAAAAGGTTACCAAGGTGTTAGAAAGCAGTCTCCCTTGTTAAAATTTTGTTAACCCATTCACCCACCACCACTACCTCCTCCCTTATCGTTTTATATTACCTTCACCTGACTTCCCTCCTGTGCCTGTGTTATAATTACTATGTTATAATCATCTACTATTTAGATGACTTGAAATGTAAACATACAGTGTTGGAGGGCACTTGCTGAAATGACTGATGATGTTCTTCTTGGGAGGAAAGTACAGAGCTCGGCAGATCAAGTAGATATATTCAAAAGTCATAATGAATCACTTCTTTGCTGAACTGTGGTGGACTCAACATAGAAAATCCAAAGTTGGTATAACTAGTAAATGTAGAAGTAAGCTTTATTCCACACTGCAGTTACATTATCTATAAAAATACAGTATGGGAATGGTTGGAATCACAGATTTAACACCAAACTTTAAAATTGTATTCTAATACAATTGGCTCTTTGTCCAAGACCAACCTTTTTAATTCTACAACTAAACAATTTCATTTTCTTAAAGTTTGAAAAGAAAAGTTCTTTTTTTCCCAATTTATGCATGCTGTTTTAGAAGTGGCATTTGCATTGCATTTAAATTGCAATGAAATGCAAAGAAACAACACAGAAAAGAAAAAAAAGCAACTCATTAGGTTTGGCCTGTGGCCACATTTAACCCAAACACAGCTAAACAGAGTAGTGTTTAAAGACAGGATTGAAGATATAGTAATTGTGACCATTATCTCTTTTTTAGTTCTCTTGGAGTACTGCACAACTTGGAATACACCAAACAATGCAAATTAAAAATACATTTAATCTAAATAATAAACTATTTGATTAAGTTAAAATAAAAACGTTGAGGACAAAGATGTGACAAGGAATAAATATAGTGCAAGTGTTTAGTTTTAGAGCTGACACATTCTGCTTTTAATTTATGCAGTTAGTGTGCAGGACACTGAAGTATACACAGGATTGTTTGGCACATTACAGATACTACATACTACAGCATTCCACAACATCATTTTCTGGCTAGGAGGAGGTGCTATGTGTGCATGTGTATCAGCTGCAATATTGCCCGAGAGGTTGCTTTTTCCTTAATCCTTCAGAAACAACTTGTTGCCAGGAAAGATTTTAAAGGATTACTGATCATGTGACCACTTTTTCTGCCTGTTGCTGGTAGTTTGGCCAATCACTGTTACCACCCCCAAAAAAACATTTAAGAATGAAACGGTACCCTTGCTTTGTCTCCCTTCCCGAGCATGAATGCTGGTTGTTGGCTGGCCAGGAACGTGCTAAGATGGAGATTTGTCATCCAGGTCCAGAAGGCTGAAAAATTATAATTCTAAATAGCTTTGAAGCAGTTAGAAATATAATTTAACTCATTGTATTGTAGTGTTCAGGTGGCCCCACTTTTCTTGTGCAGATTGTGTCTGCTCTGCTGAGCTGCTTGTTGTTGCTATCATTTGTTGGCAACGTTATCTCGTTCCAGCCTTATCGGCTGGTTGTTTCTGTATTTCTGTTGCCCCTTTGTCATGTCTGTTTGCGTCTCTATGTTAATCCCCAAGTGCTTTCCGTCACTGTGTTTGTTCACGCTGTTACGCAATGGTTTGGCCCACCAATATACAATTCAAGTCTTTTAAGGAAAACAATACATATCTCTGATGCAAACACATCTGTATGTATCTTTTCTAGTACATTGTGGGTAAATGAGATTTACCTTTTGAGAATATAAAAATAGCTCATAAAATCATTGTTTCATCTCTCACATCACTGTTGGGGAACTTTGGCCCGCTCTTCTTTGCAATCTTGTTCAGCTCATTGAGATTTCTATTTCTTGCCATGACATCTCAATCAAGTTGAGGTCTGGACTTTCACTGGCCATTGGGACACTTTGATTCTTTTCTTTCACTATCATTCTGTTGTAAATTTGCTGCTGTGCTTGGGATCAGTGTTCTGTTTCATGACTCCGTTTCGGCCAACCTTTAGCTGTCACACTGAGGACCTCATACTTAACTATGAACTTCTCTATGAGTAAAGTCAATGACTGTAAGGTGACCAGGTGTTGTGGTTGAAAGACAAACCCAAATCAATGTGCCTCCACCATCGTGCTTGACAGCTGGTATGAGGTGCTCATATGGTGTGTTTGGTTTTCACCAAATATGGCACTATGAATTATAGCCAGACATCTCCACTTTGCTTAAATCTGGCCAAAGAATATTGTTCCAAAAGAAAGTTTGTTAAAATGCAGCTTTACAAACCTAAGCTTTGTTGCCATGTTCTTTTTAGAGAGAAGAGGCTTGTCTCCTGCGAAACCATCCAAATAACCATACTAGCTCAGTCTTTTTCTAATTGTACTGGTATGAACCTTAACATCTACCTTGCTAACCTCTTGGGAAGATTGTGTTAACACACACATTAATGCTCCAGCTTAGCAAACTGCCAAAATGAATGTGCTCACAGCCCTGTAGTCATTCATTTGCAGTGTTTTGTTTGAAATCTTTCCACTTGTGTGTGTATGTGTTTGAGTTTGCAGTACAGTACAATAGGATCTGTCAGACAACATAGTGATGGACCACCCACACTCTATTCTGTTTACCATCAACATCATATTCACCCCTCCTCACTCCATCTACCTCTTTAGCGCAACTCTAAATAAGAAAAAAGAGAAAATAATAATTACCAACACTGCATTAATTAGTGTCAGAGTTGTATATATTCATCCGTTTTAAAGAGAATTTAAGTTTTTTGGTGACAACACCGGAACACACACGTACGCTGCCTGGGTCTAGACATGGACTAAATGCTTGTCTCATCTTAGTGTTGTTGCTGTCGAGACATCCATTAAGGTTTCCCTAATCACTGTGCGGAATGATAATGTCTTCCACTCTCACTCACTCACTTTCACACGTGCACGCAGTCTTGCTCCTGTGCTGCCACTTACACGATGGCAAAGCTACGTGAGAGTGTTAACTAAGGAGCTTGGCTGAGATAGGTGGTCACGTAATTGATCAAGGTTGGCAAACCAAGTTGTGGAGTTAATGAATCAAGACAATGGGCAACGGGTTTAATTATGGCTGCGAGGAGGGAATCATTAGAAGAGTTCATCTGAGGCAGGTGAACTCTCTCTCCACAGTTCCCAGCCGGGTCATATGATAAGGACCTCTATCGCGAAGGTCTAATCGCACACCATTACTTATGAGCTGGAGCTCTTGGGTTAGCCCTCCCTGTGTGGCCTGAACTCTCTCGTAGGTTAGCCAATATCAGGCAGATTAGCACTCTAGCAGCTTGTCTTATTTGACTGATGAAATAAGCACCAAAGCAAGTCTTTACACATCAACAGGGGCACTTTCATGGGAGAGCCCTCTTTGAGGCACCACAACTCCAAAATTCCCTCCTGCTATTAGTTTTATCATCACCCTGTTAGCTCGAAATGCTAGAAGATTAGTGTGAGTTTGCAAGCTAATCATCCAGCAATTGATGTCAACTTGAATTGCCACAGTGAGGCTGGTTACATCATGGTTGATTTATTATATCCATTCTAACATCATTAACCAAGAGGTAAGACTCTGTGTGAGTTCAATTTTAAGTAACTCTGTTTTTGTTTGTGCCTCGAGTCTTAAACAGGTGGGGAATACTTTACTTTGATAATACTGAGAAATACATTATATTTTTCAATAATCCATCAGGCACTCTCCTATATGAGGTGCCGTAAGGGACATTATTACTGAAACGCTCTCACACACACTACTGAAACGCTCTCACACACACTACTGAAACGCTCTCACACACACTACTGAAATTTTAGCTCTCACACACACTACTGAAACGCTCTCACACACACTACTGAAACGCTCTCACACACACTACTGAAATTTTAGCTCTCACACACACTACTGAAACGCTCTCACACACACTGCTGAAACGCTCTCACACACACAACTGAAACGCTCTCACACACACTACTGAAACGCTCTCACACACACTACTGAAATTTTAGCTCTCACACACACTACTGAAACGCTCTCACACACACTACTGAAACGCTCTCACACACACAACTGAAACGCTCTCACACACACTACTGAAATTTTAGCTCTCACACACACTACTGAAATTTTAGCTCTCACACACACAACTGAAACGCTCTCACACACACTACTGAAACGCTCTCACACACACTACTGAAACGCTCTCACACACACAACTGAAAAACCAAGGCATTTCAGTTGAACAGGAAGGCATTTCAGTTGAACAGGAAGGCGTTTCAGTTGAACAGGAAGGCATTTCAGTTAAACAGGAAGGCGTTTCAGTTGAACAGGAAGGCATTTCAGTTAAACAGGAAGGCGTTTCAGTTGAACAGGAAGGCATTTCAGTTAAACAGGAAGGCGTTTCAGTTGAACAGGAAGGCATTTCAGTTAAACAGGAAGGCGTTTCAGTTGAACAGGAAGGCATTTCAGTTAAACAGGAAGGCATTTCAGTTAAACAGGAAGGCATTTCAGTTGAACAGGAAGGCATTTCAGTTGAACAGGAAGTTAATTCTTGACAAAGAAACTGAAGGAAAAAATGGTAGATTTCAAACAAACCACTACACAGATGTCTACTCAGCAACCTGCTAGTTAGGGGTGGGTTTTTATAATCGATTTATCAATTAAAATCGATTCTGGCTTGGATAACGTGAAATCGATTCATTAAAATCCTGAATCGATTTTTTAATATAAATTAATTTTGCCCGAAATGCCAGAATCTCTGGTGAAATCTCACAAAATTTCAACAACCACCAAACAGCTAAAACAGTAAATGAGAGCAGGAACAAGGATTCTGCACAAAGACGTAAACACACAGCGCGGACCCGCGGATCAGAATCAATGGGATGTCGCCTTTCTCACCCGATGGCAAGGACACCGTCGGGGCTGAAAGCCAACAGCTGGCTGATTCTGATCTGTCGGCGGTCCGCGCTTTGTTTTCACGCCGTTTTTGCCTGATTCTAAAGCTGTTAGTTTGATCTCTCTCCAAACAATATTGACTGAACCAGCAGCAAAAGAAGATCCAAACTGCGCTTCACATAAACATCGTCATGAATTCCCTCTGACGTTTAATGTTTTGCTTCCACCACGATAAAATCACACGTCATGCACAGCTCTCTCTCTCTCTTTCTCTCTCTCTCTGTACTTCAAGAACAGTTTCCCGTCTAAAAATCTGTTTTCTGCATTATTCGCTTGCTTGTTACGCACAAGTCTACTGTTGTTTACAGCGCTGTCGGCCGCTGTTTTTTTTTTTCGTTTTACATACTTCCTAAAAGAAAATCTTATTTCTGCCGTTCAATACTGAACAAATTTAAACATTTAAAAATTATGCAAAATGCAAAACGCTTAGCCGTGTCTCTAATAAAACCACTGGAACGTGAGAGGTAACGTTCATATGTTGATTAATGGTTTTCTTTCGTTTTTGATGTACTGCAGAATATTTTTTATAAAATCCCAGGCCAGGAAAAATCACCTTCATGTTTTTCTGTGTTTTATCTTCAGCTACTTTTACACAAAGGTATCTGCTGTGACGCTTACACCTTTGATAAAGTCTTGCGTGTGTCAGCTTCCTTTTTTTAGATACAAAAATATGTAAATGTACTGATCTGAATTATAATATTGCTGACTGTCAAAATTTCCCAGAATCAAATTGAATTGAATTGAATCGAATCGAATTGAATCGAATCATGGAACGATAAGTTAGACAGCTTAGTCTTAGTGAGACAGCTGTATTACTTAAAAATATATTAGCCTCAGCATAAGTCAAAATTTAGAATAGCAGGAGACGGGCATTATCCTGGTTATTTTTTTTTTTTTGGCATATGTGCTTTTTGTCTTTTTTAGCAAAGAAAAAAATATCTTAAAATCATCAATAAAACCAGGGAGAGAAGGCTTAGCGTTCCTCCATTTAACACAATGGATATGATATTTACTCAAACGTATGATGATGTTAATAATGTCTGAGACACCCAATGCTAGATGATCCATATAAAAAAAATTATGATGTAATTCAAATAGTGGCACATCATTAATATTTAGGGAAATCCAATTTTTTAAGTTGCACCAAATACATTGTGTGATAGGGCATAGAAAAAAAAAAGATGTTCTAGGGTTTCATTTTCATCAGTACAAAAAGAACACTGATCCACCTCAAAGCCAAATCTCTTTTTTTAGAAATTCTGCCACAGGATTAATTTTTTTTAAAGTGTGTTTCTTTAACTTTAGGTAGAATAGGCTATTTCATAAATTTTTAGTATGCTTTATCCAGTGTATATGAAATAACTAAAGTAGAACCATGCAATGTAACCATTCTGTTGTAACTATGAAATATTTTTGTCTTTGAAGAAACTACTAACAAATTTCTTATTGCATTTTTATCAAACAGCTGACATTGCCCTAGCAATACATTTGGGAGCACTGATGAGAAATTATTGTATATCATAAAAATTTTAATCAAATGAAGCAGAGGCAGTGGGACCAGTTCACAAAATTTGTTATATTCTCTTTGAGAACAGTTTAGACAATATTTTTCTGAAAAGTCTGGGTAACTTAGAATTACACCGTTATCATCCAACAAATCTGTTATGAATATAATCTTTTTGTTCAAATCAGTTACTCTTGAAAATTGATTTTTGATTAAGTGTTATTACCCTATTATTCCATAAGGTTGAATTATGGGGAGAAGTTGTGGGTAAATCTCATTTTCCCAAAAATGCACAGTCTGTTTTGGAAAGTTTGATATCTTTATGGGGATTTTATTTACCGCAAAATCACATTTCAAAATAAAGTCTAATCCTGTATACTATTTTATTAAACAAGGATCATAGGATGTGGAGCTAAGTAGAGTCTGGCTGTGACAGACAAGATTTTAACCATTTAATCCTAAGGGTGCTATCCATAAATTCTAATTCTGGAGTTTTGATACCACCTTTATTGTATTCCTTCACAAGCTGATATCTTTATATGTAATGGGTTTTATTCGTCCACAAAAATTCGAAAATAACTGTGTTAGCCTTATTAATGCTTTTAGAGGAGATATATAGAGAGTGACAAGGATAAATCAATTTGGAGATGCCTTCAGCTTTAGATAGGATGTTTCTGCCAAAAAAAGCGAGGTCTCTGCTTAACCAGTGGCTAAGTGATTTCTTCATCTCGATGATACAGTTAGAAATATTGGTGTCTTTTCTGCTAATTGGGTTTTTTAGATATTATCAGCCCTATATATTTAACTTTAGATTCAACTCTAACCAAAGCTATTGAGGAGTCAGAGCTTGTATGAATCGGGAGAAGTTCACATTTTTTGATACTGAGAGATAAACGAGAAGCTTTAGTTTTCTCTACCATGTATTTATCTTTCAAAAACATAGATGTATCATCTGTGAATTGACTTATTTTGAAGTCTTTATTAAAAATTGATATTCCTTGTATGTCGTTAGAATTTTTGATTAATAGTGTTAACAACTGAGTTGCCAATATAAAAAGCTTAGGGGAAACAGGACATAATTGCCAAATTCCCTGTTGCACCTTGAATCCATTCCTTGATTCAAGGAAGCTAAAATATTGTTAAGTAATGCGGCTGCTTCACTTAGGCTACAAGCACAGCCGTCCCCAACCCCAAGGTCCTGGACCAGTACCGGTCTGTGAGTCGTTTGGTACCGGGTCGCAAGAGTTGAGGCTTGAGTTTGAAATTCATGGTTTTCATGGTATTTATCATTTTTTTTTATTTTTATATTGTTGCACAAAAAAGGTTGTGAACTGCTGTACTAGCAGGTTGCTGAGTAGACATCCTTGTAGTGTTTTGAAATATACCACTTTTTCCATCAGTTTCCTTGTCAGGAAACAACTTCCTGTTCAGCGGAAATGCCTCTGGTTTCAGTGGAGTGCGTGAGTGCATTTCAGTAGTGTGTGTGAGAGCGTTTCAGTAGTGTGTGTGAGAGCTAAAATTTCAGTAGTGTGTGTGAGAGCGTTTCAGTAGTGTGTGTGAGAGCTAAAATTTCAGTAGTGTGTGTGAGAGCTAAAATTTCAGTAGTGTGTGTGAGAGCGTTTCAGTAGTGTGTGTGAGAGCGTTTCAGTTGTGTGTGTGAGAGCGTTTCAGTAGTGTGTGTGAGAGCGTTTCAGTAGTGTGTGTGAGAGCTAAAATTTCAGTAGTGTGTGTGAGAGTGTTTCAGTAGTGTGTGTGAGAGCGTTTCAGTAGTGTGTGTGAGAGCGTTTCAGTAGTGTGTGTGAGAGCGTTTCAGTAGTGTGTGTGAAAGCTAAAATTTCAGTAGTGTGCGTGTGAGAGCGTTTCAGTAGTGTGTGTGAGAGCATTTCAGTAGTGTGTGTGAGAGCGTTTCAGTAGTGTGTGTGAGAGCGTTTCAGTAGTGTGTGTGAGAGCTAAAATTTCAGTAGTGTGTGTGAGAGCATTTCAGTAGTGTGTGTGAGAGCGTTTCAGTTGTGTGTGTGAGAGCGTTTCAGTAGTGTGTGTGAGAGCGTTTCAGTAGTGTGTGTGAGAGCTAAAATTTCAGTAGTGTGTGTGAGAGCTAAAATTTCAGTAGTGTGTGTGAGAGCTAAAATTTCAGTAGTGTGTGTGAGAGCGTTTCAGTAGTGTGTGTGAGAGCATTTCAGTAGTGTGTGTGAGAGCGTTTCAGTAGTGTGTGTGAGAGCTAAAATTTCAGTAGTGTGTGTGAGAGCGTTTCAGTAGTGTGTGTGAGAGCGTTTCAGTAGTGTGTGTGAGAGCGTTTCAGTAGTGTGTGTGAGAGCTAAAATTTCAGTTGTGTGTGTGAGAGCGTTTCAGTAGTGTGTGTGAGAGCATTTCAGTAGTGTGTGTGAGAGCGTTTCAGTAGTGTGTGTGAGAGCTAAAATTTCAGTAGTGTGTGTGAGAGCGTTTCAGTAGTGTGTGTGAGAGCTAAAATTTCAGTTGTGTGTGTGAGAGCGTTTCAGTAGTGTGTGTGAGAGCTAAAATTTCAGTTGTGTGTGTGAGAGCGTTTCAGTAGTGTGTGTGAGAGCGTTTCAGTAGTGTGTGTGAGAGCGTTTCAGTAGTGTGTGTGAGAGCGTTTCAGTAATAATGTCCCTTACGGCACCTCATACTCCTACAGTACATTTGGTTAACTTACCAAAGCCACAGAGTAGCAACTTTAGCAGTTTTTTCAGTTCAATTTTAAGCACATTTTAATTCTATTGCAGAAAGCAGTGTTTTTCTCTCTCAATGATCCAAGTCTGCAGTACTGCTTGTCCCTGACTTGACTGCAGTTTGTGCAAAGCATTCACAAAGATTGCAGATTGCAGAGTTACTGGCTGATCAATTTTAAGACCAGGAGAAAAAAAAATTACTACAATAAGATGACTTTCTAACATTGTTCATTATGAACTTACTGATATGACAATCCCAAGATTGGTTCCTAAGTTACGTTCAGGAAAAGTGGGTAGCAACCAGGTTATTAGCAACTCTTAATAATTAACAGAAAATTGATTGCCATTATTTAGTGAATTAAGTCATAATTAAATGTTAATGAGTGGTGTCTTGAAAGTTTGGATTGTTATTTTAAAATTTCGGACAAAGATAAAATTATGTGAAAGCTGAATGAATAATATGATGCTCATCTGTAAGCATCAGTCTGATGGGTTGAAACTAAAAGTTGAAACTTTTGTTCATAATACTGGTTTTAAGCAGCATATATGTGGTGCGGTGGTGTAGCAGCGGTGTTATTAAAGCAACTGTGAACTAAATACTGCAGTTCCTATCCTGTTTCACTCACTGTTCAGTTTTGGTTTCACACATTTTTTTACTTTCGCTGTTCACTCACTGCATGTTTAGGTAAAGCACCAGGATTACTTGGTTAGGCTTAAGAAGCACTCATGTTTAGGCTAAAATACTCCCATTCATTCCTTAATGATAAGATTATACCTTAAAAAGTGACTCAAGGTTTGTCTGAGGGATTGAGCGTGAGACTGATCTCACTATTTATCACACAGGTGTGTTACAGCACCAAGGCCAGAAAAATATCTCAGGCAAATTATTTGATAATATTTGACACCCTGCAAATGAGTATGGCCTCCATGATGCAACCTTTATTACAGTACCACAACAATGTTTGGTAATCTTGAAAGAAAGTATTACTTACGTGGTAAATGAAGCTCTTTTCTACATTAACTGAGCACTGAAATCACTTCTTATTATTTATTGTCTCTTATCAGATACGATACAAATTATCATATTAAATTATTTTTTACAGCACAAAATTTAAAAAAGACATAAATATTACAAATTATTCTTAAACATTTTATTTTTTTGTTTAAAAGTTACCAGAATAATAACTATTTACTAAAGCATAATTATCTATTTAGAATTTTTAATGGTGGTTATTATATAAAAAAAGCATGAGAAGCCTCCTCGTAACAAGTAGCAAAGCATTTCTGGGAATTTTTGTGCTCATATTCACAAAAGACAATGAAAATTAGAAGTGACAAGTGACAACATTGCCTCTACTTCCTACAAAGAACACAAATGGCAAAAAGGCACACAGGGTGTGAATGCACATATAGTTTTACTGCTGGTGCTTTTGAGGGCATCCTTCTAAATCCCTTATTCCACATTATGTTTTACCTTTTCAGTCTGACCTGTAGCAGCCAGCCCTGTATAATTTCAACACATCATCATCATCACCTCAAATCAGGATGCTTTTTTTTTTGTCTTTTTTTGTCTTTTTTTTTTTCGCTTCCACATAACTCAAAAAGTAATTTTAGTCACAGACTGAGGTTATTATTTACAAGAGCATGCTGTAAGTAGTCATAGTTAGAAGTAGCATGGATCAAAGTGCAGGATTGGTTAAATTTCAAACACATGTAGGATGGCAAAAACAAAGACCAGGAGCTGGAGCATCTGCTTTAACGCTGTAGATGCTGGTTCACAGGCTGTTGTTATAACCTTGGATGTGTGCAATTCATGGTGAATTGTTAAATTAAAGTCAGCTTATCAGCTTGAAGGTGACTGCGGTTTCTGAGCCCACTTCTCTTTTTGAGTCCTCTGTACGTGTTCCTATGCTGCCTGCCCCTGGGGGCAGACATATGAAATGCATCTCTGCATAAAAAGCTCTCTTCCATGACTTTCAAAGCAAACTGCAGACAGGGAGAAAAGCATCAAATGTGTGATTTGCTGCTATGGAATTATGAGTTTTTACCCATTAAAGATTAATGTACAAATGAGTGTTTCAGTAATTTAAGCAGATGATTATGCACAGTATTGCCTCAACTGTATGCAGCAATAAGAAACAAACTGATTATGTGGAATCATGCTGCTAGCTGCCATTGTAAAGTAATAATGCAATGTCATAAAGGTCATTTTGCTACATTTGTGGACCGGGATAATCTAATGAGACTCTTGCTTGTATCGCTTCCCTGGGTTTGACCTTTTCTTCTGTGAAAGAAGATACAAATTATCACGCTTTAGTAGCATCTGAAACGTAACAGATTTTTTTTAAGGCAGCACTTCTATTTGGTGAAAATTTCACCATCATAGGGAGGCCTCTGAAAGACCAGTTTGTTTTGGCTCTATGATGGGGCTCAATGATGCAAAGTTATGTTCCATAATAAATGTATTTATACTTTATGCAATTCATTCTAAATAATTATTTCATGAGGCCAAGTGTGGTCTCATCAGATTTTCCATAACACTGAAAATGTCTTGTGGTCATGGAAGAGGGATATTGCAGACAGATCAATGTCTGAGCCACCCCAAAGTGTAGGATTGCCTCATTTAGCTTACTTGGCCTAGATGTATTGGACAGGTGTGGAGGCCAGATGCAATTTGCAATTTGTAGCAATGTCCAGTTTTCAAATATAATTGGCAGAATCGACTGAACTCACACCATCAACTCCAAGTGCCTCAGGAATGGATTAATTTGTTTTTGTTAGCCACAACAGCTTCCATTCAGTCAATATGCTTTTAAAAACAGTAGCAGGTAATATCATTTAGTCTTTCTTAAAAACAAAACAAAACACAGGAAAAAAATAAAAGAGCCTTACATTTTCTTTCCACATAATTGATTGAAACAAACCAACAAGCATGGGGGTAACTGTGTCACACTAAGTGTTAGTTGTTGGTCCAACATGATAAGTGGTAGTCAAGTGTGTTACAGCCCCAGCTTTTCCCCTATCATTCTGTGTGACTAACCCTTTTGAGTGCTTTTATCTCCAAATAAGTGCATGCATGCTCCTATATGGAATTGTTGCTTGCACTCCGTCTAAAAAGAGTCCTTCTGCTGGATGAAAGCAACAAATAAATGTATTCTTATTACTGTTGCACAGTACACTACTGTGGAAGACAGTTATATAATTGTATTATCAGTTATTTGCACAGGCAGCTAAGTCCTTGTCTACAGAGAATGGATTTACTGTGGAATTGGACATACAGATCCTGAATGTAATGTGATTTTGCATAAGAATGTACACAAACATAGCCAAAAACACCAGTGTTTCAAGAGTAAGGGGTGAAAAATATAACATATATGTAGATATGTCATATTTTTTTATCCTTTACTCTTTGAAAACTGTAACAGGCTAATGTTGAATATGAAACACCTACTTTTTACTTTTATCTGATTAACATTTTACATAATTAAATTATTACTCATTAAAATTCCAGCACTTGAGTACGATTTTCCAGTACTCTTTTGATCCCTGCCTTTCCACCGCTTCTTCCTCATTACTTTCTGTCTGCCTGTGTGATTGATTGGACCATCTCCAATCCATGCAGCAGCAGCAATTTCAAGACCCACTTTACACAGTGCAGCTATCCTTGCAGGTTGGCAGCGTCCCACTTGTGTTGTTTTTGTATCCACTTATTATGGGGCAGGGATAGCTCAGTAGGTAGAGTGGTGGCCCCATGATCGGAAGGTCGAGGGTTGGAATCCACTGAATGGCTACCCTGAGGTACCCCTGAGCAAGGTACCGTCCCTACACACTGCTACCTGGGCACCCAATGGCTGCCTACTGCTTCACTGAGTGAATGGGTTAAATGCAGAGAGGAATTTCCCCACGATCAATAAAGTATACATTATTATTAGTAGTAGTAATTACTACCTTGTACCTCGTCTTGTGTTCACTTGCTAGTGGTTAATTTGTCAGGGTTCCTGTGCAGTTTTGAAAATCAAATGATTAGCGAAAAAAAAATCAATAACTGTTAACTCAGACTGCTCTGTAGTGTGGTAATCCCAGCAGCATAGTATTTCATGGTTTCCTTTGCCACACATGACAGCTTGTTTGTATTTCAAACCATTGGTGAGATTCAACAAGTACTTGCAGGAAACTAGTTTTATCTTCAGTGGTCCAACTAGGCAAGGGCATGGCACCATGTTTTCCATCCATCCATCCATGTTTAATATTCTTTTGGTCTCAAACATCTATACATCCATACTTTTCCTGTGGATTCATACAGCCATGTGATCAGGACCTGCTGGCTGTGCATCATACATGCCAGGGAACTAAACCAGACAGAGCTTTTGCCTGCAGACTCTGCTCCACTGAACTTGAAAACACCTAAAAACTCTTCTTTTTAAACTTGAATTTGATTAGCTTTTGTTTTTATGATCAAACATATTGTCGGGAAGCACTTTGTGATATTTATCTTGACAGGTATGAATATAATTTTACTTTTTTTGCTTATTCTTTCAGTCACTAATGGCCCTAGGTTAAGGGAGGAATCTAGATTGCTCAGTAAATCAACTTTGTTTTTACACTTTGCCCCTCTTCACCACAATATGCTGGTGCAGTGTCCTCGTCGCTGCTGATGCTGCACCAATACATCTGTCAATCTCACACTCTACTTTCCCCTCACTTGCAAACAGAACATAACCCCAAGATATTTAAATGCCTCAACTCGGGGTGGCAACTCTAAACTAATCCAGAGTAGCCACATCATCCTTTTCTGGCTGAGAATCATGGCTTTGGACTTGGAGGTACTAATTTTGCTGCCATTTTATTATGCCTAGAAATAAAAATGAATGAACCTGTCCTAGCTGTCATAGGAAAAGAGGTGGGATATACCCTAGATGGGTTGGTAATCTATCACAGTGTTAACGCTGTTCAGGCTCACAATGAACCTAACATGTATGACTATGGACTGTGGACATTGCAATATACTGACGATTTCCTTGCTACTAAAATATCTTTATATGCCACATTTCTTTCAAAAAGGAAGAAAATTAATGCAACATTTTTTCTGTTTTGTCTTATTTTCACAATGAGTAGAAGTGGTTTTGTAGATTAGGTAGATGTTGTAGTGTAAAGACTAACATGTCAACTCTGCTCTTCTCTCTTCTCTCTTAAGCTGTTATCTGTATGATGTCTTAAAGGACCAGAACTCCAATTATCTTGTCAGTTTAATGTACAGGGTGGGCCATTTATATGGATACACCACAATAAAATGGAAATGGTTGGTAATATTGAAGTCCTGTTTGTGGCACATTAGTATATGCGAGGGGGCAAACTCCTCAAGATGGGTGGTGACCATGGTGGCCAGATTCCTGGAAAGTGGATTGGTCGTCGTGGGCCAGTTGAATGGCCCCCAAGGTCTCCCGATCTAACCCCCTTAGACTTTTATCTTTGGGGTCATCTGAAGGCAATTGTCTATGGTGTGAAGATATGAGATGTGCAGCACCTGAAACTACGGATACTGAATGCCTGTGCTGGCATTTCTCCTGCGGTGTTGCTATCAGTGTGTGAAGAGTGGGAGAAGAGGGTTGCATTGACAATCCAACACAATGGGCAGCACATTGAACACATTTTAAGTGGTCAGAAACTTGTAGATAACTCATGAAAAAATAAAGTTACGTTGAAACCAAGCACACCATTGTTTTTCTTGTGACATTACCAATACGTTTGATGTGTCACATGGCCCTCTTCCTATTGAAAAAACAAAAGTTGTATCCAAGATGGCTGACTTCTAAATGGCCACCATGGTCACCACCCATCTTGAGGAGTTTGCCCCCTCACATATACTAATGTGCCACAAACAGGACTTTAATATTACCAACCATTCCCATTTTATTACGGTGTATCCATATAAATGACCCACCCTGTAGTTTAGTGCATTAAACTTGGGATGTGCTTACCTGTCCAAATTAATAAATGTTCATGATAACAAAGGAACAACATCATGAAAGTGTGACAACTTTTAAAACTCGATTTTGTGAATAATTTTAGAGTTTTTAATTACTCCCATGAATTGTATGCACTGTATGCATATACTGTATGATGTCTCATTACAAGGCTACACATTGAAACATTTGCATTTTTTTATTTATACCTGTGGACTGGACAGAAACTGCAATTTTGAGTCTTGGTGGGTAAGTGTAGCATAGGTAAGTTTAATTGGATCTTTTTTATTGGCCATTAGTTCTCTCATTACTTAATCCCTTATTTCTGTATGTGTTAGGCAACATTTTTAACTCAAAATATTTTCATCCCTTTCGTTTAAAGATAGACATTTTCCATTGAGCAAATTCAACCTCATTGTTACTCCCTTCATGACTACTGAGTCAGGGTTGTAGCAAATGTGAAGAGTGCTTGAGTCTCCTTTGAGCATGCTGATTTATTGTTGTCCTTCTGTTTAAAACTGAATCTTTTAAGCTCTCAATGTAAAGTATTAAAATGTAGCACTAAGTATGTTTATCCTCCTCTGTAAAAGATAAACGATACAGAGAATAAACTGTTCTTGTGAATATTAGACTGTTTTTAAAGGGGTTACGTTAGGAAATAGATTAGTGTTTCAGTGCATGCTGTGCTATTAAGTGACTTTTTAAAGGATAGAGGAATACCCTATTTTTACATGGATGTTGGATGCAGTCGTTTTGAAGCAGTAGCTAGTAATTTCTACAGAACTGATGTATAGCAATATTTGTTTAAACACATTCATTTCAAAGTGTAATATTACAGGTTATGTGTATTTTGTGCAGGTACTGCTGGAGTGTTTTAAGAACTCCAACATGATTTTCTTGGCATGGCGAAATATTGCATAAATTGCAGATGTTGCAGACCACACTGACGTGTTTTTGCAAGAACATATCCGTTTTGTAATGGTGATTCCTTTGTGAAATTCTGTATTTACCCTGTATAATATGTATTTAGCCTTAGCATAAAAACACCCCAAAACAAAATGATTCTACCTCCCTGCTTGACAGTAGGGCTCCTGTTCTTTAGCTCATGCTTAGCACTTCTCTTCACTTGTGGTTTTGTGTGACCACAGCACTTTCTCTGAACCCTTCTTTGAATTGGTTAGTTTTTCAATGGCAAACAGTCTGTACATGTGCTTGTTTAAGGGTTCTGCAAAAATTTCAGTTCATTACAGCGTAGTGTATTACCAGTGGTATTCTTGGTCACTATGATTCCAACTGCCTTCATATAATTAATAAGTGTCGTTTTTTGTTTTTTTTTATATCATTTTTCTCATCTCATCCTCACTCCACAAGGTAAAATGGAGCTCCACATGGACGATGATTGATGGTCATTTTATACTTCTTCCTGTATTGTATTTTTCCTGTCTTACACTGGATACATCAGGAAGGGTAGTTTTAACTGAATTAATTTTTAAGCTTTTTAACCTTTAATGATTATTAATAAAAAGAACAACATGGTTCAGATGGTGCTGCTTAATTGCAATGCTTATATCTATGGCTTTAGTGCCATCAAAACTAGACACTGTCACTTGGCCCCTGAGAAGTTTGTTTCTGCCTCTTCCTAGCCCAGCTGTCTCTGTTTAGACAGTTGAGGTGGGAATGGATGAGACTTGAGGTGAGTGTCACTCACAGTGACAACATGTCTCTCACACACAAACACACAGTGAAGACAAATTCCAGGTGAAAGGGAGGAGGTCACAGGAGTCACACAGTCTTTGGACTTTGCTGAAGTGAAAGGTGTTGCATCTGTGAATCCGCACAGTGTGAGACAAGAAGGAAAAGGAATGGCATGTATGATTGGTGTGACTTTTACTGCCATATTCTATGTTCCATATGTTCTTCATGGCATAGACTGAAGAAGGTGCTGAAACCATTAAACTACCCTGGTCTATCTTGATATTGGATAGCATCACACATTTGCTGCATATTTTGATGATATTGTATATTGATTTCCTGTTCCAAGATGTTCAAAATTGCCTCACTTAGACTGAGATCTAGTCCATTCATGTACCGTAACCTCACTGTCATCTTCAAGAAACAAGTTTGAGATGATCTAAGCCAGAGGTGTCCAAATCCAGGCCTCAAGGGCCGGTGTCCTGCAGGTTTTAGATATCGCCCTGGGTCAACACACCTGAATCAAATGATTAGTTCAAGCTTTGTAACATGGTGTGTTATCCTGCTACCATTCAAATGTCCCAGCAGAAACTCAGATATCAGATGAGACAATGTCTTCTCAGTCTTCATAGCTGGCACTTGGTGTGGCTTTCTGTTCCTGTAGCACATCCACTTCAAGATTTAATATGTTGTGTGTTCAGAGATGCTTGAAGATCATCTTGAACCAGACTGACTATTGTCCTCTTGCATCAGCAGGACATTTCCCCCCCAAGAGAACTGCTGAGCATTTTCCATAAATCTTTGAGATGACTGTGCAGGTTGTGTTGACAATGTCTAAATGTATTGATGGTAATTAGATATTTTCAGTTACAAGCAGTTAGTTTCGTTTTAAGTTTGATTAGCTAACTATAACAGCCTTGTCTTGTGAACTCTCTGAGTTTGCACATTGACAAAGTTTGATATTAGCAGAGCAGAAGCAAGACCAGCCAGAGTCAGAGCAGGTACTGAAGATTAGCTGAAGTTGGTGCTCCAACTGAGTTTGACTTGAGACATGCCTACCTAACACTATGCTTGGTTTTATTCCACACAGTACTATGATCAGGAAGAAAATCTTGTTTACACTGATAATTCTGATATGTGTTCATACTAAAGTAAAATTTGTAGTCTACACATGGCTTCAAATTTTCCTCAACATCATCAAATTGACTGTAATGTTTGGGCTTTTTCCTTTGATAGAGCATTACAGTTGGATGCAGAGTTCAGATTTAGAATTAGATTATATTTACCCACCAGTAAATCCTATCCTTGGAGAGTCTATTTGTGCTTCCCAGAATTAATGCAGGATTTAGAAAATACAGGACTTAAGCTGTTTACACAGATGCTCTAAGGGCAACAGAAGGTTTGAAAAAAGTATCACAGAGTGGGCCGGAATACAACTATGCAGTTATGATGTTATTTGGTACAATTAAAGACTCTCAAACTGGTTGAGCCAGATTACCTCTCACAGGTTGACTCAAATTTCAACAGTCCAATGAGCAGGCCTTATCCATATCTAGTGTGTACTACTTTAGCTCACCAGAACTGATTTTATTAGAAATTAACTTGTCAATCTAATGTTTTAACTCACAACAGGAAAAAAAACATTTAAATTTTTAAATGGTAACAAATTATACATCATATAAAGTGATGACTTGATCATTACGGAGCGTAAGTTTGATAACATCATGGAGAAGCTCACGGCTCTCCAACGGGAGATTGAGAGGCCAGTGTCGGACTGTTAGAACAGCTTTGAAATTCATATGAGTTGTTCGCACTAAAGTAAAAACCACCATCACTTCATGCGGCTACCACTTCGGCGCCAGCTGTGATCTCAAGGCTGGAGCTGAACAAAAACACCCTGATAACAGACTGTGCTTAGACTGTTCCTCCCCTATGCAAGGCCACATGGGTTAGCTGGAAGACTGTTTACCTAGCCTGGCAGGGCGAAGGATACTGTCTCAGCTGAACTCTGGACACACACACACATACACATACACTGATACACACTCATCCCCCCTCCCTTTCCAAGCGCCTTCGATGCTTGTCCCCTCCCGGGGAAGATGGCGGTCGACTGGACCAGCGCAGCCATGCTGCTGGACCAGATGCGCTGGACCGGATGCGCTGTCTATTACCCTTTACCCGCCCCTGTTGCTTGTCTTGTGTTTCTATGGTGTATTGATAGTCATGTGCTTTTTGTATGTGCTGAGGTGTTTTTTTTTTCTGTTCTCAAACTGATCTCCCTGTTGGAGCTCAGTCTGGGGGGAGTTCTTTTTTCTTCTCGTCTTTCCTCATGTTGTGCATTCTCCATTGTTATACCTCTCTGACCTGTCTTCCCCATGTGATGTTTGTGTATGGTCGGAAGGGTAACATGGTGCTGGCACGGCTGGCAGCCTTAACCCAATTTCCCTCGGGATGAATAAAGTATGATCAATCAATCATTAAAAATGCAGAAATTGTATTGAATAATGAAAAGAATTTATTGCATACTGCAATTGCCTTCCTTATGTTGTTGTCCAAAACAAATGGACAATCAGTATTTTTATTGGTATTGTAACTCACACACTTGAAACCATTCCACTTCTGCCACTTTTTCACCCACTAAAGGATGTTCAGTGGATGAATTTTTGGAAAACACTTTTATAGGCATCTGTTTGACTAATGATGTGATGAAATGCACTGAAGGCCAGTTGCCTGAGCAACAGGGAGAGGGAGACTTCAAGAACTAGACAGAGGGCATCGGGGATCCTAGACTATAGAGCCATATGCCCATAGTCCAGTTCCCAATCACCATTTAGTCTATTGAATCAAAAATGTCACCCAAAGCTAGGGATGGGAATCAAAAAACCGTTTTTGTAGAAAACCAGTTCCCAGGAGTTCAGTTCCTTGGAATTGTTAGTGTCACGAGGCTGAGTGGTCTGTACTGAACAGGACTCAGGTGCAGAAACCCAGAGCAGAGACAGCAGATGATGTAACAATTATTTATTAGGCTTAAGTGCAAAAAACGTAGCAAGGACAAAAAAAACAATAAGACGTGAGTTTGATGTGGCGTGGCCTGGGAAACGTGGCTAGGGCAAGGGAACGGGGCCTGAGATGCAGAGTGGAGCTGAGCAGGGAACAGTCACATTGCAGTAGGGGACATGGAGTGTTGAGAGGGGGGTGATGAGAATCCAGGGGAGGCTGAGTGGCATGGAAAGGCTGACCTGAGATCAGATGGAGTGTGATGGCAGGAGGGCAGGCAGGTGAGGCACAGAGAGATTTTCAAAATGATTGCTTGGTATCCTGAGTCCGGAGGTGGAGCGTGAGCCAAGGTGAATACAGCAACTGCAGCACAAGAGTCTTGTTAACAAGATAAATCACAGCAAGAACTTGAAGCATAAGAGCCTGTTACCAACATGTGTTGATGACGAACTGGCAGTGAATGAATATCAACGTGTGGCTTAAATCCCTCTGACTTGATTGCCTGCAATAGGCTCCAGGCTTGCACGAGCTGGAGGAGTTGGCCCTGCCCAGGGGCGGATCCCGGGTAAGTTCAGGAGCCTTACGGAAATTCCAGCCACCCACCGCAGACCATGACAGTTAGTCAGCCTGCCTATTGATCCCGCTTATCGGTTCTTGCCCTCATGCTACAATCAGCTGATTGTTTGCGTGCCAGAGGAGGAAAACGGTGATGCAGTCAAGCGTATGGATATGGACATTACCATTTATCTCATCCTTTTGTGCAAGAAAAAATTAAAGTGGAAAACTGCATCCAGGACAGAAACAACTGCATTATGCTGCTCACACAACTTCGGTTCATTGCAAGCATCTGCCAAGAAAGCATGCTAATGAACCCAGAGTGAAAGCTGAGTGAATGCCAACCCCATTAGCGACACCCTTAACTTTAACAGGTAACAAGCAGACAAGGCTGCAGCTTCCCTTTCTACCTGTTCACCTTTCTAAAGCAGATAAGTGAATTTGAATCCCTAAATTCTTATCGATTCCCATCCTACCTAAAGCTAACATAAGAAGGCAGAAAGCGAATCCTAAACAGTAATTAACAACATAACTAAACAGGGAGTGCAAACAAAGAAAGTGGAAAAAACAAAGCTCACAATAGCACAAAGTGGCATACTGTGGTGCTCAGGTTGAAAGTCTACTAAGTTACCATCACTCCTCTTACTGAGGACTATGTTATCTAATACTGGGATCCAATGTTTGGGGAAACTGTGATTTAGTAGATAGACTGAAGGAGTCAGGGATCAGACCACCAACCTCCAGATTAGTAGACAACCCGCTCTTTCTGTAAAGTATCTTTGAGCAAGAATTTAAAACTGAAACCCAGCAATGGTCCTGATACATACATTGGACATAGGTAAATGGACAGATATCGTGCTTATTTACTTAGGTTTTATACTCATCCTCAAATAGCTCGACTATCCAGCCACACCTTACGTGTATTTTCACTTTGCCAATTCCCTACCAGTATAGTCTACTTCACATGCCCCTATAGCAAATATTAAGTTTTACCTGAGAATTTTAGATTTTTGCTTAAAAAGAGAAATATGTAGATAAAGAATAAACATCCAATTAAACTAAAAGAAGATGCTGAAGTTTAGAAGCAAACAGCTGCAAACCTGACCCCGACTGTGAGCCATGTAGTTAGGTGAGCCAAATGATCGAATGTGTTAAAGGCAGCTTAGAGGTTTAACAGCATAATTGCATAATTACCAGAGTCTAAGGACATTAATAAATCATTTGCCACTTCGAGGACAGATGACTCAGTGCTGTAGTGAATCTTGAAACCTGATTGCAATGTGTTCAGAATGTTGTTGAAACTGTGAAAATAAAGCTCTCTTCCACCTCCAGAGTCTTACATAAAAACAACAACTTTGACCAGGGATTACTGAGTCCAGTCAAGTAAAGTTGAGGGTTTTACCCAAAGTGCATCAGTTCACATGAGCTTGGAGAGTGCTACAGTATCGCCCAACCCTTATAGTTGTAGGGATGGGTATCGAAATCCGGTTCTTGTTGAGAACCGGTTCCCACTGTTTCAATTCCTTGGAATTGTTTGCCATTTTTGCAAACGATTCCCTTATCGATTCCAGTCGCCCCGAATGACGTCACCACGTTGCGGAGCATCATTTACCTGACAGGAAACACGGCGCCTAAGCGGCTCAAACACTAAAAAGTTTGATTATATTTTACGAGAACGGAAGACAACAGGGCAACTTGCAATACTTGCAAAGTAGATATTTCATTTAAGGAAACACTACAAATATGCAAAAGCATTTGCTCACAAAACACGTGATAACCTTAAATGAATGTCGTGTTTTTAATTCCGCTCCGGACTCGTGAATCTTAACCCAGCAGCAGCGGTAACATTTGCACGTCCTCTCCCGTTAATACGGCAGGTAAATAATCAACTAACAGTGCATATTATGTTAGCGCGATCTGCCTTATTACAAAACCTGCCATTACTGTGCATTTAGGTGACCATGATGAAAGAGACAGACAGAGTCTGGCTGGCTCAGATGCTGGCAGTTCTCACTGCAGTCTACCGGTAGCGTCTCCTTTCAGGCCAGGATAGACGAATGTCACCGAGCAGTGACTAAGTTTGTGGTAAAAGGCTTGCACCCGTTTGCCACAGCAGATGCCCCCGATTTTCGGTAAGTGAATGTGTTTAATTGCACGCAGGGACATTACTGGATATTCTTGTGTAATTGCTACAGAATAATTTATGTTATACTTTGTTATTGCTACAGAAGAATATTTATTTTATTGTTTTACATTTACAATTTTTTTCCCCTGGGGACCCTGTGACACCCCATTGAAGAGCCGTAGGCTGTGGATCTCTTAAGATCACACTGCTGGGTTTGTAAGGCCATGTTACTCCTAAATTTCTATCTTGTTCAAAGAGAAGATATAAAACAAAGTTCTAAGCTAATCGACCTTAGTGTTCTACTTTAAAAAAAAAAAAAAGAATCGATAAAGAATCGAATCGTTAAACAGAATCGAAAATGGAATCGGAATCGTGAAAATCTTATCAATACCCATCCCTATATAGTTGTGTCTTCTGAAGTGCACAATTCTTTTTGAATACAGTCTTTGGGAAATATACCAAGGTCAATTTTGCTTTCTGCTCCACTGCACAACTATTTAAATAAATATATAAATATATAAATAATATATAAAAATAACACACCAGACCCTAACGCTTTGTTATCAGAATATGCGAGTTTAGGCTTTCAAGTCTTGGCAATTACAGGCCACAGACATTCTAACTGACAATCATCAAAGCTCAATCAACCAAAATGTCCTTTTATTGTTCTCAAAAACACAGTGTCGGTTATGACTTGAGACTTCACGGGGTTAATATGCTGTGATTAAATATAGAAACTTTACTTTACTTTGCTGAATGCTCTTTGGTGTCAGGGAGCAGAGCTCTGCAAACGTAGGGTTCATACGTGAACTCGTGTCAGACCGGGAGGAGAGCGACAATAGATATTATTAAGTGCAGCACATAATGTTAACTCTAGGGAAATGGTGGGTTGTGCAGTGTGACAATAGATATTAGACTGTCGGTCCTGAGTGGAAAAAAAAAAATCTTTTCCACTTTCAGGAGCTGCCGTAGGGCTGGCAGTTACCCTAGGGTGCAGTGCAGTATTCACTATACTGATTAAAATTTTGGGTTAATAGGAGTTTCTGCAAGACAAAGAAAGTTAACAAATTCTCAGAAGATATAGACACATCCTCTTTTTATTCACAAGATTAGATAAGTTCACAGGATGGGGGTAAAACTAAGTGTGCCGAATGATTGCTCCCAAGATCCTGTGGATATGTCAAATGAGAACAAAACTAAAGTAAAGGTGGAATTAATTTTGAGTTTAAGAGCTGCTTTTTGATTAAAAGTCATCTCTGATATTGACTTTTTCAAGTTCATCTTCATCGTCTGTTATGTTTGATGTCATTTTGTGAGAGTATGAAGAGATTTTTGAGGAGTTGAGGGAGAACCTGTGGTTGAACTCGGTCCTATTGTCAGATTGTTTTTGTGGTGATAGATGGCAGCTGGCATAGCTTGAAACTGACATTCCTAGTCCGATACAGTCCATAGAGAGATGGCTTCCACTGGGACATAAATCAAAACTGTTGCCGAGACTCCCAGCTAAGGCCCTTTAGAGGGCCATTTCAGAAGCAAGCAAGCATGCGTGCGTGCTAGGCAGGAGAGAGGGAGAGGTGTGGACTGACAGTTTGCACAAATTAAATTGTGCACGGACAATAGCAAAAGGTCTCCTGAGCTGTTCGACATGCCTAACAAACTTCCATTTACCATTCAGAACCACAGTGAAAGAAAGCATACCATTATTATGATTTGGCTTATGGGGCAAGTGATATTATCCTTGGAATATGAGCAACACAAGAATAAGAGACTGTCAACCTTAGGTTACAGCCCAAGCTATTAGAATATGAGGCATTAAAGTGTGAGTACAAGTGCAAAACCAAATGTTGCTTCAGGAAATTTATCCGAGGAAACCACACGTGACATTGAGACAGAAAAGGACGGCTAAAATATCAAAATCATTGGAATTACGGAATATATAACATATGCACAACCTATAAAAGGATATAAAAGGTACATATTAAAGCCAAAAAGCTCTGGCAAAATTATGTTTATTATTATGATTTATTTATTTTAATCAGCAACTAATTTATCTTGCTTTCTTTGACACACAATTGATTAATTGTGAACTTTCATTTACAATTCAGACACATAGAGAAAGTAATAGTATACTATAATAATGGTATTTTGTAGCGTTTTACTGTTTCCCTAGTGAACCAGCTTAGAGGGATCCGGTTTTAGCTTGTGCCTATATCTTACTCTTGCTGATATCTTAAGTATTGCACAGACACAAATATATTAAAACCTTAACTCACTGCCTTTTCGTTCTCTGGTATTCCTAATGATGCTGCTCACTTGCTTTACTGTGATGCCAAAGAGCTTGAGATTTTCTGCATTAATGTTTGGTCACACATCATTCCTCATCCTCTTGCGGCCAACTTCTTTCAGATCATGGCCGGACTGAGTGTGGCCTCTGTGATGCTGTCTGATGTCCTCGATGATGGAAAGAGATTCACTTGATAATCTTAGGTGTCTCTACAGCTTCTTGACTATGCCAGTAGTTTCAGCAAGTCTCTTCTCCAATGCTTTCAGAGTTCAAGATATTCTCCAGGAACAGGGAGGAATAAAAAGTGTTTCTGTTCGATTGCGTCAGAAAGGTTTGAATGGACTGTTAAGGAAAACATAACCTGGCTGGATCTGGAAGTCTATGTACAAGTGGCTCAGCTTAGCATTCTGACAAACTAACTGTAAATACAGTACAATTTTGGTCTCTTTACAGGCTCTTTTACACTGAACTGGGCTCTGTATACTGCATAAGCATAGGAAATAACAACTACCTGGACATTTATATGACTTATATCATAATATACTATAACAATTTAATATAAAAATACAGGAAATCACTATGATTGCTGAGGCCTCTAGGGCTTCAGCAGTAACAGTGACAGCATCAACATCAAAATGCTTCAAAATGCTGTTTGATGCCTCAGCATCAAAAGATATTCACAGCAAGCTACTCTACACTTTCATGTTATAAAACCATTTCTTTTTCTTTTTTGGTTAAGTCAGACTTGAGTGTCACTCTGATGCCTGAGTACGACCATAATCCGTGGGTCCCAGCATGCCAGTAAGAATACAAAAGTCAAATTGTAAGTCCAAAATATTTTATTAAACCAAAGAAGCAGTTGGTTGGATTATGTACAGTTCTGCACCTGTAAGCTCAACATTTCAAGGCAATGCAAGTGTTTGGGTTTAAATCAGTAATTCAGTAGTGTTTGATAGTTGTTTAAATTGTTACAAATGTTTTATTTACATTTTGCTGCCTCAACCTAAACCTGTGCCCAGTCTCATAAACAATGAACGTCACATCACAAATCCTTAACAATCAACGGGCGATCATAAACGATTCTCCAAAATGGTATTAATATTTCTGGCTAACGTTCATCTTAAGGGTGGTTATAAAATACTTAGCACAGCAGTTCTCACCAAGGCAGTTTTGCTGTTTGAATTCGACTTCAGATGTAGCCTAAAATGTGCCTCGTATATCCATATAAGTCCAATATCATAATTTACAGAATATGGTATTTAGTACAACTTAAAACTAGACATCTATCAGATCCCCATCAGAAGATTTACACAGGTCACAGATTAAAGGTCTTGTGGTCTGTTTCTGCATTAATTTCAACATAGCCAAACTTTAACACTTTTACATTTGCTCCAGTTTCTGACTGTGAACCCTATATGTGTCTTTTTTACATAGTGCATAAAAGTAGGTAGAAAAGCCGATATTATTATTTAAGAAAGATAACAAATAAGTTTAAGGTATATAGAAAATGAGATGCAGCATGAGACTCTATTTACCATTAGGAGTTGTGTTCATGTAAAAAGTACTGCTACAATATTTTGATACATTTTACAGTAATGAAGTGTAAACTGTATGAAATGAACAGTATGGTGCAAGTAAACACTAACAGTATGCAGCACAATGCTGTTTGTTTTCTTTTTGTTTTTTTGTTTTTTTACTTTTTGGTTTTTTGTTTTTTTTACTAGTATTTAGTAGATTACAGTAGGCATACTGTAAAATAACAGTAATGTGCTGGCAAATCTATCATCCAGTACTATAGTGTAAGTTAAACGGTAACATTTCACTTGACAGGACCATATGCAAAATGATTTAAAGAGATGACCAAAAAAAAGGTTCATGCTGATTTTTCAGGCAGTTTCTGGTGGAAACCTCAGAAAAGGAATGGAATTTTAAAAAAGCCATAATACAGACGCAGCACCTAGTATAACACATAGCTTAAAACGGCAAATAAATGGTGTGTGGTAGTCCAGGTCAAATACAAGTTCAAAGTAAGAGGAAAATCCATTATTGGTCAAGAGAACTATGTCCATGCACATAAAAGGTCTCAAAGCACTCTGCAGCAGTTACCATGGCCAGTGACTTGAAACCCCCGGTGGTGCACAATGGGATATTATCAGAGGGTGAGAGGTCATTATTTGCCCGTGAGAGTTCATTGAGAGCTGCCAAGCTGTAATGTGGGAGCTGGGTCCCTGCAGAATATTTTGCACTCTGATTTGAGTCAACTCTGTTGTGCTGAACTCTTTTCCTTTTTCTCCCCTCCCTCCAATATGACACAGTTTCCCCATCACAAAATGTCAGCAGTGTCTCAGGAGGACGAAAAGAGGAAGGAGGCGTTCGTTTCTCCGCTCCTTCTAAAGATTAGTTTGGTTAGGTTCGGTCTGTCTCAAAGGCTGGCTCCTCAGACTCAGGGGATCTACAGGGACTAAGAAAGACAGAAAGCAAAAGGAAAGAGGGCGGCTGTGGGCGAAACGCAGAACGGGCAAACAGCCCAAGCAAAGCTGGTCTGGGGAGCACAGTATGTGCTTAAGAGGTTTGCTAATAGGTCATTGTTCTTTATTGCTAAGATGAAAGAAGCTTGAGCAAGCAGAGAACGCCAAGCCATTTGCATAGCCGACTATGTATCGTTTCTCTGTGTGTTTGAGAAAATTTAAGATATTAAAACCCCTCATACACACTCATGGAGCTGCCCGCATACCTCTATAGCTCAATAAAGACATCAAACACATAAATTCATGTTCATTCAGATACTTGCTGAATACCCCACACGATATATAAACACATTCGTGATTTTAGACACACACACACAGACATTTATGGTGCTAATGTAAGTCTGAGTGTTCTCTCAGCTTAAATGGTGTCAGCGATGGCTCCCACCGTGAGACACAAATCTGGTGGTGCTCATCATCTGGTGCTCCCATCTGTCAGTTCGAGTGTGCCCGTGTTAAACAACGTAGTGGGTGTGTATGCATGCGCACCAAGTTTATACGTAAGACAATATAACGTACATATGTGTGGCGAATATGTGTGGAACTGATGCCAAGCATGGGAGAGTCTGTGTGAACGCGCAGACATCCTGGGGAGATAATGAGAGCCTGTAGAGTTGTGTGTATGTGAGCGGGCAGGCGAGTGTGTTTGTGTCTCCGTTTCGCCACTCTCCCTTTGGCCCGACCGACACACAGGCAGATCTGATATATAATTCAGCACTTTACATAATGCAGCCTGCCCCAGTTTAGAGAAATAAAGACTGATAACCCTTTAATTCTTTAACACGCAGACATGCATGCGCACTCATTCCCATGCGCACAGATACACAGTGGCCCATAAAAGCACATGAAACTCTCCCACAGTGTAGCAGGTGGGCAAAATCATGCCGGCTGACTTCAACTAGTCTTGGCAGGAAGGAAAGAGTCACAGCCAATGTCAAGTATACCTCTGTAAAATCTAATCCACGCTGTCTGTGCAGTTAAAAGATTGGAGGTGTGGAATTTTCCCATCACAAACTGTGATTTTAGACATTATGTAATTGTACAAATTATAAAAATGATCCCATTGCCAGAAGATTGGGGAATGTGCCATGGCAAAGAGATTTACCAGGAAATCTGAAGAGTTCAATTGCATAAAATATGAAAAGCTGCAAATGTCAAGAATTTAGCAAATTATTGCTACATTTTAGTACTAGGGGTAGAGCATCCAAATTTCTGGGCTAATTGATTAACCCTGATTGCTTAAATCTATCTATCATTAAGTCAACAAATAATGACTTAAAAAAATTACAAATTACAAATTTACTCTTTATCCTTTTCGTATCACTTCTTATGATTGGATCATGAGAAAAAAAACCTTGAGAAACTTTTATGCATTTTCAGTTCACTCATTATTGGAACAATCTCTAAATATTACAACCTTCACCAGCCTGCTAATGCTGAAATATTAACAGCTGCTTTAGCAGGGCATTAGCAGCTGCATATGTCCAGTGTGGTATGGAAATAAATGGAAATGGCAGAGATTCATATTGCAATATGTTCAAATTGTCCTTGTCCATATTTTGACATGGAAAACGTTTAGATTTTTTTTTTGCTACCCACAATTGGCCCAAACTGTCATTAACTAATGTAATTATAATTATTCTGACAATGAAAATAATTGCCATCACCTGCTTTTTAAGCAATTATACAATGAACTCTTCAAGCATCTGCTGCACTAGGTAAGGCTCTTGTCTGCAATGCTATGACTACAATACGTGTCTGAATAGGCACAAAGTCCAAAGAACTACTCAGTTGTCAGCTTTGAGCATTGTAGCTTTGTAAATTAAAACCTCAACAAAGTATGCTGCACTACAGCATATGGTTTCGTGATTTACCAGACAATGAATATGTTAATATGTTTAAAAGAAAACAAATAGAAAAACACATTTGGCAACGTGTCAGTTACTAACCTATTGTTTTTTTTACAAGTTCATCTTAGAACTTCTCTGGACTGAATTATTTTCCCATCTTCAAGTATCTTCTTCCAGTCATGTAGTGCCATTTTTCTTCGCTATTACGGAATAGTAGCCTACTGCTAGCATTGTAGCTCTCACTTTGTGAGTGCTAATCAGCCAGCCACGACTAACATTAGCAATCATCAAAAAGTTAGCTGTACTATGCTCAGCCTTCATTCACAGTTGAGTGTCAGGGTGGATGAAACTGACATTTAAAAGAAAAGGTCTTGAGAAACTGAAAAACACCCAGTACACAGATCTGGATTTGGTCTCCTCGATGTTGAATCCGTAGCTGGTACCGTACCTTGGTGGGAAGCATTTGATTATATATTAAGGTTGTGACACAAATGTCGTAGTTTTTAAGATGTTTTCTTTTTTTTTTTCTTTTTTTTCCATTAGCAGACAGAAATGCTCGAACAGTACCATAAAAGCTTCCAAGAACCAGTTAAACATGACCTTGAGATCACTGGGTGCGGGCATGCAGTGGCACACGAAGCAGTTCCAATCTCCTTTAATAACATGAATGCAGCAATATGACCCTAGCAAATTACAGATAATTATACATCAAAGGCCATTATCTCAATAACAGTTGTATTTAATGATAGTGTGTTATCTCAAGATATTAGTTTGACAATGATGATGATTATTATTAAATTATTTCCTAAAGAGAAATAAATTCTCAGTTGTTGTACATGGTTTTCAAATGTGATACAGTGATATATTTGCCGCTTAAGAATAGGCCTACATCAACACATATTTGGAAGAGAATCAACTATTATTTCATCTAGGCCTCGATCAGCTCTATCTCACAATAAAAGGACCGTTACATTATTTCATATTGTAAGAAAAGAGTGGAACCTTGTTTGATTGCTTATAATAGCTTAATCACTCAGTAAATGTATGCAGGCTAGCTTAATTAAACTAAACTTGGGGGTGTAACATTCTGATTGACATTTCTTTTGAAGCTTAGAAACTGCACTCTGGGCTTGTTTCCAAGGTAACCCATTCACCATTTTTCTGGTACCTCCTCTTTATCATAAAATAGCGTACATAAAAGTAGAAGGAAAAGAAAACCCTGCTGAATGTCACAGTATCACAGTACAGGGTGGGCCATTTATATGGATACACCGTAATAAAATGGGAATGGTTGGTGATTTTAAAGTCCTGTTTGTGGCAAACTCCTTAAGATGGGTGATGACCCTGGTGGCCATTTAGAAGTCAGCCATCTTGGATACAACTTTTGTTTTTTCAATAGGAAGGGGGCCATGTGACACATCAAACTTATTGGTAATGTCACAAGAAAAACAGTGGTGTGCTTGGTGTCAATGCAACTTTATTCTTTCATGAGTTATTTACAAGTTTCTGACCACTTATAAAATGTGTTCAATGTGCTGCCCATTGTGTTGGATTGTCAATGCAACCCTCTTCTCTAGGGCTGTGCGATATGACCAAAATCTCATATCCCGATATAAGAATTCTATCGTCCCGATAACGATATAAATCACAAAAATGTAACATTTTTTGTAAATTCTGTGAATCTCGGCCAGCTCGTCTTGCGGGAAGTGTTTCCAGCTGCGCTGGAATGTAGCTGGAGTCGAGTGTTTTAACTGATGCATGAAACTATACATTTTTAGACATAAGTTGTAAAGGCCGCCGTTTTCTTTGTGAGTATTTATTACACGGCGTGCTGCGGGGAAAAGCCTGTTCTAACGCTTGAGTCTAAGGTTTATTTTTTAGCACCTGGCGGCTCTTTTTTAATTCTCATCCGTAAATAATCTGCTCTTTCACGTGATTCAGTTTATTTTGAAAGGTCTCAACAGGATCTTGAGCTTTATTGTGAAAGGTTTATGTGGAACATAAACAAGCGGACACGCGATGCTGTTACCGTCGTTGTTGCTTGTCCGTCCGTAGTGTGGTTATATAAAATATAAGAGAAAGAGAGAACTTTAAGAAATTAATATAGCCACTACAGTGACCATCAAAACGATGAAAAAATATTGCCCTAAACAGTTTATTTTGCGACACCACGAAACAAACGATAGCATAAAATGAGACGATAGACGTTTTTATATCATCATCCAATATATATTGTTATATCGAACAGCCCTACTCTTCTCCCACTCCTCACACACTGATAGCAACACCGCAGGAGAAATGCCAGCACAGGTATCCAGTATCCGTAGTTTCAGGTGCTGCATATCTCGTATCTTCACACCATAGACAATTGCCTTCAGATGACCCCAAAGATAAAAGTCTAAGGGGGTCAGATTGGGAGACCTTGGGGGCCATTCAGCTGGCCCACAACGACCAATCCACTTTCCAGGAAACTGTTCCTCTAGGAATGCTCGGACCTGGCACCCATAATGTGGTGGTGCACCATCTTGCTGGAAAAACCCAGGGAACGTGCCAGCTTCAGTGCATAAAGAGGGAAACACATCATCATGTAGCAATTTCAAATAGCAGTTTCCATTGATGAAGAATGGACCCACTATCGTTGTACCCCATATACCACACCAAATCATCACTTTTGTTGTTCCAACAGTCTTGGAGGGATCCATCCAATGTGGGTTAGTGTCAGACCAATAGCGGTGGTTTTGTTTGTTAACTTCACCATTCACATAAAAGTTTGCCTCATCACTGAACAAAATCTAATGTGCCACAAATAGGACTTTAATATCACCAACCATTTCCATTTTATTACGGTGTATCCATATAAATGGCCCACCCTGTACATTACACACTGCATTACTACAACACTGCAGTTATGCTTCTCCACTTAAAGTACCAACTTTTAGACTGAATCGTTCATGCAGGTGCACTTAGGCCATTGTTACATTGTTGACTGAAGCTTTGAAGATGCTACTGTAACTCACTTCTCTCAACCTTTAAGTGGCCACAGCAGACAGCTGGTTCTGCCAAAGGTCTCTTCCTGTTAAAGGAGCATTCTTGCTCCTCAATATCACCAAACTGATTCTTCATGGAGGATGGTCTAATCATTGGGGTTCTGTCTCCAATATGGTAGATATAAGCAAACAATATAATGCAAGTTAATTGTGCTTGACCACAAGGATGAGGAGACAAAGAGCCTTTTATTTTAATTCTTGTTAGAAACTAAATCAGACAGAACCTCTCCACACTCAGGCTGGAGACCAAGCAAGTGATGTAAAATTGCTTCAGTTCGACTGTTCAGACTAAATCCCAAGGTCTGAATCAGTCAGATCTGCTCATGGCTCAAGGCCACAAATGGAAGCAGCCTAAGTGATAATTAAAAAAGATGATGATTAAACAGATCTGAGTCATACAGAAAAAGAAGTATCAGCCATGTAGGTGTAGCTGCTCCCTTATTCACAATGCATTGCTACAGTGGGTACTTGCACATAGAGTTATTTTATTTATTTATTTTTTTTACACCCAGTGCCCTTCCTGACACAACCTCACAAGCATTTGTGTATCTTCCTGGAGTCAAACCAGGGATTTTTCACTTGTTAGGCATATCTGTAAACCAATGCAGTATATATAAGCAAAAAAAAAACTACTTTTGCTGTAGTGTAAACTTAGCCTTAGCTGTAGTGATCTGGGACTGTTATCAGACACTGAGCAGCACAGTGTAGAAAGCAGAAAACATGTGCATGTCTGACCACATGGAAAGATTCTGCACACAGCGGAATAACCAAGGTCTATTTATCACAGTGACACACACTTCTGTGTAGTCAAGCGGCCCTGAAGCCACATCACAAAACTATTGGTTTCTGTGATTTTTTTTTGACAGAAAACCATTCTCCAATAAAGGTGTGCATGCCTTTGATTCACAAAACTGCACAACCTCAGCACGTTCTGATTAAAAAAGAAAAGCAAAAATCTAATTTCAGAGTTGTCTTGTAGCGAAGGTCAATAAAAACTTTTTGTACGTGTGTTTTGTATTAATGCTACGTCGTCAGCCTTACGAAGCTAGCTCACAAAATGTAGTTCTCTCAGTTTGATTGATTTGATGGGGTTAGGGGCGTAAACTGTTTTCTTTTCAGTGAGCTGTATGGCACAAGCCAATGAGAATTTAAATCCTATAAGATGGACACATCATAGCAGTGGGCTGATGGTACTGATGATAGAAAATGGTGACAGGAAGGCCCCAACCATGGCTTCCTAAAGTGGGAGCCAACCAATAGGATCACTTCATCCAAGATGATGACCAATAAGATGTGTTTATCAACATCTAACATATTTATTTATGGTATGCAACATGTAAAGGACAGTGATATTTCAAACTATTAAATCGTTTGTATTTTATTAAATTCTTTCATCATCGATTTGCATCAACAAAATTATAACCACTGAGAATTGTATGTTGCCAGCACCATGGCCCCAGTTCCACTGTGGATTGGCTCTAACCTAGTTTACAACATTATTATTCCATAAATAAACTTTAACCTATGCTTCTAACATTAACCAGTCCACTGATGACCTATCAAGGAGCAGTACTGGGTTATTATTATTATTTGCACAAGTTGCTAGAAATATTGCTCAGATATTTTGGTAGAAATTGACATAATGGATCATTTTTCTCTTTTTTGCACCTGTAACCCCTCAAGATGTGGGCACTGATGTGCTACCATGTTACTAGATGATTTGGATATTTGCCTTCCTTTAACAGGTGTACCTAAAGACGTTTGAGGTGAGTGTGCTTTCCAAGAACTTGCCTGACTAGAATGTGACTAAATTAAGTTTATAATTTATATCTTTGTACTTGATTACAGTTGATGGTAAATGGCCTGCATTTGTATAGCGCTTTACTCAGTCCCTAAGGGACTACCCTGCCCTGGGGCGCACTGACAGAGGCACGGTTGCCGGACATTGGCGCCACCGGGCCCTCTGACCACCACCAGTAGGCAAACATGGGGTTAGTATCTTGCCCAAGGATATTTGGCATGCAGCCAGGAGGCAGCCTGGGATTGAACCACCGACCTTCTGATTAGTGGCTGACCTGCTCTGCCACCTGAGCTACAGCCACCCCATTGATAAGTTGATTAAACTGATGGAAGGAAGATCCCCGATTCAAAGTTTTCCTTTATGCTACATTCATCACACAGTCTGTATTTTACTTATTTAAGAAACATTTGTGATATGTGCACACTGTGGGAGGCTTTGTATTTTTGACATTTTCCACAGATTGTCCACTAATTGCCTTGTATTTGGCTTGTGCCTCCACTGTGCAGATTTTTTGGTATGCCTTTGTTTTATTGTTTTTTCCCTAGATAGGTCACTAGTGACCTGGTGGAGGTTAAGAGGTTAATAAATCTGACAAAAAACAAACAGATAATTGGGTATAAATGTGCTGAAATAGTAAAGTCTAAAGTATGCATATTCAAAGTCCATAATTAGGAAGGGAAAAATGGGCAGAAATGAAACTGTATAAACGTTTATTTCCAGTGTTGGAATACTCTAAATGTGTTTGTCTGTATAATGAAGGTCATCTGTAGCATACCAAAAAGTCTGTCTGTATAATTGACCACAGTGTGTGATGTGTCCGTAACAGATTATTCGTGCCTTTGCTTGTGGAATGCAGATAAATGCACTCACATTCCTCCCCCGCAAATCCACATGCATGCTGTCTAATACTGTACATGGCTGCCAATGGTAGCCACACTTGCAAACACTGTATGCACACACAAGACTAGTTACTTTGGGATAAATCCACATATGAGCCTGTAATCTGGTCTCTCAAGGTGTTTGGACTTATCTTTAATTTAGCAGGGGAACGGGTCTGCCAGCTCTCTGATTGCTTAACCCATATTATCCCTCTATTCTGCATCCTAATGAATGTCCACCAGGCAAAGAGATGTGTGCATGTGTATGTAGCATCAGTGGAGAGGGTATGTGAGCATTTGTATGTACAGGGATGTGTGTGTGTGTATGCCTCATATCTGGAGTCCATGTGTTCCCTTGCTCGTGGACACACATCACTGCGTTCACTGGCACGCCTTGAATCTTCATTATGTTTGGCTGCGGGGCACAAAAACAATTTGTAACTTCACAAGGTGATGTAGCCACTAAATGGAATCTTTTGGGGGTGCTACGGCTTGTCAGCCATACCTGTTTCCATCTACCTCAGCATGCTAAATGGTTTATCATAAAGACAGGATGTTAAAATGCCCTCTGAGTACTTTTCCTCATATAGCAATGGCTCTGTATAGTCAAAACAAGCTCATCTGGTTATTGCCAGGCTTGGATTTTACAAACAGCTTCCAGCTAGCTATTTGCTCGAACTTGTATTTTCAGATGAAAATAAACATATAAATAAATAAAAGTTCATTTTTACCTGCACCAAGGAGGTTATGTTTTTGGTAGCATTTTGTGTGCATGTCATTCTGTCAGCAAACACGATAGTGCGACAACGTTTTCAATGAAATTTGATCAAACTTTCCATTAAAATGTGGTTTACACTGTGGTGGTCTTCAAGGTCATCTTAAGGATTTATTGGTTGAAAACTGACAAAACGTCTTCTAAATGAGAAACTAGCATTCTTACAAGTGCGGTGTATATTGTCAACATATAGAAAGTACCACGGAAATGTTTAAAATACAGTGGTCCCTCGTTTATCGCGGTAGTTATGTTCTAAAAATAACCTGCGATAGGTGAAATCCGCGAAGTAGCCAACTTTATTTTTACAATTATTATAGATGTTTTAAGGCTGTAAAACCCCTCACCCCCATATGGAAAAGATATATATAAATCTTATAAAGTTTGTATCTGTCTTGTGTGAAACTTGTATGAAAAGCATACAAGAGTGAAAGCAGATATAAGATCCCTTGAAAATTTATATAAATGAAACTTGTATGTTTTGGATACTTACTAAAACAACATATGAAAGTAATGAGAAAGTGGCCACTTTCATGAGTAAATCATATAAGCCTTACATATGAAGTAGGCCAAATCTTATGCAAGTCTTTCTATTTTTTTCCATATGGGACTACACACTTTATACACTTTTTTCAGACAGACATGAACATTTTCACACTTTTCTCTCATGTTTAAACACTCTCAAAGTTGAAACCTTTGTAGAAAAATATGTCCAGTATTACAGAATGAAACCAAAGGCACCCGGGGTCAGTGTTGGGGAGTAATGGAATACATGTACCGGCGTTACGTATTTAAAATACAAAATATGAGTAACTGTATTGCGTTACAGTTACTGTTTAAAAAGGTGGTATTTAGAATACAGTTACTTTGTTGAAATAAAGGGATTACACGGCGGCCTTTCCCTGTTTCATATGTTAGGCTGTTCCCTCTCTATTTTTGGTAATTCCACATTGGTGGAAACCAAAACACACATTAAGAGGCTCTAATGCCTGTGTCTCAATCTCGTGCCCCCCCCCCCCCCCCCCCCCCCCTCTCTCTGTCTCTCGCTAGCAAAGTTGACCCAGACAACAAAGTAAAGCTAGTTTTTGGTTACGAGGCAGACACGGAACCCGACGTATTAGCCAGAGGTCCCTTTACTACGGTTCGGAGCCGCGGACCTGTTTTATATACGCGCAGAATAGTTTTCTATTCGAGATCGCTGCAAAAAGTGTGGCCTTACCTAATGTCAACCTACTGTTACTCATTTTATATTAAGATGTAAACATCTAGTTGGTATCTTCTTCAGGGACAAATAAGGTAAAACTTTCTAAAACTGAGGATTCCAAATATCACATTATAGTTTGCATCCAGGTATCATGTGACATTTCACCTCTGACCTCACTTTTACATTTCACTTCTGCCTTTATTTCAAGTTGAACCCAAAATGTGTTACATCTTTAAAAAAAGTACTGCCAAGAGAAAGACAAATATACTGTACTACAATATTATATAATAAACTCAAGTTATTCATACCCAGCTAAAACCATGAAATAAGCATTGAAAAAAAATCTACTCAAAATGATGTCAAGTATTTTAAAATGGGTTTGGCCCAGCTGAAGTCCAGACCTTGAACCAATTGAAATGCTTGAATGAATGAATGTCTGCAAACATGCTACTTTTAGAATTAGCTTGTCATACAAAAAATAGAACAACTAAATAATAAACTAAAAAACAACAGGTCCCATGGAAGGTGGAAAAGCACTTTTAAAAACTACCTCCACTTGCATTATGCTCAAGCATTTCCCGTAAAGACTTTACGACTGATCTCTAGGTAATGATCCCTTATCCAGCAAATTTCCAGCATTTTGGAAATGAACTTTTCATTCATTACTATGTAGTTAGTGATCATTAGCTGTACCCTCTTCCATTCCAACATTTACTAAATTCTAATTTCATGCTTTCAAGAACAAGTGTTAATTTCCCCCAAGTCGTCAACCACAGCTGCCCCCTGGAGAGACATGTTCAACATTAATGCAATTATTACGCAGGCATATGCTGCAGTTGTTATTTTGGCACTGCAAGGCTCTGTGGGCTAATAGGCCTGTCTGTTGCCCAGATGCTCATAGGAAAGGTTTCGCCTTTGTGTGTGTGTGTGTGTGTGTGTGTGTCTGAGGGACCAGACAAAAAGCGGAGTGCTCTACAGGACAGTCTGTCCACGCCAGGTGGGTCTAACTGTGTGATGCATTTAGAGTCCAGCTACCGTCAAATCCTTCTGGAGTTATTGTCAACTAAAGTATGAGTCTTTTATCATTTTCTTGCAATTAATCTCATTTGTGACTCAGTCTGTACGCATGCAATGAAAGTACTCGAGTGTTTGTGTGCTTGCGCGTGCGGGGGCGGACGGTGCTCTCCAAAAACGGGTAGGACTTTCTCTCGCACGCAACGCGCCCGTATTAGTCATGTTCTCTCTGTGTCTGCGATGATGATCAAATCAAAGTCCTGTGCCTCTGCCCGTACACCCCAGCTTGTGCATGTTGACAGTAACCTCCCACAGAGCACTCCCAGCCCAAGGTGACGCTAACATGCACAACATAAAAACACGCACAGATGCACACACACACAAGCCTGAGGTGACACAGATGACAGCTCAATTCTGGGTGAGTCAGCTTGACTGTGTCCTTGCCCAGACATGAGAAGGAGGCGGTGTTTTGTGCTCATCATGTGCATGTGTGTGTGTGTCTCTTTGTGAGTGTATTAGTTGGTAGGCAGTGGTAGTGCAGAGAGGTGCAAAGGTGAAGAAGACAGCAGGAGAGAAAAACAGAGAAAGACAGAGAAAAGAAGGGGTGAGAAGCAGCAGGTGACCCTGCAACAGTCACTCAAGCGTATGTGAGTGAGCCTGTGTCTGTTCAGAAGTAGCCAGCGGGTAACAATTAATACACTCTCAGCTCACAGTGTGACTGTTCATGAGGCCGACCAACAACAAACAACATTATCACTGAGCTCTGCTTGGCTTTCCCATATTTTGATCTGCTAGAATCCTCATTGGTTTGAGGCCTAGGGTACATCCACTGCTCCAGAGGACTTACAGGCGATGTAAAACGCCATCTGGTAGCCATATGTCATACCCAGCAAAGGATTTCCTTTGAATATGAAATGGCGAGTGGCAAAGGCAATCACGCTATACCCCTAGTGATGCAACATGTTGGATTTTTTTGGTTGGATTTTCATGATATGACTTGTCTGTAGGTTCTCGTTCTCAGTCATCTTTGTCACAGTAATCTTAGATAATATGGATTATGTCTAATTAAAATATCCCATCAGTGGCAAAACACACGTTATTATGCAATGTGGTAACTGCATTACTGTCTAATGATTTTATACATTAGCATCACAAATGATGTCTAATGTGTAAGCAGTATAAGCATTTCTACAAACAATGGGCTGTTTAATTTTTTAACATGCACTTGTTAATCTTCAGAACATTTATGCGTTAAATTTTACCCAAATACTAAATAAGCACAGTTTCAGAAACCAGTAATAAAATATAAAAATATAATATATATATATGTATGAATATAAACATAATAGTATAACATTTTTCTTTCAAATAAATGCTCTTGGATGCATTTTAGAGTTCTTTTGTTATACGGCTTTGATTTGGGGATGCCAAATAGGTGAAAACTCAGAATAAATGGGTATGGCCCCCACCGTAACCTCACCCCTAACCCTAAACAGGTGGTGAATAGATGGATATTAAAAGGTTGACAACACCTTTTGGTCCAAAAGCTGACTGAGAAGTTTGTAACATTTACACCAAAGCTTCACACAACTAGTGCAAGGCTAGGGTAATTTTTGGGGTGGCCCTACAGCACATCCCATTATATTGATGTTAGAATATAATAGGACAGAATGAGGCTCAAAGAGCATTCCAGCTCTTCTCTTCTATATAAAATCCTACTAAATCATCCAATTGTTAACAAATCTAAATTAGGTGTCAAGTTATGGGATCTTATTACCTGTTAAAAGAGCATAAATTAGTACAAGCACTAGAATTATCAGCGTAAACGTCCACCGTCTACAGTGAGAAATGATAAAGACTAGCTTTTGCGACCCTCAGTGTGCAACAGCTTCACAGCTTTACTGTCACAAAGAGCGATGTTTTCAACCAGTCACTAACTATAACTATACATAGCTGCATAGAAGACGGGCAGCTTTATCGTGACCAAAATGTCACGCCATGGCTGTATTTCCTGCTTTTCTCTTCTCACTCTCCTTTCCTAATAGACATGTCTACACAGAAGAAAATAATCCTAATTTAATCAGCATGGCCTGTTTTTTCTCGTTTTTTTTCTGTTTTTTGTTGTTGTTATCAGGTCACTCAAAATGGATGGCTGCACTATGTTATTCCCCTTGTCACCTTTCACATCTTTCTCTACTCCTTCTGCACTTAGCATTATGTATGCTCTGCTTTCAGTGCTGCAATTTACCACAAAACCATAGAGCACAGTCACACAAACATACCAAATGCACACACCAATATACAGCCGTACAAGATAGACAGACACACAGACACACACACTCGCTTCTGCACAGTTCCCTCACACATACTCAGCCCGTAACAACTCAAAACAAAGAGGCGTAGCCATATTAATTAACAGAGAAACAAACTTCACTGTTAGCAACACTATTACTGACCCAGAAGAATCTAGAATTCCCCATTCTCAGGAATCTCCCTTCTTTTCACCAGTACACCACTCACAATCTCGCTTAGACTACCGTTTACTTAAATGCTCCATTAAGAGTGATATTACACAACCTCAGACTCATCCTATCACTATTAGTGATCATGTACCAGTATCTATCTCTCTGACACAAAAACCATTTAAAGCTAAATAAAAAAAAAAACAATTATTTATTCTATAAAGGATTCCACTGGGAATATTACTCATAATCCACAAAAAACTAATAAATCTTTTAAAGCTTTATACTTGACACAGGTTAATTCTTTCGATGCTGGTATTGCAGAATTTTTTAACAAGATAAATCTACCAAAACTAAATGACAACCATATCTGGATTCACCTCTTTTAATGTCTGAAACCCTACAGCCTCTCCCAAACAATAAAGCCTCAGGTTCAGATGGTTTTACCCCCTAATTTTTTCTGAATGTTCACTTAAATTCAGAGCGATCAGACTCCAAACATGAACTCAGCCACCATTAGTCTAAACCTATGCTCCCATCCAGCTGCCCAGTTTCACTTATAAATGTAGACTCTAAAATAAATAAAGTCTACCAAAGTTTTGTCACTACTTCTTATCCAATACATATGTGTTTTAAAATGGATTGAACCAAGCTTATTGGACAGTGTGGTGTGAATGAGACACGACGGGTCCAAGGATCATAGTTTTGAGCCATTTTATTGACTTGAATCACACCACAACACACGCCAACTGCTGAGTCCCCGTGTTTTTAACTCGGTGGGCGTGATTAAGGATGCCGTGCAGATGCGTCCGTCCTCCCTTCACAGCACCGCAGACCACGCCCCACCACATACAGCCCTTGGCTGGACCTTTAAACAACCATTCTATGTAAAAGTAAAAATCTCTAATTTCCCTTTTGTAAGTTCCAATATTAAATATCATACCTGCTTTAAAAGCCTTAACATAAACACATCTGTGACAGCCTGGTGAGAATTCTTCCCTTATCCTATATAAACTAACACCCATTTGGAACAATCCAATTGTTGGGGTGGGGGGATATAATAATAATAGTGAGTGGGTGGATGGGTGTGAGTGAGTGAACCAGTGAGTGAGCAAATGGTGAGTGTGTGTGTGACTGTGTGTTTATGTGGATGACTGGGCCTGAGTCTGGGGCTTGCTGAGTCTTGGTCCATGTGGGACATGGTCATGGAGGGAGTTGCGCTGGATCCATCTTTGTCTGCATCTGTCTCCACAGGGGGCATTATTGCAGCTTCCCATCCTCATTTTCAAGTACATTTCATGACAAAGACGCATATACACTCACACTCGACACTCGCTGTCAAGAACCGTAGTTCTAACACGCAAGCTGGACCCAGAAGCAAACACAATACACGGGAATGCACACAAAATAAACTTTACTTCTTAACTAAAGGTGACCCGGAATAACCAAAGGAAACACACTGTTTTAATGTTAGAACAGAAGAAATCGGGAGATAAACGATTCGGGGACGCCGTGATCGGGACCGCAACAGAAAGGGGAGAGAGTTACTGAGAGCAGGGAGATGACAGCATACAACAGGGGTATAGCTATGTATCTTACAATCGGGGCCGGACTGTGGAAACCGGAGGGAGGGGTGAGTGTCCGTGGGAGAGGATTCCAGGGAGACGGAGAGGATGGTAGGCGGTTTTTCAGAACACCAGGCAGGCAGGAGGAAAGGCAGGTGAAGGCAGGTGAATAACCTGTGCACACAGTGGCAATATTACAGTTTTTTCTGATGGCTTTAACCCTAACTGTGATTCTTATAGCACAATTCCTAAAACTATTAATACTTATAGCAAAACCACTCACTGAGTTTGCAAAACTAAAAGCACAAACACTGCTTTGCACTCAGTTTGCAATTTTGTAACACACACTTTGCAAAACTGTAGGCACAATTCACTGCACAACACTCTTTTTGCAGAACTTTAAACACAACTCACTGCTTACACTCAATTACCAAATTTCCAACACACTCCTAGCAAAATTATACACATGTATGGCTATCATTAACACTATTTTGCCAACTGCCTGGCACACTTTCACATGTGAAGCTGGCCAACGGGTTCAGCCTAAACTGAGCCGCTACACTGTGGCAAGCATCATTAGGACATTTCGAAATGAGAATCGGTAATTACTGTGTAGCACTGCCATACTCTAATGAGAAACACAACAGTACCATACATGCAAAAATACTGAAATTGTTACTTTACAGAATTGCTAGACGTCCAGATGTTGGGGGCAGAGGCAGAATGTTCACTCCAGAGCAAGAGACCCATATAGTGAACATGGTGATTGCCAATAATGCAATAAGACTGCGTGAAATACAGCAGCGCATAATTGATAATGACACCATCTTTCAAAATATACACAGTGCAAGCATTTCTGCACTAAGTCGTGTACTTGCAAATTTACAGAGTTCCTTTCGAGAGAAACACAGAACGTGTAAAGCAACTGCGATATGACTATGTGCAGGTAAGCTACTGTCATTGGTTCTGAATTTGGAAGTGCATACTGTAGTGCTGTGCATGGGCCTGATGTGTTGCATTTGTTTTGTCTTGTCCAGAGAGTGATGGAACTAGAAGCAGATGCAACGGGACATGAGCTACTTTTTGTAGATGAGGCCGGTTTTAACCTCAGTAAAACCAGGAGACGTGGCAGGAACATAATTGGACACCGTGCCATCATCAATGTCCCAGGACAACGTGGTGGTAACATAACCATGTGTGCAGCTATAAGCCAAAATGGTGTTGTTCACCATCATGCAACCATAGGCCCATACAACACTGCACACATTATTGCATTCCTGGACACCTTGCATGACATGCTCACTGTTCAGAGACCAGAGCAGACCCGATATGTCATCATATGGGACAATGTTAGTTTCCATAGGGCTGCTTTGGTCCGCAACTGGTTTACAGACCACCCATCCTTCATGGCACTCAACCTCCCTCCATACTCTCCATTCTTAAATCCCATCGAGGAGTTCTTCCTGGCGCTGGAAAGTGTACGACCGTCATCCTCATCAACAGGTAGCCCTTTTACAGGCAATGGAGGAGGCATGTGGAGATATTGACCAGGCATCATGTCAGGCCTGGATACGGCATTCAAGGAGATATTTTCCCCGGTGCCTTGGACTGGAGGATATCGCATGCGATGTGGACGAAATTTTGTGGCCGGACCCAGAAAGATGACATGATGTAGGCTGATTGTCTTTTTTTTCCCTTTTTTTTGTGAAATTCCTAATTTGTTTTCTGACTTTGTCTTGGTTTTGATGAGTGAGAATAGACACCAATACTTGAAGTTTGGATCCTTGTATGTTTACATGACACTATGACAAAAGTGTGACCTCAAATTGACATCTGTACACAGAGAAAGCAAAAGCCAGATGTGTTTTGTATTCATACCATCAGTGTGCAGTTGGCGCATTGTGTGCTTAGTAGATGATGGCTTGTGTGTACTGTTTGATACGAAAAAACCATTTTTACGAAGGTGTGAAGAGTTAATCTAGCTGTGTTCGCTTTTGCAAGAGAACTACAATGTTTTGATAATTGGGTGACAGGTTTTCTTATTTGTGTGTAAAGTTTTGCAAAAATAGCCAATAGTTACAAAAAATGTGCTTAAGCAATCAGAAAAAACTGTAAAAGACTTAATAGAAGCCAGAAATTCCACATCAACCTTCGCAAGGGCCCAAGTTACCACTGAATGGCGACTGACGGACTGGCGTGGAGTAGCCGGCTGTGCGGGGTTAAATAGTCCTTCTGATGATCGCCTGGAATGGGATGCAGGTGTGAAGACGACATCCCCACCCGAAGGCGTGGCCACCTGGGCATCTCAACCGCTCCTCAGACACCGAGCTGTGGACCGTGACACTCGCACACCTATACTCACACTCACCTGCCACAACATGTGAGAAACTCATATGTAGAACTACCTTTAATAACTAAATAATTAATTTCTGTGTGACTTTATAAATATTTATTTTACCACTCATATTGTTCAGAGGCAAAGTGAGACAGGTTAATTAAGGATAGAAGGCATAGTTGGATAATGTGTCATTTTTACATGTGACCATTTTTACCTTTTTCCTCCAGCAGCATGTTTCAAAAGTACAAGGCTGAATTATATTTGAGTTTGTAATGAAATATCGGAAGAATAGCATATCTTTATTATTATTATTTTTTAATAAAGACGGACTTTAATTTGTTTCTGAATAAAGCTCCATTGATTTTTAATCCTTGTGGTAACAACAAGGACAGACCATTCATGGTTCTTGTTAAGCCTTTTTTTTCTTCAATAGAGCTTTCCTTTTTTGTATTTATTTTACCATGAACTAAAGTAGCTGAAACTGATGGACATCTCGACACAAAATCAAGTAGTGACCCATACCATCTATTCAGAAGTTTCTTGCAGGCCTGGCCAGTTGGTTTACATGATTTTCCTTATTTAGATCCACGTTTTCAGCCAGCTGTGTTTGCTTCCTTGAGGATAATGGACAGTTATACATCTTTTATGCCTCATACAGTCCATGTCCACACAATTAGTGTGCTATTAAATGTGAAGCACAAGAAAGGAAAATATAATGTGGCAGTGCCATATGCCAACTGTGCTAACAATGTCTGCTCCACACTGATTTAGCACTTTCATTTTGCCTTTGTGAAAATTTCAGCGTCATCCCTCCAGCACTTTAAGTACCCCTAAAAATAATCCAAAGCTCATTTTAAGGCTTTTGATTAACAGCAAAGCCCTCTATGAAATCTAAAGGACACTTCAAACACTGTGCCAGTCAAAGTCAAAATTACATTCAAAGCAGGGAATGTCGGGGTAATCATTAAAAAATAATTTTTACACTGAGGCTATAATAGCGGCTGTGTATCTGGCAAGCTTTTTAAGAGGGTAGCTGCACTCAAATGTCTGCTTGGGAATTGTTGCCAGCTGGTAAATATGGTGGTGCGGCTGATGAATTAGTACATGACATTACGTCTTGTATGGATAGAGAACTGGTAAAGTTCTATTAGGATTTAACCCTTGAACCTCTTCAAGGGTGAATATTTATGTTCACCTTTTTAAATCTTTCCACTTGGAACACCTAAACAGAAAAGCTTGCAATGTTCATTTTTTTTAAAGTAATGTTAAATCACTAACATGGTGGTAGTATATATTCAATTTAAAATGTTAACATACAATTTATTGGAAAGATAATGATGGCATGCTGGTTTTTGTTGTCTCCAACATCAAGAGGTTCAAAAAGGTCCTCAGTTCAGATCTACCAGTATGGTGTCACCCTGAGAGGTTAATATAAAAACTATCATGCAAATTTATTTGAAAAGACACTATTTCTAGTTACTGAACATGATTTTAGCATGTTGCCATAATGATTCCCCAACTTACCATGGTTTTGCCTTGTTGGGAAAAACATCCATAAATTAAGGTGGATGTTAGGATAATCCTACCCTTAACCCTGAATGGGTCACTGTTAACCCAGTGGATGTTAGACAGTTAAAATGAAGCTAAATACTAAAAAAAATATAATATTCTTCTTAATTTTCTCATGGAGGGACAGAATCTGTTGATGATCGCAAGAAGAGACAAACCCTGAAGCCGCACTGTAGATAGTGACACAGTGCATACTGACAGCCGTGGTGATGCTAGTGGGATACAGGCACATTTTGTGCTATTCAGCTGGAAATGCATCAAAACCTTATTTGAACTTGAATGAGGCACACCATCAGTATTTCAAGTTCAAATGTCCAACAGAGTAGCAGCTCTTGAATTTACCTTTCGCAGTGATAATAAATGGGTATCTTTCAGTCCCTGCATCATGGTGTACGATGCTGAGGGATATCACGAAATATTGATTCTTGAATGCATCTCATGCTTCCTTGAATTCAAATAAAACTATTATCTTGTACCAGGAAATATTTTTGGAACAGACTATAACCCTCATCTTTCCCGCGCTGTTGTACAAGTAGCAGATTAAAAAAAAATGCAAGTTTGACATGCGTGATGTTCGTGAGAGCCATGAGAGGAGCTTTCAAAGTTTCCCTTTCTGTCAGCACTAAGGCTGTGCAGGGCTGCTAGGGCTTTGTAAGCAGTTCTGTCAAAACTATTAGCATTTGTGGATTAGTTTACAGCAGAAGCATAAAACATGTAAAGAGTGAAAGAAAGAACAAAAGAAAGACTGCCTTACATCAGTCAGTGAGTTTTGCCTGCAACTGCCTGCCATCTTGCGTTAACACATCACAAGGACACTGAATAGCCATAGCAGGAGCAGGAGGCCCTTGGATCGACCTGGTGTGTGAACGAGACACACTATCAATCTTTCTCAGTACTTCTTATGAAAAGCCATGTTGACAACCTCACAGTTTGAATTGGCAGCATCCAACATTTCATGTACTTCAAATTTAAATCTGGTTTCATGGTCAAATATGTTAAGTCCTTACTGCACAGTGTGATGCAAAAATTGTGTTGCTTTAGGGATTTTATGTTCATTAGACAAATAGTACTGTTCATCAAATATCAACAGTACACGATGTGAAGCTGTCAACATAGAAATCAAATTTAATGACTATAAATTCTAATTCCAACATCATAAGGAGTTACTTCAGGGATAGCAAGTGTCACATAATTGGAAGAATTTATAAAACCACCAAGGATCATCCAGATGGAACTCCCACTCCTCACTGACTCTCCAGAACGTCCGGGTCTCTGTAAGTTAATGCCAGAAGTGTAATAGGTTTGAAATATTTCTCCCTACAGAAACAGTTACAGTTTTAAAGCCCTCAAACCATTATCTGTTTAAAAAAAAAAAGATTTTTATTTTATTTTTATTCATTTATTTAAAAAAAAAAAACAAATAGTGCAAATAGGTTTTTTTTTTTGTTTCCCTGTAGAGAATAAAGCAAGTATATGTCTCAGTTTGTGGTAATTAAGTGGTTTTGACTTTGAAGCTGTTTCCAACAGTGAGGCATGTTTCTAATGGTTATTTACTTTTTTATTTTCTTTTTTTGCATCTGGGATCAAAGTTGCATTCATATCACAGTAAAATAAATTGTGACGTTGGTGTATAACTTTGTTTTAACCACTTCTTAAACAGAGGGACATTTATGAACCCCATTTATTCTCTCTATATGTCCTTCTGCCAACAATATAAAAGAAAGAACCTTTCAACCATTCAAACATGATGCATGAGGGTATCCTGATCTTCCAAATCCATGATTGGGGTATTAATGTATTAGTAGTAGGAAAAAAAAAAAAAAAAAAATATATATATATATATATATATATATATATATATATATATATATATATATTTGGTATACTTCAGTGAAGCAGTGGGCAGCCACCAATCCAGCACCCAGGGAGCAGTGTGTAGGGACAGTACCTTGCTCAGGGGAACATCAGGGTAGCCGTTCAGTGGATTTGAACACCCGACTTTCTGATCATGGGGCGAACGCTCTACCTACTGATCTCCTCCCTCAATTTAAAAAAACATAGTACAAGTATGATTAAGATAAATCAAACTGATCACCGTACCACAAAGTGAGTTCACCATACCAGGGTTTCCCTATCTAGCTACAATTGTTTATACATTAAAAGGGTAACAACTGCGCTGTCTGGACAATCAAAAGTACGAATAACTGCATATTGGCAACAAAGTGACCAATTCTACAAAGCAATATAAAAATATAATACTAGAAAAATATGAATGAAAATTGCACGGCTACTGTGCACAGAGCAGCACTTTGGCATATTGTATTACTATTTTAACAAAGTTTAGCATATTTGAAGACATGAAGGAAACGTAAAAATGCTGACTGTGTAATTGACAATATCACAACTCTATAATTAAGACACAGTAGAATCTGACGGATTCTAATATATTAATGTTTACAGAACTATGAAATTGTAGAATTCATTGAAGCCAGGAGGAAAAAATCAAGTAATAGAGTTGGGTCGAGGATTCTATATTTATTACCAAAACTCTTAAGGGAAACACAAAGTCTTGAGAAGCTATTAACCTTTAGACACTATACAGAGTAGATTTGTCCACAGGTTGGGATTTCATACCTGTTGATCACCAGTCTGGAACATAACCCGTTCCAGTGCAAAATAGGTTTGCAAGATAAGTGACTAATGCATGTTAGATTCCTCAACCAACTTCCTCTGACTATTTCTAATAGCAGTACAATAACAAAGGTTATCAGTTATCTTTGGTGGTGGCAGTCATAGGTAAAGTAATCATGATGCCAAAAATATATATAATGTAACAGGAAAATTTCTTAAATATTGTTTGCAAACATTGTTAGAAAAAGAATCTCCTTTTCTCCTTTCAGTCACAGTAATAGTGTCACAGTGGAGAGTGACTCAGATTTTAATCCCACAGCAGTCCTAGGCCTCCTGTTTTTGTACATAAAATGATCCCCTTTAGAGATGCCATGCAATGAGACCCATGGATTTTCACTTTGGAGAGAAAAGAGAGTGATTTCTTTTAGTGGCCTTTAAATATAACTGTGTCTATTCTTGTTCTCTTTCAGTCACTGTTGAGGTCTAGGGTTTTGACTGACTGGTGATTATTTCTTCTTCTAACCATCAATGTGCCTTTTAGACCCAATTCGTGCAATACTGCTCAAAGAAGTTTCACATTAACAAATGCTTCAATTTTAAACATGATTAATCTATCTTTATTAACAGACTGGATAGTGCAGGCTTTAAAGGTGGAGGTAATTAAACCATTACTTAAAAAGTCCTTACTTGATCCAGCTGTCTTAGCTAATTATAGACTGATTTCCAACCGTCTTTCAAGATTTTTTTTTAAATGAAAAATTATTAAAGAGTAGTTGTCAACCAGTTAAGTGTTCATTTACAAAGAGATGGTTTATTTGAAGAGCTTCATTTGGAATTCAGAGTGTGTTCTAGTGCAGAAGCAGCCCTAGTGAAATATTCCAAAGGATCTTCTTATGGCCTGTTAGACCTCAGCTCAGCATTCACTACTGTTGACCACAGTCTTTTACTAGAGAGATTGAAACAGACAATCCATATTGAAGGAACTGTGCCGCAGTGGTTTGAATCATATTTGTCTGACAGTTTCCAATTTGTACATGTAAATGGGTATTCTTAAGAGTCATGGAGCTCCACAGGGTTCTGTCACAGAACCAGTGTTTTATATATATATATATATATATATATATATATATATATGTATATATATATATATATATAGAGAGAGAGAGAGAGAGAGAGAGAGAGAGAGAGAGAGAGAGTATACATGTTTCTCTAATGTTATTAGAAAACTCTGCATACATTTTCAATGCTATGCAGATGATACCTAGCTTTGTTTATCCATAAAGTCAGGTGATGTATCCGGAGTAATTAGGTCACATCATATCTAAGACCTTATTGTGTCTTAGACACAATAAGGTCTTAGAGACAAAGGTCTTAGAGACAAACACTCAACTTTTGCTTGATGCATTGAATCTTTATTCTTCACTCATCTCTTTGCACTCTTTTTATTCATTAGCAATCATTAACCACTGGCTCTCTCCCCTATAGTTGTGGGGATGAGGACTTTTCCTCATATTCAGCTCTCTTAACATATAGTTTGACTTACAATTTTTTCATCTTTTTTTTTGATCAACATTTGTAGACATAACAGCAGGCAGATGATCAAATGTTGCATACCCATACAGAATACGTGTACACTTCAAAACAACATGTCTATTAACTGTACTAATACAATGAACTGACCATAATGTGGTGTACCAAGCCTCATTGGTTGAAGTAAGGCAGCACAGAGCTTGCAAGGCTGTTTGCCTGCAGAGACTGACAGATTTTCATCCAGAATCATTCACTCAGTCAAAGCTAATACCCACAGATGTCTGTGGGTATTAGAACTCCAACTTGGCCCGCTGATGGCGTTGAAACAAAAAATGAAGGCTAGAATTGATTTTTTTGATACTTAACTATATTTTTTAGACTTTTTACAGCTTCTCCTTCTCATAAAGATCACCCCTACAGCCATTGATACTGTAGTAGCTAAGTCATAGATGACTGTCTGCTATAAAAAAATTTCATTAAAAATGTAATTAATCAACAATCAACAAAAGCTTTATGTTTTAGAAATATTAGTAAGTCTGGATAGTGAGCGACCAGAAATTCTTCTGTAATTTTACATGTTTTTCATGTAAAAAAACTGAGATGTGTTGTTAAAATTGCACTTGTTTATCTTAAGACATTCCAGAGATTAAATGTCTTTACACTGAAAGAAAGTGGAGTTTCACTGCTCCGGCCCGCTTAAGATCAAAGTGGGCTTTATGTGGTCCTCAAGTTTCATTACTGATTAAGACCATACACCATCTCAACATTTAGACAGGTACACTTTGCCAACAAAATGTTTCATCGTTTGACAGCATCTTGCCAAACTGTAACAGGCAAGTAAATACACAGATCATTTTTTCCAGCCTCTGAACTTTAGCTGAAATGTTTCACTATTCTCCATGAGTACTTTTTGGAAGAAATGAAAACAGCATTCTTGGGATATCTCAGATCAAAGGAATATGTCAGTTCTGACAGACAGTAACAGGCTCTGCTGAACCCTTTAATTGAAATCATTAACTGAGCTATCATCTCATCTGCCAACTACTTTTGTACACTGACAGGTACACCGGCAACATCTTGAAGACACTGTAAAAATAACTGGGTCGAATTTAGTCATTATATTACACAACAGACCTCATTGCTAATTTACTTTGCCTTTCATTTACATGTCTTTTCCTCTTCTTTCAGCTGTTCTCTTTAGAGATCGCCACAGCAGGTCATCTGTCTCAATCCATGAATCTTCTCTCCTGCCTGGCAGTTCCATCTTCAACATCCTTAGCTCAGTATATCCAACATCCCTCTTTTGCATATGTCCAAACCATCTCAGTGACTCCCTCAGTTCTACCCCCAGTCTTTTTCTTAACTCTGCCATCTCCAAACCATACATCATGGCAGGTGTCAAACCTTTCCTTAAACTGTCGCTACAATCCTTCTGTCTCCAGTCTCCCCTGATGCTCGTGTCCATCCATTCCAACCTGCCTTCACTGTCATTGGTTTAAATGGTTGATCCCAGGTGTGACACACCAGTCCCACACTGACATGTCCCACAATCGTTGATGAAAAATCGTTTGTTAAAAGTTCAAACTGACACTGAAACAGTAGTGATAAGCATTTATTGTACTAATATCAAACTAACATTGAAGCTCTGGATCAAAATACTTTTCCCAGATGGTCACTGAGACATTGGATGTTTGGACATTGAGAATGGGAGATTCCATGCTGTGGAACAGAAACCAAATGAAATGTATTTCTTTGCAAATACAGGAAGAGTTCCCCTTTACTGTAAACATCTGATTGAATGTCAAAACAGTTTCTGCTGAATTAACAGAGAAATTAAGATTGCCAGTATAGAACACTTGTATTTGTAAAGGGATGCAAAGTCAGTGCAAGGATAGAACAAAAACAAGGACAATTTGGCATATGGAACAGAAGAACAAAGAAAAACCAATGCAGACAAATGAATGTGTAAGGAGGTGGTGGCTGCGTGTCTAGAAGATGCAAGGAATTGGCAGAAAACTAAGAAAGTGAAAGCAGAAACTATTTTAATAAAAAAGGAGTGATCAAGAGAAAGTCAAGAAGCATGAAAATGAGTTATCTAATTAGGATGAATGAATAGCTACAGTAATTAGTGATAGTAATTAAGTTTACACAAACGAGACAATGTGAATAAGACATGTAGAATTATGATTAAGGCAGTTAAAATCAGGGCTAATAGTGGAATACCTGTCCCACGCAGCTGCTGTATTTGGTTGGAACAGAGGTACAGCATGAGGTACAGCATGAGGTATAGCATGGCGATACTGGGCTGATGTTTGTGGTGGTCCAGGGAGCTTCAAAGCCACAAGTGATATGGGTTCTTTTATTACTCAAGTTCTATCCAAATTGCCTTTTTTTTTCTTCTCACAGCATCAAATATAACAAATATGGACATATTTTTTATTTGTTTATTTTTAAAGTGACTGGAGATACGTCATAATAAGTAGTACCTCATTTGTAAATGGGGGTTAGGAAGTAGGATAAAAATTATAGTACAATATCAGTAAAAGAGAATTTTGTTGTCCAAAACTGCAGCAAAGACTTCTTGGGCAGACTTTACACATGGTCATTGCCGATGATTTAATAAAAAGGTACCAGTTGTCTGGATTGTGGACTTTCTGTTTGTTATCATTTGCTTATGTTGTTTTATTCAAGTTATGAGACATAAATTAACAGCACAATTGTTAATGAAAGCACTCAAACGTATATTAAGTCTTCATAAAGTCCAGACAAGTGAGAAGAAAAACACCCCCTGTACCACTGTCATGAGACAAAGAGGTTTTATGGCTTTAAGTCAGTTTCATCTCTGAAGAATTTAATATGGGAGTCAGTGGGTATGGAATTGTATCTCCTCAAGTGTCCATTAAAGTTTATTGCCTTCTTACTTAAGTCTTGGAGAACAGTATTAGAAAAAGGACATCACTTTTTATTTTTTCTAAATTTGTCTCACAGAATTAGGTTTTGCATTGTAGCATTTCTGCTCTTCTCCTAAAATAAATTGTAGAACATCTCATCAACAAAAGCCTACCTCTGTGAAAGATGTGGTAGCGTCTGTCCTGCATGACACAATTAAAACGCATAATAGGTAGCTGCCTGAAATGTCCTAAGGTACCTGCGAAATGATGATACTGCCTCACAAATACATTAAACGCATGCACAGACAGACTGCTTGTTAGGGCATATAACTTATTCATAATGCTGTCATTATCTCTTTGATCTCATTACACACACTCATTTCAAATCCCATTTGCAGGGAAGTGAGCCTCCCAAAGGTTAAAGCCCCTTAAAAACGCAAGTGAAAAGTAGTAAAGTATATACTTGACATCATACTCTGATTCAAACCCTCGGAGCCTGGCTGAGTCTCCAGATGACTCAATCTTAAGGGCAACCTTCCTTTTCCTGCTATCCCTTTCTTTCCTGATCGCTTTTTTTCCTATTATCTGTTTAACATATTTTAAAATGAAATCAAATGTCAGAAAATGTACATTAATTGTTCCGACTGATTGTCTCTGCCTGATTAACTACTGGAAACGATGCTTGTTTGAACGCACTTGGACCCTTACCAAACTGAAAACATTTCTGCAGCCACAAATTAAAGAAGGATGAAGTTTATGCTCACATCCGATTCAGAGACACCTGTCTCTGTTTGATTTGCATGTAGTTGATAGTAACGCACTTGTCAACAAAAAAAACTGTCAGGATGTTTGTGCGTGTAGCGAAAGTGAAATGAACTGTTTACTGTCAGCTTTACAGGTCAGATTTGTGACAAGAGGCATTTTAATGTGCTGTGCAGTGAGGACTGAGGATTCACACTTTAACATCTACTGTAGACCAGACTTATTTAAATGACAGAAAAATTAAAGAAAGGGATTTACTCTTGGGATTACATTCCAAGAGGAAATGAAACCCTGTCTTTGAGATAGTCCAAGAATCTGTTTAATTGTTTTCTTCCTGCAGAATGTCTGTTTAATTAAAGCAATGGTGAAACCATGAGTTGGACACCTTGATTTAAGAGTTGCCAAACAAGTCTGATCCACGTCACTGCAATTTGCTTCCCCCATCAAAACATCTTTGCCCTGCTTGGTTCTATTTGTAATTAAAGTAAATATCAAAATAAATTATTGTGAAATGCACTTCACACACGCACAGTTCTTTGTCGCCAGATGCCACGTTTATTTATAGTTTACATATGTTATGACCGACCACAGTCTGACAGCTCCGGTCTCAGCTGTTTTCCAGCCTCCCCTCCGCTTCTCTCCCGTCTCACTATAACAGGGAAGGAAACCATCATCAGTCCAAACGCCATCAGCTGTTCTCACCTGCGTCTCCAGCACCGCCCCGTTGAGCTCACTGCACCACTCCTCCCCTGCAGCCGCGCCCGGGACCACAGACGTATGATGATAATGATGCAAATTCAGCCACCTCAATGCTCCCCCAGTTTGCATGCCAAATATCCTTGGTCACAATACTAACCCCGACTTGCTCTCCGATGCATCCATCGGAGTATGAATGCGTATGAATGATAGTTAGAAAAGCACTCACCGTATAGATAGTAGTGCTTGTGTGAATGTATAGAGCACTTTGAGTACTCCAGGAGTAGAAAAGCGCTACATAAGAACCAGTCCTTTTACCAAATTTGAAAAAGAAATTAAATATCAGTGTTCATATATAGGTAATTTATATCAATTTTGCTACATTTTGTGTGTTTTTGCTCACAATTTGCTCATGCTCACTAAAGGCTAACTGACTTTATTTCATTAGCTCAAAGACATGGATTCAAGTATTTACAATATTGTTAAAATTATACTTTAAAAAAGAAAAATGAAAAAAAAAAACAGTGGTGATTTCCCAACTAAAATGGCGTGCGAGTGATGATAAAACACGACTTTTTCTGTTATTTGCACTGTTGCAATGGTGAATGTTTACATTAAACATGCTTTCAGTTTCATATCATGAGGTCAGGTAATCTTGTAATCTTGAGACAAAAAAGCTCAGACTTCAGATGACTCTAAATGCTCAGTTACATTCAATTTTAATACAATTTTTTTTGCTCTTGGCTTTGCATGATGTCAAAGAGAGTGTGGCACAGAAGCTCCGCCCACCTGTTCTTCATCTGTTGTTTACGAAGGGCAGCTAATCAGAAAAATGAGGGGTTAAAGGCAGGCAGAAAGGAACTAAAACAGTTTGGGTGAGTTGAGGGGGTACACCAAGATTAAAATTACCAGTTACAATTTTACCAACTAGAAATACTGCAAATACAAAGAATTTGAAAATAACAAAATACCCTTTAGATCATTTCAAGTATTGTCACTTTTTTTTTATAGCATTTCACGTAATACCAACCTTATCATTTGTGTGCAAGTAAATGTGTCATAATGGACACAATCCATCACAAACCATCAGTGACGTTGGTCTTTTGACATGAGCTACCATTCACAAGCTATGACAGCAAGCATCATTCATGAAACTGTAGAGGTGCAATACATAGAAAAACATACCTGCTAATTAGTGGCAGCTAGTAAAATACTAGGATTTTAATCAGCAAAAACTTCTGGAATAGTCTGTACCACACAACAGGCCAGATAACTCGACAAAAGATGCACCAACAGCAACACAGTCAAGAGGTCCAGTTCAGTGGCTTGAATTAGTTGAGGTGAGGCCAAGCAGAAAGCTGGTAAACTTATACTTTTGTCTTTGTGTCGGCCTCTGTTCCTCTTTCCAAAACTGTGATGAAATAAAATGCCAAGTAATGGGTGTAAATGTCTTTAAAAAGATATATTTTTATTGTGGGATATTCAGCTTCAAGCTGTTTTTTTAATCTTATTTTTATTACTCTTTCTACAGGAATTGGCCCGTCAGTCCCATAAAACACTATTGGCTCTATAGCAATGCAAATAAGCCAGAGAGACATTGTTATTTTCTTTTGAATGGCCCTCAACCCAAAATAACATAGTCCCACAAGGCAGAGTCTGCATCCTCATAAACAGTCTGGGAGTCAGCCACTCTGCTCTGATATCCTGTCAAGAGAGGCAAGCAGACACCAAATGAAAACACATTATAGCACATCTTCGTGTCTCATGGCCTGCAATAAATACAACTAGTGTGAAGTGAATATTTGGTTCAAAATGTATGAGTGGAATTCACACGGGTAAAAAGAGGAGGATGAGCTCGGGAGATGAGATATGAATTTCAAATCCAAATAGAATATTTCATCACCACTCAGCATGAGAATTAAGAGGAAAGCGTGTCCACATTTCCTCCCTGAAAGGATTCTTCCACCTCCTTTTGATAAAGACAAAATCTGCAGCTAGAAAAAAAGAAATCTTATCTGTTCCGTCAGCATAAGGTTATCACGAAAACTCTGCACTTCATTATTTTTTTGACAACAATTGATCACAAGTATCACCCCTGGTTACAGCTGAAGCAGCTAGTTTATTTTGTTGTAAGCTCACGCCACATTGATGCGGAGATGAAGACGCAGATGCAGGACTCAAAACAGAACTCTGGAATGTGGTTTTTCAGGACTTGAAGACATAATGGAGTCCGAAACTACTGGCTAATGTGCGCTAGGTACATGTTTTCAAATATTATTTTGCAATGTTTGGGATTTTCTGCCAAGGAACATAATCCTTTACATCTCACTGAACTGGAACTGGGCTGTAATGGGGCTTGCTGGACCTCAGTGTGAGGTCTTTGGGGGTATGACTCAACCTGGGAAAAGCAGCAATTAAATACCCATCATGCAAACTGCTTGATTTATCTCCCCCTTTCAACCTCAGTGAGCACTTTTAAGTCATTTAAGTGTCTTACGGAATAAATCAAACTGATAAAAATCAGTTTTTAAGAATATACAGTATATTCTGTCACATCTTTATGCCAAGCTCTGCGGTTCAGTGTCGTCCTTGTAATCCATAATAGACAGTGATAGAAACAAAAGGCCCCTTAACTTCATATTTTCACCTATAAATTCACTCTTTTTAATTTGAACTGTAACTGTTACTGACCGTGATGGAGCCATTAAAGCACACCTGAGTAAACTCATGATGCACACACATGCACATACACACACAGGGAGACTGACGCTAATGTGGCCTAATTATGCATCTACACCAGGTAACCTGCAGCAAGCTGCAGAGGCGTGATGAGAATACTTCTCTCGGTGCTGCGCGCGCGTGTGTGTGAGAGAATACTGTTTCACCTTTGCAAACTGCTGAGAGACGAATGAGTGCGCACGAATAAGTGCGTGTAAGAGTGATACCAAGGGGTTTTTTTTGTTGCTTATTTTCTTCCTCTTTAGTCCTGCTGGTAATCTTATAGTAGTTTTGTCCCACCTTTTTTCCCTTTCAAGTGTTCCCACAAATGTCTAGTGGGTTTTAGAGAGTTTTGTACTCTTTTGTACCAATGCAGGCACATAGGTGTGCATAGGGGACATGCCCCCCTCAATATTTTAAGCAGTTGTAATATAAACGTGAAAGAAGCAGAGGCGATACTAAAAAAAAAAAATTCACCTGATACTCTAATTTTATGTTTTTTATGTTTTTATTTCAAAAATACATTTACAGCAGTAATTGGATGATGTTCAAACTCTCATGTCTGGGAGATTTGTGAAAAATATTATTTTTTCAGGCAAAAAGTAAAACTTGACCTTTATCAAGCATCTCCTTACAATAAAACCCAAACATGACAAACACAAACTATGACCATGTGATTAACTTTTATAACAAATTGCAATATTTGACGGGAAATTAATATCGCAAAATATGGTAAAATCTTCTTCCAGTGATATAACTTCCAGAGCTTGGTAGTAAGTGCTGTACCTTGCAAGTTAGTAGCTAACACATTAGCAAGAGTAAGAGAGTCTAGACTTTTTCTACTTTTTCCCCCAAAAACTGCAATTACCCTACATATCATACAACTTGCTTTATCCAGTTTGAAACATACAGCGTCTATGAGGTTTTGCAAATGCTATGCTCCACAAGCTCACCAATCAAAAGTGACTTGTAGAACATCCACGTGGAATCAGATCCCATTCCCATTCTTTTTTTTTAATTGTTCAGCTCTACAAGCAATGTGACAAAAACTAGATTATTAATAACCTTTATCTGGCTCAGTTATGTGTTAGAAAACAATTAAATCTCTGGTACTAATAAATGGCATTTAATGGCTAGCTTGCTGATGAGTCTAGACAGCTGTAGAACAAGAAATGATTAGGCTGCTATTAAAGCCTATCATTCACTTAAAGACGGATGTTGTGTTTAACGCCTGAGAGATGTGTTAAGGGTATGGACCACTCATGTTAGACTGGACCTAATAATATCATTGTATACAGCAACATAATTCTTTGTAAGTTGTTAGTAATTACGGATGTGATGCCAGTGTTCACACTGCACACTTATGGCTACTTTAATTCTCTTTCTGATAGATTTCATGTGGGTTTGTGGCCCAAAGTTGACCGGTTTCCCTTGGATTCAGATCTGCTTTAACAAAATTTGTGAGCTTTTAAATCAAATCAGACCTTTTACCTTCTTAATTGATGAAGTAAGAAAAAAAATGGTCCACACTTGCCCATAAAATGCTTTTGATTAAACTTTAGCACCTGAATTTATAATTCATGTAATATTTCTGTTTAAGTCTTTAATTAAAGCTTCCATATTATTCGTATAACATGTTTTGACACACAGCTAAAATATCAGAAATTATTCACAAAAACAAAAACTTACCAGTATATACAGCAGTCAACATGTTGGACTAGTTCAAATTCAGCTTTATAATTTATTTTGCCCCTGAGTGTTGGTAATATCTTTCAATTCAACTGACTGCACCATTTGAAATGCTGGTGTAACTATTCCCTCAAAACGTGATCTATAATGAAGCAGCTGTTTAGATTTTAATGATATACCATCTTTCTAAGAACAAACCAAAAAGTTGCATCATCAATTATAAATAATGTATTCTTCAAATAAGATGGAGCGTGTGAGACAGCAATGCATTTTTGATGGATGCTGAAAACAAGCTGGTCTTGTTTGTGGACTGCAGAGCATTCAAACTCGGCTGCGTATGTGTTCACACTTAAGTATAATAAGTATGGTAAGCTGGGTAGAAACTCGTAGGCTATGTTTGCTGTGTTTTCAGGTGGGGATTCCCTCTGGAGTAACTGGAGTAAATGATAAATAATTAAGACATACAGTAGGCGACCTAAAAAAGCTATGAGGGAATATCAGTAAAAAAAAAAAAAGAAAAGCAAAACACAAGTTCCCAGTGTTATTTTTCCCTCATGTTTCATAAGTATTGAGGTGTCTATACAAGCTCACTCTCTCTCAGTAATTCTATCACTCCTTTATTTTGTGCTGAGTCTCTGTGAAAAAAACCCACTCACTATCATCTCACACTGCCTCTGGTCCTCCTATTCCTGGCCTTATCTCTCCCTCGAAGTCTCTGGCTTTAGCCTGTTAGTTGAATGCTGAGTTTATACACCCCTCCTTGTCCCCGGTTGGAGTCTGGAGCAACTCTTGGTGCTGACATATAAATTTTTTGAAGTTGGACTTCAGTAAAGTATTTTGCTCTAGGTCACAACAAGGTTAGAATCCTGCAGGGCTGAATAGTTTTGAATAATGATTGGATGACGAAGCAAATTTGCTATTAGTATATAGGGTTGTCTTCTTAATGGCTTTAAAACTAGAGAGAAAAACTACTAACCACATAATCCAAGGATGACCGCCCTGGTCATCCTTGGATTATGTGGTTAGTAGTTTAGTAGTTTTTACCAATTCTTCCACCATTCAGAAGTTTCCAAAGTTATTAAACGTTTTCTATGAGGCTTATTTTTAAAGATAACATTGTCTAGTTTCTAAAAAAAAAAACAGTGGCTAATACAAAACCCTAACCCCAGGCAGGTAGCTGGTAACCTGATATTTGCTGAGAGATTTAAATGAGTGAGACTCACCTCAAATAACCACCAGCAATTTTATTTATCCTGCCTATATCCAGCACAAATGCACTTTTTCACAGGTACTTACAAATTTCTGTTATTCCAGTCCTCCCTTGGAATGAAAAAGATGACAGGAAGGGGGAGAAAAAGAGTTTTATCTGCTGGTACATATTAGACTAAATTTTCCTTTCACATTGGCTCTAGTCGTTGCCGACCACGGGACAGGACGACATGCTGTAATGTGCTTTCATTTGCTGTCTGGCTGCCTCCCTAGACACGATATCAGAGGACAGTGGCAGGCTCCCAGACTCCTCATGAAGTGCAGCAGCTGTCTCTGAAGACCGTGTACCAGGAGAGAAGTGGCTTAGGTTTTTTAGTGCGAGACCTCCATTTGAACTCATTTGAACTTGTGATTCAGTCCGACACAATATATAAAAAGCCTCTTATGCATAAGTAGCAATTTAGCGGTATCTGTAGAGTGCCATCTGTGGCTATGGTGATGCTCTGAAATAAGGACAGTGTAGGATGTAAGGAAGTATGGCCAGCCATGTTCTGCTATAGTTCGATATTTACTCTCCTCTTAGAGCCAGAGAGAACCCTAAATAGTACATCATATTCACCAGCCAGTCGCTATCTGTATTTGTCTGTTTGTTGCTGGGCAAGTAGTGGCCTTAAGAGCTTTTTCGCTGAAAACAGCTGCCTGCCGTAGCCAAGAACAACATTATAAGAGCTTTAAAAGCAAAGCTTCACAACTGCATGCCTGAAAAGGAAAAAAACAAATTTTAAAAAAGGAAAAATATGCTGCTATAAAGTCCAACAGAGCAGGAAAAGGAAAAGGTGAGCTGGATGATAATTCTATGAGCAACGCTTTTTACGTACACCAGTAATGGCATACAGGCATACATGTTTGCTATCACAGATTTAATGTGAACCAATGCAACTTTTTATCATATAGAAAATATCACAAAAATAAAAGAGAACATCATCTCAGCCCAGCTTTGATATTGGTGAGTATGGAGGCAGAGCTCTGTACACAATTAACAATCATTATAATCCAGTTTTCAAGCACTTTGGTTTGTTTTCAGTGTATTTCTGTCATGGTCCTGGGTCCTTTTGATCCAGTGTTTTGAGTTTTCTTGTATTTTTGTCATTTGGTGTTAGTGTTTGTGTTTTCAGGTCCACTGTTTGTATTCTGTAGTAATTAGGTTGTTCGGTTTAGCTTTTGGTCATCAGGATTCCCTTGTGTACTTGCTCCCTCTGTGTGTATGTGTTTATATTGTAATGTGAGTTCATATTTCCCCTTGTGTCTTATTCCCTGCCCGTCATGTCTGTCTCTCTCTCTCTCGTGCTCCTCTGTGTTCGCTCTCTCCCCTTCCAGTCTGCATCTCAGTGTACTCCCTGTTCTACTTAGTCTCAGTGCACGTCATGTGGTGTTTGCCCCTCCCCTGTCTCGTTACAATTATCCGTGTCAGCTGTGCTTTCGCGTCATCGTTATCTTTCTGTGTATTTATTTCAGTGTCTCCCTCAGTTCTTTGTCGCATTGTTAACGTCACCCTCACCTTCTCTGTGCTGTCTTGCCCTCCTTCTTCAGGTGAAGTTCCAGTTCCCTCTCCTAGTTTATGCTTCCTACACTGTAAAAAAAAAAAAACTGTCAAATTTACGGTAAAATACCGGCAGCTGTGGTTGCCAGGAATATACCGTGAAAAAAATGTGGAATCTGTAAAAGACAATACGGTATACTGGTTTTGTAACCCTAAATTTTAAGGTAGACAACGTATTATTTTACCAAAATCATGATAGAAAAAAACAAATATATTTGTCAATTATACAGCAATTTAATGTAAAAAATGCAACTTTCCATAGCTTTTTACGGATATTTGCAGTAAAAAAAAGTTATAATATAATAATATTTACAGTAACTTGTTGTTAATTTAACAGTAATAGGATAGACCCTATTATTGTAAATAACTGTAAAAATAACAGAAATATGTTAAACCTTATTAAAACCTTTGACAGTAAAAAACACAGTGAAATTGTATAACAAATTACAGCATTTTATTTTGACCAGATACATTTTACGGTAAATTCCTGGCAACCACAGCTGCCGGTATTTTACCGCTAAAAATACAGTACAATATGAGGAACATAAATGGTTTACCGTACATTTTACATTTGCAACCGCTAAATATAGAAAAATCTAAAGATGCTCATATATAACCAAGGTAGTGAATATTACTGATAAACAATGAGAAAATTTGACATACCATTTGTAAACAGACTAAACATATCATTTTCTCTATTCCTACAAAACAGCATAGATCTTGAGAATACAGCATGTGTCCATATATATGGCTGGTAATCCATGGAGGAATGAATAAATATGAAACAAAATATTACCTGCCCCTGACCTATCAACAGTAATGAGTCACTGGGTCCTGCCTTGGTGAAGGAAAGGACTCAGTGGAGTTTCTAATGCGCATGGTGTCGAAGATACAAGCTCTGCAGGAGTACTTCAATGTCCATCAGGAGTTCACTTTGGACTGGCAGGATCCCCTCTGCAGCAAAAAATGGACAAAGTTTGAACAGTGCTTGAGCAAAATGCACAGAAATGAACAAAACGTGCTGCCAAAAACAGATCTAATGATAAATGATTTCTTAAGTGTAAAATATACAGTTCTTAAAGGATAGCTATTGTCAAAATGCAACCTGGGCTGTTTTTTTTTTTTACTGTAAACGAGACAAACATATATCTAAAAGCATAATTACGACAAACGAGCCGTTTTTGAGATTGACCGTGATTTTGTTTTGTGGTCAATAGCCAGTGAATGGGAATACTAGGGGGCCGGGGCATAAATTTGAGCGCATCAAAATCAATACAGTAAAAAAAAAAAAAACAGCCCAGGTTGCATTTTGACAATAGCTATCCTTTAAATCTACTTATGTAAAAGTGATACATAGACAACGCAGCCCTAATCACAATCATAATTTGTTGGAAAACGTATTTAAGTTTCCTATTGATTTATCATAGAACTTGAAGTTAATGGCTGAATGCATGGTGATGAGACCTATCATTCAATCTACATTTTGTAGCGTATGAAACTGCTCACCTGGACATGAACCTGAGCTCGGCTGATTAAGATTAGTGTCTCCTGTCCAGCTTTCTTTAGCAAAACTTGAATAATACCACTGCTTACCTCTTATTGAATCTTTGGGTGCAGACTTAATTGAAGAGCCTCGTATAAACAGGCAGGGTGTGATGTTTAGGGAAACCAAAGAATACAGGCGCCATCATTTCTGCCAGAAGACTCATGGGGTGCAACGAAGCTTTCATTATGGACTGGCTAGATACCTTCTGCATTCAGAAAGAAAACAAGAAGGGCATACACCATAAACAATAATAACTGACAAAAATAATGAGACAAAAATTAAAGTAACAAAATAAGTGCAAATCAAGTTTCCCTGTGTTGCAGTGTAGCTGAATGTTTTTCAACAATTTGATTTACGGTAAAACACATACCAAATATTTCCAGCCAAGGTTTGTTTCAATCTTCAGCATGTTTTTCCTGCCATTGTCTTGAAACTGTTTCATCTGTCCCTCTCATTTGATGCTGTTTACAAAAACAAAACAGCAATATTGTAAAGGGAAAAAGGAAAATGAATTTAATGGAAAAAAAAGAAAAAAAGATTATGACCTGAAATCTCACCATTTCCTGAGAGTTCCAGGTCCTTTGAGTATCCTTATGGTTTCTGCTCAAATTCAGTGTCTGAAAAGGGCAGGAACAAAACAAACCTTTTTAATCATAATAAAGACAAAATAAGATTTAGAGACAGTGCCACATCATAAGCCAAAACTCCCTCAAAGATATCATGACCTAGACATGGTGGCAAGCCTGGCATACAAACGTTGAAGTATTTCAGTGAATTGAACACTGACCTGAACTTCACTCCTTCGACATCTGGTGTATTGTCAATCTGGAGGCGATCAACAGCAGAGTTGTAGTTCTCTTTGGTATGTTCTGGTCCACACAGATTTGGGTCAGCACCCTGAAATTCAGATTTCGTTATCAGGCAGTACCTGCAGAAGTACTTTGAAGTACTAAAGTTTTCAGTGAAGCCACCAATACAGTGAGAACCCAGATTATCACCAGCAATGCAAAACAAAGTTCCTTTGACTCTAGTTTCATCTGATGCAACAATCCCACTGTCCTCCAATTCTTTCAAGTCTGCCAGTAATTCAGAGAACACATTAGCATGACCAAACTCTTTAAAATCTTTCTCCCTGCACAGTAAAACAAGAGACATGTGATCTGTGTCTGAGTGTACATGAAGTGGCAAGTTTGCCACTGATGCATATACAGCTAATACCTTGTGTTTTGTCCTTGCAGAGCCTAAAGGGTTAACGACTTCAAAGGCATCCTGGTAGAGTACTAGCTTGAGACATGATGGGTTTTGACCAAAAAAATCATTTGATTTAAACAGCATACTATCACTTATGTCACACAGAACATCAGCAGGAGGCTCAGTAGAGGGCTCTTCTGATTTCTGCCACAGATCAGACTCTAGCAGACATCTCAAAGTCTCTCTTAAAGGCACATAATAGGCAAACCTATCTTTTCTGTTTTCATCTCTCCCTAAAAATATTTTCTTTGGTTCCACATAGTTGAAGGCTTTTTTAAAGGTCTGAGCTCTGGAGTGCACTGTCCTCAATGGCCCGGTATGACATGCAGAAAAAAGATCATAGCTTTTGACAGACTCGCAGACTTTGTTGATGTCCTCCTCTGATAATGATGTGTCATCTTTTAACAGTGATGCAAGTTTACCCAAACTGTATGTCTGTCCCAACTCATGTATGTTCTGCATTTCCTCCACAATGTTCTGTATGGTTGAAGCAGGCAGTAGAAACTGACCCTGCAATTTTAAGTAGAATAGTGAAACGTTTCTCAGAAAAAGATCACAGAATTCAGGGGGCATTTCCATGTTATCTTCATCTATAATAGACTGTGCAGCAGGCTCGGAAATCAAGGGTACAAAGTCATCTGATGTGGTTGGAACCGATGATTGACATGCAGATCTCTATATAAATCACCAATGCTGCTGTCTGAAAACTCTGTGTTTATGTGACATGTGAGCAGTAAAAGATGATTTAACTCTAAAGGTATTTGTGCATCCTCTTACTGGACAAGTGACCACGTGTCCTTCCACAATATGGCTCTTCAGATGAGCTATTAACTCTTTAGAGTTCTGACACTGACGTTCACACATCGCCATTGCATATGTAAACAAAGAAACCACCGCCACACCAGTGACATGGGTGGGGGCAGAGTGTCTTCGGTAAAAATGAGCCTTAAACGCGCCATACCTGGTGTATGTCTGCTTGCAGCCTGCTTCAATACACAGAAAGAAACAACGTGGCTCATTCCGATGCAGTTTACAATGAAGCACGTAGCCCCTTGATGACTGAACTACCTTACCACAGAAATTACAGGTTAACATAACTCCATGTACTTTGGTAATTCCTCCCTAGCAAATTAAGCAGGCCAAACACAGAAACTAATCCAGAGCAATGCTTCCCTCACGACAGTAATGCTAACTCAACTCACAAATGCTAACTAAATTCACAACCTCACTCATAAAAAAAGAACTGCTAAAATTATCTATAAATGCTGGGCTGGTGGATTTTTATAACAGAGATAACTTGAAGTTGCATGTACTCACCTCACCTCGAACTAATTGTAAGCTGCCAGGATAACTACAAATTCCGAAGATGCTGTGGTCCAAGCAGCAATAAATGGCGCTAATATACAGTTCAAAACTGTGTCCGTTAGCCTTGAGTCTCCTGCATGAAAAAAAGAGCGGTTGGCACACAGCTCAGCAGCGCGCTGCGCTATCGGTCCTTTTCAGGTGACGTCATCCCGCAATGTAACGTCGCTCTTTGTTTCTTTAGGAGGAGGTTCGAATTTGATCAGAAGTCACGTCTGCAGACCGCTGCAGCCACGTCTTGCCTTCCTTTCCCTTTTTTTGGTGAAATGGTTCGCTCATACTGCACAATGTTGCTACCAGAATTTTTTTTTCTCTGCAATTCGAACGTAAAACGTCTGTACACAGTTTACCAGCAGTTTAGCTACCAATCAACAGTGATCACACAAACTCAAAATTTAAGGCGGACCCACTTAAGGTGGTCTGATAATATGGCGTGAAACACAACAACATAAAGTTGTTTTAAAATAATAATTAAAAAAGATTATTGAAATCAATTTTATTCACAACCATGAACTTTATTTTTAACATCTTCTTTTGCTGTTGATTTTTTTTTTTATCAGAAGGTTAACAATGATATACTGCAGGCCTAACTTTTAATCTGTATATCAGTATCTGAATTTTAAAATAAAAAAAAATACTATCAATTTTATTGTCTTTCACTGCTGATATTTGCTTTTTTTTTTTTTTTAAATGGTATTTACTGGTTGTATTATTACGGTGGACCCTATTTTTTAACATTTTGCTTCTGTAAAAATGAATGTTGTTGTTTGCTTAAAAATCTACAGCTTTATACTGTGAATTCCAATGTGCACAACCCCAAAAGATGTAGTTTTACTCAAATAATACCGTAAAATCTAAGTTTTTCAGACATTTTCAACATTACAATATTTAATTGTAAAATGTATGCATATTTATTTGTTTTCACAGAAAATATTTATAATTTCAACATTTTATTACAGTAAAAAACAAAGTTTTATCCAGTCTCACAATTAACGGTTATTCAATCTATTTAATACAGTAAAAGGAATTTTTTGGTTTTACGCTCCATTACCGTTGGAATTTGACGGTGTTTTGCTGTATATTTTACTGACTTTTGTTACAGTGTAGTTTAGTTCCCTGAGACTACTTAGTTTTAGTTTGAGTTTAAGGTTCTTAGTTTGTTTTTTTAAACATTCCTTATGTTAATGGATATTCCAGCTTTCAGTTAACTTCCTGTTTCCGAGTCCTGCATCTGAGTCCACACCCTGCCTGCACACAGTGCTAGCTCTGACAATTTCTCATGTAAGCTACATGCTATTCCTGATGGATGTCTTTTAATACACACAAAACAAATACACAGGAACAACGTTTTTGCACATTCCTAAATGATGTTTCGTAAATACACTTTAAGTAAAGACATAAGTTAACCTGTCTATTAATAGTTATCTGTTTGAGTTTTCCTTTGCACTATCTTAAATATTTCAGGACTATTTAACACAGTAACACATAGCGTGATAAAGGCAACTGATTCAAAATTCAAAATTTTTTTTGCCACATTACCTTTTTTTTTTTTTTTTTTTGCCTGTCCCATTTGGTTCTTTAGCCATCAGAATTGTTGTCTGAAGACCAACAAGGATACCCAATGGATTTACTTTGCCAAATGGATCATCACGGCCTTGCCGTATTGGTCCATTTGATCAACCTTTGTTGTTATTATTTATTTTATTTTATTTTCAGTTGTTACAGACGGGACAGACATGACTGAGGGATAGGAAAGGGAGAAAGAAAGATGAAGGAAAAGAAAAACAGAAGGGAAGAGGGACAGTGAGAAAGGGGGAGGGACAGTGAGAAAGGCCACATTACTTTTTAAATTAAATTAAATTAAATTTATATACAACCAAAAAAATGAATAAATAATATAAGTTGCCCCAACCTGCTTTATTATGCAATTTATTGTATGGTAGGCCAATACAGAGAAAACTCCAACAATCAAACAATCCCTTTGAGCAAACACTTGGTGACAGCAGGAAAGAAAAACTCCCCTTTAACAAGAAGAAACCTCCAGCAGTACGATGCTCAGAGAGCGACAGCCACTCAGCCTCATTCTGGAAGAGAGCTAGAGATTAATAATAACTAAAGAGTACATGCAGTGTGGTGTGTAAGCACATGGAGAGTGAAAAAAACAGTGGCTAAGAATGCATCATGGGAAGCTCCCAGCAGCACAGACCTATTGCAGCTTAACAAAATGAGCGCTCAGGGTCACCTGATCCAGCCCTAACTATAAACTTCATCAAAAAGGAAAGTTTAATTAATGTGATTAAATTAAATTTTCTAAAATAACAAAAATAATATTTTTTTTTTTTACCTGAGATAAACTAGGCTTAATTTAGTGACAGGACAGTCACTTACCATTAAATCACTTTTTAAGAAGGATTACTCATTTTGACATATAAAATTAAACATCTAAGTAACTGTGAAATATCACAAAACAACCAGTCTGACACCAAACGTGTGAGTTTGGACTGTGGGAGAAAGCTAGCAGATGCAGAACCTTATTGATGTAAGAGGACAGTAACAAACTCTGTATCATTACAGTGACACACAATAAACCTTATATGTGAATATTAAATGATTTTCATTTTACCATTCAATTCTGACTTTTTAAGATTCAAATTTACCCACAGATTGTTCACCTTAGTTGTATTTATTGTTCACTTTAAACATAAATATACAGATTTTTCTATATACATGTACCCATATGACCCTGAAAAAGGTAAACATACTTACTCGGAGGTATGATAATTAGCTCTAGGGGAAATTAATGCAGACTGTATCTATAGGAACAGAAATGGACTTTTAATGAGAGGTTATGCCAATGCATCTATGTCGACCACCTCATTAACACAAGCAAAGAAATGTATGACAAGTTACGAGTTTGTGTTGATATAATGCATTTGAGAGGGTTGCACAGATTCAATAAGTTCCACGTGGATGTCAGGAGGGAATGACCAAGATGATGTACCATCTCAGTGTGATATGTGCTCTTTATATACCCCATTCATTCTATACATCATGTCCACGAGCACTGGGATAGCTGACGGAAAGCAATTCTGCTTTTACTCAAAACAGAAAAAAAAAGAAAAAACATTTTCAGTTTGACAGATAAAAAGTGAAACTAAGCAAACATATATAAAGAAGAAGCATAGAGCCAATCTAGGGTTTACTGCAAACATGGCAACTTGATAAGAAGGTTGGCAATATGTAAAGCTTGCAACAGAGTAGTGCATTGAATTTCAATAACATGCTACTAAGAGAAACCTTATCCTAAGTGTGTCCTTCCTTACTACCTTTCAAACACCAGAAAAGTCCCAGAACTTTATATATGAGACATGGCTGAATGTGCATGTAAATGTATACTGGCCCAAAGAAATCAAATGAAACTATTTGCGCTTTATATTTACATTTCCTACAGAAGCTGATTCTTGCATCCTTTCATGTGTCTTATGGGTACTGAGTTATTGATTTTGTTGTGAGACGTCAATGAAATTGATCAGATAAAAATCAAGAATCTACATGGTACTTTTTAAACAAGCACTGCTAATTGTCTAAGAGTTTCTTTTTGTCTTGGTGCGCTGTGTCTAGACAGAAGGCGGTTTTTATTCTTCATTCTTCCTGAAAATGCTCACCAAAGAGCAGATGACTCATCTGCACTTTTTGGCTGACATTTTTGAGTCACACAGTGGCACATGCATAAATTCAGGATAAGCTCTACGACATGGTTTGACCAGTAGTGCAACACGTGAATACAGTGGGATTGCTTCCACTTAGTAAACTTATACAAAAACTTGATAATCAGTTGCATCAAACTACAGATTTATTCCTTCACCGTCTCTCTCTGTTTGTCAGTTTTTTGGGGAACCGATTCAACTTTTGCAGATCGGCCCACATTTTTGTAACTGTGAAGCAAAAGGACCTGCTCTTGATGGGAGGTGTGCTAGTCCACTTGTCAAAAACACATTTAGAGAAAATTAACAACTGAACAAAGGATAAACTTCAACACTGTCTAAACAATTTCTCACATAATCTTTGATACAGCAACTGACATTTTATATTCATGAAATTTAAAAAATACATATATATATATATATATATATATATATATATATATATATATATATATATATATATATTAACCAACCACAATTCTGGCACCAACTAGAAAGGAAGCAAGGCTCAAACATCTAGTGGACAAGTCACATCCCTGTGATTTATCTGAACAATTATTTCTTCACAGGGGCAAACTTGGGGTCATTATAAATAACCCTATAGGGTTATTGTTATAACAATGGATTGAGTGAGCAATAATGACTTCTCTACATAGAGTCGACTGTATGAAAGATGGATGCACTTTTCAGGTCAGATTGTGGTTATTTTTACCGGTCAATTAGCAGTTTCACAGTAATTTCATGTAGGTCCAAGCTCATACGTGGAGTTGATGTTTACTGTATTTGAGCAACATAAGCAAGAAATTCAGCAAGGAATGCAAATCTCACTTTTGGCAGAAATAAAAACAGTTTGTCAGTGAGTGGAATTATCATTCATAAAAGTGACATAAAATGATGAATATTTAGCATGAATTCATTTGTGAACATTACAGTAGTAGACAGATATTAGCTGAACTCTGGAGGTAAAACAGTGTCATGTCCTAACATTTACTTTGTTCTTTTTAGAATAAATTCAAATTCATTAAAAAATAAATTATTCTGATTTAAATACTGAAGGAAAACACATCTGCTAAAAACTTTCCTCTTCAGTTGCTGTGTGCACAGGTGAGAATCAGTCAGGAAGGAAAAAGCTTTGGTGCGCCATCCTATTCAGAGGGGACAACCCAGCAAAAATATGCCGCCAATCTCAGGAAGTTATTGGATACTTGTTTACCATATATATATATATATATATATATATATATATATATATATATATATATATATATTAGGGGTGCAACAATACACAAAATTCACAGTTCGGTTCGGTTTGATACTTTGGTGTCACGGTTCGATATTTTTTCGATACAAAAAAAAAAATGTTCATGCCTTTTTAATTTGTCATTTATTAAAAATATAAATATATATTTTAACTGTTTTAAAACTAAACAGTTTTTAAATTTTATGTTGCTGAAACAACAAAGTAATAAAAAAAAAAAAATTATATATATATATATATATATATATATATATATATATATATATCTGATCGAGAAATCACTCATCTTTGGAAAAGAGAGTTTATTACAGAGAAATGGCTCTTTCCAAAATAAAAGCTATACTATACGCTTCTACTGGGCTATACTCTCAGCAGCATATTAAACATATCAGGTCCCCATAAGGAGAATCATGTGCTAACGGCTGTCTAAATGACTCGGGTAAAGTTTGTAGCATGCGTGCTTGTTGTTTTTGTCTGCTTCCACTTGTCTTTGCACTAGGATGATGTCGGTTAAATGTGCAGTCATATTCGTTGTGTTCCCACTAGTGCTGTCAGCGTTAATCTCGTTGAAATGACGAATGACGTTAACACAACAACACGGCAAATCTCCGTTAACGAGCTACCGCGGATCGCCCCGTGCGTGGGGCTGGACGGCCAACACGTTAACGAGCAAACTGCGCTAACGCACTAGTTCCCACCAATGTAATTGAGCATTGCGTGGCACATCCAACATACTGTTTTACTTTAGTCCATGACGCGCTTACCATCAGGGTCATACGTCACATGAAAACCAAAATAGTTCCAAACGCCAGATCTGAATGAGAGAAGGGGAGGTTCAATTTGCCTTATTGCAAGGAGAGCTTACCTTCTGTCTCGCTAGCTTGCCCTGCGCTCAGTGAATCTGCGTTCGACTACTCCGCCTAGGCTGCACTGTCGAGCGCAGATCCACTGAGCGCTCAACACAGACAGCACTGTCAGAAGGAAAGTTGATAAAATAAATTCAGTGTAGTCAGTGTAATGCTTTACATATTTCTGCTTAATTGACACCATCGAAATAAACCAAATGAAACAATCTGTTTGAAAAAGAAAATGTCACCTGTAGGAGCAGTCATGCACAACATAACCAATCACACAAACACATTATGCATTGCATAAAGGATCTGCCGTAATTTGTTGACAGCACTTTGTTGGAAAATGATAGAAAGACAGTTTCAGTTATCTATTCTGTGATTAACTCCATTCTATGTTTGAGAATTTGTGTCATTATGTGAGGTGATACAGATCAGTTGTGGCGGCTTGTGTTAGGGAACGGCCAAGCTAGGGAACGTAAGGCAAATAAACCTATGTTTAATCTCCAGTACTATCATGTATGCTACCATATGTGTTAGTATGAGTGATGTGTCTCCAGTCCCAGCTATAATTGACAACTGTGAACTTCTACTTGTTGCCTTGAGTCAGCGATGCACAAAATCATCTAGTGACAAAAATCAGAACTGCACTAGTACGTTGAAATTGTCTCGGACATCTATCAATAGGTTGCAAAGGGTGAGAATTGTTCGACTAACACGACTAGACTATCAGCCCAGGATTTCTGACGGTACAGTCCAACCGCACATGCAAAATATTAATTTTCATTGCAGAAAATGAACAAAGAGTTAGCACACAGCCTTATCACAAATTTGCTTGTAGACAGTGTCAAAAAAGTCATCACATTTTGTTTACGTGACTGTATGTTACAGTTGTTTTCCCTAAGAGGATGACGAGCTAAATCAAAACAGGCAGAGTCTGGAGAGTTTGTGTATATCTGACAGAAGCAATTAAAACTGTCTACCCAAACATAATAAATGAGCGTGTCGATACCTCAAGTGTGACATTAGCTGCATTGTTTTAGTTTAATAGCATTGACAAACACTTTTCATTTAATTTACTATATCACTTCACTTCTGTATTTCACAGTGTGACTTAATAGAAGACAAAGAAATGAGGGTGGCCCCTAAGTGTGAAATTAGTACTGAGCCATCTCCTGTCTCTGCTCACATGAGAAATGACGGTATCAGCGAGCATGATGGATGTACATTATTCTGATGATCCAGCATGTGTGTGATGAGGTTGATATGGTAATCTGTGGGCAAAATGAATTCTTACTTTGTGGTCTCTTTAATGCTCAGGGATCCGATTTTTCCTTCTCATAAATGTTAACTCTAGTCAAGAGTGCAACATGATCCTCTCCAGTGGTCATCTTTCTTAAATTATGAAGAACTAATTCAAATTCTCTCATTTCAGCTGACATTTTGCAGCATTAAAAAGGAGAAAATATATGTGATGTATTTGCTTTATCTGGACAATCAGGAATGTATATTCCAGAATGACTGATGCAGTAGAACACAGCAGCGGGGGCCTCAGTATGACCTTTACTCTCCACAACCTCATAATATATGTATAGTGTTACATGGAATAGTTGTGGAGGCTTACACCTTGAATTTGGATTTAAAGAATCGCTACCTTCAAAATGTACTTTTCTTAAGTATAAGTATCCATGTCCATGTCATTTCTCATATTATTTGCTTAATCCTAGCATAGCATCCTCAGTGACTGGTTATCTTCATTTTGCACTGAAATTAGACCAGCATGTATCATATCTGACTTGCAAAGATGTTACTCAAAGAACTGTTATTTGCTCAGGAAGCGTGTGCAGCAGCTATGAACTACTTGTCCTCTAAGGTATTACCAGGCTCTTATCACATCCTTTACTCTAGATTCATTTTTCCTCTTTGTTCACATTTAGGTGCTCTGTATCTGCAGCAGTGAGGGTGCAATTTTAAGCCTCTGCACACATCACTTCTGTCTGGCTCCTCTCTTACTTTCAAACCCAGTTTCACTATTGCTTAGTATTCCCTTTACGGCATAGGTTCAGTCTTTCTTGTGCAAAATAGTAGTGCAAAATGCAGCATGTTTGGCAGGTTTGCTTTGCCTTGCCAGAGGAACCTGGGCTAAAGGCTAATGTTAGCAATGTTGCTAATACATGCGCATCGTAGCATGCTGAGCTTTTAACTATTTGGCAGCAAATACTGCAAAATACTGAAATAAGAAGGGGACTTTCACTCTTGTAAGAGCTTGGGTCATAATTCAGTAGAAATCAGAGGGTGAAAAGACTTAATCATCAACTTTTGATCTGATGAAAGATATAAAAGAAATTGGGGCTAATGCTTTTTTACATCATTCTCATGAAACATGGGCAGAAATGACCCAACTGCAAGCTCATAGGCAGATGGAAGTAAAGGAAAAATGAGCTGGCTGGTGTAAATCTGGAGTAGAAAATAACAAAATCCAAAAAACACAACAGAATCTTGCAAAGGAAGGTGGAAATAAAGCTGGACTATAGTGCGACTCGACAAGCAACTAAGGCAAACTGAGGCTTACACAAAGAAATGCGGCAGAATGGATACATAAAGACAGCTGAAACTAATGAAGGAAGTAAAAGTAAATATAAGACACAAGCTAGGAAAGACTACCAAAATAAAACAGGAACTAAATGACAAAGAATCACTAACAGAGATAGGAACAAGACAAAAGTATACTGGGAAGGCTAAACTAAAACACAAGTGATGAAAATATAAATACTCAACTCTAACAAAAAAAAAACAAAGTAACATACATCATGAAGAAAATGCTTGGAAATAATATGCTTGGAATAAACAGAAAAAGGTGGATAAGCATATATTTAACAGTCCAAAATTCAGAGCTCTAAGGCAAAACCCATTTACTGTGACAAAATCATTCTTTTTATTTGTATTTTTTCTCCCTCTAGGTCAAGCTACAACTACAGACAGGACATTTACTGCAGTACATTCTTTGTACGGTGCATTCCTAATTCTCCCGCAGTGTTTGCTTTTGCCTCCAAGAAGTACCATATGGTAATAGAATAACTTTAGGAACAATACACTTTTTTACTTTGAGCCCGAGATCAATTCATGCAAAAACATTTCATTTCAGAACATTTATTTCCATAGTTTCGGATGCTTCCTGATCCTCTGAGTTACTTTTTTCCCACTCCCTGGCCTTCTTCTGTTTTGTTTCTTTTTCCGAGTGTTTTTCCCCCGCCGGAAAGACAGTGCAGAAGATTACCAAACACAGATTGCATTGATTGCTGGGACTAATTGAAAGGAAAGCATCCCTGGTGCGAAGCGCATCTGCTTGCCTGTGCAGAAATTGGCATCTGTGCCCTACCTCACCTCATCAGGCAAAGGAGCCAAGAAACCTCGCTGCTGTCGGCCACTTAACTCAGCGCTCAATCACACTTTGGGAAGATTCCTTTTGGATGAGGTAACAGCAGACAGAGCATGTTTGGTGGGTGGGGGGGTAGCAGAAAAAACAAAACAAAACACCCACCCCCCCCTGTTTTTGACAAGAGAGACCACGGGGGAAATCATCCACGAAGACGAATGGAAATTCAGCAGAGCAATTGATGCACTCCTCCGTTTGGCTGGGACAAGATCTGAGGGACTATAAAACACTTGTCGAGGAGGAAGTGCAAAGAGAATGAGGCCTCTGCTGTTGCTGCCTCCAATATTTTGCACAATTGTTCACTGTGCTGAATCCTCTAGATTGGCACTGATTGAGGAGCAGTGTTTAGCATACTGGGCATTTCATTAAAGGCCACTTGATTTTTCAAGACAATGGCACGTTTGATTGAACGTCAGGGCAGGCAATTGTTGCAGCTTTTGAAACAACAACCAAGAAATTACAAAGTGCCACTTCCTAAATTCATGACACTGACAGTGAAAGACAGAACGGGTTTCTTTTCAGTCTGATTGACCAATTTTCCAAAGTACTGCAGAATCCTCTGAGTCTAATGAGGTTGAGTGTTTCCCACTTGTCTTCTCTCTCTAAATGGCACAATTGAGGAATTATGTAAAGAACCAGGTATCAGATAACATTTGGTATGTGATGAAGTATATAAAACTTTAATAATCTGATAATCCACCAGTTTACCTGTGATCTGTTCAGGGTTAATGCTTTTGTAACAAACACAAACAGTAGCACATCCAGGGCCTCCCTCCTTCTTCAGCTGGGATGGGCATGCAGTTGTCATCTTTTGGACGTGTGGCCACAGGTCTTTAGAAATCTTGGGGGCTGCAGATGGCCCGGGTCTCCTGGATCTGTCTTTGTCTGCCTCTGGCTCCTGGGGTTATCAAGTATACTACACTTATTATAAGTACACTTATTATCAAGTATGTTTCCTGACAAAGATACATGCTAAGACACACACACGAACCATACTGCTGGTTGGTGTATCTGTGCTTTCTCTTCTTTTGTCTTTTTCTTGTTTTTTTCTTACAGATGCAGAAGATGAGTTTTTCATTTGTGCTCTATCCTTTTATTATATTTTCTCTCCCTTTCTTTTTTCTTTATGCCATTTTTTTCTCCTGCCTGTCAGCTTTGACATTGTCATATTACACATATACTGTGAGAACAGAAATAACACTAATAGAAATTTATGATTAACAGATAAAAGAAACACACAAACAAGAGGAGCTTACAGATAATTTATAGAGTTTGGATTCTTGGAAAAGCGAATGTGGTTGCCACGACATCACATTCAGGCCATAATTCTGATTGCAAAAGCTGCCAGATAAGACTAAGCTAAAAAAAAGAGAGAAAAAAAAATATTTTTAACTTTGGTGCTACAAAAACACATCGGGGGGATTCTCGTAGAGACTGTGGATTCTCTCCTGATGCCACTGGCAATCACAAATGGAGGACAAGCTTATTCACACAGTTTGAGGGAAGTTTGGTTCAGCTTTTAAGAAAAAAAGGAAAGGTTTTGATAAAAGTGAGCCAAACTTCTAAAAATATACTTCTGAAAGTTCATTTTAGCTTTCGCCTGTTCTCCTCCTTGTCTCGTTGTTTGTTATTGGCTGAATATTTGCCAGTTTCCAACATGACTTTAATCATTTTTGTAAGGTAAAACTTTGCTTTGCATTGGAAAATCTAATTGAGGTTGACTAAAAAGGTAAAATCCATGATAAAAAACATTTGATTTAAAACTATGCGATATGGATGTTAAGAGATTATAACAGCATTATGTCTGGTTTGCACTCTTACTTCTCAACTAACTTTGTGGCTTTATTGCGAAGCTCAATGCCATCTTAAGCGATACACAATTGGGCTTGGGATTTGTGCTATGTCATGATTTTTAATGCTTAAGATAATAGCGTTGCTGCTACTCTAGCTGTTTAAACTTGTCCTCTTTCAGTTCCGCTGCTGCTTAGAACAGTCGTGCTTCATGGCTTGTGAATTTGGGGGTTCATTTGCATGCAAATCCTATAATATGCAAAACTGCTGAATAAATGAATTACAGGCATTCGAACGTACATCACTGCAGGATTTGACAGCATCCAACCTGATGCCTTAGGTGTATTACCTATATGTACTTTTTATAACTTCTGACAGATGGTTTAGGTGCTGTGATGTGACTATAGATGCTTTGGAAGGATGCTGGCACGTTTTTTTTAACAGGGCATAAAACTGACTTTGACAAGTTAGCTTACACATTTCAACCTTAACCCAAATGTAGCTTTGCTGGCACTGACGGCATGCTCACGTTCTCAAAGGGGCAAATAGCGTATGTGCATGGAATGCTGAAGAAGGGAGGCAGTGTTTGGCCATCTAGTATTTATACAGTCCTTTGGAACAGTCGATTCTTACAGCCACAACCAAAATTTAATATATAATTGTATTAGAAAAAAAATATAATGATTTTGAATTTAACTTAAATGATTTGAATAATTTATAATTGAAGAAATTACTGCACATTTTAATTGCTTCAGAGTACATTTTTATTCTGTTTTGTATTTGAGATGTAATATGAAGATAATCTATGTGTGTCCAATATGTGAAAAAAAACACACACACACACACAAATATATATATATATGTATAGCAAAATGTATGTTTCCTTTTTTGGAAGCAGTGTTTTATTTAAGCATCACTTGAGGTTGATAAAAAGGTGGCTAGCCAGTCCAAATCTGACTCCCATATGACATTATAGTGGATCAATCCCATTAATCCAATCTTATTGACAACCAATAAGTCCAATTTAAATGGCTCAAGAAACCAAACTCCCAAAATCACAGTGCAGTAAAGAATCAATAGGATGCAAGGAGCACTAATCCACGGAGGCCATACCCTGTAATTCATGAGCTGCAAAGGGTCTGCTGCTGGAGGTCTTTTCTGGATGTCAACAATGGGTTAGCCCTGTCTATCGTCTGTCCTGTCTATACTGCAATCCCTAAGCACTAAGCTTATTATAAATAAATAAACTACTTGGCAAGTTTATACCTGCCCCTTCAGTCATGGACCATTACAGGGTGAGGCTACCAGTCATAACAAAAGACATCGGGCCAGATTTACTAACACGTTGCACCAGCTCAAGCTGGGTTTCGGCGTAAAAAAGTACAGATATTTACAAAGAGAGATTGTCAGAGTGCGACAGTGACAAGATTGCATGTAAGAACTAATATTTTTGTGACTGAGCGTGTTCTTTCATTAAGGTGTGAAATATCCAGTCTTTAAGTGATCACGCATGAACCCTGCTTCCGGGTCCAAACTACTGTATTTCCCGGACTACAAAGCGCACCTGAATATTAGCCGCACAAGCTAAAATCAGGGGAAAATCCTGTTTTGTACATACATTAGCCGCACCTGACTAAAAGCCGCAGGTGTTTCAATGTTGACTTATCATATGTAAGAGAATATGCACAAAGGGAATTGTCAGGAAAGAGATGGCTGTTTGGAGACACACCCCTTTTATTCATATTTTGAAAAACAAGTTATGGGTACATATTTGCATAACTCTTTAGGTATATGTACAAGTAGCGGTAATTACAAGTACGAAACATGTACTGTGCTTCATAAACGAGTAACAAATGTAGTACATAACAATAACCTACAGCACACCAGAAAAATAGATTCGGACTACCTTTTAGGCTCAGGTGCAGTGACAGGGCTTTAACAAGAAGAAAAGTCAGTCATTCACCACCATCTTCCTGCGCACTAAAACCACCAAAGTCCTCTTCTCCAGTGTCGGATACAAACAGGCTCAGGATGGCTACGTCCTCCACTCTCCGCTTCTCTCCTTCGTTGTCACTTTCAAAACCAAACAAATCCTCCTTGTCAGTGTCAGAGTCGAACACCCTCAGAAGGGCCGTGGCGGTGTCCTCCTCTCCATCATGCAGCAGTCCAGCCCTTCGAAATCCGTTGGTGATCATGGATGTTTTCACACTTTTCCACGCTGTCAGATTCCACCGGTGGAGTTGAGCATAACTTGCTTTTCGCAAGTTTATTGCCGCTCGTCATCCACGCCTCCCGCTGAACGCGTAGCGCTACTTTGAAGTTTGTTTTTCGCGCTACTTGTACGGCACTATGTTGCCTGGCAGCTGGACATGTGACCAACATACCACTCTTGAACCCCGATACTGTGTGTCTGATCACATGCCCTTCCGCCAGGCAACGTAGTGCCGTACAACAGCGGATCTAACAAAACAAATCGTCTTACGATATGACAAAAATCATGGACAATCCATAGAAAAGCCGCACCCGACTAAAAGCCGCAGGGTTCAAAGCTTGTGCAAAAAGTAGCGGCTTATAGCCCGACAATTACGGTACTTGTTTGTGTTTTTACTGTTGTGTTCTACTGTTGTGTTTTTAACATGTTTTAATTCTTTGTATCTCGTTCTATTTCATCTGAACAAGCGCCTTAAAAACAGTCAGTGATCTCTTAGTTTTTATTACCACTATTAATTTAAAAGCTCAGTTTTTAAAACCTTACAATGTAACTGCAGTCCAGCAGTAAATCAAGGACTAACCTCGTATTGTGGATGGATTATCCCAGTTCTTCTCCTGACTGAAGTTTGGTCCATTTACAGCATCCTGCCATGTAATTGCATTTGTCCCTAACCATCGGGAACCCTCGTGTTAACTTTTATCGAGTGGAAAAAAGTTAGCATTGTTCCTCCAGCTTCATTGTGCTAATGTGTTTTTATTTTGCTAACTATAGCTGTGTCGCTAGCGATCACTTAGCACATCATTATATAGCAGCTAGCCCAACTTCAGTAACCCTACAAAACATCACTGCTGTTTAGTTTTTGTCTTCATTTATGTGGGAAGTGAAAGCAGACCTGTACATTTTAACATTTTCAGAAATCCCTCAGTCAGAACATCATATATCATCTTTAGATGGAAACTAGCGAGCTAACTCCCTGCTAACATCTAACTCCGTTAAACTTAACCCTTTAAAACCGGTCAGAGCGGGCACGCCCTGTTTTGCGCAACTACTTTTAAATCCTTGTAGAACTGCAACCACGTAAGCTAGCGCAATATTTTTTTTTGCATATGAAACTGGAGGAGTTGTACTTACATCTTGTGCCATCAGCTTGTCCTAGGTCCCGGTTTCCTTCCACATATACCTTTGCAAAAACTGCATAAAAAGCACTAGCAGCAACAAAAACATAATATTCCAGAAACACGCTTTGCCGATCCGATCAGCTGTTCGTAACACTTCCTACGTTAGAATAGACGTCAGCGTGAACTATCGCATGTCCGCCATTACCTGCCCGAAACCGGAAGTGACGTCATTTTCGCGGAAATGTAGTTTTTTTTTTACCATCAGGGCCTCATGAGCCTATACTGGTGTTTTTAAAAGTTATGTTTGACTTTATGACTTTCTGTGTCGTTTCTGGGATGCTTAGAACTAAAATTGCACTGCTGGAAATAGTTTCTTTTGATGCATATGCTGCTTTTTTGAAAATTTGCCCTATAATATGTATTTTCGTTTTTCCAGCAGTATATAAAAATTGGTGTATTTCAAAAATATGAACTATGAAGACACTCAAAATAAATTTCCTGTGGTGGGAAACTATTTTGTGCAACTTTTTTGTATTTACAGTTTTGAGGGATAAGCCTCTTAAATTTCTCTAACTAGAAATATATGTTAAAAAAACAAAAACGATTTTCAATTTTTTGTAGTTTATTGCACTTTCTTGCAATTTATGTAATTTCTATGCACTTAATGCAGACATATTATTAAAATTTGGGTTATAATGGTTGTATTGATGTATAGCAACTTGAAATGCTTCCAAAAATGGCACTACAACATGTAAAAATATAATATAAGCTCTGGCGGACTTTGTTCTATGGTAGGTCTTAAAGGGCTGGATACCTGAATTTTAAGTTTAATTGTAAACCTGATAGAGCAGCCACACTGATTATGTTTTTTAATGATGAAGAATTTAGACAATTTGTAACTCTCAATGATGCTGCCATGTTCGTTTGATTTTGGGACCAGAAGCAGTTTGGAACCAGAAATGGCTAATGATGTCAGACTTAAAGACCGGATTGGGAGGAGCATTTTTAAATCGAGTGTTTGCAACATGTAGCTTACTGCTAATTGCACCAATATTTGCAGGTGAAAAAAGATACTAAAATGACCTGACTGTGCCTCTGTTTAGAAAAGACTGCAAGTTTTATAAATTATCAGTAAAACTAAACCTCTGAGCAGTATTTGAGGATCGAGCTCATATGCTCTTTTGTCCCAATTAGTAAATGTTGCCCATAACGTTACACATTTTCTTTTCCGGCATCCATTCAGAACAGGCCTTGAGACTATTTTTTACTGCTTTTTATTACTTGGAGACTACCAAAGCAATAACAGGCCACTTTTCAGAGGGTTGACTTTTTTTCTTTTTTCTTTTCTACAGTTAGATCACAGTGCTGAGTAAGTCTGTTTAGTAGTTGCAAACATTGGTGCGCTAAAATAATAGATGATATTGTATATACAGTTTTGTCTAAACTAATGTGAGATTTTTTTTAAAGCAGCAGAATGTTAAAGAACGATGATGAAGCTCTGAAATTAACATACCACATTAATGTTGCAAGTCTCTCATTTTAGAAACTGATAATCTATCAGGTGTGAATTGAGCCAAACCTTCTTATTTGCACTCCTTTCATGTACAGAATCAGATGTAGCTGTTCACAAAGTCTCAGTGCCAAACTGAAGACAGCATGAAATGCACCCACCTTAAACTCCAAGTAAACCGTCCAGATAGAAATGAATAGTGGTAATAAAACAGCAGGAATACATGAGTCAGAACCCAATTTGGGTCTTATTGCGTGAACTGGAGGGGGGGGGGAGAGAACTGTGCATATAATTTAAGGAAAAGCACATGAACTGAAAAAGAGGTGCAGATAAAATCACTAATACCGTACTGCATAAAAAACAGATGGATAAATAAATACATGAGACCAGCACACTTGAAAAGAAACTGTTGCTCTCCTTTTTTAAAGACATTTTTTTTCCAAGATGTAAAAGAAAAGCTGTATATGTCAAGCAAGCTTTACATATAAAATCAGTTCTTGTAGGGGGTGGGGCTATAGGTGGCTAAAAAATGAATGGCTGACCAGGTATATCATATATCATATGACCTTTTCTGAAAACTTCTAGGTGCTTAAGCATAAAAAGCAGTTATAAAAATGGCCAGTCACCTGATCTCAGCCCAAGAGAGCATGCTTTTCAGGTACTGAAGACAGCTCCATAAACAAGCAGCCTCTGAAGGCGTTAACGACTCACCAGAGCATCTGAAGGGAGGAAACACAGAATTTGGTGATGTCAGTGGGGCAGGCATTCATTAACTGCAAAGGATTTTCATGCCGGCACTAAAAATAACCCTTTTATGTAAAATGATGTTTGTCCAGTTACTTTTGAGGCTCTGAAAATTTGGGACTATGACAGTGACTGCATTTACTAAATATTTAATTGCTGTAACTCTTTGGCAAAATCCCTTGAAGTAAGTTGAAAGTCTGCACTTCAGTGCAGTGGCTGTTGTAGGACAAGCATCTTTTAGCCAGCCTGCATTTTTCTTTTACTGGTTGTCTATAAACATATTGTACACACTATATTTTATTAACACTTATCAATTGTATTTCTGATTTATTACTATGTGCCAGTTAAATACTTTGTGCTATTTTATGTTTTTACCCCTGTGCCTCTTAAAAACCCTGGCCACTTTTCATCTGTTGTAAGTATATGTGTTATTTTTGCCACTTTTAGTTGCTATTAGCTGGTATTAACTTTCTTTGACATGAATCTTGTTGGACTTGAACACTTAAATAAACTGTCATATGATGTGAGAATGCAATCAAACTGTTTATCAGAGGGAAAGTGTGACTTTTAGTATACTCAAGCCTAACATTAGCTGACATAACATTAGCTATTGATGTGGTTTAGCCCGCTGACATCATCAGGAATAAATAAGCATGTTTATGCACATTTCCATCTGTTAGAGCCCTGACTACAATCCAAGAGATAAAGCCTAAGGGGAGGATGAAATGGATGCCATTTTGTCGACATTGCATAGCCTCTTTTCTTCATGTTTCCACTTCTTTAACTCAATTCTGTTCATTTTATATATTTAATTGTAAGGGCACCCTTTCTCAGATGATGAAACATGGGTATAATCCTTAATATCTTGAGGCTGAAGGTGCACAAATTAAAATCTGTCTCCACACAAACGCCTGTCAGTTCTTTTCTGCCCTACCTCTTAGTTACAACATATGAAGCCAGTCTAGCCATATACATAAAATGCATTTCGGCAGAAGGCCAATCTTAATTTTAACATTGAAGCTTCCACAACCCAACGGCTGCTCCTTTGCATTTTTAAAGGATTAACTCTAAGTATGTGAGAATCCATCAGTTTGTTGGAAGCTCTAATTAATATATATTTGTGACTACAACATTTTTTTATGTTAAATATCGTCAAAAAAATGACTGACGCGTGTTTAAACAAAGAACCTCCCATCAAAATGAAAGGTTTTTTTTGTTGTTTAAATTATGCATTTGGTGTTCTTTTGGGAATAAAATACAGATTCATGATATTTATGATAACAATAATAATAGTAAAGTTTATTTGTATAGCACTTTTCAGAACTAGTGTTAAAAGAGAAAAAACAAAGAAAGGTTATAAATCTTCATTTCAGAAGAATATAAAAAATGTAAATTATAGATAAGTTAAATTTAACTTAAACATTAAGTACAATGTCAAAACTGAAATAAGATACAATTTGATTAAAATTTTAGTGACTGAAATTGTATCTTAAATTAACATAAAAAATTAAGCTAATATGATGGGTGTACATAAGGTATATATATACAAATATACATAAATGTACATGTGTATACACATTGATCAGGCAGGACATTCTATAACTTGGACTCGCACTGGTTTTTATGGGAGCAGGAGTTCTAGTGTATATTCATAGGCCAGGCCACAAAGTGCTTTAAATATAATAGGTAAAATCGTAGCATCTGTTCTGAAAAAAATTTGTAAATCATTGCATTATGTTGTTATTTACACCAGACACAGTGTCCCTGGTCTTTTCAGAATTGGACTTGTACAGAGGCAAAATAGAAAAACTGTACCACTGTTTAAGTGCTTAGGGACCTAAGCGTATAAAGTATATGTTTAACTGGAGGGTGTTTTGGAGCACATTATCTGTTATCTAGAAGAGAAAAAAAAGAAAGCCTTGGTACTGTTTACATCCCATTTGTGCTGGTCATTAAATGCCAACAGAAACCTGCTTGAGGTAAATCGGATATTGACCTCAACTGACTGTTTTTGTGGGTGTCCCGGCAAAGAACAGTGAGTAAGTTGTTGGTGGCTCAGCAAGATTTAATGATAGCAGAGGAAAGGTGACAATTGGTGAGAAGGTGTCTCCAGCTCAGACAGCTATGGACCCCTTGAGACAGTCAGGATGAGTCAATCCTTCATTTCTACAGCCAGGAGAAAGGAGAGGATAATTGCTCTGTTCTCGTGGCTGCTTCAAATTGCTTTGAGAGATGGAGGACAGTCATAAAGTCAGGAGTAACTAAGCACCTTGACTCTGACAAAAGCTTGGAGTCGCACTTGGAACATGCTTTTTTTCTGTTTATGATATACCAACTTCTGACCACATTATGGTCACTTAGAGGTTATGTGTTTGCTTGTAGAATATGCATGAATACTTAAAGAAACTGAACTTAACTGTCCACTTTCTTTATCTGTGGACAGCCTCTTTTATTAGCATTCATATACAGCACACTTAAGCTTTTAAATCCTCACAGTGTACATTACCACCTCTGAAAACTGAGAGCCAATAGTTTAACTCATTCATGTATTATTTTGTGGTCCCCTAAGATGTCAGTTTAAAGATTAAGCTCAGGATAAGACTTATCGGTAGGAAATAAATACAACCACTCTGCAATACTGATTTCTATCTCACTGAGAAAGACCATATAGAGCTAGTTTTATTTACAACAAACAAACCAGCTAGTTTCATAGCATTTTTATATGCTAATAAGCTAGCCAACTGATAATGCATCTTACAGAAATTTCTGAGTTTAAGCTAACATCTGAGAGAGCAGAAATTGTTTTCTTTATTTTCGAATTTTTTTAATAAACACAGTTAAAATATAAAAGACATACTTTTAAAAAACATGAAACTTAATACAGAAAAATACATTAAAATCAGCCAAGCTACACTATGTTTAATAACCTGGTACATAATAATATCACAGGCACCAAACACCTGCTATTACTTTTTGACCCCAGAAATGAAAGACTTATAATATGAGAAATAAAAAACACAGTGGTGAAGAAAAAAAGGGCTTTTTGCAATAAATGAAAAGACGACGTTACTGAAAAACAAACAGAGGATGTGCACTACAATACACCAGCTGTGCAGGTCTTAACAGATTTCTCTCAATCTGTGAATGTGATAGAAACAAGGAACCAACAATATAATGTCATCTGCATATCATAATGAGGAGGAATATGCAACCACATCTGTTTTCCAGTATGCTGAATGAATGGGCTAAAATAGGCAAATATTCCAAACAAATGTTTCCATGCATGCTTTACCACTCCCGTGTGGCAGTGCTGGACGATTCATTTTCAGGATGCACGCTCGTGGAGTTGACTGAAATGATGTATGTGCCACACACAATGCAAGCCTATTTTTTTATTGCTGCCACTAACATACCCCTGAGCAAAGTGAGCTTGTAGTGCTTGCTCAGTGGATGACAATCCGTGTACAGTGCCTGCAGTCGCTTTAGTGTAAAGGATGATGGTACACAGACAGAGCTCACATGCTCAGCAAAAAGTAAAGGTCAGTAAAGGGAGTCTTGTTAGTATGTTTGCCACATTGTCACTTTTTGTAAAGGGAGCTCAGAATTGTTAAGGTAGTGTTTAGGATTGCATTCAATTAAAGAATAGGAAAGTAGTGTGAGCTTCCAGTGGTTGCAGAGTTATTATATGCATATATCTTCTCTCAGCTCATAGTATGTATATTCTGTACTTGATTTCCAACTTACTAGCAGTTTACTATGTCACTCGATATGTAACAGCTTCTCCTGTCACATATATACTCATGAAAATATAGGTTCCTGAAATAGCTTGTCAGTGCCAGCGAAGTTCTTTGTCATAACTGATGAAACATCAGTAAAAAGAATGGTAATATCATCAAATTAAATGGTACAGTACATTTGTAAGGTATGCTTGATGACACAAAAGGATAATTTCAGCCTGTAGGTGGTTGCTAGGCAATGTAGTGACATCATAATCTCTTGTATAGATAAGGACCTTCAGGGCCTAAGATATGCCTGTGTGCCAAGCTTGGTTGCTCAACTGTAGAGGATGCAATAGGAGTTCAAAGGCAATCAAACAGACATTGTTTTGTAATATGGTGAGATTATTATCATGTTTAGTTTCTAAATCAATGTTTTAGTTTTAACAAATATGAATAACAAAGATGATTACTGACAGAACAGCAAGCATTACTTATGTGAAGATTTCTGGCTTGGAATATGAAAGAATACGTTTAAGAAAATCATAAAATTCCATAAATCTTTACTGGAAACTGATATTCACAGACATAAATCTGAATTTTGTAATATGTATCACCATGAAACATAATCAGTTGGCTACTACTACTACTGTACATAAAGACAGTTATTGTTATTTGTTAAAAGTTAGATGAAAGGTCTTATGTATATAAAAATATTTGCATACTTTTCAAGAACTGAAAGTCAACTGGAAGGTTTTAAAATTCTTGTTTCATTTTTCTGGCATATAACAGTCAAAAAGGTTCTTACCAAAGGGATCTCTTTTCCCCTTCACTTCAGCAGCCAGGAAGAAAAAGGTTTCTGCAAGCTTTTACTTATAAAATGTTAAATAACTCAAGCTCTAAATGGTAAATGAGCAAACCTCCCTTCATAAGCCCTCAGAATATTGAGAGGAATGATGCTGGTAAGTTGTTTTTCTTCTTTGCCTCTTTTAAGGATGTAAAGTGGAGATTTCTGGCTGAAAGTATAAGAAGGCCTTAACTGATACATATTGACTTTTTTTTTTTAATTTAGTATTTATTTCCATCAGACTCACATCTTATCACTGTATCATGTTTTGCCACTTTATGTCATACTTTTAATATTGATTTACTTTTTTTTAGTTTTAAGCCCTCAGCTGTGAAACGCTGATGGGGTATTGTCACCGGGACTGCGTGGACACCTAAGTTTGTGAATGTGATAACTTGAGAACAAGGTGACTGTTGCGCCCCTCGTCTAGGCGTGTAGAGACGCACATAGGATTTGAGGAGAGAGAAGCAAATACCCGCTCTGGTTCCCAAACCAAACAACCGAATGAGTAACAAAGGTGATTTTATTTAATGTCAGGAAGCATAGCTCCAGGGTGAACCCAGGCCAAAATAATAAACAAAACCAACTAAGTCCCGCCAGAGAAAACTAACTAAACCCTAAGAAAGAAAGAAAACAATCAAAGGACATTAACTATCCCTCGCTTCCTAGCCCAGAAACAGGAGAAAACAGTTCAAAAGAAAAGTCGGCTCACCCCTTCAGCTTCAGCCTAAGCACGCATAAGCACTGAATTTATACACACAAGTGGCGGCTTTCACAGAGCACGCTTACACATATACAAAGTAACACAAGAATTTGGAAACCAGGGCCAGGTCCGCGTCTGCTGTCAAAACTGCTCACTCTCACACTCGCTCACTTCTCTCTCTCTCACAGCAGCTGTCAGAGCGGCTTTTTGAACCCAGTCACGTGCCCCATGGTCCAATCAGAGGATCAGTCTTAAGACACAGTAAAGGAACACAACACAGCAGCTCACACAGACTTCTTATGGCCACAGGCTGTAACAGTGACATAGGAGCTTCATATTGATACCACAGGTATATCTACTTGAAGCCTTAGTTTTATTTAGCTCTAATCAATTCTGACTAGAACAGTGATATTTACATTTTCAAGGGATACTATTGAAATCAGTGCCTTCGCAAGAAATCACGCTGAGACATTTGGAAGTAAATTACAAGCTCTTCACATGTAAAGTTTTAAAATCTAATCTGACTTTTAACTTTCACAACTTGGATTTATCATATTTAACAAGATTCCCAGTTAATGGTCATCATATATACTGCATGTTAGAGCTGCTCCTACTTTAGTCTCTGTAAATATTCTAGTAAGCTGGGTGCCAAACTTTTTTTTTTTCCAAAGCTAATTCTCTTATCCTTCAATAATGCATTTCATCCTGAAAATGAAGCCCTTAAGAGCTCCTTCGATGGTGTCTGTATGCTTTTACAAAAGAGGGTTTTTTAAAGCGCTGGGTTGAGAAGAAAAACACACATCTTCATGTGAAATTTATTCTGTTGACTGGGGCACTTCACTCGGCACACACTACAAAATAGATTCTCCTCATGTTGCACAGTTCACAGTCACGCTTTGAGTAATCAGCATCTTAAAATCTATTCTCTACTCCATCCAAAAAGAAAAATCATTTTATTCTACTTAGTAAGTTCACAAAGTCACGTGCTGATGTGTTCCATGGACTTTTATCAAGGGTCTCGGTGGTTCAGCTTCGGTAGGTACATGCAGATAAACGCACACACGCAGACACACACAATGACAAATCAATGAGCGCACACAAAACAACTACACATCCCTCACACACACACCTCCTGTCTTATTGGAAGCAGCGTGGCACGGAGCCTTTAGCAGCGACAGCGGTAAGTGATGGATGCTGCAGTGTTGACAGGAGGAGTAATTATGCTTTGTCCCATGGTTCCTTGTATGGGGGCCACCCATCACTCTCCATTACGCCCCTGTGTTGTGGCAGCCTTCCACTTTGTTTAGCAAATGAAATGCTTTTCCACCTGAGTGCTCCCGAGAAATAAGGAGAGGCGTGGTGAGGGTGAATGTCATGGGATACAGAATAGAGGGTTCATGTAGATTCAGAGAAATGCACATAAGGGTGGGAAAATGGACCATAATTGTACATAACGGACATGCAATACATCAGTGATCTGTGTCCGATTTGTAATAGCTGCAGAGCAATGACTTCAAATCTTTCACACAATATCTATGTATGTTTTCATTCTCACAAGCTGCTTTTATTTCACAAACATCAAACAAAGAGAGAGGAAATGTAATAGAAAAATTGTATTGCATCAGATGAGGCAATACTGAGTGAATGAAAAAAATACAGCCTGCATCCTCTCGATGGTGAATTTCTTTTTTGTCATCACAAAAAAGGGAAAAGTAATTATTGACACTGGGTTTGAAATTAACTTGAACTGAAAGGAAAAGGAGTTGCAGTCAAAACAGTTTTGTTTGGAGAAGGACATGGACTGTGGTTAACATGCAATTTGAAAAACCCATCCACTTCTGTACGTGCAGTTTAGGGAAATTTAACTAGCAGCCGTTCTGAAGTTCAAGTGTGTTCTGAGTTGTATTCTGTATTCTGGCGACCTGTCCAGGGTGTACCCCGCCTCAAGCCCCATGAAAAAATTAATTAAACGGATACATGGATGGATGAAATCATTATTCATTTATAATGGATTAACATTTATATGGCACTATTCTAGTCATGCTTACCATTCAACGCTTTATGATAAGACTAATTTTTTTTGATAACCGCCCAAACACAGCATTTCCTGATATCTGATCTACCTCAGGGGTATACATCCATGCAAAGTGTACCAGCAGGGACAGAATTGGACTTTTACCTCACCCTCTTCCAGGAGAGTGTCAAACAGATATGTGTTGGTTGTGCGGTTGTAAGTTTGTGTGTGATAGTGTGTTTAGCTTAATAAGAATCGCACCACCTGGATCCTGAAGGCATTATGAGCAATGATTGGCAGGAGTCATTAATGTTATCAATCATCATTTGCCTCAGCACATTAGGAGCATGTGTATAATCAAGCCTCCAGCCAAGGTCAAAATTATGAAATCATTATGATCTTTTCCATCTAAATGACAAGACTAATCACCACACCTCGCAACTATTACACCAAGTGTGCCCTTATCTGTATGTGTGTGGGTATGCACATGAGTGAAGTTTTGCTTGTACAGTGATTAATCCTTGTTGTTGGGGGTTAATAAGAGTAATTTGGCCGTGTGCAATGGCTCCAACTTCTCTACGTCTAATGGCATTACGGTTTTATTATGCAGCTTGTTTCTCTCAAGCTTGTTAGGGGATGAAGGAGCTGTGTAGGTCGAAGAGAACGCACAAGAACGTCTGGCTATATTTAGCCCGAGGAGCATTTTACCCCGGCCCTGTCATTGAATGAGAAAAGTTTGCGATGTTCTTGATGCAAATAGCCTCATTTCCTCACTCTCTGCTCCACTAACCGACTAAATCCACAAGATGCAGGAAAGCCTCGAGACCTAGTTAGGGTAGGTGAACGCTAGAATAAATTTCAATATGAATGGTTCCATTAAGTCCGTTTTCGACAGGCTGAGCATAATATTATTTAGAAGCAATGCTGTGAGATGATAACAGGAGAAGGAAAAAAGCACCAACGTGTCCAAATATAGAAAGCCGACTGGTGTTGGGTCTAACTTAATAGGGTTTACTCTTTGGAAGAGGAAAGTTGACGAACCGATTGACGAGATTATTTCCCAATTGTTGTTATATTCCTGTACTCTTGCCAGGTTCATAACACAAAGAAGCCCCTTTAAAATGAACTGATAATTATAAACGGCAACTGTAGGTCATGCATGTTTTATTCAGCCAAGAAAAATCAAAAATATTAAATCTAACTGTACCCAAGAATAGCTGTAGCCAGCCAGCCTGTTTCTTCTGCTGTTTGTTTATAAGAAAAGCTTTGTTTTGTGTTCCTATATATTTTTAATAGATTCATTCCAAGTTTATGAGAATGCATCAGTTTATTAAAATACATGATTAAACACTATTCAGTAGATATTTATTAGTTCAACATTCTTTTTTCTATTGAATAAAACCAAAAAAAACAACTGACTGTACCTTTTAAGAATAATATGATATACAAACTTGGATACTTTAAAAATATCCATCGAATAGTATAATCTAGTAATTTTTTTAAGCATGTCAGTGTCCAATCCCAGGCTCCTCGAGACATGCATGTTGAGGTAACTTTAGGCAAGATAATGAACCCAGTGTGTTCACTTGAGTAAGAATGTGTATATGCTAGGCTAATAGCATGCTAGCTCAGGTTTTAGAATTCAGAGTGCTATCTTCATTTTAATATGAGAGTTTCAAACTTTGGCTGCATTGAACACCAGTATCCATGTGATAGTTCTAACTGAAGTAAGTATCTCTACAACCATATTTGGAATGGTGACACATACAAACATAGTCCCAAGGCTAAAATGCACCAGTTATGCTATCATGGCTTGTAATAATTCACCACCCAATATCTAAAAAAGCACAAGGCCCATTTAAATTACTCTTGTCTCAGCATGCCACTTGTTGATAACTGTGATGATTAGTTTGTGGTTTGAAACATGTACTGAGAAATGCATTGTATTGCACACAGGAGTTTACAGACAATATTGTGCTAATGCTACTCAATAAACATTCAGCCAGCTTTAGAGCTTTTTATACTCATTGTTATTGGAGGTCCCCTTATCTTTTTTAAAAAACGTTATAGTGAAAAAATGCCAATCCAACATCTGGTACTCGACATAGCAGATAATTCTGGCAGACAAAATGGCAACTTAATTCGTATTTGCTAGCACAACACCTGTTGGGCAAACATTACTGCTAGCAAACTACAGTGGGGCAAAAAAGTATTTAGTCAGCCACCGATTGTGCAAGTTCCCCCACTTAAAATGATGACAGAGGTCAGTAATTTGCACCAGAGGTACACTTCAACTGTGAGAGACAGAATGTGAAAAAAGAAATCCATGAATTCACACGGTAGGATTTGTAAAGAATTTATTCGTAAATCAGGGTGGAAAATAAGTATTTGGTCAATAACAAAAATACAACTCAATACTTTGTAACATAACCTTTGTTGGCAATAACAGAGGTCAAACGTTTACTATAGGTCTTTACCAGGTTTGCACACACAGTAGCTGGTATTTTGGCCCATTCCTCCATGCAGATCTTCTCAAGAGCAGTGATGTTTTGGGGCTGTCGCCGAGCAACACGGACTTTCAACTCCCGCCACAGATTTTCTATGGGGTTGAGGTCTGAAGACTAGCTAGGCCACTCCAGGACTTTCAAATGCTTCTTACGGAGCCACTCCTTTGTTGCCCGGGCGGTGTGTTTTGGATCATTGTCATGTTGGAAGACCCAGCCTCGTTTCATCTTCAAAGTTCTCACTGATGGAAGGAGGTTTTGGCTCAAAATCTCACGATACTTGGCCCCATTCATTCTGTCCTTAACACGGATCAGTCGTCCTGTCCCCTTGGCAGAAAAACAGCCCCATAGCATGATGTTTCCACCCCCATGCTTCACAGTAGGTATGGTGTTCTTGGGATGCAACTCAGTATTCTTCTTCCTCCAAACACGACGAGTTGAGTTTATACCAAAAAGTTCTACTTTGGTTTCATCTGACCACATGACATTCTCCCAATCCTCTGCTGTATCATCCATGTGCTCTCTGGCAAACTTCAGACGGGCCTGGACATGCACTGGCTTCAGCAGCGGAACACGTCTGGCACTGCGGGATTTGATTCCCTGCCGTTGTAGTGTGTTACTGATGGTGACCTTTGTTACTTTGGTCCCAGCTCTCTGCAGGTCATTCACCAGGTCCCCCCGTGTGGTTCTGGGATCTTTGCTCACCGTTCTCATGATCATTTTGACCCCACGGGATGAGATCTTGAGTGGAGCCCCAGATCGAGGGAGATTATCAGTGGTCTTGTATGTCTTCCATTTTCTGATGATTGCTCCCACAGTTGATTTTTTCACACCAAGCTGCTTGCCTATTGTAGATTCACTCTTCCCAGTCTGGTGCAGGTCTACAATTCTTTTCCTGGTGTCCTTCGAAAGCTCTTTGGGCTTGGCCATGGCGGAGTTTGGAGTCTGACTGGTTGAGGCTGTGGACAGGTGTCTTTTATACAGATGATGAGGTCAAACAGGTGCCATTCATACAGGTAATGAGTGGGGGACAGAAAAGCTTCTTACAGAAGACGTTACAGGTCTGTGAGAGCCAGGGATTTTCCTTGTTTGAGGTGACCAAATACTTATTTTCCACCCTGATTTACGAATAAATTCTTTACAAATCCTACCGTGTGAATTCATGGATTTTTTTTTTCACATTCTGTCTCTCACAGTTGAAGTGTACCTCTGGTGCAAATTACTGACCTCTGTCATCATTTTAAGTGGGGGAACTTGCACAATCGGTGGCTGACTAAATACTTTTTTGCCCCACTGTAAAGGCTATTCGCTGTATTGCCAGCAATGGAAGACAGCTGAATCAGTCACAGAGCGTAAGCAGTAAGTGAACCATGTTACTCGAGTCTGGACTTCACTTTGAAACGATAGTAAGATCAGTGATAGCAGTGGAAAAATACATATATGTACATATTTTTTTTTCTATTTGCAGTTTGCTCTTTAAGCACTTTCAAGTTATTGACTTGTGAAACCACTGGGTAAACATCTGCTTGTCTTTCTTGCCTCTCAGTGCAGAGTGAGCAGCAGGTAGACATTTTGGACAGTGAATGAAAAAACAACAGGAAAAACACAAAAAATGTAAAACCTGTAGTGTTTCCTCTGCTCTGCTTGTAGTCTTCAGGCTATGTGTGTCTGCGTGTCCGAGTGTAAATGTCTATCTGTCAGGCACCTGTGTAAGGCAATTTTAACACCTGGGATTTCTATGTATGCCTTGTCGAAATCTACCAACCCACTGGCATTTTAACAGGCCCTTTATGTTACACACAAATGCTATTGCACAAACCTGAGCTCATGAAGCTGTCAGGGTGCTGACAGAATAGTATGTTAGGTTTTGAGAGTTGTACAATAGTACTGGATATTCTGATCGACCAGGTATTAATCCATGGTGATGATTATCATTATTTACTATCTTAGCATGCTAACATAAGCAATAGAAAACCATAGATGTATATCTCATGATCTTATTACAACTATTATAGTATAATTCTCACAGAGAAGTTTGTCAATGGGTGGTGGTATAGATTTAACATATTAGACTTTGTGCATTACTCTGCTTTACACATGTTGTACATGCACACACACACACAGAACTTTATGAATCTCAAAGTTGTAATCAGTAAACTGTGAGTTACGTTAACAGCTGTTAGCCTAGTCTCTTAGACTTATAGAGTATTATTTTTTTTAATGAAGAGGTTGTCTTTTGCCAGTCTCTTCTAACAACAACATTACTGTAGTTTCTTGGCTCTTTCTCATTTTCCTCTTCCTGTGGTCATCTCACTCAAGTGCACTAGTGTCTTTGCTTCACCGCCCCTCTTTTCTCTTGTTCACTTCTTTCCAGTGTGCTCTGTCAGATCTGAACCAGCAAAGGCACTCTACATTCTACAAATTGAGCAGTTAATTCCACCTTCATAAGTCTAAGCCGTGTAAGATCTGATGTTACCTGTCTGAGAATCCTAAGGATTGATGTTTCTCATCTTTTAACATCTTCCATCTTTGCATGCCAGTGACTTACTTAGAGGTAGGTTCACATCTACCCTTTATATGAAATTGTTTAACAGAAGAACACATAAACATTAGCGAAATTATTTAACTAAGTCAACTTACTTGGTTTACTGGAGACCTGGTGGATTTAAAGAGGCTAAAATTCACTTCACTGGGACTGCTGTTTGCAATAGTCCTTTCAGAGTCTGGCAGTATTTCCAGTGGGTTAATGCAGGACTCACAATTTCACCTCAAGACTGGAACATTTTATGATATTCAAGAAACCACACCATCAACAATGGCTTACGATATAAGATCTGGCACATTGGGGATTTCAAAATTGGCTCTTTCTAAAACAGAACAATAATGTATATTTTCAACCAACGTCCTAAGGAGTTTTCTGTGTTACTGAGAAATTCAGCAATACACTGTCTTGAAACATCTCTTGAAAGATACCTGGGGAAAAATATGCCTGATGTAAAAGTCCTTTATCTAAAGCCCAAGAGGATAGCACCTGTAATAGGAGGCTTCTTGTATACTCCTGTCCCCTGAGAGTAAAACAGCTGTCACAGATATTGCCCAGAAAGCACCAAGAGGCAGAAACATATGCTTTCTGCATACAGACATCAAACCCTTGCTATACAGAAACTGTCTAATGTAGAACTAGAGACCAGGGAGATCATAGCAGTGAGTTGGCAAAGATGAGATGGTTTCAATAACAATTGTTTGTCTCGCAGTTGTAAAAGCTCGCTGGTAAAATTACAGCAAATCAAGCATCAAGAGCATCAAATAATAATGGAGAGAGGCCTAAATGCATAAAATGTGCACCAAAACCTTGACAATGAGCACAATAAACTCACATCCACAAATAGCCAGGGGCGCACACATGAGGTTATTATTATGACTCATTGTGCGCACAAAGTCAGTATTTGCAGCAGCGATTATTGTTATTGTGTGCTCAGACTTATATATGGGATGTGACCTTTCCAATCATTAAAGTAATGAAGATAATATGGAAGCCTAATAATTGAAAACACTTTTTGTTACACTGCAAATTGCTGTAGTATTCCACTACTAGTGGCCCGTTTTAAAAGCCTGTTTATCCAAATTACAAAAAAACAAAAAACAAATCCTGCTGTTTTCTCAAAATCTTCTGCTATGGAGATAAGGCAGGGAATCCTAATCTTACACAAGGCACGCATATAGATTTAACATTTGTTCTAGGCCTGGCTGTCAGGCTCAACTCATGAGAATCACAAATATAACTTACTGAATCATTCCACATTTGGCTCTGTTACTCCAAAATGGATTCAAATTCATTTTCCCCTCAAATCCTACAGACAGTGAGTGCCCCATAACAACAAAGTTGAAAAACAGGTTTGCTTGAAATTCTTGAGATTTATTAAAGAAAAATGAAAAATCAAGGAGTTTAATGTTATATACATCGCATAACACAGTGGTTATGCTGAACAATGAAACGCTTGTGAATTTGCGAGTTCAAATAAAAACACAAATTTAAAAAAAAACACAAATGAAATTTAATAAAAGAATAATAAGTATAGTACTGGGCTTATTTTATTTTTCCATGTACAGAAGGTTGTGGTGATAATATAAAGTTGAATTAATTATACTTATACTTATACAATTATACTATTGTAATGGTAAGCCATTCAGATTCAGCTGCATTTTAGTAGATGATGATGATCCACCAAAATGTTGAAAAGGCAATGATTGTAAATAGCCTCTCATTGGGATGCCAGCAAAACACTGAGCCTGGCACTGCAGTTCCTGCTGGGAGGGTCTTCTCCATAGCAGGGAATATAGTGACTGCAAAAAGGTTGGTCTTTTCTCCAGACAAAGTAGGCATCCAGGTCTTTTTGATGTGGGTTTTTTTTTTTTTTTTGCTGTATTTTTCCAACTATTTCAAATTTTTCCATGTTTTATTTTATTTTTTAGAATTCTTACCAACAGAGTATCTCAGGACCCTTTCTGCTTTTGGGCTTGAGTTGTTTCACCATCATGATGTTCACCTCTTTGGAATCATTTTTAGAGTGCTTCCTTTTTGTGCTTTTTTCAAATGATAAGATCAGGTCTATTTTCTTGTGTTGTTTATTTTGTTTTTATTTTATTTTCAGAATGTTAGTCCCATAAATTCATTCTGTTCGTCCTGGCATTGTGTTTTCCGTAAGAGAAACGTTTCGTCACCAATCGCAAGTGACTTCTTCAGTCTCAGGTTTCCCCAATCTTATAAACAGCATATAATGGCTGAAACTAACACTACTGACTAGCAATGTGCTGTGACCTCAGTTTCATTATTATTAATATGCAAATGAAAATTGTCATGACTAATGATTGGTGGGCATGAGTACCATTCACAGAGAGTTGAGGAATGGCTGCAATCACAGCATTATAAGCTGGTAAAAGATGTTCCCTCAGGCCCCGTCCTTAGTTCAGTGGACTTTCCCTTTTCACTTTCAAAGGCCTGCTTGATATCCTCGTTCAGTCCAGCATTTGTCCCTCTCCAGCATGCACATCTTCATCATTGAAAGAGGCCACTGGACTGTAAGTGTGAACAGGCAGTGGAATTGTGGCCGCAAGTTAGCTTTACTTTGATGCGCCATCCGCTTTGCCAGAACTTGTTTGGTTTCCCTGATTTATATATTGTACATAATTTTCACAGTAATAAGGCCTATTGTTTACTGTTATTTACTGTTGATTGTTACTGTTATTTAACAACTTTAGTTTAAGTATATTTTTTAATTTTACTTTGTAATAAAAAAATTTGATGAGCTAAAATAATAAAAATTACATTTTTTTAGATGGTCCATAAATTCATTAATGGATGGAAACAAAGTTGAATTTTCTTCTTCTTTATTTATCTATATTTTTCACATTAAATGTGACCCAAAGCTGTTCTGTTCTAAACTATGAAGGCACAAGTATACCTGCTGCATTGGTCGCTTGGGGTGTGAATCAGAGTCAAATCCATTTATACTTACCATTACAGCTTTAGCTGCATTAAATGTTACATGCAGCTGTTGCAGTATTCTCCTGAACAATAGGTGTCGTCACTCAGACAATAAAATATAGAATATTTCATTTTGAGTAGACATTTTGGGAGGCAGACTCAGAAGCGGCTTTAATGCTGAAATATACAAAAACAAGGCAGGGCTGGTGAAATACAGAAGAAAAGGAGCAGACAGCCTTGCAGGAAGACCGCACACACAAGATGAGATGATGAGAAACACCAAGGAAACACAGCTGCAACTAATCAGGGAAACTAAACACGCCAGGTAAAACAAAATCCCATACAAATTAGGTGAAGCTTACCAAATGAAACAGGAAATAACTAAACAGGGGAACATCACAGATGGAGATACAGCGATACAAACTAGACACAGAAAGACAAAAGGACAAAGACAGAGATGAGACTGAACTAACAAAAGAATCTGTGGAACTGAAAGCTCAGAACTAGACATGTAATAAGAAAAGGACATTTTAGTACCTATCATTCGTTTACTGTCGTCTGAATCAGTTGATGAGTTGGCAAACTTGGAGCTTTATCCTGTGATTCGGTTTGTTTTCACACAGAGACAAATCCAAGTGAACTCAAAATGAACCAAAATGCACCACTACAAACCACATGGCTTTGGGATGTTCAGCCCGCTCATTAGCTAGATGCGTCTGGGGCGGGACCAACAAAAGTAAAGGTAAAAGCAAAGGAAGAACATGCTGTGTTCTAGACTATTGAAGGAGACGGAGAAAAAACATTCGTTTCATAGCTAATTGCTAGGCCTTACAGACCTTTGCACATCTATATAACCTAAAAAATACAAAGCACATATGGCTACAGGATGTTTTTTAGCTCAAACTTGTAACATACACCTGGTAGTTAGAATATGGTGTGATCATTATCCAAACCCGATTTAAAACAGCTGCTCTGGAGTTCATCTGGAACAGACAACCTCCTCCAAAGAGTCTCAGTGCGGTTGTTTGATCCATACCTGAGTGCAATTACTTTGTTCACATCTACACAAACAAACTGCACCAAGAGGGAAAATGAACCAGAGTTGTGGGAAAACACCCTGCAAAATAACATAAAACTAGATTCCAACAGTGCAGAATATAGAACAGAGATAACCAAAAATACCAAGATAGTAATGCATTAATAAATGCTGAAAATAGTAACTTTGGTACAAAGTTGTCTTTATCTGCAAATAAAACCATTGCTCAGGAAATTAGAAGCCACCAACAGTATGGTCTCAATCAGGTCTGTTTCAGCAGCCTAATGGTCAACTAAATGTGTTGCACACTCCTATCCGCTGCTTCTGCTTTCTCTTGTCACTCACAGACCTCTTCGCAAAAAGGGGTTTGTGCAGGAGTCATTAGTCTGATTCAAAGCTACAGACACTGAAGCAGACTGTTAGAAACTGAGCTCCAAACTGGAATTGTGCATGTATGGTACAGAAAAAAGAAAAAAAGACCTGTGCTGTACTTTATTCCGACTTGAAATTGTGGGGAGATTTGGGATGACCATTTATTTTCTCCTAAAGTACTAGGGACAACAAAGGAGACCCTTAAGCCCCCTTTTTTTAATTACCAGGATGTAAACATCCACTTCTCCTTGCTTATAACACATGTATACTAGTCTTTCTGATATCAGACCACATGCTTCAAGTGCAGCGAGGCAGCAAGCCTTGCTTCACACCCAAGTCAGTCATTATGCATGCATGCTCTTCATCCACACTCCACATCCCTGGCTTGTGTTTGATCATTTTAGCCTAGTTTGGAGCTTCCGTCCTGCTGCATCAACGCTCAGATACAGACAGGCAGAGCAAAGGCTGCTACCAAAGACAGATACAAACACAGTGCATTGAAGTCTGAGGCTAAACTTGTGAGTGCACAGTTTGCCATGAAACCCAGGTGTGCGTGTGTGTGTGTGTGTGTGTGCACAATTACCCCCTTGGCTCCGCTTGGCTCAGCAGTCTGATAATGCTGGAGACAGACCAAGGGCACCTCTCCTTTACGGTTCTCGTCAGCTGAGTATGTTAACCGGAGCAAAATTATACCTCGGATAAAAAATTATCCTCCTCTGTAGGAAATGTTATCACAGCAATATGCACCCCAAAAGCATTGGCATGTGCCCCGGAAAGACCCGCAGTCAGAGCCGAAAGTACGTCCCGGCCCCTCATGGGAATCTTTAGAAGTGAAATCCATTTTACACTTTTACAGGTCAGAAGAGAGACTGCAGATTACTGTATCAACTTTTTTTTTTTTGCCTTTAAATTTGAAGCTTGCATTTGGCATGTGCTGTTGGAAAATACTTAATCCCTCTAATTACGATTTAGCCACTTTTTACTGAGCCAAAACAAATTCTATTATACCTAATGAGCTGAGTGGTTAAATAGAAACTGAGAGACACAGAAATGATGGGTCTACTTACATAAATTACACTGCATTATGGGATTTTTTTTTAAACCACATGCTATGGAGCAAATACATACACTTTGGAAAATTGCAGAGGGTAAATTCTTTGTAGATTTACAGATACAGTTTACATAATTCATGTGTACATCAGCTAGGCAAAAGCATGCTTCTTTACTTATCAAACGGGTCAGTGATGAGGCTAGAGAGCAGGGAATTGGTCCCTCAAGTTAAATAAAGTCTTCAGACGTGCCCACACACACACTACAAGCTAATATTGACTGAAAACGATGCCCATTGGCAGAATTAGATTGAGTGGAGATGCTAATAATTCATCACTTGTCAGACCTGCTTCTTTGGCCTGACATTCAAAGCATGATATCAATAACCTGCACACAAACTCGCAGAGACACACACATTTACATGTTGGCTGCTTAATTGTTTCAGTGACGCTATGCTATTCAAAGTTAGACTGCATATATTAGCAAGTTATGCTTTAGCGGGAAATCTACGTTGCAACTTGCAACATAACCGGAACACCGGCAGCACCAATAGAAAAACTGATCAACAGATAATTTGAAGGCATGGATCTCAGTTAGAAAGAAATAATTGGAAATAAATAACTTGGTGGCAGAAGACTCAATGAATCCAGCTTACATGAGGTGTTTACATGCCAGAATAACGTTTTCCCGGGCCAAGGTCTTTCTCATGATTACTAGCTGGTGCTAACATTGCTAACAGCACTGCAATGCGTGAATAGCCATTGTTTTATGTGGGGCCATTGCTATTGAAAGAGTATTTCTGTATGATTTTCTAGGTTAGGCCCCAGTCACGCAGGCCTAGACACAGGCTGGCAACCATCTGGCAATGATAAAAAAAAAAATGTTCTCCAACTCTTTGTGATTGCTGAAGGTTGCCAGTCCTGGTAACCCCTAAGAGCTACAGGAAAAGTTGTATTCTCTGAATGGTTGGCAATTTGTTGCTTGAAAAGCACAAAACTGGTTGTAAAGAGGTATATGGTGCTGCTCAGCCATCAGTTTGTTGCTGCAGTCCCCAGTAGTTTGCATGGAAGACGGCAACTTGTCTGCAAACGCTAACCAACTACAGTTCATGCCAAGCAATAGTGCAGCTGCTTCAAGTGACACAAACTAGAAACTGTGCTGTTTGCCTTCAAAATAAAAGTTTTTGGTTATTCTGGTTTGTGTAGATTTTTACTACACTACACTACTGTGCAGTTTTACTAAAGCTCAGGCAGCAAATAGCGATTGTTTGGAGATATGCTCCTACCTTCCAAGCAATGACAAGACCTTTTTTTAGATGCACCGCTTTTGTAAACTTCTTCACGACAGCCAACAAGGTGAAGCACCAAAAGGAATACATACTTTTTTTTCTAGCAACCTGCCAGGGAGTTGCCGATTGCTTAGATGATTTTTTAAAATTTGTTGATTATTCATTCAGTCTTTCATTAATTCAAGTAAATAATCTTTCAACATTTCATGAATTTACAGTAAAATCATAGTTTTACTCATAGTTTCTTAATTTCAGCTCCATTTCTGGATCTGTACCAATGTTTAAAAACCTCTAGGTTCTTTAACCTATGACAAATCTGAGATGTTCAGTGAATCCTGAGAGGACTGAGACTAAAGCAAAACAGTAAAGTTGGGTTCCAGCATCGATTCAGTCAACAGCGAGCAATAGTGATTTATTGTACAATTTTGAGAAGCTGTGTAAAAGCGCAATGTCCAGTAAAAGTTCTTATTGGAGGTGTCAAAGTGGTTAAAGCCATACACAAAGTTACTTTATTAGTAATTATTATAAGTATTGTTATTTTATTAGTAAATGTATTGTTCAGTTTCCTAATTGGTACACGTGATATCCACATAGAAAAGTCTCACTCTCACAGAAATTACAAAAATATTCTTTATTATGTATCTGAAGACCTTGTGTTCCCATGGATTTAAGTCTAAATATGAAATGTATATTACTTAATATTGCAAAGATCTGAAGTAGACAGGACAAATATTACAAAGGGAAACAGAAATAACAAAATGTATTTTTTAAAAGTTGCAATCCCATTTCTGAGTCTCTTTAACCGTCTGCTCTCCTACATTAAGTTTGTAACAACTGAGGCTCAAGGGATTAAAGATTCACTTTCTATTGCGTCAGTTTTGATGATATCCTTTTTAAAATCAATTCCTTTGTTTTGTTCATGGCTATCTACTTCACTAGAAACACTTAAGCATTTGTTTAGCGGCGCGGGGGGCGCTGATAACTTGTTTTCATGCAGAATGCACTTTCTCTCTCACACGGAGTTGAGGTGAGACTTGGCTCTAATCCATCCTGATTTTGAAGGTAATGAGGTCTATGTTTCACTGTAATGTCTGTCGGTGGGGGGTCCAACTAATAGCTGGGCCATGACTGCATTAGTCTCAGTCCATGTAAAATTTAAGTTGAACGTATCTCTTAAAACGGCATGAGAAATGGATGAGTCTTTGATCAGACAGTTACTTAATTAAATTCAATACTCTATTCTGGTTGAACACATGGTACTGGCAGTCTGGTAATACATGAAGTCATTAGTTGCTAGAAGCTAATATTTTGTGCCCAAAAAGCTATCTGTTGTTGTTGGACAAATCACAAGCCTAAAGTACAGGGCCGGGTAGGTCTGGATAGTTTTTTTTCCCCTTAATAAAAGACGTCATCATTTAAAAACTGCAGTTTGCATTTGCTTGGGTTATCTCATTAATATTAAAGTTTTTCAATTATCTGAAACATGTCGGTGAGACGAAAATGCAAAAAAAAAAAGACATCAAGGCACCGCATGCTATCAGGTATCTACAGTTTTTATGTGAAGTCAGAGCTACTGGGACATGATGACCTGGAGGACAAAACAGTTCTGTGGTCATTTCCCCTCTACCCATCCTTTAAATGTCTTAGTGTTTAATTTGAAAAAGGATGCCTTTCCTTGCCTTTAAACAGCTGTAATTGATGATTAGCACAGCAACTATATGGCATTTTGGCTGAGAAGGAGCTTTTATTTCGTCTCGTAAATGAGACCCCAGCAGTTTGCTTTTCTCTTTATTTTCTAATTTGGTTTCACCAGTTAACTTTATGTGTCAAATATCTATTTCAAATAAATTACTGATTCGAGTCCCAGAATGGCAGTCTGTGCACTTGTAACACTCATTTACACCTCCAAACAACCTTATTCAAACTGAGCCCGAGATAACAAAATGTGTACAGACAACACACAAAACCACAAAGCTGATTATATAACCACAAAGTGTACAGGCGCAAAGAGAGCTGTTAATAGAGTCACAATGCTGTCATTAATGTCACTCGAAAGCTGTAACTGTCCTTCCTCACGCCGTCTGTGCCGCTCTCTTCAGGGAAGGTTAGCCACATTGCAGCCAGAGGTTTGTGCAGCGCCCCTCCACCCTCCCTCGTAGATCTCCCCGAGATCAGTCATAATTACAGCGACTCCTGCCGCTTACTGACGTCCCTGCCTGCGTTACCATGGAAATGGCTGCCATCAGAATGAGGCGGGAGAATTGCCGTGAAGGGGATCTGTATTTCCCATCGGCCATATCTGATTAAAAACTCCAGCATAGATAACAAAGAAAGGAGAAAGAAGTGTATGTGTGTGTGTGTGTGTGTGTGTGTGTGTGGGGGGGGGGGGGGGTGCTTTTTAATTTCCACACGCTGCTGGCTCCTGAAGGTCTCTTTCATCCTGGAGAAAGATACAGGGTCGCTGCTCGAGGCTCTAATGGCTACCGAGGGGGTAAATTGTACTTGCATTCTTGATAAGGCAGAGCAGGGTGATGATAGATCATGTGGGTTAATCTAATAAGTCTCCACTTGTATGATTTAAGTCCATTACGTTAGTGTATAGGACAGAAATTGTCTGTATGATTGAATGAGGAAAGGAGATAGGAAGTGTGTGGAAACACACACACACACACATTCCATTTTAGAAGGGAAAGGAAGAAATTATATTTTCACTACAAACCTTTCACCAGATGTGCTGTTAAAACTTAATTCCTTCATCCAGGAGCCCAGTTTCAGGGGTGAAATTTTAAACATCACACAGAGCACAATTCATTACACAATACAGTAAAGTGAAGTTTCAGAACCAGAGACTTCTACTCGCTTCTAGTATGGCTTCATATATGAACTCAGAACTTTTGTTTTGGCTGGCTCTTCTACCTCCATTTCCCTCAGGTCCAGCTTGAGTTGGCCAACAGGGGATGGTCAGTTAATTAAACAAGTAGGAAATGGACTTCATGAAAAGTTAATTAGGGATGTTAATGAAAGCGAAGCGGGCTAGGCCGGTGCTAGGCTGATAAAGCAGCGGTAAGCGTGCACGTATGTATGCACACGCTTCAGCCAGCATGAGCTGATAATAGGCTCAGTCGGTTCAGCTCTGGAGAATATTGGACCACAATCCCAGGGTGAGAATGAACAGTTTCTTCTCTGTGAAATGATGTAGCAGTTTTAACTGAATCTATCAATCGCTGGGAGAAGAAGCGCTGATAGTCAAGGCTGGGGTCATGTTTGTGTGGAGATCAAACAGACTCTTATCTGCAAAATAAAAAGGCTGTTGTTTTGGCCTGGATTTCAAATAGGTTACCAGGGATTACTTTCTCTCTGATCTGCCTCACTGTTCTCTGTGTTTAAAAGTAGCATTTGGATTTATGAGCAACGCTAAGTCTAACTTGGTATTTTTGTTCCAGATTTATACAAAAGACTGTTCCATTGATTTTCATGCTGAATGTAACTGAATCATTATGAATAAGACAGCAGTATCATGATGTAGTCTTGGTTTGCTGAAGCCAAAAATATCAGCTAAAAATTAAGAACTGTCTGAGATTGCAGACCTCTGACTGAATACATCCACATTATGATTGAATCAACACTTTAACACTGACTTATATAAACGTTAGAGTTGCGAGCATGTTAGCCGTTGGTATGTGAAAGAGTGCACGACTTCATAATCCTTATGTTAAACAGAACAGGCGTGTTGTATCTGAATGAGAAACCAATGAACAGGACTTGCCTAAACAGTAGTCTCTTGCTAGTTACTTAGCAGGTGTAGTTTTAACCATTATATGTTTCCTCCTCAATTCTGACTGTTATGGAGACTGTAATTTACAATATAAACATTTTTTATGGAATCTTACGAAAAACAATAATAAATATGTGCCCAAAGTTAAGACTTTAAGTAATTTGATTAGTTAAATGATGTGTATTTGACTGGTAAACATTCATAAAAGTTTTTTTCAATATTTTCAATATTTAAATTATGCTTTAACCAAAATTATTGCTTCATGGTTTTTTTGGTTGGGATTTTTTTGTGTTTCCATTGATTTCCAAGCTGTCTATTTCTGATTTAACATTTCATATATTTCTACATTGTTTAGGTGACGTTGGATGATTAAATAAAAGCGTATGTCTCCTATGTAGTTGCTTCATCTAATATTTCATCTGACTTTATCACATGACAATTTTAATATTAGAGAAAGATCTATATAGAGAGGAAGTGATATAAAAAACTAAATTAGAAAGGCATTGTAGGGTTATTCTAACTAATAAATCCATCAGCCGCTCATGCTGAGTTTATTTACAACCCAACTTGCTTGGCCAAGAAAGGATGTTATGACATAAAGAGACATTAATTACCTTATCTCACAAGAGTCTATACAGTCTAACATTAATCATTAAGAAATAAACATATATATATCCACATGAATGCTGATTGTCCAAATTTTGATCAGCAATGTGGTATTTTATAGTTTATAGACGTTTATCCTGCTCAATGTAATGTGATTACTGTCTTGTCTTTGGATGGCCTAGAAAGACACTCTGGGATCAGACTATTTATACATTTGAAAATGAATTTAGGAAAACACAACTGAGTAAAACTCTCGATGCAGGTATTTTTTTGTAGTTAGTTCTGTTAGTCTGTGCTTCCCGTAGAAGTCTAAGATGAACTGACCAATCCACCACAGCAGATGATTATTAAAGACAGATATATTGCATATTGAATTCAAACATATTCATGTATTAGCATGCTGTTGGAAGACAAGAAAAAGAGAAATGGACATTTACATGTTAATCATTTGCAGAAAGAAATCCTTCTAAAAGCAGCCTATTTAAGCATCCCAAAGGCAAAAATCAATGTAAGTTCAAACATTATTCTTAGTCATGAAACTGAATATTGAATGCATAATAGCAGGGACTGCTGAGTTTACAGCTGAATCTCCCATTATCAGGTATTATCCAAAGAATGAATTGGGGAAGTGTTTGAGCAAAACAAGCCGAATGCGGCTGTTTTTGGCCAGGGAGTGGTCTGTAACATAATTTGACTGTTTTGTTTTTTTACCCAGCTAAGTTTAAAATGTCAGTTCGCTAAATTGACTCTCAACCACTTTATAATCACCACTCATCTGCTTCTCAGTGAAGATTGTGAATAGGAACGATGGGCAATTGGTTTTGTGTTCGGCAAAAATGTCACATTTTATGGCCGTTTCATTCTTGCATTAAACAAAGTTCATCCACAGTTGATTTCCCATCCATTACCTCTTCCACTCCATCTCCATAGATATCCATTAAGAAAAAATTAAGTAAAAAAAAATAAATAAATGGGAGGAAATGTACATGTACGGGAGTTGTTTGGAAAATAAATGAAAAATAAAAGGAGAGCTCATCTGATGATTCACTTGGCTGAAAGTGAAGAACAGTCAAGTGGAGAACATTGTGTGCTGTTTGTAGAAAAACAAATTATACAAATGTTAAAAATGGTGAAATTACCTGATAAATGTTCTTCTGCTGAAGTTCAGTGTTCAAGAGTGAAACGGTTTTGCTATTGTGAGCAAACTTTAAAAAAACATTAGCAGGTTAACGAGGTTCTCGTTAAAAAACATTTTTCCATTTAGCGCATTTAAAAAGCCATTGGAAACTCAAATCCACAATAGCCTACATAGCTTAACTATAGCATTTCATCTCTGTTGTGCACTACAGTATTCATTCAAACTTGCTTCATTCCACAGTTCACAAAACCCCCTCATTTCCTCCAAGGCCACGTCAATCATTTTGCACAAAAAACCTGGAGTTCCTAGAGAAAAAAAAGGAGAAAAAAAAAGAAATCTTTGTGCTGCTTTTAGACATTCTAATGGAAGAAATGTTAGGAGTACCACTGGGAAATAACACTTTTAAAGTAAAAATTTGTTCAGAAAACATCACTCTTTATTTTTATTCATCTTAATTCACTAGCTGGGATCTATATCGTCATTTCGATTTGACAGCATTTCTAGTAGATAATGGTAGATGGCATCAATTGAAAAAGGGGACAGGCAGGCTCCTGGGCTAGGCATGTGATAATGAGAGATGAAAGAACTGAAAAAAGAGGAGAGGGTGGGCCATGAGTTTGGGAGTGTATGAGGTGTGGTCCCGCTCCTGAAAATTTTGGTGTTTTGGACAAATTCCTTTATTTACTTTATGTCACAGACATTGGTTCAGTTTCATTGCTGAGTTTATGACATACATAAACACATATATGTCATGATATTGATATTCAAAGTAAGTCAAAGAGAAAAAAATCAAAGGGTTTCAGAATATGACGTAACAGATCCGAATCACATTTATTGCCACATTCATACACAAATGACGAATTTGTTGTAGTGTCTTGATGCAAAACAAAACAAACAAAAAAAAACTGTGGTAAAGAAATAGAATGCATACTATATTTACAGTATATATAATATAAACATCTCTATATAAATATTAAAAATAAATGCACACAAAAAGGAACATGTACTAACTAACAATATGTATAGCTATAAAGTACAATTAGAAAAAATAAATATTTAAGATATAACAGAATAAAATAGAATCCAATAGGACTTTATTGTCATTGTACATTTACAACAAAACTGGGTGCTCCACACAAACTTTGTAGGAATAAAATAAAAATAGTAAGACAGCAGGAATAAATACAAAAAAAGGAATGTATTCACTGAAAAAGAAATCTGTTGAATGAACTTCATTTGATCATCATCTAAAAACGTGACGTATTTTGATTAAGTTCTATAAACATGGCATACATTTGTCAGTTAAATTTCATCCAGTTATGTAGCTTTAATTTATTAACTTTTCATTCAATCAACAAAATGTATGTTAATTTACTTATATCAACTACTATGTACTTTGTGTAACAAAAGAACATAATAGTTGTGTACTATACCAAATAATACAATACTAATACAAAATATTATTAATATTAATCTTGTTGTTTCTGTGAGATTTAATTATTTACATTACAAGATTTACTAGAAAATATTACATTATATACACATCCAAAGAATTATACAGTTTTTTCCAACAATATTGTTATAACTAAAAGGGATCTTAAGCAAGAGTTTTCCAGGCTTTCTGAAGGTATTTCAAAGTTATTGTTATTTTTTTTTATATATTGGCTACTTTTTTACTCAATTTCAGTCCAAGGGATTAACCAGTGTTGTATATACATGTAACAGGTAGAGAGCCACCAGAAATTTTGCACCTTGGCTGACAGTTTGTGCCCATTAACATTGCAAAATATCTTCAAACATCTATTTAAACTTTGGTGGATAGCTTAAGTCTAAATAAAAGAACGCATGCCTGTGCAGTGCTAGCCGGACCAGTGAAGACCACCACATCTTGAATGAAGACACTTATATCTAACTGGGCTGCACATTTTGACTGTCACATATAGCCTCATCACTGCTTTTTTCATTATGCCTTTAGCCTCCATGTCTGTATTCTGTCTGATAAAAACATAAATCTACTATTAAAAGACAAAATACATTATACGATTAGTGACATTTTAACAAACATTTGAAGGCAAGATAAAAGCTGTGTCAATGCATAAATGCTTGTGGACCTGTACCTAACATTCTGTAAATCCTTTAACTCCAGGGGTTGCTGTAGTTCAGGAGGTTGGTAGTTCACTCCCAGCCCACTGAAGATACTGAACCCCAAATGATTTCCCCAATAAGTGTGAATGTTAGACAGAAAGCGCCTAGGTAGAAAAATACAATTTGGGCCAGAAGTAACTGACCAGAAGATCGTACAGAACGGCTAGGAGTATAGAGACTGAGGAGGTCGTTGAGATAGTCAGGGGCAAGGTTGTTTAGGCATTTGAAAGTAAGTAGCAGAACTTTAAAATCAATATGAAATTTAATATCAGCCAATGTTAATCGGAGAGCACTGGAGTAATAGAGGCAAACTATCTAGTTCCAGTTAGGAGACGAGCCGCAGCATTCCGAACGAGCTGTAATTGTTGGAGGCGAGCAAGTTGGAGTCCAGAGCAGAGCGAGTTACAATAATCTAAAGGCATGTGTGAATTTTTCAAGATCTTTGTACGGTATTAAGTGTTTGACCTTTGAAATTTGGAGCAATTGGAAGAAGCCAGATTTAACCATGTAAAAGCATAGATGAGGCATGTTGTGATGCTTTGTAATGCTTCTTTACCCAAGTCGAGAAGAAAAGCACTTTACAAAGGTGAACCTAAAACAAATTGTGCATGCAACAAAGTTTTTCACTTCTATGACTCAACAAAATAAACAGTAGCTACAGTTTTTTTTCTCTTTTTTTCTTCCTTTTTTAAAAAAATTCCATTACCTCAAGCCTAAATTAGGGCTAATTTTAGCATGCTGTGTGATGGTGAGCTGCATGAAATAATAAACAGCGAGAGGTTAAATTGCTTCCAATGATGCTGCTAGCATGACAAAATAAGCCTAATAAACAACCTGACTAAATTAATATTAAGAACACTTATTTGTTCCAGTCCATATACAGCAGTTGGCGGTTTCTTGCAGAACAGCAGGAATCAAGAGCTGCCCATTAATTCTTTAAAAGAGCCACACAGTTAATACACACACAGAGACAGTTTCCAAAGTCTTACAACAAAAACCTGTCCAATTTTTGTGCGTCCAAATACTTGCAACAAAGTACTGCTATAAAGAATGCATGCACTGCAAAAGAAGCAATGCCTTTACAGTAGATGCAGTAAAAATAGCAACAGGTAAGATAACTATTTACTGAAAATCTAATCTAATGTCTTTACCAAAAGTCTAGCCTTCTAGTTCACATGGAAATATAAGCATCTTGTCAGGAGAAAAGTAAAAGCAGTCATTTTCAGGTTAATGAATATTAAAAATGACAAACATCAGAATGCACCTCTGAAGGCAAAATTATGACACACTCACACCGTGGTAGGGTTAGCAAAGGTGAGGGAAGTTTATCTGTTTCTGTGTGTGTGTGTTTTTTTTTTATAAGCAGCTGGATTGTGTGTGTGTGTGTGTGTGTGTGTGTGTGTGTGTGAGAGAGAGAGAGAGAGAGAGAGTGTGTGTGATTTACTTGCTGCTTTGGTCTTTCACAACACCCCTCTGTCTGTGCACACTCTGAGTGACATGGCTGTCTGCTAGCACAGCGGTCCCCAACCCCCAGGCCTCGGACCAGTACCGGTCCGTGAGTCATTTGGTACCGGTCCACGATAGTTGAGACTCAGGTGTGAAATGTATGGTTTTCAGGGTTTTTATCGGTTTTCAGTGTTATTTTGTTATTGTTTTTATCGTTAACTCAGTTTTCCTGGGTCTTTTCACGTGTGTTATGAATAAATCTTCTTTTTTGGTACTGGTACTAGTTTTATTTTGTTGTATTTATCCGCGACACCTTAAAGGCCGCTCCGTGAAAATATTGTCGGGCATAAACCGGTCCTTGGCGCAAAAAAGGTTGGGGACCGCTGTGCTAGCAGACCTCGGTGTGTTTGTACCTCTGATCTTGTTAAAAGGACATGCGGTGGGCAACGTTGAAGTTGGGCTGCAGGCTGTCCGCCTAATAAGAAGAAAAAGTACTTCACTTTTTTCTTTGCTACTTTTTCCACCAGCTGAAAACAAACAAAATATAATTTCCTTAACTTTTGATGTTTGGATTAAAGACATTAAATGCCAACATCCCCCCGTGTCTCTGTTTTTAAATGAATCCCTGAAAAACCCCATCACATAGTCTAACAATACAAATTCAACCCTAAAACAAAAACATACCATGTCACCCTTCTACAGTGGACTATACTTAAATTTGCAGTATTTGCAGTTTTTTAGCTTAGCTACAGTCTAATGTTGCACTATGCTTCACTCTTAACTGAGCTTGTGTCCACATTGAGGGTCACTGCCTAAAACAACAAATACTCAGAGTTTTTAAAGTTTTATATCTTCTAAATGGTTTGTATTTTTAGTTTTTTACTTCCCAGAGTAGGTTTTCTTGTTTCAGTTTAGTTTTTATTGTGAGAAACATTTGGTGTTATTTAAGTTTTATTACGTTTCAGTGTTCATTTAAGTCTTTTTTAATTATTATTGCATCAAGGGTATATGTCAGAGGCAAGATTGCTGTTGACTGTTGCAGTCTTGTAGATGCCCAACGTCTCGATAAACACATCCATCAATGGTTTTTCAGGTAAGTTGTAATAACATTTTTATGAAATTTAACAAAAAAAGTTTCACATATACTTGAAAACTTGCATTTCTGTGTATTTCAATGAGTGTCCTATGCTTGATTCAGTATAGTTGTATCTTCTTTTTCCCCACTTTTATTAAACCAAAGCTTTCTTCCTATCTGTTCTGATTTTTCCTATTTTTGTTTCTGACTTTGATGGATTGCCTAAAATCTATTAAATACCTCAAGGGACTGCTGTATTCGCCTTCAGTTTCACACTGTAGTGAAATGAACAGAAACCAGCAGTAGTATATAAACCTTTTAATTTTGGCTACAGCTGTGTCTGACAACCACGGGATCAGCTCTGTGGGAAATGTTCAACGCATACATTTAATTTCAAGATACTCTTGTTGCTTGCACTTGTTAACGTTTATTTGTGCTCTATCCAGCGATCTCTGACAGTGGTGACAAATGACAAAGTGTTGCAAAAACATAGAAAAGAAAGGAAGAAACCAATCTGGAACCATTCGACTTGAGTCTCAGTTGTTTTATGCATTTTTGGTGGAGGAAACTTCAAAGAAGTAAAAACAACCATAATGGAGATGGTGTAGCCTGTTTGTTAGTTACACCTGTTGAACTGCTCATTAATACAAATATGTAATGAGATTATCACATGGCAGAAACTCTTTTCCTTTAAGCATGTAGACATGGTCTGGATGACCTGCTGACGTCCAAACCGAGGATCAGACTGAGGAAGAAAGGTAACTTAAGTGACTTTGTACATGGCATGGTTGTTTGTCTGAAAAATATCCAGAGAGAAAAATTGTTCCCTGAGCAAAAATGCCTTGTTGATATCAGAGGTCACAGCAGAATGACTAGACTGCTTCGAGCTGGTAGAAAAGCAACAGTAACAGTAACTGGCAGAAACAATATAAAAGCATGGATCCATCCTGCCTTGTATCAGTGGTTCACACTGATGGTAGTGGTTTAATGGTGTGGGAGCTATTTTCTTGGCCAACTAAACGTCATTACAGGCTACCTGAGTATCTCAGCTCACCATGTCTATCCTTTTATTTATAACAACGATGTCCATATTTACTGATGGCAAAACAATGACTTCACAATACTCACCAGAGTATGTCATGTCACCAGATCCCAATCCAAATGAGCATCTTTGGGATGTGATGGAACAGGAAACTTGCACCGCAGCTGTGCAGCTGACAAATCTGCTGCAACTATGCAACAACTGCCCATAACTTCTAAAGAATATTTTCAGCACCTTATTGAATATATGCTACAATGAATTACAGTTCTGAAGGCAAAAGGTGGTCCAACACAGTACTAGCAAACTATGCCTAACAAAATGGGCAGTGAGCATATATATATAGTTGGACTTCTTTGCATTCTCTTCTTTCATTCTGAATTTTTAGATTAAATTATGTAAGCTATTTTATTTTATTGATTCTGATATACTGGTGTGTAGTAAGAACTAAAGTAAAACAATACCAAAAACTAGTTGCGTGCTAACCTCAGCAGGCTAACAACAAAAGAATTAATGTGCCAGAGTTAGGTTCACATGTACATGTAAGAGAGTTTTCCTTAATATAGCATACCCAAAATGGAAATGTTAAAACAAATAGCAAAATGTATTTATGAAAAGTGCGACTTTAAAGGTAACATCTTTAAGATTCTTAAAGGCAGATTAAACATGTGGCTGAAATGTTGCCTAACTTGAACTTCCATAACCTCCAAGTGGTTCACTGGTAACCTGGGGGATGTGGTTGCGGTGCAAAACTTGGACCAGAGGTTCAAGATTGGTATCCAATATGCAATTTGCAATATGCACAATCTCAACAGCACAGTAATTCCAAAAATGGGGTTCAGAAATACTTTTGTAATTTCTCTGGTGTCAAATGATGGTTTGTCCCACTTATTCACAATGTACCCCAGCATCAAATAACAGCTGTAGTGAGACAACGCTGTCACTCCCATTTGTCAGTGTGCAGGCTTACTTTTGTGATCAAAAACACATTCTTTCCTGAATTATAGCCAAATAGTTTTTAGTGCCCTAATCATAACCAGTAAGCGAAGGGGAAAATAATGAGAGAGTGAGCAGTTACAAAAATATGGATTTTAGCAGTGGAGAGCTAATGGAGTGGAGAGCTAGTTAGAGTTAGCAGTGTTAACATTTTTAAATGTAGTTTATGAGCTGCATTAAAATTATTATTTTAAGGTTATTCTGTTGTCCGACAACAAAAAAGACAAATAAACGTCTCTCTTGTGAATTTGGCTGTATCACAAAGCAATATAAGTGAGTGTAGTGAGCAGTAGAGAAGCAAACAGCTGTAAAGGGCTAGCAGGAAGCCTGCTGAGTTTAGCTGCTCTGAAAGACAGTTACAATAACACAGCATAACACACACACACAGTACTCCTTTTATAAATAGAGTCTTAAAGTTTCCACAGTTCATGGTCATACCTCTTCTCACCCCCCCACCCAGAGCTCATATCTGTATGCATACAGAACTAATTATTACGTTAGTAAGGACAAACATTTGTGTTGTTTTATTCACCTTCTGCTGTGTTTTTTTTGTGTGTGTGTGTGTGTGTGTGTGTGTTTTTGCAGCATTTTTCTATTTTTACGGTCACCTTTAATTTAATTGGACCTCTCAGGGCCATTTTCAACCAATGAAAAGAAAAAGAACACCTGTTTTATCTCTGAGGACACAGATGTACTGTGTGACTCTGATGCTTAACACATTAATCTAATTCAGAATTAACATGTTAAAATACCAGTCACACAACCAAACACACCACCGATGTGGGACCTTTAGGGAAGTCACCACCCTGAACTATTCCACAGTGGTCTCAATGGCTTGCTTTGCATTAACAGTGCTGTGCTGTGCATTCCAGCCACTGCAAATGGAATTAGACCTCAGATGCCTTCTGTGGCCCAGAGTTTCACACTTTGGGATGGACGAGGGTAGCTGTCCAACTGGCAAGGGCCCTCCTTAGAGGTTGCAAGAGTGAGGCTTAAGTCAAAGCTATTACAAGGGACAAATAACTTGCATGAAATATTCACTAAAGTCCATGTCCGGGGAAGTGAAACCATAAATAATTGACACTGAGTGAAGGTATGGGTATACCTGTGTTGTGCTGGAGCATCACTTATCCTAGGTTCAGAATTATGGCCTGTTTTGTTTGCTTGGTATGCCGTTTGTGCAATTATACCATTGATTAAAATTTTATTTTCTATTCAAGTACTGTTTTTTTTCTTTCATACTTTTATTCTTACTTGAACCAATTCGAAATGGGAATGCTGTGTAGTACAACCGTGATCTACTACTGTATATAAGCACATTCGTCAATTATAGAAGAGGCTAGCCCAAACCTGTCACAGTTTCATAAAAATGAGAGCCATATCGTCAGCCTGCCGATATGGCAAACCAAAGCAAATCACACGGACCAGAGTATTGTAGTCTAAGCCAGCTCTGCAGTTGTGTAAGCTCGACTGAATCCAAATCCTACATAACAATTTGTTGCCGTGGAGCTTAGCATCCTGGACAGAGCATTCTGCAGGTGTGTGCGTGTTTGCGTGAGAGAATGTGGACACAACTTTCACGGCAGCAACCTCAGCGCTCCTTTGGTTACAGCTCTACGACAATTAATCAAGAAAACTTTCCAATCAATGATGCTCCATTGGACCCAGACAGAGCTTTCAGGTCTGCCCGCACCTGGCATGCAAAAGATAGTTATCACTCCAGCTGAGAAACGAGCTGCTCAGCATCGGCTCGGCTGGTGGATAAGTTTAAAACTCAGCTTGAGGAAACAGGAGGAGGATGATGAATGACGACTCTGGGAGAAAAAGCAGACGATGTAGCCGTGGAGGTTTCTGTAAAAGATGATACGTGAGGGGGAATGAAAAGACGGCCGGAGAAAACGAAATAAAAAAATGTGGGTGTGATATGGAGGCAGCTTTCTTGGAGAAGATAAAGAAAGACAGAGTGGGGAGATTCAGATCAGAGCTTCCTCTCTGGCCATTAGTGGCCCTGCTGTGGGCTTCAGGGTAGACCTCAGTGATTAACTAGCAGAATTATTCTTTTTCACATGGGTCAGAGGAATATACCATAACAACTTATTGCTTCTAAATAAAATTACATATTGAGCTGCCAAAACATAATAAGATAAGGTGAGTACTTCAGGGAAGAACGTTTCACACTTTTTTCTTTCCAGATAATTCACATGCAGCTTTCTTTAAAGGTTTTAACTTTTCATTTACAAAAGAGCTTTTTTACACTTTATTTTTTTTGTAGAAAAGGCAAAAGATTCTGTCTCATCATTAAACTGAAGGCAGAAATATAAAATGATTTAAATTCTTCACAGGGTGAGACTGTGTAGGAAAAGAAATGACACTCATTTGTGAAAGGATATGTTGTTCTCAGGAGCTCAGTGAGTTCCAGTATCGTCCAGTCATGAAATTTTCTCACTAAATATTCCACTGTCAACTGTTGTTGGTATTGTGACAAAGTGACAGTGCTTGGGAATGATAGCAGCTTGGCCACAAACTGTAGGCTACATAAAATCAGTGGATGCTGAGGTGCGTAGTGGGTAGAGGTCACCAACTTTATGCCGAGTCAATCACTGCAGACCTCCAAACTTCATGTAGCCTTCTGATTAGCTTAAGAACAAAGCATAGAGAGTTTCATGGAATGGGCTTCCATTGCCAAGCAGCTGCAATCAAGCCTTACATTGCCAGTGCAAAGTAGTGTACAGCACACTGTCACTGGAGAGAGATGTTTTCTGGAGTGATGTATCATGTTTCTCAGGGTTAGGTGGTTGCCAAGAAAACAGTTCTTGTCTGATTGCAATGTGCCAATTTCATGTTCTACACTTTGTGGGAATAGTTTGGGGATGGCCCCTTCCTTTTCCACCATGAGACTGCATACCAGTGCACAAAACAAGGTCCATAAAGATATGGCAGAGCCAGAACTCGAGTCCTGACCTTGTAGTGATTAGCCAATGACAAAATGTTTTTTCTTGATGCAGCGGAGTCAGATCCAGACTTCCCTCACCACATCTGCTTTCAAAAGCCCACAATTGTGATGGCAAATATACAAAATTACTCACCTTGTTATGGTCCTGGGTCTTTGACCCAGTGTTTTTGGACTTTTAGGCCCTGGTTATTATTATGGTGATCTTCCTTTCTTAGTCTGTATTTGGTATTGTTTAGTTTTCTTGTGCTTCCCAGTTTAATCATTTGTATTTCTAGTTCTTAGCTACTTGTTAATTTAAGCCCCTTTTCCGTTACTACCTACTCAGATTGACTCGGCACGGTTCACCACGGTTTTCAGGGTTTTCAATTAGGTCTCAGCACCTGGTACCAAATACTTTTTTAGTACCTGCTCGCCCGGGGTTCCAAGCAATCCAAGGAGGTACTAAAAGGTGACATCGTCAGGCTGCATGCTACCAATTGGCTGGTCAGTAGCGTCACTCGATGAGTCAAGAGAGCGTGTCATTCACAAAAATTAAAACCACCATTTTTTAAACTGGGCAGCGAGGGAAATAGCTACAAAAACAACGCAGTGATCCCCAAGTGTGACAAAAAGCCCCAGACCAAGCAGTAGGTATATTCTTGCCTCAACGTCCAACTTTCTTTTATAGCATTCGTGTCACCTATTAATTATGTTGCTGGACACTCGGACGAGTTGCTATGACGACAACCACGCAAGTTAGGTAGTACTATATTTTAATGGAAAACCAGTCGATCGGAGTTGAGTGTTGGATCGATTTGACACCGAGTAGGTACTAATGGAAAAGGGGATATAGTCTGTTCCCTTGTGTCCTGGTTGTCTTGGTCTCGTCTGTGTTCTCCCCAGCCCATCATGTCTCCCTCGCTCTCCCGCTGTCCCTCACTCTCTGTCTCTGTGTTCTGTTTCCTGTTTTATTTTGGTAGTCCTTGTCTAAAGTGCATTGGGTTCGGTTTTGTTTCCCTGGTCTCGTTATCTTTAAATTGGTCCTCCTGTGTTCTCACCTGTTTTCCATTGTCTCGTTATCCTGTGTGTGTATTTAAGTCCTGTACTAGCAGATTTATTTTTTCATGATGTATTGATCACATATTTAATCATATCACATTAGTTATAGTAATTTCACTTTCTCACTTAGTTGTATGCATTAGTGATGGGATTTCCGGCTCTTTTTAGAGATCCGGCTCTTTCGGCTCGGCTCACTAAAAAGAGCCGGCTCTTTCGGCTCCGAACCGGCTCTTCAGGTTGTTTTGTTGCTTTAATTATTTAATCATTAACAATAATATAAAATTATGCAGAAGAGGAATTACTAATGTAAAATAAGTGGTTTTATTTATATATGTTTATATATGGCCCCTAGAGACAAAGCACGTACAAACTCTAAAGCACATACAAACTCCAAAAAGCACGTACAAACTCCAAAACACATTTCTAGCGTTTACTGAACTTCCAAAACAGAGCTACCCAGATCACTTAAATTACACAATTGAAAACATGTGTGTATTGTTTGTGTATTTATAGACAAGCACTCATATTTATTCTAATAATTAAAAAAAAAAAGTTCATTTACCTGTTACTACCACACACCAAATCCGGTTGTTGATACTTCCTGGCTTGTGTAGCCACTAGGTAACAAAAGCTCAACACTGCGCCCTAGAAACCTGGAGCACTTCTGTTGTCATTTGTACGTGCTTCTGAGTTTTTACGTGTTTTAGAGTTTTTACGCGTTTTGGAGTTTGTACGTGCTTTGTCTCTAAGGTCCACCATAAATATACTTTATTTATTCACTCCACATAAAATGTAATAAATAAATCATATAATACAAAAAACAACTATTTACATTTTAAACTTTTAACTATTTAAATTTTCAGCTTTTTCCTTTTAAACAAATTTAACGTGAAACAACACAAAACACTGCAAACCACAACACAATTAAATATAAATTAAAATATTAAAACAAAAAGAAGATGCACATTCTCTGTCATATGGGCCTGCATGATTTCTGAATCCTTTATCATCTGCAACTGAAAATAGCGGATGATTACTATACCTTTCTAATGTGATGTTGTTGTCCCTCGCTCTCATTCTCTCTGGCTCTGTTCCTGTGCTACTGCGAGTGTAACTAACGCCCCTCCCCCCTCTGCCCAGCGCAAAGTACAGGCCGCGCATGCGGAGTTTAGCGGAAAAAAGGGCGAGAGAGAGGGTGAGAGAAAGAAAAAAAAAAAACCCTCACTGCTCCCAATAAGGAGCCGGCTCGCGTCGTTCACTTCAAAGAACTGGCTCTAAGAGCCATTTCGTTCGCGAACGACCCATCACTAATATGCATGTTCACTACAGAGGGGCCTTATGTTCTACACACACAGTGAGACCATTGTATGGGAGACATTAAATAGATAGTGAGACTCCTTCTGCTTATCGAGGGATGTGAATATTTAGGTAGGGGCCCTGTTATAAAGTTGAAGGTCTACAGGCATCCTGCTTTTAGGGAGGTGACGGGTGGTCATAACTTTCCTTGGAGTAGGAGGGGGCCAAGGATGAGTTGGACTGAAGGAATAGAGATATAGGATATGCTGTGGAATGTTCTTTGTTTGAGAGTGTTTGGGAAGGTATAAAATTGTTCAGGGCGATGTCCTTCCTCAGAAAACTGCTTGGTGTTTGACCTGAACGCTTTCTCCGCTGCAGTGTTTTTCTTATTTCCTTTTTTTATAATAAACCTCACTTCAAAGACACACTCACCTGGTAGTTGCAGTTTTATTTAAGATTTTCTATAACAGTCCTCAGTCTCACTCTGCTCGTTGTCGCGTTGTCACTGTTAGCTGTGCTTCCCTCATAGTACAGGACCTCATATGGGTATTTATATGGGTATATATAATATACACACACACACCTCTCAGTGATTCCTGAGATTAGGGACAAAACAGGTTTTAACTTTCTAAAATATATTTTTTGATTTTTCAAAAACATATTTACATATAATTGTTACACAAAGTTTTGGCTGTCTCACCATGTTTTGGTACAATCTCCCAGGTGTAACATTTTTTAATAATTTATGTTTTTGCTGGAGAAGTGCAAGGTTTTTGTCAACACCGTCAGACACAAAGAAATGCAAAAATATATATTTTAAATTAAGTTGTTTCAGCTATTTTGACTATTAGCAGCTTCTCTATTCTATTGTTTATGCACATATGTTTTCAAAGTAATTATACCACATTTAAAAGTAAGATTGTTTTGGCTTTTTATTATTAGAGTTACAGTCATACATATTTTCAGAAGCTTGTATTTACAGTTTTTTTTGAATGCTTAAACCCTAACTGTGATTCTTATAGCACAATTTCTAAAACTATTAATACTTATAGCAAAACCACTCACTGAGCTTGCAAAACTAAAAGCACAAACACTGCTTTGCACTCAGTTTGCCATTTTGTAACACACACTTTGCAAACCTGTAGCTACAATCCACTGCACAACACTCTTTTTGCAGAACTGTAAACACAACTCACTGCTTTACACTCAATTTCCAAATGATCAACGCACTCCTAGCAAAATTATACACATTTATGGCTATTATTTACACTATTTTGCCAACTGTCTGGCACACTGTCACATGTGAAAACTTTTTTAGATAATTAGTTCACTTTGCAATCAGCCTAAGCACTATAATACAGGTAAGCTCTGTGTGTGGAGTACAATTGAGGGAGCAGGAAGAGTGAGAAGTAGAGGAGGCCGAGCAAGAGGACGTGGAGGTGAAGAAGTAGGACATAGGTGTCAAACTCTGGCCCGTGGGCCAAATTTGGCCCGCAGCCTAATTACATTTGGCTCGCGAAGCCATACCAAATTACTATTAGAGCTGGCCTACTGGTATTATACAGCTAATATATATATTGTTTAGTATTAAGCTTTGCTTGTTCCATATTCAGTTTTCCAGCAAAACTTATTTGAGTCCATAAGAAAAGATTCATTCTTATATCTGGAGGAAGATTTTTTTTCAATAAATATTAACGTTGGCCCGCGACTTTGTTCCAGTTTTGAACTTTGGCCCACTGTGTATTTGAGTTTGACACCCCTGAAGTAGGATGAAGAGGACGACAAGGACAAGGAGGAACAAGAGGAGGACAAGGAGGGGGGAGAGGAAGGGTAAGAAGAGTAAGAAATAGAATTGCTGATGACATTAGAGCTACAATAGTGGACCATGTAATCAACCGTGGAATGACCCTGAGGGAAGCTGGCCAACGGGTTCAGCCTAACTCAAGGCGCTACACTGTAGCAAGCATCATAAGGACATTTTGAAATGAGAATCGGTTAGTACAGTCACTTTGCACTAAGATTTGTAGCACTGCCATATTCTAATGAGAAACACAACAATACCATAGATGTAAAAATACTGAAATTGTTACTTTACAGAATTGCTAGACGACCAGATGCTGGGGCAGAGGAAGCATTTTCACTGCAGACCAAGAAACCCATATAGTCAATATGGCGATTGCAAATAATCCTATACTTGGAAATAAACACTTGTGTTCGTTTTGATGTGTGTAAATAAACACCAGTACTTGAAGTTTGGATCCCTCTATGCTTACGGATCTATGACAAAAGTATGAGCTCAAACTGACATAGTCTACCTTGTGCACAGAGAAAGCAAAAGCCAGATGTGTGTTTTACAGTTTTTTCTGATTGCTTAAGCACATTTTTTGTAACTATTGGCTATTTTTGCAAAACTCTACACACAAATAAGAAAACCTGTCACCCAATTATCAAAACATTGTAGTTCTCTTGCAAAAGCGAACACAGCTAGATTAACTCTTCACACCTTCATAAAAATGGTGTTTTCGTATCAAACAGTACAAACAAGCCATCATCTACTAAGCACACAATGCGCCAACTGCACACTGATGGTATGAATACAAAACACATCTGGCTTTTGCTTTCTCTGTGTACAGATGTCAATTTGAGGTCACACTTTTGTCATAGTGTCATGTAAACATACAAGGATCCAAACTTCAAGTATTGGTGTCTATTCACACTCATCAAAACCAAGACAAAGTCAGAAAACAAATTAGGAATTTCACAAAAAAAAGGGAAAAAAAAGACAATCAGCCTACATCATGTCGTCTTTCTGGGTCCGGCCACAAAATTTCGTCCACATCGCATGCGATATCCTCCAGTCCAAGGCACCGGGGAAAATATCTCCTTGAATGCCGTATCCAGGCCTGACATGATGCCTGGTCAATATCTCCACATGCCTCCTCCATTGCCTGTAAAAGGGCTACCTGTTGATGAGAATGACGGTCGTACACTTTCCAGCGCCAGGCAGAGAAGAACTCCTCGATGAGATTTAAGAATGGAGAGTATGGAGGGAGGTTGAGTGCCATGAAGGATGGGTGGTCTGTAAACCAGTTGCGGACCAAAGCAGCCCTATGGAAACTAACATTGTCCCATATGATGACATATCGGGTCTGCTCTGGTCTCTGAACAGTGAGCATGTCATGCAAGGTGTCCAGGAATGCAATAATGTGTGCAGTGTTGTATGGGCCTATGGTTGCATGATGGTGAACAACACCATTTTGGCTTATAGCTGCACACATGGTTATGTTACCACCACGTTGTCCTGGGACATTGATGATGGCACGGTGTCCAATAATGTTCCTGCCACGTCTCCTGGTTTTACTGAGGTTAAAACCGGCCTCATCTACAAAAAGTAGCTCATGTCCCGTTGCATCTGCTTCTAGTTCCATCACTCTCTGGACAAGACAAAACAAATGCAACACATCAGGCCCATGCACAGCACTACAGTATGCACTTCCAAATTCAGAACCAATGACAGTAGCTTACCTGCACATAGTCATATTGCAGTTGCTTTACACGTTCTGTGTTTCTCTCGAAAGGAACTCTGTAAATTTGCTTCATTCTTATTCTGTGGCGCGCAAGTACACGACTTAGTGCAGAAATGCTTGCACTGTGTATATTTTGAAAGATGGTGTCATTATCATTTATGCGCTGCTGTATTTCGCACAGTCTTATTGCATTATTGGCAATCACCATGTTCACTATATGGGTCTCTTGCTCTGGAGTGAACATTCTGCCTCTGCCCCCAACATCTGGACGTCTAGCAATTCTGTAAAGTAACAATTTCAGTATTTTTGCATGTATGGTACTGTTGTGTTTCTCATTAGAGTATGGCAGTGCTACAAAGTACTTACCGATTCTCATTTTGAAATGTCCTAATGATGCTTGCCACAGTGTAGCGGCTCAGTTTAGGCTGAACCCGTTGGCCAGCTTCCCTCAGGGTCATCCCATGGTTGATGGCATGGTCCACTATTGTAGCTCTGATGTCATCAGTTATTCTGTTTCTTACTCTTCTTACCCTTCCTCTTTCCCCTCCTCGTCCTCTTCTTGCTCCTCCTTGTCCTCTTCCTCTAACTTCTTCTAACCCTCTTGCTTCTTCACCTCGACGTCCTCTCCCTCGGCCTCCTCTGATTCTCACTCTTCTCACTCTTACTGCTCCTTCCATTGTACTCCACATAGACAGCTTACCTGTGGCCTGTTTATAGTGCTTAGGCTGATTGCAAAGTGGACTAATTATCTAAAACAGTTTTCACATGTGAAAGTGTGCCAGACAGTTGGCAAAATAGTGTTAATGATAGCCATACATGTGTATAATTTTGCTAGGAGTGTGTTGGAAATTTGGTAATTGAGTGTAAGCAGTGAGTTGTGTTTAAAGTTCTGCAAAAAGAGTGTTGTGCAGTGAATTGTGCCTACAGTTTTGCAAAGTGTGTGTTACAAAATTGCAAACTGAGTGCAAAGCAGTGTTTGTGCTTTTAGTTTTGCAAACTCAGTGAGTGGTTTTGCTATAAGTATTAATAGTTTTAGGAATTGTGCTATAAGAATGACAGTTAGGGTTAAAGCCATCAGAAAAAAACGTAATCATACCATCAGTGTGTAGTTGGTGCATTATGTGCTTATTAATGTGATGGCTTGTGTTAACTGTTGGATACGAAAATACCATTTTTACAAAGGTGTGGAGAGTTAAGCAAGGGTTATTCGCTTTTACAAGAAAACCACAATGTTTTGCTGATTGGGTGAAGAGTTTTCTTATTTGTGTGTAGAGTTTTGCAAAAATAGTCAATAGTTACAAAAAATGTGCTCAAGCCATCAGAAAAAACTGTAATCTGTATAAGAAACAGTCATATTAAGCAGCATGCAAATTACACATTTATTGAGAAAATTACGTATTTTTATTGGAAGATCATGAGGGAGGAAACTATATGGTTCTCCAAAAGAGAAAAATAAACAAAAACTCCATATTATGGAGTTGTCAAGGTGCTTACGCTGACGGTGGTGACACAAATCTGACGGTGGTGACACACTAGTAGAAAACAAGATATTATTTCTTTCAAAATGACAATTAAACCTTAACAACCTTTGTAATATCACAAGACACATCATAACAATTCTGTTTTTGCACATGTCAAGTTCTACATCTTAATAGTTCACCAGCAAGTAGCTGCCTACTACTCCTTGATTCCTAAAGTTCTCTGTGGTTGTGTGTTTAGACCCTGCTGGACTTTCTCTCCTTTTGTCTCTCTGTGCTTGTTTCCAAAACCTTCTCTTCTGACATTTTTTTTTCCTTTCAGATCACTGGTGTTCTTTATTTTTCCCTCTTTCACTCTGTTTCTCCATCTTTCCCTTTCCTTTATGAGAAACTCTTTCTTCAACTCAGGCTGGCTGTTAATGTTTTCTCTCTTTCTTTTTTGATCATCCCTGTTCCTACTCTTTCGTTCCTCTACTGACAGCTTCCCCTTTGCTATTCTAGCCTGAAATGTACCATTTTGTAATCACTATAACTTTTCTGAACCTTATGCTTTTTCACTGATTAAGGATGAATATTTACAACACAATTATGCATTAAGCAATAGAAATGCTATCCGGCCATTGAGTTTGATGTCATTAGCCATTTCCAGGTCCAAACGCCGCTGCAGATCCCAAAGTCAAAGGAACTCTGCGGCATCACTGAGAGTTACAAACTGTCTAAATTCTTTCATCTTTAATAAAATGATCAGTGTGTGGCTGCTCTACCAGGTGTAACATCCAGGCATCCATGAAAACAGAATATATGAAATTTAACAGAGTTAGAAGTTAGATTGCTTGTTTCCACCTGAACATGATATACCAGCTCTGCGACCACTTCCAACATAAATGGAGACAGAAAACTAAACAGCAGTGACTATTGTCATGTTACTGAAGTTGGGCTAGTTGGTATATAGTGATGTGCTAGCGACACAGCTGTGTTAGCATAACATAAACACAGTGAAGCTGGAGGATGAATGCTAACTTTTTTCCACTTGATAAAAGTTAACGTGAGGGTTCCCGATGGTTAGGCTGACAGTGATCACTGGCTGTTTTTAGGGGCTTGTTCAGATGTAATAGAACAAGATAAAAAGCATTAAAACATTTTAACAGCACAATAGGCTTAATAAACACAGAGTAGTTTGGGCCCGGAAGCAGGATTCATACATCATGACTTAAAGAACAGCTGTCGGGGCACAGCTAGCTCAGTAGATGCCACATGATCGAAAGGTTGGGCATCCAACGAACAGAGGCTATCCTGGATTGGTAGCTGCCCACTGCATCACTGAGTCAATGGGTTAAATGCAGAGGACTAAGCATTTTCCTACAGGATTAATAATGTATACATAAACAATGAGATTCAAGATAAGGCAAATTTGATAATATTTGACACATCTGTGAAGCAGAAATATCAGTAAAATACACAAGAAGTAATATCCCAGTAAACACCAGTATGTGGGCCCCACATGGGCTATGGGGGTTCCAAGTGGGGATGGGCTTACAATGGGCATCCAATCTGGGACCCACCTGGGCTAGCCAAGTAGGACCCACCTGAGCCAGCCCAGATGGGCTATGTTCTATGGGCACCATATGGGTAACATATGGGAAGTTGCATGAACAGGCAACTGAGTTTAACGACCTTAGTTAAGTATAATTATTAGTCATGTGTAAGTATAAACATGAATTAAGATGAAATAACTGATAATAAATTATGCCAGAGGCAGCATATGTATATTTAATTAATAACAAAATATACATATAAAATATATTAATATAAGGGAAACACAAAGAACAGATGTGACTTAAAATTGTAAGACGCTTAATAAAATAAAATAAATGGTTTTACATTTGAGTGGGAAAAAAATTTCACTCCATGTAGGAGTGCTTTTCGAAATCTCGCGTTATTTCATGAAATATCACAAGGTTTTCTCAAACCCTTCCCCCCCATTCTGGAACATTCTTCATTTCGTGCCCTTGGACAAAGCTGACAGTTAAGCTGGCAATTTTTGGATTAAGTGCATCTTTGAGCTACGGACTTATTTTCTGCACTAAAGGTAAGAACCTTTTGACTTAATTTGAATCCCTAAGTATAAATGAAATGTTTACAACGTTATGATGCTGCAAAGTAATGTATGGCACAAGTAGATTTGGTTTTGGCATTGGTGGGGACCAAACCCTGCCCTGTTTCTTATTTTTGTCCTTTTTGTCTTTGCTTCTTGATAAAAAAAAAAAGGAGAAATATACTTGCCTACATATGCTATTCTACATGCTTTTAAACCATTTCAAATTACAATTCATAGTTTTATATGTGAATTATATAATGTTAAATTACTATTAAACAAATGACTGACTAAGAATTTTAGACTTTAGTTTACTTCAGCCATAATCCATATAAATCAGGTATCATACAAACATAAAAATAGCTTCAAATACAGTCATGACAATAAAAGAATATGACTTTAAGGACTTAACAGCATTACTTCAGTTATAGTACACCAACATCTCTGACACATTAGCACTAAGGGAACAGTGAATGATCTGGTGGGTTTTGTCCATAAAACTACTCATCTAAGATTACCACAAAGTAAAAGATCTCTCAGCAAAATTATGCAACAGTTTAGGCACTATTGCTCCTATCAAATCAGTGAGCTGAGATTTTCTATTCTAAACATGAACTACTGTTACAGCAACAGACATGGACTACTGGTGTCCCACACAACAACTCAATGTCCACTATGTGAAGCAGCCAAACACATGCCTGCTCCTCTCGTTAACTGAGATAAACTGCTGGCATATTTGTTTTACATCTATACTGTCCAGTCTCTCCTGGTGGACCTTAGCCATGTTTTTAGTCTTCTGAGAGCACTGAAGCTTCTTTCAGCCTCAGTACATGCATTTTATCCTCAGATTAAAATTATTATTATGTGCTTGATGTGCCTCACCTTTGGCCCTGGCTCTTCCCCTCTGACTGCACTAGGACATATTGCCACCTGATAAAATAACACATTGATTTGTGCCATATAAAAAGTGAGACGTGTCAGTTCAGATTCTTTGTCAAATATACACTAATGAAACAATTTACATCAGCAGCCTAACAATTGTCATGATAATAAATACTAGTTAATCTATAGCACCAAATCATCAGTCAGTCACCTGTGACCTCACCTCTTCACCTCTGTCCGAGCTACAACATGGCAGAGCTGCCTCTGTCACCTGATAAATAACAGTGAGACATTCCAAATACATGCAGTCACACATGTGCTTCAAATACAGTCATGAACCAGCAAGTCATCATCCAATATCACCTGTGATCTTGTGTCACCATTGCTCTGTGAGCTTTGTGTTGGTTCTTCTGTCACCTGACAAATAGGACATACATGACAATAAGAATAAAATGTGTAGCTGCTTCAGTGTTTCTGTCAATTTGTGCAGATCTTGACTCGTCAGTAATGTTTGTAGGGTGAGTGCATGTTTAAAACAATTTGTGCAAACTGCACTACAAGGTGGATATTTGCAAAATCATGACTACCTCATGACATTTTGTCTCAAAAATTAACTCTATGAATATGTCAGTACCACTAGGACGAAATTATTGTGTCACCAACATTTTAATGTTAGACATATAATTTTAACAGCCTCTGTAAACTAATATCCTGGCTTGCTCGAGGCTGCCGTTTTCTCTGACAGTTTCAATCAAAATTAGAAATGCTGCTCTGAGACTGAGATAACTAATAGTGCTGCATGTTGTGCAGTTAGTTTCCCAAACACGTTATTCATGGTTACATACAATTTTAGACTGATGTGGGCCAAAGCCTAGCATAGCCTGTAACTTTATTATGATGGACACATTTTATGAGTGAACTTGAGTTTAAGTGACTTACAGGTTTCTTTGAAAAATACTTTATTACATCCAGGTTCTTCCCTTTTGCTGCCATCCTCCTCTCCTCCTCGCAGCGCAGGCTTGCCACTGCTAAAACTAAACAGAGCTCCCTGAAAGGCACAGCCAATCACATTGGCCATATTTGTCACATGACGTAGGACTCCAGTAGAGGACGTAATTTAACTCTTTCTCACCGCTGGGTGAATGAGATGCTGACAGATCGTTTTTTTTTTCTTTCTATCGGGTTTATTTTTCTTTACTCGAAGACATCAAATTATTGGTGGGGACAATTCAATAATCGCTGGATATTGGTGGGGACATGTCCCTTCCGTCCATGCCAAATCTACGCCCTTGGCACAAGTGCTGGCGAACTTTTTCCTAGCACTCAAGCAAAGCTAAGCTAGTTGAAATGTTTACGTAATGTTGGATTTAGCCAATTTTCACAGTTTGAAAGCACTGTCTGGTGTCCTGTATACTGCTTAACTAGCACCAAAATCAATGACTGCGTGTACTTAACATCAAGTTGTACTTAAACATTATCTTGGTTTTTCTCTATGATTAGTATTAATAAAGGATGGTATTAGACCAATTTAACGAAGTTCTAAATTTTTAGGAGGAATATGGGAGGGTATTTTCACTATCAGAGCAACCAAAATTGATTTGGTGTTGTCTTTATTAGCTTCATTCCTCACAGCTAAGTGAGGAGGGTAGGCCATGGCCATGAGCAACTGGTCCCCAGCTTTTGCCCCTGTGTCAGGAGCATGCACAGCAGTCAGAGAGGCAGATCAGTGAGCACTCTATTTCTGTAGAAGACATCGTCTTCATTTTTCTTGCCATTGTTCTCATTTTTCCAGAAAAAGCAAATAAAAAATATAGGTGTTCTTGATTTGTTTGGGTTTTTTTATACACACTTTAGTATGCAACTTTATATGTGTAGTTGTTTTAGTGAGAACTTCATCAGAAATACTGTACTGACTCTAGAATCTGCCTCTTACTGTTGTTCAAGCTCTGTACATGAGGGAAACTGATTATTTAAGCAGAAATGATCGGTCTTGTTAGGGCCACAGTGCCAACTCCTTTTACTATGATTGCTGTGGCCCTCCTTTTTTCCTTTTTGTAATGTATATTTAGCTAGAATCTACACATTTATTTATTTATAAAACAGAAAAGCAATTGCTCTTTGGATGTGGTTCTAAAGATCTGTGATCTTTAAGTGCTTGTCTGATGCCTGATTTGTGCATGCTCACTGTTATTTTAATTTGTTTCATTATGGCTTAAATTTGTTTGAATTTTGTGCATGCTCCTTTATCAGCCTTCCTGCATGGGCAGCTTGTGTGGTTATTGGCCAGGAGGGTTTGCAATTATCTCAAAACTTGAGATGTTTGTTGTTTTGATTATGACTATGGCTACTTATAAATTGCATAGTCACACTATTACATTAATATGTTATTAATAGATGTATATTGGTTTGAGTTTGCTGTTGGACAGTGGAGTGAATCGTAGCAAGGATTATGTGTGGTTTATTTCTTTCTTTATTTTTACAGACTTTGACATAAGAAGCAGTGTATATTTCAAAATTCATTTCTATTTAAAATTTGATGCATGCTAGAAATATACTAGTAGGAATCTTTTTTTGAGTTTGTAACAATTAGAATTGTTACTTTATAAAGCAATGTCAGGGTCTTTTATTGTAATACAACAGCTTTTAAGGCTGGTGTAAGCATCACAGCAGATGTCTTTATGCCAAAGTAACTGAGGATAAAACACAGAAAAAAAGGAGATTTTCTTGGAGTGGCTTTTTAAATCAGATAGCCTTAGAAATATTCTGCAGTTGAACAAAAACTGAAGAAAACCATGAATCAATATATGAACATTACCTGATGCTGCAGTTACAGAGGTTTTATTAGAGGTTTTATTAGAGAACAAGCTGAGTTTTTTGCAATTTGGCATAATTTGGCACAAAAAAACAACTGACAACAGCGCTAAGCACAACCGTACACTGATGTATAATAAGCAAGGGAATAATGTGGAAAACAGATTTCAGGGAGGAGGAGGGTATGGGGTCTTAACACACCCCCGTTCTCTGCTAGCCATCGGGGCGGGGGGGCTGGGAAGAGATGCTGGCTGTCCGATTGGCCTCCCTGCTGCTGCGGAGCCTGGGGCGGTCTGCTAGCCTCCACCCCGGAGGGAAGGGTAACATCTCTTGGGTCTGGGTGCCGTTTCCCCCTCTGGGGGCGAGGATACCTGGACCCGGGGTATAGAGTATGTTTGGGGAGTGTGATTGTGTGTACATGTCCATTTACGTTTATCCCTACGTTGGGTGAGTGCTGAGTGTTTGTATATGTGTGCATGAGGGTGGGAATGCATGTCTGTGTCTGTGTGTGCCTGTTTGTCTGTGTCTATATGTCAGGTCGGGTCTTAGACTCCACCTCTCTGGGAACTCCCAGGCCCTCCAAGTGTGGAGGCCTATCTCCCCTCACCACACTCCCTGCCGGTGACTGATGCCCTCAGGGGTCGGTGCATTGTTGGTTCTTGGTGTCCGGGGCTGGGCGCTCAGGTCATGTGCCAGCTCACTCCCGGTGGCTACTTGGCGGGGCCTGGCGCCTGCTGCTCAGTCAGGCCTCTTCCGGGGCGCAGAGGGCCCTCGGGCCTACGGCCTCTGTGCCTGCGGCTCGGTTCACTCTGGCACAGCTGGCTGCCGGCGGAGCCGGCGGGCACGCCGGTGCAGCCCCCTCTAGTTTCTGCCCGGTGGCTACTGGGTGACCCCTCGTCTGGGGATCCTCAGCCCTTCCCATGAAGGTGGCACGGATGCCCCTCCGGTGGTCCTCCTTGGGCTCTTGCACTCTGGGGCCTCTGGATGTCTGGGGCCTGGATCTCCTCCATGCCTGCTTCATGCCCTGGGGGACAGGGCTATGGCTCTCTACATCCTCTTGCAGACCATTACATGGGGAAACCATTTGAATACAAGCGCGCCGATCCACACAGGTGTGCACACAGGTGTTCACTGTTTGTAGACTTAAATCACACCTTTCTTGGCTGCTACTTCAAAGCACATTGTGCGCTGTCTGTCCTGCGTGCTGCACAACAACATTCAATATTTAGTATTTACTGCTGTTTACACTTAGCTAGATTAATGCGATGGTGTTGTGTATAGTATGTTGCTTTGTTTTGTTTTTTTTTTTTGCTTGTTTTCTATTCTTTTTCTCTCAACAGGTGATCCCGGAGATATTTTTTCCCCCCCTTTCTCACTGTCCCTCTTCCCTTCTGTTTTTCTTTTCCTTCCTCTTTCTTTCTCCCTTTCCTATCCCTCACTCATGTCTGTCCCGTCTGTAACAACTGAAAATAAAATAAAATAAATAATAAAAACAAAGGTCGATCAAATGGACCAATACGGCAATGCCATGATGATCCATTTGGCAAAATAAATCCATTGGGTATCCTTGTTGGTCTTCAGACAACAATTCTGACGGCTAAAGAACCAAATGGGACAGGGGAAAAAAAAAAAAAAAAAAAAAAAGGAAAACAGATTTCAGATGGGGAAACTTTTCTCGAAGTACACTACGAGAGAGCTGTGCAGGAAATGTGATTTTTTTTTTTTTTTTTTTAAATCGTGGTGAAAAAAGACAGCAAGAAGGAATTAATGACAGTATTTATCAAATATGAAGCGTAGTTTGGATCTTCTTTTGCTGCTGGTTCAGTTAATTTTGGTTGGAGAGTGATGAAACCTGCAGCATCAGAATTAGTGAGCTGTCGGCTTTCAGCCCTGACGGAGTGTCAGTGTACCTGCCCTCGGCGAAAAAGCTGACATGACATGTTTACATCTTTGTGCAAAATCCGTTTATCTGCTCTCATTTACTATTTTAGCTGTTTGGTGGTTGTTGAAATAGTTTTGTGAGTTTTAAGCTGAGGCTATGTCCACACGTACAGGGGTATTTTTGAAAAAAGAGATTTTACCTTTTTGTTTAAAAACAAACAAACAAAAAAAATCCAGTCCACACGTGCAGTTTTGAACAAATATCTCAGTCCACATGTAAACGCTAAAAACTAAATGTTGGCCAATCAGAAGTCTAGAAGCCTAGGAGGGAAAGAATAAACAGGGTTTTGTGCCCTCACAAAACTTTAAGTACTTCTGAAAAGTTTTCGTATTTTTCTGAAAAGGCAGCTAATTTTGTGTTACTTTTCAAGTGCCTTCATCATTTCAAATGTTATTAACTAAAGACAATATTTTTGGGTGATGTAGACTCGCAACTTAGGAATGAACAAAATGCATGCAGCACAAGTAGTTTAATTTAAAAAAACAAAACATTTATTCAAAACGGACGTCGGGATTTTGGGTTGTGAGAGCGTCTGTGTTCAATGTAGAAGTTCACTCTGACGCCTCTGTCTTCCTAAATGGAGGGACAGTAACTGCATGTGTATATGTAAGCGTGTAAAAACTGCAGATGGTAAGATTAACAGCAACAGTATTTATTTATTGTAGAAATGAATCTCATGTAAACAATAATGTGGCGCACAGCGTGACGTCAAAAAACGGCACACACCTTTGACGTTGCGTGACTAAATCTCCGTTTTCCTCATCCATACTTAAACGCAAAAACTGAGTTTTCGAAAATCTCCACCCTGGCAGGAGTTTTTAAAAATCTCTGTTTTCAGTGACCCAAAACGCCATTTACGTGTAGAGGAAAGGCCCAAACGCATAGAAAACTCTGCGTTTGGGCCTTTCTGAGATTCTGGCGTTTCTGGCAAAATACATTTAAATTTAAAAGTCAATTCAGGATTTTAATGAATCCATATCACTTAATTCAAACTAAAATCGATTTTAATTGGAAAATCGGTTATTGAAACCTACCCCTAATTGTGAGTAAGCTTGTGAGATGGTTCAATTCAATTCAGTTTTATTTATACGGCACTAAATCACAACAACAGTTGCCTCAAGATGCTTTATATTGTAAGGTAGACCCTACAATAATACATACAGAGAAAAATCCAACAATCATATGACCCCCCTATGAGCAAGCACTTTGGTGACAATGGGAAGGAAAAACTCAGGTGCAGGTGCTGTGCACCCATATGGAAAAGAAATAGTAAAAACTTATATGACTTAACTCATGAAAGTGGCCACTTTCATGAGTAAATCATATAAGGCTTACATGATTTACTCATGAAAGTGGCCACTTTCTCATTACTTTCATATATTGTTTTAGTAAGTATCCAAAACATACAAGTTTCATTATATAATTTTTCAAGGGATCTTATATCTGTTTTTACTCTTGTATGCTTTTCATACAAGTTTCACACAAGATACAGATACAAACTTTATAAGATTTATATATATCTTTTCCATATGGGCATAGTTCAAAGGCTGCTTTAGTGAAAAATGGAAATAAATCATGAGCTGAAAATAATAAAGATTGATGTACTAGAGCTTATTATATAGAAGTAGATCTTTTCCCACATTGACTTCTAAATATCTAAAGCTAAACTGAAGGACCAACAGCACAAATCCCCACCAGAAGATTATTGTTCCTATATTTCTGATACACAAGTGACAGCCAAATGCTAAAGTGAATGAAATTTAAGAAAATGGCCTTATTAACCATGATTAATAATATGTAAATGTGCTTTGGATAGTTTTCAGGCCCCAATAATATTTCTGAGTAAGGACCTGTTGATGTAGTTAGTGTAACCTATCCAAGCTGTTACCCAGGTGACTGAAAAATACTACATTTTATCCTTTTTATACGTTTTATCTTTCAGAAAGCAATGGAGCAATCTGAGAGGACAAAGAGAAGAAAAATAGCTGCGAAAGTTGTTGAACATTTACGTCTCGTTTCACAGCAGAATGAGTCAGATCATCATCAGGACTTAATTTTTTGCTCAGATTCTTTTGAGAATAAACCCCTTGTGGAAGAGTATCATGATTGCGATGAACATGCTGGAGTCAGTTCACAAAATGAACAATCTGCAGACATTTTTTATGATGCTTTGGACTTTGACGTGTTTCCTGAAGACTCTGAAAGTGGGGTGTCTGAGTTTAATGAATTTGATCTGGACGATGACTGTTTTAATTCTGATGCTTTTTCAGACGCACCAGATGATACAAAAGGACTTGCAGAGTGGGCTGCAGAATACAATGTGTCACATAATGCTTTGTCTGCCCTTCTTAAAATTCTTAGACAGAAAGGTCTTAATGTACCACTAGATGCTCGAACATTGATGTCAACTGCCCGCAAATGTAATGTGATAAATGTGGCTGGGGGATCATACTACCATTTTGGTTTAAAGAATTCAATTGTTGCAGCATTGGAGCTTTTAGATTTTGATTTAAAGAAACTAACAAACAATCTAACACTTAGAATTAATGTTGATGGTCTACCTTTATTCCGCAGCAACAATGTTAGTCTGTGGCCTATTCTGGGTAGAATCAAGGAGATCCCAAATTGTGATGTTTTTGTGATCGGGTTATACTCAGGTACAACCAAACCTTCTAATGTACAGGAGTACTTGAATGACTTTGTACAAGATGTAAGGGCAATTATACAAGATGGAGTTCAGTATAATTGTGTCCATTTCAGTGTTGCTGCTCCAGATGCATTCATTTGTGATGCATCTGCTCGTGCTTTTCTTAAATGTGTGACGGGACACACTGGCTATTATGCGTGTGAGCGGTGCACTCAAAAGGGCATGTATGTGAATAGGAGATTGTGTTTTCCTGAAATTTCTGCTGAGCAAAGGACTGATGAGACTTTTCGTGCTATGGCCTACAAAGAGCATCAGGTTGGGGTGTCACCTCTGAATGAGTTGGGTGTGGGACTAGTCTCAGGTTTTGTGCTGGACTATATGCACCTTGTGTGTCTGGGGGCAATGCGAAAGCTTATTTATCTTTGGTTAAAAGGTCCCCGAAAATGCAGACAGTCTATGCAAATTCTAACCGTGATTTCAGCATTCATGGTTTCTGTCAGGCAATATTTGCCTAAACGTTTTGCAAGGAAACCAAGATCTCTCCTTGAAATTAGCATGTGGAAAGCAACTGAATTGAGACAATTTTTGCTCTACACAGGCCCAGTTGTTTTATTTAATAATATACCAAGCCAAATGTATAGACACTTTATACTTTTATCTGTATCTATAAGAATTCTCCTGATTTGTGTATTGATAACTGTGATTATGCAGAGGATGTTTTAAAGCAGTTTGTAAAAGATTTTGGTTCGATTTATGGTCTTGAATTTGTTGGTTATAATGTACATAATTTAATACACCTAGCTGAAGATGCGCGAAAGTTTGGACCTTTGGACAGTATTTCCTGCTTCCCATTTGAAACCTTCCTGGGTAAAAAAGGCTTATCCCTCAAAACTGTAAATACAAAAAAGTTGCACAAAATAGTTTCCCACCACAGGAAATTTATTTTGAGTGCCTTCATAGTTTTATTTTTGAAATACACCAAATTTTATACACTGCAGGAAAAATGAAAATAAAAAATTATAGTGCAAATTTGCAAAAAAGCAGCATATGCATCAAAATAAACTATTTCCAGCAGTGCAATATGAGTCCTAAGCATCCAAGAAACGACACAGAAAGTCATAAAGTCAAACATAACTTTTAAAAACACCAGTATAGTAGTGATGGGATTTCCGGCTCTTTTTAGAGATCCGGCTCTTTCGGCTCGGCTCACTAAAAAGAGCCGGCTCTTTCGGCTCCGAACCGGCTCTTCAGGTTGTTTTGTTGCTTTAATTATTTAATCATTAACAATAATATAAAATTATACAGAAAAGGAATTACTAATGTTGAAAAAAGTGGTTTTATTTATATATGTTTATATATGGCCCCTAGAGACAAAGCACGTACAAACTCTAAAGCATATACAAACTCCAAAAAGCACGTACAAACTCCAAAACACATTTCTAGTGTTTACTGAACTTCCAAAACAGAGCTACCCAGATCACTTAAATTACACAATTGAAAACGTGTGTATTGTTTGTGTATTTATAGACAAGCACTCATATTTATTCAAGTAATTTAAAAAAAAAGTTCATTTACTTGTTACTACCACACACCAAATCCGGTTGTTGATACTTCCTGGCTTGTGTAGCCACTAGGTAACAAAAGTTCAACACTGCACCCTAGAAACCTGGAGGACTTCTGTTGTCTTTTGTACGTGTTTTGGAGTTTGTACATGCTTTGTCTCTAAGGTCCACCATAAATATACTTTATTTTTATTCACTCCACATAAAATGTAATAAATAAATCATATAATACAAAGACAACTATTTACATCTTAAACTTTTAACTATTTAAATTTTCAGCTTTTTTCTTTTAAACAAATTTAACGTGAAACAACACAAAACACTGCAAACCACAACACAATTACATATAAATTAAAATATTAAAACAAAAAGAAGATGCACATTCTCTGTCATATGGGCCTGCATGATTTCTGAATCCTTTATCATCTGCAACTGAAAATAGCGGATGATTACTATACCTTTCTTACCTTAACTAATACCTTAACTAACGCCCCTCCCCCCTCTGCCCAGCGCAAAGTACAGGCCGCGCATGCGGAGTTTAGCGGAAAAAAGGGCGAGAGAGAGGGTGAGAGAAAGAAGAAAAAAAACCCCTCAGGGCTCCCAATAAGGAGCCGGCTCGCGTCGTTCACTTCAAAGAGCCGGCTCTAAGAGCCATTTCGTTCGCGAACGACCCATCACTACAGTATAGGCTCATTGAGACCCGGACGGTAAAAAACTACATTTCCGCGAAAATGACGTCACTTCCGGTTTCGGGCGGGTCATGGCGGACATGCGATAGTTCGCGCTGACGTCTAATCCAATGTAGGAAGTGTTATGAACAGCTGATTGGATCGGCAAAGCGTGTTTCTGGAATATTATGTTTTTGTTGCTGCAAGCACTTTTTATGCAGTTTTTGCAAAGCTATATGTGGAAGGAAACTGTGACCTAGCACAAGCTGATGGCATAAGATGTAAGTACTACTCCTCAGGTTTCATATGCAAAAAAAATTATTGTGCTAGCTCATGTGGTTGCAGAGCTACCAGGATTTAAAAATAGTTACGCAAAACAGAGCGTGCCCGCTCCGACCGGTTTTAAAGGGTTAATCACTTAAAAAATATTTAAAAATAAATTTTCAATTGCATATTTTGATATTATATAAGGTATTGACTTAAATACTTAGTGACGAGAGCCATGATGTTTAATTCTACATTACTTTTAATTTTTTTTCTGTATTTTAATATTATCACACCTGCTTCTGGACAATGGATTTTTAAGGTACTGGTAATGTATTGTACCATTTAAAAAAAATGCAAAATCATAGTTTTGTTGTATAAACATTGCCTTGGTTTGTCTTTTAGGCAGTTGGGTTAACACTTGTATGCATATTTTTAACCACAAAATTGGGTTTTATCTGCTGGACATGTTTTGTCCCTTATCTCAAGAATCACTGCTCTAACTAACCACCCTGAGAGATATGCTCCATAACTGCCTATATTTTTTGCCTTTTTGGTGTCTCAATAATCTCTTTACAATCTCCTTGCCAGCTCGTCCTCAGAATCACCTCAGATTCAATTCACGCAATAAACTAATTTCAGTCACATCACTTAAGAGAAACGTGGGGCCTCACGCCACGGGCCTCTACACGCACTTCAACCTGGTAGAACATTCCATGTGTGATAATTTTCTAATTTTGTAAACTAAAAAACTGACATGAATTTAGGATTAAAGTAAAACTGTAAGTTTTTGTTTCTGATTCAATTAATCAAAATGAAGCTTGTGTTTTTGAAACAATCAGCCCAAAGACTGTGAGTGTGATTTTTTTTTTCTTGATCTGTCTGTCCTCCCTGACTGTTTAACTCTTGAGTCAACCAAAGCTGAGATTTCTGTTTTGCATCGAACCTATAGTAAAGAAGTTGAGTTAAATAATTTGGCTACTCATAATGTGGCTCTGCCAGCTGAGTTAGAGGCCGTTTACTGTGCATCTGATCTGACACCTTCTAGAGCTGCTTTCTTTGCTGCGAAGCAAACATCCATTGAGACCGTTTCTCATGGTGCTAAACTGATTCCCCCAAAGACTAAAAATCTGCCCAGGGCCTTCCCAGTGACTGAGTTCGAGGGCTCAGCCAACTCTGGAGGCTGCTCTGATTTAAAGACATTGGGGGTCCAGTGTCGGCTGGGTGCCCAGCCGAGCCAACCAAGCCTCTAGTAGCCCCACACCTCTGCTTGCCGCAGCTCCCAGGCTGCCACCAGAGTCAGAGGGAGCTAAACCCAAGCCACTGGGTCCCTGTCTGCCTGAGTCAGAAGGACAGTCTGAACCTGCCGTGTGCCCTTTGCAGCAACAGCCTGCACTGTCTGGTCCTGCTTTGAAAGGGGTCTACACTCTGCCATCTGGTCCTGCTCTGCCTGACTCAGTTGTCACTGCACTGCCTGACCCTGCTTGGTCCTGGACCTACTCTGCCCAAGGGTCTCCATCTCACTGCCGTCAGCCTCCAGCCAAGCCGCCCATGGATCTCTGTCTCACCTGATGTTCACCACTAGCCAAGCCAATGGAGGGTCTCCGTCTCCACTGCCATCAGCTTGCAGCGGAGATGCTCAATGGTCTCCATCTCCACCAACATCGGCCTCCAGCCAAGCTGCCTAAGGATCTCCGTCTCTGTCTCCACAGTCTCCTGAAGGGTCGCGTCTTCGTTGCCAGCCTCCAACCCTGTCACCGGAGGATTGTTGATGCCGCCATCAGTCTCCAGTGCTGTGGCCTAAGGGTCTTCTTCATCTCTGTCAACCTCCACCCACTCTGCCTCCACCGTGGTTGGCCTCCCGATCTGCTCTGCTTCACCCACTGGTCACATGGTCACTGTCCAGAACTGATCCATCTACGCCGCTGGGCAGCCCAACAATAATCCCAAAGGGCTCAACATGATGATTCTGACCGCAATTCTTTAAAAAACGTTTTTCTTTTACTTTTAAAAGGAGCTTTGCTGTTTATCTGTGATGTTTTATGTCATATTTTTTATGTCTAACTGTTGCTAGAGATGGTGAAAATATTGCTGCCATTGTTACTTTCCTATATTTGTATGTTTCTGGTTGTTTTAAAAAAAATTGAGAATAGCAACATTGATTTATTTTCACATTTTGCTTTACTGTTGCAAAATGAAAAATAGTCTAGCATTAATTATCCAAAATGTCCCTGATACAATTAAATGAATAGAAATACAAAAGGTTTTTTTTTTTGTTCCTAAATAAGCTTAATACATGTGTCTATCTGTGAAAGCAGAAGAGGAACAGATGCAGAATTAGCAGTAGCTATTTTTCTTTCAACAGATATTTCCTGCAATAACTGTTCAAAGAGCCTCTTCTCTGTCGTTGGTAAAGCCCTGTAATATGTGTTAAAATTCAACATTTGTCCCTCATGTCCATGAGGCTTGCGCTACAGTCATTTGCATTGCTTGCAATGTCAATAATGTGGTCCACCCACCAGCTATGAATAAATTTACCTACCCAAACTGGCTCATTATAAAATCAAGGACGCCAAGTAGACGCAGTATCACACATGTAGCCGCTATGTGGCTGTTAGCTGACCTGGTGCCTTTGAGCTGACTGCACTCATATTCCACAGGCATGCTGGATGAACCCTTTGATCATATGATCTCTTCTATGGAATATTAGCCAGCTCACCCTGAGGCCTATATTTTTAAATCTAAGATTAGATCACCTCCTACAGCTTGTGCACAGCAGAATGGGCAGAAGCTGCTGATTGCTGCTTGTCGTTGTCTTTGCTGGCATAGGGTAGAAAAATTGCAATGTGCAAAAAGTTAAAGAAAATGAGAAGCCGATGCCATCTAACAGCAGCTGATCTATCCTAAATCATGCACAATCATAGCTTAACAGCAGATGTTTCTGGAGGTGTTAAAGAATAGATGGGCAAGAAACAACGCAGTCTGGCATTTATTATCACTTTTAATGTTGTGAAGACATAGGAAGACATGTGTGCTGCTTGTGAAGTAGTTTACTCAAGACTTAATGTCTGATTGCTCTAAATAGGCTTTCTATTGGTAGTGACACAGATCAACCTAGAACTATTAAATGTTCTAATTAATTCTGTTATGTCTTTAAATAACCATCTAAATAAGATAAGACAAGACTCTTGCATTATTTTTCCCCATACCATGTCATTAAGTATTGAACCAGAAAATGAGGAAGCTAACATTATGTTTTGGCCTACAGAAGAGCTCGGCACAGAGTTCAACTGGCTAACAAGCTTGTGAAATAATTCATTGTCCTGTAGTTTTCTCAAGCCACTAAATACTGCCTATGGAATCAGAAAATCCTCAGGCCCAAAATGAGACAGCACACGAGCAGAGGCGGAGCCAGACACCCGGGGCTTAGCCCTAAAGAGTAGTATGCATGTGGGATTGGGGGGAGGGGTGAATGAGAGATTTATTAGGCTGTGCTTTCAGTTTTTTCAAAAAAGAATAGCTTCATATAGGAAAAAATATATATCACATATGCAGGACATCTTAAACTCTTTTTTTTAGTTAAAAAGGGTCTGCTGTTCACTAGTGCTACATTCTGTCTGGCTTACTTTGTGACTGACTTGGAAAGTGCAGTGATACAGCAGCTTGCAGCTGTCTTCTTTTACTATCAAAACATGCCATAATTTGTCTGGACCAACCAGGTTATCCTATGTAT